>NC_090328.1:16519612-17752112 GCF_035084215.1 Heptranchias perlo
GTAGCCAATTGGATACAAAATTGGATTGATGACAGAAGACAGAGGGTGGTTGTAGAGGGATGTTTTTCAAATTGGAGGCCTGTGACCAGCGGTGTGCCTCAGGGATCGGTGCTGGGTCCGCTGTTATTTGTTATTTATATTAATGATTTGGATGAGAATTTAGGAGGCATGGTTATTAAGTTTGCAGATGACACCAAGATTGGTGGCATTGTGGACAGTGAAGAAGGTTATCTAGGATTGCAACGGGATCTTGATAAATTGGGCCAGTGGGCCGATGAATGGCAGATGGAGTTTAATTTAGATAAATGTGAGGTGATGCATTTTGGTAATCGAATCGGGCCAGGACCTACTCCGTTAATGGTAGGGCGTTGGGAAGAGTTATAGAACAAAGAGATCTAGGAGTACAGGTTCATAGCTCCTTGAAAGTGGAGTCACAGGTGGATAGGGTGGTGAAGAAGGCATTCAGCATGCTTGGTTTCATTGGTCAGAACATTGAATACAGGAGTTGGGATGTCTTGTTGAAGTTGTACAAGACATTAGTAAGGCCACACTTGGAATACTGTGTACAGTTCTGGTCACCCTATTATAGAAAGGATATTATTAAACTAGAAAGAGTGCAGAAAAGATTTACTAGGATGCTACCGGGACTTGATGGTTTGATTTATAGGGAGAGGTTGGATAGACTGAGACTTTTTTCCCTGGAGAGTAGGAGGTTAAGGGGTGATCTTATAGAAGTCTATAAAATAATGAGGGGCATAGATAAGGTAGATAGTCAAAATCTTTTCCCAAAGGTAGGGGAGTCTATAACGAGGGGGCATAGATTTAAGGTGAGAGGGGAGAGATACAAAAGGGTCCAGAGGGGCAATTTTTTCACTCAAAGGGTGGTGAGTGTCTGGAACGAGCTGCCAGAGGCAATAGTAGAGGCGGGTACAATTTTGTCTTTTAAAAAGCATTTGGACAGTTACATGGGTAAGATGGGTATAGAGGGATATGGGCCAAGTGCAGGCAACTGGGACTAGCTTAGTGGTATAAACTGGGCGACATGGACATGTTGGGCCGAAGGGCCTGTTTCCATGTTGTAAACTTCTATGATTCTATGATTCTATAACATTCGTATGGAAGCTCAAAAAAAGCTATACAAAAAGCCTGTTGATCACCTCACAAATTTGTTTTGATATAACCCAGTGAACTCTACAAGGATGGAAATTTGAGCCATCTCAATTTGAAAGAAGGTAATTTGCACTAAATCCATGTACAGACCCAACTAGTCCTCTCTCACCTATGTCTTCTGCGTTAGTGCTTTTCTGTTCCACTGCACATGCCAGTCACCAGCTCTACCACATCGACAGGGACTGGCTCAGAATCTACAGCTATTTTTTTTTACTGTCTCACAACTCTCTGTGTAAAGAAGCTTTTCCTGCCCTCTGTTCTAAATCTCTTGTAGATCCTATGCAGATGTAAATAAATCTAATGATTAAAATAACAAACAGCTAGGTTGTTCTGTTTGTTATCCTCAACATGTTACTGAATGCTTGCCTAGAAACTAAGGCAAGTGACAATGCTGTGAATCATAAAATGATACAGCACAGGAGGAGGCCATTCGGCCCATTGCGCCTGGGCCGGCTCTTTGGACGAGCTATCCAATTAATCCCACTCCCCTGTGGTGAGCTTTTCCTGGAAGATTAAAGTCTCCAAGCGTTAAATGCTGAAATCTGTGAGATTGGATTTGATACAGAGTGGAGAACATTGCACACAAACATTTTGAGTGTCATGACTTGATGGTTTGACTTATAGGGAGAGGTTAGATAGACTGGGACTTTTTTCCCTGGAGAGTAGGAGGTTAAGGGGTGATCTTATAGAAGTCTATAAAATAATGAGGGGCATAGATAAGGTAGATAGTCAAAATCTTTTCCCAAAGGTAGGGGAGTCTATAACGAGGGGGCATAGATTTAAGGTGAGAGGGGAGAGATGCAAAAGGGTCCAGAGGGGCAATTTTTTCACTTAAAGGGTGGTGAGTGTCTGGAACGAGCTGCCAGAGGCAGTAGTAGAGGCGGGTACAATTTTGTCTTTTAAAAAGCATTTGGACAGTTACATGGGTAAGATGGGTATAGAGGGATATGGGCCAAGTGCAGGCAATTGGGACTAGCTTAGTGGTATAAACTGGGCGACATGGACATGTTGGGCTGAAGGGCCTGTTTCCATGTTGTAACTTCTATGATTCTATGATTCTATGCCAGATGTTTAAGACTTCATGATTTTCCTCTTCTAAGCCATGCAAAATCAGGGCGTCTCCTGCCAGATACCTGAAACCACCCCACCACCCAGAATTTTTCTTAACCCCCCCTCCCCCACACAAAGAACTTGCATCATCAATCTAATTGTGCTTCTTTTTATACCAAAGGCACATGAAATCCCTTGCCTTTCACACTTCCTAAATGAATTGTGCCGTCTTCTGATTCAGGATTTCGGTACATTTCTTCAAGCTGAACAATTGAAGCAATGTACTTCATCGTCGCATTTACATGATGGGGGGTGGGGGGGACGGGGGGTCAGAGTCAGAGAAACCCAGATTACTTCTTTGCCTCCTGACTGAAGTGCTGCTCACCCCAGCTACTGGCAGGAGAGTGGTGCGTGAGGAGGCAGCGGGAAGAAGTCGGTTGATAGCCCTCTTAGAGGGAGAGGGCTCATTAGTTGTCGCATCTCCTTCTCTTCTGCCCCCCTACCTTGTCTGAAAGGGGCCGTGGCCCGTGGTGAGACTTTTTAGTTCAAATTTTTAAAAAAAATCTTTGGGACACTTCTGGCCCCTTTGATGTTGCCTCCTCCTCCTCCTCTTTCTGCTGCAGCGCCAATCAGTGCTTCTCCCTGGCAGTGGTGGGCTTCTTCTGTGTGGAGGTGAGGCTGCCGGGTGCCCAACGTTGAATTTCTATTGAGTCCCGTCCCAGGAAAGTGGATCAGGGACACGAGGAGGTTAGAAGAAAGAAAGAACTTGCATTTATATAGTGTTTTTCATGACCCTCAGGACGTTCCAGCAAATTAAGTACTTTTGAAATGTAGTTACAGTTGTAATGTAGGAAAGGCGGCAGCCAATTTGTGCACAGCAAGGTCCCTCAAACAGCAATGTGATAACAACCAGATAATTTGTTTTTTGGTTTTGATTGAGGTATAAATATTGACCAAGACACCAGGGAGAACTCCCTGCTTCTCTTCAAATAGTGTCATGGGATCTTTTACATCCATCCGAGAGGGAACCTTGGTTTAACATCTCATGCGAAAGACTGCACCTCCGATAGTGCAGCTCTCCCTCAGCACTGCACTGGAGTGTCAGCCTAGATTTTGTGCTTAAGCCTCTGGAGTTGGACTATGAACCTACAGCCTTCTGACTCAGAGGCCAGAGTGCTACCAACTGAGCCACGGCTGACATAAGGGAGTCCTAGCCTTTCACATTGAGAGACTCTGAAAGTTCTGTTGTTTTTTTTTGTAGTTCTCGAGTTGGGTTTTCTTTTACTTCCTCTTTTTACGGACTGTTTCTCTTCATCCTGGCAAAGAAATTCTAAAGTGATTCTCAATTATCTTCTTTGTTTTATCTGACAGATATGGGTTGCTATCTGATAATGAGGGAGGGAACGGCTGCTGCCAAATATTACTCACGATAAAAAAAACGCAGACCCTTCATGGGTTAGCAGCTCGGATCCTTGCTTCATACTGCCATAATTGGTGGTCTAAATCTCAGCAGCCACTTACACTTGAATCTGCCAGTGGTTTTGTGTGATGAATTTGAACAAACTCTCTTTAACAAATCCTTACAAGGATGAAACATTACTTCGGTAGCACATTCCCTTCAGATCGCTTCTTTCAAATCAGGTTCTCCCTGAGCCAATACTTGGAGCTAGCTGATGGATGCTGTCCACTAGAAAATCAGCCGCAACAGAAACAAGTTCCTCACAGGGACTAATACAAACCATGGCTCGAATAGGGCACTTGGGATTATGTTGGATAGATTTATGGAGCTCCTCCAGACACAATATAATTTATCACTTTTTTTATTCAGTATTTTTCTCAAGGGGTGAATTACCACGAATCTATCATAAAATAGGTCCAACTATTCATAACTTCATATTAAACCTACTGCACCCACTCTCCCTTTGCAAAGTATTAAATGCTCCTCGCTCGGCTTTTAGAAACGGCTGAAAAGCTCTTAACAGCTTATCCTTATCGACAGCTTTAGAAAGCTGTGCTGTGCAGCAAATAAAATGCAATCTTCCAAAGCTGAGATTATTGAGTGACACTTCTCAAATGGTGAACTCACTCACACAAGAAAGAGAAAACCCTGAAGAATGACAGTGGGGGGGAATATTAAACCCCCCAGGACAGGCAGGAGAGGGTCGGGGGGGGGGGTGGGGATTAAATTCAGAAAACCACAGCAGGTTAAGGGGCGGGCGACTAACCTGCATTCCTGAGGCGTGCCTCAGATTTTAGCAGCCTTTTATATTTAACGGCTGCCAGCTGGGTTCCCCAGGGTTCGAGAAACCTGGCAGCAAAAGGGAGGCGAGAGCCACCGGATGCAGCAGGTAAGTGATTTTCCAGCACTGCTTGTGGGCCAGGAGGAGCAGGAGTGCTTTCACCCCAGCCCCCTGATCTCCAGGCCAACCCGCGATCCAAAACCCCCAACGCGATCTCCCCCTCCCCCCATGATCCCTTCCCCTTGCGATCTCCACCCCCACCCCCTCAATCTTCCCCCGCAATCTCTCCCTCCCCGCAATCTCTCATCCCCCCCAGGATCTCTCGTCCCACCCCCACAATCTCTCCCTCCCTCCCTCCTCTCCGTTCCCCAGCCTTCTGGCACAGGCCTTCCCGCCCACTAGCCAGCCAGCCTCTCAATCTGGCCTGCTGCCAGCCGGGAAACGGAGAGAAAAAAATCATTTCTGGTTTTCCCAGGAGCTACGAGTCCTCCCCGCTTTCTCCCCGCCTCCCCGTAAATATCGGGGCCAGTATGTCGCACATACAGCCATCAGTTATTAGTGACTGGCTTTTAGGCCTCATGAGAAAAGTTTTCCAAAGGGGAGAAAATATTTTCTCAACTGTTTGTGCAACCCCAATCTCCTGTTCATTTGAACTAAGTCAACTTGCAATTTGTAAGTTATGTACAGAATTGAACAAATAACCACATCGCGAGTGTACGGACATTAAAATCTCACAAGCCAAACAATTAATTGGGTTTTGGAGAAAGGATCTGTTGACTTTTACATATTGTGACAGGTTAATATGAGTCAGCAGATCCACAGAGGACAGCAACATTCCTGTAAAAGAGCAAAACGAAAAACCCAAGCGAAGAAAGGAAACAGACGTCTTAATGAAGGTAAAGGGATAGTTGCACCAGGGTTCAATACCTCGGGGACGAGTTCAGGTGTCTGGCTTTGAAAAGTGAACCCTTTGTGTACATTCGATACAACAAAGCAATTAATAACTTTGAAGTTATGTAGTTATGTCAACCTCAATGAGATATAGCCAGTGGAATAATCTCCAGGCCTGCAATGTGCAAATACAATCTTTGCCCAAAGTACCATTTGAAGGAAACTTATGACTGGATAGTGTGGAGGGGAAGACTGCTTGAAATCTGACCAGGGCACCCTGCCATGTATCTCGCCAATGATTGTGTTTGGTTTGGCAGCTATAGCTCTAACAAAGTAACCACAGAGTGACCCAGTCATGGCAGTTCACACATGCGTGCCAACCCTTTTTGTGTTTTGCTGTGGAAAAACACTTCTGATAAATGATAACAATGGCAACGGGCACTTGTGTACTATTGGGACAGAAGTGCAGGAAACCAAATAGAGACATTTTAGGAGGGACACAAAAACAATGTTTTAGAAATTGCCATACACCAGGAGAAATAGAAAATTGTCAAGACTGAGCAGCCATCTGCCATTATTTCCTGCAACAAGATTCGGGAATAATCACAGATGCGCGCATGGGGTGTTCCATCATGTGAACTGCTACAGTGACATATTTATACAAGACTGTACAGCACAGTCAGTGAAGACAGTGCATGTGTGTGACTTTATGTACACATTTGTAGAGGAACGTAAAGGGGGAAGAGAGAATAAGGAAAAGCTACGAACACTGAAAATCTGAAGTAAAAGCAGAGAATAGGAATGCACATTTGGTCAGTCAGCATCTGAATGAGAAAGACAGGTTAACATTTCAGTTTTAAAAAAATTTGTTTTCATTGTGTGAGTTTTTTGGTAAAGCCACTTTTATTGCCCATACCTACCTGCCTTGAAAACGAGATGGGCCTTCTTCCAATGATTGTCTGTACAGCTGAGTAGCTGTTGTGCAAATATGTCTCTTGGGCTTTACAAACATGTTTTATCACTTCTCTGCGTGATGACCTCCAATCCATAGAGAGAGATAATTGCATTTGTGATTTACAATTGTGTGTTTGCGGTAAGGGCCAATAATTAAATCAGTGAGTGGAATTATAACCTCATTACCAGACAAGGTTCTCTTGTGACTGAAGCTCACCTGGCAACAGAATAGTCAAAACAAAGCACTGAGAACAAGGTAGAACAGAGACCTCTTTCTTTTTCACAACCTCAAACACCATTAAGAGTGAACCGCATGGGTTGGGCCAGGGTCACGTGGACATTTCCCTTCTCTGAAACTGTGGCCTGCGCCATGGTGAGGCAGATCAGTTGTACTGCACCTTTGTATTATATCAACAAACCCATTTAGCGTTGTGGGAATGTTTGTAAAGGAGATGGAAAGGGAAATAATACATCACAAAGGAACAGCATCAAGAGTGACTCAGAGGGGAGTGGAGAGTTTGAGTAGGAAAAGAACGTAGAATGCTTCAGGTCCTGAAACAGGATCTGGATCATAGCTGAATCATTTTTTTATTCCATTCCTGTATTCTTTATCTATCTATCTATCTAACTATCTATTTTGTGATGTGGAGATGCCGGTGATGGACTGGGGTTGACAATTGTAAACAATTTTACAACACCAAGTTATAGTCCAGCAATTTTATTTTAAATTCACAAGCTTTCGGAGGTTTCATTTACCTGAGGAAGGAGGAAGCCTCCGAAAGCTTGTGAATTTAAAATAAAATTGCTGGACTATAACTTGGTGTTGTAAAATTGTTTACAATTATCTATTTTGTGTTAGTCTTTTTTTATTCGTTCATGGGATGGGGGTGTCGCTGGCGAGGCTGGCATTTATTGCCCATCCCTAATTGCCCTCGAGAAGATGGTGGTGAGTCACCTTCTTGAACCGCTGCAGTCCGTGTGGTGAAGGTTCTCCCACAGTGCTGTTAGGAAGGGAGATCCAGGATTTTGACCCAGCGATAATGAAGGAACGGCGATATATTTCCGAGTCGGGATGGTGTGTGACTTGGAGGGGAACGTGCAGGTGGTGTTGTTCCCATGCGCCTGCTGCTCTTGTCCTTCTAGGTGGTAGAGGTCGCGGGTTTGGGAGGTGCTGTCGGAGAAGCCTTGGCGAGTTGCTGCAGTGCATCCTGTGGATGGTACACACTGCAGCCACTGTGCGCCGGTGGTGAAGGGAGTGAATGTTTAGGGTGGTGGATGGGGTGCCAATCAAGGGGGCTGCTTTGCCCTGTATGGTGTCGAGCTTCTTGAGTGTTGTTGGAGCTGCACTCATCCAAGCAAGTGGAGAGTATTCCATCACACTCCTGACTTGTGCCTTGTAGATGGTGGAAAGGCTTTGGGGAGTCAGGAGGTGAGTCACTCGCCGCAGAATACCCAGCCTCTGACCTGCTCTTGTAGCCACAATATTTATATGGCTGGTCCAGTTAAGTTTCTGGTTAGTGGTGACCCCCAGGATGTTGATGGTGGGGGATTCGGCGATGGTAATGCCGTTGAATGTCAAGGGGAGGTGATTAGACTCTCTCTTGTTGGAGATGGTCATTTCCTGGCACTTGTCTGGCACGAATGTTACTTGCCACTTATGAGCCCAAGCCTGGATGTTGTCCAGGTCTTGCTGCATGCGGGCTCGGACTGCTTCATTATTTGAGGGGTTGCGAATGGAACTGAACACTGTGCAATCATAGTAGTCTAGTCTTTCCCAATCCTTAAGAAAGTCTCCAGTTAAAATCAGTGATTAACAACTATAAAAATGAATCATTTTAACACAGTAATATGACTGACTCTTGGCAACACACTTGGAGCGAGTTGTTGAGTCTATGGAGTTGATGTTGTGATTACAGAGAACGTATCCCACAGGTCAGAACATACGCTGGAATGGTGTCATAAAATGTATGGCAATGTGATGCATGCGTGTTCCAGAGTTGTATTACACTTACTTGTTTGGTAAGTAGTCTCAATGGACCCAGGCAAGTTTGATTCTGTTCCAGCGCCTTCTATAATCATTTCATTTTCCCGTGTCAATCAAACATGTAGTTTTTTCTATTCAAGCAGATGTGTGGGTCCCATTTGAATTAAATCAAGAATTTGGGATCCATTTGTAAACAGTATAACAGACAGAGTTCGCAATAATAGATGGAGACTAGTCCTTACATATTCAGGAAATGTGTCTGTCAGGTTGCACAAACATACTTTATTGCTTCTCCGTGTTGTGGCTCCCAGTCCATAGAGGAAGATAATTGCATTTGTGGTTTACGATTGTGTGTGTTTGTGGTAAGAGCAAATAATTAAATCACTGACTGGAATTATAACATCTTTAGCAGACAGGGTTCTCTTGTGACTAAAGTTCACCTGGCAATACAATAATCAAAACAAAGCACTAGGAACTGGGCAAAATAAAGACTTCTTTCTTTCTCTTTTATGAGAAATTTTGGGCAGTTTGAATTGTACGTGATGTAATCAATTATGCTGACAGTGCAGAGACCAGCTGGGCAGGTTCTGGAGAAGCTTGGGTGAGACCATGACATGAGAAAGTATGGATTGCGAAAAGGACAGTTGGTCCACCCATGTCTCAGAATGAGAAAAAATGGGGCAGGCTTTCCATTCGGCAAAGGTCATGTACAAACACTTAACCCACTTGTTAAATGGATCAACACCCATCCAAAAATAGCAACCATAGGAATAATATAGTACCCGCACTTTAAAGCATTCTTACGTGAACTCTGCCGATCGGAAAATGTACATAAATGTAAGCTGTAGAAGCCAGACTGCAGCTAATTCCAGGAAGAAAAATATTTTCTCTCTCCTTTCCTGGGTGGTACCTCTCATAGTTGTGAACCATCTGCATTTTGTGCAGATGTTTTAGGCCTCTTCAGTCTGCTCAACTCCGGGCTTCAAATATCTCACTGATCCTCCAATACTGGCAGGAATACCTTAGCACCATGTGTTGCGATTGGGGCACTTTTGGATGGTCGTGCTCTGGTGCTCTCATTCACCCTGTGTCCAGGGCTGTGGGGGTTGAAGCTGCTTCTTTCATTCAGTGGGAGATGGCAGCTGTGATGTTTCTGGTCAGGTTGCTGTTGACGGACGGGCTGAGGCGCTTCTAGGAATCTGGATACGAGAAGCAAAACAACAGTTATAAGGCGGCTAGCAAGTAGCGTCTACCAGAAGCTGGTGGCAGCACTTGAGGAGGAGAATGTTACCGCGGTGCAAATGATTCCCACCAGAACGACAGAGCAGCTTGTGCGTTGTATGGATGTGTAGGTAGTTACTGAAATGCTGTTTGTAACCAGCATGAATAGCCCATGTTTAACCTAGCAACCAGGGGACAGATGTTGCTAAATGTAGCTAGCGGTTATCTTCTTGGGATTTGCTTGTAATTATTTAACCAGTGAAAAGGAAAAAAAATGGGGAGAAATTGTTGTGTCCGTTCTTCAGGGACAGAACGGGGCTAAAAATCACCAAGTTCATGGCGCTGTCTCCCATGCTTGAAATACATCCGACCCCAAATTGGTTCATCCGATTTTTCAGGCATCCTTGGTGGCCCCTATGTAAAGCCTGTTTTAAGACACCTCTCCTAAATTGGATGGTACTGAGCAGGGCAGGTGCAGGGTCCGTTCCCATCAGGATTCTTCAGCGTTCGCCGTGGCTAAGCTGCCAACAAAAAAGTAAGTCAATTTTCAACTAAAGGATGATCCCAAGGAATTCAACAGTCCTCTTGAGGACTTTTAAATCTGACTTAACAGCGGATTGGAGTTAAACTATATCCAATGTGAAACCCAAGCCACATGAGACAACCTACTAGAGGGACACCATTCATTTTCACAACCTTTAGCTACTATCTGAAAGTGCTGAGGCATACTTAGTATTTCAAATATAATTTCACCACAGTAAACAATACATAACATTAATAATCACACTCACTTCACATTTTTTTTGACATTGTTTAAAAGGATTATCCACCTTCACTAAAATCCTTTATCTAATCAAAGTGGAAATTTACAGATAAAAGACTAGAATCTTCCAGATGTGATGGAAAAACACTTGACATGCCTTGGTCCAAACATGGACACGAGTCCTGAATTCCAGAGGTGAGGTGAGAATCCCTTGACATCGAGGCAGCGTTCGACCGAGTGTGGCACCAAGAAGTCCTAACAAAACTGAAGTCATTGGAGATCGGGGGGGGGAAAACTCTTCAGTGGCTGGAGTCGTACCTGGCGCAAGAAAAGATGATTGTGGATATTGGCGGTCAATAATCTCCGCCCCAGGATATTGCTGCAGGAGTTCTTCAGGGCAGCGTCCTAGACCCAACTATCTTTAGCTGCTTCATCACCTTCATAACCTTCCCTCCATCATAAGGTCAGAAGTGGGGTTGTTCGCTCATGATTGCACAGTGCTCGGTTCCATTCGTAATTCCTTAGGTAATGAATCAGTCCATGCCCGCATGCAGCAAGAACTGAACAACATCCAGGCTCGGGCTGATAAGTGGCAAGTAAAATTGATGCCACACAAGTGCCAGGCAATGACCATCTCCGACAAGAGAGAGTCTAACCACCTCCCCTTGACCTTCATTGGCATCACCATCGCCGAATCCCCCACCATTAACATTCTGGGGATTGCCATTGACCAGAAACTCAACTGGACCAGCCACATAATTTCTAAGGCTAGCAACCAGTCATCCCATTGAAATACTGCAGCAAAGTATGATTGACAGAGAAAGAATCAAACCATGTGTGAATCCAGCTATAGTGCATTTATATGCCATATCCTTTATTGTCACAGATCACTGAATGGAAACCGTTGATTTGCATGCAGGAATTATCCAGGGTGCTTTATAAACCACAAACATTTGTTTCTGGCCACTTTGATTTGCCCATCACAACCCTAATGTGTACCGGCATTAAAACTTAAAAGATTGTTCTTCTAAGTGGACAAATAAAGGACTGTCAGTAATTTAATACCCTTTTGGTTTGATATGTTATTAACTAAGTAAACTGAGTAAGTTTGCATGACATATTTTACTTAAAGGAGAATGAACATGGTCCTCGGTTGGCTCAGTTGATATATTTGAAGCTATACTGAGCTTTAATAGACCAGAATGTCCAATGTTTAATGCTTGCTCTGTGCTGAGTTAGCTGGTTGCAGCTAGAGTAATGATAAGAGCCTAGTGTCTGATCGCTATCCAGTGACTCTTACTGGCCAGTGTCTGTGTGTTGATACTGGGGTAGGACAGAATCAGGCTCAGCTGTAATTATGTCAATGTCCACTATCCAAGAATGACTCACTGCCTTCAGGAGAGGAGGGATGAGGGGAGAGATTGGGAGAAAGAGTTAATGAATTAAAAGGATAGTAAGAGCGTTGACTACTCGGCGGTGACTGGGGAAAATAACTTCTGACTTTTATTGAGAATGATCCAGTATTCAAAAGCGAATGCTTACTCATAAATATTTAGAAACAACCCCTTTTTAGCTTAAGTACTGAATCTGTACTTTTAAGAGAATCAACAACAGGAACATCATCTGTGAAAAGAACCCAACAACACTCAGACTAATAATGCAGAGGTTAACTTCAAGAGTTTAGCTTTGGGTATTGATCATGCTAAAAGTTAGGATCTGAATGTTTCCGGCCAGTTAATGAGTGGGGATGGTGATAGCTGGAGGAATGGGTAGGGTTTCCACACTCTCTCTAAGTTACTTCACTAGATTAAAACACCCTGAGTTTAATGTTATTGAATAACTGATTTCCTTTCAGTTAACATAGAGGAAACTGGGCAGGTAGACGATTAAAATGCTCCAAGTTATTTACTCGCCCCGGAGCTGCCAGGAATGTGCTATCCATGACTTTAACCTGATCTCCTGAGCAAGGACACCTGTCCAAAGCCAGTGGGGTGCTTCTTTACATATGCATGTTGGGTCCCGATGACATCATCGGGCCCTGATTGCAATTTTAACTCAGGCCCGAGCTGGGAAGCTGCTGCAGCTTTCCCGCCAGGCCAACCTGGGACAGGAAAGAGTCAACCCCAGAAGAGGACGAGAAAGTTCATTGTTTGTCCTTCCTTTGTGGGGCCAGGAGACCTCCTCTGGGCCCAACAAAGGAAAGGCCTCCCCTGCCCCAGATTTCCCCCCCCCCCTCCACCTTCCCGAACGTAAGACCCCCGCCAAGCGCCCCCAGAACCCGATCCCGCCACTCACCATGTGTCGGTGGGCGACTTCCGGGCCGTGCGATTTCCTGACGACTTCCCGCCTGTTTTAGGTGCTAAGTCATCCGCTGGGATTTAAACAAGACCTGAAGTTATAAGTTTTTCTGCAGCAGCGAATGAATTTCCAACTAACTTCGCCACCCACCTGCCCAACTCTCACCCCTGCCCCCCACCTCCCGGAGTTAAAATGAGAGCCAGACTTTCAAAAGGCAGCAGCATTTGCCTAGTTGTAGGCTATTGTTTAAACATTTCAGAAAAGGCTGCTGCAGCATATCCTTTGATAAATAGTTCACATGGATTTTCCCCACTAATTTTTGCAAAATGCAGTCAATCAAGCTTCTGTCAGAAGAGTAAATCCGCAGTCTCAGGAAAACTAAGAGACTTTCACTCAATCTTTATCCACTTAACCCTTTGGCCTGTTCGGCATTCAATAGAAACTTTTCTTCTGCTGAGGGCAAAGAGTAAAATGGCCAACGCAATAATTATGCTAATAGAACTCTTTAACAGATGACCTAAAAAAATGGGTAGCGAATTAATAGAAGATGGCATAAGATGCCGGGCTGGATTTGAGGAGGCCACACATATATAAACCAAAACTTTATTGTAAGAGAGCATTCACATGATGTGCTATTTTTAGGCAGTTGTTGGTTTAACAAAAATACTGGGCATTTGAAGTGGTTTGTTGCTTAGTTTGAAATGGCCCCTTGTTATCCTGAAGTATCTGATGCTACATTTCCATTGGCCAAAGCGCAGATCAAAACAAGAGTTTCTGCAGGACCTCTTTTATAGCGTCTGACAGCTGACTGATTAGCTCAGCTCACTGAGACAGGCACACTCGCACAATAAGGGCCTGTGAGTGGTAGGTATTATGGCCTTGAATTTTTTTTTGAAGCTAAAAGAAACAAAGTGAAAGCTGAGGGAGGTCCGGCCTGTTTGTTGTAGGTGAAAGAATCTGAGGGAGTATTGTCAAAGGAGATACCCTTTTATGCTAATGATCGAACCATTCCATCACTGACTCCCGATACGAGTCTGGAGAAACAAAAGAGTCAGATTATGAACATTTTTCTTTGATAAATCTCCGTGTAACAGATATTGTGTGGAATTTATATTGAGTTGAACTAAGGACTGTATGATTCTGGCAGCAGAAAAAGAGAAAATTATTGGACATTTCTTGGTGAATGGAAGGCCTGTGTTCAAATGTGTTTCTGGAAATAATTGAATTTATTCTCTGTAACAAATCACAGAGCAGAGCCAGCTTCAGGAGAGCAGTGTTAAGAACCTGATCTTGTCTTCAAGAGTGTCATTCAGTCCTAATCAGAATTCAGAATACTCAGACATATCACACACTTTATAACACTGTCACGTGGTGTGAAGGCCTTAAGTAATAAATCGCAATAAGTTCGGCCAAGCAAGAATGCAATTGGAGTGCACTTTAATATCAGTGTGGCTCAGTGGTAGTACTCTTGCCCCTTAGTCAAAAAGTTGTGGGTTCAAGCCCCACTCCAAGTACTTGGCCACCTATTCATTTCAGAACACCAACCTCAACTGTCTCGCTGACCTTCCTACCAAGCCCACTCCTCGGGAGTTAACCTTTCTAATCTCATCCTCATCCCACCTACCTCTTTCTGTTGCCTTCCTCCAATCCCGCTGGCTGGTCATCAATCGCCACCCCACTCCGTATCTCCCTCCAGAGTGCTTGCTGCCTCACAAACAAGGCCCTTGCCATTCATGACCACATCCTGGATGAAGCTATTGATAAGAGACCTGACCTACAAGTGATACATTCCTTCCCCCTCACTGGAACTGCCCTGCATGCCTACACATTCAATAATTTGCCCCGCCCAATTTTCCATGGCTATAGCATAGCTCTTATTACTAAGTCCCACCTCAACCTCTTCCACTTACCTTTTAGCATCTACTCTCTCCTTGAGTACCTCACCCTGCCAACTTTCCTACCTTGCATTTTACATTTCTGTCATATTAACAACCTCATAAGCCTCGTACAAACTTCCTCACCGAGATCGCCTTCTGAGGGAGTGCTGCACTGTCGCAGGTGCTATCTTTCAGATGAGACGTTAAACCAAGGCCCCGTCTGCCCTCTCAGGTGGATGAAAAAGATCCCACGGCACTATTTTGAAGAAGAGCAGGGGAGGTCGCCCCGGTGTCCTGGCCAATATTTACCTCTCAACCAACACCCTAAAAAACAACAGATTATCTTGTCATTATCACATTGCTGTTTGTGGGACTTTGGCTGCCACGTTTCCTACAGTGACTACACTTCAAAAATACTTAATTGGCTATAAATCACCTTCGGATGTGCTGAGGCCATGAAAGATGCTATATAAATGCAAGTCTTTTTTTTTAAGCTTCTGCACTGAGTAACTCCTCATCTTCAGTGACTTCAACTGACACTTAAAACTACCCTAACCCCCTCTACTCTGATTGCTCCACTCCCATGTCCTCATTCAATCTTACTCTCCACATAAATACCCCATCCACACTCATAGTGACCCGCTAAACCTCACCAAATCTCACGGCCTCTTCACTCCTGAGGTCTTGATCACCGATAAGGCTATTTCTGACCACTTCCTCAGTTCACTTTGCAACCACATCCCCCGATCTTCTCACAACCCTCATCATCCACCCATAGAAGAAAAACTCTGCTCTACTCCCTTACCAGTTTATTCTCCAAACTTTGGTCCTCTGCTCACCATGTAAACCTCCACTGCTACTAACTTGCTAAATCATTACCTCAATGCTACCTGACGCTCGTTTTCCACCAAGTCACACCTGCCGCTCTCCCTGGTAAAGTCCCCCTCTTCATGTTGCAAACTCAGCATGGTTTCTCCAAACAAACCAATAAACTTGTCTGGGCAAATCAAACACATGCTTGTAGCTGGTTTGGATTTGTCTGGTTTTCCCAACAGTTTAGGCAAGCCTTGTCTACTATAAATGGGTTCTGCTGTATTTAGAAGAATCATCGAATCATACAGCACAGAAGGAGGCCATTCAGCCCATTGTGCCTGTGCTGACTCTTTGAAAGACCTATCCAATTAGTCCCACTCCCCTGCTCTTTCCCCATAGCACTGCAAATTTTTCCTTTTCAAGTATATTTCCAATTCCCATTTGAAAGTTACTATTGAATCTGCTTTCACCACCCTTTCAGGCAATGCATTCCAGATCATAACAACTCTGCGTAAAAAATATGTCTCCTCTCGCCTCTGGTTCATTTGCCAATTATCTTAAAATCTTTGTCATCTGTTTCTCAAACAGTTTCTCCCTATCTATCAAAATCCCTCATAATTTTGAACATCCCTATTAAATCTCCCTTTATCCTTCTCTGCTCTAAGGAGAGCAATCCCAGCTTCTTTAGTCTATCCACATAACTTAAGTTCCTCATCCCTGGAACCATTCTAGCAAATCTCCTCTGCACCCTCTCCAAGGCCTTGACATCCTTCCTAAAGTGTGGTGCCCAGAATTGAACACAATACTCCAGCTGGGACCTAACCAGTGATTTATAAAGGTTTAGCCTAACTTCCTTGCTTTTGTATTCTATGGTTCTAATTATAAAGCCCAGGATCCCAAATGTTTTTTTAACAGCCTTATCAACTTGTCCTGCCACCTTCAAAGATTTATGTATGTGAAACCCCTTTAAAATTCATAAAAATTTATTTTTGAGCATATGACACAATGAGGTAATATATAATCGACTCGCTTATCAGAACACCATCACGATTAAAAAAAAAAGCCTCCCTTCCCAATAAGAAGAAAATATAGGTTGGCTGAACACGTTTTTTTTTCACTGAAAATGGTGTCACTTTAAAGAAAGCAATTGTGACAAGTCAACTTAAAGGAGCCTTTCATCTGATACTCTGGCAGACACTGCCTGGGAAACAGCGTTAGCAGCAGACATGACAGGCTGATGGATGGAAAGGCTTCACGGTGATGAAGTTAGGTGGAGAAAAATAAAGAAATCCTCGGGGAGACCTCTACCGCATGCCAGCTGGACCGGCATTAATGAAACTTGATTCGGTCCTCCCATCCACTCTGCTGAAAGAGAATGGTATCGCCATATATAAAACAATGAAGCTATTTCTTTACCGTAAATATTCTGTGAATTATTTTAACAATAAGTCTATAACTTGATGGCTGGATGTATGAAGATGTCAGGGCACAATGAAAGCCACTTTGTTTGGAATTGTAAAATGCCTTTGTGTAAAATAAAAAAGGAACGTCAACTTCAATTTGTATCAGTACAGCAACCGTGATTGATGAGCCCAGAAATCACACTGTGTGATATTAATGTACAAATTCTTCACATGAAATTCCTTTTAATAGACGTATCAACCCATTTCCTTTACATCAGTTAATGTCTCTGCTTTAGCAGAGAAAGGGATTTCATTATGAATTTGGCATGCATGCCAATATTCTCAAAGTGTCATTTCTATGATATTGTTGTCGACAGTTATTAAGGGGGCTCTGTCACAGCGTTGGGGAGATTTTAGACAGGCTCAGCTATCACCCAGAAAGAAAAAAAACAACTTCAAACGCTGGAAATCTGAAACAACAAATAGAAAATTGCTGGGTGTACGCAGCAGTTGGAAAGGTGCTGTCAGACCTGCTATGCTCTCGCCTGGCATTAACGGGTTGATAACAGGCTCAAAATGGGTAGCTTTACTGCCCCGTTAACACTGGCCATCCGGCCGGCACCATTCTGAAAGGGGCCTACCACTGGGTGTCCAAAGCGCCCGCCTGTTTCAGACGATAAGCCCCTTTTAATATGGAAATTGGAGTCCAATGACGTAAATAAGACCCTGATTGCCATTTTATGTAGGAAATGGTCAGGGCCTGCGCAGTGCAGACTCCAACCAATTCCACGGACAGTGGTAGGGAAGAGACTCAGCAAAGGTAAGTCTTGAATTATTCTGGTGGGCCCCGGAGGAGCAGGGGTGCCCATGAAAATAATCTGGGCCGCTGCCACCCTCCGCGATCGTGACCCTCTCCCCCCGCCTGCAACTTATCTTCCTGGCGGCAGGTCCGGCCTGTTTACCTGAGCTAAATCTAGCGAGCTGTGTCGGGACTACCTGGCGAATGTAAATGAGGCCGTAGCCTCAAAATCACGGGGGACCACTTTGCTGCCCGAATGGCCGGCCGACCAGCGCGCTCCCCTGGTCATCACCCAAAAATCAAACTCTACCCCTTTCCTTTTTTATTTCAGCTATCGTACTGGGAAAGTTTGTGTTGCTTCAGGTGGGATATCTGCCAGAGCTCAATCTATTAGAGCGGAGTTTGCATGCAGATTTCTTCATTTTCAAATAACCTTTTAAAAGGGTTACAACACTTTTAACGACACACAGGTAACCCAATGATATTGATATGGCACCAATCGTATCACTAAGCAAATTCAAAATTACCCCCCTTGTGCTTGTACACCTCAACAGAGCAGAAATCAAAGTTAACCATCACCTATGCATTGTTACTTCAAGATCAGATTGATACCAGCTCTGAACTCACTCAAGTATTTAAGTTGAAGAAGGGACCTGTCTAGTCTCCAAAGGTTACCTACACTTCAAATCTGTTTGCCCTAATAGAGGGATCAAACCCCAGACGGTCAATAGAACCCGATTGATTTTTAAACACTGCCTAAACAGGTTGCTTCCTCAAAACAGACAATGTAGAGCATACTTGCACAATAAAGAACATTTATCATGTCATTAAAGGCACTCGTGATCATTTAGACAACCAAAGCTGAATGTAAAAGTAATCCTGCTAATTTGAACCCAGAATAAACGTATCTTGTTTATTGTTATATTACAGGGCTGAGGTTTTTTCTTAAATTGATGCTTTTTATTTCACTCTGTGATTTACATGTCCCCATGCAAGCTGAATTCTAAATGGTTCCCTCTCCTCAAGTGCTATCCCCTCCCTTTCAAAACCACCATCATCCTCCTCTGATCTTGTAAACTACAGCCCCATCTTCTACCCCCCTTTCCTCTCCAAAATTCTGGAACATGTTGTCCCCTCCCAAATCTGTGTCCGTTTTCCTGTAACTCCATGTTTGAACCTCTCCAGTCAGGTTTCCGCCCCTGCCGCAGCACTGAATCGGACCTAATCAAAGTGACCATGGTGCACTAAACCTCCTCATCCTTCTCGACCTCTCTGCAGCATTAGACATGGTTGGCCATGCCATCCCTCTCCAGCACCATTCCTCTGTTTCCAACCTAGTGGGACTGTCCTCACTTGGTTCCACTCTTACCTCTCTAATCCCAAACAGAGCATCGTCACCAATGGCTTCTTTTTCTGCCCCGGCACCATTAACTCTGGAGTCTTCCAAGGATCTATCCTTGGCCCCTCCTCTTCCCCATCTACATGCTGCCCCTTAGCGATATATTTCGAAGGCATGAGGGTCAGCTTCCACATGTACACTGATGACAACCAGCTCTACCTCTCCACAACCTCTTTCAACTGCCTCTCTGTTGTCAGACTGCTTGTCCAACATCTAGTCCTGGATAAGCTGCAATTCCCTCCAGTTGAACATTGGGAAGACCAAAGCCATTATCTTCGGCGCCCGCCATGAACTCAGTACCTTGCCACCAATTCTATCTCAGTCCCCAGCCACTATCTCAGGTTGAGCAAGATGGTTCGCAATCTCAGCGTTGACTCTGAACTGAGTTTCTGATCCTATATCTGTCCATCACAAAGATCACCTACTTCCACCTCTGTAACGTCACCAGTCTCAGCCCATCTGCTGCTGAAACCCTCATCTATTCCTTTATCACCTCCAAACTCGACTATTCCAATGCTCCCCGGCCAGTGTCCTGTCCTCCATCCTCCGTAAATTTTAGTCATCCAAAACTCTGTTTCCTGTATCCTACCCGCTCCCAGTCCTCCAATGCTTCCATTTTAAAATTCTCTTTCTCGTGTTTTAATCCCTTCATATCCCTGCCCCTCCCTATCTCTGTAACCTCCTCCAACCCTACAACCCTCCGAGAACTCCCTGTGCTTCTGACTCTGGCCTCGTGCATCCCCTACTCCCTTTGCCCCACCTTTGGGGCCACATAGGCCCAAGCTCTGGAATTCACTCATTAAACCTCTCCACCTCTCTATCCCCCTCCCCTCATTTAAGGCACTCCTTGAAACCCACCTCTATGACCAAGCTTTTAGTCACCCATCCTAATATCTTACACTTTAGCTCAGTGTCCATTTTTGTCTGATTTACGCTTCTGTGAAATACTTTGGGATGTTTTTCTACATTAAAGGAGTTATCTAAAAGTAAGTTGTTATTGTTGTTACAGATCTCACAGATGTTCCTCAGAAACAAAGTAATGAAAGATTCCGATGGCTCTATCAGGATTTAGCAGATAGCACTAGCTCATCTCTAATTTAATTTTACTATAGCATTGAAAGAATTAATTTATTTGTGGAATTGTTCCCAGCTAATAGAGCCCTTTTAACCCAACTATTATCCTGTGGTAACTTTATCACTATTTGTCAGCACAGTATAGAAAGAAAAAAAAAGATGCATTTATATAAGGCTTTTCACGACCTCAGGACGTCCCAAAGCACGTTATAACCAATAAAGCACTATTGAAGTGTAGTCACTGTTGTAATGTAGGAAACATGGCCACCAAGTTGCGCACAGCAAGATCCCACAAACAGTAATGTGATAATGAGCAGATAATCTGTTTTCATGAGGTTGGTTGAAGGATAAACATTAGCCAGGATACGAGGAAGAACTCCCCTGTTCTTCTTCGAAATAGTGCCATGGGTTCTTTTACATCCACCTGAGAGAGCGGACTTGGTTTAATGTCTCATCCGAAAGTGCAGCTCTCCCTCAGTTACTGGAATGTCAGCCTAGATTTTCTGCTTAACTTTCTGGAGTGGGATTTGAACCCACAACCTTCTGACTCAGAGGCCAGAGTGCCAACACCGAGCCACTGCTGACATTTTTTTCATCAGCACAATAAAGGGTGAAATACTGTACATTCAAACTCAACTGGGAGCAACCAGGCCTCACTGTGCATTTGCTGCTGAGGTGCTGTAACTTCTAACAGAGTGCCTGGCAATCGCAATCCTTCAGTATGTCAGGAATAATGGACACTTGGCTGTTATTGTGTCCTGGACAATCACCATTAAAAGCTGCAAAGATTAAGAAAAAGGAAAGGTAGAGACACAAATAGTATTTGAAACTGTGATCAAATAATGGTAGTGCGCTATTGTATCGGGGACTGAGGACAGCAGCCTGAGTGAAAGACTCCACATGAAGCCTTAACATTCAGATTGATCAGCCTCTTTTCAAATCCCTAGCACAGTACAGGCAAACTTTTATTTTTGATATTAGGGATTATTTGGGATACTTGGACACTTGTTAAAGCTGGGGTCCTCAAGTTCATCTCTAAAGTAGATGATTATATCAGAAAAATATAGCCTAAAAATGACACTGTAATATTACCATATTTAAAATTGAAATGGATTAGTGGCTCTGTTGAAGTAGTGTGCAAAGTAATTCCATACAAATGTATTGAGTGTTCATACAGTAATATCACAGAGGGTCAATTCTAGTTTTATTTATGCCAAAATAAGGGCTTGAAACAATTTTAGTTAAACAAAGGATAACAGCTATGGCACATTCATCTCACCCAAATTCACATTGTAGTCAGATGGTTAAATAAATGTCAGTCAATTGGATTAATTTTGGTCATTGCTGTTATTCTGGATGATATAATCAGAGCAAGATAGGGGCTTTAATACCATGGCTTTAACCTCACAGGTCAGGAGCCACATAGAATAATATGAGGAACCAAACCTGTAGCACATTGAAATGAACCGTGGGATACCGAATTTATCTGATGCTTTCCCTTGATGTGTATCTTTTATTTATTTGTTGTCCATTGGGGCTACAAGCAGGTACCTCTGACGAATACCTAGCCTTGTTGCCGCTGGAACAATGGCAGGTGTTGCAGCCAGACTTCCTGTTTTGAATATTAGATGATGTCATCGCCAAACACTGTGTGGAATTTTCACACAAAGGCAGAATTTATCTCCAAAGGCAGAATTTATCTGGAGAAACTATGCCATGTGAACCAGACATGTGGGGAAATGATTTACGAACCGCCCTACCTTCAATGAATAAAGAACATTTAACTATGTTCATTCGCAGATCCGGCATCATTCATCATCATTTTGTATTCCCAAAGAACAGCTAACAGCCACTCCCTTTCTTTCTGATGCTAAAGTGAGCTGTTATTCTCACTGTGGAAAGGTTGTCAGCCCTGCTGAAAGATAAGACAACGGGCCAGAATGTTAAGAGTGAAACAATCTCCTCATGGCCCTCCATAAATTAGCTGCGTTATAAATAGGAAAATATTTGGATTGCCTGATGGCAGATTTAATCAACCGGGTTACATTTTGCTAGACACCATTTGGATGAACTATACCACAGCAATCAAGAAAGGACCCTGTGATGGGCAACACCCTTCCTGTCGGACAATAATAACATTCTACAATCCAGGATTTACAATGAAGTTACAATAAATAAATGCTTGCAGAAGGGGGACTGGCTTTTTTTTGCCTTTAGCAGATGATGAATATCACAGATAAATATGGTGCTCCATTTAGCCCAAGGCTGTACTCGTCCAATCCTTGCAAAACAGCGACTGTACCAGGTGGCCATTTTAGGTTGATTCAACATGGCAGCATGGGCTAATTATTTGTCAGAATAGCAGACAAATGAATTTCATACAAACCCGTTAGCATATTTGTTACTAATATTGCACAGCACAATTTCAGCTTCAGCTGTTTTTAAAGATGCATTGTGACTATTTAAAAAATCATGAAAGTTTGGCATGATCTTGTCAATACCTGTTCTGCTGATTTAAAGAAAAGGACCCACAGGATTACTCCACAGGGCAAATTATGAAGGTTTGTGCCACGGAGCCAAGACTTGAGCCTGATAATTCTCTATAGCGTTGACCCCGCCATAAGTGCAATGTTGGTGAAACAGATAGCGCGTTCTTTGGTTTACTCTTTAAGTCTTCCAGAGAGCGCAACATGTATAAGATATTAAAGAGGACTTTTTGATCACTAACTCACTTTTTCTATAGCACTATTGGGCCTTCTATTATTTGCCTGAAAAAAGTCATACTCTGGTCATTTGCATAAAAAATGCAAGAATCATGTATATAATTCTGCCCTTCATGAATGGTTAGTGTTATTTTTAATTAGTCAAATGGCAAATGATCAGACCATTTTCTTTCAATAGATTATAACACTACAGTATGCAAAATGCACGTAAACAAATCTATTTGACCCTCAAGTGACTCTGGTTCAAAGTTAGATCACTGGCATTGCTGATAACATAGCGTGAAATTTGTTTACCGGTGTAATATCTTTCAGATCAAGCGTCCTTAAAGTCATTACGTCACGTGATCAAACCTCCAGTAATATGTGCAACCAGAGTTGGCAACCCTACCTCAGCTAGGGAAGAGAAAACTCGGCCAGGGTTCTTGTCCTGATTGCTATCCATTGACCCTGCCGGAAAGCGTACATGCATTGATGTTCTATGAGACAGGTTTGGGATCATTTTTAATGGCTTCCATGATCAAATAGGCTGTCGGCATTCAGTCGTCAGGCTGACACATGACCATCGGCAGCTTGAACGAGATACTGGTGGACTGCCAGCACAAGTAGGACCATATCTCAGCAGGAGTCAGGAACGAAAGGGAGAAGGTTTGAAAAAAAAAACCTGAAAGATATGTCAAATCTTCTTCTGGCACTCGAAGGATCATGCACGAGCAAGATGCGAAAACAGGGCAAATATTGCTTAACAAGAACAATTTGAATTGCTATGGCACAGCTCACATGCAGAAAGATGCCTCAACGGACTTTGGCAAGGCGGTGGAAGGTCAGTGGGTGACGAGTAGAAGGGAAAGAAGGGCAAATGGAAAAGTTAGATGGACTAAAGGCATGATCATGAGGAGGCATTTGAAAGCAGGTAGAGTTGTGGAGGGGTAGACAGAGGCAAGTGAAGGATGGCTGAAAGGGCAGATTCGATGGTGAAGTAAGGAGCAAGGAGTAACTCGGAGTAAATCAAAGCAGACCAAAAATATTTAAACAATACAGTAATATCTATTCAAGCCTCTCAAAATCTGGCATGAAGTAAGGCATTTTATTTAAACCAGAATTCCAAACCAGGGCTGCTTTGAATAAGAAATAACATTTTGCAGAGTTTGTTTGTGGTCGCTTTACAACAACAGCAACAACAACAACTTGCATTTATATAGCGCCTTTAACGTAGTATAACGTTCCAAGGCGCTTCACAGGAGCGAAATCAAACAAAATTTGACAGCCAGCCACATAAGGAGATATTAGGACAGGTGACCAAAAGCATGGTCAATGTGGTAGATTTTAAGGAGCGTTTTAAAGGAGCAGAGAAAGGTGGAGAGGTTTAGGGAGGGAAATCAAGAGCTTATGGCCTAGGGAGCTGAAGGCACGGCCACCAATGGTGCAGGGATTAAAATTGGGGACGCGCAATAGGCAAGAATTGGAGGAGGCGCAGGCATCTCGGATGGTTGAGGGGCTGAAGGAGGTTACAGAGAAAAATAGGAGCGAGGCCATGGAGGGATTGGAAAACAAGGAGGAGAATTTTAAAATCGAGGTGTTCCCAAACTGGGAGTCAATGAAGATCAGTAAGCACAGGGGTGATGGGAGAATGGGACTTGATGTGAATTAGTTTATGGGCAGCAGAGTTTTGGATGAGCTCAAATTTATGGAGGGTGGAAGATGGGAGGCCGGCCAGGAGAGCATTGGAATAGTCGAGTCTTGAGGTAACAAAGGCATAGATCAGAGTTTCAGCAGCAGATGAGCTGAGGCAGGTGCAGAGACGGGCGATGTTACGGAGGTGGAAGTAGGTGTTCTTGGTGATGGAGCGGATATGTGATTAGAAGCTCATTTCAGGGTCACATAGAACGCCAAGGTTGCAAACGGTCTGATTCAGCCTCAGAGAGTGACCAGGGAGAGGGATGGAGCCGGTGGTAAGGAACAGAGTTTGTGACGCGGACCGAAGACAATGGTTTTGGACTTCCCAATATTTAGTTGGAGGAAATTTTTGCTAATCCAGTATTGGATGTCGGGCAAGCAGTGTGACATATGAGAGACAGTGGAGGGGTTGTGAGGTGTTGGTGAGGTAGAGCTGGGTGTCGTCAGTGTACACGTGGAACCTGACATTGTGTTTTCAGATGATGTGACTGATGGGCAGCATGTGGATGAGAAATAGGAGGGGGCTAAGGATTGGCCTATTGAAACATATCTCTCTGGGACCCTACCTCTCCCGTATAGTCTCCAGCTACATTGCGAACATCCCTAATGTTTTTGTCTCGACTACTCTGCCTGGAAGATTATTCCGAACATTTATCGTTCTTTGCATCAAAAAGCACTTCTTAATATCTGATCTAATTTTATTTTCACTAATTTAAATTTATGTCCCTCAGTCCTACTAGCCCTGACTTCAAAGTAATGTTCTGAGCCTGAGCCTGACTTACTTTAAATAATGTTCTCCAAGGATTTGTTAGAACCATTTTGTCAAACTTAGACTCTAAGAACCATTTACACGACTGTGTGTTTAAGATGGGAATAACGGCAGCTGAGTATCAGGATAGCAAAGCTGGGTTTTCCACTCTAACGTTCCTGGCACACACCAGGAGTATGTACCGGAAAATTCTGTACCTTGATCCAGGATTTTCCGATCATTAATTAGAAAATCACTGGGCCAGGGTGTGGAATTTCCTAATATATACTTCCGATATATCCCACATCTATTATACATCAACTTCAGATTATTCCTCAATAAAACTTGATTTAAAGTGATTCAAAGACTGAAATTTAATCTCAGGGATCCAATGCCAGTTATAAACCACTCAAGTTTCATTTCTATGGATTATGATTTTCTTGCAGTCTGTCTCAGGTATCCATTATTCTCTATGGAAATTGAGCATCCATCAGCATGATCCCTGACCTTTTGATGGTGTTACTCCTCTATGCTTGCATTCATTGGCTTGTCTTACAGAGAAAGAAGTTGGGATTTTTTTGGGGGACCTGACTGGTATCTTTTGTTCAAACATGGTCAAATGGAATTTTTGCTAGCAACAGTACTCTTTATCAGAAGGGATCAGTGAGCCTGAATTCAGATAAGCCACATGCCTGGCTATATGAGCCTGTAATACTTCATTTGTTTGATAGCATCTTATACATTGATTCACTGCCCAACACAGATTTCTCTGTGCACACAACCATAATGGACTAATCAGCTGAAGTATCACCTTCCCATGTCTCGCAGGCTCTGCTCATTTGGCTGCCTTCGATTCCATTTCCCAGATCTGTATATCATCCCAGATAACCCAAAGTAATACATGTACTCTGTATAATCTAGGTTTGATAGTGATAAGGAGAAGACATCTGGACCACACGGAGACTTGGAAAACATTAACGCTCCAGACGCTACATTCAAACAAACAAACTCACGCACATTCAAAAAAAGCCCTTCAAAGTACCCTTTTTTTTTCACATAGAATTACATCGAATCTACAGCACAGAAACAGATCAGTCAGCTCAACTGGTCTATGCTGACCTTTATGCTCCACACGAGCTTCCTCCCACCCCTCTTCATCTAACCCTATCAACATATCCTTCTATACCTTTCTCCTTCATGTGCTTATCTAGCTTTCCCTTAAATACATCTATGCTAGTCGGCTTCCTTAAATCTTTCCAAACTCAGTGGCACAACAATAGCTAACGTAAATTGGAGCTGCAGTTGTGGATTATATTGCGAAAGAGTTGGTGACATTGTCTTTCAGAAGAAATCAGTGAGTCGACTGGAGTGGCAGGCAGCTGCATGACTGAAGACATTTTATTAGGACTCCAGGATCAATATGCTACTGTAGCATATGATGGACAGTAAAGGGGACGTTCAGGTTTAAAAGGAGCAAACACCTTTGAAGTTGATGGGGCAATTTTTCAACTCGTCGCCCAGGCATAAAATTGGCATTGTGGCTCAGCATCCCATTACAAAATCACAGAATCTTACAGCACAGAAGGAGTCCATTTGGCCCATCGTACCTGTGCCTGCTCTTTGAAAGAGCTATCCAATTAGTCCCACTCCCCCCCCCCACCCCCCGACACCGCTCTTACCCCCATAGCCTTGTATGTTTTTACTTTTCGAGAATATATCCAATTCTCCTTTGAAAGTTACTGTTGAGTTTTCCCCGGTGTCCTGGCCAATATTTATTCCTCAACTAACACCCCTAAAACAGAACCAGACGACATAGATTTAAGGTGATTGGCAAAAGAACCAAAGGTGACATGAGGAAAAACTTTTTTACGCAGCGAGTGGTTAGGATCTGGAATGCACTGCCTGAAGGGGTGGAGGAGGCAGATTCAATCATGGCCTTCAAAAGGGAACTGGATAAGTACTTGAAAGGAAAAAATTTGCAGGGCTACGGGGATATGGTGGGGGAATGGGACTAGCTGGATTGCTCTTGCATAGAGCCAGCTTGGACTCGATGGACCGAATGGCCTCCTTCCATGCTGTAGCCTTTCTATGATTTGTTCTATGATTCCAGATTATCTGGTCACTATCACATTGCTGTTTGTGGGAACTTGCTGTTTGCAAATTGGCTGCTCTGTTTCCTACATTACAACAGTGACTACACTTCAAAAGTACTTCAATGGCTGTAAAGTGCTTTGGGACGTCCTGAGGTCATAAAAGGTGCTATATAAATGCAAGTTCTTTCTTTTCATTCATCATTATGTTTTCCTGAATACTGTTAAAAGTTGAAAATATGTCAATATCGTTCTGGATTTCAACTATATTTATAATGCATGCAACACTGTGCTTAAACTAAAGCGAACACAAATGTTTCTTATTCACTTTTGCTTTTGGGGACCTGTAAGTCATTAAGAAATATAACTTTGATAAGCTCACAATGCTGGATCTCTGAGCTTAAGAGGGAATCCTTGATTCCAGCACTGCCAGAATCTTAGTTTGCTTATCCTTGGATCAGTAAACCAAATTTAATTGGCTTTTTTTTCAAACTCATTTCAGACACGTACCTGGGGGTAAATTTTAGCCCCACGAACGGGTGGGTTGGGAGCGGATGGGAAGGTAAAAATTGTAAAAAAGTAAAACCCGCCCCCAACCCGACCACTTCCGGTTTTAACGGAGGCAGGTCGAGGGGCGGGCGACCAATCCGCTCTCAGGAGGCGGGTCGTTCAGTAAAATCTTTCACGGAGGCTGCGGGCCTCCATTTTAATAGGTTTTTTATTTCATTTTGGGGGCCGGGATTCCTGGGCCTTCTGCTTCATGCCACGTAAGATTAGGCGAGAAGGCCCGGATCTACAGGTAATTGCCTTTATTCCCCTGCCTGTGGGCCAGGAGGAGCAGAAGTGTTTCCTTCAGACCCAACAAGCCTACCTGTCGTGATCCCACACACACGATCGGCCGACCTCCTCCCCATGTCCGACCCTCCCCCCACGATCTTCGACCCCTCCCCACTATCTTCGATCCCCCCATGATCTTCGATCACCCGCTCCATGATCTTCGACCCCCTACAAGCTCCGACCACCCCACTGTCCGACCCCCCCTCCTTGACTGAGCCCCTGATAACCAACACCCCCGATGACCCACCCATGACCGACTCCCCGATGACCGAACCCCCCGATGACCTCCCCGATGGCCAACCCCCGCCGATGACTGACCCCCTGATGACACCCCATGACCGACCACCCTATGACCGACCCCCCAATGACCTCCCCGATGACCCCCGAAGACCGAACCCCCAATGACCCCCCGATGACCAACCCCAATCCAATGACCGACCCCCCCGATGACCGACCCCCACCGATGACCGACCCCTCCGATGACCCCCCCCATGACTGAACCCCCGATGACTGACCCCTCCCCAAGTAACCGACCCACTCTGCCCGGAACAGGGGCCAGAAAAGGGCACAGAGGGACTGCAGGCAGGGGGAGATCAGGCCTCCCGCTGGCTTGCAGGTAAGTGGTGCAGAGGATGGTTCAGGACGAAAAGGGTGGGGTGGGAATACAGGCATTGGAGGCCGCAACTTCTCTTGCAGGGTCTAGAAGAGAACTGCTCCTCCTAGCCCCACAAAGTGAAGGTTTCCACTTCCCTTCTGCACCTCTTTTATACCCCTGCTCGCAGCCACTCTGCGCCCCTTTCCTTGCCTGTTGATAGTGAACCAGCGACATTTAAATGAGGCCCGGCGGTTAAATTCACCAAAAGCCTCCTGCTGCCGCTGGCGGGCAGGAAATTAACGCGTCTGGCTAGGAAACCTGCTCCGCGTTAAAATCCACCCCGCTGTTTCATAAAAGGGGCAGTGCCATGAAAATGAAGATAGGCTCTTGAGCCAGTTGAGAAATAACTCCTCTAACCTCAACTGTACTGAAATAGGGAAACGTCAGTACTGTATACAGCCCTGAAAATAGCTACAATTGAAATAGAAATGGTCTATCCTTATCCAATTTCAACAGGCAGGCTTTGAAACAAATTATCCAGGGAGAACCAGACCAGGTTGTTTGCACTGGAAATCAGCCAGGATGCAGGAGCTTTCTTTTGCGTTCTTATTAAATCATACATAGCCAAAACATTAGCATGTACGTGATGATGGGACTACATGGGAATGCCAGCATCCTATCCAATACTTTGCACCATTGTCATTATTAAACCAGACTCTATGGGACTTTGGACCGTTTAAGTACAGGAGAATTTTCATGTCTTTAATTCCGGCTACAGATCCAGGCCCTGAAAACTCCCATATATTTTCAGGGCATCTGGGAGGACGATATCAGCAGAGAGAGGCAGATTATGGTGCAGGGCCCATTTGCAACAGGTCTCCACTACATTTGAAAGGTGCTGAGGTTCCCTGTAGGTAGTTGGTTCTGTCATAGAATCAGACAGCACAGGAGGCCATTCGGCCTATCGTGCCTGTGTTGGCTCTTTGAAAGAGCTATTCAATTAGTTCCACTTCCCTGCTCTTTCACCATAGCTCTGCAATTGTTTCCATTTCAAGTATATATCCAATTCCCCTTTGAAAGTTACCATTGAATCTGCTTCCACCAATCCTTTCAGGCAGTGCCTTCCAGGTCCTAATAACTCGCAGGGTGAAAAAAATTCTCCTCATCTCCCCTCTAGTTCTTTTGCCAATTATTGAGACTAATTGGATAGTTTTTTCAAAGAGGCACGATGGGCTGGATGGCCTTCTTCTGTGCTATGATATGAAATTGGCATAAAGGAAGAGGTGGAATTGGCAGGATGATGTCTTCCTGTGTCCTGCCTCTGGCTCCCCCAAGAAGTGAGATTACAGTACTTTAAAGGTGGCTGAAATGAGGCCCACCAGATTGTGAAAGGCTGGTTTTCCTTACAGCAGCTGGTTGCAAAGCAATCAGATGTTATGAGGAAAGCGGCCTTATTGGAAAGCAATCCATTTGCGCTGGAGTCTTCTTTCCTTAGTTCAGACTTGCCAGCGCTGGTCTCCAGCGGCTAGTCAATGCCTGTTTCCACCTCCCCCCAGACGGTTCCTCCGCTCATTTGATCTAAATTGCCTGGCCATAACTTCCAGTTGCGGGGGAAGTAGTTCTTTGCCATCGTTATAGCGGCCGAGCGGGAACGTAGAGTTTTGGCCCCAAATTCCATGGACAGAAGATAACACGGTCCTTACCTTGTGAAAGACTTTTGCCCAAAAGTCTTGTCGCTTATCTAAAGGTATAATACATTCTGAAAAGGATGTTTTCAGCCCTTCTGAACCAATTCTATTTTTTGTTGTCTTTTAAGTGTTGCACTCCCCATGTCCTACTGTGTCTCAGTGCTTCTATGTATTATTCAGCCCGCAACTAAATATGTCAGCTTTAGCCTGTATGCTTTGGTGGTGTGGTATTTTCGGCCTTTTGAAGGAGTCAGGTGAAGGTGAGCATCCAATGTGATCTTCAATGACCACAATTTGGGTTTACTTCATAATTCTGGGCACAAATCGCACAGACGGCAGGGCAAAGACCAAGGTTTTCAGTTCATGTCGGACACGGATCTCGGTCAGCTTTTGGAAACCCCCTTTCTGCTGTGAACACAAGCCTGAACTGTTGACACCTACTATACCTGGTGAGCAGTACCTCTTCTGCACATCCAGGAGGAACTGCGAGCTACGCCATGGCAGATGGTGCTCCTCCCATGCTCTGTGCCGATCTGGTACAAATTATTATTCTCTTTTTGCCACCTGTAGCTCCTTCCCTCTCAGTTTTATTTGGTGTTTCTGCAGATCTTTGTTGATGTTTTACTAGATGTAAAATTGAATTTTATAGAGTCAACCAAATTGCCAAAGAGTAAGTCTTGGTTGCAAACCACTTATTGCTTTCCAACTGTTTTTTTCCCTCTCAAAATCATGTGTTACAAGTCTAATCCATTGCATCACACACTGCTTCATGCTTCAAGCAACATGCTAAAACTAGCCCTTGAACTCTGTGAACACGCTCTTAAAATTAGTGAATGAACTAAATATGGAAGTCAAGCTCCAAGCTACAACATTTGAGTTTTTTATGTACTCTCCACAGATTGAAATCCCAGCAGAACGACTAATTGTTCTCATTAATAATCGCAGCTGCAAATATATTATTTCAGTATGATTACAGCTCTTTATTTAGAAGAATCTTGGTGCATGCCACTTAAGCAAACTTCTTGTCATGTTTTCAAAATGAACACCAAACCGAAAATATTCAAACGTTTAAGAAAAATATTTACATTTCTGACTTCCTTCCTCGTAAACTCTTTCTTTTTGTTTCTCATTGCATTATATTTTGTAGACCATTGTAGCAGATGAAGTGAGACATGGATGGTGTATGTTCACTCCATCAAACCACAATACTTCTATGTGAATTTTTGCTTCCCTGCACTGAACATTGCAAATCTATCTACATCTAACTATCTTTATATTATGTTTGGCGTTCATTTTCATCAAACTTCCCATGCAATGCTTCCAGTATCAAAGCTTGGGGGTAATTTTGACTTGGTGCAATAGTGTAAAGTGGCTGACATCGGCTCGGGCACCTGATAAACACCTCTTCTGATTTTCGTTTCCCTGGAAATATTCAAACGCTCATTGGCCAAAATCTCATATTCGAAAAATAAAGGCAACAAATCAGAACTGAGAAAGTAGAGAACACACAAATTAAAAGCAAACTGGCTGGAAAACTTTCAATGAGAAACTATTGATGATGTATAAAAGCAATGATGGGACATTAGCAGTGGGAAGTATCTACCAATAAGAGAAATACAAGTGTGAACGGCAAAGCACCTGTCTTTTTGTAATAGAGGGAGTATGACTGGAAGTAAGATTTGGAACATAATAGAGACATCAAAAATTACAATATTTACAAGAAAATAATTAAACTTACCTGCAGAATATTTTTTTCTGTGTTTGAAGTGCTTCTGGCAATATTTTTCATTTGCGGCCTCGGCCTATATGAGAAGCCTGAGCCTCGAGTTCACGCAAGTTCCCAGACCTGTCACTTTTAGCTGAGGAAAATGAGGTTATCGGCTACGACTCCCACTGTACATGTATGAACACTAAGCCAAAGAAGGAGACATTAGGTGGTGGTCATCAAAAGTTTGGTCAAACAGGGAGGTTTTAAGGAGGGTCTTAGAGGAGGAGAAGGAAAGGCACAGAAGCAGAGGGCTTTAGGAAGGGATTTCTAGAACAAAGCTGCCAGTAGTGGGGCAAAAGAGGGGAAGGAGGCACAAAAGGTAGAGATAAAGGAACAGAGGGTTGGGAGTGGTTATAGGGTTGGAGGAATTTACAGAGATAGGGAGTGGTGAGGCCATGGAGAATGACCAATATGTTTGCCCAAATATGAGTGGGCATTTTATAATCAGATGCAAATGATAATACATCATACTATGTATTTTCCATTATTTGCACCATAGCAATGCTGGTCTTTAGAAATGCTATGTGTTCCAGGTGTACATAAGGAATACATGGTCCATATAATTTCCTGGACTGGTTTCGATCCCCTCAGGGGGTCAGAGAGTATTATTTCCAGCGTTTTTTTTCCTCCAGTATTGGCTCTGGGTTTTTCTCTGTTTCGTTGCCTCTCCCAGGAAATAACATGGCTTTTGTGGGGGGGTTGGTGGGGGGGGTGGCGATAGTAAGTGCTTGGTAATGATGCTTCAGCTATGATGAATGTAGCAGGTTTGATGGACCTACTGGTCTTTTCCTGCCCGTCATTTTCATATGTTAATACTGCTATGTTGTGGTGCCTCAAGGGATTGCAGGGTGATCGATTAATTCAAAATGCCCCAACATCCTTGACATTTAACAAAACATTTCAGCCGCCCCAGAGGCCACCAGCCATTCCATGCTGCTCCAAGCACTCAAGGTCTGCAGCAGGACCTTCCCCTTCTTTGAGAGCTGAGTTCCCTAGTGGATCATAGAATCATAGAAAGTTATAGCACAGAAGGAGACCATTCAGCCTATCGTGTCTGTGCTGGCCCAAAAAGAGCTATTTAGCTTAATCTCACTTGTAGGTTACGGCACTTCAAGTGCATGTCCAAGTACTTTTTAAATGCGATGAGGTTTTCTGCCTCTACCACCCTTTCAGGATCTCAAGACCAGCAGGTCCATCAAACCTCCTACACTCTGTTTCCCATGGCTGGAGAGTCCAGAACCGGGGGCATAGACGCAGGATAAGGGGTCGGCCATTTAAGACTGAGATGAGGAGGAATTTCTTCACTCAGGGGGTCATGAATCTTTGGAATTGTCTACCCCAGAGGGCTGTGAATGCTGAGTCGTTGAATATATACAAGGCTGAGATAGATAGATTTTTTTGGATTCTAGGGGAATCAAGGGATATGGGGATCGGGCAAGAAAGTGGAGTTGAGGTCGAAGATCAGCCATGATCTGATTGAATGGCGGAGCAGGCTCGAGGGGCCGTGTAGCCTACTCCTGCTCATTTTTCTTATGTTCTTATGCAGTGAGTTCCAGACCCCCACCACCCTCTGGGTGAAAACATTTCTCCTCAGCTCCCCTCTAATTGCTCTACCAATTAATTTAAATCCATGTCCCCTGGCTATTGACCTCTCTGCTGGAAATAGGTCCTACTATCCACTCTATCTAGGCCCCATATAATTTTATACACTTCAATTAATTCTCCCCTCAGCCTCCTCTGTTCCAAAGAAAACAACCCCAGCCTATCCAATCTTTCCTCATAGCTAAAATTCTCCAGTCCTGACAACATCCTCGTAAATCTCTACTGTACCCTCTCTAGTGCAATCACATCTTTCCTGTAATGCGGTGGTCAGAACTGTACGCAGTGCTCAAGCTGTGGCCTAACTAGTGTTTTATACAGTTCCAGCATAACCTCCCTCAGACCCTGCGAGCTCGGATGCGGCTCCAGGCCCCACAAAAATCTTTCGGCTTATTGCTGGCCTGACTGTAACCACCCCCCCCCCCCCATTACACACACAATTGACTCCGCCGCATTAACCCTTTACTTCCGTCTGGGCTCGTTGGAGGAGCCATCGTCCTGGATCGGCGAACTGTCCGTGATAACTGCTTCAGTGCTCGCAGCTCGCTGACATTATGGAAATGAAGCCCGACCAGGAAAATTGGTGCGATTTTTGGGTGGTCGATGAGGTAGGCTCGCTCACACGGCCTACCTCATCGACCACCCAAAAATCGCACCCCCCACAGCTCTGCTAAGGGCTCGATTTTCGCACCCCCGAGCGGGTGCGTTCGTGGGGGGGGGCTGCGAAAATCTGGGATTCCTGGGGCGGGTCTGGAGCCCGGCTCAAACCCGCCCACTTCCTGGTTCCCCAGTGATGCGCTGACATGCGCGCGCAGCCCCCGCATGTGGGACTCCCGCCGGCAATTAAAGCCGGCATTGCCACTTAAACTAATCATTAAGGTATTTCAGGTCGTTCGGAGACCTGAGTAACATGACATTTTAGGAGGGGTGGGATTTTGCAAACAACTGGGACTGTTTCCCGTACTGGGGGAAACACTCCCAGTTCAAATGGACGTGTTGCAGCCATCAGCCTGTGGCAGCTGCAAAGGTCCATTTGACAGGTCGGGGAGGGGGAGACCCTCACTCATTGCAGGAGGCCACTCTGTCACTTTGGACAAAGTTTGGCCTCCACCACCCTCCTCCTAACAATAAAATTTACAAACTTGCACACTTACCCCGGGGTCCAGAGACATGTACCTACCTTGCAGACCCCCTCAGATGTACATCTTCTGGATGGGGGCCGCCATTGCTGCAGTCATGACCTCCTCGGAGGACGAAGAGCATCACCAGCCTCACCGGCCACGCCATCCACCTCTGACATGTGGAGCCCCACAACACAGTTCTGTGACACATCCACCTGCACAACAGGAGGGAGGGCAACCGCAGAGAGAGATGCGTCCCAGAGGGCACTACCCTCGCCACAGGGTCCACAGACCGAGGCTCAGCTTCCTGGACCACTCTGAGCAGCAGTGCACACGGAGGCTCAGGGTCACTCGACATGTAGTCGTGGACATCTGCAGCCTCCTTCATGCCGAGCTGCTCCCGGCTGTCCCGAGCACCATCTTCTTACCTGTCGCTGTCAAAGTCACCACTGCCCTCAACAACTTCTCCTCCGGATCCTTCCAGGGTGCCACCGGGGACATCGCTGACGTCTCTCAATTGTCTGCACAAAAGAGCCCTGCAAATACATCTACACCCAGTCTGCAGTGACACAATGGGTGGCATCAGTTGTGGGTCTTCATTGTGATCCTCAGGAAAGGGCATTATTGCACAAACCAGACAAGACATGGCAGTAGTGGTGACAATATAATATGTGATGTGAGTTGCTCAGAAATTAAATATAGGTAAAAACCGAGACAAACCCTCAAACACCCTTGTGCATCCCCTTCACGCTCACGATATGTTTGCCTTACGCTTCTTACTGCACATATGTGATGCATGCCCTGTGGCTGCAGCACAGGTAGTGGCAGGTTGAGTGAGGCTGACCGTGAAAGAGATGCATGAGAGGGTGAGTATGAGATAGAGCCATGAGATTGTATGAGGATTGGGTTGAGTGGTAGTGGCGGGATGAGTACTGGCGAGGTGAGTAAGTGCAGGTAAGATGAGGATGAGCTTTGAGTGGGTGTGAGGGGTGATGTGATAAGAGTAGTGTTGGCAGTGCAGAAGGAGATGTGGGGTGGGGGCGGTGATGTGGCAGATGGAGTGTAGGGGAATGAGTAAGTGTACTCACTTTGGCTGACCTACTTAGGTGATTGAAGTGCCTCCTGCACTGTATGCAGGTGGGCGATATGTTGGTGGTGCTGGTGACCTCCTCTGCCACCTCGAGCCAGGCCTTCTTGGTGGCAGAGGCAGGCCGCTTCCTCCCGCCCGCCGGGGGAAAGATCTCTGTCCTCCCCCTCCTCCTCTCCCCATCCAATAATACCTGGAGTGAGGCATCATTAAACCTGGGAGCAGCCTTCCCCATGAGCTGCTCCATGCTGTAATTTTTTCCTATTTTCTGCAGTATCGGTCAGTGGAGGACTGCCCCTTTAAATAGGGCTCCTCCAGCTGACAGCCCGCTGCGCAGCTTTCCAGCGCGAAACCCAGAAGCACAGGTAAGTGGATCCAATTAGCCTGCGATTCCGTGCGGAGCACGCCGATTTCACTGGGTGCGTTACCCACGCATCCAGTCGACCCCCCGCTGCAAACCTGCCGCCCTCCTAATATCGGGCCCTAAGTGTGAGCAGCATTGCGGGAGATCCACCGCTATGCTGAAAATAGTGAGATTGTTGCTTGTGGGAAAAAAATAATTTGTTGAACATCATAAAAAAAAAGATTTGCTTTTATAGAGAACCTTTCATGACCTCAGGATGCCCAAATCACTTTACAGCCAATGAAACACTTTTGAAGTGTAATCATTGTTGTAACGTAGGAAACACTGCAGCCAATTTGCACACAGCAAGGTCCCACAAACCGAAATGTAGTAATGACCAGATAATATGTTTTTAGGCATTTGCTGAGGGATAAATATTGGCCAGGTCACCGGGGAGAATCTCCTGCTTTTTGTTGAATAGTGCTGTGAGATCTTTTGTGTCCACATAAGAGGACAGATGGGACCTCGGTTTAACTTCTACATCCGAAAGACATCAACTCAACACTCCTTCAGTACTGCAATGGAATGTCAGCCTAAATTTTATGCTCAAGGCCTTGTAGTAGGAGTTGAACCTATGACCTTCTGACTCAGAACAGAGTGCTACCAACTGAGCCACAGCTAACACAGCCAGATCGAGCATTGTATCTTCATCAAATGGAAGCGTTTTTCGCAGTTTATTTTTTCCTTGTTTGTTTTCAATATTCTCCCTGTTTTTGCACATTTTCTATCTCTTTACAGTGTAAACAAGTCGTAACCTCGAGAGGCAGAGCAAAGGCGCAATGTTGGGCAATTCCTACAATGGATACACGACGTACAATACACTTTTGCCTTTTATTTTAAAGATATTTTACATGATATAAAAATACTGATCACAGTGAGCTCTTACAGTTGTTAACTGCTATGAACAGGAATGTTGCACAACATTTTGGTGGCAATAAATTAGATATAGATTCATTATCTTAAAAAAAATTAGCTTGAAAAAATCTAGACCTTTTGGTCATTCGCGTGTCACATGAAGCCCGGGTGAGTTCCTTGCACGACTCGTTGCCTCCAGATAAGTTTCTACATTGTATTTCTGCATTTCTTTTGAAATGTGCAGTGTCGGGGTTGCTTCGGGCCCTCCTGGGTCTCTGGTGCACTGCTGAAACCAAGATGTAAATACTATGCATTTTTTTTATACAACGTTCTCCCTCTCGGTAGTTGCGTCCATGTGAAAGTCTGACAATTGTTCTTTTTTTGCCGAATGACAATCACTGTCAATAATAGTCAGTGTGCGGTCTTCTCCAGTACGTGGGGACACAGCGACACACCTCCTCGCTAAAGTAATAGCCTTGGCTGCAGCGTCTCGTCCGGACTGCACAGGGTGGCCTGTAGCAACTGTGGGATGAAAACAAAGAGAGATTATTGTCTTAAATAATCTATGTATAACCTTTTCAATGATCAGTTAATCATACCACATTGGGAGGTGACAATTACAGCACGAGGATGATACCAGCGTTTATATTTTATTGCAGGGTGTGCAGGCATCTTGACCTCACGGGGTGCAAAGCAACAACAACTTACATTTATATAGCGCCTTTAACGTAATAAAACGTCCCAAGGCACGTCACAGGAGCGTTATCAAACAAAATTTGACACTGAGCCACATAAGGAGATATTGGAACAGGTGACCGGAAGTTTTAAAGGAGCTTCTTAAAGGAAGAGAGAGAGGTGAAGAGGCGGAGAGGTTTATGGAGGGAATTCCAGAGCTAGGCCCTAGGCAGCTGAAGGCACGGCCGCCAATGGTGGAGCGATGAAAATCGGGGATGCACAAGAGGCCAGAATTGGAGGAGCACTGTGATCTCGGAGGGTTGTAGGGCTGGAAGAGGTTACAGCGATAGGGAGGAATGAGGCCATGGAGGGATTTGAAAGTGAGGATGAGAATACATGGATTTCAAATCTCCACCAAATTCCAATAGGATAAATCAACAAATATGAGATGCAGTACAAATAGAACTCAGCTATACTGTGCTACAAGGGCTGGGTTGTTGGGCTATGGAATTGCTTGGGTCACAGCTTGGACAACCCTGTTCTACTGCATATCTCCACCATAAAGAAATGGTTTTAAACTATTGAGGTGATAAGTTAGTGGTCAGGAATGATCTAATATAGAGACATAGCCAAAATACCGACTCTGTTCCCTTCTATCACCTACCGGACTCACAAATCATAATTATTATAGCAATGATCCTTGCGCCATGCTATATATAAAGGAAAAGGATATGTTTTTGATGCACCACTGTCAAAAGAATGGGACAAGCAGCAAATTGGGTTACTTCTGGCCATTGCTGGAGTCATTAAAATAAAATCATGTTAAGAAAATAATGAATCAATGGCCTGAAACGATGCTGTAAGGTAATAGTTACAAACACTTAACTATTTGTCCGATATTTCAGCGATTTTAGTGAAATCTTTACGCATGTACAACAGTAACCTGTAGTGTAATTTCTAGGCCAATGACACCGATGGTCAGTTTATTTTTTTACGGACAGCCTATAAAAGGAGTTTCATTGCCAAAGCTGCTTACACAGTACTTAGAGGCAAGTTTGCATCGGGTCCAAATACTGCAAATCAAAAGATTTTCCATAAACAAAGTTTCCACAAGCATTTTCCACAAGCAATCCCTCCACATGATAATATTTGTAATTAAATAAGCACAATGCCCATGCATTTTCCCTAATGTTACTGTGGCTTAAATTAAACGATAACAGTGGTCTACTGCAATAGGGCTTGAACTAACACCAATGAAGAAACATGCAATTCATTAAAGGAAGCCACAGTTCTTGGCCTGATTGAACCACTCCACCTTCATAAACAGGCTATTGTGCTGGAAATAGTTCCTGTTGAGATTCTTTTTCTTGTCATGATTGAATGTTTGAACAGAGAGATCCATTTATGCCAACAGACCTTCATTTATGTGAAAAGATTCAGATTATGGTAACATAAATTGGACAGAAATTAGAAGCAAAAAGTTAGAAATAGATTCTGGCTGAGATCTTGAGTTAATTAATCAGAGAATACATGTCCCCTTCCAACAAAAGTTGGTTTATTATCCATTTATCACAGAGAATAACAATCTGGTTGGAAAATGTTTTCAGGATGTAAAATAACTGATTGCTTTTGCAAGAGTTAGTTTTACAGCCATCATAATCCAACTGTAATAAAACCTATTGCAGACTCACAGGAGGGTTTTTCTAATGCGTACACTTCCACTTTTAATTTTCATTGGATAACTGTGCTGCTCCACGTTTTGTGGCACATTCACTCCAACAAGATGTTTCCACTTTTAAATAGAAGATAGTCACCATTAACTCCAATAGGGAATTCAGGAGAAACTACTTTACCCAGAGAGTGGTTAGAATGTGGAACTCGCTACCACAAGGAGTAGTTGAGGCGAATAGCATAGATGCATTTAAGGGGAAGCTAGACAAACACGGGGGAGAAAGGAATAGGAGGTTATGCTGGTGGGGTTAGATGAAGGAGGGGTGGGAGGAGGCTCATGTGGAGAATAAATACCGGCACAGACCAGTTGGGTCGAATGGCCGTTTCTGTGCTGTACGTTCCATGTAATTCTCTGTAACCTCTGACGTTACCCTTCTCAGGTTTTGCTGCGTGACTTTGCATTGTGTGGCAAGGGGTGTCGTCGAAATGGAAAGTTTATTTAAGGATGGGAAAAAAACGCATTCAAATGCTGGAATATCTGAAATAAAAACTGAAAATGCTGGAAATATTATCCATCTAGCAGGCCAGTCAGCACCTGAAAGAAAAAGGTACAGCAATGTTTTTTGGGGGGAAACCCTTCATCATTAATCCTGATGAACGGTCACACCTGGAGTGTTGATTTTCCTTATGTTTCCTCTATGTTGGCTCCATCACAGCAAGTCAATTGTAAGCGTTAACACAATGTAACAGAAACAAAAAAAATATCTCCACTTCTGAAAGGGATATGAAGGCACTTGAGAAGGTGCAAAATAAATTTACAAGAATGATACCAGAACTGAGAGATTATAACTATCAGAAAAAACTGAACAGGCTCGGGCTCTTTGGTGACCTAATGGAGGTCTTTAAAATTATGAAGGGGTTCGATGGGGTAGATGTAGAGAAAATGTTTCCAATTGTGGGGGAGACCAAAACTAGAAGTCATAAATATATGATAGTCACTAATAAATCCAATAAGGAATTCAGGAGAAACTTCTTTACCCAGATAGTGGTTAGAATGTGGAACTCGCTACCACAAGGAGTAGTTGAAGCAAATACCATAGATGCTTTTAAGGAGAAGCTAGTTAAGTACATGAGGGAGAAAGGAATAGAAGGATATGGTGAGCGGGTTAGATGAAGAATGGTGAGAGACGTTTCGAGATTGTGAAAGGTGCCATATAAATGCAAATCTTTTTTTATGGGGAAAAGTCAGCCAGAGCTATGAGCCCGATTGTTGGTGACTCCAGTGACCCCTACTGGAAGTTGCGTGTATGTTGAGTGAGGGCAGGAACAGGCTTGGCTCTGATACCCCCCCACATTCGAGTAGCTTGCCAGCACTCACTGTCTTGGCTCACTCATGAAGAATAACCACTTGTGTGTGGTACCAGAGGCTGCCCGGCAGCAGTGGAACTGTACCCCAGCAAAGAGCCAAAACCTTCAAGATAGGAAGGAGAAGAGGTGAGAAAATTGGCTGAAAGAAGCAGGGGGAAAAAAAAATCAGTTTTATTTACTAAAGAAAGTACAATTTATTCAGAATTTAATCTCTTCAGATCACTATGATTTCTTCACCATAAAGAAAATAAGGAAACAATGGTGGGAAGCTTACTTCCTACTATTTGGTTTTGCTAGATCACTTGGTAAATAATAAAATTAGGAATACATCGAAACTACAGCACAGAAATAGGCCATTCAGCCCAACTGGTCTATGCCGGTGTTTATGCTCCACACAAGCCTCCTCCCTCTCTACTTCATCTAACCCTATCAGCATACCCTTCTATTCCTTTCTCCCTCGTTTGCTTATCTAGCTTCCCCTTAAATATATCTAAGCTATTTGCCTCAACTACTCCTTGTGGTAGCAAGTTCCACATTCTTACCACACTTTGAGTAAAGAAGGTTCTCCTGAATTCCCTATTATATTTTTTAGCGGCTATTTTATATTTATGACCTCTAGTTTTGGACTCATCCACAAGTGGAAACATTTTCTCTACGTCTAGTCTATCAAACCCTTTCATTATCTTAAAGTCCTCCATCAGGTCACCCCTCAGCCTTTTCTTTTCTAGAGAAAAGAGCCCCAGCTTGTTCAGCCTTTCCTGTTAAGTATATCCTCTGTTTTCTTATCATCCTTGTGAATCTTTTTTGAACCTTCTCGAAAATAGTAACAGGAGTAGGCTATTGAGCCAATTAGATCATGACTGATCTGTACCTTAACTCCATCTACCCGCCTTGGTTCTGAAACCCTTAATACCCTTGCCTAACAAAAATTTACCAAACTCAGTTGTGAAATTTTCAATTGATCTAGCTTCAAAATTGTAGATCATTTCCAAAGTGCAGGGTATAGCCAACATGAGCCACTTACTAGGTTAAGGAGCACCACAGTCAGAAATTCTATCAACGATAGGGACAACTTATAAAGCTCACTGCCCTTTACTCCTCTCAATCTTTAACACGCTCTCAACCCACCTAAAATATTTAATTCCACAAAAAAAAACTGGGGGAAAAAAAAGAAAACTGGGTTGAACATTTCCCACTGTGTATGTGAAAATGTCCGCACGCCCGTGTTTTTTTCCTTTAAATGTGGTTGCTAACCAGGCTCGGTATTCAGAATTACAATGCACCCATACACATGCAATGATTGGAAATTTATCCCCTGCCCCTGACAACTACAGGCATTAGAAATGCTTCAGTTATATTTTCGGGATCTATGCACATATTGATGATTTTCAATGCATGATGTTTAAAAGGATTTGGTAAGGTCGATACAGAGAAACTATTTCCTCTGGTGGCCGAAATCAAGATCAAGGGGACATAATATTAAAATTAGAGCTAGGCCATTCAGGAGCAAAATCAGGAAGCGCTTTATTCACACAAACGGTAGTAGAAACCTGGAATGCTCGCCCCCAAAAGGCTTTGGATGCTGGGACAATTGGACCTTTCAAGACTGAGATCGATAGATTTCTATTAGGTAAGGGTATCAAGGGATATGGAGCAAAGGCGGGTAAATGGAGTTGAGGTGCAGATTAGCCATGATCTAATTGAATGGTGGATCAGGCTGAATGGCCTACTCCTGTTCCTAATGTTCCTATGAATGTACGGCTGCAATCATGAAAGCAAAATTGTATCAGTAATGCTTATACAACCTGTTATGAATATGGCTTTTTGGTACAGCATATTGTAGGCCATAAGGGACCTCTAAGGTATGGATCAATGAAGGCTCGTACTACACTAAATATGGGTATCAAGATAAAGTTTAGTACTGCATACTTCAGCGTTAAGAAACCCAGACACGTATATACAGACACACACAGATACAAAGAAGCACACACACAATATACAGACATGCACACACCCAGGCACAAACACAAATGCATATGGATACACACTCACTAATGACAGTTGTCTGTAGGTTTAAAAATTCCCTGATGCAGATACATAAAATCATAGAATCGCACAGTGCAGAAGGAGGCCATTTGACCCATCTTGCCTGTGCTGGCTCTTTGAAAGAACTATTCAATTAGTCTTACTCCCTTGCTCTTTCCCCATAGCCCTGTAAATTATTCCTTTTCAAGTGTATATCCAATTCCCTTTTGAAAATTCTTATTGAATCTGCTTCCACCACCCTTTCAGGCAGTGCATTCCAGATCATAACAACGCATAAAAAAAAATCTCCTCATCTCTCCCCTGGCTTTTTGTCAACTATCTTAAATCTCCTGCCACTGGAAACTATCAAAAAGCTTCTCTAGTCTCTCCACGTAACTGAAGTCCCTCATCCCCGGTACCATTCTACTAAATTTCCTCTGCACCCTCTCCAAGACCTTGACATCCTTCCTAAAGTGTGTTGCCCAGAAGTGGACACAATACTCTAGCTGAGGCCTAACCAGTGATTTATAAAGGTTTACCATAATTTCCTTGATTTTGTACTCTATGCCTCGATTTATAAAGCCATATGCTTTTTTAACAGCCTTATCAACTTGTCCTGCCACTTTCAAAGATTTGCGTATGTGAACCCCCAGGTCTCTCTGTTTCTGCACCCCGTTTAAAATTGTACCAATTCAATTATGTTGCCTCTCCTTATTTTTCCTTCCAAAATGCAAAACTTCACATTTCTCTGCATTAAATTTCATCTGCCATGTGTCTGTCCATTTCACCTGTCTGCCTATGTCCTCCTGAAGTCTGTTACTATCCTCCTCACTGTTTACTACACTTCCAAGCTTTGTGTTATCTGCAAATTTTGAAATTATGGCCCCTATACCCAAGTCCAGGTTTTTAATATTACCAGTCTGGTAATTAATATATATCGAAAAAAGCAGTGGTCCTAATACCGACCCCTGGGGAACACCACCCCACATTTTCCTCCAGTCTGATAAACAACTGTTCACCACTACTTCCTGCTTTCTATCTCTTAGCCAATTTCGTATCCACGCTGCTACTGTCCCTTTAATCCCACGGGCTTCAATTTTACTAACCAGTCTATTATGCTGCACTTTATCAAACGCTTTCTGAAAGTCCTATACACATCAACCACTCTACCCTCATCAACCCTCTCTGTTACTTCATCAAAGAACTCAATCAAGTTTGTCAGACACGATTTGCCTTTAATAAATCCATATGGCTGTCATTTATTGACCCATGTCCCTCCAAGTGACAATTAATTTTGTCCCGGGTTATGGTCTCTAGAAGTTTCCCCACCATCGGCGTTAGGCTGACTGGGTTGTAGTTCCTGGGTTTATCCCTCTCCCCCCTTTTAAACAGGGGTGTAACACTTGCTACCCTCCAATCCTCTAGCACCACTCCCATATACTTGTCAGTTTTTTTCATCAGTCGACTGATTAACCTCCGACGTAGAATATTTACTCATAAACTGAGAGCAGGGAAATCAACGAGCACTGAATACAGATTCAGGTTAAGAACTCAATTTGCAAAAGAAACAACTTGAACCATCTTGTTAACACCAATTCAAAACAAAATAATTGCAGATACAGTCCAAATATGGTTAATTTATCTGCATTAACTGCAACTACAAATTGGTATTTCCCGTCCAGTATAACCGACGAAATACCCATTATTCTTACTGCATTTGGTTTGGGAAAACTATTTCTGCCTGGTTAAGTTAATGACTCGACAAACCACATCTGCTATATTGTTTCACAATATAGTGGTACATTTGGGAGCCATTTCTGTCAAAGTAGCAATCCCCTGGCATGACTTGATTAGACTTGACATTTAGGGTCTAGATGTTCCTTGTGATGTTAAGTTTACTGCTCTGGTTTGTAACAGGTTTTTACTTAGCAGTAGCAGCTACTTCCAGGTAAAGTAATCTACCTGTTGGCTTTACATCTGAGCAGTGGGTTTGAATAGGGTAAGTGGGACAGACAGCGATTTACCAATTCTAAACCAATGATTAAGGCGAGCACTGACAGAAGCCGACCTTATTTCTGAAACACAGAGTTATCATACAAAAACAAGGCATTTTCTCTCATGCGTGACTCAAGCCTTGTTCTTTCTGGATTTTTTCTCCCCTTTTTGCCTCTCCCAGGAGATTACATGGCTAGCGGGGAGGGGGAGGGAGGAAGGAAGAAAGTGTTTAGTCATGATGCTCTGGCCGTCATGACTGTGCGGCAGGCTTGATGGACCAGCTGGTCCTTTTCTACCCATCAATTTTGTATGTTTGTATTAAGACTTCAGCCATGTATTCAAACTCAAAGTGGGAGACAAGGGCTTGTATTAAGGAGACTGTACATATCAGACCCTATCTATCTGCTGTGCTATCTTCTGCCCAATCTTTAGCTTAAACTGGGAAATTATTATCCTACATTACAACAGTGACTACACTTCAAAAGTGAAGAACTTTGGGACGTCCTGAGGTCGTGAAAGATCCTATATAAATCCAAGTTATTTTATTATAACTAACTCCTAAATACTTTGGATAATAGTTTACTTCTAATATTTTTTATAAGGAATCTTTGTTAGTGTAATACAAATGTTAGCCTGTCTACTTGCTGCAAATGCATCTTCCCATGACAGTATTGGCAGGGATGACCATCAGCTACATCATTAGATAAATTTAAAACAGAAATAGACAGTTTTCTAGAAGTAAAGGGAATTAGGGGTTATGGGGAGCGGGCAGGAAATTGGACATGAAGCTGAGTTCGGATCGGTCAATGCCCTGTGGGTGGTGGAGCGGGCCCAGGGGCTGAGTGGCCGGGTCCTGCTCCTACTTCTTGTGTTCTTTAGATTTGTGGTTGGGATCAGATCAGCCATGATCTTATTGAATGGCAGATCAGCCATGATCTTATTGAATGGCAGAGCAGGCTCGAGGGGCCGATTGGCCTACTCCTGCTCCTATTTCTTATGTTCTGTTCTTATGTTCACACAGTCCTTGTGGAGACCAAGTCCCGTCTTCACACTGAGGGCACCGTCCATCATGTCATGTGGCACTACCACTGTGCTAATTGGGATAGCTTAAGAACAGCAATAGCAGCTCAAAACGAGGTGCTGTGGGCTGTAAGCAGCAGCAGAATCGTATTCAACCACTATCTGTAACCTCATGGTCTGGCATATCCCTCACTCCTCCATCACCATCAAGCCAGATGACCAACCCTAGTTCAATGAGGAGTGTAGAAGAGCATGTTGGGAGCAGCACGCCATACCTGAAAATGAGGTGCCAACCTGGTGAAGCTTCAACACAGGACTGCATGCTAAACAGCGGAAGCAGCATGCTATAGCTAGAGCTAAGCAATCCCACAGTCAACTGATCAAATCAAAATTCTACAGCTCTGTCACATCCAGTCGCAAATGGTGGTGGAAAATTAAGGAACTAGCGGGAGCAGAGATTCCATGAACATCCCCAACCTCAATGATGGCGGTGCCCAGCATGTAAGTGCAAAAGACCAAGGCTGAAGTGTTTGCAACCATATTCAGCCAGAAATGCTGAGTGGATGATCTTTCTCGGCCTCCTCCCGAGATCCCACCATCACAGATGTCAGGTTTCAGCCAATTCGATTCACTCCACGTGACATCAAATGCTGAGTTCACTGGACACAGCAAAGGCTATAGGCCCCGACAATATCCGGGCTGTAGTGCTGAAAACCTGTGCTCCAGAACACTGACATCTACCCGACAATGTGGATCATTGCCCAGGTATGTCCTGTCCACAAAAAGCAGGACAAGTCCAATTCGGACAATTACTGCCCCATCAGTCCACTCTCAATCATCAGCAAAGTGATGGAAGGAGTTATCAATAGTGCTATCAAGTGGCACTTACTCACCAATAACCTGCTTATTGATGCTCAGTTTGGGTTCTGCCAGGACCACTCAGCTCCAGACCTCATTGCAGCCTTGGTCCAATAATGGACAAAAGAGCTGAATTCCAGTGGTAAGGTGAGAGTGACTGCCCTTGATATCAAGCCAGCATATGACTGAGTGTGGCATCAAGAAGTCTCAATAAAACTGAAGTTTATGGGGATCAGGGGGAAAACTTTCCAGTGGCTGGAGTTATACCTAGCAAAAAGGAAGATGGTTGTGGTTGTTGGAAGCCAACCATCTTAGCCCCAGGACATTGCTGTCGGAGTTTCACAGGGCAGCGTCCTAGGCCCAACCATCGTCAGTTGCTTCATCAATGATCTTCCTCCTTTTTAAGGTCAGAAGTGGGGCTGTTCGATGAGGAGTCCAAAGTATTCAGCTCCATTCACAATTTCTCAGGTTATGAAGCAGTCCATGCCTTCATGCAGCAAGACCTGGACAACATCCAGGTTTGGGCTGATAAGTGGCAAGTAACATTCGCATCCGACAAGTGTCAGGCAATGACCATCTCCAACAAGCAAGAACACGACCACCTCCCTTAACATGCAACGGCATTACCATCACCGAGTCCCCCACCATCAACATCCTGGGGGTCAACGTTGACCAGAAACTGAATTGGACCAGCCATATAAATGCCGCGTCTACTAGCGCAGGTCAGAGGCTAAGTATTCTACAGCGAGTGACTCCCCAAAGCCTCTCTACCACCTACAAATCACAAGTCAGGGGTGTGATGGAATACTCTCCACTTGCCTGGATGAGTGCAGCTCCAACAACACTCAAGAAGCTCGACGCAATCCAGGACAAAATCCGCTTGATTGGTACCCCATCCACTGGCTTAAACATCCACCCCCTCTACCATGGGCGTGCCGTGGCTGGAGTGTGCGCTCTCCACAGGATGCGCTGTAGCACCTCGACAAGGCAGCACCTTCTAAACCCGCGACCTCCACCACCTAGAAGGACCAGGGCAGCAGATGCATGGGAACAACACCACCTCCAAGTCACACATCATCCAGACTTGGACATATATCGCCATTCCGTCATTATCGCTGGGTCAAAATCCTGGAACTCTCTACCTAACAGCACTATGGGAGTATCTTCACCACACGGACTGCAGCGGTTCAAGAAAAAGGCCCACCACCACCTTCTCATGGGCAGCTAGGGATGGACAATAAATGCTGGCTTTGCAAGCAATGCCTACAACCCGAGAATGATTTTTTTTATAAAGCATGAAAAAAGAAAGGCATTTATATAATGCTTTATCACATTGTCAAAATGTCTCAAAGCACTTCAGTAACTTGCACTTATTATTACTGCGAAACAGGACACACCTTACTTAAGAATGTGGGCTGGCACAACACTCACCTGCAGGTGTGAGGGTGAAACCTCTTTCCTTTCAGAAAGCATTTGTTTGGAGACTCTGTACATTCGCAGGCACATTTTACTGGGTTTAAAGGCTGATTTCTCGGACAGCTTTTTTTGCAAATACACTCGCAAGAATCTGCATCAAACTGCTTGTGGGGTCCACATATGGCGGCATACAGTCCGTTTCTGCACACGCACTGGCACGAGTCCTTATCCAGTTCTCTGTGGCGTCCGCAGCTGGAATGGCGTAGGCCTCCTTTACAGACACACTGACAGGTATCCTCGTCCAGCTCTTTATTCGGCCCACAGACACTGTGGAAGCCTGTGGCTCCATCTGTGAAAGAAATAAAAACGATCAGATACATTCTTTAAGGGAACAGGGCTTAATAAATTGTAAAATATGCTATAAAATGAAGTAGGGAATGCAGTGAATTTGGGCTTTCAAAAAACGTTTGATAAAGTGCCACGTAAGAGAATGGGGGCAGATTTTCCGCTGGAGCACTTGAGCATAAAGCATTGCCCGGGTTGAAAATTGATGGACAATCAGGTGCGTTCGGTTATGGGTGTGCACTCCCCCTTGCTGGATTTCCCTGCATGTGCTGTGCCTAAGTGACCTAATGGACCCAGGCACAGGAATAGGAAGATCTACCTCATAAAGTGCAACAGAAACATTCACTGAAATATTTGCATTTAATACAAGAGTCAAGCTATAATGAGAAAAATCATTATTTCCCTCATTGTTTTGAGTAAGGTGTCAGCCTCGGCTCAGTGGTAGCACTCCTGCCTCGGAGTCAAAAGGTTGTGGATTCAACTCCCACCTCTGCCCTCCTGGGTAGACATGATGTGGAGATGCCGGTGATGGACAGGGGTGGACAAATGTAAGGAGTCGTACAACACCAGGTTATAGTCCAACAGCTTTATTTGAAATCACAAGCTTTCGGAGCTTTGCTCCTTCGTCGACGAAGGAGGAAGCCTCCGAAAGTTTGTGATTTCAAATAAAGCTGTTGGACTATAACCTGGTGTTGTGCAACTCCTTACATTTCTCCCAGGTAATAACAGGCTTGTAGCTGTAATTGTCCACACAGTAAATTTTGAATCTCAAAGATGCCATTGTAGGGAGTGAATGTGGAGGTCAACATCTTCCTACAAGGACTGTAAGACTATTAGAGGGTCGGACATCTGGGCTACTCGTGCACTTCCAAGCTGCCAGTACAACTGTGCTGGTAGAATCCTGATATCAAGTTTCCAAGCCTTTTTTAACCCTAAGCCTCTTGTTACAATGGCCTGTTAGTAGATTTCAAGTAACTAATACAATACCTTCAGCTGCCTAGGCTCTAAGCTCTGGAATTCCCTTCCTAAACCTCTCCGCCTCTCTCTCCTCCTCGAAGACGCTCCTTAAAACCTACGTCTTTGACTAAGATTTTGGTCACCTGCCCTAATGTCTCCTTCTTTGGCTTGGTGTCAATTTTCTTTTGTCTGATTACGCTCCTGTGAAGCGCCTTGGTTCCTTTTACTACGTTAAAGGCGCTATATAAATGAAAATTGTTGTTGTATTGGTAGTGAGTTATGAGGAGGTGCCTAACTGTTTCCTTTGCTTTGGCAGTAGTTTAATGAGCCTAGATTTTCTGACTGGCATTAAAACAATGCCAACTGGAAAATCTAGGCTGCGCAGTGTAGAATCAAGAAGACTGCACAGTGAGCAACTCAATAAATGAGCTCCGTTGTCTTTGTTGTTTATTACTGACAGGCATGCAATGATGAACGTGATAAGAATAACACCCATCAGGATAAATTTTGTGAGGCCCTGCTAAAAGATACCCCATCACATTCGTGCTCTCTCTATTTCAACTCAAGAGCAACATTGAAATTCCAACAATTGTAGATGATTGAACCAAAATAACATTTGTTCGTGGTTTTAGTCATAATACCAATAAAGTACCTCTTAAATTCAAAACATATTTTCATTTAGAGCTCAAATATTGGTTTGTACTTCTGCAGGGATCAAACAGTAGAAAAAAATACAGCAGAACATGACATCCCTCATAGCTGCCAAACTGTAAAAAGATCAAAATGAAAAAAAAAACACTGATTGAATTTCATTTTTAAAATTAAATTTTTATGTGTTATATTCATAATTAGTAGTTTTGGATCAGTTTTGCTGGACTTCTGCCGAATTCAAGGCCACATTGTTTAAGAGTAGTTCTGTTCCTTTGATCTCCAGACTTCTCACACTGAGATTAAACCTGTGCCAAAGATTGACATTTTATGGGTCTACTATGGCACAAGCCTGGGCTGCCATGCAAAGGGCAGCGGACTCTGGTTATAATGTATTTGTCACTTCCAACACACAGTAATGGATGGAATCTCTGTGCATTCTATTGCTCAGGGTCTGGCTGGCCATCAATTTTGGCTGTACTTTCAGCTTTTCTGTTGCTTTTCCTCAGCTAAGGACTGGGATCTTGGTGTTCAATGAAGAAAGACTACATTATTCGGAAGGAACATTCAAAAATCCCATCTGCTTCTGCCAAAGCATTATGTAGCTCCCTTGTTAATGCAGCCCCCCTTTGACTGGGATATTGCCACATTATTTAAGAAAACACAGAGTGATTGAAAGTGTTTCAAGACAAATTGTTATTGGCAAGTTTATTTCTGCTGCTGACTTTTATTCTGGTGAAGGGAGTTTTCACATCACTTAGGGACTTTTTTTTCTCGTGCAGGCTCAGTTCAAGATGTAATCTGCTCCAACCTCGAACCTGCCACTTCAGCTAATGCAGTAAGATGAACTATTTGCTTCAGTCCAAACTGCTCACATTTATTTTTCTTCTTGCTTATTACAATAAGCAATATTAAAGTGAAAATGGTTTATTTGTAGCCCCAAATGCAATCCGCGTTGCAATTAATGTTAGAATGTCAGCCATGGCTCTGTTGGTGGTACTCTTACCTCTGAATCAGATGGTTGTGGGTTCAAGGCCCATTTGCAGTGCATAATCTAGGCTGACACTCCAGTGCAGCACTAAGGCTGTCATATTTCCTACATTACAACAATAACTACATTTTATAAGTACTTCATTGCCTGCAAAGCACTTTGGGACCTCTTGAGGTCATGAAAAGTGATATATAAATGCAAGTCTTTCTTTTCAATGTCCTCACATCAGCAATCTAATCACTAAGCCAGCCAGCATGTACAAGCAGGTGGTGACACTGCCCATTAAAAATGAACCAAGCAGCTGTCCAAGTTTTACAATAAAAATAAGACAAGAATTTTTCTAGTCGCTGTGTGTACTTACATCGTAAATGTATTCTTAAAGAAAGAGGAATTGTTACTACATTGACTGGTAAAAATAAATGGTACTGTTAAGCCGTTTGGGTTTCTTAGAACAATCCAGCAGCTTTCTTGGTCTTTTTCTGGTGTAGCCCACAAATTATCACATTTTTTAAAACTTAATTTCACAACTTGCAATGGTGGTATGTGAACTCAAAAATCACCAATAGCGTTAGTCCAACATAATCACTAACCTACTGCACCCACTATTGAGCTCACTTCTCAATAGTGAAGCTCTATGCCACCATCTGCATGGCTCATCTAAATGTATCCCTCATTTCTTTTTCGCTGTCAAAAAGAAAGAAAGGCTTGCATTTCTATAATGCCTTTCATGACCTCAGGACATGCCAAAGCTCTTTACAGCCAATGAAGTACTCTTGAAGTGTAATCACTATTGTTATGTAGGAACCGCAGCAGTCAATTTGCACACTGCAAGCTCCCACAAACAGCAATGTGATAATTACCAGATGGACAGAAAACAAAGAGTAGGAATAAATGGGTCATTTTCAGGTTGGCAGGCTGTAGTTAGTGGGGTATCACAAGGATCAGTGCTTGGGCCTCAGCTATTTACAATCTATATTAATGACTTAGATGAAGGGACCGAGTGTAACGTATCCAAATTTGCTGACGATACAAAGCTAGGTGGGAAAGTAAGCTGTGAGGAGGACACAAAGAATCTGCAAAGGGATATAGACAGGTTAAGTGAGTGGGCAAGATAGTGGCAGATGAAGTATTATGTGGGGAAATGTAAGGTTATTCACTTTGGTAGGAAAAATAGAAAAACAGAATATTTTTTAAATGGTGAGAAACTATTAAATGTTGGTGTTCAGAGAGATTTGGGTATCCTTGAACATGAAACACAAAAAGTTAACATGCAGGTGCAGCGGCAATTAGGAAAGCAAATGGCATGTGGGTCTTTGTTGCAAGGGGTTTGGAGTACAAGAGTAAGGAAGTCTTGCTGAAATTGTACAGGGCTTTGGTGAGACCATACCTGGAGTACTGTGTACAGTTTTGGTCTCATTACCTAAGGATATACTTGCCTTAGAGGCAATGCAACGAAGGTTCATTAGATTGATTCCTGGGATGAGAGGGTTGTCCTATGAGGAAAGATTGGGTAAAATGGGCCTATACTCTCTGGAGTTTAGAAGAATGAGAGGTGATCCAATTGAAACATAAGATTCTGAGAGGGCTTGACAGGGTAGATACTGAGAGGCTGTTTCCCCTGGTTGGAGAGTCTAGAACTAGGGGTCACATTTTCAGGATAAGGGGCTGACCATTTAGGACCGAGATAAGGAGAAATTTCTTCACCCAGATAGTTGCGAATCTTTGGAATTATCTACCTCAGAGGGCTGTGAATGCTCAGTCATTGAGTATATTCAAGGCTGAGATAGATAGATTTTTGGGCACTAAGGGAATCAAGGGATATGGGGATTGGGCGGGAAAGTGGAATTGAGGTTGAAGATCAGCCATGATCTTGTTGAATAGCAGAGCAGGCTCGAGGGGCCGTATGGCCTCCTCCTGCTCTTATCTCTTACGTTCTTACATGCTTCGCCGATGGCCAGTTCAAGAGTGACGCAGTTGCCAAGAAGGGATTTCCTATGCACCCAATAAACGAGGGTGCGATGCAAGGCGTGAAAATAATTTCCAGTAAAACAACAAGAACTTTTCATCAGCAATGAAAATATCGATCCAGCCAACTGTGCTGGTGGCTACTTTTGTCCATTGCTGCCAGATTACTGGGCGTCTGCTTGAGTGGATATGTGGCCTGATTCTTACAATCTGTTGCCTTTTGCAGGGGTCTGGCGTGTGTCTCACTGAGCTCAGGCATCGTTTGTTATAACAGGGCGTGTGTCTCCCCCAGAATGAGGAGCCTGTTTAATGTGGCAAGCATAGTGATCGGCCTGAGGTTATACCTTTGCTCCCAGTAGTTCTGTCACTAAACTGTAGCTCTCTACAGCCAGAAGAGAGAGGAAAAATTGGCAGCAGGGTCTGTTTTAACAGCTGCTGCTCTTTCTGCCTCACTGTCAGCCCCAGCGTGATCTGTATAGCTGTGAAGTATTGGAACTGTCTCCAAGTCGGTGAAAGCATCTGAGTAAACTTATTCCGATTCAACAAAATATGTGAATCAACATTTTACCTGTTAACATTTCCCAACTGACAAATGTCTCCTACTGTAAGGGGAGGCCTGGGATATTTAGTATTATTTTTGGTCCTTACAGGCTCCTCATTCTGGGGAAGTCTCACGCTCTGTTATAATGAACATTGCCTGAGCTCACTGGGACACAACGTCAGATCCCCCCAAAAGGCAACAGATTGTAAGAATCAGGCCACATATCCACTCAAGCAGACGCCCAGTAATCTGGCAGCAATGGACAAAAGTAGCCACCAGCACAGTTGGCTGGATCGACATTTTCATTGCTGATGAAAAGTCCGTGTAAACCTCGTCTGTGTATCGCCGTGTCCAGAACAGTTGCACATATATTCAAGGCTGAGATCGTTGGATTTTTGGACTCTAGGGGAATCAAGGGGTATGGGGATTGGGCGGGAAAGTGGAGTTGAGGTCAAAGATCAGCCATGATCTTATTGAATGGCGGTGCAGGCTCGAGGGGCCGTATAGCCTACTCCTGCTCCTATTTCTTATGTTCTTATACCTGCACCCTATGTAACGAATTGCCTTGACAACTAATCTTAGTGCAAGTAAGGCGAAATAACATTTTAATATTGATTTTGGCAAATCACCCACAATCTCTAGCACAGTTAAAATAAAGAATAAAGATTAAAATCTGTGTAAAATATTCCTGTTGCAGCAGTAGGAGCAGGAACAGCTGTTGAGGTAAGGAATGGGGGAATGGTTTACATCAGAGAGAAACAGAATATCAAAAGGACAGAGCCAAAGGGTGAAAAAAGGGCTAGAATCAAATCATAAGGCTAGAGGGTTTTTTGGGGGGGAGGGTTTTCAATGAAGAGAGGTGTAGAACAGAATGCAGGAAAGAAACAACGCATTCAATTGGTGTGTAAAACAGGAAGAAGCAAACAGAAGAAAAGGCACCATGGAGTTAAATGCTGCTGCTGAAGATTAAAGGACGATAGAAATAAGGACAAAATAAAGGTCAAATGAAAGAGAAAACAAGCAGTTAACAGGGAAATTAGAAAGAACTTGCATTTATATAGCACCTTTCACAACCCCATGACATCCCAAAATGCTTTACAAGCAATTTTGAAATGTTGTCATGTAGGCAAAGTGGCAGCCAATTTGCATACAGCAAGCTCCCACAAACAGCAATGTGATAATGGCCAGATAATCTGACTAGATGTTGGTTGAGGGATAAATGTTGGCTAGGACACTAGGCAAACTTTCTTGCTCTTCTTCGAAATAGTACCACGGGATCTTTTATGTCCACCTGAGAGCATAGACAGGGCCTCTTTCGAAAGACGGCACCTCCGACAGTGCAGCACTCCCTCAGTGCTGCACTACAGTGCCGGCCTAGATTCTGTGCTCAAGTATCTGGAGTGGGACTTGAACCCACAACCTTCTGACTCAGAGGTGAGCGTGCTATCACTCAGCCACAGCTGACACCTGTAGAGACAAGAAAAACTAAAACAGATTGATGGTTGAAAGCAGATAATGATAAAATGTGAGATAGAGCATACTGGTGTTGGACTGGGATCTGTAGAGTGTGAAGCCCATCCAGTAGATGCAAGTTATACTGCCAGCTGCGTTTTACACTGAGGTCAATGCACTCGTTGCAGACACAGAGTTGTGCTCCACGGGTGGCTACTTTTCAATGTTATGGGAGAGTGAGCATCAGTGTCACCTCCTGACTAACAAGTTAAACTCACCTTGATGGGCATCCAAAACTGCTTTCCACCATTGTGGAAGCAGTAAGTAAAAGCACCATGTAAGATTGAAACGTATTAGATTGAGTAAAGATCTTGAGAGGGACAAAACTGAACCCAGATGTTTAGGCCAGGACACAGTATGGACTGGAGCTCATCCAGCTTGATGTGGTTTTATGTCCAATGTGTGTATTTATTGCATATATTACATTTTGTTTTATACATCAACGCATGGCCCCACTGTAAACAATTGACTTGTGCAGAGTAAGGTTGCGTTCATGTCTGACATGTTCCGTAGTAGGTACTTGAACAGCAGATAAATAAATGAATAAATAAAATAAACTTACTAACCAGAATCACTTTTTGGGGGTAGCAAGCTGCTGAAATCATGCTGCATCACACATCTGCATAAAAAACTGTTCCACATGTGATTCTTGGGACAGGTTTTGTTTGGCATAAGACAGCTGTGAAGGAATTGAAAAAAGCTTTGTTGAAAGTAGGCAGTGATTACAGACAATATCATGATCACCTGCTTCAACACATATCCACATTATGGAATCGTTACGCTATTAGTACTCATGCACAAAAGAGAAACAGCTGAACAGTGATACTGTTTTGACCGTTTTGTACCAATGAAAGTAGAAAACTTTCATTTGTACAAATGAAATCATCATTTCACTTGATGATTTCAAATGAATCAATTTTGATTGATCATCAGTGTGCTCACTGTATAACATAAAAATGCTTCTCAAGCACCAAAGTTGGCACATAGCCAGGAAAAATTATGAAAATTTGTTCAATGTGTAAAGCTTAGTGAGAAAGATTTTGCAAATCCTCAACCAAACTCCCTGTATCAGTCCCAACCCGATCAAACTCCCAGTGACAGACCCTACACAACTCCCAGAGACAGATCCCACCAAACTCCCAGTGACAGAACCGACCAAACTCCCAGAGACAGACCTCACCAAACTCCCAGTGACAGACCCTACACAACTCCCAGAGACAGACCCCACCAAACTCCCAGTGACAGAACCGACCAAACTCCCAGAGACAGACCCCACCAAACTCCCAGAGACAGACCCCACCAAACTCCCAGTGACAGAACCGACCAAACTCCCAGAGACAGACCCCACCAAACTCCTGGTGACAGACCCTACACAACTCCCAGAGACAGACCCCACCAAACTCCCAGTGACAGACCCTACACAACTCCCAGAGACAGACCCCACCAAACTCCCAGTGACAGACCCTACACAACTCCCAGTGACAGACCCGACTAAACTCCCTGTGACAGAACCGTCCAAACTCCCAGTGACAGACCCGACCAAACTCCCAGTGACAGACCCGACCAAACTCCCAGTGACAGACCCAACCAAACTCCCAGTGACAGACCCAACCAAACTCCCAGTGACAGACCCGATCAAACTCCCAGTGACAGACCCGACCAAACTCCCAGTGACAGACCCGATCAAACTCCCAGTGACAGACCCGATCAAACTCCCAGAGACAGACCCGATCAAACTCCCAGTGACAGACCCGACCAAACTCCCAGTGACAGACCCGACCAAACTCCCAGTGACGGACCCGACCAAACTCCCAGTGACAGACCCTACACAACTCCCAGAGACAGACCCCACCAAACTCCCAGTGACAGACCCGATCAAACTCCCAGAGACAGACCCCACCAAACTCCCAGAGACAGACCCCACCAAACTCCCAGTGACAGACCCTACACAACTCCCAGAGACAGACCCCACCAAACTCCCAGTGACAGACCCTACACAACTCCCAGAGACAGACCCCACCAAACTCCCAGTGACAGACCCTACACAACTCCCAGAGACAGACCCCACCAAACTCCCAGAGACAGACCCTACACAACTCCCAGAGACAGACCCCACCAAACTCCCAGTGACAGACCCTACACAACTCCCAGAGACAGACCCCACCAAACTCCCAGTGACAGACCCGATCAAACTCCCAGAGACAGACCCCACCAAACTCCCAGTGACAGACCCGATCAAACTCCCAGAGACAGACCCCACCAAACTCCCAGAGACAGACCCGATCAAACTCCCAGAGACAGACCCCACCAAACTCCCAGAGACAGACCCGATCAAACTCCCAGTGACAGACCCGATCAAACTCCCAGTGACAGACCCGATCAAACTCCCAGTGACAGACCCGACCAAACTCCCAGTGACAGACCCGATCAAACTCCCAGTGACAGACCCGATCAAACTCCCAGTGACAGACCCGATCAAACTCCCAGTGACAGACCTGACCAAACTCCCAGTGACTGATCCGTCCAAACTCCCAGTGACAGACCCGTCCAAACTCCCAGAGGCAGACCTGACCAAACTCCCAGTTACAGACCCGACCAAACTCCCAGAGACAGATCCGACTAAACTTCCAGAGACAGATCCGACCCAACTCCTAGAGACAGACCTGACTAAACTCCCGGAGACAGACCCAACCAAGCTCCCAGTGACAGTCCCGACCAAACTCCCAGGGACAGACCCTACTAATTCCCAGTGACAGTCCCGACCAAACTCCCAGTGACAGACCCAACCAAGCTCCCAGTGACAGTCCCGACCAAACTCCCAGGGACAGACCCTACTAATTCCCAGTGACAGTCCTGACCAAAACTCCCAGCGACGTACTCGATCAAACTCCCAGTGACGGATCCGACCAAACTCCCAGTAATGGACCCGACCAAACTCCCAGTGACAGACCCAACTCCCAGTGACAGGTTTGACTCAAAGGGATGGATTTTGACTTGGTGCAATAGTGTAAAACGGGTGATAGCGAGTCGGCAGCCCGTTTTTCATCTCTCCCGATTCCATTGAAGTCAACGGAAATAAAAATTGAGGGAGTTATAAAACGGGCTGCTGACTCGCTGTCGCCTGTTTTACACGATCTCAACAAAGTCAACATCTACCCCAAAAACTTCAATGTATGGACTCACAGCTGACAAGACTGCTACTCGGAGTGGAGTGGACTGATTCATCATCCAGTGGAACAATTCATTTGTGATGCACTTTAACATACTGCAGATACTGGTTTGAGACCACTAAATGCTTTAGAGTGGTGTGGGGTTAAACAGCTGGCTCTGTATCACTCTCTGACTGTTCTGTCCATTTGTGCTTAAAGAGTTCCACTCAACAGCATTCAAAGGCTTCTTAATTTTTTTTGCCAAATCAACAGAGCCAACAGAACAAATAGCTCTTTTCTAACACTAAAAGTGTTTAAAATTCCAGACAGTGCAACAGGTCCCCAGGGAAATTTTTGAAGTTTATTTAAAATCAGTTCTAATTGTACTTTAATTCTTTATCTCAGCATACTTATCAAAAGGACAAACTGAGCTATTTTTACTGCATGAGGGGCAGGAGGTACAAATGAATGGTTTTGCAAAACAATATATTGTGTGCGAAGGGGAGGGAGGAAATGCATTTAGTCAAGTCAAGTGATGCCGTCACTAACACATCTAACATATTAACCATTCAATGTGGATGATTCTAGATGGAACAATATTTAGACTCGAGAGGTGCATCAAAAAAAACATTAACCAACTTTTTTATTTTACAACCAATATCGCAAAAAATTGCCGATAAACTTCAGTGATAAGCTTTTTAAGTTGTCTTCATGGAGTTTACCTTTAATAGCCATGAATGGCCATCAACCCAAAAGGCTTCTTTCAAGTTAATCAACATTTGAGTGCATTTGAGAATCATAGTATCATATAGCACATAGGAGGCCATTCGACCCATCGCCTGTGCCGGCTCTTTGAAAGAGCTATCCAATTAGTCCCACTCCCCTGGTCTTTCCCCATAGCCCTGCAAATTTTTTCCCCTTCAGGTATATATCCAATCCCCTTTTGAAAGTTACTATTGAATCTGCTTCCACCACCCTTTCAGGCAGTGCATTCCAGATCATAACAACTCGAGAACTTGAGAAACTTTCACGGATGTTCATTACGAATAGACTATGAAAATTAACACTTGTTATGGGTACTCACTCACAGTTAATAGACAGTTTGGTTCATTCAGCATTATTCTATGGTTTTGCATTAACTTCACTCCCCTCATATCTCATATTCAAAGATTCTCATTCATTTCTTTAAAGGGAACATAAGTCCGGGGGAAGTAATTTTTGTTCAGCAAATCCTCCATTTGATACAGAAAAATCCACCCAATCTCAGGAAACCGTGCTGCCTGCACCTGTATCATCTCCAGCTGGTATCTGGGGACAGGTAACTTTGAATCATCTTTCTAGCAGGACTGAAGTTATGACCCTTGCCTCATCTATGCAGGCACCCCAAAATGTAAATGGACACTTCACATCTGTGACATCAATTGAACTCATCTCAGGGTTTCTTTGGAGCTCAAATAAATAGTCAATATTTTATAATGTATATTTTTTTTATATACAAAATGTACTCCCACTGAACTATTCACTCATCTATAAATAACAAATTACCTCACCAAAGATAAAGGCCCCGATATTTACGGGGAGGCGGGGTGGGTGCGGGTGAGGCTGAAAACGGACAAAGAACCCGGCAAGGCCGGGGACGCTGAGGTCCTGCCAATCTTACCGGTAGGACTCATTAACATTTGGTAGCTCCGCCTCCCACCCGGTAGCCGGCCAAATGGACAGCCGAGCCGGAGGGCGGGAGGTAACACTAGCGGCAGGAGGCCGCAGCCAGAGACCCTTAGGGACGGTCCCGAGCAATCAGGTGGGGGGAAGCTCAGCAATTGGGGCTGGGGGAGGCCAACGGCATCTTTGAGGGGCCTGGGTGGGGAGATCTCCTGCTCTTCCTGGCCCACAAGGAGTGCTGGAACAGCCACTTACCTTGTAAAGCGTAGAGCCCCCGCCTCCGTTTCACCACCGAGTTTCCCGACTCCTGGGAAACCCGATGAGCAGCAGTTAACTTCAAATCGGGCTCCCAGTTGCACTGTAGGAGCGCAATTTAAAAACGTTAATAAGCGTCGCGCCACTTCAAAGTGGAATACTCGGATGCCCCGATATTTGCCGCTGTAAAAATGGCGGTGGACGTGTGCGCGGTGGATTGGTGTCACGTTCTGTGCATTTCCTCCCGTTGTGGTGGGGTGTTAATATCAAGGCCAATAGGTATTATGAGATAATGACCAGATACTCTTTTTTCAGTGATGTTGGTTGAGGGATAAATATTGACCACGATTCCCCTGCTCTTTCTTGAATAGTGCCATGGAATCTTTTACGTCTCATCTGAAAGACGGCACCTCCGACAGCACCGCACTCCCTCAGTACTGCACTGAAATGTCAGCCTAGATTATATGCTCAAGTCTCTGGATTTGGACTTGAACCCACAATTTTCTGACTCAGAGGTGAGAGGTTTACCACTGAGCCAAGGCTGACATGCAAGTCAGAATGTTGTGGGTTATGATCTAAGATGATACTTTACTGCAATCCTGAGGGACTACTACAATGTTGGAGGAGCTACCTTTTGGATGAGACCAACATGCTGTCCAAGTGGATGTAAAAGATCCCATATTTAAAGGGATATGCGTACTGCTTCATCTATCCACACTAACAGGTTAATCCTCTAGTAAAACAGTAAAGGGATTTCACACGAAACGTGTTAAGTGTTCACAAGCTAATATTCCCACAGCGCATTCTCAATGTCAATAACTTGCATCTGTTATCTATATATTTTTAACAATAATGCTTTTGCCACTTTATTGGAGTCAAGTTTATTTCACTATAGAGAAAAATGTTTCACACCAGACATTGAAAGTATGCAATACTCGACTAATCTGTTGGCTCAGCTTCTTCAAAAATGCATTTTGCATTCATCAAAGAACAGGTTAGAGAGTAATGCAGTTGAAATCGTTAACGACTCATACCGTAAAGTACTAGTCTGTAAAAGGCATTATGAACTTTTGCATTAAGCTACTAAACTTCCAAGTCTAACAGTCCTCATTATAATTGTTTTCTGGGACTATAGTCTGTTTACACAAGCAAGAAAAGATAAGATAGATCATGAAATATTGCTAGAGGTTCAGCTATCTGCTGCTAATACACAAGCTAAAATATTAGGTAGCTTCTACATTCCCACAAAACTTATCACTTGGAACTTGAGTTTCAATCTATAGAGTTACACAATTCTAAATATTAATTTTTCTGGATGAAATTTACCCATCTTTATCATAGCAATGAGTATTTTGTTTATCTATCCACTACTAATTATCACACATCTGATTGGCAGAAGGTATAAATTGAAACTCACTGACTGTTGTTACAAATAAATCAAAGTTATAAATTGAAGAATGAAACTCGTAGGAAATTTTTGCTTCCATGATGTCACAGTCCTTTCCCTTATAACGTTCCCCCTCCCCCACCTCATCTCATTCTTTTAAGTTTCCTTTATTTGTAACATAACTTTACTTGGCCAAAGGGATGAATGGTTGACTTGTTTCAAAACTCCAACCAATGCCACACTTTGTTAATGAGATCAGAACTACCTGGTTGACTTTCCTTGGAGAGTATACAGTTGACTGGAGGAATAAGAGGGTATTCACAAACCTTTTCAGTCCCTTTGTCAGTTCATGTTCCTCATTTTGAATTTTCTGATGGAATGACAGGATGTGGTTTATGCTTGCAATCCCCTACATGGTGTTCCTGATCTCAGTTCGTCTGTCAATGAGGTGATTAATCAGGGAGTGGCCATTTTCACAAAGGGAGGGAGAGGAGGAAGAGTGATTGTTGAATTATCTCCAACAGTGTCCTCCTGACCATTTGCAGACCAGTGTTAGGAAGGGTCAAGAAGAGAATACCAGTTTACCTTCTTGATTAGGATCTGGTATGTGCCATGGAGAGGAGTAATATTTGGACAAATTAAAATAACTTTGAAACAAGAATAAAAGATAATGACCTAACTGAAATATAATGATTTTTTAAAATCAAATTGTCTGCTTTCACTAAATTATCCAAGAAAGTCTGCTCCATTCTCCACAATCTGTAATTAGGGTACAGTAGCCTAGTGGTTATGGTACAGAACTGGCAACCCAGAGGATGTCAGTTCATAATCCCACCATGGCAAATTATAAAACTGAATGCAATAAATCTGGTCATTTGTGGGCTCGTAGAAGAAAATGACTAAGAAAGCTGCTGGCTTGTTATAAAAACCCAACTGGTTCACTAATGTCCTTCAGGGAAGATAACCTGCCACTCTAACCCGGTCTGGCCTCCATGTGACTCCGGTCCCTCACTATGTAGTTGACTCTTAAGCCCCGATTTTAACCTAACCCACCCGGTGGGTTCAGGTTGGACGCCCGTTTTACATCTCGATCGATTTTACACTCCACTGAAGTCATTGCTTTGTATAAATTTATCATTACTCTTTTACTCAGTACTCTATGCCCCTACTTATAAAACATAAAATACCTTTGGCCTTTTTATGCCTTTATCTATCTGCACTCACACCGTGAGGGAAATGTGTATTTGAACTCCTGGATTGTTCATACCGTTAAGTGGCTACTCCCATTCCTTGCTTTTCCTCCCAAAATGTGTAACCTCTCACTTAATCACATTAAATTACGACCAGTCTATCTATTTCTGGACATGCATTACATATCCCCAAAGCATTTACACTGCGGTGAATGTTTATGTATTATGCTACAAAGTATGAAAAGAGTAAATAATAGATTTTTATTTAGCATTGTGTCTCCGACTTGTTAGATCATGAATCTCATTGTCAGGATTATAATTGTCTAAAGAAACATTTTAAAAAGTAAACCATATTTTCCCTTAGTGATATCATGACAAATCTTTTATTTTCTTAATAGATGACCCCCTTGTGTCATTTCTCACAGGCAGTTTGGAGTATAGTTGCCATAAAATTTATAACACAGAAGGACACCATCCGGCCCATCATATCTGTGCCAGTTCTTAAACAGAGCTATGCACTCAGTCCCATTCCCCTGTCCTTTCAAAAATTTTTCAAATATTTATCTCCTTTCCTTTTAAAAGCTATTATGGATGGATCCTGCTTAATCACCTTTTCTGGTATGGTATCCCATGCCATAAAAAGCTCTACAAAAAATATGTCTCTTAGCACCTCCCTTCATTCCTTTTGTGATCATCTTAAATGTATGCCCTCAATTGACTCACTGATGAGCGGAAATAGTTTTTTCCATTTATCTTCTTAAAACATTTCATAATTTTGAACACCTCTCTCAGATCTTTTAACTTACTTCCAATGATAATAGCCCCAGTTTCCATGGTCTCTCTTCACAACTAAAGTTTCTCATCATTATCATCTTAGTGAATCTCTTCTGCACCCTGTTGATGATTTTTGATATTCCTCCTAAAATAGAATACCCGATGGACATGATCACTGGGAATTTCCTTGAGGGTTTGCCTGGTTGGTGGAAACCCCACACACGTGTGTAAATGGGGTTTCTGCCGAGTATTCTAAATGCAGCCTAGTCAATGATTTTTATAGGCTTAGTATTATTTCTAAGCTATTGCACTCTAAGTCACTATTTGGAAAACCAAGGATCCCCTACGTTTCTTTTTTAAGAGCTTTTATCAATTTGTCCTCTCACTTTACAAAGATCTACTTCTTAGTGCTAAGGTCGAGTTGTGCTTAATTTGGTCAGTCTCTTTAAGGCCTTGGCTCAGGTACTCTCTTGTCTAAATGGGCACATCCTGAGGACAATCAGAGGAATCATTTTGCTTCTTGAAAATGCTTGGTTCCTGCCTTTGGGAAAAGGCCAGGTTATCAAGGTCGGAAAAACTAATATTTTTGATGCTTTGAAGAGTGATATGTTAAGTGTGACATCTGAGGCATGGGGCATAATTTTAGGCCGGGGGTGGAATTCCGGATGGGAAATCCGGAAGTACGGGTTTCCCAGATGTCCGTACGATTTTGATGTAAGGACATCGTCTTTTTCTTTTTTGCCGGTTTCCTGCCTGACAGGCCAGCCTGATTGACAGGCTGGCTCTCAGTCGGACGGGATAAGAGCCAGGAAGAGGACATATTCAGGTAAGTGTTAGGTTGGGGGTGGGGGGTGGGTCAATCATCGGGGGCCAGTCATCAGGGTGCTTTCAGTCATCGGTGGGGGGGGGGGTCGGGGCGGCTGTCAGTCGTCGGGGGAGGGGGTCAGTCAGGGGGTCAGTCATCAGGGGGGATAAGTGGGAGGATCGGGGGTCAGTCAGCGGGGGGATCGGGGAGCGTCAGTCATCAGGGGGGGGTCAGTCATCGTGGGGGTCAATCATCGGGGGGCGTCAGTCATCGGGGGGATTGGGGGTCAGTCATCAGGGTGGTTAGTCATTGGGGGGGATTGGGGGTCAGTCATCAGGGTGGTTAGTCATTGGGGGGGATTGGGGGTCAGTCATCAGGGTGGTTAGTCATTGGGGGGGATTGGGGGTCAGTCATCAGGGTGGTTAGTCATTGGGGGGGATTGGGGGTCAGTCATCAGGGTGGTTAGTCATTGGGGGGGATTGGGGGTCAGTCATCGGGAGGGTCACGATCGTTGGGGGGGGAGTTGGCGATCGTTGAGGGGGGTCGCCGATCGTTGTGGGGAGGGTGGTCACTGCAGGTAGGCTTGTTGGGCCTGGGGGAAGCACTCCAGCTCTTCTGGGCCCACAAGCTGTACTATAAAGGCACTTACCTGCTGTTTCGGGCCTTCTCGCCTCCTCTCATGTGGCGTGAAGGAGAAGGCCCGGGAATCCAGGCCCCCAGGGGCTAAAATCAAAGAAGCTTTGAAAACGGAGGCACACTGCCTCCTTAAAAGCTTTTAATGCCCGACCCGCCTCCTGAGAGCGGGTTGGTTGCCCGCCCCTCATCCCATCCCCATGAAAACCCGGAAATGGGCAGGTTGGGGGCGGATTTTAGATTTTTGCAGTTTTTACTGACCCCCCCGCCGCTCCCAACCCTCCCGTTTTTCCAGGCGAAAATCATGCCCATGATGTCTACAGTGTGATGCATGCACACTCGCTATATATTTGTAATTTTTTAAGCAATATTTTTACGGTCTTCCCTTTTGTATCTCCACTTTTACCCATTGGGCTCGATTTTAGCGTCGGGTTTCCTGCGGGTTTCCAGCGGGGGGGGCCCAAAAATCCCGATATCCAGTCACGTGACCGGATCGCGCCGAGATCCCGGCCACTTCCGGGTGCCGCGCTGACGTGCGGGGCTGCGTGCACAGGCCCCGCTGGTGGGAATCCCGCAGGCAATTAAAGCCAGCGGGGTTCCACTTGAGTGTACTTACCTTGCTTGTTGAGGTCATTAAATGAGCTGAAGCAGCTGTCAAAACAGGAAGTGTGGGATTTTAGGTTCAAGGCAGTGTGTTTCACACACTGGGGGAAACAGTCTCCTTTCAACCGGTCGTGTTCCAGCCAGCAGCCTGTGGCAGCTGCCAAGGTGCACTCCACAGCGGGTGGGAGAGCCCTCACCACCCCCCGCCAAGCCAGAGGACAGACCGACGTGAAACCGCAGCCCCAGTGCGAGGAACCACCTACCTACCCTGCACAACCCCTCAGACCAACACCTGCCAGATGGGTGGTGCGTTGACATCCTCGGAGGACGAACAGCATGACCAGCCCCAGCAGCCTCGCAGTCCACGCCGTCCGCCTCGGAGACGTGGAGCCCCCCAACACGGTCCTGTGGCACACCCACCTGCGCAGCAGGAGGGAGGGCAACAGCAGAGAGAGACGCGTCGCAGAGGGCACTACCCTCGCCACAGGATCCACAGACCGAGGCGCAGCTCCCCGGACCTCTCCGAGCAGCAGTGCACAGGGAGGCGCAGATTCGCTCGACATGTAGTCGTGGACATCTGCAGCCTCTTTCATGCCGAGCTGCTCCCGGCTGGCCCCAGCACCATCTGCTTACCTGTCGCTGCCAAAGTCACCACTGCCCTCCACAACTTCTCCTCCGCATCCTTCCAGGGTGCAGCCGGGTACACCGCCGATGTCTCTCAGTCGTCTGCGTGGAAGAGCCCTGCAAATACACCTGCACTTACTCTGCAGTAACACAACGGGTGGCATCAGTGGTGGGTCCTCATAGTGATACCCAGGAGCGGGCATTATTGGACACAACAGACAGGATTCGGGGAGACATGGCAGTGGTGGTGCCAATATAATGTATGATGTTTGTTGCTCCGAAATTTAATATAGGTAACACCCATGGCAAACCCTCAGACACCCTTGTGCATCCCCTTCATGCTCACGACACGTTTGCCGTACGCTGCCTACTGCACATATGTGATGCATGCCCTGTGGCTGCAGCACAGATGGTGGCAGGTTGAGTGAGGCTGGCCGTGAGGGAGATGCACGAGAGGGTGAGTATGGGATAGAGCCATGAGATTATATGAGGATTGGGTTGCGTGTTCGTGGCGGGGTGAGTACTGGCGAGGTGAGTAGGTGCAGGTAAGATGAGGATGAAGTTTGAGTGGGTATGAGGGGTAGTGTTGGCGGTGCCGAAGGAGATGTGGGGTGGGGGCAGTGTTGTGGCAGACGGAGTGTAGGGGAAAGACTACGTGTTCTCACTGTGGCTGACCTACTGAGGTCATTGCAGCGCCTCCTGCACTGTATGCAGGTGGGCGATATGTTGGTGGTGCAGGTGACCCCCTCTGCCACCTCGAGCCAGTCCTTCTTGGTTGCAGAGGCAGGCCGCTTCCTCCCGCCCGCCGGGTGGAAGATCTCTGTCCTCCCCCTCCTCCTCACCCCATCTGATGATACCTGGGGTGAGGCATCATTAAACTGGGAGCAGCCTTCCCCCTGGGCTGCTCCATGCTGTAATTTGTTCCATTGGTTGCAGCATCTGTCAGTGGAGGACTGCCCCTTTAACTAGAGAGCCTCCAGCTGACAGATCGTACTGCGCATGCGCAGCTCACCCGACGCGCAGACCAGTAGCGCGGAGCCCGGAGGAGCAGGTAATTGAATCCCATTAGTGCGTTGCCTGCCACGATCGCGCGGGAAACCCACTAATTTCACCGGGCGCGTTGACCACGCTCCCGAAACCCAACCCGCCGGAAACCCGCAGGCCTGCTAAAATCAGGCCCATTGTGTTTCCATGTTGTCTTCTTTCAGTCAGGAGGGTGAGAAGGTGATTCTACCCCACATGTGCTGATGAGATCACAGGAGGCCTAAGGGAGTAAATCCAGAGCAGGAGCGAAAGGAAGAGAAAAGTTCACTCTTATGAATATTACAGTCTGAACCTCCCGCATGTGCTCCCGCATGCAGCACCCTCGTGGGTTGCCAATGCCCTCTATGTACTACAATATGGAAATATAATCAAGTGATACATAATACCGTAGCCAAAGTGTAACTATTACTATGAACTATTGGTGGAAGTACTAAATTATTTATGGAAGTACTAAATTATTTATGGAAGTGAAAGTGGGTGTCTTTATAGGACAAAGAGTTAAACTGGCAAAAATAATCTCTCCTGATTTCCCAGTATCTCGAGCCAGACTGATTCAGTCCAAAGCCGCAGGGGATCATCGGCTCCTCCTGTTCTGGTTATTATATCTAACCAAAAATAAAGCAGGCCAATATAAGTCACTTGCTCTTCCTTTCATTCCTGGCAGGTCTTTTAATCCCTTGAGAATTTCACAGTAAACAGTTAATTAGCCACTTTAAAGATTTTTAAAAATTCTTTCAAGACTCATTCTAAAATCTGCATATTGCAAGACATTATGAACCAGTTAGCCCACGAAAGTTGACATTTATTGGTAAGTATTTTTCTATAGGCATGCTGCAATGTAGCTTGTTATCAGACTTATACAGATTACTGGCCAGCCAAACTGATTCTGGTTTCTTTGAATGGAAAGTGGACTATATCCAGGGTTACCTTCATCAATCTTCATGTGTAGCTACACTTAGCGTTCTCACAAACTTTTTCACACAATTAGCAAGACTGACGATAAATTTAGAGAGAAGCTCATCAATGAAACCAAGTGGGGTCTGTTATACAGGATCTGACTCTTTGAGAACTAAAAGATTAAAGTATGCATATATTTCCTTTCACCTTACGCCAAGAAGAAGAATTTTCTGTGTGACCAATGCAAACATTATTATTAAGCAAAAAGTCGAAGTGTATGTATTGTGCATGTAACAATCCTGCTCTTATAAAGATGTCCGCACACAGAATACAGCGTCACTGGATTGCAATTAGGGGTAGGAAGCCTGGATGATTTTTCCCCTCATAACCCAATGCTATTGATTCGGAAATAATCTTTTAAGACAAAGGTGATCTTGTTGAGTTTTTCATTGTAATAAGGAAACGCTGCTCCACTTTAAAGAAGACCGAATGGATAAGGTCACATCAGGAATATTTATTACTTATGCCTTTTTAGTGTACTTCCTGAATCTCCACTCTATAGAATGCAACATTTAAATAGTAGGATAAGAACTTCCTGGGTTAAAAATCCTTTCAATGTTTTCAGATCTTACAAACACAGCAGTCAGGCTGTAAAACGGGACACCTGGAGATACCAGCTATTTTTTTATTCGTTCATGGGATGTGGGCATCGCTGGCAAGGCCAGCATTTATTGCCCATCCCTAATTGCCCTTGAGAAGGTGGTGGTGAGCTGCCTTTTGATTAATCTACTAACACCATCGTAGGAGCGCCATCACACAAGAACTCCTGCAGTTCAAGGAGAAGAGTTAGCATCACCTTCTCAGTGATCATAGGTAACATTTTCAAGAAGGCAAACTGAAATTTCTTTCTCAGCCTTTACAACCCAGCAAATCACCAGGCTCTTAGTCCAGCACTGGCAGCTAAAATCGTCGGGGAGACTCACTCGCCTGGAACCCGCCCATCTTCAAATAGACACTGTTGCTTAATGATTTCACTAATTTTTTTCATAAAAGAGCACCATATTTCCCCTTCTTCATGCTACATACCAGAGCTGATATGACAAAATAAAGTATAGATGAGAGTGGCCATTCTGCCCATCTAATTCAGCCTTCCACTGAAATCTACAGCTCCCACCCCCAACCCCATCACAGCACCTTACTGTTGCTTGAATGACTCCAGAGCATTTGCCTCTACTACCTTTCCCAGAAGACGATTCTAAGTATTGATCAGTCCTGAACTTGTCTTAGAACCTTTTTGCACCCTTGTCCTCTTGTCCTGCAATGGCTTGATTTGAAATAGTGCCCATGATTAACCTTTTCTATTCTACTTAATATCTTATTGATGTCGACAAGGTTCCACTCTTATTCGCCTCCTTTCAAGACTGAAGAGTCCAAGCTTTTCAAACTGAATGGGGAAAACCCTGACCTCTGTCCACGTCCCTCTCAGCCACCTGCTAGGTGAGATTCACAACCACCCTAGGATGATAGCCTGGGTTACACCTGACTTTCGATCTTCACCTCCCCCATATGGGAAACTCACCAGGTGAAGAATTACATTCGTCGATACCTAGCAATCTGCTAATAGATGCTTAAAGATAGCACAATTTTAAAAGCAATTCTTACTGTTCCAATGATGTCACAATTTATGTCTCCAGAGATTAATAGACACAAATATTACTAAAATATCCATAAGAAATTGATTATGTTTTTCTGTTTTATGCATATCCCATTATATAACTTTTTTTGAAGATTGGTGATATCATCAGGTATGCTAATAACAAGCTATAAATCTCTGGGGAAAGTCCACCTTCATTAACCCTCTCCAAAGTGACTCTTCGGGCTGCCTCTCCAAGGCTTCAAACACAATTGTCAGTAGCTCATTTCATTGCATTTTATATGAATTTTCTTAAATGTTTTTAGTGAGCAATTTTATTCAGGGAGAGGAAGGAAACAGACCCTGCAAACTGGCCTCATTAACACATATTAGCACCTCAGTGGCAATGTGTGGCAGATAACAGTCTGCTTATGTTACTGTGGGACAGGTGTAAAACAGACCTAAAAATAAAGGGAAAGTAGTCAATCATGAAAGTAATGCACTTAACAGGAGGAAGAGCTCACCTAATCCAGGAAGGCTTTATTTACCTGCCGTACTGGTGTGTGTGGGTGGTTGATTTACACTTCATTGCTTTAGGTACATAGCCAGCTCTGTCTTTTGAGTTTGTAATGCACCACTTCCCTTCATGTAATTTGGTGCACAAGTAACCCAGTTAGTCTCAGCTTACTTAGAAAAATTAGTCATCAAAATGCAGTTTCAATCTTGTGTCTCACTGAGATTGAACTTGTAAGAAAAAGAGTGGAACCAAAGAAAACATCGGGCCAGATTTAGCTGGAGCGTGGCAGTGTGCGCTGTTCGTGCATGTTTAGGTTTTCAAAAATAAAATTCCCACAAAGCTGCTGGAAGTGCGACAGGGCATCTGGGACCTTGGTGAACGGTGGGACAGTCTACCTCCTTAACCAATGAGACTAAAGAATTGAGAAATAAACAGAGGAAAGACTGAGAATTAGATTGGGTGAATTCAATGTCAAATCAGGTTCAGGAAGAGAAACAAAGAAAGGGAAAGAAAGATTGGATTAAGAGAAAGGGGGAAAAGAGACAGGAAGGGAAAATAAGAAAAAAAAAATTAAAATTTGACATTTTTAAAATCTCCAACAATTCACAACCTGAAAGAATGAGATGCCACACTTTTAATTGTTCACTTTCTGGGCAAGAGAAGTTGATTGGCAGTCATTAATAATTATCAATTAAAAGGGTACTTATGCTGTTAGTTACTAGACTTAACTTTCTGTGGCGCGTTTAATCGGCAATTAATGTGCAAAAGTAGCAACTTCATAAAAATCATGGGGAGGTTGAGGGTAAGATGCCGTTTTCACAAAGCTAACGGCGGAGTGGCACAAATCGTCCCAGCAACTTGTGGCGATTTGCAATTCATGGGGTATCTCTTCCTCACCACAAGTTGCTGGTTGATTTGGACATTAATAACACCGTGCGTCATTCACACGCCGTTATTTTTGCAGTTAACTCTAGGCCATCGCTCCTGCACTGCAAAACAACAGTGCTGGTAAATGTGTTAGTGAACATTGTCATAATAGTTTATTTTTATATTTGTTCTTAGGATGTGGGTGACACTGGCACGGCCACACTTATTGGCCATTCCTAGCTGCCCTAAGGACAATAAGAGTCAGTCATATAGTGTGGGACTGGAGTCACACGGGTGGCAGGACGTTAGTGAACCAGTTGAGTTTTTACGACAATCCAGCACTTTCATGGTTATGATGCCAGCCCACAAGTTTTGCTAGGGTAAATAGGGAGAAACTGTTTCCAGTGGCAGAAGGGTTGGTAACCAGAGGACACAGATTTGAGGTAATTGGCAACCAAAGGCAAGATGAGGAGAAATGCTATTACACAGAGAGTTGTTATGATCTGGATTGCAATGCCTGAAAGGGTGGAGGAAGGAGATTCAATAATAACTTTCAAAAGGGAATTCGATAAATACTTGAAGGGGAAAAATTTGCAGGGCTATAGGGAAAAGGCAGGGGAGTGGGTCTAATTGGATAGCTCTTTCACTGTCACAATGGGCTGAATGGCCTCCTTCTGTGCTGTATGACTCTATGAATTACCAGACTTAATTAATTCAATTTCCCAAATTTGCCACGGTGGGAACTTTTGACTCATAATATGGTCACGTTCATTTCTGCTACAATCGAGAGACGTACATCCACAAAAACACATTTCAAGGCAAGAACAACTGTTGAATTGCAATATTCTTCTCTCCTCCTGGCCCCTAGCTGGCAAGTAGGGAGCCTCATCCGCTGGGTGTGCATATTGAGAATTGTGGGCACTCATATTGAAATTAATGGATGGAAAATCATAGGCAGTGGGTAAGGTGAAGTAAACAAGCTGCTACAGTCTCTTGATGATCCCTACAAGGAAACTAGATAGGATGCTCCGGTTAGTTATAGTCGACTGGGAACTTGCACATACAGTTCAGAATCATAGAATCATAGATAGGTTACAGAACAGAAGAAGGCCATTCAGCCCATCGAGTCCACGCCCGCTCTACGTAAAAGCAATCCAGCTAGTCCCACTCCCCTGCCCTTTCCTCGTAGCCCTGCAAGTTTTTTCCTTTCAAGTATTTAACCAGTTCCCTTTTGAAGGCCATGATTGAATTTGCCTCCACCACCCCCTCGGGCAGTGCATTCGAGATCCTAACCACTCGCTGTGTAAAAAAGATTTTTCTCATGTCATCTTTGGTTCTTTTGCCAATCGACTTAAATCTATGTCCTCTGGTCCTTGACCCATCCGCCAATGGGAACAGTTTTTCTCTATCTACTCTGTCTAGACCCTTGATGATTTTGAACACCTCTATCAAATCTCCTTGCAACCGTCTCTGTTCCAAGGAGAACAACCACAGCTTCTCCAGTCTATCCATATAACTAAAGTCCCTCATCCCTGGAATCATTCGAGTAAATCTCTTCTGCACCCTCTCTAAGGCCTTCACATCTTTCCTGAACTGCGGTGCCTGGAACGGGACACAATACTCCAGTTGTGGCCGAACCATTGTTTTACAAAGGGTCATCATGACTTCCATACTTTTGTACTCTATGCATCTATTTATAAATCCCAGGATCCCGTATGCTTTTTTAACCACTTTCTCAAACTGCCCTGCCACCTTCAACGATTTGTGCACATATACCCCCAGATCTCTCTGTTCCTGTACCCCTTTTAGAGTTGTGCCCTCTAGTTTATATTGCCAGCATAATTGCTCTTGCCAATTTGTTTGTAGGAAAATGTAGACAAAAGAAATTACGTTGCAAGAATCCAGAAAACAATAAGGAAACCATTTTTTTTCTTGTTTGTCTTTAATAAACTCCACTTCCTTAGCTCCCCAGACTTTTTGGCAATTTTTATCCTACAAACATATTGGCAAGAGCAATTATGCTGTCTAACATGACACCCACGCATTAACACTTGACCGTGTTTGACGTCTTTGGCAGGAAACTATTTTAAGCTGCTCCTTTCCAAGTGCTTGTAGTTTTATATCGCAAACATTTCGCAGGAAGTTGGCTAATGAAAATCCCAACCTTGCCTGCACTTAATACTCTTTCCTCTGGTAGAAACCAAAGTCATAAATCTTGTCCGGTCTGAGCAGTGATGAATTAGCGCTGAAAAGTGAGCTGCTCCTTTTTTGTGCTGCTGCATTACCTCAAGTGCCTAGCAAAGCCCAATACTTACTTTGATCCAACTGCCATGATGTGGGATGGTGTTAGGAAAATCAAGGCATTTAGTTGAACCAGGAATACAGACTGGTTGGATCTGCATCTTTTCGCCAGCTTGGTGACTAGTCTTGTAGCATCCAGAAAGGCTGAAACTTTTTACCTCACTCATTTGCAAACAGTTTTGCCTATTTCAGATACTAATGTAAGTTAGGGTGCACTCAACAACAACAAATTGCATTTATATAGCGCCTTTAACATAATCAAATGTCCCAACAGGAGTATTATCAGACAAAATTTGACACCAAGCCACATAGGAGATATTAGGACAGGTGACGAGGTAGGTTTTAAGGAGCGTCTTAAAGGAGAGAGAGGTAGAGAGGCAGAAAGGTTTAGGGAGGGAATTCCAGAGTTTAGGGCCTAGCTAAAGACACAGCTGCCAATGGTGGAGCGATGAAAATCGGGGATGCGCAAGAGGCCAGAATTGGAGGAGCGCAGAGATCTCAGAGGGTTGTAGGGCTGGAAGAGGTTACAGACAAAATCTAGAAACAGCTACGAAAACAAACAGAACTCTCCTCTTGCATCTTTTCCACAGCAACTTCATTGTTTGGGAGATAGGGAGGGGCGAGGCCATGGAGGGATTTGAAAACAAGGATACAAATTTTAAAATTGTGGCGTTGCCGGATCGGGAGCCAATTAGGTCAGCGAGCACAGGGGTGATGGGTGAACGGGACTTGGTGCGAGTTAGGGTGTGGTAGCAGAGTTTTGGATGAGCTAAAGTTTACGGAGATTGGAAGGTGAGAGGCTGGTCAGGAGAGCATTGGAATAGTCACACTACAACTCATACTACAACTATAGCGTCAGTGCAAAGCGGTTTGACTTTGTGCCGATATTGCAGTTACAGTGTAAATGCAGCCTGAATGCAGCAGCAGCAGAGACTGGCTTGACACTGGAACTAAGCTGACTAAGATTCAGGATAAGGGATCGACCATTTAAGACTGAGATAAGGAGGAATTTCTTCATTCAGAGGGCTGTGAATCTTTGGAATTCTCGACCCTAGAGGGCTGTTGATGCTGAGTCATTTAATATGTTCAAGGCTGAAATAGATAGATTTTTGGACTCTAGGGTAATCAAGGGATATGGGGTTAGGGCGGGAAAGGGAAGCTGAGGTCAAAATTCAGCCTTATTGAATGGCGGAGCAGGCTCGAGGGGTCGTATGGCCTACTCCTGCTCCTATTTCTTATATTCTTATTCCCTGGAGAGGGTAGTTTCCCTTTGCTTCACTTTGGAATCGGTTCAGGCTTTGGCACCTGATGCACTGCAAGTTTAGCATCAGTACAAATCGGTTTCACCTTTGCACTGATGCTAAGCTTGTGGAATAAGAACGTCCTCTAAAATAATAACAATGAAAACACATTTGAGTATATCCTGTGTGGTGCATTACGATTGGCGCTACTCTCTTACAAATGCTTACAAATCCATTAACACCTGCGTTAAGATAGTGCAGAGAGGAATCTGGTACAGGCATGTTAAATATTTGTATGAGAAGAATGACAATCATAATTTCTACCCTAAAATTAGGTTCTATTTCCTGAGATGGATGTAAATACAGGGATAAAAAGTATTTCATTGGGAAGTCCTGAGGTTGTGAAAGGTACTATATAAATGAAAGCTCTTTCCTTCTTTCTAAAATGATACCTTCTGTGATCTCTGGCTTATCTTATCACCAAATGAAACCACAAAACTTGCTTTTGTTTTTTTTTCATTTGACTTTATTCCTTTTGCACTGCTGGATGGAAGGCAGCTTTAGGTACTCTGTCCTTTGACATGAAAATCCTGTGCCAGAATCTGAATGAATTCAGAGCTAAATGCAGCCCTGCCTGCTGGAAGAAATGCTGGTGTCTGTCCAGCAATCTGCCTGTGGTGCCCCTTAATGGTGATGGCAATTTCTTATGGTGAAGGGGACTGAGGGGTAAATTTTCACTGTCACCCCCATGGGCGGTAATCTGGTGGAGCGGATCGCCCGCCCGTTACTGAACCCATCCGATTTTCATTCCATTGAAACGAATGGACTGAAAATCCGGTTCGCTCTGGAAGAGGCTCCACCAGATTACCGGCCATGTGGTGAAGATAAAAATCTATCCCCTGACATTTATTAATGTCAGAACCACCAACTGGAGTAAGGCATCAACCGTATCTTGTTAAAGTAGCCTTTATTATCAACGGTCTCATTAATGGGTGAGTGCTTAGAAAAGGAAAAGTTGCTGCATAATTAAGTTGGTACAAGGCAGTCCGACCCGAGATGGCTAGTTGCTTCAGATGGGCATCTGACTAATCGAGGCCGCCATGAGGATGGGTGTATCATCCTTATGGCAAAATGCAGATGGTTAAAATAATCAGCTCCAGATTTTACATAGTGTTGCAGTATGCAAAATGAGTCCGGAGGCTCAATGAAATAAATCATGGGGATTCTGACGAAAGCTGCTTTCATCATCTTTAATGCTGCAGCAAGTGTTCTGCCTCTTTCAAGCTACGCAGGTGACGAGGAAGAAAAGCAGAGACTGCAGTGGATTTCAATAGCCGAGGTGAATTAGCAGAGGCAATCCACATTATCTCAAGAGCGCTGCAATACTGCTAATGCTTGCAAGACAGCTAAACTATCTGCTTCTCTTTATGATAGAAAAACAAAGGATCTTTGTTGCCATTCATGTTTTTGCAACAGGAGCCAAGAAAGTTGGAATGAAGTAAAGGTTCAGGTGGGTCATGTTCTGAATTCATAGAGTCATAGAGTTATACAGCATGGATAGAGGCCCTTCGGCCCATCGTGTCCGCACCGGCCATCAAGCCCAGTCTAACCTAATCCCATATTCCAGCATTTGGTCCGTAGCCTTGTATGCTATGGCATTTCAAGTGCTCATCCAAATGCTTCTTGAATGTTGTGAGGGTTCCTGCCTCCACAACCCTCTCAGGCAGTGAGTTCCAGACTCCAACCACCCTCTGGGTGAAAAAGTTCTTTCTCAAATCCCCTCTGAACATCCCGCCTTTTACCTTGAATCTATGCCCCCTTGTTATAGAACCCTCAACGAAGGGAAAAAGCTCCTTAGTATCCATCCTATCTATGCCCCTCATAATTTTGTACACCTCAATCATGTCCCCCCTCAGCCTCCTCTGCTCCAAGGAAAACAAACCCAATCTTCCCAGTCTCTCTTCATAGCTGAAGCGCTCCAGCCCTGGTAACATCCTGGTGAATCTCCTCTGCACCCTCTCCAAAGTGATCACATCCTTCCTGTAGTGCGGCGACCAGAACTGCACACAGTACTCCAGCTGTGGCCTAACCAGTGTTTTATACAGCTCCATCATAACCTCCTTGCTCTTATATTCTATGCCTCGGCTAATAAAGGCAAGTATCCCATATGCCTTCTTTACCACCTTATCTACCTGTTCCGCCGCCTTCAGGGATCTGTGAACTTGCACACCAAGATCCCTCTGACCCTCTGTCTTGCCTAGGGTCTTCCCATTCATTGTGTATTCCTTTGCCTTGTTAGTCTCTCCAAAGTGCATCACCTCGCACTTTTCCGGGTTAAATTCCATTTGCCACTGTTCCGCCCATCTGACCAACCCATCTATATCGTCCTGCAGACTGAGGCTATCCTCCTCGCTATTTACCACCCTACCAATTTTTGTATCATCAGCGAACTTACTGATCATACCTTTTACATTCATATCCAAGTCGTTAATGTAGACCACAAACAGCAAGGGCCCCAGCACAGATCCCTGTGGTACCCCACTGGCCACAGGCTTCCAGTCACAAAAACAACCTTCGACCATCACCCTCTGCCTTCTGCCACTAAGCCAGTTTTGTATCCAAAGTGCCAAGGCACCCTGGACTCCATGGGCTCGTACCTTCTTGACCAATCTCCTGTGCGGGACTTTATCGAAGGCCTTACTGAAATCCATGTATACCACATCCACTGCGTTACCCTCATCCACACGCCTAGTCACCCCCTCAAAAAATTCAATCAAATTAGTCAGACATGATCTTCCCTTGACAAAGCCATGTTGACTATCCCTGATTAATCCTTGCCATGTTGACTATCCCTGATTAGTCCTTGCTTCTCCAAGTGGAGACTAATTTTGTCCTTCAGAATTTTTTCCAATAATGTTCCTACCACTGATGTTAGGCTCACTGGCCTGTAGTTCCCCGGTTTTTCCCTACTCCCCTTCTTGAATAATGGTACTACATTAGCGGTTCTCCAGTCCTCTGGCACATCCCCTGTGGCCAGAGAGGTTCTGAATATATGTGTTAGAGCCCCCGCAATCTCCTCCTTTGCCTCACACAGTAGCCTGGGATACATTTCGTCCGGGCCTGGGGATTTATCCATTTTTAGGCCTGCTAAAACCGCCAATACCTCCTCCCACTCGATGTTAATATGTTCGAGTATATCACAGTCCCCCTGTTGTATTTCTGTGTCTACGTCGTCCTTCTCCATAGTGAAAACAGATGCAAAAAATTCATTTAGAACCCCTCCTACATCTTCCGGCTCCACACACAGATTGCCATTTTCGTCCCTAATGGGCCCTATTTTTTCCCTAGTCTTCCTCTTACCCTTAATATACTTATAAAACATCTTAGGATTTTCCTTTATTTTGCTCGCCAGAGTTTTTTCATGGCCCCTCCTTGATCTCCTAATTTCCTTTTTAAGTATCCCCCTGCACTTTTTGTACTACTCTAGGGCTTCCTCCGTCCTTAGCCTTTTGTATCTGCCAAAAGCCCTCCTTTTTTTCCTAATCCATTCTCGTATATCCCCTGACATCCAAGGTTCCCTGGAGTTCTTGGAACCACCCTTGACCTTTACGGGAACATGTTGCCATTGTATGGTCTCAATCTCCCTTCTGAAAGACTCCCATTGCTCCGATGCGGATTTTCCTACAAGCAGCTGATCCCAGTCCATTTTGGCCAGATCCTGCCTTATCCTATTAAAATCGGCCTTCCCCCAATTTAGAACCTTTATTTCCGGCCCCTCCCTGTCCTTTTCCATGACCACCTTAAATCTCACTGAATTATGGTCACTGTCACCAAAGTGCTCACCTACTGGCACTTCTTCCACTTGGCCGGCCACATTCCCTAGAATTAGGTCCAGTACCGCCCCCTCTCTTGTCGGACTTTCTACATGCTGGCTCAAAAAGCTCTCCTGGATGCACGTTAAGAATTTTGTACCCTCTAAGCCTTTTACACTCTGAGTATCCCAGTTAATATTGGGGAAGTTGAAATCCCCCACTATTATTACCCTATTATTTGCACAATTTTCTGAGATTTGCCTACATATCTGTTCCTCTATCTCCCCCTGACTGTTTGGGGGTCTATAGTACACTCCCATCAAAGTGCTTGCCCCCTTTTTGTTTTTAAGCTCCACCCATATGGCCTCATTTGAGGAACCTGCTAATATATCATCCCTCCTTATGGCAGTAATTGATTCTTTAATTAATATTGCGACCCCCCCTCCTCTTATACCTCCCCCTCTGTCTCGCCTGAAGATTCTGTACCCCGGAATATTGAGCTGCCAGTCTTGCCCCTCCCTCAACCATATCTCTGTGACAGCAACAATGTCATACTCCCATGTGTTTATCAACACCTTCAGTTCATCCACCTTATTTGCAAGACTCCTTGCATTAAAATAGATGCCATCCAGCCTTGCTCTTACATATTTGCCCTGTCTTCCAAGCTGACTTGTTTTTTTCTCAATATTTGGCTGCACATCACCCCCTATTGTAGCTCCACTCTGTATCCCATCCCCCTGCCAAGTTAGTTTAAACCCCCCCCAACAGTGCTAGCAAACCTCCCTGCAAGGATATTTGTCCCGCTCTGGTTCAGATGCAACCCGTCCGACTTGTACAAGTCCCACCTTCCCCAGAAGCAGGCCCAGTGATCCAGGAAACTGAAACCCTCCCTCCTGCACCAACTCTTTAGCCACGCATTCATCTATTCTATCCTCCTATTTCTATACTCACTAGCCCGTGGCACTGGGAGTAATCCAGAGATTACAACCTTTGAGGTCCTGCTCTTTAATCTGCTACCTAGCTCCCTAAATTCTTGATGCAGGACCTCATCTCCCTTCCTACCTATGTCGTTGGTCCCAATGTGGACCACGACCTCTGCCTGCTCACCCTCCCCCTTGAGAATGCTCTGAAGCCGCTCAGTGACATCCATGACCCTGGCACCAGGGAGGCAACAAACCATCCTGGAGTCACGTTTACGGCCACAGAAACGCCTGTCTGTTCCCCTTACGATAGAATCCCCTACCACTATAGCTCTTCCACTCTTTTTCCTCCCAGCCTGTGCAGCAGAGCTACCCCTGGTGCCAGGAAGTTGGCTGCTGCTGCCTTCCCCTGATAAGTCATCCCCCTCAACAATATCCAAAGCAGTATATTTGTTTGAGAGGGGGACGGCCACAGAGGACCCCTGCACTGCCTGCCTGCTCCTCTTACTCTGCCTGGAGGTCACCCACTTACTTCCTGCCTGTACAACCTTTACCTGCGGTGTGACCATCTCACTAAACGTGCTGTCCACGACGTTTTCAGCATCGTGAATGCTCCATAATGAATTCATCCGCAGCTCCAGTGCCGCAATGCGGTTTGTCAGTAGCTGCAGCTGGATACATTTCCCGCACACATGGTCGTCAGGGACACCGGAAGGGTCCCTGATTTCCCACATAGAGCAGGAAGAGCATAACACGGGGCTGGGCTGTCCTGACATGACTTACCCTTTTACTAATTAATTCAAATTAAATGAATCCCACCAATTTCACTTCAATTAAAAGGTATACTCAAGGGCCCTTGCTGAACAGCAGTCCCCCACTACACAACAGAGACCCTAGAATCCACAAACTCTAACCTTAGACAAATTCAGCAGGAAAATACTCACCAACCAATCACTTACCTCTTCCTTGGTGACGTCCCACTTGGATTACTTTTTGCTTCTTATTTATCTTAGGTCCAGGAGTTAAGTCCCTGAAAACAAAATATAAAAACGAACCTACCCTTTAAATTCCCTCTACCCCCCAAAAGGTTAGAGGAGGTGGGAGGGTGGGCGTCACTACTAGTGTAGTGTCTCGGGTTTAGCAACCGCTCCACCTATATACGGGTACCAATGAATTGGCCCCGCCCCCTGCCTTTGAAAAAGCCCGCGAAGCTCCTTCCCCGCTGGGGAAAAAGACTCACGTAGGTCTCTCCTCGGTCCGCTCCCGCCTGTAGCTCCGCTCCGAGTACGGGTAAGCCCTCGAGCCTGGGCCTTTAGTAGTCTCCGAGTCCCGCGCTCTCTCCTAGGTCCGCTCCCGCCTGTAGCTCCACTCCGAGTGCGGGTAGGCCCTCAAGCCTGGGCCTTTAGTAGTCTCCGAGTCCCGTGCTCTCTCCTAGGTCCGCTCCCGCCTGTAGCTCCGCTCCGAGTGCGGGTAGGCCCTCGAGCCTGGGCCTTTAGTAGTCTCCGAGTCCCGCGCTCTCTCCTAGGTCCGCTCCCGCCTGTAGCTCCGCTCCGAGTGCTAGTTGGGAGCCTTGCCTGCCAGCGAGTCGCGTAACTGCAGGCGGGCTGCCCGCAATTTCCTGTACATTTGTTTGTTCTGTCGGCAGCCAGTGCTCCATGTTGGCAGTCCAAACTTGGAAAATGGACCCTTAAAACATGATGGTGGTAATTTTGACTTGGTGCAATAGTGTAAAATGGGCAATATTGGCTTGGCCACTCTTTAAACATTTTCTGATTTTCCTGTCCATTGAAGTCAACGGAAAGGACAATCGGGGAAACGTATTTAACGGGCGGCCGAGCACATATCGCCCGTTTTACACGAACGCAAGAAGTCAAAATTACCCCCAAAGACTCTGAAGAGCGGGGGGCTCTTTCTGTCTCGCACTGTAACTTCAACGGATCATTCGGAATTCCAGGGCCAATTTTTTTGCAGCTTGCAGAAACGCTGTCCAGAGCATGAGTACACTTAAATATTCATTAATCAGTAAATCTCTGTCTTTTATTAGGGTTGTTGTTGTAAAGTTTTGACCAAAAAGTGCGTTTCAGTGTTAGCACCACGTGACAGTCATATGAGCATGACTAAGAAACCCAGGAGACGTTTAAATTCACACCAGCTATGAAGATAGGTTGCACTGTTGTGACTTCGGCCTCAATGTACCTTTACATTATTCACAGAGCACGATATTGTATTAGGAACTACTCAGATTTGTTAATCTTGCTCCAATTTCCTGGCAGGCAGCTCTTTGTGTATAGTATTTTAATATTGAGGTTTGGATTTGAATTACACTCTGTTAACATCAAATTTATTGGATAAACCAAAGCCCACTGCTAACTCAGCATGGTGCTGACAAATAGCCCGCACAGAGCTGGAGTTTTCTTTACAACACTGTCCAAGGCAAACAAAGCAGTATGAGTTTCGGTTTATACATAAGGAAACAGAGGAAGGCTGGCAATAATCATTTTAAGCGTCCATGAATACTTAAAATTGTGATATCTCAAACCCCAAAACAATGACAGTAGTTTAGTGACTGCACTAACATTGCTGTGAATAATTATTGATACCTGCTTACTGCCGATATTTTTATTTTAGCATAATAGTTAACTCCAAATATATTTCTCACATGAGCTTGGGTACCAATCTCCTTTCTCTAAGGCATCCAAGTTTGAAGGCATTAACTCACGCTGGCTCAAGATTCCACTGGTGCCAGCACTCTCGGGCACTCAATTTCAAGGGAGCATTATTAATATGTGACCAGTAAGCTATTTGACCAAGATGTAGCACAGCTGAGTCAGATCATGTCTTTACCTGATTCCACGTGCCCATTTGCCAGCTGATATCACTGATCAGCCCTAGTTCAGGGGTGCTGAGGCCAACTAATGCACACTAACTTAGACCAGCTAATTGAGCATAGACGAGGGATCGAATCTGGCTCTTTCCTGGTCTGTATGGCCCTGTATCACAATCGGTGCTGAATCTACCCACTTAGTCATCAGAGGGGGTTGAGTTTTTACACTTTTCAGGTACGTTGACCTTATTTGGGAACATGGGCCTTGAACACACTTTTGTAGGGGAGGGTCCAAAGACTTAGTGACACAGACGCTGAGTGAAGCAACAACAGTAACTCTAGCTAGGATTTTCCAACATGAGTCATCTGACTGAAAGTATGGCATGCTAAGCAAATTCTAACTGAGGGTAACAGCAGCCTTTTGTGTTTGAAAGTGGACCCAGCTCACAATCTCTGTAGCATCCCTGGCTAATAGTAGAAAAACTTTGCTTACAACACCTGAGAATTTACAGCACAGAAACAGGCCATTCGGTCCAACTGGTCTATGCTGGTATTTATGCTCCATATGAGCCTCCTTCCTCCCTACTTCATCTAAGCCCATCAACATAACCTTCAATTCCTTTCTCCCTCATGTACTTAGCCAACTTCCCCTTAAATGCATCCATACTAGTCGTGTCAACTACTCCATGTGGTAGCAAGTTTCACATTTTAACCACTCTCTGGGTAAAGAAGTATTTCCTGAATTCTTTATTGGATTTATTAGTGACTATCTTATTTTTAATGCTGCCTGGTATGAGGAAATACAAATCAGAAGAAAACTTGGGACTGTTTTTGCTAGAACAGAGAAGATTATAGGGTGATTTGATTGAGGTGTTTAAAATTATGAAGGGATGGGACAGAGTAAATAAAAACAACAACTTGCATTTATATAGTGCCGTTAAAGTAGTAAAATGTCCCAAGATGCTTCACAGGAGCATTTTCATATGAAATTTGATATCGAGCACATAAGGAGATATTAGGATAGATGATCAATAGCTTGGTCAAAGAGGTAGGTTTTAAGGAGCGTCTTAAAGGAGGAGAGAGAGGTGGAGAGGCAAAGAGGTTTAGGATGGGAGTTCCAGAGCTTAGGGCCTAGGCAGCTGAAGGCACAGCCGCCAATGCGCGAGAGGTCAGAATTGGAGGAGCGCAGAGATCTCGGAGGGTTGTAGGGCTGGTGGAGGTTACAGAGATAGGGAGGGGTGAAGCCATGGAGGGATTTGAAAACAAGGATGAGAATTTTAAAATCGAGATACTCCCGGATCGGGAGCCAATAAGGTCAGCGAGCACAGGGGTGATGGGTGAACAGGACTTGGTGTGATTTAGGATATGGGCAGCAGAGTTTTGGAAGAGCTCAAGTTTATGGAGGGTGGAAGATGGGGGCCAGCAAGGAGAGCATTGGAATAGTCAAGTTTAGAGTTAACAAAAGCATGGATGAGGGTTTCAGAAACAGATGTGCTGAGGCAGGTGCGGAGATGGGCGATGTTACAGAGGTGGAAGTAGGTGGCCTTGCTGATGGAGCGGATATGTGGTCGGAAGCTCATCTCAGGGTCAAATCGGATGCCAAATTTGCGAACGGTCTGGTTCAGCCTCTGACAGTGGCCAGGGAGAGGGATGGAGTCAGTGACTAGGGAATGGAGTTTGTGGCGGGGACCAAAGACAATGCCTTCAGTCTTCCCAATATTTAGTTGGAGGAAATTTTTGCTCATCCAGTAATGGATGTCGGACAAGCAATGTGAGAAATGAAAGACAGTGGAGAGGTCGAGAGATGTGGTGGTGAGGTAGAGCTGGGTGTCGTCAGCATACACATGGAACCTGACGTTGTGTGTTCGGATGATGTCGCTGAGGGGCAGAATGTAGATGTGAAATAGGAGGGGGCCGAGGATAGATCCTTGAGGGACTCCAAAGGCAACGGTGTAGGAACGGGAAGAGAAGCCATTGCAGGTGATTCTCTGGCAGATGGTTTCCTGTTATTGAAGAGTCTAGAACAAGAGGACATAGATATAAGATTAAATGTAAGAGATTTAGGACAGAGAGCAGGGGAAACATTTTACACAGAGTTTGTGAGGCTATGGAATGCATTACCATAGTTAGTGATTGAAGGAGATACCATGGTAACATTCAAGAAAAGGTTAGATAGGTGGTTGAAGGGAAGGGGAATAAAAGAATCATAGTATCCTAAGATACAGCACAGGAGGTCATTCGGCCCATCGTGCCCGTACCAGCACTTTGGTTAGAGCTATCCATCCTATCTCCCCTGCTCTTTCCCCATAGCCCTGTAAATTTTTTCCTTTCAAGTATTTATCCAATTCCCTTTTGAAAGTTATTATTGAATCTGCATCCACCACCCTTTCAGGCAGTGCATTCCAGATCATAACAACTTGCTGCATAAAAAAATGTTTCCTCATGTCGTGTCTGGTTCTTTTGCCTATCTGTGTCCTCTGGTTACCGACCCTTCTACCACTGGAAACAGTTTCCCCTTATTTACTCTGTCAAAACCATTCATGATTTTGAACACCTCTATCAAATCAAATATGGGAACAGAGTTGGCCCATGGGATTACTGCTCATGTGGAGGATAAACACCAACATGAACAGGTTGAGATGAACAGCCTGTTTCCATGTTGTAAGTTCTATGCAAATTGTGCTGTGTGCTATTAGCATATGAATGCATTAACATGTCGAAATGAAATTCCACTTCCACTCTTAACAAAAGCGATAACCTAGTTAACAATAAATGGTGTGGAGATGCCGGTGATGGACTGGGGTTGACAAATGTAAAGAATCTTACAACACCAGGTTATAGTCCAACAATTTTATTTTCAAATAAAATTGTTGGACGATAACCTGGTGTTGTAAGATTCTTTACAACAATAAATGGGTTAACATCTCTAAAATTGCAGAGAAAGGAAGTTTGTTTGAAAGTGTTACAAATTCATGTGCAAATATCACAGCGAGATTTCACCCCGCTGGTTTTCTCTTTGTTTCTCCCCTATAACTAGTGTCTGGAAATAACTCCTTTGATGAATAAAGGATTCATTATTTATTTGATTTTATTCCACATTACAGCACTCTACATGTGAAAGCTCTACATGATAAAGCACAGGCACGAATGGCCTCACTATAGTGACATCACTATTCCCAGCCCTAATGGAGATGATTGGGTAATTCCCCCGTCAATCATACCTGGAGACCGCACTGCTGTAAGTGAATGGGATTGATTATACGCACATAATTTGTATGTAACTATCCTCCAGTCAGTGTATTTTGCTGGAGAAATCATTGCTATTATCGAGAGAAGTTGCTGCAGTTTTGGTCATAAGTTCTGAGCACTGCAGTTCGTAGAGACTCTTTTTAAATAGATTCTGTAAATAGACATTGTTTGCTGTAAAATACACCGTTTGCTGTGAGTCCTGCCGTAAGTCCCGCCCCGCCTCCAACTCATTAGCTGACACATCGCAACTCATTGCCTGACACAGTGGTGTCAATACTCCGCAATATCATATTATGATCGTCAAACAGAAAATACATTCTGTAATTCTACAAAATGGCTGAAGTGTCCCTGTAATTATCAACCAAGATATATATGTGTCATCAACATGTGACAAAAGTTTTAGAAGTATTGAATAGTCTTAGTTATAACTTTACTGTTATATGAAAAAACAATTGCAGAATAAATGAAATACAGTTATACATTTCTGCACGGTGCAATTCACGAAGGTATTGGAAGGACTAACTTTTTACTAGAAGTCCCCATGGCATTGCTTGCAAGCAGTTAGGAACTGGAGTGCAGTTTTTTTAAGTCTACCCTAGTGTTGCTGTAGCCCAAACTTGACGGCAGTTCACTTATTGCTGTAATGCAGCAAATTAACTGCTGCATTATATCACATGACTGACTTGAGGTAAAAACATTTTACACCTTACTGTGACTGAAAAATGCAAGCCTCACTTGTCCAGCACATCACAAGTCTTACTTACGATACAAGAAACTTTGATTTATTCTTCCCTTCCCCAAATCTCTTATTCTCAGTTATTTACATTATAAAATATTTATAATTTTCCCCTGCCCCCTGTGGTTGATTGATGTGTGATGTCAGTTGTTATGGTGCACTCTGGGTATTGTAGTGCCACAGCAACAGCGGGAAGACTACTACAACAGCAACCTGCATTTATATAGCACCTTTAATAGAGTTAAAAAAGGCCGATGGGCCTTTTCAGTTCAGGATTGGATCTGGGCATGAGTAGGACGAGGTGACAGAAGGTAGGTTTTAAGGAGGCTTTTGAAGGCGGGGAACTATGAAGAACAAAATAATTATCTGAGCAAATCGGTTATGCAGTAGTTTCTGATTAGTGAATGGTCGCTTGGAAAAAAAACGGAGGGGTTTGATTGTTTGGTTTTCTCTAGTTACTCATTTCTCATTGGTACATTTTGTTACTTTTTGATTCGTTCATTTAGTCAATTGGTTAATTGGTAACCTGACAGATTACCAATACCTGACAAGTGGTCATTTGCACCAATCACAATTTTCTGCCCAATGGATTTGAAGGGGCGAAGCCCTGAGATGTGATACTTTTGAGGTGCAATGCCTCTGAGGCCACACTTTCAGATGTGGTGATGGGACAGTCATTCCCCAGGTGCAAGCCTTTTAATTATATCGATATTGACTCCACAATTATTATTTTATTTCAGATTTCCAGCACCCGCAGTGTTTTGTTTTTGATTTAGTGTTTAATTCACGGCCACTTCTCTTCCAGGAATGCCCCAACTTGAAGAAGTTCTGCTCTTCTATCCAACGGGATTTCCGTTCATCTCTTTTATCTTGTTCACCTTCATTACTTTCTGTTCCCCTTCTCGTGTTTGATCAGGTTTCTTCTAAAACTCGCTTTCGCAGCCACATCTCTTTCTTCAGCAACTGTCTCAGCTCCGACTTATTCCACGTGGTTTCACCCTATCACAGACCTACCCTTTTGTTCTTTCCTCCCCTCTACCCCCCCCCCCTTTCCCTGGCTCTGTACTTGCTCAAGAATTTTAACTCTTAACATCGTCCAGTCCTGACGATAGGTTTTCGACCTGAAACGTTAACTCTGTTTCTTTCCCTACAGATGCTGCCTCACTTGCTTAGCTTCTCCAGCATTTTCTGTTTTTATTCCACAATTATTATGAACCACCTCACTATACAGCACTGCTGGTTTTGTGCAGAAAAAAGTACTGTTACCTCCAGTACATAGATTGGATTTACCTCAGGTTTAAACAAAAGAGCCCAATTTTCCAAGTCCCAGGGAGTGGTGAAGTCCCTTGCCCGTCAGTAATGCGTGTTTAAAAATTGTGAGCAACGTGCCCACGGTTTTCTGACATGGACTGGCTGTGAGCAAGGGACTGCGCTGCAGTGTCAGACTTGGAAAATGTAACCCGAGTTACGTTAATAGCCGCAGTTGCACTTACTCTGACAAGGACGCAGGTATAGAGCGTCTGATGATGGAGTGGACCTGCCTGAAGAAATCCAGCTTTGACATACATCTGCAGCCAGTGTGATTTGCAACGCTGATTGTTATGGGTTTTGGTCCCTGGGAAATTGGCACTGTAATCTCAAACAGCTAGGAAACAAAAGGAGATTAAAAATGAATAAATAAATGTAAAACAAACAAGTGAATAAAACATGTCGACGATCATTCCCATTTACCCTACCAACCTGTACACTATTATTGAATTCAGTAAATAGGCCATAATTATCATTATGTATAATTAACTTGGTAATTATTTCCTTCTGATGCTTTTACATGCACACATTGGATATGCAAGTGAAAAAGTAGAGTTCACAATAAGAAAACTGAAATCTCCATGGCAAATATTTACAATAAAATGTATCAATATCTCCATAAACTTGAATTCAACCAAAACTGCTGCCATATCCTAACTCATCACCCTGGTGCTCACTGACCTACATTAGTTCCCAGTCCACCAACACCTCAATTTTAAAATTCTCATCGTCGTGTTCAAATCCCTCCACAGCCTCAGCCCTCCCGATCTTTGTAACGTCCTCCGGGAACTCTGCATTACTCCAATTCTGGCGTCTTGTGCATCGTCCACTTCCTTCGCCCCGCCATTAGCGGACATGCCTTCCGCCGTCTAGGCCCCAAGCTCTGGAATTTCCTCCCTAAATCTCTCCGCTTCTCCATCTTTCTCTCCTCTTTTAAGACACTCCTTAAAACTTACCTCTTTGACCAAGCTTTTGGTCACCTGTCCTAATCTCTCCTCCAGCTCGGAGTCAACGTTTGTCTGATAACATTCCTGTGAAGTGCCTTGGGACATTTTACTGTTAAAGGCACAATATAAATGCAAGTTGTTGTTTTATAGGTTCACTATTTTGTTCACAAGTCAGCAGCAACTCCATGATAGTACACACTCATTTTTGATAATGATGGCCAGTTTTAGGTTGGGAGAGTATAGTAGTTAGAAAATTAGTGGATAGTTAGGGAGATACATCATGGGATGGGCTATGTCTCAGCAGTCAATTGGGGGAAGGGAAGTGAAGCAGGATGGTTAACTGACTAAGAAGGTTTCAGTACATCCAAGGTTAGCAAAGGATAAGCTTCCCCACTGTGATGTTCTGTGTAATTGGTAACATATTTTGGAATCTGATCCTCATTTTGGGCAAGTTACATTTGGCCGAGGTGAATGGATGTGAATCCTGCATGGACTTGGATGGGGAAATGTAATAGTCTAAGAGATACATGTTGAAAATCTCCATCTCTGATGAGTATTAAAAGTTTTTACTAAAATGAACCTGGGTAACCTTACTCAAACTTCTACAGAACACACGTTCATAACCCTAAAAGTCCTTGCTTACTAGCACAGTTTTCTCAATTTCAATCACAGAAACTAAAAAAGGTAGATGGGATGGACAAAGAAAATGCCATTTGAATATAATTACAGCTGCTCACCTGCTATTGGGGTCAACCCCACGTTATAAGGGAAAATGCACTGCATTTGATCTGTGCTACACTTACGCAGGAATTACTGAAGCTAGTATGGTTCAAAGAAGATAAAGGTCCAATTCACGCACAAAGAATTGAAAAACAAGACCAAAGACAATACCTTCAGAGTCACGACTTGCTATTTATCTATATATTGTATTAAAACTCCGTGCGCCCGGGTCCAATTATCCCCACACTCTAACCCCACTTAATCTTAAGACTACACTTAGTCTCTTGACTCCCTGTGTGCATTCGGGGGCTCTGTAGGTAACACCTCTCTGTCTGAACACGGTGATTGCCTTGGCAACGGGCAGTTGCAAAGACTGTCTGTAATCACCATGTATTGTTCTGTGATTTATAAATGCGTAGGCTTCGAGGAGTTCCTGACATTTACCTGAGGAAGCAGGAAGCCTCCGAAAGCTTGTAAATTTCAAATAAAATCGTTGGACTATAACTTGGTGTTGTAAAATTGTTTACAATTGTCAACCCCAGTCCATCACCGGCATCTCCACAGTATAGTATAATGATTGGGGAACAGATAGGGTGGGTAGAGAGAAACTATTTCCGCTGGTTGGGGATTCTAGGAGTAGGGGGGGACAGTCTAAAAATTAGAGCCAGACCTTTCAGGAGTGAGATTAGAAAACATTTCTACACACAAAGGGTGGTAGAAGTTTGGAACTCTCTTCCGCAAATGGCAATTGATGCTAGCTCAATTGCTAAATTTAAATCTGAGATAGATAGCTTTTTGGCAACCAAAGATATTAAGGGATATGGGCCAAAGGCAGGTATATGGAATTAGATCACAGATCAGCCATGATCTTATCAAATGGCTGAGCAGGCTCGAGGGGCTGAATGGCCTACTCCTGTTCCTATATTCCTATGATTGTAGTTCAAGAACTCCCCCTAAACCCGAAAGATGGCTAGCTAGTGATGGGACAGGTCTGACGGACCAGCTGGTCTTATCCTGTCTTTTTCCGTATGTTTGTAATCAATTGTAACATTCCATGTGCAGCAAACTCCTAATATAAATGGAGTAGAAAGTTTTAGAAATTTAGCTGTTGGGGTTCTAATTATTTAATCATCCACACAGTGCGCGTTACAGAACTTTATTGTTGGAAAAATAACTTTAGAACATTCGTAAAACAGAATAAATCCTCTTCTAGAACAAATCATGTTGAGTACATTTGAATATGCTTCCCCTCTAGCATATACACTGTCCTATCTGGTTAGTTAACTGAAACACTCTGTCACCAATGCTCCCTCCCCAAAAAGCACCAAGATAAATATATGTTATCATGTGTGTCTTATAACTGTAAATCAGAGCTAGATTTTCTTCTTATGTTGTGCCAAAACATAATTTATGACTTTATTAAATTGATGATAACTCACCCATTCCTGCTGCAGTATTAACATGTTCTTACAACGAAATATTCAGCCACTTAACAGTCAGAAACAAGCATAATCAGTACATTTTTCTAAAGCTGGGTTAAGACAAGTCAACAGAAAATGATTTGTTGGTTTGAGTCAAGTATATGTCAATTTGTGGGTATAGAAAATTATCAGACCAACAATCATCGAATAGTACAAAGAAATGAGTACAAATCTAGGTATCAAGGCTAGGCAGTTTGATATTTATTAAGCCAAAACATTCTACTGCTACATCAGAGATTTTTTTCCAATATACACCCAGCAATGGTGTTCAACTAAATGTTGATTTTGCCATTAAGCTAAAGATCAAACTTATTGGTTTGGATTTGGCTCAGCTTAACAGAATGCATTGCTGTGCCAATTTTCCATTTCAGAGTTTATTTTTGTTAGATTGGCTAGTAAAGTTTTATTGAATATAAAGTCTCCAAGAAGAAGATAACGCAATTTGATTCTGATAAACAGTCCACTGCATTTATGTCTGTATCCCTTTTAAGGTATCCTGTCCTGCTAAGGGTATTATATCAAGAGGTCCTATCTTTTGTCTGTAGTTCTGATCCCAGTTTTCACCATTGCATATGCTACTGTGCATTTCTGACTACCTCTGTAAAGGAAAAGTTATTCTAAGGAAAACACTTAAGATACTATTTTCGCCCTGTACATTTTATTAATTTTGTAAATGATAAAATCTTTTGGAGGAATTGAGTAGCTCAGGGGTTTAAGCACACTTCTGTTGCACCTGGGACCCGAGTTGAAATCTAGCCTACACATTTTTAAAGCCCTTTCAGTTGTAAGCAACCTAAATGAAATAAGTTTGGCCAGTTCCAACTCAGTGCTTAACTGGCACAGGTCCACAGCACAAGCTTAGTCACAAACTGGTAATGTCAGAGAGAGTGGCTAGAAGATTGGCTGGTGTGGGAATGAAAAGTATTGCACAGGTACTCTTCTGAGGCTGGGACAAAACACAGGGAGTTTTGTCCTGTATGGATATGTAATTGAAAAGGAAAAATTTGCAGGGCTATGAGGAAAGAGCAGGGGAGTGGGACTAATTGGGTAGCTCTTTCAGACAGCCAGCACAGGCACGATGAGCCGAATGGCCCCCTTCCGTGCTGTATTATTCTATGATCTGGCCATGGTTGACTGATTTGCAAGTGCTTGATGCAGACACTGATTAACAAAGAGTGGGAAAAGCGTTCAGTTCTGTAGCACTGACATCCCCTCAACTTAATCAGCAAAATGTTTAAACATTCTTTGCATTATAACTACTTCTGTACAGAATATCCTTCCTCTTTAATCTATCCTAAATGTCCCATTATTGTAAAGAGCTTATTTAATATTTGTATATTCCTTTTAATTGTACACAAAATTGCGGTGGAAATTATATTGTGCATTACTTGGTATCATCCCATCCAGAGACTGGGGACAGGAACCGTTAGGGTCGAGGGTGGATACAGTAGATGTTGAGGGGGGGGGGGGGCGGGTGGCGATATGGTGCAGTCCTGCCACAAAGCTAAGGCTAGGCCCTAGGTCAGTGTTGAGATGTGGGTGAAGCAAGTTGAAGGCAGGGATGCTGAGGAAGGCCACGGATCAGGCTGAAGCCAAGCCCCAGATCCAGGTCTGGTGACGGGGGAGGCCAGTGGTTGGGCTGGGACCAGGAAGGCTAGGCTGAGACTTGGTCCGGGTGCAGGCATCATTAAGCGTGGAATCAAACATAGCCGGTGGATGACAAGAACAGTGTCAGCAATGACCTATGAGAAGGCAGAGACCGGCGAGCAATGAAAAGAAGTTATTGGGACTAATTGATGGTCACATGGTTCCCAAGAACCAATCAGATTGCTAAATGATGTGGAGATGCCGGTGATGGACTGGGGTTGACAATTGTAAACAATTTTACAACACCAAGTTATAGTCCAGCAATTTTATTTTAAATTCACAAGCTTTCGGAGGCTTCCTCCTTCGTCAGGTGAACGATGTGAAAAAATCGTTTCACATCGTTCACCTGACGAAGGAGGAAGCCTCCGAAAGCTTGTGAATTTAAAATAAAATTGCTGGACTATAACTTGGTGTTGTAAAATTGTTTACAGATTGCTAAAGACAGAGGAAGCCAAACAGACGAACACTCCTTTTTTTAACAAAAGCAAAATACTGTGGATGCTGGAAATCTGAAGTAAAAACAGAAAATGCTGGCAAAGCTCAGCAAGTGAGGCAGCGTCTGTGGAGAAAGAAACAGAGTTAACTTTTCAGGTCAAAGACCTTTCGTCAGAACTTCTGATGAAAAGTCTTTGGCCTGAAACTCTAACTTTGTTTCTTTCTCCACAGACGCTGCCTCACTTGCTGAGCTTTGCCAGCATTTTCTGTTTTTATTTCTTCTTTTTTAACAATATGTAAGTAGATAGATTTAGCCAGTGCACTGCTTAAAATGATCTTTGGTAACATCATTGGTTATTTAGCTTCTAATTTTCAGCACATACTGTGCACACCGTAGCTCACTGAGGAAAGCTTTAAAGAAAAAGGTCAGTGCCCATGGCAGTATTTTTACTGTAAAGTACTTCATCTGTGTTGCTAACTTTCCTGTTTTTGTTAAGGATTTATTGATTCATGGGGCTAGCAGGGGAAGACAGAGAAAAACACTCCCTCTCCCCATATCCTAGTTAGTTCTGTGTATTAAAACAATAGAAACACACTAAATCAACAACATTGCAAATGTTGGCAAATGCTGATTCAGTGATCAGTAAAAAGTTGCTTTTAAAGTCTCCCACCTTATTGGGGGAATAATACTTTCAGTCACCCCCTCGGGAGGCACCAGCAGTTTTTAAAATTCAGTACCAGCTATACAGGAAGTGTGGCCAATGTGCCCGCCAGCCATTGGCAGATGGTCAAGAATGGGGAACTAGATTTTGGAGAATTCCTCCTGATTCAGCCTGTGCGTGCATGATTTTATTTGGACACACAACGCTTCGACCCGCACTGTCGAACAGTCGGGGTATGGGAGAGGTCTGCCTGCTGCCACCTCAGTAGGGGGCAATGCCCGCTGTTCTATTGTGGTCAAGTAATTCGCTGTCTACGTTTCTGTGGATGCCATTAGGAGTTTATTTTAAGGGCATCCAAAGGGTGATGTTGAACTTTTTCTCCTTTAATTTCCTTTCCAATTGATCACAGCAGAGTTTTCTCAAATGTGCAATAATGTAGAGATATTTTCAGCCTTATTGACATATTACATAGAATATACAGCACAAAAACAGGCCATTTGGCCCAAATGGTCTCCTCCCAGCCCTCTTGATCTAACTCTATCCTTCTATTTCTTTCTCCCTCGTGTGTTGATCTAGCTTTCCCTTTAATGCATCTATGCTATTTGCCTCAACTACTCCTTATGGTAGCGAGTTCCATATTCTAACCACTCTTTGGGTAAAGAAGTTTCTCCTGAATTCCCTATTGGATTAATTAGTGACTATCCTATATTTATGACCCCTAGTTTTGGACTCCCCACAAGTTTAACATTTTTTAAAAAATTATAAAAAATATGTAATTGCATGCATCACCAACATAAAATGAGAGGGTATGTTTCTCATAAATAGGACAAAGTGAGTTCTATAAAATATGTTCTGCTGACAAGTCTGGAATTCCACTGTACAACCTGCGCTTACATAACTAACATGCTGCTGTTGTTGCCGACCGTTTTATGCTTCACTCAGGGTACTTTAATAATCAGGATATGCTGGGGTTGATAAATAGAGTTCATTGTAATTTTAAGTGTGACACAGGCTTCCTTTCAGACAGTGATCAAATGTAGACAAGCTAGACAGACTTGAGAACTGACAGCTTTCACTGGACGCATTTGGCTGCCTCACTCTACTTTCACGTGGGAAAGTTATATTGCAGAGGAAATGTTTCATTCTGATTCACTCCAATCAGTTAATAATTAATAAATCTTGCCAATTTGTTTTTCTGAAACCAAAACTGTGCTATCTTTATATGATTGGGGTTCTCAAAATCATTTTTGCTTTTAACTGAAGGGCTTTTAACTTCCAGGGTTTCGCCGCCTCAACAGAGCATTTCTGTTTCTGACAGGACCGGTTTCCGTAGCACAGTAATGATTTTGATTTCTTCTGCACAGAATCTTGCACTGCAGCAAAAAGGAGGATCTTTAGGTGTTCTTAAACTGCCGAGTTCCCTCTGTTGCTGTTAAGAGAGAGTGATCTCTATGTGTCAATCTCCTCCTTTCACTTTTCAGTCAGGTGCCAATCACACAGGACCGTGACACGTGCACAATGATTTTCTTAACCAAGTATAAACACAAGGGGGTCGATTTTCGGATGGCCGAGCGGGTACGTTCGTGCGGGGGTGGGCTGCTAAAATTCGGGATTCCCGGGGCGGGTCCGGAGCCCGGCTCCAACCCGCCCACTTCCGGGTTCCCCAGTGACGCGCTTAGATGCGCCCGCAGCCCCCGCATGGGGGACTCCCACCGGCAATTAAAGCCAGCGGGATCCCACTTAAATCAATTATTTAGATAGTTCAGGCCGTTTGCAGACCTGATTGGGAGGATATTTTAGGAGGGGTGGGATTTTCATATCAACTGAGCATGTTTCCCGTACTGGGGGAAACACTCCCAGTTGAAACAGACGTGTTGCAGCCACCAGCCTGTGGAAGCTGCAAAGGTCCATTTGACAGGTGGGGGGGGGGGGGGGTGGGGGGAGACCCTCACTCATTGCAGGAGGCCACTCTGTTACTTTGCACAAAGTTTGGCCTCCACCACCCTCCTCCCAACACTAAAATTCACAAACTTGCAACCTCAACCCCGGTATGCAGACACATTTACCTATCTTGCGTACCCCCTCAAACGTACATCTTGTGGATGGGGGCCGCCATAGCTGCAGTCATGACCTCATCGGAGGTTGAACAGCATCACCAGCCTCACCGGCCTCGCTGTCCACCTCTGACACGTGGAGCTCCACAACACAGTGCTGTGACACATCCACTGCACAGCAGGAGAGAGGGCAACAGCAGAGAGAGATGCGTCGCAGAAGGCACTACCCTCACCACAGGGTCTACAGACCGAGGCTCAGCTTCCTGGACCTCTCTGAGCAGCAGTGCACACGGAGGCTCAGAGTCACTCGACATGTAGTCGTACACATCTGCAGCCTCCTTGATGCCGAGCTGCTCCCGGCTGGCCCGAGCACCATCTTCTTACCTGTAGCTGTCAAAGTCACCACTGCCCTCAACAACTTCTCCTCCGGATCCTTCCAGGGTGCCACTGGGGACATCGCCGACGTCTCTCAGTCATTTGCACAAAAGAGTCCTGCAAATACACCTACACCCACTCTGCAGTGACACAATGGGTGGCATCAGGTGTGGAACTTCATGGTGATCCTCAGGAAAGGGAATTATTGCACAAACCAGATAAGATTTGCAAAGACATGGCAGTAGTGGTGATAACAAATTTTAATGTGCTCGGCAAAACAAACGAAACTAAATGAAAAACATAACATTCCATCATACACCCTTGTGCATCCCCTTTGTGCTCACAAAACCTTAGCCTTACGTTTACGGGAACCCCTACGTGGTGCTACCCCTGTGGCTTCAGCAGAGGTAATGGCAGGTTACTCTTGTCCATGCCCTGACCGATGAGATGCTTTGCGCGGACACCCTCTGGGTTTCGGTGCCCGTGAGGGCCCCTCCAAAGACTGCTCGACCTGCACCTGTGCAGGGGCAGACTCGGCCACCTGGAGAGGAGGCAGCATTGCGGGTACTGGTTGAGAGGGGGGGCAACGGGTAAGAAGTGGGAGCGCTTTGAGTGGCGTCCCCACTTCCATGTCCCCTTTCACCATTATCCCTCTCCTGGGCCAGGCCCACATCACTCCTTCCACCCTGCTGGACGGCAGTTTGGAGGACTTGTGTGAAGCCTTGGAAGGCCAATTGTAATGTATCTGTCAGCCTGTTTAAGGCGGCAGAATGTTGCTCACTCTGAATCCGAACGGCCATTGTCAGGGCCTGAATGGACTCACTGTTGAGCCGTGCTTGAAGCTCGATGGAGGCTAGACTTTCCTCCATCGCAGACATTCCCGCACCTACCCGCGACACTATCTCAAGAGATGCCTTCACGTACCTGTGACAGTATTCCACTCATGCAGGAGTTGGACTCCTCCATCCTCTGCGTGATTGTGGAGAGTGCGTGTGGCAACTGTTCCAGTATCTCCGCAATGTGCTGCTGGCCCTCGACGACTCTCCTTTTCATGGCTGGCCCCCAGGGTTCACCATCTGGGTCCAGCTGAGCAGAGGCTGGAGAAGAGTGCTCCCACCGACGCGGACTTTCCACGGTTGCCCCTGCCACCAGGGTCTACTCGTGCTCACGTGCGTGTTAACTCACTATGTGCAAGCCCAACTAACTGAGGACGGGACCCACCGAGGTGTGTGTGTCTGCGCTGGTGGATGGCTGGCTCAGATGTGACGATGCCCTCTCAGAGGCCGGCAGGTCCTCTGAGGAATCGCCCTCCGCTGTCACGGCGGTCGCAGATGGCCCGGCAAGAGAACAGAAAGCAATATTATGCATGTGGCAGGGTGGAGATGGGCGATGAAAGAAGCAAGCTTATAATGGAGAGTGACAGAATGGCAGACATTCAAATGAAGTACTTTGGAGGTGAATTTCTTTATCACTTCTCTCAATCTGCTGTAAAGTAAATGGCAGGGTCGGGGGGAAAGACAGTCCTTGGGCCCGATATTAGGAGGGAGGCGGGTTGGCAGCGGGGGGTGCTGCAGATGCCAATGATGTTAAGAGCATTCGTTATCATGAGTGCTGAGCGTTAGATTTCTGTCACCAGCCGCTTGTGCGCTCAAAGTCTCGGCGTCCGCCACGGACAGGCACTCCAGCGTATGGCTTAATTCCAGTGCCTGCTACTCCGCGTCCGTTAGGACCACCTGGTGTGGCGGCCCCCTGCGGTCCTTGCCCTCTCCCGGGCATTCTGGCATCTCTTCTCCTATCAAGGCAAAACACAAAGAGATGCCAGATGGCGTGATTAAGAGATGGGTGCATAGTGACCTGCTGCATGCATTGGTGTGGGTGGGGGTGACCGTGAGGGAGATGCATGGGAGGGTGCATTTGAGACATAGCCATGAGATTGTATGAGGATTGGGTTGCATGGTAGTGTTCGAATGGGAACTGGGGCGGTGAGTAAGTGCAGGCAAGGTGAGGATGATAGTTGAGTGGATGTGAGGAGTGATGCGAGAGCGTTGTGGTGGCAGTGCAGAAGGTGTGGTGTGGTGGTGGAGGTGATGTGGAAGACGGAGTGTGGGAGAATACGTAAGTATACTCACTTTGGCTGACCTGGTTGGGTCATTAAAGCACTTCCTGCAATTCACCCAGGTTCGGCCGACATTGCTGCTGCTGCTGACCTCCTCTGCCACCTCGAGCCAGGCCTTCTTGGTGGCAGAGGGAGGCCACCTCTTCCCATCCGATGGGAAAAACGTTTCCCTCCTACTCCTCACCCCATTGAGCAGCGCCTGGAGTGAGGAGTCAGAAAACCCTGGAGCAGCCTTGCCTCTGGCCTGCTCCATTCTATTATTTTGGTTCTTTGCTGCAGGAGGAGCATTGGAGGTCTGCCCCTTTAAATAGGGCTCCTCCTGCTGTCAGCCTGTGATGCGGGTGGCGCAGTGCGCCTGTTGCGCAGGTCTGCAACGGGAAACCCAGAAGCATGCGTAAGTACCTTCAATTCGGCTTCGATCGCGTGCAGAGCACCCCGATTTCACTGGGCAAGTTACCCACACGCCCAGTCGACCCCCCGCTGCCAACTCGCCTCCCTCCTAATATCGGGCCCAAGGACCGTCTTTCCCCCCGACCCTGCCATTTACTTTACAGCAGATTGAGAGAAGTGCTGAAGAAATTCACCTCCAAAGTGCTTCATTTGTATGTCTGCCATTCTGTCACTCTCTATTATAAACTTGCTTCCTTCATCGCCCATCTCCACCCTGCCACAGCCCATCTGCCGTGGAAACCTTCATACATGCTTCTGTTACCTCCAGATTCGACTATTCCAACGCTCTCCTGGCCGATCTCTCATCTTCCACCCTCCGTAATCTTGAAATCATCTGAAACTCTGTTGCCTGAATCCTAATTCGCACCAAGTCCCGTTTACCCATCATCCCAGTGCTCGCTGACCTACAATGGCTCCCGGTCCACCAATGCTTCAAATTTAAAATTCTCATCCTTGTGTTCAAATCCCTCTATGACCTCCCCCCTCCCTATCTCTGTAATCTCTTTCAGCTCTACAACCCTTTGAGATCTCTGCGTTCCACCAACTCTGGTCTCTTATGCATCCCGCGCTCCCTTTGCCCCACCATTGACGGTTGTGCCTTCAGCCATCTAGGCCCTAAGCTCTGGAATTCCCTCCCTAAACCTCTCCACCTTTCTCTCCTCCTTCAAGTCCCTCCTTAAAACCTACCTCTTAGATCAAGCTCTTAGTCACCCATCTAATATCCCCTTCTTTGGCTCGGTGTCAATTTTTGTCTGGTTACGCTTCTGTGAAGCACCTTGGGATCTTTTCTTACGTTAATGGCACCGTATAAATGCACGTTTTGTTGTTGTTATTCATCTCTTTGTGTGTATTACAACATTTTGTGTCTGCCTTAGATATGCTCTAAGGTACAGTGGTGCTGGTTACTTCCTTAAGTGGCCCGAGCATCTTACATTTAGGAGTGTGTCTGTACTGCCCAATATCTAATTATATGATAGCGTCGTCCAGGGCTGTAACTATAGGGGTCCTTGTGATTTGAACTGGATATTGTGTCTTTCGCATGTACCTTCGCATGTGCTTTGCCATTCTTTCTGAAGGCTGAGCAATACTTAGAGAGAAGAGGCCAAATACAAATTGTTAAGCTACTTTATTTTATAGCCATCAAATGAACGTACAGAGTGACAGTCAAAACAAATTCCACTTACTTCACTCAAACTCAAATCTTTTCTCATTAAAGGTGTTATATAAATAAATGCAAGTTGTTGTTGTTGAGAAAGGACAGGTTTCTTGTAGTGCATTCAGGACTGTTTCCTCAGTCTACTGCAACAAGGAATGAAGCACTTAACCTGGTTCTGGGTAATGAATTGGAGCAAGTCGGTGACATAACGGCTGGGGAACATTTGGGAAACGGTGATCACAATATAATCAAATGTAAGGAATCTTACAACACCAGGTTATAGTCCAACTGTTTTATTTGAAAATCACAAGCTTTCGGAGGCTTTCTCCTTCGTCAGGTGAGCGAGTGTGGGATTCCATGGAAGGTTACCGCATTTATAATCAGGTAACCTTCCATGTAAGAAAAGAAAAGGAAAAAGGGGAGTTGAAGGGAGGGGTACTTGACTAGAAAAAATAAAATTATAGTAAGATAAAAAGGGACCTTACCCAGATTAAATGGATGGAAAAATAGAATGGTACATCAGTTTTGCGAATTATTCAAACTGGAGATGGTAAAAATTAAGTATAATGCATTAAAGAAATAAGGGAATGTACTGAAGGTTGAGGCTCTATGGACAAATAAGGAGCTTAGTTGAAATTTGAAACTAAAAAAAAGCATTTACTGCTTATAGGGGAGATTACAAAAAATGATAATTATAAAGAATACAGGAAAACCAAAAAAAGGGAAATTAAGAGAAAATTAGTAAAAAGCATGAAGGGCAATAAAATGGTTTTCTATCGGCACATTAGTGGTGAGAGGGAGTTAAGGTAAGAGTAGGGCCACTGCCACATTTCAGCATGTGTGATTTTTTTTTCTTCATGGAAAGGATTTGGGATTGAGTTATGTTTGAGGGTTTTTGCAGGTGCCTCATCCCAGGTCCATTTACCAGGGTGACTCACATTCATTTTGAGAACAGCAGATGTTTTGTTTAAATCTGCACCCCAAGAGAGGTAGAGAGGTAACTGATTTTACCATCAGGCCTACTGGAGAATGACTGAATGGGAAAAACGTCAGAGTCTCCTCCCTCCCCACTGGCTGGGAACACAACGGAAAAAGACAAAGGGGCACATGGACAGCTTTTAAACAGGAGACTGCGGGCTACAGGCCTGGGGCCCGGAGCTGGACGCTCAAATGCAGGAGGTTGGTTATTGGAACTAGAATTTGTCTAGAAAAAGAAAGGTAATGTCAATAACAAGTAATTAAATAAGACACCAGACCTCCATCAGTTTTCTTATTTCTATTATGAAAGGGAGACCTTGCAAAATTAGAAAGATTAGAACCTTCTTTTACAGACAAGGAGAGAATTCTTCTAGTTTCCAGGAAGTCTCATAGCACATAACCTACACAACCGCTCTACAAAGTACATCAGCAGAATAAGACAAAACATATGATACTAACTTTTTCATTATTTATATACCAAAACAGAAGAAATTAAGAAAGGAGAATGAGATTTTTTAAAAAAGGGGGAATAAAGCAATGCAGAATTTTTAGATGTGTACATTTTAAATAGTACATAAACACCGACCTCATAGAAAAGGGACTCAGTCACTTTTTCTCAGGGGTATCTACGCTTTTGTCTATTTAGCTACTTACCTCCGTGCTGGCAGGTCTGAAGGGAGGCCTGGGGGCAAATGGGGAAACAGGGCCTAGAAATTCGATCGCACATTTTGGGCGAGAAACGGGCACTGAAGGGTCCAATATGGCATGCACGTGTTCAGTCCACTCCGCATTAAAACTGCGGACCGCTGCCGGCCCGCGTTTGCCCCCTTCTCGAGACTTATCTGCTGCCTTCGACTGGCGTCCCAGCTGGCCGATCTCCCTCCCCCCCTCCCTGGCACCCGCAGCTCGCTGGTAATATATAAATGAGATCGGCGGAACAATTTCCCGTGGTCCTGACGTGGGTTTCCTGAGAGGTGTGCATCGGATCGGTCCTGAATTCAGGCACGATCCAATTTCTAGGCCCATGTCTCCCAAGGGCGACAGGTAAAGTGGGGGTAGGAGGTGCTAAATATGGCAGTATAACTGTGGACTTTATATTCAGCCATTGATTCCAGGCTGGACAAAGGGCCATTCATACATTCAAAAAAAGAAAGTAACAACCAAAAATATTTATTCAGTCTGGTTGAATTATGCAGCAGTAGGCCAGAGTTTCACTTCCACAATTCCCTAATGGTGAGTTACCAATCTCAACACCTCCTAAATTCTTTGTTAATTATATTACTAAGGAAACCAAGGCCTCAGTGAATGCAGCCAGCAGGTACTTGAAAGTACTGGTGCTGTGGTACTTTGTTTTAATCCAGAGGGTTCTCATAAAAAGACTGACCTGATTCCATTGAAGATAGAAGGTGGGGTCGATTACCTTTGTTTTGCTAATTGTAGTAAAATTCTATATGCGACTATAAGAAAATACTTACAGCTTCGTGGCAGTGTCAGCTTGGCTCAGTGGCTGCACTTTTTCCTCTAAGTCAGAAAGCTGTGGCTTCTAAGCCCCCGCCAGGATTTAAGTCTATAATCTAGGTTTAGGATACATTGTTCAAATGGACGTAAAGGATCCCATGACATTATTCAAAGTAAAGCAGAAAGTTCTCCTGGCGTCCGGGACAACATTCATCCCTCAACCAATACCACTGAAAACAGATTAACTGGTCGCATCTTTCACTTTCTGCTTGTGGGACTTTTTTGTGCGCAAATTAGCTGCTGCGTTTTTCCACTCAACAGTGAGAACATCTTAATAGTAATTCATTGGCAGAGGACATAAGGCACTATATTCATGTTCTTTCTTACTACAAATAATGGACAGACAAGACTTCTCCCCCTGACTGAGCAGATTGCTGTCTCACTTTTAGTAAATACATATAGACGTGTCTTGTGAACAGAGCAACAAAAAAAAAGCAATACTTACTGTCTTGCTGACAAACGAAGTGCTGGTGTTCATACATGTTACTCCTTCGCTGTTGCAGCAGCCACCACATCTGTAGACAGACACGCAGGACGGTTTAAAGATGGTGTTTGTTGCTGACCCAAATTCTTTCCCCACGTCCAAAGACACCTCCCTGGGCATGCACTGAGTCTTTTTCCACTCAATATCAATACCTGATTGGGCAGATTCAAATATCACAGAACAATAATCAAAAACTACGTGGGTTAGCTGGATGAAAAGCCAATACAGTGAAGCTCCTTTCAATAAACCTATTGTAAAGACATATTTATAAGAAGAAAAAAAAGTTTCTATTTGTTTCTCGCTCACTACATTGAGAAACCCTGTTACAAGAAACCTTTTGGGAAATTGGACAATTGACAGGCTCACGACATTGCTCTTTTATCCCTGCAATTTGGATTTGAATCCAGCCTAAGTGGATCGGAGGGAAGTCTCCCCACTCTGTAGGGTGTAAGATTCTGATGTGAAGTGGATTTGGGTAGTATCATGGGCATCACCAAACATTGCCCATAATTTAGCACCAAATGGCACTAAAATTAACTATTAATTCAATGAAACAACCTAGATTGCTGCTATTGGACAATTAAAAAATGGCACTTGTGTCATGAAGGAGCACAGTAATGAGGCTCGGGTTGTTATATTATCAGGAAGGCTTGAGAGAACTTTACTCTCCAACTGGCGGTACTATACCTGACCTGGGAGTGTTTGCTGCTAACACTGGACTGTCCCATAAAAAAAGTGTTCTGTTCCCCAACCCCATCATCTGTCACTTTGATGCGCCCAAACAAATTGTGAAAATATAAAATGAGAAGGTAGGGTGCTCTTTTAACAGGGTTTTGCCACATTTTAAACTAAATATTAATAAATACAACCTTTTAAAAAGAAACAAGTTGGCTGATCTTGTTTCAAATAAAGCAAACTATGCAAGGCCACAAATGGAAGAATATTAATTTCCGCTAATTATTTTATAGCCCTTCACATTTCCATACGTTTCACCTCTTTCTACGTTTCTAATATTTCTCATCATGTACGAGTTCATTTGAGGACCGATGCCACGAGATACAGTTGCAAAAGAATGCATTGTTTCTCAGATATGCATTTTACTGGGATTTCAGTCACCGACTGTGTAAAGATAAATGTGGGTCTATATCAAAGAGGCAATTTCAAATCAGGTTTCCGAGTTTTCTCAACCGGTTTACCAGAAAGAAAACAAACAAGTTTTGTTGAGTCAAGTTTGCAGGCACCAAAATAAACTCGCACCACCATGGTCTGCTGAATTTGATAAAGTATCACTGACATTAGCTATCAGTCCCTAAAATGCCTGTCATCACTTTTGAAGTAATAATGATGTGATATCTAATATGCCTCCGACTCTTTAAATGAGCCTCCTCGAAACAGGCTTATGTGTATGTCAATGTGTTGTAAAAGCACAGATTATTAGTCTACCGTTTCAACAGAACATTTTGGCCTAGAAATTGGATCGCACCTGAACAGGGGCACGATGCAGGTGTAGCGCACACGCCTGAACAGGACCACGGACAATCATTTGCCTGAGACCGGCGAGCTGCGGGCTCCAGTCGAGGCCCCAGAGGCAGCTCACGAGGGCGGAGCGAGAACAGTGGCCTGCAATGTGGAGCCAGCATTCCTGCTCCTCCCGGTTCCACATTTAGGTAAGTACATTTTTAAAAACTTACCTTTTGGGTGGCAGCCTCCAGTGGTCCCTTTAAGGATTTTTTTTTGGCTACTGTGCGAATTGCGAAAACTGACCACTTGCTGTCCAAAAAAAAAGCCACATGCAAGGCGCATGCTGCGGTCAGCTGTAATCCAATTCACAAAGGGGCCTGAAACAGGCGTTAGTTAGGCCCTCGATTTGCATGAGTAAGGGGCCCAATGTTGGATTCAGGCCGGCGTCCTAGACAACTAACCAATATGGTGTGCGTCACACTTCCAGTGAGGATTGAGCACGCGCATGCCATATTGGCCCTGCAGCGCTAGATTTTCGCCTGAAAAATAACGCTGCGCAATCGAATTTCTAGGCCTTCGTGTTGATGAAGTGCTACATTGACTGTCAGTTCTGATGAAGTCTCAACACTCCTAATATTGAAGCTTTACACTGGAAAATAAATTCAATTATACCTTTTTTTTTTAAGCATGTTAACAAAACAGCTGCCTGGCCTTACAGTTGGTGACTGTCACCACACCATCTATCTCCGGACGGTTTGTGGGATCTTGTTGTGCACAAATTGGCTGCCAAATTCCCCTAAAGCAGTGACTACACTTTAAAACGTTCTGGCATGCTACTTCACCCCAAGATGTCCTGAAAATGTTGAGGAGAGAGTGACTGCCCTTGACATCAAGGCAGCATTTGACCGAGTGTGGCACAAAGGAGCCCTAATAAAATTGAAGTCAATGGGAATCACGGGAACAATCCTCCAGTGGCTAGCACAAAGGAAGATGGTAGTGGTTGTTGGAAGCCAATCATCTCAGCTGCAGGACATTGCTGCAGGAGTTCCTCAGGGCAGTGTCCTAGGCCCAACCATCTTCAGCTGCTTCATCAATGACCTTCCCTCCATCATTAGGTCAGAAATGGGGATGTTCACTGGTGATTGCACATTCGCAACCCCTCAGATAATGAAGCAGTCCGTGACCACATGCAGCAAGATCTTGACATCATCCAGGCTTGGGCTCATAAGTGGTAAGTAACATTCGCGCCAGACAAGTGCCAGGCAATGACCATCTCCAACAAGAGAGAGTTTAACAAACTCTCCTTGACATTCAACGGCATTACCACTGCCGAACCCCCCCACCATCAACATCCTGGGAGTCACCATTGACCAGAAACTTAACTAGACCACCCACATAAATACTGTGGCTACAAGAGCAGGTCAGAGGCTGGGTATTCTGCGGCGAGTGACTCACCTCCTGACTCCCCAAAGACTTTCCACCATCTACAAGGCACAAGTCAGGAGTGTGATGGAATACTCTCCACTTGCCTGGATGAGTGCAGCTCCAACAACATTCAAGAAACTCGACACCATCCAGGATAAAGCAGCCCACTTGATTGGCACCCCATCCACCGCCCTAAACATTCTCTCCCTTCACCATCGGTGCACATTGGCTGTAGTGAGTGCCGTCCACAGGATGCACTGCAGCAACTCGCCAAGGCTTCTTCGACAGCACCTCCCAAACCCGCGACCTCTACCACCTAGAAGGACAAGAGCAGCAGGCACATGGGAGCAACACCACCTGCACATTCCCCTTCAAGTCACACAACATCCCGACTTGGAAATATATCGCCGTTCCTTCATCGTCGCTGGGTCAAAATCCTGGAACTCCCTACCTAAAAGCACAATGTAAGAACCTTCACCACAAAGACTGCAGCAGTTCAAGAAGGCGGCTCACCACCACCTTCTCAAGGGCAATTAGGGATGGCCAATAAATGCCAGCCTCACCAGCGATGCCCACATCCCATGAACAAATAAAAAAATATCTATAGGTATGATTTTGAGGCAGTGGCTATTGACCACCTGTACATACATGGAGCAATTTCCTTTCGATTGAGGGATGCCATTGAGCCACTGGAATGACCACATACGAATTGTAAACCATTATGGGTAAAATACAGTATATATCTCATGTTGCTGCTGATGATCCTTGGCAAGTTGTAAACATGTGTTGTGTTTCAGAAAACAGGATTTGCTAGCTCAATGCTGCTGCAAATAACAGATCACTGATTCACAGCCACTATATCCACTGTAGATGCCTGGAAGTGTAAATGAACTGGAGGTGTAAAAATTCAGTGTGATTGTTATTTTCATTTTTGCAGCCAAAGGCGTTCTGGTGCTTTGCTCGGTCTCCATGTGCAGATGTAAGGGATGGCATAGTTTAGTGGTTCCCTTCCTGCTGACTCTGAATCTTCTGCAGAACAGATTCTTGGTGAAGCCCAGGTCAGTCCGATGGAACATGCTACGAATGGATCTTACAAGAACATAAGAAATAGGAGCACAAGTAGGCCATCCGCCCCCTCGAGCCTGCTCCGCCATTCAACAAGATCATGGCTGATCTTCTACCTCATTGCCATTTTCTTGCACTATCCCCGTATCCCTTGATGCCTTTAATATCTAGAAATCTATCAATCTCTGTTTTGAATGTACTCAATGACTGAACCTCCACAGCCCTCTGGGGTAGAGAATTCCAAAGATTCACCACCCTCTGAGTGAAGAAATTTCTCCTCATTTCTGTCTTAAATGGTCTACCCCTTATTCTGAGACTGTGATCCCTGTTCTGGACTCCCCAGCCAGGGGAAACATCCTCCCTGCATCTACCCTGTAAGAATTTTGTATGTTTCAATGAGATCACCTCTCATTCTTCTAAACTCTAGAGAATACAGGCTTAGTCGACTCAATCTCTCCTCATACGGTAATCCCGCCATCCCAGAAATCAGTCTGGTGAACCTTTGTTGCACTCCCTCTATGGCTAGTATATCCTTTCTTAGGTAAGGAGACCAAAACTGTACATAATACTCCAGGTGCCATCTCACCAAGGCCCCATATAATTGCAGTAAGATATCTTTACACCTATAGTCAAATCCTCTTGTAATAAAGGCCAACATACCATTTGCCTTCCTAATTGCTTGCTGCACCTGCATGTTAGCTTTCAGTGACTCGTGTACAAGGACACCCAGGTCCCTTTGAACATCAACATTTCCCAATATCTCAACATTTAAAAAATACTCTGCATGTCTGTTTTTCCTACCAAAGTGGATAACGTCACATTTTTCCACATTATATTCCATCTGCCATGTTCACTTAGCCGGTCTATATCCCCTTGAAGCCTCTTTGAATCCTCCTCACAACTCACATTCCCAACTAGTTTTATGCCATCAGCAAACTTGGAAATATTACATTTGGTCCCCTCATCCAAATCATTGATATAGATTGTAAATAGCTGGGGCCCAAGCACCGATCCCTGCGGTATCCCACTAGTCACAGTCAGCCAACCTGAAAAAGACCCGTTTATTCCTACTCTCTGTTTTCTGTCTGTTAACCAATTCTCAATCCATGCCAGTATATTACCCCCAATTCCATGTGCTCTAACTTTGTTCACCAACCTCGTATGTGGGACCTTATCGAAAGCCTTCTGAAAATCCAAAGACACAACATCCACTGGTTCCCCCTTATCTATTCTAACAGTAACATCCTCAAAGAACTCCAATAGTTTTGTCAAACATGATTTCCCTTTCATAAATCCATGTTGACTCTGCCAAATCCTATAATTATTTTTTAAGTGTCCTGTTATCACATCCTTTATAATAGATTCTAGCATTTTCCCTACTACTGATGTCAGGCTAACAGGTCTGTAGTTCCCTGTTTTCTCTCTCCCTCCTTTCTTAAATAGTGGGGTTACATTTGCCACTCTCCAATCTGTAGGAACCGTTCCAGAATCTATAGAATTTTGGAAGATGACAACCAATGCATCCATTATCTCTATAGCCACCTCTTTCAAAACCCTGGGATGTAGATCATCAGGTCCTTGGGATTTATCGACTTTCAGTCCCATTAAGCCAGGGCTTGAAAATTGCAGCTATGAGGAGAGATTAGATAGGCTGCGGTTGTTTTCCTTGGAGCAGAGGAGGTTGAGGGGAGACTTGATTGAGGTGTACAAAATTATGAGGGGCCTAGATAGAGTAGACAGGAAGTACCAGTTTCCCCTAGCGGAGAGTTCAAGAACTAGAGGACATAGATTTAAACTGATTGGCGAAAGGATTAGAGGGGACATGAGAACACAAGAACATAAGAACATAAGAAATAGGAGCAGGAGTAGGCCAAACGGCCCCTCAAGCCTGCTCCGCCATTCAATAAGGTCATGGCTGATCTGATCCTAACCTCAAATCTAAATTCATGTCCAATTTCCTGCCCGCTCCCCGTAACCCTTAATTCCCTTTACTTCTAGGAAACTGTCTATTTCTGTTTTAAATTTATTTAATGATGTAGCTTCCACAGCTTCCTGGGGCAGCAAATTCCACAGACCTACTACCCTCTGAGTGAAGAAGTTTCTCCTCATCTCAGTTTTGAAAGAGCAGCCCCTTATTCTAAGATTATGCCCCCTCGTTCTAGTTTCACCCATCCTTGGGAACATTCTTACCGCATCCACCCGATCAAGCCCCTTCACGATCTTATATGTTTCAATAAGATTGCCTCTCATTCTTCTGAACTCCAATGAGTAGAGTCCCAATCCACTCAACCTCTCCTCATATGTCCACCCCCTCATCCCCGGGATTAACCGAGTGAACCTTCTTTGTACTGCCTCGAGAGCAAGTATGTCTTTTCTTAAGTATGGACACCAAAACTGTATGCAGTATTCCAGGTGCGGTCTCACCAATACCTTATATAACTGCAGCAATACCTCCCTGTTTTTATATTCTATCCCCCTAGCAATAAAAGCCAACATTCCGTTGGCCTTCTTGATCACCTGCTGCACCTGCATACTAACTTTTTGATTTTCTTGCACAAGGACCCCCAGATCCCTTTGTACTGCAGTACTTTCCAGTTTCTCGCCTTTAAGATAATAACTTGCTCTCTGATTTTTCCTGCCAAAGTGCATAACCTCACATTTTCCAATATTGTATTGCATCTGCCAAATCTCCGCCCACTCACCCAGCCTGTCTATATCCCCTTGTAGGTTTTTTATGTCCTCCTCACTCTCCACTTTCCCTCCCATCTTTGTATCATCTTCAAACTTTGATACGTTACACTCGGTCCCCTCCTCCAAATCGTTAATATAGATTGTAAAGAGTTGGGGACCCAGCACCGACCCCTGCGGAACACCACTGGCTACAGGTTGCCAGTCCGAGAATGAACCATTTATCCCAACTCTCTGCTTCCTGTTAGATAACCAATCCTCCACCCATGCCAGAATATTACCCCCAATCCAGTGATTCTTTATTTTGAGCAATAATCTTTTATGTGGCACCTTGTCGAATGCCTTCTGGAAGTCTAAATACACTACGTCCACTGGTTCCCCTTTATCCACCCTGTACGTTATGTCCTCAAAGAACTCAAGCAAATTTGTCAGACATGACTTCCCCTTCGTAAAGCCATGCTGACTTTGTCCTATTAAATTATGTTTATCCAAATGTTCCACTACTGTCTCCTTAATAATAGACTCCAAAATTTTACCCACCACAGATGTTAGGCTAACTGGTCTATAATTTCCAGCCTTCTGCCTACTACCCTTTTTAAATAAGGGTGTTACATTAGCAGTTTTCCAATCTGCCGGGACCTTTGCCGAGTCCAGAGAATTTTGGAAAATTATTACCAAAGCATCCACAATCCCTACTGCCACTTCCCTCAAGACCCTAGGATGTAAGCCATCAGGTCCAGGGGATTTATCCGCCTTAAGTCCCATTAATTTACTGAGTACCAATTCCTTAGTGATTTTAATTGTATTTAGCTCCTCCCCCCCTAGAGCCCCCTGTTTGTCCAGTGTTGGGATATTCTTAGTGTCCTCTACCGTAAAGACTGAAACAAAATATTTGTTCAGCATTTTTGCCATCTCCATGTTTCCCACCATTAATTTCCCGGTCTCATCCTCTAAAGGACCTATGTTTGCCTTAGCCACCCTTTTTCTTTTTATATGAGGAAAAATGTTTTTACCCAGAGGGTGGTGGGTGTATGGAATTCGCTGCCCGAATTGGTGGTAGAGGCAGGGACCCTCAACTCTTTCAAAAAGTACCTGGACCTGCACCTAAAGTGCTGGTAGGTGGGATTAGAATGGGCACTTGGTTGTTCTTCGAGCCGGGGCGGACATGATGGGCCGAATAGCTGTGCTGTATCTTTTCTATGGTTCTATGGTTCTAATTTTTCTAGTACTATTTTTTTTTTACTAATACTAATTTCTTTCAGTTCCTCATTCTCACCAGACCCGTGGTTCTCTAGTATTTCTGCGAGGTTTTTTGTGTTTTCTTCCATCAAGACAGACACAAAATATTTGTTTAATTTGTCTGCCATTTCCTATTCCCTATTATAAATTCCCCCGTCTCTGTCTGTCAGGGACCCACATTTGCCAGTCTTTTCCTTTTTATATACCTATAGAAGCTTTTACAGTCCGTTTTTATGTTTCTCACTAGTTTACTCTCATTCTATTTTCCCTTTCTTTATCAATTTCTTGGTCCTCCTTTGCTGAATTCTAAAATGCTCCCAATCCTCAGGCTTACTGCTTTTTCTGGCAACTTTATATGCATCTTCCTTTGATTTAATACTATCTTTAATTTCTCTTGTTAGCCATGGTTGGAGCACTTTTCCTGTTGGGATTTTGTGCCTTAAAGGAAGATATATTTGTTGCAAATTATGCATTCATTCTTTAAATGCTAGCCATTGCCTGTCGACCGTCATACCTTTTAATGTAGTTCCCCAATCAACCACAGCCAACTTGCGCCTCATACCTTCGTAGTTTCCTTGTTTAGATTTAAGACTCTAGTTTTGGATTGAACTACATCACTTTCAAACGTAATGAAGAATTCTATCATATTATGGTCACTCTTCCCTTTACAACAAGATTATTAATTAACACTTTCTTATTGCACAAGACTAGATCTAAAATAACCTTTTCCCCAGTTGGTTCCTCAACATACTGATCTAGAAAACCATCTCATATACATTCCAGGAATTCGTCCTCCACATTATTAGTGCTAATTTGGTTTGCCCAATCTATATGTAGATTAAAGTCCCCCATGATTACTGTATTACCCTTGTTACATGCAGTTCTAATTTCCTGCTTTATACCGTGCCCTACATTACCACTACTGTTTGGTGGCCTATAAACAACTCCCATCAACGTTTTCTGCCCCTTGCTGTTTCTTAGCTCCACCCGAACTGATTCTACATCTTGATCTTCTGAGTCAAGATCCTTTCTCACTATTGTACTCATCTCATCCTTTATTATCAGCGCTACCCCACCTCCTTTTCCTTTTTGCCTGTCCTTCCTAGATGTCGAATATCCTTGAATATTCAGTTCCCAGCCTTGGTCACCTTGCAGCCACGTCTCCATAATGGCAATTAGATCATACCTATTTACTGTCAATTCATCTACCTTGTCGTGAATGCTGTGTGCATTCAGATAAAGTGCCTTTAATTTTGCCTTATGTATCCTGTATGACATCTCCTTTGCCCTTGGACTGTCCTCTCTTGCTCTGCCTCATCCAGCAATAAGGTCAGACTCAGGGCGGCTGAGGTATCAAAACTGTAACAATTGCAGGAACAAATGTCCCACTGAAACTCCATTCCCTGCTGCATTTCAAAGACTGCTGCAGCTCCTCTAACCACCTTTTATTAGGTGTGAAGAACACAAAAATGAATCAACAGGGCTGCAAAATGTGGAGTGGACACCTTGCTAGGTTGTTCACAGTCACTTAACAAGCTGAATAATAATGTTACTGTCCAGGGTCTTCACTCACGGTAATGCACAATAAAAAATGGTGCATAAGTCATGCTGGTCAGCTATCCAACAAAAAAATGATTACCATAGTCCAATATATTTGATTCTTAGATATATACTTGAAAAGGGTTATGGGGGCAAGAGCAGGGTAGTGGGACTAATGGGTAGCTCTTTCAAAGAGCCGGCACAAGCAAGATGGGCCAAATGGCCTCCTTCTGTGCTGTATGATTCTATGAGTCATACCCCACTTTGGACATCATAAACTTGTGTTTTTGGTTTGGTCTATGCATCTAATTTTACAGTAAATGGAATACTGCCAGACTTTCAGCATTGTTCTGACAATACAATGCACCATTACTTAACGTACAGTTAGAACATCCTCCTCTTCCACCCATCCGGCATGATGTATCACCCCAGGGCTACCTCCATGAATCAGGCAGATACCAGGCCATCGGGAAGCATGGGCGGAATAATGAGAACTGGACCTTTGTGATCAGCTCAGAGGGGAATCTTGAGCCCAACACTACTGGAAGGGAATCCTTGCTCTGTTTGTACTTATAAATGCCACCACCAGCATTAAACTTATTGCCTGTAGACAACCAGATGAGGATATCTGTAGAGGTTACAAAGGATACATCTGACATCTTTCAAGGAAGACATCCTGTTGTGGTGACTCAGTCTCAGGTGTAAGAATATGGTTTAAACTGAGCATAGTCAAGTATACCATCTCACATAGCATCTAGGCATTTAGCAAGAGGGCAGCGCTGGGGGAGACAAAGTTGCCGTCTCTGTGTGAAGAAAAGCAGTTTGCAAGTCAGGAGATTAAAGTATGAGGTAGTTACATTACGTAGTCCAGTTGATCTGAAGTTGTTTAACACAGAGTCAGCATGATGATGAGATAATTTACACCAGGAGATAAGACCAGTGATGCATACGTACAGCCCTGACGGCCGAATAGTACAAAGATAGGCCACTCTGCACCCAAAAGTTAGAGCTCTTAGAACAATCGGAAGTCCACAGCCCACTTAAGGCCAGAAGAGCAAATTGCTCAGATAGGTATGTGATGCTGACAAGATAAGAACGTTAGATAAAGCCACGTGGGATCACCAGGGGCTGCTGGAGATTAAGATTGAAAGACTGAAATGAAGCAACATAATGCTGACATTGAAAAAGGGACATCTACCCTTTCAAATCATTCATGGTGGGAAAATGTGTATAATGTTGGACAACACCCTTGGGTCAAAATAATTAAGTGAGATAACTGTCAATCATTGAGGCCTAGTCATGATTGAAGCCTGACAACAGGAGGTGATTGACCAAAATGACATTATCCCTAATTCATCGACACTCCAAAGGGCAAAAACAATATAAAAAGACATCAGGACGGAATTAGGACTGCAGTCAGGTGGGAGCCTAATGAAGGTGACCTACAGGAGGGACGTCCAACAACAAGACTTCAAAAGCTCTGAAAGACTTGATTAATCTTAACGGGCCTTGAAGCAGAAATCCTTGGTTTCAAGGTGATAAGTGTTACTTGATTTGCTTGCTGCTTGTTTAAGTGTAGAATACAGTTACATGCATTGCATGATTTTGCTTCATGCTTGTGTGAATTATATTAAATAATCACTTTTGATTAACGAATCTACTGTGAGTGGGGACTTTCTTTGTCTGACTATGTGGCCACGTTTAAGAACCACTGGAAAAGTAGGCAAATCTCCTACATAGGTGACTGATGTAGTTGTCAGCTGAACCATTATATCTGGTTCCCTTGAAAGTGCAGCGAATGCACCAAATAGACTTTTCAAATTTCCTGGGGTCAAACAACAATAAATCCAAATCTTCAGCATTAGGACATCTTTTAGAACAAAGTAGCGGTTTTAGGTCAAACATGGGAGTGGTGAAGAGATGGAGAAACCGGTTGCAATGAATCAAAATGGCTCAGAATTAGAGCAATTTTACAGTAAAAATGTTTGCAAATTATTAATATTTAGGTAGACTTTGGTGCCATTTTGAGAATCATTCCTTCAATGCCACACAATGACTGAACATACGCACTTCAGTAAAAAAAAATTCCCTGTTCTGTGAGAATGAAATCACTATCCAATCTCTAAATACCAGGGTTCATGATTCATTACACGTAACTTACGGAAAGAATCTTTTCCCCTGTTCTTATGTCCTCCTCTTACTTTTCTAAGGGGGTAGTGAACCTTAAGTATCCTGTGCTGATTTGGTTATCACACTTTTGTTTGGTGTCCAACATCTTGTTTGTACTGGCAACTCGGAGATTGGTTTAGATCTTTAAATCCACTGAAATTCAGTCACTTATTGCCAATATAAACTCTACAAATTCAACACTGTGAATCGATCTTGGGCTTAAATAAACCCACTAACCTCGTAATAGGTTTCAGTTCAGAACCAATCTGGAAGAAGTGCAGTTTATACTGCTTCTCCTGTTCTGCTGTGTATTTCACCGTGCTGGCCACTGCATCCTACCCAGTGTCACCTACCGTATGCTACCCATGTTGGCTGCTACCTTTAAAATAAAGTCCACAAAATATACTTTTAGGTCTGCGCCAGTTATTCGTCCTGCACCAATATTCAGTTCCATTTAAGGTAATTGGCAAAAAAGAACCAGAGGCGACATGAGGAAAAAAAAATTATGCAGCGAGTTGATATGATCATGTATGCATTGCCTGAAAGGGAGATGCGATGGACTGGGGTGGACAAATGTAAGCAATCTTACAACACCAGGTTGTAAGATTACTTACATTTGCCTGAAAGGGTGATGGAAGCAGATTCAACAATAACTTTCAAAAGGGAATTGGATAAACACTTGAAGGGGAAACATTTTCAGGGCTATGAGGAAAGAGCAGGGGAGCGGGACTAATTGGATAGCTCTTGCAAAGAGCTGGCAAAGGCATGATGGGCCGAATGGTCTCCTTATGATTCTAAGTATAACGCCATATTTTTCCAGTATTATAATTTTGCAGCTTGGGGGTGCTGTTCTTTCTTTCTTCTATCAGGGGAGCTGTTGCTGGGCACACTGTGCAGCTGGTAGTTCAGTCAGAGCTTCCGCTAAGAAATGGTTAGTCACATGTATGGGTAGGGGTTTTACGTAATCCCTAATTATTCATTTCATTTCACATCAGAGCTGGAGGAGAAGCTTCCGTAGGGAGGACAAGGATTTCCCAACACCAGCTCATGTGCTTTATCACATCTCAAACAGAAGTACAGATGAGGGAGTCCATTCGATACACCTATCATTGCCCATCACAGCATCCAACTGCCATCTTGAATGACTCCTGAACCTTGCTTCCATTAATCTACCCAGAAGACCATCCAGGCATTGATCATTCTTTGCATCACCCGCCCCACCTCGCCTCACCAAGTGTTAGCTCGATCTGCCATCAGAGAAATTGAAGACAATGGGCCTGATTTTAGCAGGCCTGCGGGTTTCCTGCGGGTTGGGTTTTGGGTGCGTGGTCTCCGCGCCCGTTGAAATTAGTGGGTTGCCCGCGCGATCGTAGCAGGCAACACACTAATAGGAATCAATTACCTGCTCCTCCGGGCTCCGCGCTGCTGGTCTGCGCGTCGGGCGGGCTGCGCATGCGCAGTACGATCTGTCAGCTGGAGGCTCTCTAGTTAAAGGGGCAGTCCTCCACTGACAGATGCTGCAACAAATGGAACAAATTACAGCATGGGGCAGCCCAGGGGGAAGGCTGCTCCCAGTTTAATGATGCCTCATCACAGGTATCATCAGATGGGGTGCGGAGGAGGGGGAGGACAGAGATCTTCCACCCGGCGGGCGGGAGGAAGCGGCCTGCCTCTGCCACCAAGAAGGCCTGGCTCGAGGTGGCAGAGGGGGTCACCTGCACCACCAACATATCGCCCACCTGCATACAGTGCAGGAGGCGCTGCAATGACCGCAGTAGGTCAGCCACAGTGAGAACACGAAGTCTTTCCCCTACACTCCGTCTGCCACAACACTGCCCCCACCCCACATCTCCTTCGGCACCGCCAACACTACTCTGTCACATCACCCCTCACACCCACTCAAACCCCATCCTCATCTTACCTCCACCTACTCACCTCGCCAGTACTCATCCTGCCACTAACACGCAACCCAATCCTCATACAATCTCATGGCTCTATCCCATACTCACCCTCTCGTGCATCTCCCTCACGGCCAGCCTCACTCAACCTGCCACCACCTGTGCTGCAGCCACAGGGCATGCATCACATATGTGCAGTAGGCAGCGTAAGGCAAACGTGTCGTGAGCATGAAGAGGGTGCACAAGTGTGTCGGAGGGTTTGCCATGGGTGTTACCTACATTGAATTTCAGAGCAACAAACATCACACATTATATTGGCACCACCACTGCCATGTCTCCGCGAATCCTGTCTGTTGTGTCCAATAATGCCCGCTCCTGGGTATCACTATGAGGACCCACCACTGATGTCACCCATCGTGTTACTGCAGAGTAGGTGCAGGTGTATTTGCAGGGCTCTTCCGCGCAGACGACTGAGAGACATCGGCGGTGTACCCGGCTGCACCCTGGAAGGATGCGGATGAGAAGTTGTGGAGGGCAGTGGTGACTTTGACAGCGACAGGTAAGCAGTTGGTGCTGGGGTCAGCCAGGAGCAGCTCGGCATGAAAGAGCCTGCAGATCTCCACGACTACATGTCGAGCGAATCTGTGCCTCCGTGTGCACTGCTGCTCGGAGAGGTCCGGGGAGCTGCGCCTCGGTCTGTGGACCCTGTGGCGAGGGTAGTGCCCTCTGCGACGCATCTCTCTCTGCGGTTGCTCTCCCTCCTGCTGTGCAGGTGGGTGTGCAACAGCACCGTGTTGGGGGGCTCCACGTCTCTGCGGCGGACGGCGTGGACTGCGAGGCTGCTGGGGCTGGTCATGCTGATCGTCCTCCGAGGGTGTCCACGCACCACCCATCTGGCAGGTGTTGGTCTGAGGGGTTGTGCAGGGTCGGTGGGTGGTTCCTCGGACTGGGGCTGCGGTTTCGTGTCGGTCTGACCTCTGGCTTGGCGGGGGGTGGTGGGGGGCAGGGGTTGCCCTATGTGACGCGGTGGCCTCCTGCATGGGTGAGGGCTCTCCCCCGTGGAGTGCACCTTGGCACCTGCCACAGGCTGCTGGCTGCAACACGCCTGGTTGGAGGGAGACTGTTTCCCCCAGTGTGTGAAACACACTGCACACACTGTAGTGAAGGTAAAATCCCTCACTTCCTCTTTTGACAGCTGATTCAGCTCATTAAATGACCTCAACAAGCAAGGTAAGTACTCTCAAGTGGAACCCCGCTGGCTTTAATTGCCTGCAGGATTCGCACCAGCGGGGGCCACGCACGCAGCCCCGCACGTCATCGGGGAACCCGGAAGTGGTCGGGATCGCGGCGCGATCCGGTCACGTGACCGGATATCGGGATTTTCGGGGGCCCCCCCGCTGGAAACCCGACGCTAAAATCGAGCCCAATCTCTCTGATGGCAGATCGAGCTAAAGGCATGAAAGACAACCTATCATTCTCAGCAAGGAATCCCTACTTAATTCAAGGCCGTGAAGGCCTGATGGGTTAGCGATTTGTTCTTCACTTACTTTTGTCAACCAAATGTTGATTGATTTCTCTCTTGGATGCAAAAGCAAAGTGCAAAATTTTCCAGTCATCAATCTAGAAGAGGATGATACCTCTTTTTGTATCTGATTCCCCTTTAGGGCCAATTTCTTCCACCTGAAAAGGCAGCAATCTTGGTCTCTGGCCTTCACAAATGCACGGATGTAAGCAAAACTTAAGAAAGAGGAATTACAGCTATGGCACGGATTTGCTGAAGGGAAGCAATATAGTTAGGGAGCCCCACCAAATGCAGTTGTCTGGATTCAAGTATTGGGCCCCGCATTAATTCACTTGGGCCCTAAAATTACGGGGGCCTGATCCGCCTATGCAAGTGCAGTGGAGGGGAAACCCCGTCCGCCCTAACCCACAGCTGGACACCCTGTCCAAAATCTCAGGGACATTTACAACACTGGGACAGGCGCATCGCACCTGTAAGGGCATGTCAGCAGAGCTCACCCCAATCTTTTGGCTGAAATGTGGTGAGATGCAAAGTTGATCCGCTAGGGGAATTCCAAGGCCCATCTTGGGGCTGCAGAAAAAAAAAGATAAAAGTGTCTTCAGTTCTGATGAGAGCCATGCACCTTAAAAAAAGATAATCAATACCCTCCAGGATTTCTTAACTCAGTCTGGGCAAGGTCTCGGGCCTTTTTAAAGGCTTCAACAGAATCTGATCTGGCATGAGTTCTGCAGAGATCTACTGAGGGAATAATGGGCAGGATTCCTGGGGAAGCCTCACATCTCCTTCAGATAAGCCCCCTTAATGTGGGGCGGGGGTGCCAGATGAAAGATCCACTCGTGGTCCACCAGACTGTGATTTAGTGGGCCAATGCAAATTGTAGGAATCCCAGCGTTACAGGATTGTGCCCCAATTTCCTGCCCCCCAGGCGGCAATCAGGGTTTCTGTCCTCTCTGGCTCTAGGAACGTTGAGGCTTTGATCTTAGCATAAACAAGGCGTATGGTGGAGTTGTTTGCTTGAGCGTCTATGCTGCCATTTTGGTTGCCGCCTGCCAAGTGTTTATTTAGTGAATTCCTAGATAGGCTAAACAGGGATATTCACATAGCTGGTCTTGGTAGCTGGTGACTGTAGCTCATTGTTGAAAGATTTTATCTACATTTTTCTTCATTCGACAGCCAAATATCGTTATAAATATCGTTTTGCAAAAACTGACACTTCGAAGGACATTCTTATCATACTGATCAATACTGGTTTTCCAGGGGACTGATGGTCCTTAAAATTGCAGATCTTTAGTGAACGACAGAAAAAGCAATTTTCTGCAATGCCCTTTTGACAGAGAGAAACTGGGAAAAATTAACCTTTCACGAACAGGGTCCAGACAGCAAATTGGGTAATTATTTGTATGAATTTGACTGTATCTATTCAGCTATTCAAGCTCATTTTAATTTTGCTTTGAGGCTGTTTAGATTCAGTAAAAGAAGTATTTGATTGAATTGTGGTTTTGGACACACTCGGTGATATAAGGGAAATTTATTTTGGGTCTGTTCCCAGTCACATTGGATCACTCTGGGTGCAGTAAATATCGGGAAATTATGAAAAGCACATCCAGCCTTACTGAACTGGTCGCTCATTTTATACCATTGCCCAAAGTTAAAAAGATCCCACAGCACTAATGCGAAGAAGAGCAGGGGAGTTCTCCCTGGTGTCATGATTAATATTTATCCCTCAACCAACATCACTAATAAATATTATCTGGTCATCATCACATTGCTGTTTGTGGCACCTTGCTGTGTGCAATTTGGCTGCTGCGTTTCCTATATTACAACAGTGACTACACTACAAAAGTACATTATTGGCTGTAAAGCATTTTGGGACGTCCTGAGGTTGTGAAAGGTGCTATATAAATGCAAGTCTTTCTTTCTTTTCTTTTTCTTTATAGATTACTACAGGGTGATTTAGCACATGAAAATATCTTTCTACAGTATATTTGCCATTGTGGCATTTACAATGTAATTCATATTTTAACTTCTTACCTTAAGTCCTTTGCTAACATTTCATCAAGGTTGGATATTTAACAATTACAACCTTCTTTCATGTCCATATAAGTTCTGTGCTCCTAATGTATACTAATATTGTTACCTTAAAGTTCTTCTTCTTTGGGTCATGCAACATTTTCAGGACCTCCTGAGGAGGTCTTCAGAATCATTGAAAGGCACATAGAATCATAGAATGGTTACGGCGCAGAAGGAGGCCATTCAGCCCATCGAGCCTGCACCAGCTCTCTGCAAGAACAATCCAGCTAGTCCCACGCCCCCGCTTTTTCCCCGTAGCCCTGCAAATTTTTCTCCTTCAGTACCTATCCAATTCCTTTTTGAAAACCGCAATTGACCCTGCTTCCACCACCCTTTCAGGCAGTGCATTTCAGATCCTAACCACTCGCTGCGTAAAAAAGTTTATCCTCACGTCGCCTTTTGTTCTTTTGCCAATCACCTTAAACCTGTGTCCTCTGGTTCGCGACCCTTCCACCAGCGGGAACAGTTTTTCTTTATTTATTTTGTCTAGACCCTTCATGATTTTGAACATCTCTATCAAATCTCCTCTCAACTTTCTCTGCTTTAAAGGAGAACAATCCCAGCTTTTCCAGTCTATCCAAGTAACTGAAGTCCCTCATCCCTGGAACCATTCTAAATCTCTTCTGCACTCTCTCTCTCTCTGAGACCTTCACATCCTTCCTAAAGCGCGGTGCCCAGAATTGGACACAATACTCCAATTGTGGCCAAACTAGTGTTTTATAAAGGTTCAACATAGCATCCTTGCTTTTGTACTCTATGCCTCTATTTATAAAGCCCAGGAACCCATATGCTTTCTTAACCGCTTTCTCAACCTGTCCTGCCACCTTGAAAGACCTGTGTACATATACCTCCAGTCTCTCTGTTCCTACACCCCCTTTAGAGTTGCACCCTTTAGTTTATATTGCCTCTCCTCATTCTTCCTACCAAAATGTATCACCTCACACTTCTCAGCGTTAAATTTCATCTGCACATGTCTGCCCATTCCACTAGCCTATCTATATCCTCTTGAAGTCTATCACTATCCTCCTTACTGTTCGCTACACTTCCAAGTTTTGTGTCATCTGCAAATTTTGAAATTGTGCCCTGTACACCCAAGTCCATGTCATTAATATATATCAAGCAAAGCAGTGGTCCCAGTATCGACCCCTGGGGAACACCACTGTACACCTTCCTCCAGTCTGAAAAACAGCCGTTCACCACTACTCTCTGTTTGCAATTACTTACCCAATTTCATAGAAACACAGAAAATAGGAGCAAGAGTAGGCCATTCGGCCCTTCGTGCCTGCTCCGCCATTCAAAATGATCATGGCTGATCGTCTAACTCAGTACCCTGTTCCCGCTTTTTCCCCATATTCCCTTGATCCCTTTAGCATTAAGAAATATATCTATCTCCTTCTTGAATACATCTAATGACTTGGCCTCCACTGCCTTTTGTGGTAGAGAATTCCACAGGTTCACCACCCTCTGAGTGAAGAAATTTCTCCTCATCTCAGTTCTAAATGGCCGACCCCGTATCCTAAGACTGTGACCCCTGGTTCTGGACTCCCCAGCCATCAGGAACATCCTCCCTGCATCTAGTCTGTCTAGTCCTTCGTATCCATGCTGCCACTGCCCCTTTTATTCTGTGGGCTTCAATTTTATTGCCAAGCCTATTATGTGGCACTTTATCAAAGTCTTCTTCTTTTGGAAGTCCATATACACATAAGCCACATTGTCCTCATCAACTCTCTCTGTTAGCTCATCAAAAAACTCAATCAAGTTACTCAAGCACATTTTGCCATTAACAAATCCGTGCTGACTTTAACTTATTAATTCACACTTGTTGAAGTGACTATTAATTTTGTCCTGATTATTGTTTCTAAAAGCTTCCCCAACAGTGAGGTTAAACTGACTGGCCTGTAGTTGCTGGGTTTATCCTTACACCCTTTATTGAACAAGGGTGTAACATTTGCAATTCTCCAGTCCTCCAGCACCACCTCTGTGTCGAAGGAGGATTGGAAGATTGTAGCCAGTACTTCCGCAATTTCCACCCTTACTTCCCTCAGCAACCTAGGATGCGTCTCATCCGGACCTGGTGACTTATCTATTTTAAGTACAGCTAGCCTTTCTAGTACCTCCTCTTCATCAATTTTTATCCCATACAGTATCTCAACTACCTCCTCTTTTACTGTGGCTTTGGCTGCATCTTCTTCCTTGGTAAAGACAGGCATGATATTGCCTGTGACATATCGCCACACTTGTCCCCTCTATATATTTGGAGGCTGTTCTCCCACACCACCAGTATTGTTGTGTTTCCCCATTACAAGCAGATCCAGCTCCTGCTCACTAAATCTAATTGAATAGCTACTTGTGAAAAACAGTGGCCTTCCACAGCTCCATTAACAGACTTTTTGACATTTATATTGGTTAAGTGGCTTGTTAGCTGCTCCAGAAGTGTTAAAGGGGTCATCATTACTGCTGCTGAATTGTCATAGGCTTTCTTTCTCACTCCAGCTTCTCAGGAAGCTCATGCCTCAAAACTACCAATTCCTGCAATCTTATTCATGGGTCAAAATTAACAACCAAAAGTGGGCATTTAATCCATTTTTGACAAAGTTAATCAAGGCTTCAAATGCTGTTCTACACTCAGCTGTGTATTCATCAGTGTGACCCCCAATAGCACATCCTCAAAGCTTTAATAACTTCAAAGGGATTAAGGTGATCTTTAAACCATTTCAAGTGCACCTTATTGCACTGTATTTATTGGGCCGCACTGGCAGTTATAGACTGGCACAAAATAGCAATTAGCATTAATGAAATTGTTCTGGTTAATGAGTCCTGTAGCAAAGATAGAAATACTGACACGCCTCACTTTATATGAAGGAGCTGCTGTGAGCTCAGAAAGCCTAACCCTGCAGGGCCTCATATGCAACTTTAAATAAAAGTTTAGAAATCATAAAGCTTTAACAAACATACAAGTTTCAATGAATCAAATATTTAATCCAATCCAAAGGGATTTATACTGATGTATATCACATCTGCAAGGCTTTTGAGACCTTACCAAAAAAAGCAGACACAAGCGAGGATATATTTTCAGAAGAGTGCACAGCTGTTGCTTGATACCACAGCTTTACTCTGAAATGCTCACACGCTATGACTTACAAGGTTCTTCTATTTCTTCCTGACTTTATTGAAAACGTTCGATGCAGTTACTGCCAGCGACTAATAATGCACTTGTTTTCAAGGGTAGGGAGTCTTTGCAGTCTACATGGAAAATATATAATCCATAGAAAAACATGAAGCAAAACTGAAACGAACAGGAACTCCAGCGAGCTGTCGGCATGGTGACACCACCAGTCGCATTCCAGTTAGAGGAGATAATTTGAGGGAAAGTCCGCACACCCTGACAGGTCATCTCTTTTAGAATTAAAGAGCTTCGATAATTACTTTAAGATTTTGTTCAGTTAAAAATGTATGTATTTGCAGGCTAGACTTTTATAACATGATTAAACTTGAATTGGTTAAATTATTGAAATGCATCTTAAAATTACAAGTATTTCATTCGAAAATTTGACAAGCCACTGAAGAATGGTTTATTTAACCTTCAAAGTTGCGACTTACTTTTTAGAATCTCAGGGTTATAAAATGTTGCTGCAAACGTCACAGGTTCCTCCGTTACTGTGTCGAACCCAGTTTCCCTGAAGTGTGGTCGGCCTTTCATCGACTGACATTTCAACATTTTCCAGTGTTCTGGGTAAAATATCGTCATGAGTTCATCCACACTTGATACGGACCGTAACTGATGTTCCAGTTCACTGCTCATATGACCCTGATAAAGAACACACACAGCGTCAGTTAAACAGTACACAAGCAACAATTCAGTTGTGGTGATGCTCGAAATTAGGTCAGTAGGTTGACCTGATGCACACATTACAAGTATTTGGCCAATATACAGGCCATCAGTTACTAGATCTGGGAAGTGCCATTCCTGGCTCAAGATAGATGGTCCTGAATTATTGAGAAGTGAAAGATCCTTGCATTGTTACAGAGGGATTTAAGTTACTAGTCTGCTGATACATTTGATAAAGTACAAAAGCCATGAAAACAAACAAATTCTACACTTCAATTGTGAGCAGTAAGGGTATGGTAGTCTAGTGGTTATGTTATTAGACTAATAATCCACAGGCCTGACCCAATATTTCAGGTGAATGTGAGTTCAAATCCTACCATTACAGTTTGAGAATTTAACTTCAGTTAAATAAAATCCATACACAAGAGAAACAGTTATTGTAGAAACTAGAGGGGGGGGGGAATCCATTTAGTGCATTAGGTTGAATCCACATGCAGCTAAGGGTATATCTTGCTCTTCTAGCAATAGTGTTCCTCATTTTATGCTCACTGATTTTTTTTCCCTAGAAATAGGGAACAGAGGAAGTTGTACCCCTTAATTTCTCCATTTCTTGCAATGAGTATTTTTCGGATAAGCGTTTTAAAAATAAAAATAATTTCATAAACAGACATTTTAAACAATTGCTGTTATTAAAGTAATATTTAAAGACCCTTGTTTGTCTTTAACACACACTATCATTCAAGAAAGTGAATGATTTGTGCACTGGATTTCAGAGAGCGATCTAACACAGAGGCCATCACTTAGTCGGCTTGGTTGCTCGATAGATCACCATGTGACATGAGTTTCAAATTAAGTAGGATCTATAATACATCATGTTATTCACCATGACCTTCCATAATCCTTTGTATCAATGAATCTTTGTATTTATCTGGATCAGATTCAGACTATGCAAAATTCAGGTTTGTCTACATGAGAATCCAAAAGTGCAAACATAAAACAGTCTGGTGTGCAAGGAGACCCCTCCGAGCCCCATTAGACTAGCATGTAGCTTGCTTGGACACATTCCTCTCGTTCCACCAAAGTTTGCTAACTGAGCCACATAACTTCTTCTAGGCCTCATGGAAACTGAATGCAGATCCCTTTCCTATCCCTGTACTTGACCCAAGTGCACTTGTGTTATTGGTCACATCACTGATTTATTCAGCTCTTCCACATGCATGGTAGCAGATTCTCTGAAAATAGCTGAAATGACAATATTATAACATTGTAATTATACTTGTCCTAGGACATTATAATTTACTTGCATGAACACACTGTAATGTACTTGTCTTAAGACACAGTAACATTTTATCCAAAGGCATTGTAAAATAGGGCATTGTAATATACCTGTCCTAAGGTATTGCAACGCACTTGTCCCAGGGCATTGTGCTAAGACAGTGTAACATATTATTTCTTAGCATTGTAATTTAGGTGTCCTAAGGCATGGTGACATTCTTGTCTTATGGCATTGTAACATACTTGTTGTAAGGTATTATAACATACTTGTCCTAAGATATTGTAACATACTTGTCCTAAGGTATTTTAACATTATGTCGTAAGGTATTGTAACATGCTTGTCCGGGGACACTGTAATGTATTTATAGAATCATAGAAGTTACAACATGGAAACAGGCCCTTCGGCCCAACATGTCCATGTCGCCCAGTTTATACCACTAAGCTAGTCCCAATTGCCTGCACTTGGCCCATATCCCTCTATACCCATCTTACCCATGTAACTGTCCAAATGCTTTTTAAAAGACAAAATTGTACCCGCCTCTACTACTGCCTCTGGCAGCTCGTTCCAGACACTCACCACCCTTTGAGTGAAAAAATTGCCCCTCTGGACCCTTTTGTATCTCTCCCCTCTCACCTTAAATCTATGCCCCCTCGTTATAGACTCCCCTACCTTTGGGAAAAGATTTTGACTATCTACCTTATCTATGCCCCTCATTATTTTATAGACTTCTATAAGATCACCCCTTAACCTGCTACTCTCCAGGGAAAAAAGTCCCAGTCTGTCTAACCTCTCCCTATAAGTCAAACCATCAAGTCCCGGTAGCATCCTAGTAAATCTTTTCTGCACTCTTTCTAGTTTAATAATATCCTTTCTATAATAGGGTGACCAGAACTGTACACAGTACTCCAAGTGTGGCCTAACTAATGTCTTGTACAACTTCAACAAGACATCCCAACTCCTGCATTCAATGTTCTGTCCAGGGATATTGTAATTTCCTTGTCCTAAGGCATTGTAACATATTTGTCCTAGGGCATTGAAATGTACTTTTCCTAAGTGATTGTAATCTACTTGTCCTAGGACATTGTAATGTACATGTCCCAGGGTCAGATAATTACAGATTTGCACCAGACTTATACACTGCACACACAGCATTATAAAATCTGATTATAACCATAGTTTCACCCTCTCGACTTACATGTTTCCTCCTTCACCTAATTAAACAGGGCTGTCTGGGTTAAAGATGTCTTCACCACAGTTATAAATGCTGTTGCCTATCAACCAGCAGGGAATGTATGCACAAGAATTATCCAGATGTTTTTACTGATTGTTTCTTCCACTCTGAGGTGGAGTGATCTGGCCCTCAATATTCCAAAATTCACTCAGAAGGGAAGACAAGTTGAATGTTGACCTTGGGCCCTCTGAATGGGCTTCACTCCACTACAGCACCATAGAACTATTGGGTTATCCCTATCGAGTGTATTTGTCATCATCTTGGATGGAAAATGAATTATTATTTAGATTGCAGACAGACGCTCCCTTATTGTGCTCCATTGCAGTGATGTGCTATGACTTCTTTCCAATAATCTCTGCGCCTTGCCAAAAAATAATAAAACGAAAAACTTCAACAATGATACCCGGACTTCAAGGGTTAAGTTACGAGGAGAGATTACATAAATTGGGGTTGTATTCTCTAGAGTTTATAAGGTTAAGGGGTGATCTGATCGAAGTTTATAAGATATTAAGGGGAACAGATAGGGTGGATAGAGAGAAACTATTTCCGCAGGTTGGGGATTTTAGGAGTAGGGGGCACAGTCTAAAAATTAGAGCCAGACCTTTCAGGAGCGAGATTAGAAAACATTTCTACACACAAAGGGTTGTAGAAGTTTGGAACTCTCTTCCGCAAACGGCAATTGATACTAGCTCAATTGCTAAATTTAAATGTGAGATAGATAGCTTTTTGGCAACCAAAGGTATTAAGGGATATGGGCCAAAGGCAGGTATATGGAGTTGGATCACAGATCAGCCATGATCTTATCAAATGGCAGAGCAGGCACGAGGGGCTGAATGGCCTACTCCTGTTCCTATGTTCCTATAACATGAAGCAAATTGCTCTCTTTGGGGTGAAGATAGAAGACTATTAAAAAAGTTCACGTGACATACTGTAAAAATAAAGACAAATGTTTCCCATTTTCACTTTATTAATATCACCTTTAAAGAGGTTAAAAAATAACTGTGTGTGTGTTACATAACTGACTGTCCCACATGGTAAACTATACTAAGGAAACTTGGCAAAATGATTTTGACCACGTTCTATTCTCAGAAATTCCATTGTCACAAAGGTTTAAGGTTGCTAGGTCAGATGCATCACATAAATTTTCTCTTCCATTAAACATTAGGCTGCACTTTTGTGGGGGAAATAAACAAGCATATGACTATTTATCTTAGTCAATTATTAAATAGTGAAGCAATTTGTTTTAAAGAATTGTGCTGGAATCTGATGATATGGCTGTCAAACTCATACATAAACATGTCCGAGCATTTAATCTGTTTTAATTAACTGATATTGTTTTCTTCTTTATCAGACAAGCAGATCTACTTTGGATACAGCTGGCAAAAGGTTTATAATTTCCAGCTGTTGGATATAGGGAAGCAGAGTTAAAAGTTGAGTTAAAAGTCAAGCCAAACGACCTCTGTTAATTTGACAAGAGAAATTCTATGCTCAGTAGAGTTATTATTTCAATTAATCCCGAATTTATCCTCAATGATCCTATAATCTAAGAAAATTTTTCATAGCTGACCAAATAATATTTATTTGAGTACTGGCTTTCAGATCTACATTTTAAATCATCTAGCAAACAATATTTTCTGTGCACTAAAATGACAAGATGGAAGATTTCAGCTGAACATTCTTCATTCTTTCCTAGGGCTGGAACAAATTTTCATACCTTAATGTTTCCCTTTTCCCCCCAAACCACTAATTGGGTTCTAGACTTTAACTCTTTCATTTGTATAATCCTATTTATAGATTTGAACAAAAATGGCCACACAGTAGCATTAAGTTATGGGTCTGCACTGCTTGACTCCTTTTGACTGCAATCAGAAGCAGCCTGCAATTGTAAGTGAATTTAAAAGAACTGGATGAAGCCTTCCCAGTATAACTATTACACATTGATTTGAGAAATGTAATTAAATAATAAGCAAAAGCTAACTTAAAATACATCCTAACAGTGGCAGCATGCCCTTATGCAAGCTCTTAAGTAAACCTCCAAGGTCAAGAGAAGGGATTTAGGCATCTCCAGTGGTTAGCATCTTATTATGTCTTAAATTTCAGAAAATCAGGTTGTTCATTCCTGGATACTAAAGTCACTTAAACCGCATGTAGATCACAATGTTTAGGTGTAATTTAGGCTCGGCCCCCCAAAAAAGCATATGTTGTCGACCACAACTTTTGAGAGAAGATCTATTATTTGTGTAGATTGGATTGTGGGCAAGCTCCTGGCCTTTAATTAGACATTCAAACGGTGGCTTTCTGTTTCGCCACTGGCCACAGAGAGCTAAGTAATACATTGATCGCACAGATTTACATCCACAAGGGAATGGCTGGAGCAAGAAACGCCAACTGAAGGAAAGTCTTCCCCTGAAGATTAATAAACTGCCTCTCATCCCTCTCCTAATAATGTGTAGAAAATCCACCCGACAGCAGCTGAACATTTTAATTTGAATGCCCCTTTCAGCGCAGTATCATGGTAAGTGACTGCAATGTAGTAGCACTCAATCTCTGTCAAATGTTCAATGCACGGGTTTCTGTAGAATGCAGCGGATTTAATTAACAAAGGTTTGGTGAAGCCACAATTACATGAGGGCTACATAACCAGCAGTCTGTTTCTAATCATCAGTCACTGCAAAAAGACTCTCGGCACATAGAATGGAGCAACATGCACCACTATTATCTTCTTCTTAGCTCTTTTGGGTCTTATTTTCCAGTGCGGTATTGCAGAAACTGAACTTCCATTTGATCTGTGTTCTCTATTCAGGTCATTTTGATTATAGAAATTAAGTGTTGTGTACATAACACAAGTGAGGAGCATTGTTTTGCTCCAGTTACCACTCAGAAACAGCTTAAGGTGCGATATTCAGCAAATTAATAGTCAGATTTTTTTTAAAAATATTTCTCCGGGATTTCCTTCAATTGTTTAATGGCACAAGGCACCATCCAGTGTGATGCTGAGCCATATGAACCAAAACATCCCAGTGCGAACTCCAGTTGTGGTGAGTTATCTGTTTGCGGCAATAGCTGGAACTTTACATTTCGGAACATAGGAACAGGAATAGGCCACTCAGCCCCTCGAGCCTCCTCTGCCATTCAATTGTTGGCCAGGGGCTGCAGTAACCTGAGATTCCCCAGCTGCTGACACACAGGCAAGAAAAACTTTTGAACTGAAGTAACCTGAGTTCAGTCGCTGGCCTGAGCTGGCTGAAACCGGTGTGAATTAGCTAAGTTTTGTGAAAGATCTCTACGTCCCTGACGTAGGTTCTTCCACTTCCACGATGGTTAGTCTCCGGAGTCTTCGCTCTGGCTCCACGCCCCAGATTCCTCAATCTTATTCCGAATCTTATCTCTTCAAGTGTGTTGTCTTTCTCTCTCCCGTTGGTTTAGGCTTGCTCGCCTAGCCTGTGTCTTCTCCTCATTGGCTCTGTCCCAAGGACTTACGTAGAGTTACCTCATTACTCCTTTTCTAAATAAGGACTTGTGTCTTATCACATCTACTTTGTCTTTCACAAAACTTAGCTAATTCAAACCGGTTCCAGCCAGCTCAGGCCAGCGACTGAACTCAGGTTACTTCAGTTCAAAAGTTGTCTTGCCTGTGTGTCAGCAGCTGGGAATCTCAGGTTACTGCAGCCCCTGGCCAACACAATTAAGATCATGGCTGATCTGTACCTCAACTCCATTTACCCACCTTAGCTCCAAATCCCTTACCTAACAAAAATTTATCGATCTCAGTCTTGAAAGCTCCAATTGTCCCAGCATCCACAGCATTTTGGAGGAAGAGAATTCCAGATTTCTACTGGCTTTTGTGTAAAAAAGTGCTTCCTGATTTCCCTCCTAAATATCCTGGCTCTAATTTTAAGATTATGTCCCCTCGCTCTTGGTTCCCCCAACAAATCCACTGGGCTTTTGGAAGGGATAAAAATCAGCCGCTCCTAATCACTATCTAATCACCCCTGCTGCATAGTCCATGTGTGTGGATGCCAGGTGAGAGCGGGATTAGCCTGTGATGACCTCCGAGAGAAAATAATGTGTTGACACTGGGGTAGGTTTTCATCTTCACCGCCCAATGTCTATGCTTACATGGGAAGACTGGCCACTAGGGCAACTGGTGTGGAACTACACCCCAGCAAGGACCTTCAGATTTTTTTGAATTCAACGTCTCACAGCACTCACATAAGTGAGCCTTCTCTCCCTATGTGCTAGTGAGTGCTTTCGCTTATCCAGTTAGCAATGTATTTTTTTATGCAGCGAGTTGTTATGATCCGGAATACATTGCCTGAAAGGGTGGCGGACGCAGATTCAATAGCAACTTTCAAAAGGAAATTGGATAAATACTTGAAAAGGAAAAAAATTGCAGGATTATGGAGAGAAAGCAGAGGAGTAGGACTAATTGGATAGCTCTTTCAGAGAGCCAGCACAGGCATGATGGGCCAAATGGCCTCCTTCTGTGCTGTATGATTCTAAGATTGATTCTATGTTAGTAACATGCCTAGGGATCAAATAGAGACTTTCTCTTTTGATATTTTTAACTGAATAAGCAGTAAAGGTTATGGGGGAGGAAGGGAATGCATGGGGAAAAAAGCAGCATTTTTGTGGTAATGTCAGGTATGCCGAAGACAAATTTTGGAGTGGATGGAGCGCAACTTTCCAGATACGGCTACAAACGGCATAACGCTAATCCTGCGTTTACAATTGATCTGGTATTACGATCGCCTAAACCAGAAGTCAATATGTGTACCAAAGATTTTGTACAGAGAAAGGCCAAAGCACTTAATAAAAGCCTGTATCTTTTTGCATTGGGTTCAAAGCCTCGTCAACGAGTACTGTCTCCTTGTAAAGTACAACACATATGAATCATCTCAAAGTAGGATTCCAACTGGTGCTGTCTGGGATTAGCAATTGTAGAATCATGGCTACATCGCAGGAGCAAACCGAGCTGTTGGGAGAAAGTGATGGGTCAATGGTTTTTAATCCAGCCATTTTTTATTCTACCAAAAGGCATTTTGACAGTAAGCACATAAGGTTGCCAACCTTATTACATGCTTCAGACATTAAAAAAATCAATCTGATCTGAACCAAATGTGTAGCTGGTTTAATGTGAGCCATTTTAAAATGAATGGTCTTTTTGTGCAGAAAAGGAGAAAAGAAGAAACCATCATATTATCCTCACTACTATTTCTGGATTGTATTTGCACATAATAATAACTCTTTAAAAATTTAGTCCGAACACTGTGCTCCTTATCATTCACAGACATCATTTATAATCACTACTTTAAATGTGCCTTTCAGGACTTCAGAGCAGCTGCCTAACTCTATTTTTAGTACTTTCTACGGTACGTGTGGCCTCTAGACTTGGTGCTTTATGCTGCCCACGAGTGAGCAAGCAGCAGAACTTTTTCTCCGGTGCATTAAAATCACACGAAGATGTGTAAGACTCGTCACACAAATATCAGTCTGGTTCCGCTGACGGTTCAGCGAGTTTCCCCACCGAGCATCTGAGCCATAGGGAATAGGAAGATCCCAGTCTATGCTGAGTCAACCGATCGGTGCTAAAATGATCCTGGATTAGGGAGGGGGGAAAATCAGCAAGGCTCCCTGCTCCTGATCACTTTCCAGCTTGTTTGTGCTTGGGCACCTAGTGAGGGTGGCATCTTCTCGGTCATAATGGGCCAAAAAGACTGCTGACACATAAATAATGGCTGTCCAGATGAGGTAACCTGAGGGTGACTATAAAACCACACCTCAGCAAGAAGTCCTTCAGGAGAAGAGAAGGAAAGTTGACAAGAGAAGAAAAGAAATGTATGTGATATCATGAGGCTAATGATGCTCACAATGATGCCATACATTACAACAGTGACTTGACTTCAAAAAGCAATTCATTGGCTGTAAAGCGTTTTGGGATGTGAAAGGCCCTATATAAATGCAGACATTTCTTTCTTTATATCAATGATAATAATGGACACAAATCTCAAAGTCAATCAGTTCCCAAATCTCACTGTGCTCTGTGCTGCTGAACTATCTCACCCACCAAATTCCAGCCTCAACAACACCAAGGAAAGTGTTTTGGACTGCATCATGTCATCACCCCACAGTCAGAACAATAAGTACGGCCAAAAATGTCATGTTAAATAACTCTAAACAAATATAATCACATGCAATAGCACGGCACAAATAGAATATATGTTGGTATAGGTGGTCTACACAGACCTACTTGCATAGAAAGAAACATAACCCACTTATGCTGTGGCTGGTGTCGTTTAACGATCCCCTATGTACTTTCCTGTATTAACATAATACCAGATTTTCTATTTTGAACTATGGACTAATCATTTAGAAAATAAACCTGTTATACCAACATGCACCAGATGGTAAGGTGTCGGATACTGTTGATTAGTCTTTTATTCACTTTTGTAGCCATGGGGCCATCTTCACGTCCTTTTTCCCCATGTTCTGTTTCTGTGTGCCCATGTAGTACTCCCAAAGTTTCAGTTTTAATGAAAAAGTAAGCTTTCATATTTCATGGGGTCATGATTCATCATATGCTATATAAAGACTGGGCAGAACTCTGTTCGACAGATGTTATCAAACCACCTAGTTCAATATTTTAGTAATTCCCCACAACATCAAACTAAATTACTTATACAATGTCTTTCCCGAACAACAAAAGCTCAGACATCAGATTCAGCTGATGCTACTTAGGGTAATGTAGTACAGTAATTATGATATTGGACGAGAAACCCAAAAGTTGTATTCAATTCCCACTATGTAAAGTTGTGGAATTGTGTTCAATAAACTTGGTAATTTGTGAACTAGCACCAGAAAAAAAAAGACCATGAAAGGTGTTGAATTGCCGTAAACACCCAATTGGTTTGCTAATGACCTTCAGTAAATGGGAGCTGCCAGCCCTACCTCGTCTGGCCTAGACATGTCTCCAATCCCACACTAAATGTTGGACTCTTAATGCCCTCTGAAATAGTCTTCCAAGCCACTCAGTTGTCAAACAATTGCAAAGAAGCAGGAAGGAGAGCCACCATCACCACTTCAGTGCAACTAAGGTTGGTCAATAAATGCAGCCGTCCCAAGAACAAATGAAAAATAAATCATCTTCCCTTCATCATCCCAAATGCATTAGCCTCAAAACCTTTCAGAACCAATGGAACAAACTACTGATTGAACCATATAACTAATAAGTAATAAAGGCAATAGAGCAACCCTCATCATCTACATGTTTCTCCTGCGACTCCCACCGATCTGTAGAAAAAAAATTCTGCAGTAGAATTTCTTATATGACAACATTACCAATCTCTGCTGCTCTTTTTCTAATAGAATATCTTTATTTTCTTCTTTTTGTTATTTTTGTACACATTTTCCTTTATTCTCCTCTCCTTATAATTGCAGACAACTTCTTCTGTGCAGTCACCTCACCTATTGCAATCTTACTTTTTATGAACTGGATGAAGGATAAAGTATCCTGTGTCAATCCAAAGGATCCCTCCTACATTTTCAGCTGCAGAGGTAAAAATACAAGTAAAATGCCCAAATTGTCCATGAGAAACAGTGAGATATCAGTGACGACAAAGGCCAATCCAAAAATAAATTCTGACAAACATTAAAGAAATAGAAAAATATTATAACCTAGAGAGAAAGACCGATCGGTTGATGCAAAACAAAGAACAGGAAATCAGTACCATTTAAAAAGTTACAACCAGTCATTAATCATAACTCATAAACAGATCTAGCACCACCTCATTCTACGCCAAATGGTGGGAAAATTACCAAAAGAACGCAGATGCAAAAGAGTTAACCCAACCCATCTTTAGAATATTGTTAAGAAAATGTTATGAGAAAAAGGCATTCAGTTCACTAAACCTGCTTCTTCCAATAAGCATTGTATAAACTGTGCCATCTTGGAGCTTCTCCACTTCCTTAAACTACTGAAGAAGATGAATAATCACAGGTGAAACTTCCAAGGATAAAACTCAGATTTTTACACTATTTAAGATCCCTCCGAGATCTCTGCGCTCCTCCAATTCTGGCCCCTTGCAAATCCTCGATTTTCTTCACTCCACCATTGGCGGCCGTGCCTTCATCTGCCTAGGCCCTAAGCTCTGGAATTTCCTCCCTACCTCTCTCTCCTTTAAGATGCTCCTTAAAACCTACCTCTTTTACCAAGCTTTTGTCACCTGTCTTAATATCTCCTTATGTGGCTCGGTTTCAAGTTTTGTTTGATAACGCTCCAGTGAAGCGCCTTGGGACGATTTACTATGTTAAAGGAACAATATAAATGCAAGTTGTTGTTGTAGTAACCAAGTGCAAATTCCAGAGTATAAAAATAAAATCACAAACAGCATCATGCTTCTTTCACCAGTTGGATTCCACAGATTATATTTCCAAGACCTCAACAGATCAGGAACCATAAATCAAATGCAAAATATTGCAGATGCTGGAAATCTGAATTAAAAACAGAAAATGCTAGAAATACTCAGCAGGTCAGGCAGCATCAGTGGAGAGAGAACATAAGAACATAAGAAATAGGAGCACGAGTAGGCCATCAGGCCCCTCGAGCCTGCTCTGCCATTCCACAAGATCATGGCTGATCTTCTACCTCAACGCCATTTTCCTGCACTGTCCCCATATCCCTTGATGCCTTTAATATCTAGAAATCTATCGATCTCTGTTTTGGATGTACTCAATGACTGAGCTTCCACAGCCCTCTGGAGTAGAGAATTCCAAAGATTCAACACCCTCAGAGGGAAGAAATTTCTCCTCATCTCAGTCCTAAATGGCCTACCCCTTATTCTGAGACTGTGACCCCTGGTTCTAGACTCCCCTCCCTGCATCTACCTTGTCGAGCCCTGTAAGAATTTTGTATGTTTCAATGAGATCACCTCTCATTCTTCTAAACTCTAGAGAATACAGACCTAGTCTCTCCTCATACGACAATCCTGCCATCCCAGGAATCAGTCTGGTGAACCTTTGTTGCACTCCCTCTATGGCAAGTAGATCCTTTCTGAGGTAAGGAGACCAAAATTGTACATAATACTCCAGGTGCGGTCTCACCAAGGCCCCATATAATTGCAGTAAGGTATCTTTACTCCTGTACTCAAATCCTCTTGTAATAAAGGCCAACATACCATTTGCCTTCCTAATTGCTTGCTGCACCTGCATGTTAGCTTTCAATGACTCATGTACAAGAACACCCAGGTGCCTTTGAACATCAACATTTCCCAATATCTCACCATTTGAAAAATACTCTGCATTTCTGTTTTTCCTACCAAAGTGGATAACTTCACATTTTTCCACATTATATTCCATCTACCATGTTCTTGCCCACTCACTTAGCCTGTCTATATCCCCTTGAAGCCTCTTTGCATCCTCCTCACAACTCACATTCCCACCTAGTTTTGTGTCATCAGCAAACTTGGAAATATTACATTTGGTCCCCTCATCTAAATATTTATGGAACTGAAGGGTAAAAAAAGAAGGTTCTGTGGGGTTATGAGAAAGAGTTAATGTTTAAGGTCAATGACCTTTTGTGAGTTCTAACGAAAGGTCATCGACCTGAAACGTTAGCTATGTTTCTCCACAGGTGCTGCCTGAACTGCTGAGTATTTCCAGCATTTTTTTGTTTTTAGATCAGGAACCGTATTGAGACAACTGGAATTTTTTTTTATTAGTTCATGGGATGTGGGCGTCGCTGGCGAGGCCAGCATTTATTGCCCATCCCTAATTGCCCTTGAGAAGGTGGTGGTGAGCCGCCTTCTTGAACCGCTGCAGTCCGTGTGGTGATGGCTCTCCCACAGTGCTGTTAGGAAGGGAGTTCCAGGATTTTGACCCAGCGACGATGAAGGAACGGCGATATATTTCCAAGTCGGGATGGTGTGTGACTTGGAGGGGAACGTGCAGGTGATGTTGTTCCCATGTGCCTGCTGCTCTTGTCCTTCTAGGTGGTAGAGGTCGCGGGTTTGGGAGGTGCTGTCGAAGAAGCCTTGGCGAGTTGCTGCAGTGCAATATTTGATTATCTATGCCAACACTTATTAATATTCACTCATGCTCTCAAACTGGATATTCATTCAGCTCATTTTTAAATGAGTTAAATCAGAATAGCATTAAATACTTTCGAGAGGAGGTAATCGCATATATTTGTGGGCAAAATCCTAGAGATTTCCCATTTTGTACTCATGCTGGCTTTTTCCTAAAATCATCTACAGGAGAAATTTCTTCCTTTAGTCGCTAGTCTTGATTGACTCCTGACAATTTGTATTCCTCTCCTCTAGTTCTAGGATTCAAGTGCAAGTTAATAATATCATGCCTTTCAGCATTTTAAACATCTCAATCATAACCCCATAGAACTTTCTTTTCTTACCCTTCAATTCCATAAATCTCTTCATACATTTAAGTTTTAATTCCCCAAACTGTCCTTGTAATTTTCTTGGAATTATCTCTTGGTGAATTCATGTCCTTTTACAGGTGTGGTGCTTAAAACTGCACAGAATCTTTCAAGTGTAACCGTACAAATGAGCTTTACAACATTATCCCATTTTTTAAAAAGTTGCTCTTGGGATGTGGGTGACGCTGAAAAGACATGTCAATGTCTCAGTTGTAGACCCAGTGTAAACCACCCAAAACCGTAATCTGTCTTCCATCTTTACAGCTGCTGATGGACCTGCTGTGTACTTCCAGCATTTTCTGCATTGAATTCCATCTCCCATTCCTTAGCATATCCATTTCATACATCCAGATTATTCTGCTGTCCCTTTTCCCCCCTCATTTTGTCTGGCCATTCTGCACATGAATCTTTCATTCCTGTGGACAGTGAGGTGTTGTTGGCGAGCGATTCAAACATGGGTCAAGCCTGAATTTGTCCTCATCTGATGTCCGCACATGCTCATTTTGCAGAAGATACCACTGGAAAAAAAATCAGGAACTGAAACCGTGGCTGATCTTTGTTTTCCGTAGTCCAGAGACACTGAGGAAAAATGTAGTGGGGAAGCTAAAGGCAAATGTTGTATCTCACTGTTGAAGGTCTGCCTATAAGCATAATCCTGCCCACCTTCTGACTTGTGACTGCAATTCTCACTCCCGTTCTCATTCCAATCTTTCCATCCTTGGCCTTCTGCACTGTTCGAACAAGCTTAAAGGTCAGGAACAGTACCCCCTTCCAAACACTCTTTCAGACCTATGGTGCGAACATGGACTTCGATAAGACTTTAACTGCCTTCCTGATTCTCCCATTTGGATTCTGCTGCTTTCCTTTCCATTTCAAAGCCGCGTCAGACTCACCCACAGTTGTGTGGAGGGGGAAAAAACCCTTCTCTCGTCTTGATTCGGCTTATTCATTTTGTGTTCTAATTCTACATTTACAGTTCAAGTTATACGAACCATATCCAATGGAGAATAAAATCGGGAAGGGTGTAAAACCGACCTTCGACTTGATCCAATAAGTTTCCCACCCAGGCAGGTTAGGTTAAAATTACACCTCAAGTGTTTAACATTGGTGTATAATGCACAAAATTGTCAACGTTTTCTTTGCTTTTAGTTTTTCTCCAAATAAATTGAATATTTTAACCCATCTTATTTTATTTTTAAAAAAGCTGCATGGTACTCTAAAAGGTTGTTGATTTACAATACAAGGTAAAGTCACTGACTCTGCCCTCCCCTGAGGGAGCTGTGCTCAAAGGGAGTGCAGCTTGGAGAATTAGTCCTACAATGCTGTAGCCCATATTCCCTTCAAGAGCAGCTACAAATAGGTGAAGTGCAAGACCTGACCATCTGAGCTTTGCTCATGTACTTTATGGTATCATCCATATAACCCTGATTAAACTACTGCCTTGCAATCACTGCCAACTAGTCTCTATTTAATCCCAGCCAAGGTAATAAAACTGAAGACTTTTATCAGTGATGTTCAAAAACATTTGCAGATTAGAGTTTGTATTTTTTCTGACTCCAAGAGTACTATTCACTGAGCCAACACTGTCATTTTGACTCAGTTGATAGTGTTAATCCATCCCTACAAAACTCCAAGAACTCTACGCTCCTTCAACTCTGGTCTCTCGTGCAACCCCACTTCCTTTGCCCCACCATTAACGGCCGTGCCTTCAGCTACCTAGGCCCTAAGCTCTGGAATTCCATCCAAAAACCTCTTTGCCTCTCCACCTCTCTCTCCTCCTTTAAGATGCTGCTTAAAACCAACCTCTTTGACCAAGCATTTGGTCACCTGTCCTAACGTCTCCTTCTTTGGCTCTGTGTCAATTTTTGTCTAATTACGCTCCTTAAAGGCACTATATAAATGCAAGTTGTTGTTGTTGTTGTTGTTGTTGAGATAGAAGATTGTGGGTTCAAATCCCACTCTAGGACATAGTTTAGGCTGAAACTTCAGTGAGGGACTTCTGCATTGTTGGAGATCTTGGGGTATAAATTTTTCTTAGGCGGTGGTGCAAAACAGGCGATAGTGAATCGGCCGCCTGTTTCACACCCCGCCCAATTTTGGTATCCAGCAGAGTGTAAAACAGGCCACCGATTTGCTTTTGCTCATTCTGTGCTACAGCCCGAGACGAATTTACAATCCCTTGTCTTTCGGATGAAATGCTAAACCAAGATCCCACCTGCCATAAATCATAGCTGTTTATGGTACATCGTGTCTGTGCCCCACTGTTTGTTATAACAAAGGGTGGACATAAAAGATCCTCTGAAGAGCAAGGCATTCTCCCAGTGTCCTGGCCAACATTTTACCCTCAAGAAACATCAACAACAGGTTAACTGGCTGTTCATTCATTTGCTATTTGCTGGACCTTGCTGTGCACAAATTGGCTACATCACAACAGTGACTACTTCAAAAAGTAATGCATTGCTTGCAAAGTACTTTGGAGCATTCTGATGTCGTGAATAAGGCGATATATGAATACAGTCCTTTCTTTCTGGTTCTACCTGCACCATGCCAGGAGGGTCAGTAAGCAACTTGATCTCAGCTTCTACCAATGCCATTCTGTAATAAACCACATGAAGGTGCAAGAGAGCAGCTCAGGATGGCTCCAGTCCCTCAGATAGTATAGTTGAGAATGGGAACTCATTGCATGGAAAATCGTAGGCAACTTATAACACAATATGCAATGGCTCTACAATCTCAGTTGCAAATTTTGAGGTGTATTTGAGTGATGGAAACAGCATCCAGCTCTATGAAGGCCATCGATAACCATTCAGTTCAACGGCAGTTGTTATTGGACAGATCCATCAACTGCATCTTTTGTCTGGGTCCTATCCAGCCAGGCAACCCGACACTGCAGGTATTAATGGGGGCGGGGTGGGGCCCTGGTCCCTGTGTGTAGCAGCATTGTAAATGCAAAAAGATTGGGGGTAATTTTAAGCTAACTCACCAGGTAGGAAGCCCACGGGATTGGGTGGAACTCCGGTTTTAGAACCCGCACAGTATTGAGTTCAATGGAGAGTGAAATCGGGTGGGGTGTAAAATCAGCATTGCACCCGATCCCGTCAGTTTTTCGATGGGCAGGTTAGGTTAAAATTTCCCCCATGTTTACAATGTCATTGCACACAGCAGCCACAGCAATTCTTGCCCCCATGAGGCTACTCAGAGAAACAAGGGAGTCTTCAATGATTTTTTTTAAATTTCAGTAGTTTTTGGAGGGGTGGAGTACTGCCCCTCTTTAAAATATGTCATTTTTAAAAAAAAAAATTCCATTCTAACAGTAATTGTATTTCTGGACAGTACACTTACTTTGTCTCATAAACAAAAGTCTGGAGGGAAGTACTGTGAATCAAGGACTGTTAAACAAGCCACGCATGGTTTATAATTCACTGAAACTGATGGGAAATGTAATTTGTAGACCACCTACATTCTGCTATTCTGAAAAATCTTAACAAATACTCCATTCTAAACACAGCTCACTGCCAGCAGAACTAAAAGCTCATAAAATACTACAGTAAAAATGTCCGCGAGTGAGCTGTATTTCCTTCGCAAAGGAAAAATTGACTTTTAGAAAGAAAAGAACTTGCATTTATATAGCGCCTTTCATGACCTCAGGTCGTCCCAAAGCGCTTTACAGCCAAGGAAGTACTTTTGAAGTGTAGTCACTGTTGCAATGCAGGAAACTCAGCAGCCAATTTGCACACAGCAAGGTCCCACAAACAGCACTGTGATAACGATCAGATAATCTGTTTTAGTGATATTGGTTGAGGGATAAATATTGGCCAGGACACGGGAGAGAACTCCCCTGCTCTTCTTCGAAATAGTGCCATGGGATCTTTTACATCCTTCTGAGCGAGCAGATGAGGCCTCAGGAAAATGTTTTTATACGAGAATAGTAAATGTATCTGTATTCCTTCCATTGTTCCTCATTTTTTTCTTTAGTTCTTCTCATCTACAGCTAAGAAGACACACAACCAAATTAGCCAACTCCCAGTTCTCTGCCAATGCTACGTCAGATCGAGCCACCTGTAGGTGCAAGAAGGTAGCTGGCAAGTGGCAGCTGACATTCACACTAGATAGGTGTAAGAAAATGACCACCTTCAACCAGAGAAAGCCCAGCCACCTCCCCATGACCTACAACAGCACCACCCTCACCCCACCATCAACATCTTGGGAGTCAGCATTGACCAGAAACTTAACTGGACCAGCCACTCTGGCTACAAGAGCAGGGCAGACATTGGGTGGTCCGTGATGAGTGGCTCACCTCCTGACCCCTTAAAGCCTTTCCACAATTTACAATGCTCACATCAGAAGTATGAAGGAATACTCACCTGGATGGGTCAGCCCCAGCAACACTCAAGAAGCTTGACACCATTCAGAACAAAGCAGCCTGTTTGATTGGCACCCTTGGATTCGATGTACATCGCTTCCACCACCAGCGCACTATGACTGCTACCTACAGGACGTACTGTAGCAACTCATCAAACTTATTTTGCCAGCACCTGCCAAGCCTGTGACCTCCAACACTGAGAAGAACAACAGTAGGAATGTCATGGGACCACAATCACCTCCAAGATAAGTTCCACTCTAAGTCACACATAATCCTGACTTGGATATTTATTGTCATTCCCTCATTGTGGCAGAGTCAAAATGCTGGAATTCTCTATCCACGATCATTGTGGGAACACCACCAGCACAAGGAAAATACCCATCACTACCTTCTCAAGGTAACTAGGAATGGACATGAATTTGGCTTTGCGGGATGTACTTTTATCTCTTGAACAAAAAAAATTTAGGCTGACTCGTAAACCTTCTAAATCTCCTATATCTGACTGGGGGACTCATCATAAGTGAGATTACATTCATGTCTTCTCACCTGAGGATTGGGATCTAACGATCTCCCACCTATGGCTAAGGATCTAGATCTCACACATTCCCAAATAAGGATTGTAATCCTGCGTCTTCTCCCTGAGGGTCACTATCTCATTTGCATTTTGTGCAGGTGTATGCTTCTAACCATTTGGATTCAGGAATGAGAAGAAGAATAAATCTTGGGGAGTATGTGTACCATTTGCACTATTTCAGCAGAGGGTGGAAGACAGTCTGTGGACCATGTGGATACTCCCAACAATCTCTGAGCAGCTGAACTTTAAAATTTAAATAGAAATTAAATCCATCATGAAGTGCTGCATGCTAGCCTCACAATTCCAATGCTTCTTTACCAGGAGACCTGGGTGCTCCAACAATAAGGGAAGACAAGCAGAAAATGCTGGAAACACTTGGCAGGTCAGGAAACATCTGTGGAAAGAACATGGGAGTTAATATTTCAGGTGTGTAACCTTTGTCAGAATTTAATTGTGACAAAGAGTCCACACTTGAACCCTTAACTCATCTGGAGCTCGCTCCCCCAAAAGGCTGTGGGTGCTGGGTCAATTTCAAATTTTGAAGACCAAGATCGACATATTTTTGTTAGGTAAGGGTATCAAGGGATATGGATTAATGGCAGGTAAAAGGAGTTGAGGTACAGGCTCGAGGGGCTGTTTGGCCTACTGCAGTTCCCATATTCCTAGCTGTTCTTTCCACAGATACTGACTGACCTGCTGAGTGTTTGCAGCATTTTTGTTTTTTTATTTAAGATTATCAGTATCTTGCTTTTTATTTATACTGAAGAATATGTGTTCTTTGGAGTGGCTGCGGTAGCAGTTAACAGGTTACTGATCTCGGATTAAAACATGGACACGCCATCCGCTGAGGCCTTGAGATAGACGCAGTCTGCCATTTAACTTTTTTTTTATGCCATGAGGCGGCATTTCAGGTATGTGGCTGAATCTCAACTGAAAATCTCACACCTCGGATCTGTCCTGTGTTGACAGGCCTGGCTGAGATACCTGAAAATTTTCCCTACCTGTCTATGATGAAGACCAACCATCTGCCTTAAGCAGTCACACTAAAAGTTTACCTATCAAAAAATGTTCTTTCAGGCATGAGCAATTTCTATGATATAAATCATATTCCTTGACACTTCTTTACACATCCTCTTATTCGACAAAACATCCCATATTGGATAAATAGTTGTTCATACAGATCAGGAAGGTCTTGCTGAGTTACAATGCAGTTGACCTCAGTACAAGTGAGTGTCCGCCTTGGCTCAGTGGTAGTACTCTTGCCTCAAGGGTCACAAGGTTGTGAGTTCATAGTCCCACTCCAGACAATTGAGCACAAAACCTGACACTTCGCTGCAGGGCTGAGGAAGTGCCACACTGTCGGAGGTGCTGTCTCTTGGATGAGGAAGTACCTGTTTCCCCTAGCGGAGAGTTCAAGAACGAGGGGACATAGATTTAAGCTGATTGGCGGAAGGATTAGAGGGGACATGAGGAAAAACTTTTTTACCCAGAGGGTGGTGGGTGTATGGAATTCACTGCCCGAATTGGTGGTAGAGGCAGGGACTCTCAACTTTTTTAAAAGTACCTGGACCTGCACGTAAAGTGCTGTAAGCTGCAGGGCTACGGACCAGGTGCTGGAAGGTGGGATTAGAATGGGCACCTGGTTGTCCTTCGAGTCGGCGCGGACACGATGGGCCGAATGGCTCCCTCCTGTGCTGTATCTTTTCTATGGTTCTATGAGACATTAAACCGAGGCCCCTCTCAGGTGGACTTAAAAAAATCCCATGGCACTATTCGAAGAAGAACAGGGGAGTTCTCCCTGGTGTCCTGGCCAATGTTTATCCCTCAACCAACATCAGTGGGGGGAAAAAACACCTAATCTGGCTGGGTGCGGGACCTTCCTGTGCGCAAATTGGTTGTCACGATTCCTATATTACAACAGTAACTACACTTCATTGGCTGTAAAGCGCTTTGGGCTGTCCTGAGGTCATGAAAGGTGCTATATAAATGTAAGTCTTTCTTTATCATTACTGATGCCTATTCAGTGACCAGTGCTGGTCATGCACAAGTTTGGATGTCAACGAACGGCAGGCTGGGACTCAACTGTGGCGTTGACATTTCTGGGGCAGTGGTTCTGCAAAACGTTTCTCTGTTTTCAAAGGTACATTTAACAAAACTACATTACTCATCTAACCTGCTATCATACATTCTTAAATGACCACTGTGGGGGGGAATAAAGGAAATTCGCAGACACCTAGAAATCGCAAAATTAAAAATCAGGCTGACTAATACACAAAACCTACCACTTTCACCAGTTTATTGATTATAGCGTGGCCTACCAGCACCAACGGTATCCTTTTTTAATTCATAGGATTCATACTGTACTACCATTTTTAACAACTTTCCCATTCCTGTTTGGCTGTTGATTTGTATTCCAGAAACTTGTCTTGGCAATGATGAGTGGGATTTTCCTTTTTGATCTGAACATCATTGTTCCACTGCCAATAGCTAGACTAATGCACTTGTTCCTTCTAGCCCTGGCTCACACCACTCTGTAGAACTTGATTTGGTATGAAGTACATTTATTTCTTCTGCAAATGAATGCCAAACCCAAATCAAAGCTTTTTTTTTAGCTGAAGTATTTTGGAAAAAAAGGATTGCTGGACACTGATCAAAAATGCTCACTGAGTAAAGTTTTGAATACGAATTTGAATTTTAAAATATTGAGAACCAGTTAAAAGTTTCCAATGATGTTTGCTGTATCTCTGACCCTAAGTGACCCAGTGCACTTTAATTCCAGCTGTTGCCTGTAAATGTTATTCTCCTCTGGCGTACTAAATTCTGGAAACAAGTTTCTTAAAAGTACAGAGACCTATTCTCACAGCAGTTGGAGCAACAGAGTTCTTGTTATGAATAGCAACGACCACACTAGGCCAAGCATCCTCAGAGACCAGTCTATAATAACTCAATAAGGTTGTGAAGCTTTTATATCCAAGAATGAAATGCAATTAACTTACAGGTAATAAAGTTTTTTTTAAATTTGTTCATGGGATGTGGGCGTCGCTGGCGAGGCCGGCATTTATTGCCCATCCCTAATTGCCCTTGAGAAGGTGGTGGTGAGCCGCCTTCTTGAACCGCTGCAGTCCATGTGGTGAAGGTTCTCCCACAGTGCTGTTAGGAAGGGAGTTCCAGGATTTTGACCCAGCGACGATGAAGGAACGGCGATATATTTCCAAGTCGGGATGGTGTGTGACTTGGAGGGGAACGTGCAGGTGGTGTTGTTCCCATGTGCCTGCTGCTCTTGTCCTTCTAGGTGGTAGAGGTCGCGGGTTTGGGAGGAGCTGTCGAAGAAGCCTTGGCGAGTTGCTGCAGTGCATCCTGTGGATGGTACACACTGCAGCCATTGTGCGCTGGTGGTGAAGGGAGTGAATGTTTAGGGTGGTGGATGGGGTGCCAATCAAGTGGGCTGCTTTGTCCTGGATGGTGTCAAGCTTCTTGAGCACTGTTGGAGCTGCACTCATCCAAGCAAGTGGAGAGTATTCCATCACACTCCTGACTTGTGCCTTGTAGATGGTGGAAAGGCTTTGGGGAGTCAGAAGTTGAGTGAAGTTAGTCAAGGTCTCACTCTTTTACACAGTAATTGTGTGTATTAAAGTGCCATGCTGCTCCTTTGTCTTTTCTTCCTTTTCCTGCCACATACAGTTCATCATCACCCATGTGAAGTCATCGGAAAAGTACTTCACCTCTGTTGCTATGCTTATCACAAGATCACAAAATAGGTTGATTTAAGGTAATTGGCAAAAGAGCTATGGGTGAGATGAGGAGATTTTTTTTACGCAACGAGTTGTAATGATCTGGAATGCACTGCCTGAAAGGGTTGGTGGAAGAAGACTCAATAGTAACTTTCAAAAGGGAACTGGATAAATACTTGAAAGGAAAAAAATTACAGGGCTACGGGGAAAGGGCAGTGGAGTGGGACCATTTGGATAGCTCTTACAAAGAGCTGGTACAGGCACGATGAGCCGAATGGCCTCCTTCTGTGCTGCATGATTCTATGAGATTCAGATGAAGTATTACTTTTGGTCCACTTGATCCTCTCTTTCCAAAATGCCAACCCTACTGTCTTCCCATTACAGCATTGAGCTGCTTCGAAAATGAGCTGCTCTCAGCCATTCCTCCTGGTAACCTTGGGCATATGTCGTAAATTTGCCCTTCACAACCCTAAACTATACTCTCTTGTTCTACTGTCCTGGGATATCTGCAAATATAGGGGGGTTAATTTTGACTTTGAACGATTTTCATTTCCATTAGCAGCTGATCCCATATCGTCCGTTTTACACTATCGCCCAAAGTCAAAATTACCCCCACTGTTTTGGGATTAAGTTTTCTAATCTGTTAAGCATATTATATACCTCAATAAGCGCCCCTCAGAGACATCTTTTCAAGACTAAGGACCTAACTTGTCAAATCATTCCTCATAGTTCATCCCTTGACACCAAGGATCCACCTTATTGCTCTCCTCTGCTCCTTCTCTAGGTCCCGGATGGCCCTTTTATGTCCAAATAAACTTAAATATGATGCAGTAACATCTTTATAAGTGGCTTCCCTATCCAAAGCAGTTCTGAGGAAGGGTTTTGCAACCAAAATATTAACCTGTCTTTTCTCTTTACAGATGCTCACTGTGTATTTCCAACATTTTCTGTTTGTACTTAAATCCAACAAATTTATTTGTTAATTGTTAATAACTTTGGAGAATGGTAAGTGGATAGAAAAGGAACACATGTTTGTGACATGATTTTTACAGCTACATGTGGAAAAAAAACAAAGAACCATAACTAGAAATCAATGACTGGAAAAAGCCTGCAAATATCCTAACTTTATAACCAGATGCAGATTTTTGGATGCAATTTGTTCCGTTTCATACAGCTTTTAAAATCATGCTGAGAATGGGTTCCACTCCCACTGATACAGACATAAATCTTCCAACCAGATTGCAGGGAAACGAGAGAGCAAGTTAAAGGAACTATGAAAGAGAATTAAAGCTGAACGGAAAAAGGAAAACTAAACAAATGTGCAAAATATAATGCAGAATCAAAAGGATTAATGTGAAAAAAGGAGAGAATGCGTTCGGGAACACGAGAACATTTTTCCCCTAAATTATAAGGATAAGATAATATTAGAATATTGTTGAGGAAAAAGACAGGAATGGCAATTATTTGCATTATCTAAAAGAAAGGAAGACTTGCATTTATACAGTGCCTTTCATGACCTCAGGACGTCCCAAAGTGCTTTACAGCCTATGAAGTACTTTTGAAGTGAAGTCACTGTTATAATGTAGGAAATTTGTGCACAGTAAGGTCCCACCAACAACAATGTGATAAAGACCAGATAATCTCTTTTAGTTATGTTGGTTGAGGGATAAATATTCACCAGGGAGAACTCCTCTGCTCTTCTTCTAAATAGTGCCGTGGAATCTTATACGTCCATCTGAAAGGGCAGTCAGTGACTCGGTTTAATATCTCATGTGAAAGACGGCACCTCCGACGGTGCTGCACTCCCTCAGTACTGCACTGGAGTGTCAGCCCAGATTTTGTGCTCAAGACTCTGGAGTGGAACTGGAACCCACAACCTTCAGACTCAAAGGCTACCACTGAGCCACAGCGGACACCTTTAATGAAGCTCTGTCACTGATGGTAGAAGGGAGGGAGGGGTAATGCATAGTAGACCAGAGTTTGAGAGGCAGTGATGATGCGGTCGACTCTGCCAAAGGGCACAGAAAAGTTGAGTAGGGATAATATACCATGGTCACAGGGAAGCTGGAGATGAGGCAGCAGTTCAACAGAATGGAACGGTTAAGTAAAGGCTTTCAAGAGTGGGGTGACTACCGCAGTTTTGAAATGTGTGCCTGAAGATAGGAGTAATTGATAAGGCTAATGGCCAGGAGCATTAGGTAGAGGGTCAAAAAGGTGACCAAAGGAGCAGGAAGTAGATCTCATGGAAGAGATGTGTCTGGTGAGGGCTGAGGTGGAGAAAAAACAGGAGGAAAAACCTGTCAGAAGTTGAAAAAATATGAACAGATCACAGAAAACTAGACTAACAGCCGACCCTGATCCGCCCAGCTTGAAGTAATGTCTGTATCTCTCACCCAGTCTTTGGGGTTAACAAAAAATGTTGATACACATACCACCCAATAGATGAGCTTTGTGATGATCACATCAGATTATTTAATATGAGTAATCATGCAATAGACATTAGGATTTAATCTTCCCAATTTAGAATATACAAGAAGCAAGAGATTTGTTTCATCTTTATCCTAAAGCTATCATCATCAAGATCAGAATTTATGGTTAAAAAAAACATAATTCTAATTTGCCATGCAATGATGCCAGGAAACTAAAAGCAAACAATTGATTTCTCTGAATTAAAACTGATCACCATCACTTTCCAGTACATTAGAAGATAACAAAAAATAACATGGCAACATCAAGTAGTGCAGATGCATTTTATCCTTTAAGTAATAGTCAATATGATTTTGATCGGATTTACTACGCGGAAGGGGACCAATTGGAAAAGTGGGACTTCCATAAATGCACAAGAACAATAATTGTAAATCAAGCAATTGCAAAGTTACGCAAGAAATTGAGAGATGTACGAGTGCATTCATTAAATCAGTATGGATTTGAAATGCAGCAGCCTAGAAATTCCGGCCACTGCTGGAAGTGAGGTGGAGTGGGATTTCTAGTCACAATTTTGCTTTGGTATTAATTCCACTGGAAATCGTGGAGTCATTTTGATACCCAGCGGTGTACCAGCTGTGGAGCTTCACCCTGCAATGTTACAGTGACATGGAGCGAGGGAGAGGGGTGAACGGAATCATGTGAGGAGGCAGAAATATGATCAAAGAGGTGCCCTGACTGAAAGAGTCAAAGCGGGGTGGGGCGAGGGAACAATTCTAAATGAGAGGTGGAGACCCGATGCAGCAGCAGGATATAAAACCTGCTGATTGCTACTTAAAGGAGCAATGGCAGCAATGAACATACCTGCGATCAGCAGCAATATCCGAAAAGAAGAGCCTTCAATTTCAGAGAGTCTGACGTCTGCCGACTGAAGTCCAAAGCAGGAGGGACTGGCATCAGAGCAGGAGACCTCTAAAGCAGGCAGTGTAAACGATGTGGAGGGATCTAGCAGTGGCAGTCAGTGTCCATAACACCCATGATACCTCTCCAGTGCAGGAAAAAAATTAATGAGCTCACCAGTAAGGTACCCATTACCAATAACCCTTCCTCACCCTTAATTTGCACGTGTTACCTGCACTCTATTCAAAAGTCTGTCAGCCCCTCATTAATGACCCTCAATGTGATGCAAAATAAAGATTAACCTTCCTTCTCAGAGTGCCAGACATGAGCATGCCTCCTCAAATACCAATACATAAGCTGTACAGGTGTCAGCCCAGTCAGAAGTTGATGGGTAGAGCTCGCAGAACAAGTTAGTGCAGAACTGACATCCTCTTCACTTTTACACTCCCATCACAGGAAAAGATCGCTCGTAACAACAGAGTTCCAGACCACCCCCCTCCGATATTAGACCAGGGAGAGGAAGAACCAAAGATTATGGGGAGGCAGACAACAAATTCCATTGGGGAAGGAGGCACTGGAAGGCCAGCAGCAGCTGCAGGTTTGGTAGCACCATCAGGAGCTTGCCAGAATTATGACTTAGGCAAACTAGAACCCATGCAAGCAACTTGATCGGTCTCCTTGAACTACAACTGATAAGGTGCTGAGTAAGCTATTTAAAAGTCTCAAATCTTTCTCCTGTTTCCCCTCTGAGTGAGTCACAGCAAGGTGCCCATGAGGAAGAGGATTCTGAGGGAGTCAAAACTGGGCAGTGTCCTTGAACCTGTTGCCTACCCACTCCATCCTAACCTGATTCTCATTCTAAAATATATCTAAAGGTATATTTGTATAACATAAATAAGATTATATATACAGTCCCCGCCACTTATAGTGGGCTTTGCCTGCTCGACACAATGGTCAGTATAACGTGATAACGTTAATAAATTTAAAAATCACACTGTTCAAAAATCATCTAAAAGCCCTAAACAGAAAAGAGTGAGTTGCTGCTGCTTCCTAGTACTAATGTATCTCCGAGCCAGGTAGTATTTATGCCAGCACAGTTTACATGGTCTTAATTCCACTCAGCGGAACCACTTTAAATAATAAAAATGAAACTGCCCTGCCCTGGTCAATTGCGAAGTTCCTGAACCACTGCCCCTGCGTTTGTGAATGTCTTTCAGAAATCAACACATAATAAGCGGGTGATTCAAACACATTGGGGGTCATTTTAACCTAACTCGCCGGGCGGGAAACCCACCCGATTGGGTGGAACGCTGCCTTTACACCCAGCCTAATATTTCTCTCCATCAACTTCAATGGAGAGTAAAATTGGGCGGGGTTTGCACCCAATGCCATCAGTTTCTCGACAGGCGGGTTAGGTTAAAATTGCTCCCATTAAAACAATGCTGCACGGTGAATGGCAGTGGACGGAAGGTGACCCTGAAAATCCAATTGAACTGCCCGAAATAACCAGCCCCCGCTTTATACGGTTTAAGCAGTGCCTTTGTAAGTGGCCTATGGTGCTGGCAAATGGTTCGCGCCATTTGCCCGATATAGGCGGCTGTCTGGGATAAACCGGGATGGAGTCAGTGGTGGGGACTGATACATATATATATATATATATGTGTGTGTGCGTATAAAATCTTAATTTTGCTATTTTAATATACTATTCGGTATGTTATCATACTAATCTATTCAACCTTCATATGTGATACCAGGTTCAACTGTTCTGTAAGTCTAATCAGCACTACTAAGAATAGAATCTTACAATTGTTTTGACTACCAAAATAATAGTGCAAAGTTAAAATAAGCCCACGAACAGATGGCAATTGCTAAATTACAGTGAATGCTTTTTACTGCATCCCATAATACTGGCACTGACTCCAGACTTGCTGGCAAAGGTACAGATTGTTAGCTTCAAATGCATTAATAACATATGGATATGTTTGGATCATAGGTGAACCTAGACCGGCAGTCAAATAAGTAGAATCAGTCAATTAGCCGTAATCCTATTCCGGAACTCAAGATGCACTTTGTCAACTTTACATGGTTTACGCTTAGAAGGTACATTTTAACAAACCCTTGACCTAATTATTCATCGTAAGTAATTCACAGATTTTCATGCCAATTAGAATCTTATCAGCGTTATGAGAGGTGCTTGTGAGCCCTTTAATAGTTTCTGAGGTATTTACAATCAATGGATGGTAGGAGCATCCTTAGAGCAAGCTGTCGTCCCATGGAGAACTACCCACTATAAAAATGAATGCAGATGTCTGCCAGATTCCAATGGGTGGCTGTACCTATGCACATTTGCCCTTTCTTAATAACCCCACAATACTATACAAAAGTTGTTGCGTGTGCCTCTTATGAGAAAATATTACTGCTATTGAGGAGGGAAAATTAAACATCTGGGGTTTATGTACACAACTCCTTGAAGGTAGCAGAACAAGTTGATATGCTGTAAAAAAAAGCATCCAGGATCTGAGGCTTTTTAAATAGAGGCATGGGGGTAATTTTAACCCCCAAGAGCAGGTGGGTTGGGGGCAGATGGAAGTTGAAAATAGTTGTTTTTTGGGTTGCAACCGCAAAATTTTCGGACTTTGCATTCCCAGTGGGAAGGCTGTACTTTTACACACCCACGTTAAACCCAGAAGTGGAGCCGGGTTGCGGTCGCGACCCAAAAAACAACTGTTTTCAACTCCCACCCGCCCCCAACCCACCTGTTCTTGGGGGTTAAAATTACCCCCGTTGAGTACAAAAGAAAGGAAGTTAGGCCAAACTTTTATAAATCACTGGTTAGGCCTCAGCTGGAGCATTGTATACAATTCTGGACACAACACTTTAGGAAGGATGTCAAGGCCTTGGAGAGGGTACAGAGCAGATTTACTAGAATGGTGCCAGAGATGAGGGACTTCAGTTATGTGGACACTGGAGAAGCTGGGATTGTTCTCCTTAGAGCAGAGAAAGTTAAGAGTAGATTTAATAGAGGTGTACAAAATTCTGAGGGGTTCTGATAGGGAGAAATGGTTTCCACTGGCAGGAGGGTCAGTAACCAGAGGTCATGGATTTAAGGTAATTGGCAAAAGAACCAGAGGAGAGATGAGGAGCAATTTTTTTACGCAGTGAGTTGTTATGATCTGGAATGCACTGCCTGAAAGGGTGGTGGAAGCAGATTCAATAGTAACTTTTAAAAGGGAATTGGATACATATTTGAAAAGGAAAAATCTGCAGGGTTATGGGGAAAGAGCAGGGGAATGGGACTAATCGGCTAGCTCTTTCAAAGAGCCAGGATAGGCATGATGGGCCGAATGGCCTCTTTCAGTGGTGTACGATTCTATGATTCTATATGGGGTAGATTTTTGTCTTCACCACCTGAGAGTTAATTCGGTGGAGCAGATTATCCGCCCGTTGTAGAATTTACCTAATTTTCATTCAACTGAAATCAATGGAATGTAAATCGGGTGAGTTCTGTAAAGGGCAGGCAATCCCCTCTGCTAGATAGCTGTCTAGGTGAAAATGTAGTCCATTCTGATTTGCCTTTTGACTCCATTGATAACATTTGGACTATAGGTGAATTTGGGCCAGCAGTTAAATAAGTAGAATCAGTGGGGAAGAAATTCAACTTGCGTCCAAAACGAGCAGCGAGCCAGCGGAGCGATTTGTCCCTGCGCCAGTCTGTGCCGGCCCTGAGGCTCGAGCCAAAGTCGGGCCTCGTTTGAATCAAAGCTGCTGGAGCCGAATGGGCATCCTGATCTAGTTCGACCACCGGGGCCTAAGGAACTCCGGCCAGCTCCAACACCAAGCCAGCCTGCAGGTAGGTCTTGGAGAGGGTGGACGGAGATAAAGTCGTTTCAGGCCCGCGAGCTGCTCGCCCAATACGGCATCGGGCGGGACCTGGGCGTCAATGTGGCGGCCCAGGTGCTCTCCCCACCCCCCTCACCCCTGCAATTCATCTCCTGGCCACCCGATATCAGACGCAAAACCGGCGGTTGTGAGTTGAACTCAGTAATTAGTAATCAGCCAATCCTTCACTAAATAGTTGCCTTTTCTTTTCCAAATATTACTTGGAATCACTTACAACAAGTAGTCATTAACACTGTTACCTCTAGAGGCAAAACTCCAACTGGCAGCAATTGGCATGAACAGTATTACAAAGTCACAAAAAGAAAAACAAAAATAAACTGCTGCAAACTGCTAATTTTGATGAAGCATCTGCCAAAACACTAATCCGTTTTTCTCTTTCAGATGCTGACTGAACTGCTGAGCATTTCCAATATTTTCTCCTATGACTTCAGATTTCCGCTGTTCCATGATTTTTCCTCATCACGGCCTAAAACTGTGAGTGGAAATTGTTATTGCAGGCTTTCTCAACATTTCCCACCTTGCTGCATCCTCATCTTGTGACTTCCAGGCACCAGAGTAGCTTCCCACAAATTCCACATGGCCATGAAGAAGGTGAATTACATGACATTGCACGAATTAGTAAGATGCCTTTCGCACGAAGTTCCCATGGATAACACTAAATTTAAACACGACTATTTTTTTTCACCGAGTGATGTAAAGTACACAATGGGGAACTGGTGGTGTAACATCCTGTTTGATAACGACGACATTGATCTTGAAGCCAAAGGTCATTCTAATTGTTTTCTTTATTATATTATTGTTTTGATGTTTAACTTCTCAAATATCTTATTCATCTTTGTTTACTTTTGATTAAGAATCGTTTCAATTGTTTGCAAAACTTATGTAATATTTGACTGAGTCATCATTACAAGCTTCCGAGAGTCACATTGCATTATGTCCAAATCAAGTCCTGGATCTACAAAGAAAGACAATTGAATACTTGGCCGTTGATCACCATTCACTTTGAACAGACCCTCGTCATCCAAATGGAAATCTCCGTCCAAGACAGCTTTATGTCTTTTCAGTCACTGCTATTCTGCGTTTCATTAAGGTGTTACAAATCGAATATGAATGATCATGGTCGTACACAGGATTTACTGGTTCTTGAAATGGCACAATTTTTTTTACTCGTTCATGGGATGTGGGCGTCGCTGGCGAGGCCGGCATTTATTGCCCATCCCTAATTACCCTTGAGAATTGTAAACAATTTTACAACACCAAGTTATAGTCCAGCAATTTTATTTTAAATTCACAAGCTTTCGGAGGCTACCTCCTTCCTCAGGTGAACCACCTGAGGAAGGAGGTAGCCTCCGAAAGCTTGTGAATTTAAAATAAAATTGCTGGACTATAACTTGGTGTTGTAAAATTGTTTACAATTGTCAACCCCAGTCCATCACCGGCATCTCCACATCATGACTACCCTTGAGAAGGTGGTGGTGAGCTGCCTTCTTGAACCGCTGCAGTCCGTGTGGTGAAGGTTCTCCCACAGTGATGTTAGGAAGGGAGTTCCAGGATTTTGACCCAGCGACAATGAAGGAACAGTGATATATTTCCAAGTCGGGATGGTGTGTGACTTGGAGGGGAACGTGCAGGTGGTGTTGTTCCCATGTGCCTGCTGCTCTTGTCCTTCTAGGTGGTAGAGGTCGTGGGTTTGGGAGGTGCTGTCGAAGAAGCCTTGGCGAGTTGCTGCATTGCATCCTGTGGATGGTACACACTTCAGCCACAGTGCGCCGGTGGTGGAGGGAGTGAATGTTTAGGGTGGTGGATGGGGTGCCAATCAAGCGGGCTGCTTTGTCCTGGATGGTTTCGAGCTTCTTGAGTGTTGTTAGAGCTGTACTCATCCAGGCAAGTGGAGGGTATTCCATCACACTCCTGACTTGTGCCTTGTAGATGGTGGAAAGGCTTTGGGGAGTCAGGAGGTGAGTCACTCGCCGCAGAATACCCAGCCTCTGACCTGCTCTCGTAGCCACAGTATTTATATGGTTGGTCCAGTTACGTTTCTGGTCACTGGTGACCCCCAGGATGTTGATGGAGGGAAGGTCATTGATGAAGCAACTGAAGATGGTTGGGCCTAGGACACTGCCCTGAGGAGCTCCTGCAGCAATGTCCTGGGGCTGAGATGATTGGCCGCCAACAACCACTGCCATCTTCCTTTGTGCTAGGTATGACTCCAGCCACTGGAGAGTTTTCCCCCTGGTTCCCATTGACTTCAATTTAACTAGGGCTCCTTGGTGCCACACTCGGTCAAATGCTGCTTTGATGTCAAGGGCAGTCACACTCACCTCACCTCTGGAATTCAGCTCTTTTGTCCATGTTTGGACGAAGGCTGCAATGAGTTCTGGAGCCGAGTGGTCCTGGCGGAATCCAAACTGAGCATCGGTGAGCAGGTTATTGGTGAGTAAGTGCCGTTTGATAGCACTGTCGACGACACCTTCCATCACTTTGCTGCTGATTGAGAGTGGACTGATGGGGCAGTAATTGGCCGGATTGGATTTGTCCTGCTTTTTGTGGACAGGACATACCTGGGCAATTTTCCACATTATCAGGTAGATGCCAGTGTTGTAGCTGTACTGGAACAGCTTGGCTAGAGGCGCAGCTAGTTCATGAGCACAAGATTTCAGCACTACAGCCGGGATGTTGTCGGGGCCCATATCCTTTGTTAAGAACATAAGAACATAAGAAATAGGAGCAGGAGTAGGCCAATCGGCCCTTCGAGCCTGCTCCGCCATTTAATAAGATCATGGCTGATCTGATCCTAACCTCAAATCTAAATTCATGTCCAATTTCCTGCCCGCTCCCCGTAACCCCGAATTCCCTTTACTTTTAGGAAACTGTCTATTTCTGTTTTAAATTTATTCAATGATGTAGCTTCCACAGCTTCCTGGGGCAGCAAATTCCACAGACCTACCACCCTCTGAGTGAAGAAGTTTCCCCTCATCTCAGTTTTGAAGGAGCAGCCCCTTATTCTAAGATTATGCCCCCTCGTTCTAGTTTCACCCATCCTTGGGAACATCCTCACCGCATCCATCCGATCAAGCCCCTTCACAATCTTATATGTTTCAATAAGATCGGCTCTCATTCTTCTGAACTCCAATGTTGTATCCAGTGCACTCAGCTGGTTCTTGATTTCACGTGGAGTGAATCGAACTTGCTGAAGACTGGCTTCTGTGATGGTGGGGATATTAGGAGGAGGCCGAGATGGATCATCCACTCGGCACTTCTGGCTGAAGATGGTTGCAAATGCTTCAGCCTTGTCTTTTGCACTGACGTGCTGGACTCTGCCATCATTGAGGATGGCGATGTTTGCAGAGCCTCCTCCTCCCGTTAGTTGTTTAATTGTCCACCACAATTCACGACTGGATGTGGCAGGACTGCAGAGTTTTGATCTGATCCGTTGTTTGTGGAATCGCTTAGCTCTGTCTATAGCATGTTGCTTCCGCTGTTTAGCATGCATGTCATTCTGAGTTGTAGCTTCACCAGGTTGGCACCTCATTTTTAGGTACGCCTGGTGCTGCTCCTGGCATGCTCTTCTACACTCCTCATTGAATCAGGGTTGATCCCCTGGCTTGTTGGTAATGGTAGAGTGAGGAATATGCCGGGCCATGAGGTTACAGATTGTGCTGGAATACAATTCTGCTGCTGCTGATGGCCCACAGCACCTCATGGATGCCCAGTTTTGAGCTGCTAGATCTGTTTTGCTTATGGCAAGTATAAAATGCATGTAATTTCCTGTTGAGGGTCAAAGTTGGCATGTGTTGTGAGCTATAAAAAGAACTCCAATAATATGATTGAAGATCGTAACATCTTTCACAGGGTCAACTTCATCATGCGACATATTTATGGTTGGCATAAGGAGTTTCAGAGCAACATGCTGTTGAGTGTGAGGATATATCATATATCTAGCTCGTCAAAGGGTTAAGTCAGACTGTACGCTCTTGAAGTTCTGAGTATTTAGCATTATTAGTGGATCCCACATAGCGAACATGTATTAAGTAAAGTAGTATCCATTTACTGCTATGGTCTTCCCCCAAACATTATAAATTAAAGTGGATTGAATTAAATAGGGTTGGTGCAAAATATATTGATTAAAAGTAGTAGCTATTTTATGGTAATGGGTTCACTTAACCAAACAGGTTTGTGTAAATATATGAATTATAAGTAAAATGAGTGGCTACTTAGCACAACTAGTTTGCCCAAAAATCAATACCTAGCTAGACAGATGTTGGAAAGAGTATCTAATGTACTTTAGATATATTATTTATATCTGACTAAAAGTACATATATTTCTATATCTATCTAACATAATGGACTCCCATAACATTTCAACATCACTATCGAATTTATTTATGGTATACTTATTATACTTCTGAGTATATAGTGTTATGGTCATAAAAATGACCACAGTAAAAAATCCATCTAAAGTATCATAGAACCTGTATATTAAACAGATATCAAAAAATGTGTAGTACATTGTTCAGCATTTATTTTTGGTACTTTGAAAATACAAGATTTTAGATAATAATAAAAATTATAGTTAAGCAACATCTATCTGCATTTATATAGCACTTTTAACGTAGAAAAAACATCCCAAGGTGCTTCACAGAGGTGTAAAGAAAAACAGATGCCAAGCGAAAGAAAGAAAGATTAGGAAGAGTAACTAAAATCTTGGTCAAGAGGCAGTTTAGGAAGGTCTTAAAGCAGCAGTGGGAGGTGGAGAAGGCTAGGGGTTTAGGGAGGGAATTCCAGAGGATGGGACCTAGGTGGTTGAAGACATGGCCATTAATTTTGAGACGAGAGGAAGGGGGCTTGGACAAAAGACCAGAGTCAGCGGAACTGAGAGTTCAAGGAGGAGTTGTAGGGTTGGAGGAGGTTACAGATATAGGGAGGGGGTGAGGTTACAAAGCGATTTAAACACCAATTTTAAACTTGAGACGCTGTGGGCAAGGAAGGGGCTGATTGGTGAGTGGCTCTTGATGTGGGATCGGATACCAGCGGCAGAGTTTGTAATGAGCTGAAGTTTACATAGGATGGAGAGGAAGGAGAGCATGGAGTAAATTGAGGCTGGAGGAGACAACAGCAAGAATAAAGCCCCAGTTTGCTAATGAAAGGAAACACTTAGACACAATGAAAAGCAAAAGAATTGCCTGCGCATTGCAGGCCTCTCACTTGTTGGGGTAGCAGGAAAAAAATGGGATCAAGGCAAAAGGAGAGGAAAACTGCAAACAAAGCTAAGTCTAAAACAGAAATTCAGGGGTGGGCACAGGACTGTGATCGGTTCCAGCACAGTTCAGGGTGTAGACAAGGAAAGAGCCAAAGTTGAAACAGACAAACATAGAAAATGGGAGCAGGAGTAGGCCATTCAGGTCCTTCGAGCCTGCTCCGCCATTCAATATGATCATGGCTGATCCTCTATCTCAATACCATATTCCCGCTCTCTCCCCATACCCCTTGATGCCTTTTGTGTATAGAAATTTATCTAGCTCCTTCTTAAATATATTCAGTGATGGTAATCAGAAGGAGGTTTCCTTGCCCTTTTTGACCTGATGCCATGAGATTTCATGGGGTCCGGAGTCAATGTTGAGGACTCCCAGGGCCATTCCCTCCTGACAGTATACCATTGTGCCGCCACCTCTGGTCGGTCTGTCCTGCCGGTGGGAGATACCCAGGGATGGTGCTGGAGGAGCCTGGGACGTCAGCTGAAAGGTATGATTCTGTGAGTATGGCTATGTCAGGCTGTTGCTTGACTAGTCTGTGGGACAGCTCTCCCAATTTTGGCACAAGTCCCCAGATGTCAGTGAGGAGGACTTTGCAGGGTCGACTGGGCTTGGTTTGCCTTTGTCGAGTCCGGTGTTTAGTGGTCCGATGCCGGGTGGTCCTTCCAGTTTTACTCTTATTATGATTTTTTGTAGCGGGATTGTGCAACTGAGTGGCTTGCTAGGCCATTTCAGAGGGCGATTAAGAATGAACCACATTGCTGTGGGTCTGGGGTCACATATAGGCCAGACCGGGTAAGGGCAGCAGGTTTCCTTCCCTAAAGGACATTAGTGAACCAGATGGGTTTTTATGACAATCCGGTGGTTTCATGGTCACCATTACTGATACTAGCTTTTCATTCCAGATTTTTTATTTAATTAACTGTGTTTAAATTCCCCAGCTGCCGTGGCGGGATTTGAACTCATGATTCCGGATTATTAGTCCATGCCCCTGGATTACTAGTCCACTAACATAACCACCTATATCCACTACACTAGTGAGAGAACAAAATCCATCTAATCTTGGCCTATGCCAATTAATGTAACGTAAATTACACTCAAGGGGAACATTAGCTTCTTTAAAAAGTTATGGCTTAAGATGCAGACGACTGTTCCCATACATCGCTGATAAGAAATACTTTTCTTCAAAATAACATATTTGTTGATGTTGTCTGCTTTAAAAAAATGTATAAAGCAAAAATATTCTGGTCTAACAGACTGGCAGTGCGACATTCTTCGCTGCCCTTAATGAGCAATTTAAGGCTAGACTGTTTAGTGATGACAATTCCAGCTTACTTGCTTCCTGTCTGATGATAATCTCCCCTCTTGCACTTTTCCCCTTATTTCTTACTGGACATAACGGACGGGTGGTATTTGCTGTATTGTAAGCATTTCCCTCGTTTACAAGCTTACTTCGGGTATTATGGAGATTACCGAAATCACAAGGGGAATGGGATCAAAACGTTATTTTTGCTCCGAAGATTTATCTCGTGAAATTTATTATAACTTTCCGAACAACAACAAAAAAAATCCGCAGCATATGTCTGACGGTGAAACAGTTCCATGTGGGTCACCTGGAATTCATTATGTCAGCAGCCAGAGATTAACATGAGCCTGCTGCTCAATTGCAATGCTGGCCACAGTCCCCTTGGAGCAAAGTAACTGGTTCGGTTGGTTATATGAATATGAAAGGAAACCACCACTGCAACCGCAGACCTGAAACAGAACCGCCTGTATCCCGAGAGGGCTCTTAAAGGAGCTTAGCCTTACAGCAGAGGGCCTGAAGTGAAAGTGTCGGTGAAGCAGGAGAAGCGGGACGAGGGCAGGCTCATGTTGCAAGAGGGGGTTGGGGTGGGTTTTCAGTTTTTACCGCCCGGTTGTTAAGCATCGCCTGGGCAAAGGACCTGGACAGACAACCTGGCAAGGGTTGGGTGGTGGGGGGGGGGAGGTGGGGGCAGGATTGCAGCTCTCCTTTAGAGAAACCTCTCGCCTGAATGTCTTTACGTTAGTTTCAATGAGAGAAAAATCGAGCTTGGGTTCCATGAGGGGGCTTGTGGTCCTTCGCCCACCTGACTTTCCTTCCTGCGCTCCGTCTGGGTGAGGCTTACTGTCCAGAGGGGGTGTGAAGACAAAACTCTACCCCACTGACTGAAGCTGCTGCTCGAGAAGGACATGCTTGCACTTATTTTAAAAAAGTATTTTATTTATTCTTGAGCTCTGGCTCTCCGTAACTTAGTGATGTTAAACCTCACCACTTACTCTCGGCACCTGGCTCAGTTGGTAGGGCTCTTGTCTCTAAGTCAGAACGTTACAGTTCAAACCCCATTCTAGAAGTTTGACCCTATAATCTAAGCTGGCACACCGACGTAGCACTGAGGAGGAGGTGTTGCAACAAGGTCCTAGCTGAGTGTTCCAATGGTTTAGGTGGGCATTAAAGGTTCTGTGGTGTTATTCAAAGCAAAGCAGGAGTACTCACAATGTCCTATCAAACATTACTCCAAACAACACCATTAAAAACAAAGCAGGCTAACTTAGTAATTCATCTGTTTACGCAGCGAGTGGTTATGATCTGGAATGCGCTGCCTGAAAGGGTGGTGGAAGCAGATACAATCGTGGCTTTCACAAAGGAATTGGATAAATACCTGAATGGAAAAATTTGCAGGGCTACGAGGAAAGAGCGGGGAATGGGACTAGCTGGATGCTCTTACAAAGAGCCGGCACAGGCTCGATGGGCTGAACAGCCTCCTTTTGTGCTTTAACCATTCTATGATTCTATGATCTATGATCTCATTGCTGTTGGTGAAATCTTGCTGTGTGCAAAATGTCTGTGAAGTACTGAACAATGTGTTTAAATGCTACATAAATGCAAATCTTTCTATCTCTTAATTTGGCCTTCACGGGAACACACTATTTGTTCCCGTGATTGTTTTCATTTCGATCAGGCTCAGAATTAAAAAAAATAATAGTGCTAAAATCTTTATCTACAAAATTGTAACTCTTCCACTGCCCCCCTCCCCCGGTGTGTTTTCTCCCTTCACATTATTCACAGTCTCTGCTGCCCTTTCCCCCTGTATTTCTCCATTAAAATTCGGTCTTTTCACCCCCCCGAGATGTTACCTCTTTTCATCCAATTAGAATCACAGCCAAAACATCCCTATTATTTTCGTACAAAATGAAAGGAAATGCCACCCGGTGGTGGGAGGCAAAATTACACCCAGGTCATCCTAGGCGATGCCAAATAAAATGTAATACAACCCAAACGCTAACACCGAGTCCAACGTGCAATTGATTCTATTCTCAAGGGGAACAAGACAAGTTATTAATCCTAAATCCGTCTCTTTTGCTCTTAGGGTCATTATAAAAGCCCCCAATTAAGCAGTCAGTAAGACTGGATGCCTCACGTGGTGAGCCATAGACCAGTTGGGCCGAATGGCCTGTTTCTGTGCTGTAAATTCTATGTAATGTGGGTCAATGAATTGGAACTAGTGGACAGTCATTGGCGTGCACAGAATCCCACAGGAAAGATGACCTCAGTGAGAAGGTAAGGTGCCACATAAATTAGGTCTACAGATAAATATTAACCAAAATATCTAATCAGCGAGTGAGAACTCTGCTGCACAATCTTTGAGCCAATGCCAACATTAGATTACTTGTGTTCATTTTCTTCTTGAATAAAATGTAAACTGTTTTTAACAAAGTTGCCGCAGCAGGAGACACGGGCCCTGAAAATCCACGGACTTGGAAGCTGGCAGTGACGTTGGGTATTGCGTTCACCAGTGATCACCTCCGCCCAACATGGACCCTGCCAGAGTTTGAAGGCTTATTGGGAGGGGACCCCATTTGCATGAGGCAGGCAGGTACAAGCACTACAATGGGGCATCTCCGGTGCCCGCCTGACCCATGCAGATAGAAAATCCAGCACCCGCCCGCCATCAGGCATGGTCTCGGTGACCTGTCATCTCTTTAGGGGATGACCAAGATTTTTTTTTAACAAAGGATAATCTTACCAACCTTTAGCTGTCCCTTCTGCTTGCCTGATCTGGTCGCCACCAGTTCCCAGAAGGAGCTCACTTAGGCACACCTGCAAGCCGTTACTCTCATCTCACTGGGCGCGCCAGCCTCCGGTAATGGGCCAGGTCCCGAATGAGCTGGGGATTCGGGAATTCCAGGATTAGGAAGTCCCTTGACCATTCCCCTCCCCCACCCCCCCAACCGGCTCGGCCTCCTTATGAGGTGTGGGAACAGATTCCACCCCCATTACAAGGCAAGCCCGGAAAAATCCTAGAAATGGCAGACAGCTGGCATCATCGGGTCCCTGCCGTTTTCCGCTAGTCTCCCAGCGGAGTTACGGCAGGAGTCTGGAGGAACCACCACAGATTTGTGAGGCCTTTATTCCTTTCTGAGAATTTGGATCAATGAAGTTTCCCTTACTTGACAGCGCTGTTCCTTCCAGCCTGCCCACCTTATGCTGTGACACCTGCCTGTGCCCTGATGCTTGGGTGGATTAGCACATCCATCAGATGGTGCAGTTTGAACACCCATCCTGCTCACTAAAATTCAAATATACTATTATGGGACAGCCTCGGTGTGTTTAAGTGCCTGAAAGTAGCGAAAATTCATTCTATCGGGCACAGAAATAGTTGATAATGTGCCTTAAGCGATTTCCTTTTTAAGAGTCCTTCCCCCATCTCCAGTAAAGCAATAGAAAAATAAGTCTGAACATAGGAATAAGTTCTCTATAAAGTTTTATGTTATACATAATTTCCTTATGAATAATTTGTGCTGCATTATTTATTTCAGTTTCATTTTCCTTATATTAAATGGTACAGTATGTCAGATAGTAAAATGCATTAAGCATTGTCAGGGACAGCATTACTAGTTAGTTTTCTTAAATTTGTTCTTGGGATGTGGGCAACTCTGTCAGGGCTGCATTTATTACCCATCCCCATTAGCCCTGAGAAGGTGATGGTGGGAATTCTCCTTGAATCGCTGCAGTCCTTATGGTGCTAGTACTCCCAAGATGATGTTAAGTAGTGAATTCTAGAATATTGAATCAGCGACAATGAAGGAACGCTGATGTATGTTCAAATCGGGATGATGTATGACTTAATTGGCTGCCACGTTTCTACATTGCAACAGTGACTACACTTCGAAAGTACTTCATTGGCTGGAAAGCGCTTTGGGACGTGCTGAGGTCATGAAAGGTGCTATACAAATGCAAGTTCTTTCTTTTGGAGGAGAACCTTTTCTTTTTATTCGTTCATGGGATGTGGGCGTTGCTGGCAAGGCCAGCATTTATTGCCCATCCCTAACTGCCATTGAGAAGGTGGTGGTGAGCCGCCTTCTTGAACCGCTGCAGTCCGTGTGGTGAAGGTTCTCCCACAGTGCTGTTAGGAACGGAGTTCCAGGATTTTGACCCAGCGACGATGAAGGAACGGCGATATATTTCCAAGTCAGGATGGTGTGTGACTTGAAGGGGAACTTGCAGGTGGTGTTGTTCCCATGTGCCTGCTGCTCTTGTCCTTCTAAGTGGTAGAGGTCGCGGGTTTGGGAGATGCTGTCGAAGAAGCCTTGGCGAGTTGCTGTAGTGCATCCTGTGCACAGCCACTGTGCGCCGGTGGTGAAGGAGTGAATGTTTAGGGTGGTGGATGGGGTGCCAATCAAGCGGGCTGCTTTGTCCTGGATGGTGTTGAGCTTCTTGAGTGTTGTTGGAGCTGCACTCATCCAGGCAAGTGGAGAGTATTCCATCACACTCCTGACTTGTGCCTTGTAGATGGTGGAAAGGCTTTGGGGATTCAGGAGGTGAGTCACTCACCGCAGAATACCCAGCCTCTGACCTGCTCTTGTAGCCACAGTATTTATATGGCTGGCCCAGTTAAGTTTCTGGTCAATGCTGAACCCCAGGATGTTGATGGTGGGGGATTCGGCGATGGTAATGCCGTTGAATGTCAAGGGGAGGTGGTTAGACACTCTCTTGTTGGAGATGGTCATTGCCTGGCACTTGTCTGGCGCAAATGTTACTTGCCGCTGATCAGCCCAAGCCTGGATGTAGTGGTGTTACTACACTCTACAACACCTTTTCCCTCATCTCTTTCTGGTTCTTGCACATAGTGCACACAGTAATCCATCAGCTTGGCACCTCCTGCCATGGAAAGAGTGCCCTGAAGTGCTCACTTTGCACTCACCTCACAATGGAGCTTATTCACTTCACTACCATAGAACAGCAACCTGTGCCAGTCCGCTCCTTGCCCACAGACTCTGTTTTGTGCCTTGGGTTGCCTTTGACCTACTACTCCCCCCACTCCCCACCCCCCCCCCCTCTAGGCTGGAAGATTTTTCTCTTTTAATTTTTCCCAGCAACCCTTAAAAAGTCACGCCCCATTATGCTGCCCCTCCATCATTCGGTCTGAGCATATTGTGCACTAAGTGCTGGCAGTGCACAGTACTTATTTAAGTGAACTGACCTCACATTATATCACAAGGTCAGCTTTTGGTCCCGCAGGGCTGGCCAGCACCAGATAAGGAGCGGGTTCACGTTACCGATCACTGTGAGTTGCTATAAGATAACTACAGTTATAAACGGCCACCTGACACAAATCCTATCCTGACACCGGTAAACAGATCGTCTAAATACTCTATTATACTTAAGGGATAAGGCAAGAGATGTATAAAGGCAAATGTATAAAGATGTATAAAGAGAGTGCAGAGAAGATTTACAAGAATGTTGCCAGAACTTGAAAATTGCAGCTACGAGGAGAGATTGGATAGGCTGGGGTTGTTTTCCTTGGAGCAGAGGAGGCTGAGGGGAGACTTGATTGAGGTGTACAAAATTATGAGAGGCCTAGGTAGAGTAGGCAGGAAGTACCTGTTTCCCCGGAGAGTTCAAGAACTAGAGGACATAGATTTAAGCTGATTGGCGGAAGGATTAGAGGGGACATGAGGAAAAACTTTTTTACCCAGAGGGTGGTGGGTGTATGGAATTCGCTGCCTGAATTGGTGGTAGAGGCAGGGACCCTCAACTCTTTTAAAAATTACCTGGACCTGCACCTAAAGTGCTGTAAGCTGCAGGGCTACGGACCGGGTGCTGGAAGGTGGGATTAGAATGGGCACCTGGTTGTTCTTCGAGCCGGCGCGGACATGATGGGCCGAATGGCCCCCTTCTGTGCTGTATCTTTTCTATGGTTCTAACTAAAGAAAAGGTTCTCTGACTATGTAAACTATAATTTTGGTAATAAATGGATTCAATTTCCTCTGTGCACTAACTTTGGTGCAGATTAACACATCCCCTTTAAGTTTTTGCCTGCATTACTTCAGTGTAGTCCTGGACCCATTTGTTTTAATGGGACCGTATAATCTGGTGCACTAGAACTAGCAACACAGAGGAAATTAAACCACCAAAGACAAAGGCACGTACTTCTGCGTGCAATTTAACATTAATTTTTCTAACACTTTTTATTTACGTGGTGATACGGTCTACTTATAGTTAGATGCCACAAATTCAGCTTTCAGAATCTCATGTTGTGACCATGGACCTCTTGCAGACCCATCACTACAGTTGTGGAGTGACTGATGGCCCGACAGTACCAATTTAAATGAGGTTTTGCAGTTTCTAACCTTAAAGTTAACATATGCTTTTCATTCCCCGATCATAAGGAATAAAACATTCAATACTTTAGTCATGGCCTGAAAATACCATTCCAAGTCATCTATTGGGATTTTTCATTAGGTGTTAGTGACAGCCAAAAAGTACAATTCTGGAACTTGACACCAAGTTGCCCCCTTGGTCATTATCATGTTATACACTGGTTCAGGACACAGACTGTAAGGAATACAAGTGGAAAATTTCCTCTGGTGCCTTATGTGTTAGTGACATTGTAAATGTAGTAGGAAGGTTTCCTGTGTTGTCCATTTCTGGCATTCTGAAAGAATGCAATTATAACTTTGCCAGAAATAACATTTAGAGGAAATCTTCTAGCAGCTGTTTACGATGTTGCAAATGCATCGAAAAATCTTCTCTCTGTGTTATGTAAGATTTAAGATCAAAGACATTGGCCCCGAAAATCCACATACTCATCAGTGGACTCGGGGGCCATCTGAGGGAAGGCAGAGAGGTTCGGACAGAGGATGCAGGCATACGGTATATTTCTGCAGCGGAAGTGGGACCCGGAAGTGGATTCCAGGTATGGTTCAAGATCTAAAATACACAGGAGAAAACATTTTTCAAGAAGGGTTGCCATCTTCCTGAAACAAAAGGGGGCTGATTTCTTATATTTATTTACTTCTTCAACCAGACCTGCCCGAGGGTAGCCAACTCTGATCGGACATGTTCCTGGAGGCATTGGCACATGAGCTTCCCACCCCCAACCATCTCACCGCCCCCCCACTCTCCCGCCATCCGCATGGCACATCGCCTTCCCACGCCAATTGGAAAATGAACAGACTCTTTATTATCCGATTGGATGATTCTTGACTGAAAATATGTTTTCATTTGCTTTAAAAAAAAATTTTTTTTAAATGCCCCAATAATTTTTCTCCTGGGTTGCTGGAAGCAGTGGCATGGAGATTAATTGTTAATTCCTGGAGGGTTGGTGACCGTAACCTGCCTGCTCATATCCACAAGCAGCTGACCAGCGCCACTTTGTAGTATCCCCGTCCCATCTAGCTAGCGCCCAGGTTGTGTTGACACTGCAGCAGGCAACCAACAACTTCATATGAATTACCTGACCCTGGGACATCTGACAAGATCAGGCAATTAGGGCGACCGGCATGTCAGAAATCCCCCCCTCCGATCAGTTAGGGTGGCGGGAGCAGAATTGCAGGTATTTCAGCCCATTTTGATTGTGGAGACTCTTACAATTTGGGCTGTCTCTCAAGCTCTTTATCTGTTGTCGCAGCAACAGCAGGCTCCTATGAACCAAACACATTTTATTGTATGTATATCCTACATTGGCCCCTGGTCCAGCAATACCTCAATTTTAAAATTCGCAAACTTGTTTTATAAGAACATAAGAACATAAGAAATAGGAGCAGGAGTAGGCCAATCGGCCCCTCGAGCCTGCTCCGCCATTCAATAAGGTCATGGCTGATCTGATCCTAACCTCAAATCTAAATTCATGTCCAATTTCCTGCCCGCTCCCCGTAACCCCTAATTCCCTTTACTTCTAGGAAACTGTCTATTTCTGTTTTAAATTTATTTAATGATGTAGCTTCCACAGCTTCCTGGGGCAGCAAATTCCACAGACCTACCACCCTCTGAGTGAAGAAGTTTCTCCTCATCTCAGTTTTGAAAGAGCAGCCCCTTATTCTAAGATTATGCCCCCTAGTTCTAGTTTCACCCATCCTTGGGAACATCCTTACCGCATCCACCCGATCAAGCCCCTTCACAATCTTATATGTTTCAATAAGATCGCCTCTCATTCTTCTGAACTCCAATGAGTAGAGTCCCAATCTACTCAACCTCTCCTCATATGTCCACCCCCTCATCCCCGGGATTAACCGAGTGAACCTTCTTTGTACTGCCTCGAGAGCAAGTATGTCTTTTCTTAAGTATGGAGACCAAAACTGAGATCAAAGCCCTCCATGGCCCTCCCTATCTCTGTAACCTCCTCCAGCCCTACAACCCTCCGAGATCTCTGCACTCCTCCAATTCTGGCCTCTTGCGCATCCCCGATTTTAATCACTTCATCACTGACGGCCATGCCTTCAGCTGTCGAGGCCCTAAGCTCTGGAATTCCCTTCCTAAACCTCTCCGCCTCTCTACCTCTCTCCTCCTTTAGGATGCTCCTTAAAACCTACCTCTTTGACTCACCTGTCCTAATACTTCCTTATGTGGCTCGGTGTAAAACTTTGTTTGATAATTGCTCCTGTGAAGCGCCTCGGGACGTTTTACTACGTTAAAGGTGCTACATAAATGCACATTGTTGTTGTTCTTGTATGTTCTTGGGATGGGGCGGCACTGGTAAAGGATGTATTTAGCCAATTCCTGAGCAATTGCCTTTTTACGACTGAATGGTTTGCAGGCCACTTCCAATGGCATCAAGAGTCAACCTGGTCAATTTAGACTTTTGGGCGCCCCCGCCATTTTGAAGCCCTGGCCTGATTTAAATCTGGGAGGTGACCTGCAGTTGTGTCAAACAGGCTTCTGGAGGCAACTCGCCGGATTGATGCCTCAAGATCGGGTCGGGACGGCCGCCAGCATCTAAGTTGCTGGGGGGTTGCGAAGGCAGAGGGCGGCGGTCCAGGGGCGGCAGCGGCCCAGATTATTTTTGTGGGCCCCAAGGGGGCACTCCTGCTCTTCCGTGGCCCACAAAAATGATTCAACACTTGCCTTTGGCGGACCTCTGGGGTTCCATTGGGCAGTGCAAGCTCTGTTCTAACCTAAAATGGTAATCGGGGTCCTATTTATGCCATAGGACTCCAATTTCCATATTAAAAAGCATCTAATGCCTGAAACAGGCAGGCGCCTTGGACACTCGGAGTCAGACCCATTTCGCAATGGAGCTGGCTGCATCGCTGGTAGTGACGGGGCAGTAAAACAACCAACCCCATTTTAAAGCCATTACCACCCCATTAACACCAGGTGAAGGCGATGAAAATCGACCCCAATGACTCACTCAGAATTGTCCACAACGTTAGCCACTAGCCACATGTGGCTAATCGGGAATCCAGATGTGGCTAATTGCATTTTTGATTAGCAAATAAAATATGAGTAATAGACACCGTCATTGGGCGTATGATCCAAATACAGATATTCGTACGTGTACTTTAATCTTCTTGTGCATTTGTTGGTAAAATGGTACAATGAAAGTCAGAGAGTGAGAGTTGATTTTTGATTGTTTGGTGTGCTTTATCGATGGAATGAAAATTGGGTGGGTTCTATACAGGGCGGGTGATCTGCTGTGTTCAGATTACCTCCCAGGCGGTGAAGACAAATATCTACCCCGTAATGACCAGTGGAAACATTCCTTGCTTGGGGTTCGATCGCCCGCTGAGCTGCAAGGGGAACTTCTGGGACACGGTTGAAAAGAGCAAAACCAAATAGGTTTGTCGCTTCATCTCAAAAGCATCTTTCGCCAACTTCATGCAAATTGTTCAAAAAGGCACTCAGCGCAAACATCTTGGGACAGCAAAGAGAGATACCAACATGGATTTTGAAAAGGGCCTCCTTTATCTACCAGTTTCAAAGGCCAAGCAACGGCTACCGAAAATCTAAACGGAAAGCTGCACCGCAGAAGTCAGCGTGCGTAGGATACAGCATCGGCTGAGTGCGCCAGCCATAAGCCTTTGACAGGGTTTTTGTAATAATTAACCAGCGTTTACCAGTTGCCTGCTGTCACTGTAAGCCCTGGTTAGGACAGCGCCACAAGATGAAAAATTAAACCAGCGTGTGCACCTCCCTTTCTGAAGAGCAGCCACCCTAAATTTAGACTGGCTTTTCACTGTCTGGTGGATCAATCCAGATAGACAATGAACATTTCAAAAAGGAGTTATAGTGCCACGTGAAGCATGTTAAATTTAATACTGGACTGAGTGCCACAAGACAAACCTTAAATTTACTCCATTAACTTTTTTTATATAAACTAATATAAATGGAATAAACTAAACCGTTGTTAGCATAATAGGTGCACTCCAGCCAACCACAGTCATTATACAATTCATGCAGGTCAGGAATGCACAGTATTTTAAGCTGATGCCACAGGTCAAATCTATATGGGTTAAATTTCCTCTTGTGGTCACGAGGGGTGTTGCCACCATATTGAGGAGTTGTTCATCTGGCTGAGTGCCCGCTCCACAAACTGCATCAACATCATTTCGACGGCTTGAGAAAAGTGCTGTGCGGCAGAACCTGGCTCTTGCACCACAATTGCTTTGTGTTATTTGTTTTCTTTCTTAAGATCTTGTCACAGCAGGGGAGAAATAAACAATGGTCGCACAACAAAGTCCAAAACTGTGGGGGAATCCAAAACCAGGGGTCATAAGTATAAGACGGTCACTAATAAACCCAATAGGGAATTCAGAAGAAACTTCTTTAGCCAGACAGTGGTTAGAATGTGGAACGCGCTACCACGTAAATATTGCAAATGGATAATTCAATCTTTCAAAAGACTGCACGGGGCAAAACCCAGTGGCTGGCATACTAAATGTAGAGGCAGGAATCAGAATCGCTGGATTAGTGATGGAGTGGCCCAGCATCCAAACCCCATTTGATGGTTGAGGTGGAGATGCTGTTGCAGGAGGTGGGTGCTGGAAGGACTGCCATGTTTGCTACTCCAAAGAACCCACCTCAGAGAACAACACTGCAAAATGCCTGGCAGGAGGTGACAGTGAAAAAGTTGAGGAAGGAAGGGAGCTTGACTGAAACTGACAGTAATGTCCCAGAACAGTTCTGATGAAGGGTCTTCACTTGAAATGTTAACTCATCTGCTCTCTCCACAGATGTTGACTAACCAAGTTGAGTGCATATTCTGTTTTTGTTTCAGATTTCTAGCATCTGCAGTTTTTTTTTGCTTTTTGTCAGTAATGTCCCTATAGCTTGGCTATAGACACCTTTGCAGTAGATAGCACAGAACTGCAAATGGGCTCTGTGCAGACCCAGAGCCTATGGAGGCAACTCCACCTTGTAATCACTAAGGGATGTGTTCCTGGGGCTGCAGATATGTTGCAAGTATAATGACAGGTGCCAGTAGGCTGGTTTTGGTGCCGGGTGATCATCCTGACAAACCAACAATGACGGTCAGGAATAGAACCTCTGGTCCATCCAGCCTGTTCCACACAATTGTGATACCTTGTGTATATATTGTGATACCTTGCGTATCACAATAAATACACTCTCCACCCTATCAAAAGTCATGTGCCTTCTTTGATCTTTATCGCTTTTAACCATGAAATTGGGGTAGTTCAAAATTCAACCCCCATTGCTAAGTTGAACGTAACTTGATAACCATCAGAGACTCTTCACTTAGATGTCTTGTAGTGCCTCGAGCTGCTATGAAAGTTGGTTTTGTAAGAACTCCTTCATCATATTTCCTCTCTTATCAGATCTTCCTGTTCTGCTGAAGTCCTGTAAATGCTTCAGTTACAGTTGGCTTTTCAACTGTTAACAGACAGTATTTGGCTAGTCCAGGTTCTATATTAATGTACTTTTAGGAGAAAGCAAGATAGTTCTCATATTTTTAAAAATTTTATAAACATTACACAAAAATTAATAGCAGAAGTCTGTATAAAAACATACCACTAAACACAAAAAAGTGTAAAAGCCCTCAGATGCTTTAAGAGCTTCATTGCTCATGGAGGTTTCGTTCAGGTAATTTCGAATTCCAAGAGTAAACTCTCAAATCAATCCCCATCTAAGCAGGTGGAAAATGGCTGCAGACTTCAGTTAAGAGCACTAGAATATTTAAATGGCTCATTTTCAGTGGCAGTTGGTCCAAAAGGCCTGCCAGTAAATTGTGCTTGGCCTGAAAGTGCATGGCCAACGTTAGTTGTCCGTTGTCAATACCTGGCCACAATAACCACGGCAGTATAAGTGGTGGGGACTGTCAGTCACTCTACAGTTTCTAAATTTTGCCTAGGTGCAAAGGTTGGCTTCTGTCTGGCACCTACAATAGTTGCATAAGTACAAGGATTTATACCTGAGAACTAGAGGACAGAGAATGCTATCCCAATATCCCAATATTCAGGAAGTGAGTGAGACATTAAGCAGGAGTTCTATGCCAGCTATTCTGATAAGGTGGAGAGGAAATTGCTTGAGACAGTTTTATCTTATGTTATCAAAGTTCACCTAGAGAGCTTAGAGGCCCATAGGAGTAGCTGGCATAGAGTTAGAAGCAGTATGTCATGTCTCACAAATCTATTGGAATTCTTTCAAGATGCAACTAAATCTGTGTTTAAGGGCTATCCAATAGACATAAATTCATTGGATTTTCAGAAGACACTTGATAACGTTTCAGAAGTGAGACATGACTTTCAAAGAAAGTTACGGATCATGGAACTAATGGCAAATCAGGTCACTAGACTGAATTAAATTAAAAAGAAAGACTTGCATTTATATAGCACCTTATCATGTCTCAGAAACATCTCGAAACACTTTGCACACAAGGAAAAATTTTGAAATGCAATTAACTTTTGTATGTTCCAGAAGAATAGAATTGAAAAGCAGGGAAGCTATGTTAAACTTGTATCAAATGTTGGTTAGACCACACTTAAGAGTGCTGTGTACAGTTCTTGTCTCCATATTACAAAAAGGATATAGAGGCACTGGAGAAGGTGCAAAAAAGATTTACAAGGACGATACCAGAACGGAGAGGTTATAACTATCAGGAAAGACTGAACAGGCTGGGGCTCCTTTCTCTGGAAAAGAGAAAGCTGAGGGGTGACCTAATAGAGGTCTTTAAAATTATGAAGGGGGTTGATAGGGTAGATGTAAAGATGATGTTTCCAATTGTGGGGGAGTCCAAAACTAAGGGCCATAAATATAAGATAGTCACTAATAAATCCAATTAAGAATTAAGGAGAAGCTTCTTTACCCAGAGAGCGGTTGGAATGTGGAATGCGCTGCCACATGGAGTAGTTGAGGCGAATAGAATGGCGGCATATAAGGGGAAACTAGATAAGTACATGAGGGAGAAAGGAATAGAAGGATATACAGATAGGATTAGATGAAGTAGGGTGGGAGGAGGCTCATGTGGAGCATAAACACTGGCATAGACCAGTTGGGCTGAATGGCCTGTTTCTGTGCTGTAAATTCTGTGCAATGTAGCCCAACTCACTGCTCATTTTGCACAAGCAAGATTCCACAAAGGTCAAAGCCTTGAATGATCAGTTAATCTTTTTGGTGGTGTTGCTTGAGGGAGAGGTGGATCAGTTAAGCTGTTTGGTGGTGATGGTTGAGAGAGAGATGTTGTCCAGCATACCTGGAGAACTCTCTGCTCTTCTTCAACTACTGTAACAGGAATCAAATCCTGGCGTGGGGCTTGAACTCAGCTTAGCAACAAGAAATTTCTATCCCACTCTGTATAACCTTGTGGCATTTTACATTCAAAAGGACATTGAGGCACTGGAGATTGATGAGGAGAGCATGGCAAAGATGATTCCAGGGCTATGGACTCTAAACTATGAAGAGAGGCTCGCAGAACATAACAGGTTTTCCCTGGAGAAACCGAGAGGAAATTCAATCCAAGTCTATAAAATGCTGAGGTGTAACCAGGACTTTTGAATTGCATTGTGAGCACAGAATTAAAGGACATGAATGTAAATTATACAAACCACAAGCAAGACCAGAGATGAGAAGAATAGATTCTTTTTCTCACAGACTCGTGGATATGTGGAATTGAGCTTGAGTATATATCTGACTTACAGCTGCATGAGTACTGGTTTAGGAATAGATGAAAAGGTTAAGTACAGATGGAATTGTTCAAACAGTATGCGGAAAATAATGGTGAATAATCGTGCCCAACCTACTTGGACCATGGTAACATTATGTTATGGAAAGAAAATATTAAACAATGAATAGCAAAGGTTGTGAAAGTTGGACAGTTATAAATGAGCTTATGCCTTCATTAAAACTGCAGCCAGGGCAACTTTATACAAACGTGTTAATGTGTTCGTATACTAATATCACACAATGTATTATCACCCTATTAGAATTGGGGAACTCTTTAATTTTGGGCATCCAGAAGAGTCCCTGGGGTAGTTCTTGACTTTGTGCTACAGTGTAAAATGGATGATAATGAATTGTATTACACCTCTCCCAACTCGCTATCACCCATTTCACACTATCACCCAAAGTCAAAATCTACCCCTCTGATTCCAAACAATGAAAGGTGGACCACTTTGAAAATGGTAACAACAGAGGCTAGAATGAAAAAAAAAACAAGATTCATTAAGCTTCTTTTTAATAAATGTTCCTCTTACTTTTGCACCAAATCCATATACCTCTACTCCTTATTGATTCAGAAATCCATTTTTTTCTAAATGCTTTAACTAATTCACTGTACCAGTTGGCAGCAACTCTTCTCTGTAGGAACTGAAGTTGTGACCACTGAAGATGAGGTCAGGCTCCCCTTCTTGTTCTATTTTTCATGGTCTAACCAAGTGAAAGACTTCTGATTTTATTTATGTAGCTAGAGCTGATCGATATTATGAGGCTTTGCATTTGCACAGAGTGCATCATTTTAAATCTGAATTTATGCCCAGTAATACTATAAAATGCACTCCTACAAATCATTATTCCCCAGAGCTTTGACAGAGAAGGAAGGAAGTCTGTGTCATTAACAAAATAAAGTCACTATTCATCACTGAGCAGGACACAATCCACCTGTTGCCTGGCAGCATTTTGGCAGCTAAAAGCTCCTCAAAAATTCTACGTTGTAACTTCAAAAGAACATTTTTTTTTAAATGCTAAAATTCAACTCATAGATTCCAGTCTTTTGACACTATTTTCCTCTAGCTGTATATCCTTGGGACACATCCTTCGATATCAGCCTACTCTTCTTTCCCCACTCCCTCCATTCCACCATCAGTGGGCCTTTCTTTAGCCTCTGCACGCTGGAATTCCTTCCCCCAACACATCTGCGTTGTCATCTCCATCCCTTCAAAAGGCCCGCTCAATGCCCTTCTCCTCAACTATGTTTTTTTTCCCCTCTGGCCTACCTTTTCTCTTTTGGCCTCCTGTCTTGGTGTCCACTCTTGGTTCCCTAACCTTGCCTAAAGCACTCGAAGATGTTACTCTGAACATGAGAAGCACTATAGAAGTTAACTGTTTACACTATTAATTCCATGGACAGAGATCTCAAATCAGTATTTTTATTTTCAAGATTAAGCACCTACCTTATTTGTACATTCCTGACTGTTGATGAAGAAAAGTTAACCTGCATTATAATTACTTGACCAAATTTGAAGAAACTAAACAAACAGAGCACAAAGAGCTGTCTTATTATAGGCTGGGTCCTAGAATAGTAGTGCTGAACCAAGGCATGTAGGAACATAGGAACATAGGAACAGGAGTAGGCCATTCAGCCCCTCGTGTCTGCTCCGCCATTTGATAAGATCATGGCTGATCTGTGATCTAACTCCATATACCTGCCTTTGGCCCATATCCCTTAATACCTTTGGTTGCCAAAAAGCTATCTATCTCAGATTTAAATTTAGCAATTGAGCTAGTATGTGAGCGCTGTGCATTGATATTTACCCTATGATGTGCCATGGTTATGGTTTTTTTGCCTTGGATTGGGGCTTATTGCATGTCTATCATTTACATAGTTGTGTTTAAATAAATGAGGTAATCTCACTGTTTCAAACAGCGGATAATCAGACTGTGCCAGGCTAAAGTGCTATATAAACTTTTTATAGAAATATTTTTTAAAAAACATTATTTGACTTAACAGTGCCTGGAATTCAATGGTGAGACACTATCTGTGTGTCTGTGTCTGTGCCTGTGCCATTACTCATCATGACAAAACTGCGTTGATGCACGTAGCTGGATTTTTGTGTTTATCTTGCCATAACAGGAGGCACTTAATCTGACGTTAGATTCATTGACCTCATCTTTTTTGACAGCTGCAGAGCTGTCAGCTGTTGCCAGTTTGGTTTCTATGTTTATGCAATGGTGGGTGAATTGTCCACTCCACTCCTCCAAGATAAAAGCACCTCCATCTTTCAACACCACATGTAGTCAGTAATAAAGCCCTATATACTTTAAAAATTGTACCAAAGGGTTTCATTAGATGCCATTACAGAGTAGTAATACTGGAAGATTTATATTTCCACCTGTTCAAGCCAGCACTACTTATTTCCCAATGTTATGTACTCAGAGAACTCTACCTGGATTTTGAACTGTGCATCCTACAAGAAGTTTAATTTAGTAACACAAGTCTAATCAGTTTAGCTACCAACAGTTAAAGGGCTGTGGGTTCAAGCCCCACTACCATCTAAGCTGACACTGCTGTTTTGAGGGAGCAATGCACTGTTGGGAGGCCCCATCTGTCTGTTCAGGTTGTAAAAGCCCATTATTCAAAGGAGAGCAGGGGAGGTGTCCTGGACAGCATTTATCCCCTTGCGCAACACCACCAAAGCAGATTAACTGGTTACTTAACTCACTGCTGTTTGTAGGACCTTGCTCTGTGCAAATCTGCTGCCTTGTTTGCCTAAATAATGACCATGAGAACACTTCAGAAATAATTAAGTGGTTCTGAAAGGCGCTATATGAACGCAAGTTCATTCTTTCCTTCAATGCACTGGTCTAGGCTTTAAAATAAATTCAGTTGACTAGAGTATAAAGTGTTACTGTACTCATTGGGGGTGAAACTGGACTTGGGCGGGAACGCAAAACAGGCGGAATTACTTTTGCCGCCTGTTATACCACACACCCAATATTCAGTGCTACTGAAGGCAATGGAATTGAATATCGAGGGGGAGGGAGGTGTAACGGGCGTCCGATGCAATGCTGCCTGTTTTGCGTCCCCCATCCCGTGTCCAATTTAACCCCCATCATTTTCAGCATCACAATCAAGCTGTACTGAGGACACTGCTAGACCTGGTACTGTCGTAAAGAATCTGATCCCATTCATTCTTGAGTAACAGGATAATGAAACACAGGTCAAAGCCTGTAAAGTACAGCTGAAGGTTAGGAGAGGGAAACTGCCATTTTAAGATTAACTGGCAGAATCACCATAATTAACTATCTAGGATTGCCTAAAGGTCCATCAATGTCTGGAGATGAGAAATAAAATTGCACTCCTCATTATTAATGAAGAACAGATATGCTATCATTAAATTACCACTGCTGGATCTTGAGAAAAGAGACTAAGCAAACAAAACCTTGAAACTTAACCCAACTGTACATGCATAATCTCCTTATCTCTCTTATTACGAGAATCCAAATGTCACAACTGGGTCACATATGTTACAAGCAGAACAATAAATCCTGCAAGATTGCTTCCTGTTGCAGGCAATGCAATTCAAAGCATGACTGGTGAGTACGTGCCATTCTTCAAACACACCTTGAACTTCTGCTGGCTAACCTCTGCCTCTGTAACCAGGTGTAGGCAGTAGTACTGGTGAGCTCAGGCAACAGGCAAGCCCTTAAACAATTGAACTATTATTTGCTGTTTGCGTTGGCTGAAAAGACAATGCAATTCGTTACTGTAAAGTGGTGGCACCCGATCAATCTTTCCAAGGGTCTGACATGAAAGCGCCACCAAGCGATTTAGAGTTTCATTTTGAACTTCTTTCTGCATTCCTTTCACGTTGACATAACAATACCGCGTGATGCCAGAAAGGAAGTGCCAACGCTGTGCAGGACATTCAAGGGGCCCTTCCTCCACATCCATAACAACAAACCAGAGAGGTTCTCGATGCGACAAAGGTCATTTTGGAAACCCATCTAAAAAAGGGACAATTATTTTGGGGGGGGGGATTGGGGGAGAAAGTGTATAAATTTAGTAACTTTAACAATAACAACTTGCATTTATATAACAGCTTTAACGTAGTAAATGTCCCAAGGCACTTCACAGGAGCGTTACCAAATCAAATTTGACACGAGCCACATAGGGAGATATTAGGACAGGTGACCAAAAGCTTGATCAAAGAGGTAGGTTTTAAGGAGCGTCTTAAAGGAGCTGAGAGAGAGGTCGAGAAGTGGAGAGGTTTAGGGACTGAATTCCAGAGCTTAGGGCCTAGGCAGCTGAAGGCACGGCCGCCTATGGTGGAGCGGTAAAAATCGGGGATGCACAAGAGGCAAGAATTGGAGGAGCGCAGAGATCTCAGAGGGTTGCAGGGCTGGAGGAGGTTACAGAGATAGGGAGGGGCGAGGCCATGGAGGGATTTAAAAACAAAGATGAGAATTTTAAAACTGAGGCATTGCCGGACTGGGAGCCAATATAGGTCAGTGAGCATAGGGGTGATGGATGAATGGGACTTGGTTCGAGTTAGGATACGGGCAGCAGAGATTTGGATGAAAACAGCACAGTGACACCACGACATCACCTCAAGTCGTGTTATCTGCAGTGTTGATTTAAAACCCAGACGGTGGTTTCATCGATGTCACTTAAGGCACCACATTAAGTACAATAAGAGGCTCAGAAGTCCTTCACCATCGCTAATGGAAGAGGATTCATAAAGCACAAGTGCAATGCACCACTAATCCTATTTATTACTGTAGGAACATTTGGTCTGAAGTGACTAAAAATCTGTTAATTTTGCCAAGTGACTCATCAGTCAACCTGTAAGTGAAATGTGTGGACACATAACTAATTTTTTCAATTTTTGACTGGAATCTGAAACGTCTGCTGTGTGGTCTGAGAAGTGAGTTTAGAGTCTCGGTTAAGATAAAACTTATTTGATCAAATGTGTGGTTACTTGATCTTTTTGGTTTATTAGACTTTTTGAGGATGTAACTAGCAGGGTAGATAAAGGAGAACCAGTGGATGTAGTATATTTGGATTTTCAAAAGGCATTTGATAAGGTGCCACTTAAAGGTTATTACACAAGGTAAGGGCTCATGGGGTTGGGGATAATATATTAGCATGGATAGATGATTGGTTAAAGGACAGAAAACAGAGAGTAGGGATAAACGGGTCATTTTCAGGTTGGCAGGCTGTAACTAGTGGGATGCCATAAGGATCAGTGCTTGGGCCTCAGCTATTTACAATCTACATTCATGACTTAGATGAAGGGACCGAGTGTAATGTATTCAAGTTTGCTGATGATACAAAGCCAGGTGGGGAAGTAAGCTGTGAGGAGGACACAAAGAGGCTGCAAAGGGATATAGACAGGTTAAATGAGTGGGCAAGAAAGTGGCAGAAGAAGTATAATGTGGGGAAACGTGAGGTCATTCACTTTGGTAGGAAGAACAGAAAAACAGAATATTTTTTAAATGGTGAAACCTCACCTGGAGTACTGCATAGAGTTTTGGTCTCCTTATCTAAGGAAGGATATACTTGCCTTAGATGGGTGCAACGAAGGTTCACTAGATTAATTCCTGAGATGAGAGGGTTGTCCTATGAAGAGAGATTGAGTAGAATGGGCCTATACTCTCTGGAGTTTAGAAGAATGAGAGGTGATGTCATTGAAACATATAAGATTATGAGGGGGCTTGACAGGGTAGATGCTGAGAGATTGTTTCCCCTAGCCAGAGAGTCTAGAACTAGGGGTAAATTAAAAGATAAGGGGTCGGCCATTCAAGTCTGAGATGAGGAGGAATTTCTACACACAGAGGGTTGTGAATCTTTGGAATTCTCTATCCCAGAGGGCTGTAGATACTGAGTCATTGAAGATATTCAAGACTGAGATGGATAGATTTTTGGACTCTAGGGGAATCAAGTGATATGGGGATTGGGCAGGAAAGTGGAGTTGAGGTCGAAGATCAGCCATGATCTGATTGAATGGCGGAGCAGGCTAGAGAGGGCATATGGCTTGGATCTCTACTTTAAAAGGAAAAACTTGCAGGGCTATGGGGAAAGAACAAGACAGTGTGACTCATTAGTAGCTCCTTCAGAGAGCCGGCACAGATATGATGGGCCAAATGGCCTCCATCTACGCTGTATGATTCCATAATTCTATAAAGGAATGAAGGGTTTGATTTTTGTCATTGTATTGGTTGAAGGGGGGATGTTGGATAAGTCAACAGGAAAATGCCTTCTTTTTCTTCAAATAGTGCCATGGCGATCTTTAAGGTCCACCTGAACCACTAAACCAGGCAGACAAGGCCCCAGTATAACACTTCTTCCGAAAAACAGATTTATTTTAAACAGGTACTTAAAAGAGGTAAAATGCAAAATACTGTAGATGCTGGAAACCTGAAACAAAAACAGAAAATTCTGGAAGCACAAATCGAGAGTCATTTGAACTTTGGGCGATTGTGTAAAACGGCCGATAATGATTTAACCGCCCATTATACATCTCTCTAGATTTTCATTTCTATTGAAGTCAATCGGGTGAGGTGTGTAACGGGCGGCTGAATTGATATCGTCCGTTTTACACCATCGCCCAAAGTCAAAATTCCACCCCCCACCCCCCTCAGATCAGTCAGTATTTGCGTAGAGAACAGACTAGTTAACATTTCAGATGCAGACCCTTCAGGTTCCGCACTTGAAACATTAACTTCTCTGATCTCCACAGATGCTGACTGGCCTGCTGTGTGTTTCCGTCATTTTTTTGTTCTTATTTGAAGCAATAGTTTTGCCGTCAGTACCCCTTGGACAAATCTAACGTTATCACACTCCGGGTTACTTTCTGTCAACAGCAAACACAGGGGTAGAAATCCATCTTTGGGTGGCTGCGCTTGACGGGCACCTGTTATACGCCCGTCCTGATATTCGGTTTGACTGATGTCAATGGAAGTGGGTATCGGACGAGGAGTATAATAGGTCGCAGGTCCGATACCGCCCGTTTATGCTCTATCGCCCAAGGCAGATTTCTACCCCATTATATCAGGTTTGGAATTAGTGGAACGCTTTGCCACTAACAGCTTTTAAAACTGGGGGAAGAGGCCACTAACTGAGTAAGGTTTCCTAGTGCAGTCTCAGAAATGAAGTACATTTTTTCATTTGTTAGAAGTGCCTTATCTTTGACAAAAGGAACACTCGGGGAGCGTGTGTTTTCCCGATGGGCTCGCCCTTTGTGGTAAGGATTCCAGCCCCAATTATTAATATTTTTGAAAGTGTGGCGGCTAGCCATACCACTTTATCCTTTTGTCAGCTAAACGCCGCCCACCCCATGTCAACACTTGATTTTTCCTCATTAGTGGCTGAATCCAGCTCTTGTTACTCACCACAATGAAAATTTGTCAGCGAGCTGTAGCTGGCCATTTTCTAGTCTGAGTGAATGTGAGTCTTGTGATCTTGTGAACATCACATTATACTCGCATGATATTGTGTGACAGTATTTGTCTTTTAAAGTTTATTACATATAATATTTTTGGGGGGCTTTTATTTAAAATACTGCTGACTCAAGGGAAGACAATCCTTGTTATTGTAAATTTCGAGGCCCTGGAAATGATTTGGTTTTACCTTCACAAGTTTCCATTTACCAACCAATGCTCAGCAAATGTATATCTGATGGAGAGAAAATGACATTTAAACTATAAGCCAGTCATTGCAATTAAGGATAAACATTAAAAGTTTAAAAAAAAATTAAAACAGGATAAACAAGGTCCAGCAACAATTGTTGCAACCATCTAAATATATATTTTGAAGGCTCAGCAAAAGACAGTCTCTTGAAGTGAGGCATAAAATACATTAGATTGTACGATATTTTAGTACACTGGATAGATGTGCATACGTTCGACGAAATGACTGCAATTCAATTAATCTATTGGTTGTAGACATAGAAACACAGGAACAGGAGGAGGCCATTCAACCCCTCTAGCCTGTTCTGCCATTCAATTCGATCGTGGCTGATCTGCATCTTAACTCCATCGATTGTAACCCTTGCCTAACAAAAATCTATCAATCTCAGTTTTAACATTTTCAATTCACCCCTAGCCTCAACTGCTTTTTGGGGGAGAGAGTTCCAGATTTCCACTACCCTTTGTGTGAAGAAGTGTTTCCTGACATCATCTCTGAACGGCCTAGCTCTAATTTTAAGGTTATGCTCCCTTGTTCTGGATTCCCCCACCAGAGAAAATAGTTTCTTTCTATCTACCCTATCAAATCCTTTAATCATCTTGGACATGTCAATTAGATCAACCCTTAATCTTCTATATTCAAGAGAACGCAAGCCTAGTCTAAAACTCTGTAAGACAACGTGAATACAGGATGAAGTACTATGTAAATACAAGATGGTAGAAATTAGTTTAGCCCAGTTTTTGGGCACCAAATTCACACAAGGAAGATTGTTCCCAAGTATCCCACTGATCCGGGCTTTCCTGATTTCGGCTGGCTCAGTCACCAAGGCAGGTAAGTCCAGGAATAGAGGTGCCGAGACAGACAAGATGGGTACAGCGCGGGCCAGCTGTGACCGCAATGTTTTGCTGTGGAGCCAAGATGGAGTTTCTCCTGGCTCCCCATCAAGTTAAGTTAAAACCAAAAAACCTCCCTTTTTTTCCACGGCCTCCAGCGGTCCCTAAATAAAGGGACCACTGGTTAGGCCGCTGTCAAACTGAAAACACTAGTCAGAGCATGCACGGTGTGTGCTCCACCTAGTTTTCCACAAGTATTCCAGAAGGCTCCTGAAACATCCGTAGGACATTTCTCTGCTTACTTAAACTGGGCCAACACCAGATTCAGGCGGCCTCGGAGTCTGTGGACCACATCCGCTGTGTGATTGTAACATGCCAATGACCACCAAGCAGGCCAGACTTCAACAGAGACTATAACAGAAACTTAGAGGGGAGGTCATGTTAGTGCTGTGCTGACAGCTCCATGTTTCACAGCCCAAAGAGAAACAGTGTGAGGACTTTGTCCCTAACTTTGGCAGATTCTTCTCTCCAACATCTGAGCTAAGGGAACGAACTCTAAAAGCAAAAATACAATGAGTACCCATTCCTGCCCAGAACTTCATCAGAATTATAGCGTCTCCATGTAAGAAGTACATTTAAAAAGTAATATTAAATTGCTGACATGTAACTCCATGTTATGTCCTAAATAACATTTTTAGCCTCATAGTCGTACAAATATAAATTTGTGCCATTGTCGGTGCTCGATATATCAAATAACAACTTGACTAGAGTCTCTGAAAGAGTGCCATATGAAAGAATAATATCCTAAAACAAATGTCAAGAATGTCTGCACAGTAGTTAGTCTCTGTTCGACTCGATTAGTAGCACTTGTTGCACGACTAAACGAACAGTAAGCAACACTTTTCAGTTTAATAAACCTGCTGAAACATGCATCATTATTTTTCCCCACTGGCCTTGCAGTGAAAACTGCGAATTCCTGACATGCTACACTTTTCCCCTAGATTCTGCATTCCTTTCTAATAAAGACCATTTCTATTTATTACCACCGTTAAGTGATTAGACATGAAAAGAACATTGGGTCACTTTAAAGTACAGATTAGGTGAAAGAATGTCAGTGTTCTACCTCCTTTTGTTTGAAGAGTATGCGATTTTAATCTTTTAAAAAATCGTTGGCAATTTGAAGCAAATGTGCATATGCTAGAGTTGTTTTAAAACTGTTACCATGCAGGCTGCATTTTACAATATACAATACAGTTTGGGTTCTACTTTCACTTTTGTATTTCCCCTCTTCTGAAGACACCTACTCTTCCTGGGTACTGTTCTGCGAGCTACCAGCCGTCTCCAGTACCAGATTAGGCAATTGAGAGTCAACTATAAGGGAATGTAGAGTTACTTAGCAATGCATTTACACGACAACCAGACTGTCAGTGCGAATCAGTTGTAGTGTAAATGTAGCCAGAGTCTGGAGTCAGGGCCCAACCTGACACCCAAATGAAAGCGAGTGAGTCTCCCCGGAAGAGGGAGTCTTGCTCTGCTTTGCTTCAAAGTCAGCTCGGGCCTCAATAACCGATTTACACTCCCGAGCTTAGAAGTGGTGGGAGTGGTTTCGGCCTGGCATGGGTGCTAAACCTGTGAAATGTGAGTGCACTTTAGGACAGAAGATCAGGTTAATACGTGATGTTATTATGCTATCTAAGGGCCACAGAGAGCAGAAAGGCTGCCTCCTCCAAACAGTGGAATATTCCCATCTTCGTGATTTTAAAACTCACTTGTTCGTTGCTTCATGTGTTTGATGAAAAGAACCCAGAACACTAGTGGCAAAGTTGCAGCTGAGCCCAGTCCGATCATCGCCTGACATCTGCACTTACTTTACTGTCCAACATCGGACAATAGACAATGATCAGAAGTGGGAACTCAGCTGATTTTTCTACTTCCTAATTCAGAGGAGCTGAGGCAATCGTAACAGCCGCTCCCCCCATCCTCTGCTGCCCTAAAAGCTCAAATCAAGCCTTCATGCTCAGTACAGCTCAGTACTGCACGACTTAACCAAGAATGCTGACTGTATATTAAGGGGAAGCTAGATAAGTACATGAGGGAGAAAGGAATAGAAGGTTACGCTGATAAGGTTAGGTGAAGAGGGGTGGGAGGAGCGTCACGTGGACCAGTTGGGCCGAATGGCCCGTTTCTGTGCTGTAAATTCTATATAATTCTATGTAATTTCCTTCAATCCCTTTTATGCCAGAACATCTATTTTAGTGAAGATACAGTTTATGCATAACTCCTGTAAATGTTGAACTGTATATAAAGTATTGTTTTCCTCGGTGCCTTTGTGAGCCACATTAAAATTACAATGGATGTAAACACCATGAATTGGATATGAACATGGCATTCCCTGGTCACTGAGGATTTTGGAAATGCCGAGGAAGTTTCAGATCCCTATGGTGCGGTAATCTTTGCAACGGAAAATTAAAATTATGACAGTGACCTACCCCTAGTCATGACAGGTGTTTTCCCTCCAATCTGTTTCACTCTCCAAGTATCACTTACATGTAGACGAGAGAGAGAGAAAAAGAAAGAAAGAGAGAAAGAGTGAGATTTCAGAACAGGATAAGAATTCAACTATTTAGAAAAAGAAAAGACTCCATTGTTACAAATCAAAACTTTGCACTGAAACCTGACTTCAGAAAAGTTAAAGCACATAAAAAAATGTAAATAATATTTTTTACAGAATGTCAAAGCCACAGGCCAATCCAGAAGAGATTATACTTTCATCCAGGTGAAACTTACAAACATTACTGACACTGGGGGAATTTTATGTGCAAAGACAACATGTTTGTCCACTGATTGCACCACATTATCTTATTACTGCAGTTCATACAGTGTCTAGTGATCACAAGAAAGCGGAACCTAAAAACCATGCAACACACACACAGAAACAAAAAGATACATAGAAAACACAAACAAATACACAAACAATATCACACGCACAGCAACATCATATCACATACAGAAACAACATCATATCACATACAGAAACAACATCATATCACACACAGAAACAACATCATATCACACACAGAAACAACATCACATCACATACAGAAACATCACATCACACACAGAAACAACATCATATCACACACTGAAACAACATCATATCACACACAGAAACAACATCATATCACACACTGAAACAACATCATATCACACACAGAAACAACATCATATCACACACTGAAACAACATCATATCACACACAGAAACAACATCATATCACACACTGAAACAACATCACATCACACACAGAAACAACATCACATCACACACTGAAACAACATCATATCACACACAGAAACAACATCATATCACATACAGAAACAACATCATATCACATACAGAAACAACATCATATCACACACAGAAACAACATCATATCACACACAGAAACAACATCATATCACACACAGAAACAACATCATATCACATACAGAAAGATCATATCACACACAGAAACAACATCATATCACACACAGAAACATCATATCACATACAGAAACAACATATCACACACAGAAACAACATCACATCACACACAGAAACAACATCATATCACATACAGAAACAACATATCACACACAGAAACAACATCACATCACACACAGAAACAACATCATATCACATACAGAAACAACATCATATCACACACAGAAACAACAACACATCACACACAGAAACATCATATCACACACAGAAACAACATCATATCACACACAGAAACAACATCATATCAGACACAGAAACAACAACACATCACACACAGAAACAACATCATATCACACACAGAAACATCATATCACACACAGAAACAACATCATATCACATACAGAAACATCACATCACATACAGAAACAACATCATATCACACACAGAAACAACATCATATCACATACAGAAACAACATCACATCACACACAGAAACAACATCATATCACACACAGAAACAACATCATATCACATACAGAAACAACATCATATCACATACAGAAACAACATCATATCACATACAGAAACAACGTCATATCACACACAGAAACAACATCATATCACACACAGAAACAACATCATATCACATACAGAAACAACATCACATCACACACAGAAACATCATATCACACACAGAAACAACATCATATCACACACAGAAACAACATCATATCACACACAGAAACAACATCATATCACACACAGAAACAACATCATATCACATACAGAAACATCACATCACATACAGAAACAACATCATATCACATACAGAAACAACATCATATCACACACAGAAACAACATCATATCACACACAGAAACAACATCACATCACACACAGAAACAACATCATATCACATACAGAAACAACATCATATCACACAGAGAAACAACATCATATCACACACAGGAACATCACATCACATACAGAAACATCACATCACATACAGAAACAACATCATATCACACACAGAAACAACATCACATCACACACAGAAACAACATCATATCACACACAGAAACAACATCATATCACACACAGAAACAACATCATATCACACACAGAAACAACATATCACATACAGAAACATCACATCACACACAGAAACAACATCATATCACATACAGAAACAACATCATATCACATACAGAAACATCACATCACACACAGAAACAACACATCACACACAGAAACATCATATCACATACAGAAACATCACATCACACACAGAAACAACATCATAACACATACAGAAACATCACATCACACACAGAAACAACATCATATCACATACAGAAACAACATCATATCACACACAGAAACATCACATCACACACAGAAACAACATCATAACACATACAGAAAAAACATCATATCACACACAGAAACAACATCATATCACATCATATCACACACAGAAACAACATCATATCACACACAGAAACAACATCATATCACATACAGAAACAACATCATATCACATACAGAAACAACATCATATCACACACAGAAACATCATATCACACACAGAAATAACATCATATCACACACAGAAACAACATCATATCACACACAGAAACAACATCATATCACACAGAGAAAAAACATCATATCACACACAGAAACAACATCATATCACACACAGAAACAACATCATATCACACACAGAAACAACATCATATCACACAGAGAAAAAACATCATATCACACACAGAAACAACATCATATCACACACAGAAACAACATCACATCACACAAAGAAACAACATATCACACACAGAAACAACATCATATCACACACAGAAACAACATCATATTACACACAGAAACAACATGATATCACACACAGAAACAACATCATATCACACACAGAAACATCATCATATTACATACAGAAACAACATCACATCACACACAGAAACAACATCATATCACACACAGAAACAACATCATATCACACACAGAAACAACATCACATCACACAAAGAAACAACATCATATCAAACACAGAAACATCATCATATCACACACAGAAACAACATCATATCACATACAGAAACAACATCATATCACACACAGAAACAACATCATATCACACACAGAAACATCATCATATCACATACAGAAACAACATCACATCACACACAGAAACAACATCATATCACACACAGAAACATCATATCACATACAGAAACATCACATCACACACAGAAACAACATCATATCACATACAGAAACGTCACATCACACACAGAAACAACATCATATCACATACAGAAACAACATCATATCACACACAGAAACATCACATCACACACAGAAACAACATCATAACACATACAGAAAAAACATCATATCACACACAGAAACAACATCATATCACATCATATCACACACAGAAACAACATCATATCACACACAGAAACAACATCATATCACATACAGAAACAACATCATATCACATACAGAAACAACATCATATCACACACAGAAACATCATATCACACACAGAAATAACATCATATCACACACAGAAACAACATCATATCACACACAGAAACAACATCATATCACACAGAGAAAAAACATCATATCACACACAGAAACAACATCATATCACACACAGAAACAACATCATATCACACACAGAAACAACATCATATCACACAGAGAAAAAACATCATATCACACACAGAAACAACATCATATCACACACAGAAACATCATCATATCACACACAGAAACAACATCACATCACACAAAGAAACAACATCATATCACACACAGAAACAACATCATATCACACACAGAAACAACATCATATCACACACAGAAACAACATGATATCACACACAGAAACAACATCATATCACACACAGAAACATCATCATATCACATACAGAAACAACATCATATCACACACAGAAACAACATCATATCACACACAGAAACAACATCACATCACACAAAGAAACAACATCATATCAAACACAGAAACATCATCATATCACACACAGAAACAACATCATATCACACACAGAAACAACATCATATCACATACAGAAACAACATCATATCACACAAAGAAACAACATCATATCACACACAGAAACAACATCACATCACACACAGAAACAACATCATATCACACAAAGAACCAACACATCACACACAGAAACAACATCATATCACACAAAGAAACAACATCACATCACATACAGAAACATCATATCACACACAGAAACAACATCATATCACACACAGAAACAACATCATATCACACATAGAAACAACATCATATCACACACAGAAACAACAACACATCACACACAGAAACAACATCACATCACACACAGAAACAACAACACATCACACACAGAAACAACATCATATCACACACAGAAACAACATCATATCACACACAGAAACAACATCATATCACACACAGAAACAACATCACATCACACACAGAAACAACATCATATCACACACAGAAACAACATATCACACACAGAAAGAACATCATATCACACACAGAAACAACATCATATCACACAAAGAAACAACATCATATCACACACAGAAACAACAACACATCACACACAGAAACAACACATCACACACAGAAACAACATCACATCACACACAGAAACAACATCATATCACACACAGAAACAACATCATATCACACACAGAAAGAACATCGTATCACACACAGAAAGAACATCATATCACACAAAGAAACAACATCATATCACACACAGAAACAACAACACATCACATACAGAAACAACATCATATCACACACAGAAACATCATATCACACACAGAAACAACATCATATCACACACAGAAACAACATCACATCACACACAGAAACAACATCATATCACACACAGAAACAACATCACATCACACACAGAAACAACATCATATCACATACAGAAACAACATCATATCACATACAGAAACAACATCATATCACACACAGAAACATCATATCACACACAGAAATAACATCATATCACACACAGAAACAACATCATATCACACACAGAAACAACATCATATCACACAGAGAAAAAACATCATATCACACACAGAAACAACATCATATCACACACAGAAACAACATCATATCACACACAGAAACAACATCATATCACACAGAGAAAAAACATCATATCACACACAGAAACAACATCATATCACACACAGAAACAACATCACATCACACAAAGAAACAACATATCACACACAGAAACAACATCATATCACACACAGAAACAACATCATATTACACACAGAAACAACATGATATCACACACAGAAACAACATCATATCACACACAGAAACATCATCATATTACATACAGAAACAACATCACATCACACACAGAAACAACATCATATCACACACAGAAACAACATCATATCACACACAGAAACAACATCACATCACACAAAGAAACAACATCATATCAAACACAGAAACATCATCATATCACACACAGAAACAACATCATATCACATACAGAAACAACATCATATCACACACAGAAACAACATCATATCACACACAGAAACATCATCATATCACATACAGAAACAACATCACATCACACACAGAAACAACATCATATCACACACAGAAACATCATATCACATACAGAAACATCACATCACACACAGAAACAACATCATATCACATACAGAAACATCACATCACACACAGAAACAACATCATATCACATACAGAAACAACATCATATCACACACAGAAACATCACATCACACACAGAAACAACATCATAACACATACAGAAAAAACATCATATCACACACAGAAACAACATCATATCACATCATATCACACACAGAAACAACATCATATCACACACAGAAACAACATCATATCACATACAGAAACAACATCATATCACATACAGAAACAACATCATATCACACACAGAAACATCATATCACACACAGAAATAACATCATATCACACACAGAAACAACATCATATCACACACAGAAACAACATCATATCACACAGAGAAAAAACATCATATCACACACAGAAACAACATCATATCACACACAGAAACAACATCATATCACACACAGAAACAACATCATATCACACAGAGAAAAAACATCATATCACACACAGAAACAACATCATATCACACACAGAAACATCATCATATCACACACAGAAACAACATCACATCACACAAAGAAACAACATCATATCACACACAGAAACAACATCATATCACACACAGAAACAACATCATATCACACACAGAAACAACATGATATCACACACAGAAACAACATCATATCACACACAGAAACATCATCATATCACATACAGAAACAACATCATATCACACACAGAAACAACATCATATCACACACAGAAACAACATCACATCACACAAAGAAACAACATCATATCAAACACAGAAACATCATCATATCACACACAGAAACAACATCATATCACACACAGAAACAACATCATATCACATACAGAAACAACATCATATCACACAAAGAAACAACATCATATCACACACAGAAACAACATCACATCACACACAGAAACAACATCATATCACACAAAGAACCAACACATCACACACAGAAACAACATCATATCACACAAAGAAACAACATCACATCACATACAGAAACATCATATCACACACAGAAACAACATCATATCACACACAGAAACAACATCATATCACACATAGAAACAACATCATATCACACACAGAAACAACAACACATCACACACAGAAACAACATCACATCACACACAGAAACAACAACACATCACACACAGAAACAACATCATATCACACACAGAAACAACATCATATCACACACAGAAACAACATCATATCACACACAGAAACAACATCACATCACACACAGAAACAACATCATATCACACACAGAAACAACATATCACACACAGAAAGAACATCATATCACACACAGAAACAACATCATATCACACAAAGAAACAACATCATATCACACACAGAAACAACAACACATCACACACAGAAACAACACATCACACACAGAAACAACATCACATCACACACAGAAACAACATCATATCACACACAGAAACAACATCATATCACACACAGAAAGAACATCGTATCACACACAGAAAGAACATCATATCACACAAAGAAACAACATCATATCACACACAGAAACAACAACACATCACATACAGAAACAACATCATATCACACACAGAAACATCATATCACACACAGAAACAACATCATATCACACACAGAAACAACATCACATCACACACAGAAACAACATCATATCACACACAGAAACAACATCACATCACACACAGAAACAACATCATATCACACACAGAAACAACATCATATCACACACAGAAACAACATCATATCACACAAAGAAACAACATCATATCACACACAGAAACAACATCATATCACACAAAGAAACAACATCATATCACACAAAGAAACAACATCATATCACACAAAGAAACAACAACACATCACACACAGAAACAACATCACATCACATACAGAAACATCATATCACATACAGAAATATCATCATATCACACACAGAAACAACATCATATCACACACAGAAACAACATCATATCACACAAAGAAACAACATCATATCACACACAGAAACAACATCATATCACACAAAGAAACAACATCATATCACACACAGAAACAACATCATATCACACAAAGAAACAACATCATATCACACACAGAAACATCATATCACACACAGAAATAACATCATATCACACACAGAAACAACATCATATCACACACAGAAACAACATCATATCACACAGAGAAAAAACATCATATCACACACAGAAACAACATCATATCACACACAGAAACAACATCATATCACACACAGAAACAACATCATATCACACAGAGAAAAAACATCATATCACACACAGAAACAACATCATATCACACACAGAAACATCATCATATCACACACAGAAACAACATCACATCACACAAAGAAACAACATCATATCACACACAGAAACAACATCATATCACACACAGAAACAACATGATATCACACACAGAAACAACATCATATCACACACAGAAACATCATCATATCACATACAGAAACAACATCATATCACACACAGAAACAACATCATATCACACACAGAAACAACATCACATCACACAAAGAAACAACATCATATCAAACACAGAAACATCATCATATCACACACAGAAACAACATCATATCACACACAGAAACAACATCATATCACATACAGAAACAACATCATATCACACAAAGAAACAACATCATATCACACACAGAAACAACATCACATCACACACAGAAACAACATCATATCACACAAAGAACCAACACATCACACACAGAAACAACATCATATCACACAAAGAAACAACATCACATCACATACAGAAACATCATATCACACACAGAAACAACATCATATCACACACAGAAACAACATCATATCACACATAGAAACAACATCATATCACACACAGAAACAACAACACATCACACACAGAAACAACATCACATCACACACAGAAACAACAACACATCACACACAGAAACAACATCATATCACACACAGAAACAACATCATATCACACACAGAAACAACATCATATCACACACAGAAACAACATCACATCACACACAGAAACAACATCATATCACACACAGAAACAACATATCACACACAGAAAGAACATCATATCACACACAGAAACAACATCATATCACACAAAGAAACAACATCATATCACACACAGAAACAACAACACATCACACACAGAAACAACACATCACACACAGAAACAACATCACATCACACACAGAAACAACATCATATCACACACAGAAACAACATCATATCACACACAGAAAGAACATCGTATCACACACAGAAAGAACATCATATCACACAAAGAAACAACATCATATCACACACAGAAACAACAACACATCACATACAGAAACAACATCATATCACACACAGAAACATCATATCACACACAGAAACAACATCATATCACACACAGAAACAACATCACATCACACACAGAAACAACATCATATCACACACAGAAACAACATCACATCACACACAGAAACAACATCATATCACATACAGAAACAACATCATATCACATACAGAAACAACATCATATCACACACAGAAACATCATATCACACACAGAAATAACATCATATCACACACAGAAACAACATCATATCACACACAGAAACAACATCATATCACACAGAGAAAAAACATCATATCACACACAGAAACAACATCATATCACACACAGAAACAACATCATATCACACACAGAAACAACATCATATCACACAGAGAAAAAACATCATATCACACACAGAAACAACATCATATCACACACAGAAACAACATCACATCACACAAAGAAACAACATATCACACACAGAAACAACATCATATCACACACAGAAACAACATCATATTACACACAGAAACAACATGATATCACACACAGAAACAACATCATATCACACACAGAAACATCATCATATTACATACAGAAACAACATCACATCACACACAGAAACAACATCATATCACACACAGAAACAACATCATATCACACACAGAAACAACATCACATCACACAAAGAAACAACATCATATCAAACACAGAAACATCATCATATCACACACAGAAACAACATCATATCACATACAGAAACAACATCATATCACACACAGAAACAACATCATATCACACACAGAAACATCATCATATCACATACAGAAACAACATCACATCACACACAGAAACAACATCATATCACACACAGAAACATCATATCACATACAGAAACATCACATCACACACAGAAACAACATCATATCACATACAGAAACATCACATCACACACAGAAACAACATCATATCACATACAGAAACAACATCATATCACACACAGAAACATCACATCACACACAGAAACAACATCATAACACATACAGAAAAAACATCATATCACACACAGAAACAACATCATATCACATCATATCACACACAGAAACAACATCATATCACACACAGAAACAACATCATATCACATACAGAAACAACATCATATCACATACAGAAACAACATCATATCACACACAGAAACATCATATCACACACAGAAATAACATCATATCACACACAGAAACAACATCATATCACACACAGAAACAACATCATATCACACAGAGAAAAAACATCATATCACACACAGAAACAACATCATATCACACACAGAAACAACATCATATCACACACAGAAACAACATCATATCACACAGAGAAAAAACATCATATCACACACAGAAACAACATCATATCACACACAGAAACATCATCATATCACACACAGAAACAACATCACATCACACAAAGAAACAACATCATATCACACACAGAAACAACATCATATCACACACAGAAACAACATCATATCACACACAGAAACAACATGATATCACACACAGAAACAACATCATATCACACACAGAAACATCATCATATCACATACAGAAACAACATCATATCACACACAGAAACAACATCATATCACACACAGAAACAACATCACATCACACAAAGAAACAACATCATATCAAACACAGAAACATCATCATATCACACACAGAAACAACATCATATCACACACAGAAACAACATCATATCACATACAGAAACAACATCATATCACACAAAGAAACAACATCATATCACACACAGAAACAACATCACATCACACACAGAAACAACATCATATCACACAAAGAACCAACACATCACACACAGAAACAACATCATATCACACAAAGAAACAACATCACATCACATACAGAAACATCATATCACACACAGAAACAACATCATATCACACACAGAAACAACATCATATCACACATAGAAACAACATCATATCACACACAGAAACAACAACACATCACACACAGAAACAACATCACATCACACACAGAAACAACAACACATCACACACAGAAACAACATCATATCACACACAGAAACAACATCATATCACACACAGAAACAACATCATATCACACACAGAAACAACATCACATCACACACAGAAACAACATCATATCACACACAGAAACAACATATCACACACAGAAAGAACATCATATCACACACAGAAACAACATCATATCACACAAAGAAACAACATCATATCACACACAGAAACAACAACACATCACACACAGAAACAACACATCACACACAGAAACAACATCACATCACACACAGAAACAACATCATATCACACACAGAAACAACATCATATCACACACAGAAAGAACATCGTATCACACACAGAAAGAACATCATATCACACAAAGAAACAACATCATATCACACACAGAAACAACAACACATCACATACAGAAACAACATCATATCACACACAGAAACATCATATCACACACAGAAACAACATCATATCACACACAGAAACAACATCACATCACACACAGAAACAACATCATATCACACACAGAAACAACATCACATCACACACAGAAACAACATCATATCACACACAGAAACAACATCATATCACACACAGAAACAACATCATATCACACAAAGAAACAACATCATATCACACACAGAAACAACATCATATCACACAAAGAAACAACATCATATCACACAAAGAAACAACATCATATCACACAAAGAAACAACAACACATCACACACAGAAACAACATCACATCAGATACAGAAACATCATATCACATACAGAAATATCATCATATCACACACAGAAACAACATCATATCACACACAGAAACAACATCATATCACACAAAGAAACAACATCATATCACACACAGAAACAACATCATATCACACAAAGAAACAACATCATATCACACACAGAAACAACATCATATCACACAAAGAAACAACATCATATCACACACAGAAACATCATATCACACACAGAAATAACATCATATCACACACAGAAACAACATCATATCACACACAGAAACAACATCATATCACACAGAGAAAAAACATCATATCACACACAGAAACAACATCATATCACACACAGAAACAACATCATATCACACACAGAAACAACATCATATCACACAGAGAAAAAACATCATATCACACACAGAAACAACATCATATCACACACAGAAACATCATCATATCACACACAGAAACAACATCACATCACACAAAGAAACAACATCATATCACACACAGAAACAACATCATATCACACACAGAAACAACATCATATCACACACAGAAACAACATGATATCACACACAGAAACAACATCATATCACACACAGAAACATCATCATATCACATACAGAAACAACATCATATCACACACAGAAACAACATCATATCACACACAGAAACAACATCACATCACACAAAGAAACAACATCATATCAAACACAGAAACATCATCATATCACACACAGAAACAACATCATATCACACACAGAAACAACATCATATCACATACAGAAACAACATCATATCACACAAAGAAACAACATCATATCACACACAGAAACAACATCACATCACACACAGAAACAACATCATATCACACAAAGAACCAACACATCACACACAGAAACAACATCATATCACACAAAGAAACAACATCACATCACATACAGAAACATCATATCACACACAGAAACAACATCATATCACACACAGAAACAACATCATATCACACATAGAAACAACATCATATCACACACAGAAACAACAACACATCACACACAGAAACAACATCACATCACACACAGAAACAACAACACATCACACACAGAAACAACATCATATCACACACAGAAACAACATCATATCACACACAGAAACAACATCATATCACACACAGAAACAACATCACATCACACACAGAAACAACATCATATCACACACAGAAACAACATATCACACACAGAAAGAACATCATATCACACACAGAAACAACATCATATCACACAAAGAAACAACATCATATCACACACAGAAACAACAACACATCACACACAGAAACAACACATCACACACAGAAACAACATCACATCACACACAGAAACAACATCATATCACACACAGAAACAACATCATATCACACACAGAAAGAACATCGTATCACACACAGAAAGAACATCATATCACACAAAGAAACAACATCATATCACACACAGAAACAACAACACATCACATACAGAAACAACATCATATCACACACAGAAACATCATATCACACACAGAAACAACATCATATCACACACAGAAACAACATCACATCACACACAGAAACAACATCATATCACACACAGAAACAACATCACATCACACACAGAAACAACATCATATCACACACAGAAACAACATCATATCACACACAGAAACAACATCATATCACACAAAGAAACAACATCATATCACACACAGAAACAACATCATATCACACAAAGAAACAACATCATATCACACAAAGAAACAACATCATATCACACAAAGAAACAACAACACATCACACACAGAAACAACATCACATCACATACAGAAACATCATATCACATACAGAAATATCATCATATCACACACAGAAACAATATCACATCACATACAGAAACAACATCACATCACATACAGAAACAACATCATATCACACACATAAACAACATCACATCACACACAGAAGCATCATCATATCACATACAGAAACATCATATCACATACAGAAACAACATCATATCACACACAGAAACAACATCACATCACATACAGAAACAACATCATATCACACACAGAAACAACATCACATCACACACAGAAGCATCATCATATCACATACAGAAACAACATCATATCACACACAGAAACATCATCATATCACATACAGAAACATCATCATATCACACACAGAAACAACATCATATCACATACAGAAACAACATCATATCACATACAGAAACAACATCACATCACACACAGAAACAACATCATATCACATACAGAAACAACATCATATCACATACAGAAACAACATCATATCACATACAGAAACAACAACATATCACATACAGAAACAACATCACATCACGTACAGAAACAACATCATATCACACACAGAAACATCATCATATCACATACAGAAACAACATCATATCACACACAGAAACATCATCATATCACACACAGAAACAACATCATATCACACACAGAAACAACATCATATCACATACAGAAACAACAACATATCACATACAGAAACAACATCACATCACGTACAGAAACAACATCATATCACACACAGAAACATCATCATATCACATACAGAAACAACATCATATCACACACAGAAACATCATCATATCACACACAGAAACAACATCATATCACACACAGAAACAACATCATATCACATACAGAAACAACATCACATCACGTACAGAAACAACATCATATCACGCACAGAAACAACATCACATGAGACACAGAAACATCATCATATCACACACAGAAACAACATCATATCACATACAGAAACAACATCATATCACACACAGAAACAACATCATATCACATACAGAAACAACATCATATCACACACAGAAACAACAACATATCACACACAGAAACAACATCATATCACACACAGAAACAACATCATATCACACACAGAAACAACATCATATCACACACAGAAACAACATCACATCACACACAGAAACAACATCACATCACACACAGAAACAACATATCACACACAGAAACAAGATCATATCACATACAGAAACAACATCATATCACACACAGAAACAACATCATATCACACACAGAAACAACATCACATCACATACAGAAACAACATCATATCACACACAGAAACAACATCATATCACATACAGAAACAACATCATATCACACACAGAAACAACATCACATCACATACAGAAACAACATCATATCACACACAGAAACAACATCATATCACACACAGAAACAACATCATATCACACACAGAAACAACATCATATCACACACAGAAACAACATCATATCACATACTGAAACAACATCATATCACACACAGAAACAACATCACATCACACACAGAAACAACATCATATCACATACAGAAACAACATCATATCACATTCAGAAACAACATCATATCACATTCAGAAACAACATCATATCACAGACAGAAACAACACATCACACACAGAAACAACATATCACATACAGAAACAACATCATATCACGCACAGAAACAACATCATATCACATACAGAGACAACATCATATCACACACAGAAACATCATCATATCACATACAGAAACAACATCATATCAAACACAGAAACATCATCATATCACACACAGAAACATCATATCACATACAGAAACAACATCATATCACACAGAGAAACAACATCATATCACATACAGAAACAACATCATATCACATACAGAAACAACATCATATCACATACAGAAACAACAACATATCACATACAGAAACAACATCACATCACGTACAGAAACAACATCATATCACACACAGAAACAACATCACATCACACACAGAAACATCATCATATCACATACAGAAACAACATCATATCACATACAGAAACAACATCATATCACACACAGAAACAACACCATATCACATACAGAAACAACATCATATCACACACAGAAACATCATCATATCACATACAGAAACAACATCATATCACACACAGAAACATCATCATATCACACACAGAAACAACATCATATCACACACAGAAACAACATCATATCACATACAGAAACAACATCACATCACGTACAGAAACAACATCATATCACACACAGAAACAACATCACATCACACACAGAAACATCATCATATCACACACAGAAACAACATTATATCACATACAGAAACAACATCATATCACACACAGAAACAACAACATATCACACACAGAAACAACATCATATCACACACAGAAACAACATCATATCACACACAGAAACAACATCACATCACGTACAGAAACAACATCATATCACACACAGAAACAACATCACATCACACACAGAAACATCATCATATCACACACAGAAACAACATTATATCACATACAGAAACAACATCATATCACACACAGAAACAACAACATATCACACACAGAAACAACATCATATCACACACAGAAACAACATCATATCACACACAGAAACAACATCATATCACACACAGAAACAACATCATATCACACACAGAAACAACATCATATCACACACAGAAACAACATCACATCACACACAGAAACATCACATCACACACAGAAACAACATATCACACACAGAAACAACATCATATCACATACAGAAACAACATCATATCACACACAGAAACAACATCACATCACACACAGAAACAACATCACATCACATACAGAAACAACATCATATCACACACAGAAACAACATCATATCACATGTAGAAACAACATCATATCACACACAGAAACAACATCATATCACACACAATAACAACATCATATCACACACAGAAACAACATCATATCACACACAGAAACAACATCATATCACATACAGAAACAACATCATATCACACACAGAAACAACATCATATCACATACAGAAACAACATCATATCACAAACAGAAACAACATCATATCACATACAGAAACAACATCATATCACACACAGAAACAACATCATAACACACACAGAAACAACATCATATCACACACAGAAACAACATCATATCACACACAGAAACAACATCACATCACACACAGAAACAACATCATATCACACACAGAAACAACATCATATCACATTCAGAAACAACATCATATCACATACAGAAACAACACATCACACACAGAAACAACATATCACATACAGAAACAACATCATATCACACACAGAAACAACATCATATCACATACAGAGACAACATCATATCACACACAGAAACATCATCATATCACATACAGAAACAACATCATATCAAACACAGAAACATCATCATATCACACACAGAAACATCATATCACACACAGAAACAACATCATATCACACGCAGAAACAACATCATATCACATACAGAAACAACATCATATCACATACAGAAACAACAACACATCACACACAGAAACAACATCATATCACATACAGAAACAACATCACATCACACACAGAAACAACATCATATCACACACAGAAACAACAACACATCACACACAGAAACAACATCATATCACACACAGAAACAACATCACATCACACACAGAAACAACATCATATCACATACAGAAACAACATCATATCACACACAGAAACAACACATCACACACAGAAACAACATCATATCACATACAGAAACATCATATCACACACAGAAACATCACATCACACACAGAAACAACATCATATCACACACAGAAACAACAACACATCACACACAGAAACAACATCATATCACACACAGAAACATCATCATATCACATACAGAAACAACATCACATCACACACAGAAACAACATCATATCACACACAGAAACAACATCATATCACACACAGAAACAACATCATATCACACACAGAAACAACATCATATCACATACAGAAACATCACATCACATACAGAAACAACATCATATCACATACAGAAACAACATCATATCACACACAGAAACAACATCATATCACACACAGAAACAACATCACATCACACACAGAAACAACATCATATCACATACAGAAACAACATCATATCACACAGAGAAACAACATCATATCACACACAGAAACAACATCATATCACATACAGAAACATCACATCACATACAGAAACAACATCATATCACACACAGAAACAACATCATATCACACACAGAAACAACATCACATCACACACAGAAACAACATCATATCACACACAGAAACAACATCATATCACACACAGAAACAACATCATATCACACACAGAAACATCATATCACATACAGAAACATCACATCACACACAGAAACAACATCATATCACATACAGAAACGTCACATCACACACAGAAACAACATCATATCACATACAGAAACAACATCATATCACACACAGAAACATCACATCACACACAGAAACAACATCATAACACATACAGAAAAAACATCATATCACACACAGAAACAACATCATATCACATCATATCACACACAGAAACAACATCATATCACACACAGAAACAACATCATATCACATACAGAAACAACATCATATCACATACAGAAACAACATCATATCACACACAGAAACATCATATCACACACAGAAATAACATCATATCACACACAGAAACAACATCATATCACACACAGAAACAACATCATATCACACAGAGAAAAAACATCATATCACACACAGAAACAACATCATATCACACACAGAAACAACATCATATCACACACAGAAACAACATCATATCACACAGAGAAAAAACATCATATCACACACAGAAACAACATCATATCACACACAGAAACATCATCATATCACACACAGAAACAACATCACATCACACAAAGAAACAACATCATATCACACACAGAAACAACATCATATCACACACAGAAACAACATCATATCACACACAGAAACAACATGATATCACACACAGAAACAACATCATATCACACACAGAAACATCATCATATCACATACAGAAACAACATCATATCACACACAGAAACAACATCATATCACACACAGAAACAACATCACATCACACAAAGAAACAACATCATATCAAACACAGAAACATCATCATATCACACACAGAAACAACATCATATCACACACAGAAACAACATCATATCACATACAGAAACAACATCATATCACACAAAGAAACAACATCATATCACACACAGAAACAACATCACATCACACACAGAAACAACATCATATCACACAAAGAACCAACACATCACACACAGAAACAACATCATATCACACAAAGAAACAACATCACATCACATACAGAAACATCATATCACACACAGAAACAACATCATATCACACACAGAAACAACATCATATCACACATAGAAACAACATCATATCACACACAGAAACAACAACACATCACACACAGAAACAACATCACATCACACACAGAAACAACAACACATCACACACAGAAACAACATCATATCACACACAGAAACAACATCATATCACACACAGAAACAACATCATATCACACACAGAAACAACATCACATCACACACAGAAACAACATCATATCACACACAGAAACAACATATCACACACAGAAAGAACATCATATCACACACAGAAACAACATCATATCACACAAAGAAACAACATCATATCACACACAGAAACAACAACACATCACACACAGAAACAACACATCACACACAGAAACAACATCACATCACACACAGAAACAACATCATATCACACACAGAAACAACATCATATCACACACAGAAAGAACATCGTATCACACACAGAAAGAACATCATATCACACAAAGAAACAACATCATATCACACACAGAAACAACAACACATCACATACAGAAACAACATCATATCACACACAGAAACATCATATCACACACAGAAACAACATCATATCACACACAGAAACAACATCACATCACACACAGAAACAACATCATATCACACACAGAAACAACATCACATCACACACAGAAACAACATCATATCACACACAGAAACAACATCATATCACACACAGAAACAACATCATATCACACAAAGAAACAACATCATATCACACACAGAAACAACATCATATCACACAAAGAAACAACATCATATCACACAAAGAAACAACATCATAATCACACAAAGAAACAACAACACATCACACACAGAAACAACATCACATCACATACAGAAACATCATATCACATACAGAAATATCATCATATCACACACAGAAACAATATCACATCACATACAGAAACAACATCACATCACATACAGAAACAACATCATATCACACACATAAACAACATCACATCACACACAGAAGCATCATCATATCACATACAGAAACATCATATCACATACAGAAACAACATCATATCACACACAGAAACAACATCACATCACATACAGAAACAACATCATATCACACACAGAAACAACATCACATCACACACAGAAGCATCATCATATCACATACAGAAACAACATCATATCACACACAGAAACATCATCATATCACATACAGAAACATCATCATATCACACACAGAAACAACATCATATCACATACAGAAACAACATCATATCACATACAGAAACAACATCACATCACACACAGAAACAACATCATATCACATACAGAAACAACATCATATCACATACAGAAACAACATCATATCACATACAGAAACAACAACATATCACATACAGAAACAACATCACATCACGTACAGAAACAACATCATATCACACACAGAAACATCATCATATCACATACAGAAACAACATCATATCACACACAGAAACATCATCATATCACACACAGAAACAACATCATATCACACACAGAAACAACATCATATCACATACAGAAACAACAACATATCACATACAGAAACAACATCACATCACGTACAGAAACAACATCATATCACACACAGAAACATCATCATATCACATACAGAAACAACATCATATCACACACAGAAACATCATCATATCACACACAGAAACAACATCATATCACACACAGAAACAACATCATATCACATACAGAAACAACATCACATCACGTACAGAAACAACATCATATCACGCACAGAAACAACATCACATGACACACAGAAACATCATCATATCACACACAGAAACAACATCATATCACATACAGAAACAACATCATATCACACACAGAAACAACATCATATCACATACAGAAACAACATCATATCACACACAGAAACAACAACATATCACACACAGAAACAACATCATATCACACACAGAAACAACATCATATCACACACAGAAACAACATCATATCACACACAGAAACAACATCACATCACACACAGAAACAACATCACATCACACACAGAAACAACATATCACACACAGAAACAAGATCATATCACATACAGAAACAACATCATATCACACACAGAAACAACATCATATCACACACAGAAACAACATCACATCACATACAGAAACAACATCATATCACACACAGAAACAACATCATATCACATACAGAAACAACATCATATCACACACAGAAACAACATCACATCACACACAGAAACAACATCATATCACACATAGAAACAACATCATATCACACACAGAAACAACAACACATCACACACAGAAACAACATCACATCACACACAGAAACAACAACACATCACACACAGAAACAACATCATATCACACACAGAAACAACATCATATCACACACAGAAACAACATCATATCACACACTGAAACAACATCATATCACACAAAGAAACAACATCATATCACACACAGAAACAACATCACATCACACACAGAAACAACATCATATCACACAAAGAACCAACACATCACACACAGAAACAACATCATATCACACAAAGAAACAACATCACATCACATACAGAAACATCATATCACACACAGAAACAACATCATATCACACACAGAAACAACATCATATCACACATAGAAACAACATCATATCACACACAGAAACAACAACACATCACACACAGAAACAACATCACATCACACACAGAAACAACAACACATCACACACAGAAACAACATCATATCACACACAGAAACAACATCATATCACACACAGAAACAACATCATATCACACACAGAAACAACATCACATCACACACAGAAACAACATCATATCACACACAGAAACAACATATCACACACAGAAAGAACATCATATCACACACAGAAACAACATCATATCACACAAAGAAACAACATCATATCACACACAGAAACAACAACACATCACACACAGAAACAACACATCACACACAGAAACAACATCACATCACACACAGAAACAACATCATATCACACACAGAAACAACATCATATCACACACAGAAAGAACATCGTATCACACACAGAAAGAACATCATATCACACAAAGAAACAACATCATATCACACACAGAAACAACAACACATCACATACAGAAACAACATCATATCACACACAGAAACATCATATCACACACAGAAACAACATCATATCACACACAGAAACAACATCACATCACACACAGAAACAACATCATATCACACACAGAAACAACATCATATCACACACAGAAACAACATCATATCACACACAGAAACAACATCATATCACACACAGAAACAACATCATATCACACAAAGAAACAACATCATATCACACACAGAAACAACATCATATCACACAAAGAAACAACATCATATCACACAAAGAAACAACATCATAATCACACAAAGAAACAACAACACATCACACACAGAAACAACATCACATCACATACAGAAACATCATATCACATACAGAAATATCATCATATCACACACAGAAACAATATCACATCACATACAGAAACAACATCACATCACATACAGAAACAACATCATATCACACACATAAACAACATCACATCACACACAGAAGCATCATCATATCACATACAGAAACATCATATCACATACAGAAACAACATCATATCACACACAGAAACAACATCACATCACATACAGAAACAACATCATATCACACACAGAAACAACATCACATCACACACAGAAGCATCATCATATCACATACAGAAACAACATCATATCACACACAGAAACATCATCATATCACATACAGAAACATCATCATATCACACACAGAAACAACATCATATCACATACAGAAACAACATCATATCACATACAGAAACAACATCACATCACACACAGAAACAACATCATATCACATACAGAAACAACATCATATCACATACAGAAACAACATCATATCACATACAGAAACAACAACATATCACATACAGAAACAACATCACATCACGTACAGAAACAACATCATATCACACACAGAAACATCATCATATCACATACAGAAACAACATCATATCACACACAGAAACATCATCATATCACACACAGAAACAACATCATATCACACACAGAAACAACATCATATCACATACAGAAACAACAACATATCACATACAGAAACAACATCACATCACGTACAGAAACAACATCATATCACACACAGAAACATCATCATATCACATACAGAAACAACATCATATCACACACAGAAACATCATCATATCACACACAGAAACAACATCATATCACACACAGAAACAACATCATATCACATACAGAAACAACATCACATCACGTACAGAAACAACATCATATCACGCACAGAAACAACATCACATGACACACAGAAACATCATCATATCACACACAGAAACAACATCATATCACATACAGAAACAACATCATATCACACACAGAAACAACATCATATCACATACAGAAACAACATCATATCACACACAGAAACAACAACATATCACACACAGAAACAACATCATATCACACACAGAAACAACATCATATCACACACAGAAACAACATCATATCACACACAGAAACAACATCACATCACACACAGAAACAACATCACATCACACACAGAAACAACATATCACACACAGAAACAAGATCATATCACATACAGAAACAACATCATATCACACACAGAAACAACATCATATCACACACAGAAACAACATCACATCACATACAGAAACAACATCATATCACACACAGAAACAACATCATATCACATACAGAAACAACATCATATCACACACAGAAACAACATCACATCACATACAGAAACAACATCATATCACACACAGAAACAACATCATATCACACACAGAAACAACATCATATCACACACAGAAACAACATCATATCACACACAGAAACAACATCATATCACATACTGAAACAACATCATATCACACACAGAAACAACATCACATCACACACAGAAACAACATCATATCACATACAGAAACAACATCATATCACATTCAGAAACAACATCATATCACATTCAGAAACAACATCATATCACAGACAGAAACAACACATCACACACAGAAACAACATATCACATACAGAAACAACATCATATCACGCACAGAAACAACATCATATCACATACAGAGACAACATCATATCACACACAGAAACATCATCATATCACATACAGAAACAACATCATATCAAACACAGAAACATCATCATATCACACACAGAAACATCATATCACATACAGAAACAACATCATATCACACAGAGAAACAACATCATATCACATACAGAAACAACATCATATCACATACAGAAACAACATCATATCACATACAGAAACAACAACATATCACATACAGAAACAACATCACATCACGTACAGAAACAACATCATATCACACACAGAAACAACATCACATCACACACAGAAACATCATCATATCACATACAGAAACAACATCATATCACATACAGAAACAACATCATATCACACACAGAAACAACACCATATCACATACAGAAACAACATCATATCACACACAGAAACATCATCATATCACATACAGAAACAACATCATATCACACACAGAAACATCATCATATCACACACAGAAACAACATCATATCACACACAGAAACAACATCATATCACATACAGAAACAACATCACATCACGTACAGAAACAACATCATATCACACACAGAAACAACATCACATCACACACAGAAACATCATCATATCACACACAGAAACAACATTATATCACATACAGAAACAACATCATATCACACACAGAAACAACAACATATCACACACAGAAACAACATCATATCACACACAGAAACAACATCATATCACACACAGAAACAACATCATATCACACACAGAAACAACATCATATCACACACAGAAACAACATCATATCACACACAGAAACAACATCACATCACACACAGAAACATCACATCACACACAGAAACAACATATCACACACAGAAACAACATCATATCACATACAGAAACAACATCATATCACACACAGAAACAACATCACATCACACACAGAAACAACATCACATCACATACAGAAACAACATCATATCACACACAGAAACAACATCATATCACATGCAGAAACAACATCATATCACACACAGAAACAACATCATATCACACACAATAACAACATCATATCACACACAGAAACAACATCATATCACACACAGAAACAACATCATATCACATACAGAAACAACATCATATCACACACAGAAACAACATCATATCACATACAGAAACAACATCATATCACATACAGAAACAACATCATATCACACACAGAAACAACATCATAACACACACAGAAACAACATCATATCACACACAGAAACAACATCATATCACACACAGAAACAACATCACATCACACACAGAAACAACATCATATCACACACAGAAACAACATCATATCACATTCAGAAACAACATCATATCACATACAGAAACAACACATCACACACAGAAACAACATATCACATACAGAAACAACATCATATCACACACAGAAACAACATCATATCACATACAGAGACAACATCATATCACACACAGAAACATCATCATATCACATACAGAAACAACATCATATCAAACACAGAAACATCATCATATCACACACAGAAACATCATATCACACACAGAAACAACATCATATCACACGCAGAAACAACATCATATCACATACAGAAACAACATCATATCACATACAGAAACAACAACACATCACACACAGAAACAACATCATATCACATACAGAAACAACATCACATCACACACAGAAACAACATCATATCACACACAGAAACAACAACACATCACACACAGAAACAACATCATATCACACACAGAAACAACATCACATCACACACAGAAACAACATCATATCACATACAGAAACAACATCATATCACACACAGAAACAACACATCACACACAGAAACAACATCATATCACATACAGAAACATCATATCACACACAGAAACATCACATCACACACAGAAACAACATCATATCACACACAGAAACAACAACACATCACACACAGAAACAACATCATATCACATACAGAAACATCATATCACACACAGAAACATCACATCACACACAGAAACAACATCATATCACATACAGAAACATCACATCACACACAGAAACAACATCATAACACATACAGAAACAACATCATATCACACACAGAAACAACATCATATCACATCATATCACACACAGAAACAACATCACATCACATCATATCACACACAGAAACAACATCATATCACACACAGAAACAACATCATATCACATACAGAAACAACATCATATCACATACAGAAACAACATCATATCACACACAGAAACATCATATCACACACAGAAACAACATCATATCACACACAGAAACAACATCATACCACACAGAGAAAAAACATCATATCACACACAGAAACAACATCATATCACACACAGAAACAACATCATATCACACAGAGAAAAAACATCATATCACACACAGAAACAACATCATATCATACACAGAAACAACATCACATCACACACAGAAACAACACATCACACACAGAAACAACATCATATCACACAAAGAAACAACATCACATCACATACAGATACATCATATCACACACAGAAACAACATCATATCACACAGAGAAACAACATCATATCACACATAGAAACAACATCATATCACACACAGAAACAACAACACATCACACACAGAAACAACATCATATCACACACAGAAACAACATCATATCATACACAGAAACAACATCATATCACACACAGAAACAACATCATATCACACACAGAAACAACAACATATCACACACAGAAACAACATCATATCACACACAGAAACAACATCATATCACACACAGAAACAACATCATATCACACACAGAAACAACATCACTTCACACACAGAAACAACATCACATCACATACAGAAACAACATCATATCACACACAGAAACAACATCATATCACATACAGAAACAACATCATATCACACACAGAAACAACATCATATCACATACAGAAACAACATCATATCACACACAGAAACAACATCATATCACACACAGAAACAACATCATATCACATACTGAAACAACATCATATCACACACAGAAACAACATCACATCACACACAGAAACAACATCATATCACACACAGAAACAACATCATATCACATTCAGAAACAACACATCACACACAGAAACAACATATCACATACAGAAACAACATCATATCACACACAGAAACAACATCATATCACATACAGAGACAACATCATATCACACACAGAAACATCATCATATCACATACAGAAACAACATCATATCAAACACAGAAACATCATCATATCAAACACAGAAACATCATCATATCACACACAGAAACATCATATCACACGCAGAAACAACATCATATCACATACAGAAACAACATCATATCACATACAGAAACAACAACACATCACACACAGAAACAACATCATATCACATACAGAAACAACATCACATCACACACAGAAACAACATCATATCACACACAGAAACAACAACACATCACACACAGAAACAACATCATATCACACACAGAAACAACATCACATGACACACAGAAACAACATCATATCACATACAGAAACAACATCATATCACACACAGAAACAACAACACATCACACACAGAAACAACATCATATCACATACAGAAACATCATATCACACACAGAAACATCACATCACACACAGAAACAACATCATATCACACACAGAAACAACAACACATCACACACAGAAACAACATCATATCACATACAGAAACATCATATCACACACAGAAACATCACATCACACACAGAAACAACATCATATCACATACAGAAACATCACATCACACACAGAAACAACATCATAACACATACAGAAACAACATCATATCACACACAGAAACAACATCATATCACATCATATCACACACAGAAACAACATCATATCACACACAGAAACAACATCATATCACATACAGAAACAACATCATATCACATACAGAAACAACATCATATCACACACAGAAACATCATATCACACACAGAAACAACATCATATCACACACAGAAACAACATCATATCACACACAGAAACAACATCATATCACACAGAGAAAAAACATCATATCACACACAGAAACAACATCATATCACACACAGAAACAACATCATATCACACAGAGAAAAAACATCATATCACACACAGAAACAACATCACATCACACACAGAAGCATCATCATATCACATACAGAAACAACATCATATCACACACAGAAACATCATCATATCACATACAGAAACATCATCATATCACACACAGAAACAACATCATATCACATACAGAAACAACATCATATCACATACAGAAACAACATCACATCACACACAGAAACAACATCATATCACATACAGAAACAACATCATATCACATACAGAAACAACAACATATCACATACAGAAACAACATCACATCACGTACAGAAACAACATCATATCACACACAGAAACATCATCATATCACACACAGAAACAACATCATATCACACACAGAAACAACATCATATCACATACAGAAACAACATCATATCACACAAAGAAACAACATCATATCACACACAGAAACAACATCACATCACACACAGAAACAACACATCACACACAGAAACAACATCATATCACACAAAGAAACAACATCACATCACATACAGATACATCATATCACACACAGAAACAACATCATATCACACACAGAAACAACATCATATCACACATAGAAACAACATCATATCACACACAGAAACAACAACACATCACACACAGAAACAACATCACATCACACACAGAAACAACAACACATCACACACAGAAACAACATCATATCACACACAGAAACAACATCATATCATACACAGAAACAACATCATATCACACACAGAAACAACATCACATCACACACAGAAACAACATCATATCACACACAGAAACAACATATCACACACAGAAAGAACATCATATCACACACAGAAACAACATCATATCACACAAAGAAACAACATCATATCACACACAGAAACAACAACACATCACACACAGAAACAACACATCACACACAGAAACAACATCATATCACACACAGAAACAACATCATATCACACACAGATACAACATCACATCACACACAGAAACAACATCATATCATACACAGAAACAACATCATATCACACACAGAAAGAACATCATATCACACACAGAAACAACATCATATCACACGAAGAAACAACATCATATCACACACAGAAACAACAACACATCACACACAGAAACAACATCATATCACACACAGAAACAACATCATATCACATACAGAAACAACATCATATCACATACAGAAACAACAACACATCACACACAGAAACAACATCATATCACATACAGAAACAACATCACATCACACACAGAAACAACATCATATCACACACAGAAACAACAACACATCACACACAGAAACAACATCATATCACACACAGAAACAACATCACATCACACAAAGAAACAACATCATATCACACACAGAAACAACAACACATCACACACAGAAACAACATCATATCACACACAGAAACAACAACACATCACACACAGAAACAACATCATATCACATACAGAAACATCATATCACACACAGAAACAACATCATAACACATACAGAAACAACATCATATCACACACAGAAACAACATCATATCACATCATATCACACACAGAAACAACATCATATCACACACAGAAACAACATCATATCACATACAGAAACAACATCATATCACATACAGAAACAACATCATATCACACACAGAAACAACATCATATCACACACAGAAACAACATCATATCACACACAGAAACAACATCATATCACACAGAGAAAAAACATCATATCACACACAGAAACAACATCATATCTCACACAGAAACAACATGATATCACACAGAGAAAAAACATCATATCACACACAGAAACAACATCATATCACACACAGAAACATCATCATATCACAAACAGAAACAACATCACATCACACAAAGAAACAACATCATATCACACACAGAAACAACATCACATCACACACAGAAACATCATCATATCACACACAGAAACATCAGCATATCACACACAGAAACAACATCATATCACACACAGAAACAACATCATATCACATACAGAAACAAAATCATATCACACACAGAAACAACATCATATCACATACAGAAACAACATCATATCACACACAGAAACATCATCATATCACATACAGAAACAACATCATATCACACACAGAAACATCATCATATCACACACAGAAACAACATCATATCACACACAGAAACAACATCATATCACATACAGAAACAACATCACATCACGTACAGAAACAACATCATATCACACACAGAAACAACATCACATCACACACAGAAACATCATCATATCACACACAGAAACAGCATCATATCACATACAGAAACAACATCATATCACACACAGAAACAACATCATATCACATACAGAAACAACATCATATCTCACACAGAAACAACAACATATCACACACAGAAACGACATCATATCACACACAGAAACAACATCATATCACACACAGAAACAACATCATATCACACACAGAAACAACATCACATCACACACAGAAACATCACATCACACACAGAAACAACATATCACACACAGAAACAACATCATATCACACACAGAAACAACATCATATCACACACAGAAACAACATCACATCACATACAGAAACAACATCATATCACACACAGAAACAACATCATATCACACACAGAAACAACATCATATCACATACAGAAACAACATCATATCACACACAGAAACAACATCATATCACACACAGAAACAACATCACATCACATACAGAAACAACATCATATCACACACAGAAACAACATCATATCACACACAGAAACAACATCATATCACACACAGAAACAACATCATAACACATACTGAAACAACATCATATCACACACAGAAACAACATCATATAACATACAGAAACAACATCATATCACATACTGAAACAACATCATATCACACACAGAAACAACATCATATCACATACAGAAACAACATCATATCACACACAGAAACAACATCATATCACATTCAGAAACAACATCACATCACACACAGAAACAACATCATATCACACACAGAAACAACAACACATCACACACAGAAACAACATCATATCACACACAGAAACAACATCACATCACACACAGAAACAACATCATATCACACACAGAAACAACAACACATCACACACAGAAACAACATCATATCACACACAGAAACAACAACACATCACACACAGAAACAACATCATATCACATACAGAAACATCATATCACACACAGAAACAACATCATAACACATACAGAAACAACATCATATCATACACAGAAACAACATCATATCACATCATATCACACACAGAAACAACATCATATCACACACAGAAACAACATCATATCACATACAGAAACAACATCATATCACATACAGAAACAACATCATATCAAACACAGAAACATCATATCATACACAGAAACAACATCATATCACACACAGAAACAACATCATATCACACAGAGAAAAAACATCATATCACACACAGAAACAACATCATATCTCAAACAGAAACAACATGATATCACACAGAGAAAAAACATCATATCACACACAGAAACAACATCATATCACACACAGAAACAACATCATATCACACACAGAAACAACAACACATCACACACAGAAACAACATCATATCACACACAGAAACAACAACACATCACACACAGAAACAACATCATATCACATACAGAAACATCATATCACACACAGAAACAACATCATAACACATACAGAAACAACATCATATCACACACAGAAACAACATCATATCACATCATATCACACACAGAAACAACATCATATCACACACAGAAACAACATCATATCACATACAGAAACAACATCATATCACATACAGAAACAACATCATATCACACACAGAAACATCATATCACACACAGAAACAACATCATATCACACACAGAAACAACATCATATCACACAGAGAAAAAACATCATATCACACACAGAAACAACATCATATCTCACACAGAAACAACATGATATCACACAGAGAAAAAACATCATATCACACACAGAAACAACATCATATCACACACAGAAACATCATCATATCACACACAGAAACAACATCACATCACACAAAGAAACAACATCATATCACACACAGAAACATCATCATATCACATACAGAAACAACATCATATCACATACAGAAACAACATCATATCACACACAGAAACAACATCATATCACATACAGAAACAACATCATATCACACACAGAAACATCATCATATCACATACAGAAACAACATCATATCACACACAGAAACATCATCATATCACACACAGAAACAACATCATATCACACACAGAAACAACATCACATCACGTACAGAAACAACATCATATCACACACAGAAACAACATCACATCACACACAGAAACATCATCATATCACACACAGAAACAACATCATATCACATACAGAAACAACATCATATCACACACAGAAACAACAACATATCACACACAGAAACAACAACATATCACACACAGAAACAACATCATATCACACACAGAAACAACATCACATCACACACAGAAACAACATCATATCACACACAGAAACAACATCATATCACACACAGAAACAACATCATATCACACACAGAAACAACATCATATCACACACAGAAACAACATCACATCACATACAGAAACAACATCATATCACACACAGAAACAACATCATATCACACACAGAAACAACATCATATCACATACAGAAACAACATAATATCACACACAGAAACAACATCATATCACACACAGAAACAACATCACATCACATACAGAAACAACATCATATCACACACAGAAACAACAACACATCACACAGAGAAACAACATCATATCACACACAGAAACAACAACACATCACACACAGAAACAACATCATATCACATACAGAAACAACAACACATCACACACAGAAACAACACATCACATACAGAAACAACATCATATCACATACAGAAACATCATATCATATACAGAAACATCATATCACATACAGAAACATCATATCACACACAGAAACAACATCACATCACACACAGAAACAACATCATATCACACACAGAAACAACATCATATCACACACAGAAACAACATCATATCACACACAGAAACAACACCACATCACACACAGAAACAACATCAGATCACACACAGAAACAACATCATATTACACACAGAAACAACATCATATCACACACAGAAACAACATCACATCACACAAAGAAACAACATCATATCACACACAGAAACAACAACACATCACACACAGAAACAACATCATATCACATACAGAAACAACACATCACACACAGAAACAACACATCACACACAGAAACAACATCATATCACACACAGAAACAACAACACATCACACACAGAAACAACAACACATCACACACAGAAACAACATCATATCACACACAGAAACAACAACACATCACACACAGAAACAACAACACATCACACACAGAAACAACATCATATCACGCACAGAAACAACATCATATCACATACAGAAACAACATCATATCACATACAGAAACATCATATCACACACAGAAACAACATCATATCACATACAGAAACATCATATCACATACAGAAACATCATATCACACACAGAAACAACATCACATCACACACAGAAACATCATCATATCACACACAGAAACAACAACACATCACACACAGAAACAACATCATATCACACACAGAAACAACAACACATCACACACAGAAACAACATCATATCACATACAGAAACATCATATCACATACAGAAACAACATCACATCACATACAGAAACAACATCATATCACACACAGAAACAACATCATATCACACACAGAAACAACATCATATCACACACAGAAACAACATCACATCACACACAGAAACAACATCATATCACACACAGAAACAACATCATATCACACACAGAAACAACATCACATCACACACAGAAACAACATCATATCACACACAGAAACAACAACACATCACACATAGAAACAACATCATATCACATACAGAAACAACACATCACACACAGAAACAACATCATATCACACACAGAAACAACATCATATCACATACAGAAACAACAACACATCACACACAGAAACAACATCATATCACATACAGAAACAACATCATATCACATACAGAAACAACATCATATCACACACAGAAACAACATGATATCACACACAGAAACAACATCACATCACACACAGAAACAACATCACATCACATACAGAAATATCACATCACACACAGAAACAACACATCACACACAGAAACAACACATCACACACAGAAACAACACATCACACACAGAAACAACACATCACATACAGAAACAACATCATATCACACACAGAAACAACACATCACATACAGAAACAACATCATATCACACACAGAAACAACATCATATCACACACAGAAACAACATCATATCACATACAGAAACAACATCACATCACACACAGAAACAACATCATATCACACACAGAAACAACATCATATCACACACAGAAACAACATCATATCACACACAGAAACAACATCACATCACATACAGAAACAACATCACATCACATACAGAAACAACATCATATCACATACAGAAACAACATCACATCACATACAGAAACAACATCATATCACATACAGAAACAACATCACATCACATACAGAAACAACATCATATCACATACAGAAACAACATCATATCGCACACAGAAACAACATCATATCACACACAGAAACAACATCATATCACACACAGAAACAACATCATATCACACACAGAAACAACATCATATCACACACAGAAACAACATCACATCACACACAGAAACAACATATCACACACAGAAACAACATCATATCACATACAGAAACAACATCATATCACACACAGAAACAACATCATATCACATACAGAAACAACATCATATCACACACAGAAACAACATCATATCACACACAGAAACAACATCATATCACATACAGAAACAACATCATATCACACACAGAAACAACATCATATCACATACAGAAACAACATCATATCACATACAGAAACAACATCATATCACATACAGAAACAACATCATATCACATACAGAAACATCATATCACACATAGAAACAATATCACATCACACATAGAAACAACATCACATCACACGCAGAGTGCCATGTGAAAGAATAATATCCTAAAGCAAACATCAAGAATATCTGCACAGTAGTTAGTCTCTGTTCGACTCGGTTGGCAGCACTTGTTGCACGACTAAACGAACAGTAAGCAACATTTTTCAGAACCATCACACACAAATAATATCACACACAGAAACAAAAGCAAAAACACACATACAAACACACAGTAAACACAAAGAAACAAACAAAAAGACACACAAAAAACAAAAACAAAAGCAAGCATTGAAACGAAAATAAAAGCACACAGATTCAAACAGCATTTGTAGTTTTCAAGATTAGTTACACAATCTTTATGTTAGGTTAAACTACAATAGTCAATACTTTATGCAATGTTGTTTTAATATAAAAACACTACTAGAAAAATATCCTGTCAGTGAACGTGTGAATGTATCACAATCTCTTAACGACAGTACTTCCCTTACAAAATAAATATGGCAAAATTGTACACTGCCGAAAACTGTACAAAAAATATATATCTGGAACATACTACTTCGACATCAGTCATATTTATGTGAATACACAATCTGAAAGCAGTATTGCTACATAGTAGAAATAGTGTTTGCATAGCACCTTATTTTGTTGAAATGTCTTAAAGTGGTTCACATAATGAATTACTTTGAAGTGCAGTGACTGTTAGAAGTGCATTAAAATGTTCGGTAATAGAAGGCAACCTGCTAAATAAAATATTAAGCTGCAACTATTATTCATTCTGTCAAGTTTACATTTCTGCTCTGATTACAAACTGCTGCTAGATACAGAATTTCAGTTTTGAGATGTTGCACACTGCTGGACATACATTTGCAAACTTTCATATATTCTCGGTTTCAATTAAACATGCTTATCATTATTTCATGTCCTGGCCAGCATTGTTATTATTATATGCGTTCCACAGTTTATAAAGTCTCCACGCTATGTTATCTAGGAATTTGGGCAGTCCTTCAAACGTTTACTTCCTGCCAATGGTATAATGAGAAGAAGTTCGGAGGTGCCTCAGTCGGTGTACGTCTCTTTGGTTTTTTTTTAAACACAGTGCCGGGGAAATGATTTGAGTATTTCTGTCTCCATTTGTCAAGGAGGTAATTGGCAAAAGAACCAGAAGCAAGATGAGGAGAATAATCTTTCAGGCGGTGAGTTGTTGTGGTCTGGAATGCACTGCCTGAAAGGATGGCAGTAGCAGATTCAATTCTAGCTGTCAAAAGGGAATTGGATGAATACTTGAGGGGCAAAAATTTGCAGGGTCACGGGGAAAGGGCAGGGGAGTGGGACTAATTGGGTAGCTCTATCAAAGAGCCGGCATAGGCATGATGGGCCGAATGGCCTCCTGTGCTGTATCATTCCATGATTCTATGTATTATGCTGTCGATTCACATGGTTTTGCCACGGTGACACCATTTTACAAATCTGAATGAAGCCTCATGTATAAAAGAAAACATAACCAGAATCCACTCTCCTGACTTAGCAGGCACCAAGAATATAACAGGTGTATTAAATAATAGGTGGTCAGGCAGCAAAGTGCTCAAATGGCGAAAGAGCCACTATTTGTAACAGTTGCAATTTTGAGCAATTCCAGCAACTAGATGAAAAAGGTACATTAGATATAAACATTTGTACAGTATTGCTTTAAATACTAGGCATGGTGGTAACTATCACTATAGATCAGGTGTTACCTTTAAAACTGCTTATTCTATTTGTGTAATTAGGAACATAGGAACAGGAGTAGGCCATTTAGCCCCTCGAGCCTGCTCTGTCATTCAATTAGATCATGGCTGATCTGTATCATAACTCCATCTGCCCGCTTTGGTTCCGTAACCCTTGCCTATCAAAAATCTATCAATCTCCGTTTTGAAATTTTCAATTGACTCCTCAGCCTCAACAGCTTTTTGGGGGAAGAGAGTTCTTGATTTCCATTACACTTTGTGTGAAGAATTGCTTCCTGACATCACCCGTGAACGGCCTAGCTCTAATTTTAAGGTTATGCCCCCTTGTTCTGGACTCCCCCACCAGAGGAAATAGTTTGGTGGTATATCTTTATTAGAAGGAGATGGGAATCTGCCTGAAAGGGTGGTGGAAGCAGATTCAATCGTAACTTTCAAAAGGGAATTGGATATATACTCGAAAAGGAAAAATCTGCAGGGCTGTGGGAAAGGAGTGGGGGAGTGAGACTAATTGGATAGCTCTTTCAAAGAGTCAGCACAGGCATGATGGGCCGAATGGCCCTCTTCTGTGCTGAGCAATTCTATGCACCCAATAGTTTCCAAAGCATTTTTACAGTTCATGTCATGAAACAGATATTCTGGCAGACTACCATCAGGACTGACGTGGTGCCAGAGATTCAAGAGTACTGCAGGTCACGGCAACCTTTTGTGCACCCAGTCTACTCGACAAAGCCCTCAGGAAAAACTCCAGCTTGGTTATAAAAATTAAGTTCGTCGTTCAAAACCAATAATTTCAACGATGGAATGAATCCAATCCACGCCAGCAAGCACCAATGGTGATGGTATCTACCAAACACTACCTTTTACTTGTGCGGAGTATAAATATTAAGAGTGGAATTGAGAAAAAAAGGTAAAAATTTGGTCCTCGCCACTTCTCTCCCCTCCTCTCCTGATAGTATTGATTCGTTGTGGGGTTGCGGTCCATAGATGCCGGTCAATCTCCAGCACCTTGCTCATCACCTTAAACATGAGCCTTGGCAGTGACATTTGACCATAGGGCGAGATCATGTCCTCACCAGAAGTCTGTACATGCTCACTTCTAGCAGGGGCCACTGAATAGTGATCAAGAGCAGCAACGCCAGCTGATTTCCTTCTCCCTAATCCAAGGGCACTGAGGCCCAACGCAGAGCCCGTACCACCGCCCTGGCTGAGATCAGCATACTTGACAACCAGGGGCCATTCCAGGTCTGTCGCCTCTGAGTCAGAAGGTCGTGGGTTCAAGTCCCACTCTAGAGACTTGAGCACAAAATCCAGGCTGACACTCCCAGTGCAGTACTGAGGGAGTGCAGTTCTGTCGGAGCTGCCGTCTTTCAACCGAGGCCCTGTCTGCCCTCTCAGCTGGATGGGAGAAGGGAATAGAGTCCTTACAGGAAGTGAGGTGGGAGGTGACATATCGGAAGCTCTGGTGTGGAAGGTGGCATCGTCAGAACAGATGCCATGGAGACGGAGAAACTGGGAGAAGGGAACAGAGTCCTTAGAGGAAGCAGGTCGCCCTTGTCCTCACCTTCCACCCCACTTCCTGTGAGGACTCTATTCCCTTCTCCCAGTTTCTCTGTCTCCATCGCATCGGTTCTGACGATGCCACCTTCCACACCAGTGCTTCCGATATGTCTTCCTTTTCTGTCAACCGAGGATTCCCCTCCACTGTAGTTGACAAGGCCCTCGACTGTGTCCGTCCTATTTCCCGCACTTCTCCCCTCACCCCTTCCCCTCCTTCCCAGAACCATGATAGGGTCCCCCTTGTCCTCAACTTCCTCCTCACCAGCCTCCACATTCAAAGGATCATGCTCTGCCATTTCCGCCACCTCCAGCACGTTCCCACCGCCAAACACATCTTCCCCTCCCCTCCCCTTTCAGCATTCCGAAGGGACCCCTCCCTCCGCGACACCCTGGTCCACTCTTCCATTACTGCCAACACCCACGCTCCTTCCCACAGCACCTTACTGAGCGAGCGCAGGAAATGCAACGCCTGGCCCTTCACCTCCTCCCTTCCCACCGTCCAGGGCCCCAAACACTCCTTCCAGGTGAAACATGAATTTACTTGTACTTCTTTCAATTTAATATACTGTATTCGCTGCTCACAATATGGTCTCCTCTACACTGGGGAGACCAAACGCAGATCGGGCGATCGCTTTGCTGAACACCTCCGCTCAGTCCGTAAGCGTGACCCTGACCTGCCGGTTGCTTGCCATTTTAATTCCCTGTTCCACTCCCACTCTGACCTCTCTGTCCTCGGCCTCTTACACTGTTCCAATGAAGCTCAACGGAAGATCGAGGAACAGCACCTCATCTTTCGATTAGGCAATTTACAACCTTCCGGACTCAACATTGATTTCACTAACTTCAGACCATAACCACTGCTCCCATTTTTTCAGACAGCAAGTGCTGGTAATGCTTCCGCTGTTGCCATTTACAGTTCCTCTAGACCCATCTTTTGTTCCTTACCTGTCCTATTACCACCCTCCTTGCCTTGCACCATCATCCCTTTTGTCATTTAATCACTCCTGCCCTCCACCCTATCACAGACCTTCCCTTTTGTTCTTTTCTCCCTCCCCTCCCTCCCCCCCTTTCCCTGGCTCTGTACTTGCTTAAAAACGTTTACTCTTTAACATCTTCCAGTTCTGACGAAACCTGAAATGTTAACTCTGTTTCTTTCTCCACAGATGCGGCCTGACTTGCTGAGTATTTCCAGCATTTTCTGTTCTTAAGGGCTGGTATGCCACTTTAAAGCCACACAATAGCAATAAAATCCAAAAAAATGAGATACGGGTGAGAACTAAAGACTGTTATATCGTTCACAGCATCATAGAAAGAAAGACTTGCATTTATATAGCGCCTTTCACAACCTCAGGACATCCAAAAGCAGTTTACATCCAATGGGGTATTTTTTGAAGTGCAGTCATTGTTGCAATGTAGGAAACACAGCAGCCAAATTGCCCACAGCAAGGTCCCACAAACAGCAATGAGATAATGACCAGAATATTTGTTTTAGTGATGTTGGTTGAGGGATAAATATTGGCCAGGACACCGGGGAGAACTCCCCTGCTCTTCTTCAAAATACTGTCATGGGATCTTTTAAGTCCACCTGAGAGGGCAGACAGGGCCTCGGTTAACATCTCATCCGAAAGATGGCACCTTCGACAACACAGCGCTCCCTGAGCACTGCACTGGGAGTGTCAGCCTATACTTTGAGCTCAAGTCTCTTGAACCCACAAACCTTCTGAATCAGAGGCAAGAGTGATACCCACTGAGCAAATGTCAATTTGCACTTGTATGGTGTCCCTACGTTGCTGGGCTCTGCTCTTTGTCCCTGGGGCCCTGACTGCTAGACAGATAGAATGCAAGGTCCACAAGCTGCACAATTTAAAAACCGGACCTCAATATCTTCACAGTGGATAGCAACAGAATGAAAAACTGTTAACAGCTAAAGGTATTACTATTGAATTAACCATTTTCTTGCAAACAGATGCCAAAAACAGCCCTTGAGACCACAGTCACCAGGTTCCAGAATACACCAGTCTCTCCAGCCACTCGCCACTCTCACGTACACAGAAATCCTTTCAAAAAGTAAATCCTTGGGAGCACGAAGAGGGGGAAGAAATATGATTTGTCCTAAATGACCTTGTGTGAGCTTGATTGATGTAAACCGTTACTTAAAATGTCATTCTGAAGTCAACTGTCAATGACATATTACAGTTTAACATTCTAATGCCTGCATCAACAACACAATATGACAGGCCTTTATAAATAAAAATGAGGGCCATAAGTTGAAGACATATCACTGTCAGTGGTTTTTTAGCTTTAACAAAGTCAGGGTTCCCGATTTCTGCTCTCCCACTTAGGAATCTCGCAGCTATGCAAATTTAAATTTACCTACATAACAACAGTTACTGCCCTTCAAAGCGATACATTGTCTGCAAAAGTGCTGCAAGATATTTCTAAGAGAAATGATAATGTGTGCTATAAATGCAAGAAGAGTCATGTGTGTCATTGTAAGCATTCAACCCATGTATTGTTCTGGTCAAGTTTCCTGAAGATGCTGATCATTGCTGGGATATGGTTTCAAAGGTGCTGGCTGCCGTCCACTACAGTGTCTTAATTGGCCAGCCGGTCAGTCCTTATGGGCCGCAGGGTCGATGTTCTGCACTCACATCAGGGGGCCTTGGTTGGTGACTGCACTTAACGGGAAATCATGGGCTGTGTGCCAGTGATTTCTCGATATGCGCAGCCAGAGGCCAAGGTTCCCTGGCAAAGACGTGCACTGAGAAAATTCCCTCACCCCCCCTCCCCAGTGAGTTTTATCAGGTTTTTGATTATGGGGGAATGAGGCCTCGCAGTAGAGCCAGATCCTGTTCTTACCTGACATCCCACAGCAGGGGTCACTGGATAGCTATTGGGCATGGAAACCTTGGCTGGTTTTTGCCATTCCTTAGCTGGGAACACTGAAGCTAATTCTAGCGCTCCTTCTTGGCACCCCAGCACAGATTGGGAATCGAACCGGCCGTATTTCTGGTCTATATGGCTCAGTTTCACACCGGGCTGGGCGTTTAAGAAATCGAGCCACAAGGGTAAATCTTTGGAATAAGTCCAGCTAGCCAGTGTGGGAAAATAGGAAAAAGTCATCTACTTCCAAGCAGGACATAAATGTTTGATACATTAATTGTGTCAATAATTCTGCCGCTGTATTTGAGCCACGAATGCATACTTGCCAGTACTAGCTCCAGCATTCACAGCCCATATTAAATTCCAATTTAAATGGTCGTTAAACGGTTTTATTCACATTTTCCCTGTGACTTTAAGTGGGATTAGGCTGGATAGCTCTTTCTCGGCCGACACAGACACGATGAGCCGAATGGCTTCCTTCTGTGCCATAAATTTCTATGATTCTATGACTTAAGGTAAAATTATAGACTTAAGGTAAAATTATAGATAATGACTGGTTCAAAGTTTAGCCTTTATTTTTCAAATATGTAATACATGGCTTCAATATAAATAATGATCCATAACTCAGCCTTCTATGTGCAACCGGTGAAGATTTGTGTTCGAGAGTGAGGACTGTTAAGGTAGAAGAATGGAACACTATCCCATTTCAAGCATTCCCAGGTCCTATATAACCCACCTACATACAGAGTCAAAGTGCCTCTACCCAGCCCTCGTAATCTGCCTTAGTCCTAAACCTATAGCAGCAACCATGCTGTATGTCTGCCCTCTCAAGTGGACGTAAGAGATCCCATGGCACTTTCTCAAAGAAGAGCACGGCAGTTCTACACTGTGTCCTGGCCAATATTTATCCCTCAACCAACACCTAAAAACAAATTATCTGGTCATTGTCACATGGCTATTTGTGGGACTTTGCTGTGCGCAAATTGGCTGCCACATTTTCCTACATTACTACAGTGACTACACTTCAAAAGTACTTAATTGGCTTTAAAGCGCTTTGGGACATCCTGAGTTCATGATAGGCGCGATATAAATGCATGTCGTTCTTTTTATGTGCGACATTTCCATCTCCCACAGTCCTCATTGTGGCCTCTGAGTGAGATTGGCAATTTACTTCTAATTACTGCCAAATTAGAGGCGCCACTTTTTTTGTTATGGGATCATACATTGAGACCTACAGAGGAGACGTCAGGGGTGAAATTCCACAGGGATTCTCCCGATCACCCATCATAACTTTGGTGGAAGATCCACACGAACCCCGGGAAAATGGTGTAAATGCCACCCATACTGTTTCTTCCGGCATTTCAGCGATGAAGAATTAAATTCATGGCCAACACTTGAATGTTTTGCAGCAGTGAATCAGTAAAGTAGAACTATCTTTAACACTTAAGATTGTCTCACAAAAAATCAGCTTTGTTAAATGTTCCGCCTTCATTTTTGGTGTCGTTCCCGTATTTTGCCTACAACTTAAGCCTCTTCATTTCTTCTGACATTATTACAACAGGCAATTACTCATTTCCAATGATGTAGCGTCTTAAATGTACAATTTATTCCTTTTAATTCGAAAATCTTTCAAATGATCCAATAATTACACTTTTCCAAGCACGAAAAACATGCCAAAACATGCTTAATTCAAAATACTAGATAATTCAAACTTTCTTGTGCAATAATGGCTACATATAGTGACACCACTATTCCCAGCCAGAATAGAGATAACTGGGTAATTACCCCATCAATCATGTCTGGAGACTGTACTGCTATAAGTAACTGGGATTGATTTTAAGCGCATAATTTGTATTATGTAACTATCCTCCACTCACTGCATTTTGCTGGAGAAATAATCAATTTGTATTATGTAACTATCCTCCACTCACTGAATTTTGCTGGAGAGATCACCCTGCTTTTATCGAGAGATGTTACTGCAGTTTCGGTCATGCGTTCTGTTTGCTGTAGTTCGTAGAGACTCTTTTTAAATAGACTCTGTAGACTGTTTGCCATAGTGCGCTGTTTAAGCAGGCTGTTTGCTGAGTAAGTAAACTTTGTTTGCTGTAAAATACACTTGTTTGCTGTGGGGCCTGCCGTAAGTCCTACCCCGCCTCCAACTCACTGGTTAACACAATGCAGTTCACTGGCCGACACAGTGCAGCTCACTGGCTGAGAATGGTGTCAATGAACACTCTATGCAGTAATTAACTTTGAATTAACAGTACACTGTATTGTCTGCATTAAATAGAATCATTGAAATTTCAGGACAGATGGAGACTATTTCATCCATCATGCTTGCATGAGTACTAGCTTTCCAACCAGAGCAATCAATTCAAATCCCATTTCCTAGCCCTTTCCCCTTTTAATACTTTATCTAAGTATTCCAACGCTCTGTATTTGACAGTACAGTTATGGAATTATGTACAACCACAGAATACCTCATCATTAACAGTATTTTCTCAATAAACTAAAAGAAATACAAACTGGAGCCAAACTCCTACTGTGATCCTCAGGAGATTAGAATGAATTTATAGTTTGCCAAAATGTAGTTACTAGAAAGGTTTATTACCGTTTTTAGTCTCATCATATTAATGTGCAATACTGCTCTAAAAATTAATCAGACTTTTCCTTTTGTTCTTTCCTCCCCTCCTCTTCCTCCCCCCACCTTTGCCTGGCTCTGCTAAAAAGCTGTTAAATTTTTAACTTCTTCCAGTTCTGACGAAAGGTCATCGATCTGAAATGTTAACTCTGAATCTTTCTCCACAGATGCTGCCTGACTTGTTGAGTATTTCCAGCATTTTCTGTTTTTATTTCAGATTTCCAGTATCCGCAGTATTTTGCTTTTGATCTAAAAATTAATTTATTTCCAGACATGCAGCCCTGAGATTTTGAGGGTCAGGCATTTATTCCAACTGCAATGATGACTTTTACTGATCTGCATTGCTATAATATGCAGGGGTGCAGTAACTATCAATAATCTATGCTTCTTCAGAGTAAGCCAGCTTTCTTACATACTGGGGAAGCAGAATTCGGCAAAAACTGAAATGTGCTTTCAACGTTATTGACCCCGTTGAAATTGACTTTCTGAAATAACTTATGATCCTGAGAAATTAGACCATTTGTCATTTTCAAACCATTTAAAAACCACTGAGGTAAAGAACTTACTGAACTTTGGATGATATACACAATCACAATTCAGTGTTTAGAACAGCAGGATATACTATCACCAGGTGACCACAAGTGCACTTTGCATGACTATCAATTAACCCGGCAGAATATGTTTTCGTTATCTAAGAAGAGTCAGTCCTCAGGGCAACCTGCAAGCCAAGACATACTGAAAGTCTCCATCGTTTATTACATTGTACAATGCTGACTGAACCATGTATGCTGTACACTACTGATGTAACAAAACAGGTCAATGCTAAAACTATTGCAATAAAAAAAATTAGAAAGAGCTTGCATTTATACAGCGCCTTTCACTACCTCAGGACATCCCAAAGCGCTTTACAGCCAATTAAGTGCTTTTGTAGTATAGTCACTGTTGTAATGTAGGAAATGCGGCAGCTAATTTACACACAGCAATGTCCCACAAACAGCAATGAGATAATGACCAGATAATCTTTATTAGTGATGTTGGTTGAAGGACAAATATTGGCCAGGACACTGGGGAGAACTCACCTGCTCATCTGCGAAACAGTGCCACCTGAGAGAGCAGACGGGGTCTCGGTTTAATGTCTCATCCGAAAGACGACACCTCCAACAGTGCAGCACTCCCTCAGTACTGCACTGGCGTGTCAGACGAGAATTTGTGCTCTACTCTCTGGAGTGGGGCTTGAACCAACAACCTTCTGACTCAAGAGGTGAGAGTGAGCCTTGGCTGACACCAAAACAAACGACATTAAAATAGCTCTCCTGATATCACACACCATTCCCAGAAGGGTGTTCAAGGATTCTCAGAACTGTGAAAACATCACTCTTGACCTGGCCACTTGGAGAGACACAAGAGTAGCCTGGATTGACTCCCTCAGATTTTCCCATTCTCCCTGTAAGGATGTTCCATGTACCTAGTCAGAATCATTCCCAGACAGACTGGCTACATCCAGTAAGGTCTGCTAGGGTATTGAAAATCTGGAACTCTCTTCCCCCAAAAAGCTGTTGAGGCTAAGTCAGTTGAAAATTTCAAAAATGAGATTGATAGATTTTTGTTAGACATTGGTATTAAGAGTTACAGAACCAAGGCGGGTATATGGAGTTAAGATACAGATCAGCCATGATCTAATTGAATGGCGGAACAGGCTTGAGGGGCTGAATGGCCTATTCCTGTTCCTATGTTCCTACAGCACGTGATGCTTCTGCCAGAATGCTGCTTTAAATAATCTGCTCTAAAAGTAAATACGAAGCTCTAATGTTTGTGTGTCGAGCCTGCTTCCAGGAGAAAAAAATTGCACAATCTAAACAGTCATTTTGGTTTGTAAGTGGCTCTCACAATTATTAAAGTGTCAATAAAGAAACATTATTGTCAATATAGACTTGTATTTGCCAGATTTATTTTATAGTTTGCTTGCCAGTTAAGTGCTTAAATTTAAGTAAATGCACACACAATATTTACTTAACAGATTTAAAATGATCTATATATGTATATATATATATATATATATATATATAATACACATATATATATACCTTTATAACAGTAAAAGGCCTGTGATATGATTTCTCACTGGCAGTAATCGGCACAGACAGTACTTTAGATAACCTAATTATCCCACTAGATGGATAAGTATAATAAAAGGCTTCCGATATTTTTCCATTATTTTTTGAGTGCTGGTTGTAGGGGGCTACTTCTAGGGATGGGGAAGAAAACTGGTTGGAAAAAGAAAGGGAAAGACTTGCATTTATATAGTGCCTTTCATGAACTCATGACGTCCCAAAGCACTTTACAGCCAATGAAGTATTTTAAAAGTGTTGTCACTGATGTAGGAAACGAGGCAACTAATTTGTACACAGCAAGGTCCCACAAACAGCAATGTGATAATGACCAGACAGTCTGTTCTAGTCATGTTGGTTGAGAGATAAATATTGTTTAGAAGTGCAAGAAAATGATTTTGGCTTTGCACTGCTGCTAAATTAGTAATGCGAATGCACCCGAAGAGACATCACCAACACTAATGGGTTAATGTGGGACATGGCTACCATAACCTAGCTGGCAAAGAATCATGACACACACTCCAGATTATGTAAACTAACATGAACCCAAGCCATTATCTCCTATACTAACTGGGGTCATAGGTCATACACTAATTAGGGTCAATGGTACAACACCAAAAGATGTTACACAGCCCTAGAATTTGCAAGGCCAGCTAAGCTGTAGGTGATAGGATCCTGCTGCTCCATAAGAGCCATAAACATCACACAATGATCGCACAGCCCAATAACGATTGATTTGTACAAATTATTTCACTGAAAGAGTCAACACTGAATCCCATGTTAGGGAAGGTGCTCAAACATAGCGGCTAAATTTTAAAAAAAGAGAACTGGTTTAAATATCATGAAATGCAGGGGTGCACATAAATGAGATTGGCTGAATAATTTTACTAGGCTGTTAAAAGTAGGCCTGCATGTGTTTACCAGAACGGCAATTGGAAATGAAAGGTTAGACAAAATCTTAAACAGCACTTCACTCACTAATATTGCTTTGAGGTTAAACAATACTTCAGTTAAAAAGTACCAGTGTTTGTTCTTTGAATTCTATAATATTTACTTTCAATTTATGCTTAAAATCATTTTAAGTGTACACACTATTAAGTTGCCCCTAGTCATCTGTCCATCAATGTCAGCAATATTTTTAACTAACTTGCACATCAATCACTTACTTCATCACCCAGTTACAATGATTCAGAAGCTCTTAGTGTGACACAATGCTCTTTTTAGATCATTTCTATTGGTTGTTTATATTTATTTCATTGAAAACATCCATGTGTTCCGAAAACCCAACAGAGACCTTATGTATCAGCAGTCACTTTGTGACAAGCACTATGGCTGTTATGGCACAAACATCATCAATGTGTTTTTTAACTTTAGCTGCTATGATACAATTAAAAGATTAGTAGTTACAGATGCCATGTCACTAGCATATTGCTGAGCAAGTGCCATGCAACCCTTATTGAAAAAGATACTTTATCCTCAGAACGCTACTCGATAAAGAGCACAATATTTGCAGTTCTGATATAAAGAACTACATTATTCTTACTTGTCAGTGTTTGATAATCCTTAAACACCCGGGGGTGCAATTTTAACCTAAACTATCAGGAAAATGACGAGATCAGGTGCAGTGCTGGTTTTACACCCTGCCCGATTTTACTCTCAACTTAAGTCAATGGAGAGTAATATTGGGGGCGGGGGAGGGGGGGGAGGGGAGGGCATGGGGACCCAGTGTTCCACCCAATCCCATGGATTTCCCTGCCCAGCAGGTTAGGTTAAAATTACCCCCCATATTTCAGAGCTGAAGCTAACTTCTCAGTCAAAAGGTGCTTGAAATTCCTCCATGTTGAGCACCACTTGGAGGAAGCACTGAGGGTAGCAATGGCACAGAATGTACTCTGGGTGGGGGACTTCAATGTCCATCACCAAGAGTGGCTCGGAAGCACCACTACTGACCGAGCTGGCCGAGTCCTGAAGGACATAGCTGCTAGACTGGGCCTGCGGCAGGTGGTGAGAGAACCAAAACGAGGGAAAAACCTACTTGACCTCGTCCTTACCAATCTACCTGTCGCAGATGCATCTGTCCATGACAGTATTGGTAGGAGTGATCACCACACAATCCTTGTGGAGACCAAGTCCCGTCTTCACACTGAGGACACCGTCCATCATGTTGTGTGGCACTACCACCGTGCTAAATGGGATAGATTCAGAACAGATCGAGCAGCTCAAAACTGGGCATCCTTGAGGCACTGTGGGCCATCAGCAGCAGCAGAATTGTATTCCACCACAATCTGTAACCTCATGGCCTGGCATATCCCTCACTCTACCATTACCAACAAGCCAGGGGATCAACCCTAGTTCAAGGAGGAGTGTAGAAGAGCATACCAGGAGCAGCACCAAGCATACCCAAAAATGAGGTGCCAACACAGTGAAGCTACAACACTGGACTACATGTATGCTAAACAGTGGAAGCAGACTGCTATAGACAGAACTAAGCGATCTTACAACCAACGAATCAGATCAAAGCTCTGCAGTCCTGCCAATCATGAATGGTGGTGGACAGTGAAACAATTAATGGGAGGAGGAGGCTCCGTGAACATCCCCATTCTCAATGATGGCATAGCCCAGCATGTGAGTGCAAAAGACAAGGCTGAAGCGTTTGCGACCATCTTCAGCCAGAAGTGCCGAGTGAATGATCCATCTCGGCCTCCTCCCGAGATCCCCACCATCGCAGATGCCAGTCTTCAGCCAATTCGATTCACTCCACGTGATATCAAGGAAAGGCTGATTGCACTGGATACAGCAAAGGCTATGGGCCCTGACATCATCCCGGCTGCAGTACTGAAGACGTGTGCTCCAGAACTAGCCGCGCCTCTAGCCAAGTGGTTCCAGTACAGCTACAACACTGGCATCTATTCGCAATGATCAGTAAAGTGACGGAAGGTGTCGTCGACAGTGCTATCAAATGGCACCTACTCACCAATAACCTGCTCACCGATGCTCAGTTTGGGTTCCGCCAGGACCACTTGGCTCCAGACCGCATTATAGCCTTGATCCAAACATGGACAAAAGAGCTGAATTCCAGAGGTGAAGTGAGAGTGACTGCCCTTGACATCAAGGCAGTATTTGACTGAGTGTGGCATCAAGGAGCCCTAGTAAAATTGAGGTCAATGGGAATCAGGGGGAAAACTCTCCAGTGGCTGGAGTCATACCTAGCACAAAGGTATTGCTTATTGGAGGCCAATCATCTCAGCCCCAGGACATCGCTGCAGGAGTTCCTCAGGGCAGTGTCCTAGACTTATCTTCAGTTGCTTCATCAATGACCTTCCGTCCATTATAAGGTCAGAAGTGGAGATGTTCCCTGATGATTGCACAGTGTTTAGTTCCATTCTCAACCCCTTAGATAATGAAGCACTCTGTGCCCACATGCAGCAAATCTGGACAATATCCAGCCTTGCGATGATAAGTGTCAAGTAACATTCGCGCCACACAAGTGCCAGGCAATGACCATCTCCAACAAGGGAGAGTCTAACCACCTCCCCTTGACATTCAACCGCATTACCATCGCCGAATCCCCCACCATCAACATCCTGGGGGTCACCATTGACCAGAAACGTAACTGGACCAGCCACGTAAATATTGTGGCTACAAGAGCAGGTCAGAGGCTGGGTATTCTGCAGCAAGTGACTCACCTCCTGACTCCCCAAAGACTTTCCACCATCCACAAGGCACAAGTCAGGAGTGTGATGGAATACTCTCCACTTGCCTGGATGAGTGCAGCTCCAACAACACTCAAGAAGCTCAACACCATCCAGGACAAAGCAGCCCGCTTGATTGGCTCCCATCCACCACCCTAAACATTCACTCCCTCCACCATCGGCGCACCGTTGCTGCAGTGTGTACCATCCACAGGATGCACTGCAGCAACTCGCCAAGACTTCTTCGACAGCACCTCCCAAACCCGTGACCTCTACCACCTAGAAAGACAAGGGCAGCAGGCGCATGAGAACACCACCACCTGCATGTTCCCCTCCAAGTCACACACCATCCTGACTTTGAAATATATCGCCGTTCCTTCATCGTCGCCGGGTCAAAATCCTGGAACTCCCTACCTAACAGCACTGTGTCAGTATCTTCACCACACGAACTGCAGCGGTTCAAGAAGGTGGCTCACCACCACCTTCTAAAGGGCAGTTAGGGATGGGCAATGAATACTGGCCCTGCCAGCGAGACCCACATCCCATGAATGAATTAAAAAAATTACATTTTGATCCCATGATTTGCAGAGGTTTAGATATTTGTACAACATTTTGGTTCTACACTATTTGCAGGACATATGTTAAAAAGATGAGGCTGTTCCCATTGTTCTATATACTTTCGGATCAGGATGTTTTGTGGGTGTTGGCCATTGTTGGGGGGGGGCTGCGGGGTAAAACAGCTATGGAGTAACACACGGTGACTGCCCTACTTTGTCTGGTGCCTCATTCAGTAAGGTCCTTATTCTTGAGGTGCCTAGAACAGGTAGAGTTGTACTTTCATCTTCCTTTTCCTATTTGCCTGCTGCTTCTTCCATAGGGGTGTGTATAGGAATTTGGGAGAGGCGTCTTGTACAAGGACTCCAGACTCTTTGGTATTTTTCAACCTTAGATGGAGTCTGAACATCACTTTGTCTGACTGACTTATACCCCAAAGATGTTTTATCCACGTATTGGTGGGCTTCATTATTGCAGAAGGATACATCTTCTTGCTGCTGGCAGTGATTGCACCAATCTGTGCATTAGGAGGGCTATTTTTTAAAAGGACTATGTCTATTCTATGATAACATATTGTAAATATTCATAATTAAAGTGCCTGCATCATAAATTTTATCATAATACGATTAATCAATTGCCAAAAAAAACAACTTTATTAGCAAAACAAAGATCGGAAAACAAGTAGGAATGACTATAAGTTTATGGCTTCAGCATAACAATTTACCATCATTTAATCTTCCCCCACTTAACCATAGAACTATTTAACAGCAAGGTATGTCACTGATTCTCTTATGTAGTGTGGTGTTCCCTGTCTACTGCAGAAGTTGATACTGTCTGATGGATTATCTAAATAATCTCATCAGCAAGCCACCCTGTGCAACAGTAAAGTTGTTTTGATGATACATCCATTCCCGAGATGTGCCTTCACTATGTCAATAATATATTCACTGCACCTTCATTCTGAAACTAATGTTGCTCTGTTTTACATAAATTTAGTCAGAGAAAAATAATATTTTTTCTGGCATGCAATAAAGAATATTTGGATAAACCACAAGAAAAGTTACTGATGGTCTCTACATCTCCTCGTTTTTATTTTTTTTAAAAAGGAACTGTGCTTTCCATTGAAGTTTAAAAGAAAGCTTTGAACATTGCTGCATGTGACAAGACAATGTCAGTGCCATCAGCCTACTATCACCAGTGGTCCAGGGGCAACCGAGACCACAGCTACTATTGTTATGAGAGTCACAACTGCCCAGGATACAGTAATTATAGATTGGTAAAAATAGATTTCCGTCAACTTGGCCTGCATCAACTTCTTTGAATAAGACAGTAATCCTCTTCTTTGGCTTATCTCGAAGTGCACAATTCACAACTGTGTCTGCAAGATAACTGTGTGTATTACAGTGTGAAAGAAACCATGTTTTTATGCTGTGTAATGTTTTCCACGTACTGGATCCACATGCAACCAGCTGCATACGTTGCTTTTTGCCATTTTTCCCCAATGGCTGGGGAAGGTACTGTACTGCACTGCATTGCTTTTGGTAGGCCTGTTTCAATTGTCAAACTGTCAGAGGCATTGGTCAGTACTGCCTCTCATATCATGCCTTGTCACTGATGGTGGTGTTGCCATCAGCAGCACAGATTCTATGGGGTACAAGACTGTAATATGATACTGTCACAGGTTCTATGGGGTACTAGACTGTAATATGATACTGTCACAGGTTCTATGGGGTACTAGACTGTAATGTGATACTGTCACAGGTTCTATGGGGTACTAGACTGTAATGTGATACTGTCACAGGTTCTATGGGTACTAGACTGTAATATGATACTGTCACGGGTTCTATGGGGTACTAGACTGTAATGTGATACTGTCACGGGTTCTATGGGGTACTAGACTGTAATGTGATACTGTCACAGGTTCTATGGGATACTAGACTGTAATGTGATACTGTCACAGGTTCTATGGGGTACTAGACTGTAATGTGATACTGTCACAGGTTCTATGGGTACTAGACTGTAATATGATACTGTCACAGGTTCTATGGGTACTAGACTATAATATGATACTGTCACAGGTTCTATGGGTACTAGACTGTAATATGATACTGTCACAGGTTCTATGGGTACTAGACTGTAATATGATACTGTCACAGGTTCTATGGGTACGAGACTGTAATATGATACTGTCACAGGTTCTATGGGTACTAGACTGTAATATGATACTGTCACAGGTTCTATGGGTACGAGACTGTAATATGATACTGTCACAGGTTCTATGGGTACTAGACTGTAATATGATACTGTCACAGGTTCTATGGGTACTAGACTGTAATATGATACTGTCACAGGTTCTATGGGGTACTAGACTGTAATTTGATTCTGTTTACAAAGAAACAAAGAACGAAAGATGTCCTTGTGACATCCCAAAGTACTTAACAGCCAATGAATTTGTTTTTTTGAAGTGTAGTCATTATTGTTTTGTAAGGAATTGCAGCAGCTAATCTGCACACTGTAAGGTCCCACAAACAGCAATGAGATTTTAAAAAAGTTAGTCTATTTTGGTGGTATTGGTTGAGGGACAAATGTTAATCAGGACTCTGGGAGAATTCCCTTGCTCTCTGAATAGTGCTGTAGGATCTTTTACATCCACCTGAGCAGGCAGATGGGGCCTCGGTTTAACATCTCACCTAAAAGATGGCACCTCTGACAATGCAGCACTCCCTCAGTACTGCATGTTCTGTGCAGGTACTTAAAATCATCCAGATTAAATGCTGCATTCAAGGTTTCATAAAGCGTGAACAAATTTGTTGATCTTTTATGGCATAACTACACTTTTTTGACAAGATGTACCATTATCATGGCAAGTGTTTGGCTAATCTTTTTCTCATTTGTTTACAAACACAACCGAATGGTGTAAATTACATCAAATTATTTTGGCGCATGACATTAACGTGTTGAAAATGCCACATGATTCTTCTGCATCTCCTCTCTTTTAAAGAAAAAATGTCTTGCCAAACAGTTGCCACAAAGTCAACGCTCACCTAAACTTTTGGACTGTAGAATATAAAATTCTGTGAATGAAAATGAAACAGAGATCAATGGAGGATGAAAAGCCAAGAAAGACAGAGAGGTGAGGCTGAGAGGCGGACAAAATCAGACAGGCAGGAGAAAAGCCAGCAGGAGAAAAGACAAAGGTGGGGAAAATACGCATGTAGCTGTCAGCTAACAGAATCAGCAGGGAGGGGTTGAGGCTTTCACAACAGTTGTGTCGAGAGACAAATGTTAATCAGGATTCTGGGAGAATTCCCTCCCTGTTTTCAGCAGCAACACAACAACAACAACAACAACGTGTGCCTTTTAACGTAGTAAAATGTCCCAAGGCACTTCACGGGAGCGTTATCAAACAAAATTTGACACTGAGCCACATAAGGAGATATTAGGACAGGTGACCGAAAGCTTGGTCAAAGAGGTATCGAGGAGGCTCATGTGCGTGGAGCAACCCCGTCCGTTCTGACCCCCGTTCAGACAGAATTTCTCATCGGTGCCAGGCCCTTGGGAGCCTGCACCTCACAACTTGAGCGGTCTCTCGGAAATTCCCTCCTTGCTATTCAACTCTGCATGGAGGCGTTTTCTATACGGGCTGCTCCTGCACACTCTCCACTTCATTGCCCTCGTCTCCCACCCAGACATGTGCCATCTTGCCGTACGGCTCTCTAAGCGGGAGTCCAACCCTGGCGATGTGGAGTGGGGAGTGTTGCACAAAGCAGTCCCAACAAAACCGGCTGCAAAGCCATTTTACCGACACCCAGGCTGCTTGCAATTTCTGCGGTCTGGAGCAGACCGGTTTTCATGTCTACATCGAGTGCGAGAGGTTGCAACTTCTGTTTCACTATTTAAGGGGGCTGCTCCTCAAGTTTTGGCTGCACTTCAGTCCCACGCTCCCTGATCTTTGGCCACCCAGTGGGGAAGGAAGCGGGCAAGTCGGAGGATCTCCTCATGGGTCTGCTCCAGGGCCTGACCAAGGTGTGACACAAAGCCAACACACCCGGACGTCCTATCGTATCAGGCAACGGAACCCTGTGTGAGAACCTCTCTGGATACATCGAGGGCATCCTGAAACCCATCATACAGGGAACCCCCAGCTTCTGTCGCGACACTACAGACTTCCTACAAAAACTCAATACCCACGGACCAGTTGAACCAGGAACACTTCTCACCATGATGGACGTCTCGGCACTCTACACCAGTATCCCCCACGATGACGGCATCGCTGCGACAGCATCAATACTCAACACCGACAACAGCCAATCTCCAGACGCCATCCTACAACTCATCCGCTTCATCCTGGATCACAATGTCTTCACCTTCGATAACCAGTTCTTTACCCAAACACACGGAACAGCCATGGGGACCAAATTCGCACCCCAATACGCCAACATTTTCATGCACAAGTTCGAGCAGAACTTCTTCACTGCACAGGACCTCCAACCAACGCTATACACCAGATACATCGACGACATTTTCTTTCTATGGACCCACGGCGAAGAATCACTAAAGAGACTACACGATAACATCAACAAGTTCCATCCCACCATCAAGCTCACCATGGACTACTCCTCAGAATCAGTTTCTTTCTTGGACACACGAATCTCCATCAAAGACGGGCACCTCAGCACCTCACTCTACCGCAAGCCCACGGACAACCTCACGATGCTCCACTTTTCCAGCTTCCACCCTAACCACGTCAAAGAGGCCATCCCCTATGGACAGGCCCTGCGAATACACAGGGTCTACTCAGATGAGGAGGAACGCAATGGACACCTACAGACACTGAAAGACGCCTTGGTAAGAACGGGATATGACGCTCAACTCATCGATCGACAGTTCCGACGGGCCACAGCGAAAAATCGCATAGACCTCCTCAGAAGACTAACACGGGACGCAACCAACAGAGCACCCTTCGTCGTCCAGTACTTCCCCGGAGCAGAGAAACTACACCATGTTCTCCGCAGCCTTCAACATGTCATCAATGACGACGAACACCTCGCTATGGCCATCCCCACACCTCCACTACTCGCCTTTAAACAGCCACCCAACCTCAAACAGACCATCGTTCGCAGCAAATTACCCAGCTTTCAGGAGAACAGCGTCCACGACACCACACAACCCTGCCACGGTAACCTCTGCAAGACATGCCAGATCATCGACACAGATACCACTATCACACGAGAGAACACCACCCACCAGGTGCATGGTTCATACTCCTGTGACTCGGCCAACGTTGTCTACCTCATATGTTGCAGGAAAGGATGCCCCAGAGCATGGTACATTGGCGAGACCATGCAAACGCTGCGACAATGGATGAACGGACACCGCGCAACAATCGCCAGACAGGAGGGTTCCCTCCCAGTCGGGGAACACTTCAGCAGTCAAGGACATTCAGCCACCGACCTTCAGGTAAGCGTACTCCAAGGTGGCCTTCGAGACACACGACAACGCAAAATCCTCGAGCAGAAATTGATAGCCAAGTTCCGCACCCATGAGGACGGCCTCAACCGGGATCTTGGGTTCATGTCACGCTACACGTAACCCCACCAGCGAACAAAAGTTATCTGTTTTTAATATAACGGATCATTTGCTGTCTTTCTCTTCCTTCCGGATGTTTCTATGTTTCTGCCTCTCTCTCTGTTTTTTTTTGGTGTTTGTATATTCGGTGGCCCTGTAGGTAACACCTCTCTGTCTGAACACTCTGATTGCCTTGGCAACAGGCAGTTGGAAAGACTATCTGTAATCACCAGATATTGTTCTGTGATTTATAAATGCGATAGGTTCGAGGATTTCATTTCCACATTCACCTGAGGAAGGAGGAAGCCTCTGAAAGCTTGTGATTTTCAAATAAAATAGTTGGACTATAACTTGGTGTTGTAAAATTGTTTACAACTGACCAAGGTGGCCATCTACAGGTCCAGGCTAGACGCGACCTGTGGGGGCGGTCGCTCCAACCGTCGGCCTCTCTTCCGCGGCATTCTCCGTGTCCAGGTGGGGAGGAGCACGCGGTGTCTGGCAACTAATGGGCACCACAGGGACTGGAGTGCATCGTCGACAGCGATAATAAAATTATGATTTAATTTGGTTTCCTTTCATTTATTATTGATCAGGTAAGATGACATGGGTTAAAGCCCAGTGTCATCGGTGGAGGGGCACATATATGCCTAACCCCTGCAACTCCCCCCCCCCCCCATTTTTAAAGGGCTTAAAAAAGAAAACCACCCTCCTTTTCAAAAAAAGTTAGGTTTTAAGGAGTGTCTTAAAGGGGAGAGAGAGGTAGAGAGGGGGAGAGGTTGAGGGAGGGAATTCCAGAGCTTAGGGCCTAGGCAGCTGAAGGCATGGCCACCAATGGTGCACAATGCAGTCCACAATTTTTTTTAAATTGAACATAATGTTTTAATCAGTTAAGCAGAAGATTTGACTCTGAGTTACAGTAGCCCCATTCAGTGAGTGATAGCGCCCTCCAGCTATGGCAGCAGAGAGTGAACTCCTTTTACCTTTCAGAACTGCAAAAGCACATCATCAGCTCCTCCTACTTTTTCTAAATGTGTAATTATGCTGTTAAAAACTGCCAATCTTCCCACCTCCCCCCCCATACAAACACTGTCTGTCACTTTCTCCTTTCACTTGAGTTCTCTATCTGTCTGCTTCTGTGTGTCATGGTGTATCTATGGCATCTCTGTTTCTGTGTGCAGGCGTCTGTGGCAGGACTGTCTCTGTGTATCTCCTTCTAGGAACTTTTAAATTTCTGGTCAGCAGAGTGATGCTCAAGAAGACAGCCATTACCTCAAAGCACTTCTCTCACCTTTTTACTGTGAACCAGTCTCCGATGGAGAGTCAACAGAAAGATAGTGAACCATCCCAGAGAAGTCGCAGTCTCCTGCCACTCACAGAACCCTACCAATATAAAAGTGCCTTATGTATATGTGGCTTTGACATGTCTGTCTCCTTTGGTCTGGCTGTGTGTGTGTCTCTGTCTGCATCTGTGTGGGCATGTATGATTTATGTGTCATCTTGTCTCTCTGTTCCATCTCTAAGGAATCTTACAACACCGGTCATTACATTTGTCAACCCCAGTCCATCACCGGCATCTCCACATCAAGTTCCATCTCTGTCACTCTTCATCTGCTTATCTGTATGTATGTAACGGAGGTGTATTTTCCAGTCTCTATGTCTTTGGTGTCTTTTTATGTTTGTATGGGTCTCTTTCTGTCTTGTGTGTGTGAGAGATCTCCCTGTGTGGGATCTGTGTATGTGTGTATCTGTGTCCTATCTCACTCTGTCTGTGTAATCTGTTTCTGTGTGTATTTATGCATTCTCTCCCTCTCCCTCTGTCTTTGTGCCCTCTCTCCCTCCCTTGCATCTGTGTACTTTCTCTCTATGTATCTGTGTCCTCCCTCTACCCCTCTGTATCTGTCATCCATGTATCTGTGTCCTCTCTATGTATCTGTCCTCACTCTCCTCCCCCTATCACCTTACACTCACTATGCCTGACAGTGATACCTATCATGCTGTCAATCAAAAACCCTCAAAATTCGTCAGTTCCTACCCAACTCACAGTTTTTCTTATTTATTTCCTCTCCCTCCAGAACATTCATTCTTTCTTGATCGAGTCTATTTCTCTAAATCTCTGCGGGGGTGGGGGTGAATTTCACCTTAACTTTCCTTGGTGCATTACCTATCTCCTTCACTCTTTCCCCTTCCCTCTGTCTCTGTGTCCCTCCTCCAGTAATCGGCACACAGACAATATTCCTCCTTTTAAAAAAAAAGATTGTCCCTCCTGTTTTTGCCCACTCCTGAGCTGAAGAAGGAGCCTTGCTGATCCGGCTCTGGTTTATTTGTTTCCCTCACTTCTTTCGGTCTCTTCAGCGCAGTTTGAATGAAAATTCAGATTAAAACGATAGGAATCTTCGAAAAGCCAGGTCACCTCAGTACAAAATGAACCTTTCCTGACCAGCCCAATAAATTATTAATAAATTGTTGTATTATCTGTCATTACAGAGTTATTGTTGGGGGGCGGGTGAAGATATATATATATATATTGTACATTATTGTAAACATGGGAATTCATTGTAAAAGAAAAACGAAGTGACAGATCATCATCCTTCAGCCGAGTAGGTAGATGGATAAAAGTACGAGAGCGAGTTCTCCACACATTTTTAATTTGCCACTTCATAAATTTCTTCAGGACCTCATTAAAGTGTCGAAGAGCGATGCGAAGGCGGAATCCACGCCCCCGTCTGTTAGCGGTCTCGGGTTTTTTTTTAAAAACTGAAACCTTTGCCAGTCTGTTTATAGGGGAGGGGGTGGAGGGAAGTGTCCTTCCTCGCTCCCCACCCACACGGACAACACTCGGTCACTCGCGATCTCTCGGACGGAAAGGTCGCAGAGAAACTCGCAGCAGAATCCCATTAACACCCAAACCAAACCTTCAACAGTGAAGATCTCATCGCCTGCACAAAGTTTGGGATTCTTTTCTCTCTCACTCTCTGCTAAAAAGAGATCGGTTCTGCAAATTCTAAAATTCTGCAAATGTTAACTATTATGTGTAATATATTAAAAAAGTTACATATGTGTATTAAAAAGTTACATATGTATTAAAAAGTTAAATACATATGTATTAAAACGTTACATATATGCATTGAAAAGTTACATATGTATTAAAAAGTTATATAAAGTTTTTTAAAAGTTACATATATAAATTAAAAAGTTACATATGTGTATTAAAAGTTACATATCTGTGTATTAAAAGCGTTTAAAAAGTTATGTATATATGTATTGAAAAGTTAAATATATATATGCATTAAAAAGTTCAGCGAAATGCCCCCAGCTCCTTTTGCCCACAGATTCCGTGCAAGTAACAAACGGTTATGCACAATTTGTGACCGCATGCAAACTCCTGGAGCGCCTGTTAAAAGTGAAGGTGATCCGTTGTTGAACAGTAGCTAAACAACCAAAGAAAAAACCCCTTACCTTTGCTTCTCCCAGGTCCTGATAATCATCGTAATAATCTTGGCCAGATTCGTAAGCGGAGTCCCTTTGCAACAACACGGTGTAAATCAGAAAGAGAGAGATCTCCAGTATGAGCATCTTTGTGCTGGGATATAACATTAAGTCGGCGTTTCAAGCTGCTGTCCGGTGCAATAATAATAATCCTTGTTCTCTTGCCTTTTCCTCACGGATCAAGGTGGAAGGGAGGGAGGAGGGGGGGGGGGGGGTGGTGAGAATTTTAAAAAAAGAGCGCTTTAAGGTTTCACAGGTTTAAAATCGCATCAAACGTGTGTGTAAAAAGAAATAATAAATCCCCCGAGTCCTTGGACGATGGCGGTGACTTGATCGTTAATCTGAGTGAAAAGTGACACTTTTTTTTTGCGGATTGAAAAAAAAAGAGTAGTTTATCCACGTGCTGACTGAATAAGCGGAGCTTTCACTGGGAGAACATCGGCGATCCGGTCGGAAAACACTTCGGACTCGTGGGTGAAAAAGCCCCGAGGAGGGAAGAATGGCATGTTTAATGTGAAGTCAGCTCGTCGTCCCCCGACCACCAGCCTCTTCCCCCCCCCACCATCCCACCCCACCCCCAAATTATAACTGCGGCCTTTTTCCCCAGACTGTCGACGTTGGGTTTGATCTTCGGCTCGACACTATTTATACAGGAGTTTTGGCAGCAAGGCGAGAGAGAGAGAGAGGGAGACGTGCACATTTTAGCTGTGCGCAACCAGGAAACGGGTCTGACAATCCCCACGTGGCTACAAAAATAATATAAAATGCACATGTCAAGTTCTGGCTTGTGTCTTCTTCCACAGTCTGAAGTTTTGACAGGTCGCACGGGGGTTTTTTTTTTACCAGTTGCGGCCACTTGAGGTTATCAGTCTGGCTAATGCACGCTGAACACTATCAGAATACTCTCCTTGCTCCTTAATGCATTGCCAGTGTACCTGTTCCTTGAGTGAAAGCGTGCAAAGTATGGGGGGAACAGGGGTGGAAACTTAAACCAAGTAGCAAGAATGATCTGACTGAATATATGAAACTGAGATGGCGTGAACTTTTAATGTGCAATCGTTTTTTTTAAAAAAATGCATTCCCGGGATGTGAGCGTCGCTGGGGGAAGGAGAGTAGATATTGTCCACCCCTAGTTGCCCTGATAATGGTTTGATATGGCATGCTAGGCAACTTCAGAGGGCAGTTAAGAGTCGACCACTCTGGTGTGGGACTGGAGGCACATATACGCCAGACCAGGGTATGAATGGCAGGCTTTCATTCCTTAAGGACACTGGTGAACCAGTTGGGTTTTTCCCACAATCTGACAGCTTCATGGTCACTTTTCCTGAAACCAGCTTTTCATTTCCATTTTTTTTCCCACCGCGGCTAAACTTCGAAAACAGCCGAAAGCACATATTTCTAAATTAACATTTTTTTTGGAAAAAATGTAGGTAATGAATGAAGTTTAATCTCACTGTTAAATGCCCTCTAAATGTCCTGTTGTAACTTTGCGAGTAAAGGCATGTGTTTTAGTCATCGCATTCTGAACGCCCTTTGGGTACCAGAATGCCCTGCGGTATATCATATGCCTTTTGGCGATGTCACTCCTTGGCTGAAGATGTTCTGACTGTGTGCTGCGTTTCATAGAATCATATAGCACAGAGGGAGGCCATTTGGCCCATTGTGCCTGGGACTGCTCTCTGAAAGAGCTTTCCAATTAGTCCCACTCCCCTGCTCTTTCCCCACAGCCCTGCAATTTTTTTCCTTTTTAAATATATATCCAGTTCCCTTTTGAAAGTTACTATTTAATTGAACTTGGGCTGGCCTGAGATCTTTTAGCCGGACTCATCTCTTAAGTATGTTTTCAATTGAGTTCAGAAGAAGCAGAACTATGGACTAGTTATCATAGGAACATAGGAACGGAAGTAGGCCATTCAGCCGCTCGTGCCTGCTCCGCCATTTGATAAGATCATGGCTGATCTGTGATCTAACTCCATATACCTGCCTTTGGCCCACATCCCTTAATACCTTTGGTTGCCAAAAAGCTATCTATCTCAGATTTAAATTTAGCAATTGAGCTAGTATCTACTGCCATTTGTGGAAGAGAGTTCCAAACTTCTACCACCCTTTGAGTGTAGAAATGTTTTCTAATCTCACTCCTGAAAGGTCTGGCTCTAATTTTTAGACTGTGACCCTACTCCTAGAACCCCCAACCAGCGGAAATAGTTTCTCTCTATCCACCCTATCTGTTCCCCTTAATATCTTATAAACTTCGATCAGATCACCCCTTAACCTTCGAAACTCCAGAGAATACAACCCCAATTTGTGTAATCTCTCCTCGTAACTTAGCCCTTGAAGTCCGGGTATCATTCTAGTAAACCTATGCTGCACTCCCTCCAAGGCCAATATGTCCTTCCGAAGGTGCGGTGCCCAGAACTGCTCACAGTACTCCAGGTGCGGTATAACCAGGGTTTTGCATAGCTGCAGCATAACTTCTGCCCCCTTGTACTCTAGTCCTCTAGATATAAAGGCCAGCATTCGATTAGCCTCATAGAGATAGAAATTACCCTGCACACAATTCGTTAACACATTACGTTAACGTTTTGGATAAAAATTTCTGCGCTCATTATTTTAATGAAATTGTTAACTGTTTAACAATTCTGAACAATATCAGAGAGTATTCATTCATTGACACTGATAAGAGTATTTTCTGTCCTTAGATGCCATGGATTTATTTATTATTATAATTTTATGATGTATTATTTGTAGATCTCCTGCAGCAATGCTCACAGAATGAGGACAAGGACCCATAACCTTAGCGGGGAAGGGCTGAAGCTGGAGCACTCAGGGTGGGTCTGCAAGGGAGGGGTATGAGGAATGTGTTAGTGGTAAAACTGGATCATAGGCAGGTCTGGGAGGGGAGCACAAGAGGGTTGGGGTGTTGGCATGCAGGCAGGTGTGGAGCAGGGTGCAGGCTCCTTAAATCAAGTTCCAAGTACCTGGAGGCCCAGGCATCTCTATACCAGTACGTCGTAACTAGAGTTGCAGGTTTGTCCAGGAAATATCCCTGCCATTTTGTTTGCAGGTGCCTCTGATAATTCACTCACCTCAGAATTCACAACTTTTAAAGCAACATTAATATGAGAAACTTTCCTTTCAGTCTGAAACCTAGGCGGGGAATGTCAGGGAGGCAGTACCTTGGAGATTCACTTTTTACTGCAATGTGATTGGACAGAAATAATTTTAAGCTTTGTGCAATAGGATTAATGAATAGCAAAAGTAGAAAATAACCAATTATGTAACTTTATTAGATGGACGGATGGATGAATGAATAATGGCTGTGTTTTACTTTCACAGACCACACCTCCACAGCTGCAGCAGCAGAGAATAGTCTGTTCCCACAGAGTATTTGATAATTTGTGTCTATACTTATAACAGTCAAAGCAATTCATAACTGGAAATTTATACCAGTTTTTAAAAAACATTTCCCCACTCCTTTTTTCAAGGCTGTAACCAATGCTGGGACATAGTTCCACAGATAATGGCAGATTTCCAGCACTTCACTGAAATATCCATTCGTACATGAACCTAGATATTGAAGGATTGATAATGCCATCGCATCAGCACTTTAGGCTCCAGTCCTCCATGTTATCAGCCATGGAGGCCTGAAGCTAACTCCACACCTGATGCACAATGCACATGCCCATGCAATGTAGACCCTTCACACAAGGCTCATTAAAGGACCAAATTTTATTTAAATAAGATGTCCTCCCCATAAAGCAATCTGAAGGCTAGAGCAGAGCATGATAGGCTAAGCACCTATATGAAATGGGCACTGTAAGGGATGCCTGGTCCTTTCATTTGGATCCTTGTTATTCTTCCTGTATCTTTTAGCAATTCACTGTTTCTGCATTTTTTTCTTCTTGAACATAAAAAACTTAGGGAAACATCTTGGAGCCTTCCTGACAACTCCTTAAAGTTGCACTGACTTTTTTATCTGTATCTGTTTGTAGAGCTGAAGCTGTTAAGAGCGTATTTGCATGCAGTTATGGGTATCCCCATCTCTCTACTTGCAGGTTGTGGAGTTGTATCAGAGGAGGAATGCCTTTCACGTGCATTGCAAAATTGGCACCCCATTTTAATATGTCAATGCACTGCCACTTCTGCGTATAGGTTGAGACTCTCACATTAGGACCTGTCAAAAGACAGATGCCTGCGCGGACTAAGATTCCTCAAGGTGGCCATAACAGAACTATGCATAACTTCTGCATGCCAGTTCCAGCAGAGGGACATTTTTCAGTGGCTTTCGAGATTAAAGCAGCATTGAACTTTTATATGGCAGGATCTTTTCGAGCAAGTGCAGGAGATCTGCCAAATCTTCTAACCTTCAGTGCACAATTGCATTAAGCACATCACCGAAGCACTGTCTGCCAAAGCCAGTAATTTTATCCATTTTCCTGTGGAAAGTAGTGAGTAGCAAGAATGTGTCCTTCAATTCTACAATATGGTATGATTCCCACAAGTGCACGGCATAATTGATTGCACTCAAGTGATCATATGTGTCCCTACCCCTGTGCAATGACATTCATGAATGTGAAGGTGGTCAGTAACCATAGAAACAGAATCATGCATGACAGTGCTTGGTACCCTGTCAGCATCCATAATTCCTTCCTTCTGCGGTGCTAGCATTGTTTGAAAGGCCAAGAGTACTCCTAAAATGACTTTTTGGAGACCAAGGAAACATACTGCGACCATGGCTCATTGACATCACTGCATCACCAAAGGAGAAGAGCTGAGGAGAGGTATAATATGGACCACGTTTCATCCAGGTCACATGCACCTTGTATATTCTCAAACAAAGATTCGATTGCTTAAGCAGATTGTGGTGTGCTATAGTACAGTCCAATCAAGGCCTCAAAGATTAATGTTACCTGCTGTGTCTAGCACAACTTTTCTATTTAGCTGACATCAGGTTATGGTGGCCAATAGATTGAACATGGGAACTATATAACTTGCTATCACACTGAATGGTGCATTTACTCACTGACCCATTGGGATGGATTGCTGGATGATTTCAGTGATGGTCAATAATATATCCTTTTCCTTTTCTATTTTTTCTAATGGGCACCCATTTGTTTTGTAAGCCTAGGCCAAACCCAGCCCTGCATCTTAAACTGGCCTATGCCAAATAGGCCCCATTTGTCTTGTACACATTTTGCTGTTCCTGTGTCCACCACTTTACATATATACCCATATTCATTCTTCAGTGAATCGGTTTTAATTTATCCAGAACCCTTTTTGTTTCCTTTCATCTCACTTAGACTTGTAATGTGGCTATATAACTTTGAAGGCATCAGCAAAATTTAGATTAATTATATTAGAAATACCCTCTTCCATGTTATGATGAACAGTGTGACTAACAAGGGCTCCAGAACAGATCATCTGTGGAGCTCCACTAAAGCATTTTCCATTTATCACACCTTCTACTTTCATATTACCAAGCCTGTTTTGAATCCAGTAAGCTAATTTGCCATTAATTGCATGAGCCTTAATCTCCTTTAAAAGTCTTGTCTTCCAAAAAAGCACCTAAATTCTATGCACCGAGTTTAATTACCTCCGCAAGAATTTCACTAGATTTGTGAGGCATGACCTATTGCTGCTAAAATCTTGTTGGCTACTCTTTATTACCTCTGCACTTAGGTGAGCATTGATAGAATTCCATTAAATGCTCTGGTGCTTTTCCCCCACTACCAATTTACTCCAGAAGTGGTCGGATCAGTGCAATATAAAGCCTTACCGTAACCCCCGCAGATTTGAACTCCTCTGTTCTGGCTGTATTGATAATCTTTTAATTGTTTCATCACATTGTCTGTTGTCATTTTACCTTCTCCAATACTCATATATTATGGAGCTCTCATCTATAATCCACTATTTTTAAGATCTGATGAAATCCAATGAAATTCTCCAGAAGTACATTTTACACTGCAGCTGCTGGTTTGAGACTGGTAGCTGCAGTTTGATTTCCAGCTTGGCAGAATCCTGGCAACATTGCTTGGCTCCTACCTGGCTGGAACTTTAACTTTTTAACTGTCTTGTTAAGGGGAGAACTTAGCATTGGCCTGAATACCTATATTGGTGCAGAGCTCGCTTCCAGCAATTAGAAAAGCAAACGTTTAGAGAACTGCGAGGGTAGAATCATTGGCTTTCTAAACATTTCAATTGAGGTAAAGTAGGTTTTTAAAGTGCCCTATAAAGCACAGACGAGATCCAATGGATTTTTACTCCACTTTGTGCCAGAATCAGCTCAGGCCCTCATGGATTTGCAATGCAAGTTTAGTCGCGGTGAGAAGCGGGAAATGCTTCATATCAATACTGAACCTGCTGTGTAAATATATCCCCTTCATTTACATATACATCTCCCACAGTTTTTCCTCTAGACAATTGCCTCCATATAACTAAACAAACTCCTGTTAGCCGTGGTTCAGTGGCAGAATTCATGCCTCTGAGTCAGAAAGTTGTGGGTTCAAGACCCATTCCAGAGACTTGAGCACAGAAATCTAGGCTGACACATCAGTGCAGTACTGAGGGAATGCTGCACTGTTGGAGTTGCCATCTTTCAGATGCAATGTTAAACTGAGGCCCTATCTGCCACTCGTGGGTGTAAAAGAAGAGCAGGGGAGTGGGAAATAAATCATGATACATGGCATAGTATGTCCCTTTGCAATTTGCTTCTAGTACAGTTAGAAAAAGTGTTCATATCAGCAACAGTTGAATTCTTATATTTTGAATATCCTCTTCAAATGTATTTTAAAAGCAAAAATAATTCAATTAGTTAGAATATAATGTCTCCACAAAATATGAAGAATATTTTAAAAAACAGATTTCATCACAAATAGTACAAACAATCCTCATCACCTTTAAAATTTCCATAGACTAGTCTCAGACAACCCTGTCCAGTCTCTTCAGATTAGGCAGCAAGGTTGAAAAGATGCTGTTCCTTTACTATTTCTCAAGTTATACGCTGCTGGGCTATTAAACTGTATTAATAATCTTGGTGGAGGCCTCTTCATTTGGATTGCCAAAAAATCAGTAATATTTTTCAGTAATATTTCATGCTAACTAAAATTAGTAGTGAATACTAAATAAATGTTTATTTAAATCAGTGATTAATTATGGTTGTGCACTTTTATAATAAGAATGCTTCTGTGTCTGTTGGCTCTATTGTTCAAAATCATTCATGCCAGATCTGTCTAAAAGTAATCTGGCTTAATACTGATTTTGACGCACTGACATTTTTTTGATATTAGATTTTTCACAACGTAAAAAGTTATTTTTGGGTAGCTGTCAACATTATGAATAAGATTAATAAAATTTTAAAATGAACATGTCATTAGAAATCAGAGTGCCTCCATTTGCCACCTAACTTTTGTATTATATTATCCCAACCCTCTGGATTCAGGATATAAACAGCTACGCATAGTGCTTTTCAGTATCGCCATTTAAATCCTTTTCAGTATTAATAGCCTTTGACTATGCTTATCATATCACCAATCTATGGTTGTATCCTACTTTCATCAGTCAAAAACCTATCAAACTATTTTTATGAATGATCTTCAGCATTTAATCTATAAGGCAACAATTTATTCCATTAGCATGCCACTTGGTTTAAGCTGTCATCCAGTCTTTTGTTTTCAAATTTTGAGAACATAGCCTAGATTTTCTGATTGCATTTACCCAATTTTGGGACGCTAATCAGGCAGACAGCAGTAGAAAATGGGGTGGAGATTTGTGGCACCAAATCGCCACCCCCTTTAGCGCTTCCCCCACTTTCCACTGTCATTTTTGGTGGCTGTGGGAAGCACGTACCTCAATCACATAGGGAGGTCCTGAACGCCATTTCTCACAGGTCTGTCAATTCTGTATATTACATCCCTGTGACTTGGGAGACCATGGTTGCTAGGCAGCAGTAAGCACACAGAACCTCATGGAAAGGGCACAGCAATCTTAAAATAAGTGTATTTTAGCCATTTCTTAAATGTTTATCTTCATTTTTTCCCTTCTGGTTCATTTGTGCCAACTGTTGAAAGTTATTTATATTTTGCTCCCAGTATCATAACGGGCTTCCCAAAGGGAATCAAGTTGAGTTGTTTTAAAGAAGACGAGAAGTACTGACAAAGGGATGTTTGGTAGATCAGACTGCCTGGGGGTGCTCTGTGCTAGTAACCATACACCCGCATTTGCAGACAGAGATGAAAAAATATCTTTTTGGTGGATGATCTGATGAAATCACTTCCAAACCTTTCCAAGAACAATCTCTGCATGCACAACAACTTTAGTGCAACTATAATTTTAATGAAAACTCATACTGTGGCTTCTTACCACTGTGCTTCCTCTTGGAGCAAGGTGTGAAGAATGTGCTCATAACCTTCGCTTTGGCTTCTCAGTGGCGGGGTTGTGTGAGGAGGCTGGCTACTCTGCTGCAATCGGACTCTCCTGGAAATGAAGTGGCCCTTGTCTCACAGTAACTCAGTATTGATATGGATTGGCTATTGCATGGTTAGTCTGGCCCTGTGTCCTTTTGGCCACATGTGCACGTATTGGAAGGGGGTAATGGAAAGGCCCACATATGTTGCTATCTTGAGAGAAAGCATTACTATCCGTTCCCATTGCTGCCATGCCCTCTATGAAAGAAAAGACCTCAGGATGTCCCAAAGCACTTTACAGCCAATTTGTGCACTGCAAGGTTCCACAAACAGCAATGCAATAATATCCACATAATCTTTTTTTGGTGATTTTGGTTGAGGGATAAATATTGGCCAGGACACCGGGGAGAGGTCCCCTGCTCTTCTTCGAATAGTGTCATGGGATATTTTACGTCCACCTGAGAGGGCAGTTGGGGCCTCGGTTTAACGTCTCATCCAAAAGACCTCAGACCTCTGACAGTGCAGCACTCCCTTGGAGTGTCAGCCTTGCTTGTGTGTTCAAAGCTCTGATGTGGGACTTGAACCCACAACCTTCTAACTCAGAGGCGAGACTGCTACCAGTGAGCCAGGAACTTGCCTTCTAAGGACACCCTCCGCAGGGTTTTAAAAAATTCTTCTGGTGCTTTGAGCTGTTTTGACCTGCAAAAAGAATTGAAAAAGCAAAAATTAACTTTGGTTAGCATGTCATACAGTAAATCTCAGGTATTAGCATCTGGACAATAATGTAGGTGATCGCAAGCAGATGCAACAAATAATGACAAACTTTCTTAGAAGGTAAGTGTCTTTCTAGATTAGAAGGTAAGTGACTTTATAGAGAACACTTGGTCCATGTGATCTCCTGGACTGGTTTCGATCACATAAGGGGGTCGGAGAGGAATTTTCCAGAGTATTTATTCCATTATTGGCTCTGGGTTTTTTCTCTTTTTTTTGCCTCTCCTAGGTTACGGGCGGGGGTAAGTGTCCAGTCATGATGCTCCTGGGCCATCATGGTATGGGGCAAGCTTAATGGACCAGCTGGCCTTTTCCTGCCCGTCAATTTTGTATGTTCGTATGTTCTGCTTCAGTACTTCCTATGCGGAATCGTACTCGTCGGGAGCCCATATCTGGAATTTGTGCATCCCCAGCCTATGATATTCTAGCCATGAATTTTATTTGACAAAAAATCAGGGGTTCGGGTTGTGCAAGTTCTTACTGGGTGATCAGGTTTGGAGGCGCAAATCACGCTCAGCCATAATTACAATTGGATTTTGCACAAGAGGAAAGTCTAGGCTCAAATCTGCTTATTCTGTTCTTTATATTTTGTACGATAATTACTTCCATTTTTCCTCCAGCTCCTTAAGCCATGACCTCTACAAACCTTAACACTTTACAGCTCATTCTATTTCTTTTCCCAAGTGTTTGCGTGTGTTTTTTTCCTCCCCCTTCACCGTGTTCGATTTTTGTTTTAAATGTTGTTCATCAATGATATCTTTCCAGCCTTAACAAAGGATAGCAATTATTTAACAGCGTAATTTGTGAAGACAAAATCTTTGTCATGGAGGACAAATTCCGAACACAAACTAGAATCAAAATTCCTCTGCAGGTCATTGACCAGGGCAGGAAGAGCAAGGTGACACTGCTCTGCATGTTGAAGTCATAACAGAACTACAGAAAAAAATATGTAAGCCATAGCTAAGAAATTTGAAAAGCTGATGTGGTATATTCAGAACATTTATGTTAATTGGTCTAAGGAGATTGAGCCAACTTATGCCAACCTACTTGTCCCTACTTATAACTCAGTACAAGGTGTGGGACTGAGCCATACAGACTATAAAAGCCCTCGGTTGTGCTAAGTTAGTAAACTGTTTAGCGTGGCCCAGCTGAGTTACGCGGGGCCAGGAGTGTGTGGTGGTGCTGCTTATTACATGTGAAGAAGGGTATTCAGAGGAGTAGTTTCTATCGCATGTGAATAAATAAACTACAATTGGCATCAGTGGCTCTGAACTGAGGAAGGCAAAAATCAGATGTTCGTGATTTCTGTTCAGCAATCCATACTGCAAAGCATGTTTGTGTGGAAGTCAGTTGAGGTTCATCTGTGATGGCCAATGGTTGACTTACAATGCAGGCTAATGCACGAACAATGCTGACTTGGGCAAGGTACCAGAGGACTACCAGCGTCCTTTGAACCATACTTAAACTGAGGTCACCATCTTCAGGAGAGGAAGGGAGGAAAGTAGATTCTTCTTTAAAGGAAGTAGGAGGTTGAGCAGGTCGTGGAAATCATGACTGTGGGAAGGAGTGTTGGTCATCAAAATATGTTATGAATTGTGACGCTGCCAAAACAAGCAGGGAGGGACACTATCATGTTTATGCAGGAATAGCTGCCTAAGATGGTAAGTTAGATTTGATCGACCTTGAGTTAATAAATGTATGCAGATCCCTATACCTTCCATCCTGATTGCGATCACAAACCTTGCGCCATTATTTTTTATATTTCTTTAGCTTCAAAACAAGGAAAGCCATCACCCCAGTCAGCTGTGAACAAGAGTCCATTGGATAATTTGATGGAGCTCCCATGCCAGAGAGCCAGTGAGGTCATTCAACAGCTTCAATAGCTTGACCTAAAATATAGAATGCTATATCCAGTTATGTTGAAAATTGGAGCCATCACCATCAAAAGCTGAGAAATAGACTGCAGAGATGAAAGGTAAGGGATCTGTCCCCAAGAACTAAAAGGTAGAAATTGGCTCTCATTGTGCCCGTTTTACAGGCGCAAAATGGACGCAGAAAGGACCAATTGCGGGGCACAACATCCTGTGCGCCAAGGACGCCTGAAAAACATCCGACCCAAAATTTGGTATGGCCATTTTTCAGCCAGCCACCTAAATCAGGCGTTAAGACCCTTGCATATGCTAATACGGGGCCTAACGCCTGTTAAAGGACCCTAACCAGAAAGTGGGGTGTAGTTTTGGGCTTGCTGCACTCAGGTTTTTGGAAAGAGGATACAGCCTGGCCAACGGCCATCACCAAAAAAGGTAAGTTTCCTTTTGAATTTCAGTGGAACTAGAAGGAACAGGAGTGCTCCTCCCGACTCCACAGTACTTACGCCGGCTGCAATCGATACCCCCTCTTGCTGTCCTCCTCTCACCCCACTTCCCGGGATTTACCCAAGGGCCCCTGCTGACGAGGTAGGCTGCCTGAAATTGAAGTCTTGCCTCGGGCGGGCTGCCTGTGGAGGCATGTCGCCCTGAATATTTAGATGAGATCTGAGGACCAATTTCTTGAAATTCTCGGGCCTCCGTGTTCGGGTGCAGGGATCGTTCCTGGCGCCCATTTGGTGGCTACACAATCAGTGATAATTCTTACTTTTGTAATGGTATTTGTAATTTCCCCATCATATTCAATGCTCACTTAGCGAAATGTGCCATATGGAAGTGAAAGTCGCATCTTGGTGAAAAAGGGTAGAATGCCTGTTTTTCTTTTATCGACTGACTGACAACAGCTTGGAGATGCATGACTTTGTGATTTCTGAGAATGCAATTTCATCAGTAGGTTGTTAATTATTGAAAAAAAATATTCTCCAATTTGCTTTTGAGAGGAATTTTATTCTTTTGCCCCCTTCTTCAACAGGGATAGATCAGCTCGCAGGGCATGAATTTGACCTGGAGCCGGAAACTCAGCGGGTGGGTAGATATTCGCGTGGAAAACCCGGAAGCGAGTTGAGTGCGTTGGAATCTGCAATCGCAACTCAAATGAAGGCAATTATTTTTGCTTCTGGGTTTCCCGTGTGACAGCCAGCCAGATTGACAGGCCAATCGTGGGGGTCTGATCACGGCAGTTAAGTTTTTTTTTACAATGTTTCTGTTTATTCAGAGTAATGGGAATGATCAAATAATCAAACATTTCTCCAATATTCCTCCTTATAATACTCAGCATCACTGGGCATATTATACAAAATGTGCATATTTGGAAAACTGCAAAGAACACTTTTTAAGGTTAACTAAGAATAATTCTTGCTACAATATTCCCAGCGTTACTCATTTGGAAATGAAGACCAACGATAAAACAACAAATTGCCAATTTGAACAAGTGAGCATTTTTATTAAAACATTGGTTGTTTTGGTTATTATATAATTTCTTTTTGAATTTAAAAGTTTGTTGAAAAGGTGATTTTGAATTCCATATCTATTTTTATCAGGATTTCAGCAACTAATTGACAATATTTTAGCACTGTAAACAGTCTGTGTACAGAAACAACTACTAACTAGTTTCCTATATATTAAATCAAAATACTGTGGATGCTGGAAATTTGAAATAAAAACAGAAAATGCTGGAAATACTCAGCAAGTCAGGCAGCATCTGTGGAAAATCAGTTCTGATGAAAGGTCATCGACCTGAAACGTTAACTGTTTCTTTCTCCACAGATGCTGCCTGACTTGCTGGGTATTTTCAGCATTTTCTGTTTTTAATCATTTATATTAAAGTCATGTACAAATGATACAGAGAAATAAAAAAAGGTGCATCTATGGAACCTAGAGTTAACAATTGACACGACAAAAGATACTCCATGCGACATCAAGCCTCCTGTTTTCAAAAAGCTCATTTATTTAAAAACGTACGCAAACAGGTCCAATCTCTTAAGGATAAGGCAAGGCTCAAAACCAATCACCAATGATGTCTGCAAGGTGAATTTTTAGTCTTTCAGCTTATGGTTACCATAAGGACAATTCCTATATGTTCCACCAAAAGTTTCAGTTTCTAATGTTTTGTGTAATGTAGAAGGGGGCTTTCCACTGTTTGGCATTTCCTCTACACTACGTCATTCAGTTTATGATTCATCCCATGGATTTAGCTTGCCAGACTCCTAATACTAGAGTTTCTGTCTCCTCTGAGGCAATGTGACAATGAGAGCCGCATGCAGAATTGCAAGGCTAGGTCCTCCAATACACCTCCACATTCTCTTGCATTTTCCTCAGCATGGAATGGATGAGATGCATCCGGACATCTTCTGATTTTCTGAGATCTGGGATGATCACATTTCAGGGATTCATTATACATTATTTCTATAGGGTCCATTATAATTGGTCCAACAGTGCATTTGCAGCTGGCATCTACAACTTCCAGGAAGAGGTTACTACGTGGAATCTGCTGGATTACAAATGACTTATGGTAGTCTTCACAGTTGATTGTTCCTGTAGTTTCCTTTATAGTTCGTTCAGACACAAAAGCTGGATATTCACATGGCTGGAGAACTGTGCTCATGGATACAGCCCTTCTCGTCTCCTTTTCATTGGCGAGATTGAAAAGCCATGGGAAAGCCATGCAGGTAAAGTAAAATTCGTTTCATACTTAGAATCAAAAAAAAAATCTCAACTATTTCAATGAGGTAAATTGCCCCTTTAAAAATCTGCCAGTCGGCATTAAGTGGGGGGCAGGACTTCTGGGTTTCAGATGTGCGCATGCATCCAAACATGTCTAGGTTAAACCCGAAAGTTGGAGCCCCGTTCTTTGGGGTTAAAATTATCCCCCTGAAGTGGGATTGCACTGAAATGTCTAGTCTTTACCTCAGTTTAGGGTTAGTGAGAACTTTCTTACATTTTGGTTTCACGTAAGAACAGTAGCACAGACTAAAGACTATTGTGAAATATATAATTTTTTGCTGAAAATTATTGCACAGAAATCTGAAAGCTGAAAAATTGAAAGAATGTGCAGTATCCAACCAACAGGTTGCATATAATTCATACCACATTTTCATTTATCTCCCATTACGACAATATCAGGAGGCAGCATCTGTACAGTATGTTCTTCCCAAAAACTAATATAAATATAATCCTTGTGAAAAATGAAGCACTGACTGACTAGAATAGAATACATTTCCTCCTTATATTCTGACTAAAATGCAGCCTTTGCACATATTCAGCATGTGGGCACATTTGCCCATCTGGAGGTCGGAAATGCCTCAATGCACTCAGTCATAAAGGGCTCCTGGACTGGCAACATCTCGATTTTAAAATTCTCATCCTTGTTTTTGAATCGTTCCATGGTCTCGCCCCTCTTTATCTCTGTAACCTCCTCCAGCCCTACAACCCTCGGAGATCTCTGCGCTCCTCCAATTCTGGCCTCTAGCGCATCCCCGATTTTCATTGCTCCACCATTGCTGGCCGTGCCTTCAGTAGTCTGGGCCCTAAGCTCTTGAACACCCTCCCTTAACCTCTCCATCTCTGCACCTCTCCATCTCTCTCTCCTCCTTTAAGAGGCTCCTTAAAACCTACCTCTTTGACCAAGGTTTTGACCACCAGTGGTTCAGTGTCAAATTTTATCTGATATCGCTCCTGTGAAATGCCTTGGGACGTTTTACGACATTAAAGGTGCTATATAAATGCAAGTTGTTGTTTTCACTACTGAACCAGGCGAGTGGGATCTCCCGACATAGGGAATCACTAACTCCTAGCTTTGGTCCCTGATGACATTTGCCTTCCAAAGAGCGGATGGAGGTTCTGCACCTTACAAGGGTAAGTCGGAAGTGGCGGAGACCTGGCTCAACCGAATCTCCGCCGTTTCCCGGGGGAGTTCCGCTGGTCTCCCTCCAGAGTTTCGGCGAGGGACCAGCAGAACCTCCGTGGCATTTTGGCCCCATCTTGAGCAATGAGCGCTTTACATCTGTATAATTATTAAAGACGATCACCGATCAATATGAATGGTTGTTTGAAGTCTTCAGAATTCAAGTGGACAACGATTCAACAGGAAGTAGAGTAGTACGGGCTTGGTACTAATCTAGGAAGATAAAGGGATAGATTTTCAACTAGCCGCCTGGAAAATAAAAATCAAGCGGTTTCTGTAATGGGTGGCCGATCTGCAATGCCAGTTTTACATGATGTCAAGTTGAAAATCGACCCCAAAAATAATCCCTGAAGAACTTTAATGTGGACATACATGATGGAGTAAGTGGGATCAGCTGAATGCTTCTTGTTCTCATTCCTGCTGTCTTGTACACATACAGCTCTTTAATCTGTTTTTTTTTAAACATTAACCCTTTCTTCGCTTGGACCTACGTTCGACTCCAGCCCCTATAGATCAGATGGAAATCTCCTCCCTTTGTTGGCTGTAAGGGCTTTAGCAATGAAATAAATTTGTGTAGTCACAACCCAGATCCCAGTGGGTGTAGGACTACAGCACAAAACTGTCCCAGATTTGGTCCAATTCGGGACTAAATTAGCAATCTCCTTCTGAGATGCAACGACAATGGGTGGACGAACTCAGCAGACATGTTATTCTGGGGATGATGGTTCATTATTGAGACGAGGTAAAGAGTCTTTACTATGAATCTGATTATGCCTGACCTGCGAGCATTTGATACGAGTAGACTGCCTGTACATACATGTGCGTGCTATAACAACAGGAGGAATACGGAACAAAAAAAGGCTATACTGCAAATGTAATTCCTATCGGCCATTTAGCTCACTCTTTTTCCTTTCAGAGCAGGCTCAATTTGTAGGAGAAGAAAAGAAAAATCAGAAATGCTGGAAATGTAAAATAAAACAGAGCAGCAGACTTTCATAAAGCATCACCTGGGTGGAGTGTAGAGAGGAGAATTGGTGGAGAAGATTTCACATCCATAAGACCATAACAGATAGGAGCAGGAGTAAGCCATTTGGCCCCTCGAGCCTGCTCCGCCATTCAACGAGATCATGGCTGATCCGATTTTTACCTCAATTCCACTTTCCCGCCTTTTCCTCATATCCTTTGACTCCCTTGTTGATCAAAAATTTGTCTAACTCAGCCTTGAATGTATTCAATGACTCAGCCTCCACAGCTTTTTGGGGTAAAGAATTCCAAAGATTCATGACCCGCTGGGAGAATAAATTCCTCCTCATTTCCGTCTTAAATGGGCGACCCCTTATTCTGAGACTATGCCCCCTAGTTTTAGATTCCCCCATGAGGGGTAACATCCTCTCAGCATCTGCCCTAACGAGTCCCCTCAGAATCTTGATTGTTTCAATTAGGTCTCCTCTCATTCTTCTGAACTCCAATGAGTATAGACCCAACCTGTTCAATCTTTCCTCATAAGGCAACCCTGCCATAACTGGAATCAACCGAGTGAACCTTCTCTGAACGTCCTCCAATGCAAGTATGTTCTTCCTTAAATAAGGGCACCAGAACTGTACGCAGTACTCCACATCTGAGACTGCCTGATTTTCATTCCATTTAAATTAACTGATGTAAAATCAGTTGGGTTCCGTTACTGGTGTGGGATCCTCTCACCTGATTTTCCACTCTGCATTCTGCCCAAGCAATGCTGTACGTTCAGGTGGTTAACGTAAAAAATCTACCCCAGAAAGTTCTGGAAATACATTCAGGACAGCCAGCACCCAAAAGAGAAAGATAGATTACCTGTTTCTGAAGGGACCTCTAACTAGTTTATGTAATCTCTCAAGGGAAGGCAAAAAACTTCTAAAAACAGAAAATGTAAAGCTCCTTCTTGACTCCAATGACAATTGAGTGAAAACATTGAGATATCTGTCTAACATTATAACCTACATTACAGTATCCAACTCTGAACTGTCACATTCCACAGATGACATTCCCATGGTCTTAATAGGACTGGAGTCATAGGGTTGATAGAGTGTTTGATCATCAGTGTCGATATTTGTCCTTGGAAACCTCAATGTCTATCATGCTAGACATTCATCCAGCTCTATTTTAAATGATTTAGTTAGCATAGCATTCATTACATTTTGTTCTACATAAGTAGCAGTCGGTGGGAAAAAAGAATCCTTCTACTCTCCAGTCTCACTTGAGGATTGCTAATTTTGTACTTGTGTCCTTTAGTCCTGGGACCATCATTTAAGTTAAATATTCTGTTTATATCACATTATCAGCATCTTAAAGAACAGGATCAAGACCCCTCTGTAATGTAATCACATCCTATTTTGGATGTCTGCCTACTTAGTGCTCTTAGCCTTGACATGATCTCTGAATGCTGTGCGGTATATTTGCAGTATAGTTATTGAGGTAAGAGAGATTACACATAAAATACTCTGAATCAGACATATTTACTGATGCAATTTCATATATTGAGGGTAAATTTGTTTAGAAAAGACCATTTTGTAAAAAGCAACTGTATAGCTCATCATTTTACATTTTATGTAGAATTACATAGAATCCACAGCACAGAAACATGCCATTTGGCCCAACTGGTCCATGCTGTTGTTATACTCCACATGAACCTCCTCCCATTCTAATTACATCTTCCCACCCTGCCCCCAAAACCCATCTCCCTCATGTATATATCAAGCTCCTATTAAATGTGCCAATATTATCTGCTTCATCCAGCGAGTTCCACATTCTCACAACTCTGTGTAATGATATTCCCCCTAAATTTTTTATTTGATCTGTTAGTGGCTAACTTATATATATATATATATATATATATATATATGCCCCCTTGTTCTGGACTCACCTACATGTGGAAGTCATTTCTCTATGTCTATCCTATTGAATTGCTTCATAATTTTGATGGCCTCTAATATGCCTCCTCTTAGTCTTCTCTAGTGCAGAGAAAAGAGCCAGCCTGTTCAAGCTTTTCTGAAAGCTGTGCCCTGTCAATTCTGGTAACATCCTTGTAAATCTTTTCTGCACTTTCTCCAATATTTCAGTATCCTTTTTGTAGTATGGAAACCAAAACTGCACACAGTACTCCAATTGTGGTCTAACCAAGGCTCTTTATAAATGTAACATTACCTCCTGTATTCTGTTTCTCTAAAAATGAACCCCAGCGATTTGTCTGCCCACCCCACAAGCCTGCATGTCTTCCTGTTTTTTGGTGCAGTCCTCCATATTGTTGGCTATACCCCAACACCCACCCCCCCGGCCACGGCCAATTTGATAACATCTGCAAATTTTGACACAATACCTCCAATTTCTGTGTCCAAATTATTTATGTATATGGTAAGCAACAGCGGGACACCACTTCCCACTTTCTGCCAGTCTGAGAATTGTATCTATTTCTAGCACTAACTGCTTCGCCTTTAATAATAAATTATGATTAACAGATGGATTTAATTTGATTTATTTTAGTTGCTTCTATTGCTCAGTTTAGTTTATTTAGCCCATTACGTCTATTAGTGGTGTCAGATCATAGAATCATAAGAATCATAGTATCATAAAGAACGTGTGCAGGAATTACAACAATTATTCATTCCTGTCTGGCGCAAAAATAAAACAGGAAAGGTGGCTCAACCGTGGCTTACAAAATAAATTAGGGATAGTATTAGATCCAAAGAGGAGACATATAAAATTGCCAAAAAAAGCAGCAAGCCTGAGGATTGGGAGCAGTTGAGAATTCAGCAAAGGAGGACAAAGAGATTGATTAAGAGGGGAAAAATAGAGTATGAGAGTAAACTAGCAGGGAACATAAAAACTGACTGTAAAAGCTTCTATAAATATGTCAAGAGAAAAAGATTAGTGAAGACAAATGTAGGTCCCTTACAGTCAGATATGGGGGAAATTATAATGGGGAATAAAGAAAGGGCAGGACAATTAAACACATACTTTGGTTATTTCTTCGCAGAGGACACAAATAACCTCCCGGAAATGTTAGGGAACCGAGGGTCCAGTGAGAGGGAGGAACCAGTATTAGTAAAAAAATAGTGCTAGGGAAATTAATGGGGCTAAAGGCTGACAACTCACCAGGGCCTGATAATCTACATCCCAGAGTATTAAAGGAAGTGGCCCTGGAAATAATGGGCTCGATATTAGCACCCGCTATCGGGTGCCTTCCTGGGGGCTCTGAAAATCGGGGATTCCCGGGGCGGGTCAGGAACCCGGGTCCAACTTGCCCACTTCCGGGTTTCCCACAGACGTGCTGACGTGCGCGCGCAGCCCCCGCATGTGGGACTCCCGCAGGCAATTAAAGCTGGCGGGATGCCATTTAAGCTATTTATTTAGGTATTTCAGGTTGTTTACAGACCTGATTAAGGAGATATTTTACTTGGGGTTGGATTTTGCAAACAACTGGGACTGTTTCCCGTACTGGGGGAAACACTCCCAGTTCAAATGGACGTGTTGCAGCCATCAGCCTGTGGCAGCTGCAAAGGTCCATTTGACAGGTGTGGGAGGGAGACCCTCACTCATTGCAGGAGGCCACTCTGTTACTTTGGACAAAGTTTGGCCTCGACCACCCTCCTCCTAACAATAAAATTCACCAACTTGCACACTTACCTCGGGGTCCAGAGACATGTACCTACCTTGCAGACCCCCTCAGATGTACATCTTCCGGATGGGGGCCGCCGTAGCTGCAGTCATGACCTCCTCGGAGGGCAAACAGCATCACCAGCCTAGCCGGCCACGCCGTCCACCTCTGACACAGAGAGAGATGCATCGCAGAGGGCACTACCCTCGCCACAGGGTCCACAGACCGAGGCTCAGCTTCCTGGACCTCTCTGAGCAGCAGTGCACATGGAGGCTCAGAGTCACTCGACATGTAGTCGTGGACATCTGCAGCCTCCTTCATGCCGAGCTGCTCCCGGCTGGCCCGAGCACCATCTTCTTACCTGTCGCTGTCAAAGTCACCACTGCCCTCAACAACTTCTCCTCCGCATCCTTCCAGGGTGCCACCAGGGACATCGCCGACGCCTCTCAGTCATCTGCACAAAAGAGCCCTGCAAATACACCTACACCCACTCTGCAGTGACACAATGGGTGGCATCAGTTGTGGGTCTTCATTGTGATCCTCAGGAAAGGGCATTATTGCACAAATCAGACAAGATTCGCAAAGACGTGGCAGTAGTGGTGCCAGTATAATATGTGATGTGAGTTGCTCAGAAATTAAATATAAGTAAAAACCATGACAAACCCTCAAACACCCTTGTGCATCCCCTTCATGCTCATGACACATTAGCCTTACGCTGCCTACTGCACATATGTGATGCATGCCCTGTGGCTGCAGCACAGGTAGTGGCAGGTTGAGTGAGGCTGACCGTGAAAGAGATGCATGAGAGGGTGAGTATGAGATAGAGCCATGAGATTGTATGAGGATTGGGTTGAGTGGTAGTGGCGGGATGAGTACTGGAGAGGTGAGTAAGTGCAGGAAAGATGAGGATGAGGTTTGAGTGGGTGTGAGGGGTGATGTGACAGAGTAGTGTTGGCAGTGCAGAAGGAGATGTGGGGTGGGGGCGGTGATGTGGCAGACGGAGTGTAGGGGAATGAGTAAGTGTATTCACTTTGGCTGATCTACTTAGGTCATTGCAGCGCCTCCTGCACTGTATGCAGGTGGACGATATGTTGGTGGTGCAGGTGACCTCCTCTGCCACCTCGAGCCAGGTCTTCCTGGTGGCAGAGGCAGGCCGCTTCCTCCCACCCTCCGGGGGGAAGATCTCTTTCCTCCCCCTCCTCACCCCATCTATTGATACCTGGAGTGAGGCATCATTGAACCTGGGAGCAGCCTTCCCCCTGGGCTGCTCCATGCTGTAATTTTTCCTATTTCTTGCAGCATCTGTCAGTGGAGGACTGCCCCTTTAAATAGAGCTCCTCCAGCTGACAGACCTTACTGCGCATGCGCAGCCCGCCCAACGTGCAGCTCAGCAGCGGGGAACCCGGAAGACCAGGTAAGTGGATCCAATTCGCCTGCGATTGCGCACAGGGCAGACTGATTTCACCGGGTGCGTTGCCCACGCGCCCAATAGACCCCCCGCCGCGAACCCGCCGCCCTGGTAATATCGGGCCCCATGGATGCATTGGTGATCATCTTCCAAAATTCTATAGACTCTGGAATAATTCCTACAGATTGGAGGGTGGCAAATGTAACCCCACTATTTAAAAAAGGAGGGAGAGAAAAAACAGGGAATTACAGACCAGTTAGCCTAACATCAGTAGTGGGGAAATGCTGGAGTCTATTATAAAAGATTTGATAACAGAACACTTGGAGGGCATTAACGGGATTGGACAAAGCCAGCTTGGGTTTATGAAAGGGAAATCGTGCTTAGTAAATCTACTGGAGTTTTTTGAGGATGTAACTAGTAGAATAGATAGGGGAGAACCAGTGGATGTGGTGTATTTGGATTTTCAGAAGGACTTTGATAAGGTCCCACACAAGAGGTTAGTGTGCAAAATGAAAGCACATGTGATTGGGGGGAATATACTGGCATGGATTGAGAATTGGTTGACAGACAGGAAACAGAGAGTAAGAATAAACGGATCTTTTTCCGGGTGGCAGGCAGTGACTAGTGGGGTACCGCAGGGATCAGTGCTTGGGCCCCAGCTATTCACAATATATATCAATGATTTGGATGAGGGAACAAAATGTAACATTTCCAAGTTTGCAGACGACAACAAAGCTGGGGTGGAATGTGAGCTGTGAGGAGGATGCAAAGAGGCTCCAATGTGATTTAGACAAGTTGGGTGAGTGGGCGAGAACATGGCAGATGCAGTGTAACGTGGATAAATGTGAGGTTATCCACTTTGGTTGTGAAAACAGAAAGGCAGATTATTATCTGAATGGTGATAGATTGGGAAAAGGGGAGGTGCAACAAGACCTGGATGTCCTTGTACACCAGTCGCTGAAAGCGAGCATTTAGGTGCAGCAAGCAGTTAGGAAGGTGAATGGTATGTTGGCCTTCATTGCAAGAGGGTTTGAGTACAGGAACAGGGATGTCTTACTGCAGTTATACAGGGCCTTGGTGAGACCACATCTGGAGTATTGTGTGCAGTTTGGTCTCCTTATCTGAGGAAGGATGTCCTTGCCATGGAGGGAGTGCAACAAAGGTTTACCAGATCAATTCCTGGGATGGCAGGACTGACGTATGAGGAGAGATTGGGTCGACTAGGCCTATATTCACTAGAGTTTAGAAGAATGAGAGGTGATCTCATCGAAACATATAAAATTCTAACAGGACTAGACAGACTAGATGCAGGGAGGATGTTCCCGATGGCTGGGGAGTCCAGAACCAGGGGTCACAGTCTCAGGATATGGAGTATGCCATTTAGAACAGAGATGAGGAGACATTTCTTCACTCAGAGGGTGGTGAACCTATGGCATTCTCTACCACAGAAGGCAGTGGAGGCCAAGTCATTAGATGTATTCAAGAAGGAGATAGATATATTTCTTAATGCTAAAGGGATCAAGGGAAATGGGTAAAAATCGGGAACATGGTACTGAGTTAGACGATCAGCTATGATCATATTGAATGGCGGAGCAGGCCCAAAGGGCCGAATGGCCTACTCTTGCTCTTATTTCTATTTTTCTATATTGCACAGATGGAGGCCATTCGGCACATCTTGCCTGTGCCGGCTCTTTGAAAGAGCTATCCAATTAGTCCCACTCCCCTGCTCTTTCCCCATAGCCCTGCAACATTTTCTTTTTCAAGTATTTATCCAATTCCCTTTCGAATCTGCTTCCACAACTCCAGAGACTTGAGCACATAATCCAGGCTGACACTTTAGTGCAGTACTAAGAGAATGCTGTACTGTCATGTAGGCAAAAAGGAACGTGCCTTTACCCTACGTTACAATGTTCGTGACTCCGGGAATTGCAGACACATACACACAATGTCGGGTTAACCATTAACACTTTTATTTGTCTAACTCGAGTTAGATAAACACAATTTTAGCACAACGTACACTGAGTAAATACCTTAAGGGTTCCTGTTTATGTTACCCAGACTCAAGTGCTGGTCAGGCTTACCTTGCCCTGGGTGCCTCATCTTGGTGACCAAACCAAGGACTCGTTCTTGATTGCCGTGCCCAGATTTCTCACTACCCTCTTATTTATGTCCTGAATTATCGTGGCTGGAACATGATGATCAATTGTGTGCTAATCTCACTTGATCAGTTTGGTCAGTGTTCCTCATGATCGATCTTCTCATTAACAGTCAGCCCAGCAACAGTTTCCCAATTTAATATAGTGACCATTCCGCGTGTCAATCCAACACAGTGGTCATCTTACAGTCAGAGGTGCCGTCTTTCAGATGAGCTGTTAAACCAAGGTCCCGTCTGCCCTTTCAGGTGGATGTAAAAGATCCCATGGCACTATTTCGAAGAAGAGCAGGAGAGTTTTTCTTGATGTCCTGGCCGATATTTATCCCTCAACCAACATCACTAAAACAGATTATCTGGTCATTGTCTCATTGCTGTTTGTGAGAGCTTGCTGTGTGCTTACTGACTGCTGTGTTTCCTACATTACAACAGAAACTACATTTTAAATGTACATCATTAGTTGTAAAGCACTTTGGGAGGTCCTGAGGTCAAGAAATGTGCTATAAAAATGCAAGTCTTTCTTTCCTGCAGTGATTTCCAGATCATGACAACTTGCTGCATAAAAAAAATTCTCATCTCCCCTCTAGTTCTCTTACCAATTGCCTTAAATCTGTGTCCTTTGGTTACCGACCCTTCTGCCACTGGAAACAGTTTCTCCCTATGTACTCTATCAAAACCCCTCAAAATTTTGAACACCACTATTAAATCTCCCCTCAGCCTTTGCTCTAAGGAGAACAATCCCAGCAGAGAGGAATCACTGTTGGATCTAATAATGGGAAATGAACCAGAACAGATAAGACAAATAAGCGTAGGGGAACATCTAGGTAATAGCGATCATAATATAATAAGGTTTAAAATAATGATTGAGAAAGACATAAGTAAGACAAAGAACAAAGTAATAGATCAGAAAAAAAGATACTTTTGAGGGGATGAAAATGGAACTAGGGCAGGTAAACTGGAATTTTTTTTTGACAGACAAAGAAATAGAACAGCAGTGGGTAATAGTCAAATGGTGATGAATAGAGTTCAGGAGAAATATATTCCTCCAAAAAGAAAGAACAAACTAGCCAATAACGAAACACCATGGATGAATAAAGAGATAGGGGTAAAATTGAAACTAAAGCAAAAGGCATACTCTAAGCACATAGGCAATAAAGGAAAGGACGACAAAAGGGAATATGAAGATGTTAGGAAAGAAGTAAAAAAAAATTAGGCAAGCAAAGAGGAATTAAGAGATTAAATTATCAAGGAATATAGAAAGGAATAGTAAAGTATTTTACAGACACATAAATAACAAAAGAAAAATCAGAATAGGGATAGGGCCACTAAGGATGCAAAAGATAAACTCACAATTAATGACAATGAAATGGCAGAAATATTGAATAGTTACTTTGCCTCTGTGTTTACCGGATAGACAAGCAAGGTGGGCAGAACATTAGAAGAAGAGGTCGAAAAAGATATTAAAGCATTTAAGAGAGAAAGGGGGAGATAATTGATAAACTAATCAAACTTAGAGAGGATAAAACCCCTGCTCCAGATGAATTGCATCTGCGAATATTAAAAGAAATTAGGGAGGACAAAGCAGAGGCACTATTACATATATATGATAATTCACTAGAAAAGGGAATAGTGCCAGAGGTCTGGCAGACAGCTATATTTAAATAGGGAGATAGAACAATTTCAGGGAACTATAGGCCAGTTAGCTTAACATTGGTGGTAGGAAAAATAATGGAACCTTTACTGAAAGATGTAATAGAAAGACATCTAGAGAACAAAAATATAATAAAGAGTAGTCAGCACGGATTTCAGAAGGGAAAGTCATGCTTGACCAAACTTATTGAATTCTTTGAAGAAGTAATAGAAAGGGTAGACAAGGGTAATGTAGTAGATGTAATATATTTGGATTTTCAAAAAGCTTTCGATATGGTACTGCATTATAGACGCATGGCTAAAGTCAGTGCATGTAGAGTCAGTGGACAGGTAGCAGAATGGATAGCAAGCTGGCTGCAAAACAGAAAAAAGAGATTGGGGGAATTGATGTTCCACAGGGATCGCTGCTGGGAACATTGTTGTTCATAATTTACATTAATGATTTGGATTCGGGAATCAAAAGTACAATTTCAAAATTGGTGGGTATAGTTAATACGAAGGAAGGATGCATCAAGATGCAAGAGATCGTTAATAAACTTGCAGAATGGCCGTGTAATTGGCAAATGAATTTCAATATAGATAAGTGTGAAGTGGTGCATTTTGGTAGAAAGAATAAGAAGGCCACATACTGCTTGGACAATAAGTCTAAATGGGATAGAGGAGCAAAGGGATCTAGGGGTACCGATACAGAAATCACTAAAATGGTGACGCAGGTTAATAAGGCCATAAAAAAGGCTAATCAAGCACTAGGGTTCATTTCTAGAGGGATAGAATTGAAAAGCAGAGAAGTTATGTTAAACTTGTATAGAACCTTGGTTAGACCACACTTGGAGTATTGTGCACAATTCTAGTCTCCATATTATAGAAAGGATACAGAGGCATTGGAGAGGGTGCAACAAAAATTCACAAGGAAGATATCAGAACTGAGAGGATATCCTTACCAGGAATGACTGAACAGGCTGGAGCTCTTTTGTCCAGAAAAGAGCAGGCTAAGGGGTGACCTGATAAAGGTCTTTAAGATAATGATAGGATTTGATAGAGTCGATGAAGAGAAAATGTTTCCACTTGTGGGGGAGTTCAAAATTAGAAGTCATAAATATAAAATAGTCGCTAATAAATCCAATAGGAAATTCAGGTGAAACTTCTTTACCCAAAGAGTGGTAAGGATGGAATGTGCTGCCACAAGGAATAGTTGAGGCAAATAGCATAGATGCATTTAAGGGGATGCTAGATAAGCACATGAGAGAGAAAGGAATAGAAGGATATCCTGATAGTGTTAGATGAAGTAAGGAGGGAGGAGGCGCGTGTGAAGCATAAATGCCGGCATAGAGCAGTTGGGCCGAATGGCCTGTTTCTGTGCTGTAGTTTCGATGTAACTCGCTAATCTCTCCACATAACTGAAGTCCTTCATCCCTGGTACCATTCTGGTAAATCTCCTCTGCACCCTTCAAGGCCCTGACATCCTTCCTAAATATGGTGCCCCAAATTGGACACAATACTCCAGCTGAGGCCTAATCAATTATTTATAAAAGTTTAGTATAACTGCCTTGCTTTTGTACTCTATGGAGGTAAATTTTAACCCCATGAATGGGTGGGTTGGGGGCTGGTGGGAAGGTAAAAATAAAACTCGTCAGAAGCTGTGCCAGGAAGGTACTTACCAGCAGTTTTGGGCCTTCTTGCCACCTCTCACATGGCGTAAAGGAGAAGGCCCGGGAATCCTGGCCCCCAGGGGTTGTAAATGCAAAACCTTTCAAAATGGAGGCCCACAGCCTCCTTGAAAGGTTTTAATGACCAAGCCACCACCTGGGAGTGGGTTGGTCGCCCGCCCTTTGTCCCGCCCCAGTGAAAACCGGAAATTGTCGGGTTGGCGGCGGGTTGGGGGCGGGTCTGAAATTTTTGCAGTTCTCAATGACCCCCCCGCCCCCAACCCACCCATTTTTCACAGTTAAAATTTTGCCCCGAGTTCATGAAAGGCGCTATATAAATGCAAGTCTTTCTTTTATTGATCTTTATCCTATTTTTGGTGTCAAATTGCTCCAATGCAAAGCTGAAATAAGTGGTACGTTCTTTCCCGGGCTTCTGAGCAATGTCTGTTATCACTGTAAAAACGTCTGTGCGAGAAGAAGACACGTCCACCAAACCAGCCAGGAAGAGAAGACACGCCCGCAAATTCAGCCTGGATTGTTAAAGAGGTAAGCAGACTTCACCTATCATTTTTGAGAGTTAGTGTAATGTAACTCTGTATGTAATGCTAAATAAAATTTTTAAAACTTTTTATAAAAACGCAAATTAAAATGAACAGTTTTTAAAAATGAGTGCAAAATAATGAACTGTTTTTAAAAAGCCATTGAAAGTAATACAGCTCCCGGTCAGCTGGAAGGCGACATACACATTGGCCCCATGTTGATGACGGCTGGAGGAGGACGTCATCATTCAAGAAGTAGGACGAATGATGGTTGGTGAGGACGATGAGTACCTTGACTCTCTCACCTCCATGAGACAGGAGATCAAGTATACTAGAACTTTAGTGCCCAGCTGGCAAATATTCACCAGGCTCTCTTACATGTCTTTGAGTTGAATGCGAGTACGGCTGTGCTGCACCCGATGCTCGTGACAGCCCACCGCGAATACAGTACAGGCCCAAGAGCTATGAACTCAGCCTCCACCTGATGTTACTTTTCCCCATGTCCCCTTGGAGCAGCAGCACCCCAGCTCTGAGCTCCCTGATTACAGCCAACAGACAAGACTCAGAGGTTCTGCCCAGAGGGATCGGCGCACAGTCAGGGATGAGGACCAGGAGGAAATAGGGTGCCTCTCTTGTGAAGAGTATACCTCTTCTTGCTCAGACTTTGTCACAGCGACCCTCAGGTATGTCTGCGAGGGGCAAGTCTGTTAATTTTTTTGCTGTTTGTTGTTACTCGATTGTTGGTGTTTTGTTATTTAATGATTCTCTTATGATGATTTGTAGAATAATTTTTGTTGTTTTTTTTAATTCATTTATGGGATGTGGGCGTTGCTGGCAAGGCCAGCATTTATTGCCCATCCCTAATTGCCCTTGAGAAGGTGGTGGTGAGCCGCCTTCTTGAACCGCTGCAGTCCGTGTGGTGAAGGTTCTCCCACAGTGCTGTTTGGAAGGGAGTTCCAGGATTTTGACCCAGCGACGATGAAGTAACAGTGATATATTTCCAAGCCAGGATGGTGTGTGACTTGGAGGGGAACGTGCAAGTGGTGCTGTTCCCATATACCTGCTGCCCGTGTCCTTCTAAGTGGTAGAGGTCGCGGGTTTGGGAGGTGCTGTCGAAGAAGTCTTAATGAGTTGCTGCAGTGCATCCTGTGGATGGTACACGCTGCAGCCACGGTGCACCGGTGGTGAAGGGAGTGAATGTTTAGGGTGGTGGATGGGGTGCCAATCAAGTGGGCTGCTTTGTCCTGGATGGTGTCGAGCTTCTTGAGTGTTGTTGGAGCTGCACTCATCCAGGCAAGTGGAGAATATTCCATTACCCTCCTGACTTGTGCCTTGTAGATGGTGGAAAGGCTTTGGGGAGTCAGGAGGTGAGTCACCCGCCGCAGAATACCCAGCCTCTGACCTGCTCTTGTAGCCACAGTATTTATGTGGCTAGTCCAGTTAAGTTTCTGGTCAGTGGTGACCCCCAGGATGTTGATGGTGGGGGATTTGTCGATGGTAATGCCTTTGCTGTTGTTGTTGTTGCTGTCCTTTAATCTTAGTCAGAAGTCATTTGTAACTGTTTGAAAAATTTTATTAATATAAACCATGTTAACATCACATCTGTTTCCAAAGTCGAAAATTACTAAATTAATTCAATTTTTATTTAAAGTTTTGTACTAAGCACCTCAATATTGGTATAACATTTTGCAAAACTACCTCCATATTTATATAAATTTTTGCACTAATTTTTTGCTACTGCAATAAAAGTTCACTGTTTCACTTTCAATCTTGCTTGTCCTGTTATCAGCTTTCCTGGGGAGGGGGAGGGGAGGCATTTTGCCACTTTCATCACTCTCCAAATGCATGAGCCACCAGCTGATGCCCTGCTGCCCTGCCCGCAGCCGTGGCTTCCTTGGTGGGGTGGGCACCAACCATGGGTCCGGGTTTGGATCCTCCATCTCATCCATTTCCACTGTCATCTCGTCTGCCTGGTTAAGGGTCAGTCCTTCCTGCAGGACAAAGTTGGGCAATGCGCAGCAGACCACTGCAAACCTCGTCACTTTGATAGGTGAGCACTGCAAAGGTCCCCCCGACCTGTCCAAGCACTGGAAACGTGATTTCAGCTCCCCCTATTGTCCTCTCCACCACATGGCGCGTGCACACATTTGCTTGGTTGTACCTTTCCTGTGCTGCACGCTTGGTCCTGCGGTAGGATGTCATCAGCCACGGTGTTAGCGGGTAGCCCTTGTCTCCTAAGATCCGTCCAGATCCTTGCCGCATTCTGGTGAAGGAATCATGTCGGTTTGAGTGCCAAAGGACGAAGGAACCATGAGCACTTCCCCGGTGACGAACATTGACATTCATGATCCGCAGTCGGGCATCGCAAAGGATCGTCACATTTAACAAATGGTACCCTTTCATGTTGATGTGTGTGACAGGTACATCATTGTGCGCTTTCCATGGCACATGGGTTTCGTCTACAACCCCCTGCACTTTGGGCAATCCGCAATCCTTTGGAATGGGATAGATCTCTCCCTTTGCTGCGCTGGGGACAGGTCGAGGCGGATGAACTCAGAAGTCCTGTGGAATATGGTATCCGTGACCTGCTGAATGCAGACTCTCGCAGTGTTCTGGGTGATGTTGCAAGTGTCACCGGACCTTGTCTGAAATGACCCACATCCATAAAATTTGAGAGCTGTGGTTACCTTCATGGCCACTGACAAGGCCCTGTGGGAGTTAGAATGTGGCTGAAGGTCCTCTTGTAACATTTCACAGAGGTGGCCGTTTGCCTCCTTACTAAAGCGTGATCTCCTCACACACAGCTCGTCTGATAACATCTCGAAAGACAGCCTCTCCCTGTGCACTCTCTCGGGTGGGTGATAGTTCCTCCCCATGAGCTTACGGGCAATGGCATCTGACGAGGGAAATTAATAGGGCTAAAGGCTGACAAATCCCCAGGGCCTGATAATCTATCCCAGAGTACTAAAGGAAGTGGCCCTGGAAATAGTGGATGCATTGGTCATCATCTTCCAAAGATTGGAGGGTGGCAAATGTAACCCCACTATTTAAAAAAGGAGGGAGAGAAAAAACAGGGAATTACAGACCAGTTAGCCTAACATCAGTAGTGGGGAAAATGCTGGAGTCTATTATAAAAACAGAAAGGCAGATTATTGTCTGAATGGTGATAGATTGGGAAAAGGGGAGGTGCAACGAGACCTGGGCGTGCTTGTACACCAGTCGCTGAAAGCGAGCATTCAGGTGCAGCAAGCAGTTAGGAATGCGAATGGTATGTTGGCCTTCATTGCAAGAGGATTTGAGTACAGGAGCAGGGATGTCTTACTGCAGTTATACAAGGCCTTGGTGAGACCACATCTGGAGTATTGTGTGCAGTTTTGATCTCCTTATCTGAGGAAGGATGTCCTTGCCATGGAGGGAGTGCAACAAAGGTTTACCAGACTGATTCCTGGGATGGCAGGACTGACGTATGAGGAGAGATTGGGTCGACTAGGCCTATATTCACTAGAGTTTAGAAGAATGAGAGGTGATCTCATCGAAACATATAAAATTCTAACAGGACTAGACAGACTAGATGCAGGGAGGATGTTCCCGATGGCTGGGGAGTCCAGAACCAGGGGTCACAGTCTCAGGATATGGAGTATGCCATTTAGAACAGAGATGAGGAGACATTTCTTCACTCAGAGGGTGGTGAACCTATGGAATTCTCTACCACAGAAGGCAGTGGAGGCCAAGTCATTAGATGTATTCAAGAAGGAGATAGATATATTTCTTAATGCTAAAGGGATCAAGGGATATGTGTAAAAAGCGGGAACAGGGTACTGAGTTTAGCAATCAGCCATGATCATTTTGAATGGCGGAGCAGGCCCTAAGGGCCGAATGGCCTACTCTTGCTCCTATTTTCTATGTTTCTATGACTCTTCTTTGTTGTTCCCTGCATCTCAATTCCATTCTGTACAGTGCATAAAAAAAGTGGGATCCAGAATGGGGGAAAAGGCATTTCATTTTTACCTACTCTTTTTTCCCACACAGGCCTCTTTAAACACTTCCAGCACTCTTGAAGTCACATAAATCTGAAAAAGATGTGAAAATCCTAACACCCAGTTCTCTCAGACTTTTTAAACAACTCTCTAACAGTTAAAAAACTCCTTCTGGCTGAATCCTGACTTCATTAATTATGTGCAAAATTTAAATGGCGGCAGGACAGGCTGCTAGCGCCAGTTTAGAGCAGCCCTAACTTTTTAAGTGTATTTTAGTGTGTACTTACCGCATTCCAGCAACAAGTTGGCGCTGGTCCATTGATTCCATGGATTGCAGCAGCGATATCCCTTTAAGGCAAAGCTGTCATATCCCCGGCGAACCAGGAAGAGTAATTTCGGATTTCTGCGTTTAACTGCGCGTGTGCGGTCACCAGAACTTGCTCTTCGATTTCCCTCTTAATGACGGTGAGCGCTGTTCGGCTCACCGTTATTTTGAAAGCAATTTCCGGCCCAATATTTTATTAGTGTCCCACAGGACGGTTACACAATTGCTTTTTCTCCAAAAGAATGCAGGATTCCTGTGTGACCTATGGGGGTGGGGATACTTTTGTTCTGTATCTTCAAAAACAGTCCCGCAGATAATAACCTGAATCTCTCCTGCTAAGTTTTTATTGAAACCATAGTCATGAACCACAGCTTGCACCTACTGAGAACAATACAATCCAGTGCTGACTGTGTTTATTATGTTATTATTACGGTTCTGTTTTTTGGGATTGTTTGCAATCTATTGTTATGCCATCTGTGACATTGGAATGGACAGCCTCTTGAGATTAATTTACTGTCGTATTAAAATAAAATCTTAACAGCTCTCTTCTGTTTAATATCACCGTGTGAATAGCAAGTTAAAAACTGGTTTATGGTCCATTTCTTGGGTTCATAACCAGCAGCGCGCCGACAGCAAAAGTGTAACATTTAATTTACCAACGTTGGCCCACTTTGAAAAACTGTAACTTGGCAACTTTCCAAAACAAAGAGTTGCTGATTTAACTTATAACAACCAGTGTTATTGTTTATATATACATATCTATCTATAAGGGCAATTCAACTGTTTTTTACTGCAAGTTTTGATTGCTGTGGGGAAGTCCAATCAGCAAGCTGACACAATACAGCACAAAATAACTCGTGACCATTCAGAAGCTTCAATAATGTGATAGTTTCACATTTTACAGTAAAAAGAAATCCAGTTGCCCTTTTGTCAAAAGCACGATCATGTGAGTGGGAAAAGGTTAACGGCGTTTTGTGTTAAATGGGATAGATTCAGAACAGATCTAGCAGTTCAAAACTGGGCACTGTGGGCCATCAGCAGCAGCAGAATTGTATTCCACCACAATCTGTAACCTCATGGCCTGGCATATTCCTCACTCTATCATTACCAAAAAGCCAGGGGATCAACCCTGGTTCAATGAGGAGTGCAGAAGAGCATGCCAGGAGCAGCACCAGGCATACCTAAAAATGAGGTGCCAACCTGGTGAATATACAACACAGGACTACATGCATGCTAAACAGTGGAAGCAGCATGCTATAGACAGAGCTAAGCGATCCCACAACCAATGGATCAGATCAAAGCTCTGCAGTCCTGCCTCATCCAGTCGTGAATGGTGGTGGACAATTAAACAGCTAACGGGAGGAGGAGGCTCTGTAAAAATCCCCATCCTCAATGATGGCAGAGCCCAGCACGTGAGTGCAAAAGACAAGGTTGAAGCGTTTGCAACCATCTTCAGCCAGAAGTGCGAAGTGGATGATTCATCTCGGCCTCCTCCTGAGATCCCCACCGTCACAGAAGCCAGCGTGCAGCCAATTCAATTCACTCCACGTGATATCAAGAAACAGCTGAGTGCACTGGATACAGCAATGGCTATGGGCCCCGACAACATCCCAGCTGTAGTGCTGAAGACTTGTGCTCCAGAACTAGCTGCGCCTCTAGCCAAGCTGTTCTAGTACAGCTACAACACTGGCATCTACCTAACAATGTGGAAAATTGCCCAGGTATGTCCTGTCCACAAGAAGCAGGACAAATCCAATCCGGCCAATTAACGCACAATTAGTCTACTCTCAATCATCAGCAAAGTGATGGAAGGTGTTGTCGACAGTGCTATCAAGCGGCACTTACTCACCAATAACCTGCTCACCGATGCTCACTTTGGGATCCACCAGGACCACTCGGCTCCAAACCTCATTACAGCCTTAGTCCAAACATGGACAAAAGAGCTGAATTCCAGAGGTGAGGTGAGAGTGACTGCCCTTGACATCAAGGCAGCATTTGACCGAGTGTGGCATCAAGGAGCCCTAGTAAAATTGAAGTCAATGGGAATCAGGGGTAAAACTCTCCTGTGGCTGGAGTCAGACCTAGCATAAAGGAAGATGGTAGTGGCTGTTGGAGGCCGATCATCTCAGCCCCAGAACATCGCTGCAGGAGTTCCTCAGGGCAGTGCCCTAGGCCCAGCCATCTTCAGCTGCTCTTCATCAATGACCTTCCCTCCATCATAAGGTCAGAAATGGGGATGTTCACCGATGATTGCACATTGTTCAGTTCCATTCGCAACCCCTCAGATAATGAAGCAGTTCATGCCTGCATGCAGCAAGACCTGGACAACATCCAGGAATGGGCTGATAAGTGGCAAGTGACAATCATGCCACACGAGTGCCAGGCAATAACCATCTCCAACAAGAGAGAGTCTAACCACCTCCCCTTGACATTCAACGGCATTACCATCACCAAACCCCCCACCATCAACATCCTGGGGGTCACCATTGACCAGAAACTTAACTGGACCAGCTACATAAATACTGCAGCTGCAAGAGCAAGTCAGAGGCTGGATATTCTGTGGCGAGTGACTCACCTCCTGATTGTCCAAAGTCTTTCCACCATCTACAAGGCACAAGTCAGGAGTGTGATGGAATAGTCTCCACTTGCCTGGATGAGCGCAGCTCCAACAAGATGCATTGCACCAACTCGCCAATGCTTCTTCGACAGCACCCCCGAAACCCGCGACCACGACCACTTAGAAGGACAATGGCAGCAGGTACATGGGAACAACACCACTTGCACGTTCCCCTCCAAGTCACACACCATCGCGACTTGGAAATATATTGCCGTTCCTTCATCGTTGCTGCGTCAAAATCCTGGAACTCCCTTCCTGACAGCACTGTGGGAGAACCGTCACCACACGGACTGCAGTGGTTCAAGAAGGCGACTCGCCACCACCTTCTCAGGGGCAATTAGGCATGGGTAGTAAATGCTGGCCTTGCCATCGACACCCACATCCCATGAATGAATAAAAAGAAAGCATGTGGTGATATCCTGACCTGTGGACATTAGGCAGTTTTCAGGAATAAAAGCTTTTACTTGCTGCCCAGGCGGCAATGCTGCACCTTGCAAATCACACAGCTTTGCAACCTGCTAAGACACCCGATCAGCACACACCGGCAACAATCATAGTTCAGCAGCAAATGAGACACTTGACCCCATCGGTCAGTGGACAGCAATTACACCATTGGAGCTGATCGGAAAATATTGAGTGTCCCGGGAAAGCAATAGCGTTTGTTTCACTGAGCAAGAGGTGTCCTTATCACAGAAGGCATCGCCAGGAGGAGGAGAATTTTCAGAAAAGTCCTGAATTTCCTTAACACCAGCACCAGGAGAGAAGGCTGGGAGGAAGTTGCTTGATGGTTGAATGCAACTGAACAAATAAAGAAAGCAAAAAAGAAAGAACTTGTATTTATATAATGCCTTATATAGTGTGACATCAGGACGTCCCAAAGCGCTTCACAGTCAATTAAGTACTTTTGAAGTGTAGTCACTGTTGTAAAACAGGCAAATGTAGCAGTCAATTTGTGGACAGCAAAGACCCACAACAGCAATGAGATAAATAACCAGATATCTTTTTTAAATAATTCATTCTCAGGCAGGGCCAGCTTTTATTGCTCATCCCTAATTGCGCACGAGAAGGTGAGCCTTCTTTTTGAACCGCTGCAGTCTGTGCACTGAAGGTGCTCACACAGTGCTGTTAGGTAGGGAGTTCCAGGATTTTAACCCAGCGATGATGAAGGAATGACGATATGTGTCCAAATCCAAATGGTGTGTGACTTGGAGGTGATGGTATTCCAATGCACCTGCTGCCTTTGTCCTTCTAGGTGATGAAAGTTTGGGAGGTGCTGCCAAAGAAGCCTTGGCAAGTTCCTGCAGTGCATCCTGTGGATAGTACACACGGCAGCCATGGTGGTGGAGGGAGTGGATGTTTAAGCTGGTGGATGGGGTGCTCATTGAGCGGACTGCTTTGCCCTGGATGCTTTAGTGATGTTGGTTGAGGGATAAATGTTGACCAGGACACCGTGAGAACTCCCCTGCTTTTCTTCGAATAATGCCATGGGATCTTTTACGTCCACCTGAGAGGGCGGACATTGACCATCGCAATGTGAACATTTCGCTGGCTTAACTTATGGTACAGTTAAAAAATTGCCTGCCGCCAACTTAGGCCTTGCATTGACATTTCAGTAAAGCCAAGAGGAAAAAAAAACATGAAGAAAACCAGTAAGGAGAATTCTTCGTTTAACTGGCAAGCCAGGATAGTAATGGAAAGAGATCTCAAGCACTTGAAAGAACTGACAGATGCAGAAATAAAGGAATTACCACTGTTTTACCTGGATAAGGTAAACCAGTTTTCATTCGGTGCTCCACTGCTGACTTTAGCGTGAATCGGCTTTGCTTTCAAGTGCATCCTACTCGATAAGAATGTTAGGATTTATCAGCAGAAAAGGACAGAGGTACCAGTGCTGATGTCATGCATTATGTTGTGCAACAGTGCCACAAAACTGGATCGGTAACTGTTAAAAAAAGAGATGGCAGGATGTAGAGATGTTAACTGTGCTGTTTGATTGTTTTTCAGGCAAGGTAGAGGATTGAACTTAGTGGGACAGATTTTCAATTCACCGCCCAGACGTAAAACTAGTGTTGCGGATCTGTAACCTGTATAAAGGCACGTATTTGCCCAAGTCTTCAAAGAACAATGCAATTTTCTTTCTGACCATCCATGGAAGGCACATCTACTCTCTTTCGGACTCCACGCGGGCCTCCACTGCAGGTGTCCCTGGAGTGGCCACATGTTATATGGTGAACTGCATTGTTCTGAATCTGCCCTCCAACATACTGCACATGCTGTTAGTGGATGTAAGAAATATTAGTGAGGGACATGTCTCTCAACCTGTCCATAAGTAGCTTGCAACCAAAATGTGTAGCACACTTGGCTTTGTGATGCTCAAATTCATTTTGAAGTTAATAGCCTTGTTTTTCTGATTGGAGTTATTTTCACATTAGGCAGTAATGCAAGTGGGTTACCACCAGCTTTAAAACAACGCTGATCAGAAAATCTAAGTTAATGGGTGTGAAATAAAGCTTTCATATTTTTTCTGGACCTTGTTACCAAGTGATGATAGAAAAATAAGGATTTACCTCTGAAACTCATCTAAAAAAAACATTTTTAGGACAGAAAATTGGCTTTTTTTCTGGATTGTATGAATTATTCTGTGGTAATGTGTGGTGGCAAACAAAGCAAGATTCCTGCAGGGAATATGAGTTTTCTAGGAAATAGAATCATAGAATCTTACAGCACAGAAGGAGGCCATTCGGTCCATCGTGCCGATGCTGGTTCTTTGAAAGAGCTATCCAAATAATCCCACTCCCCTGCTCTTTCCCCATAGCCCTGCAATTTTCACCCCTTCCAGTATTTATCCAATTCCCTTTTGAAAGTTACAATTGAATCTGCTTCCACCGCCCTTTCTGGCAGTGCATTCCAATCATAATAACTCGCTGCGTAAAAAAATGTCTCCTCATCTTACCTCTGGATCGTTTGCCAATTACCTTAATTCTGTGTCTTCTGGTTACTGACCCTTCTGCCAGTGGAAACAGTTTCTGCCAGTGGACAATAATATGGAAATGTCCAGCACTGGAGAGATGTATAGGTTGATAATGCACCATGTTAATAATGGACGTGTCCACATTTTAACAAAGGCGTAACTTATTTAAAATCAACAGGCTAATGCTTTCATTAAAATCGCAGACAAAAAAACTTCATACAAACACAGCGTAATTTGAGCCCTTTGGTGAGAAAGGCTACCAACAATGATGACCAGCTACATGGTGCTGCTTTGTTCAAGCATACAAGAGGCAGTCACCACTTTGATGGCTAATATGTCCCATTGGGTGAGATGTGATAAGGCGCCATAGAAATGTTTGCTCTTTTCTCTGCTTCTGCACGTAATGAAACAATGCCCAAAATATAACAAAAGAAACATTTTCTGATACAAAAATGAGACTTGGCGTTGGCAGTGATTCTACCCAGGAAACCCTGTAGTACTAGGTTAAAGTATTTTCCTTTTTGTCCTATAGTGAAAATGGTTGCATGTTTACATTCACAGACAGAATGTATGCATTTTATTACACATCCCCTGGAAGGGATCATACAATTCAAAAAGCTCAGATAGTTTACATATGGATTGTCTAAATTTGCACACAAGGAACATCACTCAGAAGAATACTTTCTTCCAACAACAGTCAGTTCTGATGATGAATATACACCTGAAATGTTAACTTGTCTTCTCTCATCGCAGATACTAACCTGCTGTATATTTCCAGCATTTCTGTTTTTGTTTCAACAGGCCAATGTCCCTTGCGAGGGAAAGAAACCAGTCAAGATATTCCATGGAATAAACTAAAGGCTATAACTCTTCCAGCTATACCTCATCATGCAGTAGTTCCCAAACACAATGTGCTTTTACACATACAGACAGCAAGGATTCCACAATTTTATCATTGCTTGATGGAGGTCCATCTATAGAAAGTTGCTTTATAATTGCTTTTTTGGCAGCCCTCTTTTCTCTAATAAGGCAATACATTGATTTCATCCAAGAGAATGGCTGATTATCAGATCCTTCTGATGGCTTATCTCTGCAAGTAATTACACGGTGAGCTAAATTCGTCCAGAGGTTGTCACTAATTGCACGGAATGATGGTTGCTCTTACTGTAGACTAATTAGAGTCCAGTCTTCTGTCAGGGGACTATGACGTTCTGATCTTATTCGAACAAAAAGAACTGTCAAAAAAAACACAGTAAGAGACCCATTAGCAATATAGAATTACCACTTGGGTTTGTATTGGTTTGGCAATACAATTTTTTTTAGGAGTTCTGATCATTGTAAGACAGACAATGCATTGTTTTCATGAGGGAGGAATGTTAATTTGGTTTTCTAGTTGTGAATGTAACTCAGTAATTACTTTCCTTTGTACTCTGGCATTTTTTTCTCCCAATTCCATGTTTATGGTCAGAGTGCAAAGAAGGGTTCATGATGGCATTATCTTCATTTTTTTTCATTATAATTGTGACATTGGAATAATAATTTAAAATATGTATCGCGTTTCTCGTTGGTGATTCAGTTTGTAGATAATTGAGAAACTCACCATGGTCATTTATTTACTCTTCAGCAAAGATATTAATGATCCACTGGTCTCCCATTTGTATGAACTCTGCACTGTATGTAAGATGAATAACATTTTTGGTGTCTATCTACGTGGAATCTGTCTTTTTGCACTTAGCCAATTCTAACTGAATACCTGCAGGCTTAACAAAATTAGAAACAATGCAACACACTGAGAAAACATCATGAGCTTGTTTATTCTCATCAATTTTCTCCTCTTTTTGTCCCAAAGATGGTGACTCATTTCCAGACACAGTTCCATGGGTGCCCTTCAGTGCCTATTTCTGTGTGAGCTTTGAGAGCAAGTTTGGCAGACCATTTGACTATGGGGAGAGCCATTACTGAGCCTGACCCCGTCTTCATCCGTTATCCACACATGTGCACTTTGAGCAGGGTAGCAATCATGTGGGGTTATCCTTGGCAATTTTTCCTTCCCTAAAGCAGGAGCCCTATGGCCAGTTGTAGCACCCCTACCGCTGCTGACTAATATCAGCAAATTCAGCATGAAGTGGGGATCAAACGTGAACTCTTTGTGGTTTAAATATCTAAACCTGCTGAGAAACATGGCAGACCTGGCTCAGAAAAGGGCAGGATTGGGAACTAAATATTCCTGGATACAAGGTGCTCAGGAAAGATAGGGAAGGAAAGAAAGGGAGGGGGTGTTATGTTGATGAAGGAGAATATTGCAGTACTGGAGAGAGAGGATGTCCTGGAGGGATCAAGGACAGAATCTATTTAGTTAGAGTTAAGAAATAAAACAGGTGACAATACTCAACTGGGTGTATTCTATAGGCCACCAACTAGTGGGAAGGATATAGAGGACCAAAATTTGCAGAGAAATTACAGAGAGGTGTAAAAGCTATAGAGTAATGATATCTGGGGACTTCAACTATCCTAATATAGACTGGGATAACAATAATAATATAAGGGGCAAAGAGGGGAAAGAATTTTTGAAATGTGTTCAGGATAACTTTCTTGACCAGTACATTTCTGGCTCAATGAGGAAGGAAGCATTGCTGGACTTGGTTCTAGGGAATGAGGCGGGCCAAGTGGAGCAAGTGTCAGTGGGGGAGCATTTAGGGAGCAGTGATCATGGTATCAAAAGGTTTAGAATAGCTATGGAAAAGGACACGGACCACTCTAAAGTAAAAATACTCAATTGAGGGAGGGCCAATTTCAGTGGGATGAGAAAAGATCTGGCCGGGGTAAATTGGAATCATAGAATGGCAGGCAAAACTGTAATTGAACGTGGGTGGCCTTTATAGAGGAGATGGTTCAGGTACAGTCTAGGTATATTCCCACAAGGCAGAAAGGTAGGGCAATTAAAGCCAGAACTCCCTGGGTGACAAAAGAGATAGTGAGTAAGATGAAATAGAAAAAAGGAGCATATGACAGATGTCAGGTTGATAACACAAGTGAGAACCAGGCAGAATATAGAAAGTTCAGAGGGGAAGTGAAAAAGGAAATAAGAGAGGCAAAGAGAGAGTATGAAAATAAACTGGCGGCAAACATAAAAGGGAATCCAAAAGTCTTCTACAGGCATATAAACAGTAAACGGGTAGTAAGAGGAGGGGTGGGGCCGATTAGGGACCATAAAGGGGATCTACTCATAGAGGCAGAAGGGATGGCTGAGGTATTAAATGAATACTTTACATCTGTCTTTACCAAGGAGGAAGATGCTGCCAAAGTCTCAGTAAAGGAAGATATAGTTGAGACACTGGATGTGTTCAAAATTGATAAAGAAAAGGTACCAGAAAGGCTGGCTGTACTTAAAGTAGATAAGTCAACCGGTCTGGATGGGGTGCATCCTAGGTTGCTGAGGGAAGGAAGGGTGGAAATTGCGGAGACACTGGCCATATTCTTCCAAACATCCATAGATACGGGGGTGGTACCAGAGGACTGGAGAATTGCAAATGTGACACCCTTGTTCAAAAAAGGGTGTAAGGATAAACCCAGCAACTATAGGCCAGTCAGTTTAACCTCAGTGGTGGGGAAACTTTTAGAAACGATGATCCGGGACAGAATTAACAGTCACTTGGACGAATGTGGATTGATTAGGGAAAGCCAGCACGGATTTGTTAAAGGCAAATCGTGTTTAGTTAACCTGATAGAGTTTTTTGATGAGGTAACAGACAGGGTAGATGAGGGCAATGCAGTTGATGTGGTGAATATGGACTTTCAAAAAGCATTTGATAAAGTGCAGCATGGGAGATGTACAGTGGTGTTCCCCAGGGGTCGGTGCTGGGACCACTGCTTTTCTTGATATATATTAATGACTTGGACTTGGGTGTAAAGGGCAAAATTTCAAAATTCACAGATGACACAAAACTTGGAAGGGTAGTAAACAGTGAGGAGGATAGAAATAGACTTCAAGAGGACATAGATAGGCTGGTGGAATGGGCGAACACGTGGCAGATGAATTTTAACACAGAAAAATGCAAAGTGATACATTTCGGTAGGAAGAACAAGGAGAGGGCACAACTCTAAAAGGGGTACAGAAACAGAGAGACCTGGGGTATATGTGCACAAATAGTTGAAGGTGGCAGGGCAGGTTGAGGAAGCAGTTAAAAAAGCATACAGGATCCTGGGCTTTATAAATAGAGGCATAGAGTACAAATGTATGGAAGTCATGATGAAGCTTTATAAAACACTGATTCAGCCATAACTGGAGTATTGTGTCCAGTTCTGGGCACCACACTTTAGGAAAGATATGAAAGCCTTAGAGAGGATACAGAAGAGATTTACTAGAATGATTCCAGGGATGAGGGACTTTAGTTATGGGTATAGAATGGAGAAGCTGAGGTTGTTCTCCTTGGAACAGAGACGGTTGCGAGGAGATTTGATAGAGGTATTCAAAATCATCAAGGGTCTAGACAGAGTAGATAGAGAGAAACTGTTCCCATTGGTGGAAGGGTCAAGAACCAGAGGACATAGAATTAAGGTGATTGGCAAAAGAACCAAAGGCAACATGAGGAAAAGCTTTTTTACACAGAGAGTGGTTAGGATCTGGATAGCATTGCCTGAGGGGGTGGTGGAGGCAGATTCAATCATGGCCTTCAAAAGGAAACTGAATAAGTACTTGAAAGGAAAAAAATTGCAGGGCTATGCGGATAGGGCGGGGGATGGGGCTAGCTGGACTGCTCTTTCATAGAGCCGGCGTGGACTCGATGGGCCGAATGGCCACCTTCAGTGCTGTAACCTTTCTATGATTCGATGAACACATTTTTAAGGGCTATTTTACAGCACATCAACACTACGTCTAGGTGTGAAAAATATTTTATTTAAGATGAAAAAGATGCTCCCAATCACACATTTTCTAGCTGTATCTCTGCTGTTGATTTGGGATAGTAAGTAGAGGTTATAAATTAAACTATGAAGCTATAACTACAATTCCATGTAAGGAATGTGAGATACAATTAACAGTAACCTACTTCAATGACTCACTGGTTTTAAGAAGCCAAGCATTGACCCAATAGCCTTCCCTCATGATTTTTGTAAACCTGGGAAAGGAACAACCATTCTTGGCATTCACAATCACTGGTATGTTCACAGAGAACTTTCTATTCCTGAACAGATGTTTGGTCTTGGTGGGAGGCTAAAATGTCACATCAATTCATTTGGTTGCCCTCAGTAGTTATGGAAAACCACCCATCTGACTGGATTTGAGATGAAGCTGCTGTTGCTACTGCATTGTTAAAGGACAGCAAATTTAATTCCTTCTTTCCAGAAAAAAGCAGCATATCCTAGAGGTTGCAGAATTTCCTGGAGGATGCATTTGCTAGTGATGTCTAGCTGTTACCCGCTTTGTATTTCCTTTGGAAAAACCTAATTGCTGAGCATTGCATCTTCAATGCTCCTAATACTTCAGTGTGACATCGCAAGGCATAGCTCCTTATGGTTCCAATTCTTTTTGACATTATCTCTTAACAGAGATCCTTATTATCTTCTGATCACCTGTATCACATTTTGACCCAGTAAGGTAATAATTTTATGGCAGAGCATCATTTAGGTGTCCCTCTTGCCCTCTGCCTATCTTTAGTCTTTCAGCAAAAATAGCTCAATGTTTGCCACAGTGATGTCGCTTCTATCCAGTTGGCTGGTAAAAATAAGAAATGAGTTGTTTGTTCTATACAATGAAGGATTGAAGTTCCTCCATTCATAAAGATTCTAGAAACTTGTACTTAGATAGCTTATTCCAATAAGGGGATCATTAATGTTCAGTAAGTTAATGGATTTGCCCAACAAATCATAAGCGTCCTCTGATATTTCCCTGTTGTGTACACCATTTGTTGAGGTCAGTTAAAAAAGTTAGGATCAGAACATAAGAAAGTCCAGAGCGAGAAAAGGCCATTCAACCTATCAAGCCTGCTCCATCTAGAATCCACGACATGGATTCCTACCCACAGCACCTGTTGATCCCCTACTTAATGAAACAAAAAATCCTTTTTCTGGCATTCCGTGGGAAAAATATCTCTCTAACCTTCAAGCTATTTCTTAACAGATATTGATGCAGCTCGGTGCCATTTCACCTGAATTAACTATCTTCTCTGGGGTTTGTTTCTCATGTACACTACCCTGTGAGAAATAAAGCTTTTTCCAATCTTTAACCTTGCTGAAGGTTTGTAAGTTTTGTATATGTGCCCTCTAGTCCTATGATACATGATAATTAGCTGTTTACTTTCACCTTATTTATTCCTTTCATTAATTTGAAAACCTGTATAATGTGTTCCTTTAGGACTCTTTTCTGCAGTAAACATAAGTTTAGTCACTTGAGCCTTTCTTCAGATGTTAGTCCCATGAGGCTTGGAATAAAATTGGTCACTCTTTTCTGAATCCTTTCTAATGCATAGATGTCCTTTTTGAGTACAGTGACCAAAACTGCATGAAATACTCCAGATGTATCCCAGTACCCAATTTGCCTTATTAATAACTGCCTTATATTGACCTCATGAATAGTTTTCATCTGTCTTCATTAAAAAGAGGGGCGATAGACATTGTAGTTAAGGAGCAGGAGTGTGAAATATTGGATGGGATAAACTTAGTGAGAGATAAAGTATTAAGGGGATTAGTATCTTTGAAAGTAGGTAAATCACCAGGACCAGATGAAATGTAACCCATGCTGTTAAAAGAAGCAAGGGAGGAAATAACGGAGGCTCTGACCGTTATTTTCCAATCCTCACTTGATACAGGCGTGGTGCCGGATGTTCGGAGGACTGCTAACATTGTATAATTGTTTAAAAAGGGAGCGAGGGATAGACAGAGTAATTGCAGGCCAGTCAGTCTAACCTCGGTGGTGGGCAAATTATTGGAATCAATTCTGAGGGACAGGATAAACCGTCACTTAGAAAGGCACGGGTTAATCAAGGACAGTCAGCGTGGATTTGTTAGGGGGAGGTCGTGTCTGACTAACTTGATTGAATTTTTTGAGGAGGTAACAAGGAGGGTCGATGAGGGTAATACATTTGATGTAGTCTACATGGACTTTAGCAAGGCTTTTGACAAGGTCCCACATGGCAGATTGGTCAAAAAAGTACGAGCTCATGGGATCCAAGGGAGAGTGGCATGTTGGATCCAAAATTGGCTTAGTGCCAGGAAGCAAAGGGTAATGGTCAACAGATGTTTTTGTGACTGGAAGGCTGTTTCCAGTGGGGTTCCGCGGGGCTCAGTACTAGGTCCCTTTCTTTTTGTGATATATATTAATGATTTGGACTTAAATGTAGGGGGCATGATTAAGAAGTTTGCAGATGATACAAAAATTGGCCGCATGGTTGTTAGTGAGGAGGAAAGCTGTAGACTGCAGGGAGATAGCAATGGACTGGTCAGGTGGGCAGAAAAGTGGCAAATGGAATTCAATTCAGAGAAGTGTGAGGTAATGCATTTGGGGAGGGCAAACAAGGCAAGGGAGTACACAATAAATGGGAGGATACTGAAAGGTGTAGAGGAAGTGAGGGACCTTGGAGTGCATGTCCACAGATCCCTGAAGGTAGCAGGACAGGTAGATAAGGTGGTTAAGAAGGCATATGGAATACTTTCCTTTATTAGCTGAGGCATAGAATATAAGAGCAGGGAAGTTGTGCTGGAACAGTATAAAGCATTGGTTAGGTCACAGCTTAAGTTCTGCATACAGTTCTGGTTACCACATTACAGGGAGGATGTAATTGCACCAGAGAGGGTACAGAGGAGATTTACGAGGATGTTGCCAGGACTGGAGAATTTTAGCTATGAGGAAAGACTGGATAGGCTGGGGTTGATCTCTTTGGAACAGAGGAGGCTGAGGGGTGATTTAATTGAGGTGTACAAAATTATGAGGGGCCTAGATAGAGTGGATAGGAAGGACCTATTTCCCTGAGCAGAGAGGTCAATAACCAGGGGGCATAGATTTCAAGTGATTGGTAGAAGGATTAGAGGGGAGCTGAGGAAATTTTTTTTCACCCAAAGGGTGGTGGGGGTCTGGAACTCATTGCCTGAAAGGGTGGTAGAGGCAGAAACCCTCACCACCCCCCCCCCCCCCACCTAGTTTAAAAAGTACCTGGATATACACCTGAAGTGCTGTGACCTACAAGGCCACGGAGCAAGTGCTGGAAAGTGGGATTAGACTGGGTGGCTCATTTTCGGTGGCACGGACACAATGGGCCGAATGGCCTCCTTTTATGATTCATGTTTCCGGAGTATGATCAGCGTTCACTCCGATAATTATTTTTCTTTTTGGTCTCTGCCATCATGTTATTCTGATTGCACTATATTGTTTTGGTTTGTTGTGTTAGTTTTAAAAAATGAATTTGAGTAGGCCAATCCTCCCCTGAAATATAAGTGGTGTGGCCCCTTTAAGGGGAGGCAATAGTCTACATCCCTGTTTACACTGGCCGACACGAAATCGGACCCTCTCATGTTACGCACATATTTACTATTACCTCTTCCTATCTGCATTATGTGGAGATGCCGGTGATGGACTGGGGTTGACAATTGTAAACAATTTTACAACACCAAGTTATAGTCCAGCAATTTTATTTTAAATTCACAAGCTTTCGGAGGCTTCCTCCTTCCTCAGGTAAATGTTCCTGAGGAAGGAGGAAGCCTCCGAAAGCTTGTGAATTTAAAATAAAATTGCTGGACTATAACTTGGTGTTGTAAAATTGTTTACAATTATCTGCATTACCCTACTTTTATCCATATTATCTGATATTGATCAGATTATCTACCACATCTCAACCATCTATATAATTGGTCCAAGTCTCTCTGAACATGGTCAATATCTTTTCTACTCATTACCTGCTCACATATCTTTGGGTCATCAGCAAACATAATAACACTGCTAAAGAACCCCCTGTTCCATATCATTCATAAATATAATAAATAGCACAGATTTCAAAACAGATCACTGTGGAACTCCATTGGTTACATTTTTCCAGGGAGAGCATTTTCCATTCATTGTCAGCGTCAGTCTTGTTTTACTAAGCTAGTTTTCAATTTGTCTAGACAATTTCTCAAATATCCCATGAGCATTAAGTTTCTCTACTAGCCCCACAAGAGGAACTTTATCAGATATCTTTTGTGATTCAAGGGAATTACATCGACTGGTTTTCCCTCATCTGGTAGCTCAGTTATCCCCCTCAAAGAATTCCAGTAAGTTTGTAAGCCATGACCATCGTTACTTTTAAAACTGTGCTGATGGCTTTCTATAGTCCTTGCGCTAGTTAAATATTTATTTATACCATCCTGTAGAATGCCCTCAAGCATTTTCACAACCATGGATGGTAGGCTAATGAACTTGTAATTACCAAGTTCATGCCTAACTCCTTTTTTGAATATTGGTTCTACATCTGCCATCCTCTAGTCCTTAGGTAATTCACAAGTATTCATGGAGTTCGGAAAAAAAGCAACTAAAGCATTACTAATTGCCTCCTTTAATTTTTCGACTTTTATAACATATTCTTTCCATGTGTGTTATGGAATGCCTAGCTCCATTTATTATGAATGGACTCTCATCCAGAAACCTTCTTTCTGTAAAATGATGTGAAGAATATACCTGCCATATCCCAAACATATGTAATAGTTTAATACAATGTATCTTTAAATTGATTCCCGGTTGCCTGACCTTCTTTCCTTAGTTGTCAGTCTTGGCTCAGTGGTAGCACTCTTGCCTCTGAAGCAGAAGGTTGTAGATTCATAATCCCACTCCAGAGATTTGAGCACATAATCTAGGCTGACACTCCAGTGAAATGCTGAAGGAGCACTGCACAGTCGGAGGTGCCGCCTTTTGGATGAGTCATTAAACTGAGGCCCCATCTGCCCTCTCAGGAGGATGTAAAAGATCCCACAGTACTATTTTGAAGAAGAGCAGGGGAGTTCTCCTCACATAAGAACATGCATAAGAAATAGGAGCAGGAGTAGGCCATAAGGCCCCTCGAGCCTGTTCCACCATTTAATCAGATCATGGCTGATCTTCGACCTCACCTCCACTTTCCCGCCCAATCCCCATATCCCTTGATTCCCCTTGAGTCCAAAAATCTATCTATCTCAGCCTTGAATATTTTAATGACTCAGCACCCACAGCCCTCTGGGGTAGAGAATTCCAAAGATTCACAACCCTCTGTGTGAAGAAATTCCTCCTCATCTCAGTCTTGAATGGCCGACCCCTTATCCTACGTCTATGCCCCCCAGATCTAGACTCTCTAGACAGGGGAAACAATCTCTCAGCATTTACCCTGTCAAGTCCCATCATAATCTTATATGTTTCAATGAGATCAATTCTCATTCTTCTATATTCCAGAGAGTATAGGCCCATTCCACTCAACCTCTCTTCATAGGACAACCCTCTCATCCCAGGAATTAATCTAGTCAACCTACGTTGCACCGCCTCTAAGGCAAGTATATTCTTCCTTAGATAAGGAGACCAAAACTATACACAGTACTCCAGGTGAGGTCTCACTAAAGCCTTGTACAACTGTAGTAAGACTTCCTTACTCTTGTACTCCAACCCTTTTGCAATAAAGGCCAACATAGGAACATAGGAACAGGAGTAGGCCATTCAGCCTCTCGTGCCTGCTCCGCCATTTGATAAGATCATGGCTGATCTGTGATCTAGCTCCACATAGCTGCCTTTGGCCCATATCCCTTAATACCTTTGGTTCCCACAAAGCTATCTATCTCAGATTTAAATTTAGCAATTGAGCTAGTATCAATTGCCATCTGCGGAAGAGAGTTCCAAACTTCTACCACCCTTTGTGAGTAGAAATGTTTTCTAATCTCGCTCCTGAAAGGTCTGGCTCTAATTTTTAGACTGTGCCCCCTACTCCTAGAATCCCCAACCAGCGGAAATAGTTTCTCTCTATCCACCCTATCCGTTCCCCTTAATATCTTATAAACTTCGATCAGATCACCCCTTAACCTTCGAAACTCTAGAGAATACAACCCCAATTTATGTAATCTCTCCTCGTAACTTAACCCTTGAAGTCCGGGTATCATTCTAGTAAACCTACGCTGCACTCCCTCCAAGGCCAATATGTCCTTCCAAAGATGCGGTGTCCAGAACTGCTCACAGTACTCCAGGTGCGGTCTAACCAGGGTTTTGTATAGCTGCAGCATAACTTCTGCCCCCTTGTACTCTAGTCCTCTAGATATAAAGGTCAGCATTCCATTAGCCTTATTGATTATTTTCTGCACCTGTTCATGACACTTCAATGATCTATGTACCTGAACCCCTAATTCCCTATGGACATCCACTGTTTTTAACTTTTTACCATTTAGAAAGTACCCTGTTCTATCCTTTTTTGATCCAAAGTGGATGACCTCACATTTGTCTGCATTGAATTCCATTTGCCACAGTTTTGCCCATTCACCTAATCTATCAATATCGCTTTGTAATTTTATGTTTTCATCTACACTGCTTACAATGCCACCAATCTTTGTGTCATCGGCAAACTTAGATATGAGACTTTCTACGCCTTCATCTAAGTCGTTAATAAATATTGTGAATAATTGAGGCCCCAAGACAGATCCCTGCGGGACTCCACTAGTCACATCCTGCCAATGTGAGTACTTACCCATTATCCCTACTCTCTGTCGCCTTTCGCTCAGCCAATTTCCTAACCAAGTCTGTACTTTTCCCTTGATTCCATGGGCTTCTATCTTAGCTAACAGTCTCTTATGTGGGACCTTATCAAATGCCTTCTGGAAGTCCATATAAATAACATCCATTGACATTCCCCTGTCCACTACTTTAGTCACCTCTTCAAAAAATTCAATCAGGTTTGTCAGGCACGACCTACCTTTCACAAATCCATGCTGGCTCTCTCTGATTAACTGAAAATTCTCGAGGTGTTCAGTCACCCTATCCTTAATTATAGACTCCAGCAATTTCCCCACAACAGATGACAGATGTTAGGCTAACTGGTCTATAATTCCTCGGTTTCCCTCTCTCTCCTTTCTTAAAAAGCAGAATGACATGTGCAATTTTCCAATCTAGAGGGACAGTTCCTGAATCTAGAGAACTTTGAAAGATTATAGTTAGGGCATCTGCAATGTGCTCACCTACTTCCTTTAAAACCCTGGGATGGAAACCATCTGGTCCTGGGGATTTGTCACTCTCTAGTGCTATTATTTTCTTCATTACTGTTGCTTTACTTATGTTAATTTTATCGAGTCCCTGTCCCCAATTCAATATTAGTTTTCTTGGGATTTCCTTCATGCTATCCTCTTTTTCTACTGTAAATACTGACGCAAAGTAATTGATCAACATGTCTGCCATTTCCCCATTGTCAATGACAATATCCCCACTTTCAGTTTTTAAGGGGCCAACACTGCTCCCGATGACCTTCTTTTTCCTAATGTAACTATAAATGTTCTTCGTATTGGTTTTGATATCCCTTGCAAGTTTATTTTTGTACTCTCTTTTTGTAGCTCTTACTATCTGTTTTGTGACCTTTGTTGATCTTTGTATCTTTCCCATTCGCCAGGATCTGTGCCATTTTTTGCCTTTTTGTATGCCCTTTCCTTCTGTCTTATACTGTCCCTTACCTCTTTAGTTGTCCATGGTTGTTTTTTTTGGCAAGTAGAGTTCTTGCCCCTGAGGGGTATAAACCAGTTCTGTATCTCGTTAAATGTTTCTTTAAACATTTCCCACTGATCATCAGTCGTTTTACCCATTCACAGATTTGCCCAGTTTACTGTGGACAGTCTCTGTCTCATCCCATTGAAGTCGGCCTTACCCAAGTCTAGAATCTTAGCAGCTGATTCACTTTTTTCCCTTTCAAACACTACATTGAACTTGATCATGTTATGATCACTACTGGATAGATGTTCACGCACAGTTAAGCCGTTAACTAAATCTGGTTCATTACTCATTACTAAATCTAGTATGGCTTGCCCCCTTGTTGCCTCTAGGACATACTGCTATAGAAAACTATCCCAGACACACTCAAGAAATTCACTACCTTTCTGATAGTTGCTAGTCTGCTTTTCCCAATCTATGTGAAGGTTAAAGTCCCCCATTAAGACCACTATGCCTTTGTTGCACATGTCATTTGCTTTCCAAGTTCCTGCTGTACCTGCATACTAACTTTTTGTGTTTCTTGTACGAGGACACCCAAGTCTCTCTGAACACCAACATTTAATAGTTTCTCACCATTTAAAAAATATTCTGTTTTTCTATTCTTCCTATCAAAGTAAATGACCTCACATTTCCTCACATTATACTCCATCTGCCACCTTCTTGCCCACTCACTTACTCTGTCTCTATCCCTTTGCAGACTCTTTGTGTCCTCCTCACTGCCTACTTTCCCACCTAGCTTTGTATCGTCAGCAAACTTAGATACATTATACTCGGTCCCTTCATCCAAGTCATTAATATAGATTGTAAATAGCTGAGGCCCAAGCACCGATCCATGCGGCACCTTTATAAACAAATTTCCATATTTTGTATTGAAATTCAGGAAAAATACACAAATTTAACTGCCTCTCTGGCTCATTAACTATTGCCTTGGTTCATTACTTCAGGTACATGTTGATTGCCTGATCAGTCATGCGTGCAATGCTATAAATCCAAGATCCCATAAATTAGACAGATCGACATTGCTGATTCTAGTGGATTGATTGTAAAGAGGAATCTTTCTCCTACGTGCCTGTGTATAAGAGTGCTGCAAATAATTGATACACACCCCAATCCACACCATTCCAAGTATGTTATTTATCAGTGGGCATTTTTCAACTTGTGCAAATTTTGTATTTACATGGAATGTACAACACAGAAACAGGCCATTCGGCCCAACTGGTCCATGTTCCATGTTTCATGCTCCACACGAGCCTCTTCCCACCTTATCTAGCTTCCCCTGAAATGCATCTTTGCTATTCACCTCAACCACTCCTTGTGGCAGTGAGTTCCACATTGTAACCACTCTCTGAGTAAAGAAGTTTCTCCTGAATTCCCTATTGGATTTATTAGTTACTATCTTATATTTATGGTCCCTAGTTTTGGACTCCCCCACAAGTGGAAACATTTTCTCCACGTCTGCCCTATCAAACTCCTTCACAATTTTAAAGACCTCTATTAGGTCAACTTTCAGCCCTTTCTGTTCTTGCACAGGTTACACACACACACCTGCATACAGACCTCTTGCACAGGTCCAGTTATATACACACATACACCTGCATACAGATCTCTTGCATTGGTCCAGTTATATACACACATACACCTGCATACAGATCTCTTGCATTGGTCCAGTTATATACACACATACACCTGCATACAGATCTCTTGCACAGGTCCAGTTATATACACACATACACCTGCATACAGATCTCTTGCATTGGTCCAGTTATATACACACATACACCTGCATACAGATCTCTTGCATTGGTCCAGTTATATACACACATACACCTGCATACAGATCTCTTGCATTGGTCCAGTTATATACACACATACACCTGCATACAGATCTCTTGCATTGGTCCAGTTATATACACACATACACCTGCATACAGATCTCTTGCATTGGTCCAGTTATATACACACATACACCTGCATACAGATCTCTTGCACAGTTCCAGTTATATACACACATACACCTGCATACAGATCTCTTGCATTGGTCCAGTTATATACACACATACACCTGCATACAGATCTCTTGCACAGGTCTAATTATATATACACATACGTGCATTCTTAAGGAATTTGGGACATGGCACGAGAGGCAAGTTTAGGTGTGTTGTGTGATGTAGCAGGGATAACAATGGTCTCCTAGAATTGTTCGATTGGTTTAGAGAGTTGGGGGTGGGATTTCTCCTAAAATTGGCCACAGTTTGTTTCTGTCTCGCCTAGGAGCTTCCAGCACCAATGGTTGGGGAGGGGGTACATGAAGTTACACCATCTAACGGATGGGATGAACATGGATGGGACCAGCAATCTTTTCTCACCCTCCTTTTCATCTATGGACCTGAAACTATTTGAGGGCGAAAGAACCTCATACACCAAATAGAGCAACCCAATTTTTTTTAAAAGCCCCTGAAAACGAGCAGAAGGCACATTTGTAGCATGCCCCCATCCTTTGCGTGCCCCCGACCTGCCTATGCGCCCACCCGGCGCGCACCCTCACCCCGCACGTGCCCCTGCCCCGCGTGTGCCCCCACCCTGTCTATGCCCCAATTGGATGATGGAGTTGTAAGGACTCTGGGTCACTGCATCGAGACATCCCGTTTTGGTGCATGTGGCCATTGCCTCCTTCCCCTCAGAGACATCCAGGTCCTGTAGGTATCCTTGGGCATTCTGCACATCAGTAGGAGCAAAACACACGCATACACATGCACAGACAGACACACAAGTAAGTGGCATTTGTGCCACTGTCTGACATATTTGTAGCACAGAGTATTGCACATTGGACTGCAAACACAAGCATCATTATAAATAAAGATACAACAGTTTATGAAGCAGGGCAGCGTACCAGAGATTTGCAAAACCACACACAAAATACGATGACATCAACATTTATAAAGTGACTGTTTTTTTATTGGTTATTATTAAATAATAAATGAATTGAGCCAACATAGCCACATAAATTAATTTTTAAAAATTGCTTGCAAGATATGTGGAGGTAAATAATTACCATAGTTCAACCCCAATGTTTTTAATTTGGCATATTTTTATCTGGGAAAGTAACTGTGCATAGATTCCTCACCACAATAGTATGACTTTTGAAGTATAAAACCGCTCAGGTTTAACTTGCTCTGTTTCTATTCCAATCCACAAACACTTATGTCCAGCACAAAATTGTAACATGGAGTTGTTTGCACGGAAGTGAATTGGTTAAAAATGTAACCAGTACTTAAAATAATTAGAGGTATACCGGCAAAGCAAAATGCTAAAGTAAATGCCAGCTTATTACATGTTACTGTGAGCTTAATATGTTGCAGAGAGGCATGTTTGATATTGCTTATCGATTTGAGAGAGATCAATCTCACGGAGGTTGGGAATTAAATGGAAGGGCTAGACTTACTTGCGCTTTGTTGACTGTAAGCTGACCAGTGTAATGCTTTATATGTAATTCCAACCAACCATTTTTATCATAATACAGCACTATTAACGAACGAGCATGTTTAGAGCAGTTGTCCAGTTGATTAATAGTTGCATTTAATTTCAAGATGCAGCAAACACTGATTCGAAATCTTTCACCACAACAAAAATTGTTTTGTCTAACTTAGCATAATAATGCAGTAAATATTTGAAAGCCTTCACTTTCTGTGGATAAACATATGCTGCTGTCATTTTTTTAAAAATCCAAACGACAACTGAAATGGAAATGTTTCAGTTCATCGGGCACTAGCACCAGTACTGGGGAAAGAGGGAGCTGTTCAGTTGGGATGCGCTCCATTTAAACCAGGCTGTGATCAATGTCCTGGCGATTCGAATAACTAGGGCTGTAGATAGGTCTTTAAACTAAAGAGGGCAGGGGTCAGGTGAGAGGAAATTTGGAAATCAAAAGAGAAAAGTCAAGGCATCAGAGCAGTGTAGGGATTTGGATAAAGATAAGCAGAGTGTGGCAGGAAGGGACAGAGAGTTTAACGGTAATAGTGCATCAGCGAATAAGGTCAAAGCAGGGAAAAATGGTAAAAAGTTACAATTAAAGGCTCTTTATCTGAATACACGAAGCATTTGTAATAAGATGGACGAATTAATGGCACAAATGGAGATAAATGGGTTTGATCTAATAGCCATTACAGAGACTTGGTTGCAAGGTGACCAAGGTTGGGAATTAAATATTCCAGGGAACTTGACATTTTAAAAAGACAGGCAGAATGGAAAAGGAGAGGGGGTAGCCCTGATATTAAAGGATGACATAAGGACAAAGGATCTTGACTCAGAGGATAAGGAAGTAGAATTCAGTATAGGTGGAAATTAGAAATAACAAGGGGCAGAAAACACTGGTGGGAGTAGTTTATAGGCCACCTTACTGTAACTATACTGTTGGACATAGTATTAATCAAGAAATAATAGGAGCTTGTAACAAAGGTAATGCAATATTCGTGGGGGACTTCAATCTTCATATAGACTGGACAAATCAAAATGGCAAAGGCAGTCTGGAAGACAAGTTCATGGAATGCATTTGAGGCATTCCTAGAAGAATACGTCATGGAACCAACGAAGGAACAGGCTATTTTAGATCTTATATTGTGCAATGAGACAGTGTTAATTAGTAATCTCACAGTAAAGGATCCTCTGGGGAAGAGTGATCATAATATGATAGAAGTTCGCATTGAGTTTGAGAGTGATGTACTTAAGACCGAAACTAGAGTCTTAAATTTAAATAAAGCCAATTACATATGAGGGGCAAGTTGGCTAAGGTTGGTTATGAAATTAAATAAAAAAGTATGACAGTAAATAAGCAATGGCAAACAATTAAAGAAATATTTCAATATTCTCAACAAATATACATTCCATTGAGGAATAAAAACTCCACGGGAAAAGTGATTCATCAGTGGCTAACTAAAGAAGCTAAGGATAGTATTAGATTAAAAAAAAGAAGCATATAATGTTGTGAAGGAGCGTTGTAAGCCTGAGGATTAGGAAGAGTTTTAGAAACCAGCAAAGGATTGATAAAAATGAGGAAAATAGAATATGAAAGTAAACTAGCCACAAATATAAAAATGAATTGTAAGAGTTTCTACAAGTATGTAAAAAGGAAGAGAGTAGCAAAAGTAAACATTGATACCTTAGAGGCTGAGACAGGAGAAATTATAATGGTGAATAAGGAAATGGCAGAGACGTTAAACAAATATTTTGTATCTGTCTTCACAATAGAAGACACAAAAAGCATTCCAGAAATAGTGGGGAACCAAGGGTCTAATGAGAGGGAGGAACTTAAAGTAATAAATATCAGTAGAGAAAAAGTACTGGAGAAACTAATGGGACTAAAAGATGATAAATCCCCTGGACCTGATGGCCTACATCGTAGGGTTCTAAAAGAGGTGGCTGCAGAGATAGTGGATGCATTAGTTATGATCTTCCAAAATTCCCTAGATTCTAAAATGGTCCCAGCAGATTGGAAGGTAGCAAATGTAACCCTGCTATTCAAGAAAGGAGGGAGAGAGAAAAGAGGGAACTATAGGCTAGTTAGCCTGACATCAGTTATCGTGAAAATGCTGGAATCCATTATGAAGGAAGTGGTAACAGGGCACTTAGAAAATCATAATATGATTAAGCAGAGTCAACACGGTTTTATGAAAGGGAAATTGTGTTTGACAAATTTATTAGAGTTTTTCGAGGATGTAGCTAGCAGGGTAGATAAAGGGGAACCAGTGGATGTAGTATATTTGGATTTTCAAAAGGCATTCGATAAGGTGCTACATAAAAGGTTGTTATGCAAGATAAGGGCTCATGGGGTGGAAGTAACATATTAGCATGGATAGAGGATTGGTTAACAGACAGAAAACAGAGAGTAGGAATAAACGGGTCATTTTCAGGTTGGCAGGCTGTAACTAATTGGAAGGAACAGTACTTGGGCCTCAACTATATAATGACTTAGATGACGGAACTGAATGTAATGTATCCAAGTTTGCTGATGATACAAAGCTAGGTGGGAAAGTAAGCCGTGAGGACAACACAAAGGGGCCAATTTTGGGATGGCCGAGCGGGTGCATTGGGGGCTCCGAAAATGGCGGAATCTCAGAGCGGGTTCGGAGCCCGGCTCCAACCCACTCACTTCCGGGTTCCCCAATTAAAGCCGGCGGGATGATAATTTAGATAATTATTCAGGTAGTTGAGGTACTTGACAGACGTCATTGACTGGAGATTTTGGCAGGGGTGCAATTTTGAAGGATCCTCAGCATGTTTCCCGTGCTGTGGGAAACACTCCCTGTTGAAGCAGATGTGTTTCAGTCAGCAGCCAGTGGGAGATGCAAAGGATTATTTGACAGGTGGGGGGAATACCTCATTTATTGCAGCAGGGCACTCTGTCACTTCAGACAAAGTTTTGGCTGTAACACCTTTGTCTTTCCACTCAAAATTATTAATTTATACCCTAAATTCTGCTGTGCCAACACATTTACCTACGTTGCGGACCCCCTCAAATGCAGGATGGGGGGCTGCATTCATCACTTCATCTGAGGACGAGCAACATCACCAGCCTCACCAGGCACGTCGTCCACCTCCACCACGTGGAGCTCCACAACACAGTGCTGCACCACAGGCACCTGCACAACAGCAGGGAGGGCAACAACAGAGAGAGTGGCGTCGCAGGAGGCACTACCCTCGCCACAGGGTCTACAGACCGAGGCTCCGAAGAAGTTGCGGGCAGTGGTGACTTTGACAGCGACAGGTAAGAAGATGCTGCTCAGGCCAGCTGGGAGCAGTTCGGCATGAAGGAGGCTGCAGATTTCTGCGACTACCTGGCGACTGACTCTGAGCCCCCATATGCACTGTTCCTCAGAGTCTGTAGACATCTGCAGCCTCCTTCATGCCGAGCTGCTCATGGCTGGCCCGAGCAGCATCTTCTTACCTGTCGCTGTCGAAGTCACCACTGCCCTCAACTTCTTCGCCTTCGGATTGTTCCAGGGTGTCACCCGGGAGATCGCCGGGGTCTCTCAGTCGTCTGCACACAAGTGCATAAGGCAGGTCACCGACGGCTTGTTCCGCAGGGCCTCGCACTATATCAACTTCCCCATGGTTGACATCAGCCAGACGGAGAGGGCAGTGGGATTCCACGCTGTGGCTGGCTTCCCACGGGTGCAGGGTGTAATCGATTGCACCCATATAGCAATACGAGCACCTCCACACGAGCCAGGACTGTTCATCAATAGGAAGGGGTATCACTCCATCAACACTCAGCTCATCTGTGACCACCGCAAGTGATTCCTTCATGTGTGCGCCAGATACCCTGGCAGCTTCCACGATTCCTTTATCCTCCGGGAGTCCAACACCCCACCACTCTTCCACGCACCGGACACCCACAAGGGCTGGTTCCTCAGGGACAAGGGATATCCCCTGCACAACATGACACAACAGAGAGGGGTTCCGCTGGAGGAGGCCCCATCCACATCTGCCACCCATATTGAGGAGGAGGAGGGGGAGGAGGAGGACAACGAGGAGGAGGCAGAGGAGGAGGAGCAACCCATGGGCAGAACAGAGGCTCGCCTGGCTGCTTGTGAGGCCAGGGAGTCACTGATATGTGAACGGTTCTCCTAACATCAGACAGTGTGAAGAGTCCAGTCCTCACAACCTGGACAGAGGAGTGGCCACACCAGCACCCCCCCACCCCCTGCACAAAATAGACGTGCAACTACACGTACACCCACTGTAGAGTGACCCAATGGGTGGCATCAACTGTGGGTGTTCATGGTGAACCTCATGAAAGGGCCTTATTACACTAGCCAGTCAAGAATGGCCAAGACGTGGCAGTAGTGGTGACAATAATAATATTTAATATGAGTTGAACAAAAATCAAATATAAATAAAAAACATGACAAACCGTCAAACACCCTTGTACATCCCCTTTGTGCTCACAAAACCTTCGCCTTACGCTTACGAGTACTTCTACGTGGTGCTTCTCCTGTGGCTGCAGCAGAGGTAGTGGCAGGTTGCTCTTGTTCATGCCCTGACCGATTAGATGCTTTGGGCTGATGCCCTCTGGGTTTCGGTGCCCATGAGGGCCCCTCCAAAGACTGCTCCACCTGCACCTGGAGAGGAGGCAGCATTACGGGTACTGGTTGAGAGGGGGGCAATGGGTGAGACGTGGAAGCGCTTTGAGTGGCCTCCCCACTTCCATGTCCCCTTTCGCCATCATCCCTCTCCTGGGCCAGGCCCACATCACTCCTACTACCCTGCTGGACGACAGTTTGGATGACTTGTGTGAAGCCTTGTAAGGCCAGTGCTAGTGTATCTGCCTGCCTGTTTAAGGCGGCAGAAAGTTGCTCACCCTGATTCCGAAGGGCCGTTGTCAGGGCCTCAGTGGACTCATTGGTGAACCGTGCTTGAAGCTCGATGGAGGCTAGCCCTCCCTCCATCGCAGACATTCCCGCACTTACCCACGACACTATCTCAGAGATGCCCTCACGTCCCTGTGACAGTATCTTAGAGATCCCCTCCTGTACCTGTGCCACCATTCCACTCATGCAGGAGTTGGACTCCTCCATCCTCTGCGCAATTGTGGAGAGAGTGCATGGCACCTGTTCCAGCAACTCGCAAATGTGCTGCTGCCCCTCGATCATTCTCCTTTTAAAGGGTGGCCCCCAGGGTTAAGCATCTGTGTCCAGCTGAGCAGAGCCTGGTGAAGAATGCTCCCACTGAGGCGGAGTCTCCACAGCTGCCCCTGCCACCAGTGTCTGCTCGTGCTCATGTGTGTGGTGACTCGCCATGTGCAACTCCAACTAAGTGAGGAAGGGGACCCACCGAGGTGTGTGTATCTGCGCTGGTGGATGGCTCGCTCAGATGTGACGGTGCCCCCTCAGAGGCTGGCAGGTCCTCTGAGGAATCGCCCTGTGCTGTCACAGCAGTCGCTGAAGGCCCTGTAAGAAAACAGAAGGCAATATTAAGCATGATGACAAATGTTGAGGTGCTGAAGATGGCAAGGCATGTTAACATCATTTGCTATTGTGAGTGCTGAATGTTAAAGTTCTGTCACCAGCCATTTGTCGGGTGCCAGTCTCGGCATCCCCGATGGACAGGCACTCGAGGGTGCGGCTCAATTCAAGAGCCTCCTGCTCCACATCCGTGAGGATGACCAGGTGTTGTAGGCCCCCTCCGGTCTTCACCCTCTCCCGTGCAGTAGAGAGGCATGAGTGAAGGATGGTGACGTGGCCAACTGCTGATTGCATTAGTTTGGGTGAGGCTGACCATGAAAGAGATGCATCAGAGGGTGAGTATGAGACAGCCGTGAAATTGTATGAGGATTGGGTTGAGTGGTAGTGGTGGGATGAGTACTGGGGAGGTGAGTAAGTGCAGGTATGTTGAGGATGAGCTTTGAGTGGGCATGAGGAGTGATGTGATAGAGTAGTGCTGGCAGTGCCGAAGGAGTTGTGGGGTGGGAGCGGTGATGTGGAAGACGGAGTGTAGGAGATTGAGTAAGTGTACTCACTTTGGCTGACCTACTTAGGTCATTGAAGCGCTTCCTGCACTGTATTCAGGTGCGGGAGACATTGCTGCTGCTGGTGGCCTCCTCTGCCACTTCAAGCCAGGCCTTCTTGGTGGCAGAGGCAGGTCACTTCATCCAGTCTGCCAGGTAGAAGATCTCCCTCCTCCTTCTCACCCCATCCAGTAAGACCTGGAGTGAGGCATCATTAAACTTGGGGACAGCCTTTCCCCTGGGCTACTCCATGGTGCTCTGTGGTTCTTTGCTGCAGGATCAGTCATTGGAGGACTGTCCCTTTAAATAGGGCTCCTCCAGCTGACAGCCTGTGATGCAGGTGCATAGTCCGACCGCTGCTCAGGTTTCCGACGGGAAACCCGGAAGCCACGTTAAGTGGCTTCACTTTACCCGCGATCGCATGGGGAATGGACGGATTTTACTGGGCGGGTTACCCAGCCGTCCTGTCGCCTCCCCGCCCCCCCCCCCCCCCCTCCCGCCTCCGCTGCCAACTCGCCTCCCTGGTAATATCGGGGCCAAAGAATCTGCAAAGGGATATAGACAGGTTTGGTGAGTGGGCAAGAAGGAGGCAGATGAAGTATAATGTGGGGAAATGTGAGGTTATTCACTTTGGTAGGAAGAATAGAAAAACAGAATATTTTTTAAATGGTGTAAAACTGGTAAATGTTGGTGTTCAGAGAGATTTGGGTATCCTCATGTAAGAAACACAAAAAGTTTGCATGCAGGCATAGCATGCAATTATGGTGGAAAATGGCATGTTGGCCTTTATTACAAGGGGGTTGGAGTGCAAGAGTAAGGAAGTCTTACTACATTTGTACAGGGCTTTAGTGAGACCTCACCTGGAATACTGTGTACAGTTTTGGTCTCCTTATCTAAGGAAGGATATATTTGTCTTGGAGGTGGTGGAACAAATGTTCACTAGTTTAATTCCTGGGATGAGAGGGGTTTTTTTTATTCGTTCACGGGATGTGGGCGTCGCTGGCGAGGCCAGCATTTATTGTCCTATGAAGAGAAGTTGAGCAGAATAGGCCTATACTCTCTGGAGTTTAGAAGAATGAGAAGTGATCTCATTGAAATATATAAGATTATGAGGGGACTTGACAGGGTAAATGCTGAGAGATTGTTTATCTTGGCTGGACGGTCTAGAACTAGGGGGCATAGTGTCAGGATTAGGGGTCGGCCATTTAAGACTGAGATAAGGAGGAATTTATTCACTCAGAGGGTTGTGAATCTTTGGAATTGGCTGTAGATGCTGAGTCATTGAATATGTTCAAGGCTGAGATAGATTTTTTTTGACTCTAGGGGAATCAAGGGATATGGGGATCGGGCGGGAAATTGAATGGCGGAGCAGGTTCGAAGGGCCGTATGGCCTACTCCTGCTCCTATTTCTTATATTCTTATATTCTTACGTAAACTAGGATGTTGTACCAGTTAAACCTTTACATGATTGCCAGCTCTTTTCTGACTCATTCCATTTATTTATATAGTATTCCTTGCAGTTAGACCATTACCTTGTCATGCAAGATAATTAATTTGACCCATAAGATCTTAAAGATTACAGTTTTTTGGAAGTTCAATGTTTAGCCAAACATTATTGGAGCCTATAAGCCATCCTAACCTTAGATATGCGATTATGTTTATATTCTCCATTATTTATCTCAACGTGCTAGGTCTTATTGCTTATTTTGTTATGTAAAAGTTTCACACAGACGTATCCTGCAGCTCAACTTATTAACAAGTTGTATAAAGCCAGTTTCCTGCATTAATTCATCTCACTGCAGCAGACATTAAACACACACATTGTGATATGTTTGCCTTCTCCAGTCACACCAGGACTTACCTGTTAACTGCAGAAAAATGAGAACTGAAAATCGTAAAATAGTTGCAAATATACCATAAGAAAACTAACCATAGATATATTCGACACCATCTCAGAATGCTTAGAGTTGAAATGATGGGTTTTAATTTCTAAATTCATCTGTATTTTTGGATAATGTTGCTTTTAGCAAATGTTTGTTTTTTGCATTATTCAGCTCAGATAATGTTTGCAATTTCTCATAGTATTATAATTTTGAGTTGGCATTTCCTTTCGATGTTTTTCAACTATCGTAAAGGGAAAATTATTTTATTTTGAAAATAAAGATATTGGAAATATTAATCTTTTCTCCCAGTTTGTACTTTTTTCTGTAGAAGGTGATTCACAAGTGACAATAAAGCTCAGCTTCTCTTCAGGCTAATCATTAATACAACTGTATAACGTGTTTATGCACATTAGGTATAGCTCTTGACAATTGTAGGGCGGGATCATTCCTGACACTAAAACAAGTAGCAGTATGTTGCAGTCTTATAATTATGAACCTCAGCATCAATGTATTTTGTACACTTTTGGCGATTTAAAAAAAGTGCTTACCTTCATGGTATGACGAGACACATAAGAAGGTAACAGTTGATTTGAGGAGAGGGGTCAATTGTTTACTTACATGGCCTTTAATTGTCTGCTGCAGTTTCTGAACAAATGGTGCTCCAGCCTAACTGGACTATTGAAACAACTGATGGGGATCAAACATCACATGCTATTAATCATATGGACTTGAGCCAAATCCTAGAACCAAAAGAAAAAGTAACAACCCTAGGAATTTCTAATGGGCCCATTATAGAGTGCAAAGGCATTAAACGTTAGCTCTGACTGGACTAAAGATGCACGCACTGCTGGTTCCCACATAAGAATCAACTCTTTGGAACCATGCAACAATACAAGGGCAAGAAAAGACCATGGCCCCTGCACACAAAATCAGTAGCCCGGTTAAAAGTGGAATTCATGGGGAACTGTCAGCTTTCAAATGTCTCAGTTCAAACTTGTTTCACCAAGGATCAAGTGGAAAAGGCTAATCTCGTTTTCTAGACACTTAAATCCCATTTTCCCAGGCAGCTTTACCCTCCACTGTCTCAAGATGTCTCTTAAGGAGAATATTGTATTCTGAAGTATCTCTGTTGAGCATTGAATGGAACAATGACTCTGAATACATCAGTGTCGCAACCACTGTGTCTATCAAATCCAAAGGAATTCCAGAAGGGGGCCATTCCCCTTTTCCGACAAAAAATAATAGTTATCTTGATTGACACAAAAATATGTGAACGGAAGCTTGATTTAATTATGCTCCACTTAAATATATCTTGCCCGATAGAAGTGAATCATAATTCTCACAAGTGAAAAGGAATTCACATGGAAGTATTATTGTATAAATCATTTGAAATTTGGTAGCTGCTTTCTGGCACTTAATGTAGCAATGATTAGTCACAGTGATATAGATAGACAGACTATCTTTCTTAGGATACTGAACTTCACAGGTTTTTGACTTACAGAGAGACTCACAGGCGCCTAGGGAACTGCACAGTTGTGATACATGACAGGAAACTCTGCCTGGTGGAGTACCTGTAATTCTGTCCCCTTTTCTAATTAAATATTTGTGAGACATATAACACAGGGGGCAATTTTAACTTTCAGCGGTGACTTCAATGCAGAGGAAAATCGGGTGGGGTGTTTAATGGGTGGCTGATCCGATATCGGCCGTTTTACGTCACCTCCAAAAGTTAAAATTGACCCCACACTGTACAGATATGGTAGCCTAGTGGTTATGTCACTAGACTAGTAATCCTAAGGCCTCGACTTATAACCTAGAGAATTTGAGTTGAAATCCCCATTGGAAATAAACAGCTGGTATCAGTAAAAGTGACCATGAAGCTGTCGGATTGTCATAAAAACCCAACTGGTTCACTCATGTCCTTTAATGAGGAAACCTGCCATCCTAACCCGGTCTGGCCTATTTGTGACTCCAGTCCCACACCAATATGGTTGACTCTTAAGTGCCCTCTACAGTAACCTACCAAGACACTCGGTTGCAGCCAGGGCAACCATGGATGGGCAATAAATGCCTAGCCAGCGACGCCTATATCCTGTGAATGAATAATTTTTTAAAACTCAATGTATGGGTAGGGGGGTTGTGAAGAACTATTCTGGTTGCTATGCTTTAGGGACATCATAAAGTTAACAGAATGCGGCCTATAATTCACTGGCTTGGGGTTTCCACTAGTAGCGCAATCAGGAAGTTGTGCCCAGAATGTGTTGGACACTGTGCCAGTTTTGCCGAGGTGAAGTTCCGCTCAAACGCATATGCATAAACCCAAACGTAAAATCTCCCCTGAACCAGTGCAATCAAATACCGTTATCGGTCATAATCGATTATTGACTGTATCATCAATACAATCAATATTCTATTGCAATGGTCAAGATTACTGATTTAAACTAATGCAAACTGAAAATTTGTTCAATAATTGCTGCAGCTGAAGAAACGGGCCAATCAATGGTTTAGTTGACTGCTGGTCACAGGTCTTATGAACCATGGGAAGATTAGTTGACTGAATTTGAACTCATTTAACAGAATTTTAAAGTAATTTAAGTCTGAGAAACAGGCCCGAGTGAGGCTTCAATTGACTGCTGGTCACTGCAGCTGCGGGTCATTAACGATGGATTCATGTTACCACGGGTGCTTATGGGCCCGAATTTCTGGGCGTGATGCGCTGAACACCTCTGAACGGGCACAATCGGCAGAAACTCGCCATGGCGACCCGGGGGCGTGGCCAGTTTTGTGGGCAAGGAATGCTTTGGGCAAATTAACTTTTGAACTGGCGTAAAAGATCGAGGAAACTCGAGTGTAAAGTGGTTATGGTCCTAACTCACTAACGTTTTAAATTTTGCAATCTTTTGCACTACGTCAGTCGATTCCCCAAGGGATCTGGGTGGAAAACATGCGGAAACCCCACTTTTACAATCATACACAAAATAGCGATTCAGGGAACTCTTCCTGCTATGCTTATGAAGGGAAATTTTCTGCTTTTACACTCCTAATACAGAGCAGGTTATATGAGCAGAACATTTGATGGGTTATGTAGTGGGTGCATTACCCTTTAATTTACCCTTTATATTGACTTCCGGACTGTACTGGTCTGCGCTGGGAGTGCATAAGTCACAAACCCATAGCGATGAGAGAACTTGCTCCTTCTGGGGTTAGTAAAAACATGTGATTCATCAGTAGGTCATGTGCAACAGAGCACAGCACAAAAAGGGCACAAAGATTTTTTGATATAATCAGCAACACTATTGAAACGATGGAACATGCAAATATGCATAATAATTTTTTCCTTGCTATAAAATATAAACACCAATAGTCATATTACTTTTATCTGGATACCAGTTTTTTGCCTTCCTTAATAACTTAACTGACATTTTAGAAATAGCATTAAAAAAAACAAATTATATTTTATTTTTGCCAATGAAAATAACGATTACTAAATGGCCCAGATGTATAATACATAGATGGCATTTCTTGGGACAATTTCAACTGCATAACATTACCAACTGGCATAGTTCTGATTTCAGTGTGCAAAATAGGACAGGCATGTATCTTTTTCTTGGTAACAATTAACAATAATTACCAAATAGTCAACAAACACGTACCTGTTTCTGGATCATTACCAGCATACTTTGTTAAGCTGGAGGATAGGATTGAAGGCTGTTAGAGTCAATCAGATTGGTTGGAGGACCGGGCTACAACCTGTCAGAAACAAGGGATGGGAAATATGGACAATTTCCACTGGCAGGAAGGTCAGTGAGCAGAGGACACAGATTTAAGATTCAATAGTAACTTTCAAAAGGGAATTGGATAAATACTGGAAGGGGAGAAAATCGCAGGGCTATCGGGAAAGGGCAGGGGAGTGGGACTAATCGGATAGCCCCTTCAAAAAGCTGGCACAGGCACGATGGGCCAAATGGCCTCTTCCTGTGCTATATGATTCTATGACTCTAATAAATGCTGGCCTTACCAGTGATGCTCACATTTCGAGAATACATTTTTAAAATACATTTCTGCCGCAGATAGTTGCCCAGCTGTTTGCAAGATTTGCTGGTGTAGAATGGCTGCTGCATTTCCCCACATGAAAGTAACCTGTTCTAGGCCTGTGCTAATGTTGCTCTAAATGGTTGTGAGGATGTCTGCAAGTTCAGCCTGCATCTCCACTCACTGTCCGGGCTCTCTCTCCTTCCCAATGTCGAGGTGCCTAGCATTGCTAGCACAGAAAGTGCCAATCCTGCCAACCTGGGAAGTTACACTGGTTCTCCAATGCTCTACACTGTACTGCCTACCATGTGATTGTTATTTTTTTTACATATTTTCAATAACTTAAGAGAGTTTACAGATGGAAATCTGCAAGTTTCAACATTTTAGGAGATATGGGGATCGATTTTAACCAGTTTCACTGATGATACAGCTGAGGAGGTCTTGGAAGTTTTCAATTATTTTTGTGGGGCTTAGAGTGCTCCTCCAGGCTTCACAAAAATAATCTGGGCCGCTGGCCCCCAGACAACACCATGGACCTGATATTGGGCCGGCCTGAATCCGGTGAGCTGCTCTGGGACGCCTGCTCGGCACCCGCAGTACGCTGGTTCCATTCAAAGGAGGCCGGGGCCTCAAAATGGCTCCGTCCCCTTTGCCCATCGGAACAGTCGGGCTGCTGGGGTGCTCCATCAGTCACCTGCACAAAAGTTAAATTCGGCCCCATTTGTTTCTGTTTGTAAAGCAATACCTGACTCTGATTTAAGTGTCCAGATTCGTAGCTGGCTCAGATTTCTGCTCCGGATTTACACTTTTGTCGGCTCAATCTGACAAAATACTCGGCTGATGTTAACTGTTGCTACTTATTGAAAATGTAATGCTGAGCAACTAGAGCATCGATGAACACATCTCATTGCAGTGGTCGTATATCCTGATACGATAACATCACTCTTACCAATGAGCACGTTCTTTCAATGACCCAATACTTAGAATTTTCCACTCTTGTGCCCTGAGAACTTGAGGAATAAATGAGCCAAAACACATAAATAAACATTTGAAGTGATCCCTTCCTGGGACAGGTGACATTCAAAACAGTTTATGTGATGACACTTACAGTTCGTTTCACAAAGGATACGCTTGTAAAAGTTTAGGTTGTCTCAGTTCAAGTTTCCTTGTCTCGTGAGTCACTGTTCAACCTCAAGCAATAAACACAGGTCAGGTCATATTAAAACTAGAGGCACTAAGTATAAAGTGTAAAAGCCAAAGAGCGTGCCTTTACACTGCCATTTGCAAGTGGATGCGAATTGAGACATCGCTTATGGCTACACTGTTAAATTTCCTAAAAAACACGTTAACAAAGTTTAAAGGAACATGATGCCAATCTCTCGCATGCCACTTTCACAGGCTTATAAACAGCAGCATACACAAGAAAGTGATCAGTAAGGCAGCGACATATTGTTTTGTTGATTGTATCAGTCACTACACATTTTAAATGAAATTTCAAAATCATAAATTTATTTTCTCCCGGCGGGTCATGCTTGGAAAATCAAGGAGAGGGCTGCACTTGCTGACAGTGGCTTGTCTGAGGACAAAAATTGTCCCAGTGCACAAGAAGGTCAAAGATGAGAAAGGTCAATTTGGCCTATCAAAGCTTGTCTCTCAAGTACCTTACCACTCCCATTTGTGCGTCTAACTCTATTTTGAATGTCCCTAATGTGTTTGGCCTCGAACACACTGCCTGGCAGATCATTTCAAATATTTATCACTCATTAGGAATGATTCCGTGATCCATGTTCCTACTAGTGAGTCACACTTCCAGTGAGCTCTTGCCAGAGATAAAACGACAACACTGTAGCCCCAACTTTCAGATCCACTTGGAACACAGGATCATGGAACAACCCTTATTTGGTAAAGATATTGGGGGTAATTTTAATCCATGAGGTGAGTGCCTTTACTGCACTGCTTGTGGGCTTGGAGGAGCAGGAGTGCTTCTTCCAGGCTCAACAAGCTCACCTGGCGTCACAGGACCCCAGGGGGCTGAGCCTCCCCCCTTTCCTGATGCTGCTCCCCCCTGATGCTAGACCCCCCGATGCTGGAAACCACCCCCCCTCGATCCCCAATGCTGGACCCCACCGATCCCCGATGCTGGCCCCCCACCCCGATCCCGATGCTGGACCCCCCCCCCCCGATCCCCGATGCTGGCCCCCCACCCCGATCCCGATGCTGGACCCTCACCGATGTCATCCACATCCCCCCCCGACTTATCACCCCACCCCCCTCCGATTTGTTCCAGGGCCCACAATCTCTCTCTCCTTCCCTCCCCCTTCTCTGGTTCGCGGCTCCGTTCCCTTCCGACAGGCAGCTAGCCTGTCAATCTGGCTGCCTGACATGTGGGAAATCCGGAAGCACAAATACTTACCTTCAATTGAGTTGCGATCGCAGATTGTGATGCACTCATTTGGCTTCCAGGTTCCCCCTGCGAATATTTAGGGACGGGCTGGGTTCCCAGCTTCAAGTTAAATTCATGCCCATTGTTTCTAATATCTCTATTAAATTTACCTTTCACTAATTTAAATTTTGTCCTCTGGCTCTATTACAGGCTGACTATCAAAATAGCAGGAACTCACAGATGTCCTTTCAAAGGTCAACTTTAAAGGGGCTTGTATATTCACTGCAGTCTCTTTAGGGTTTTCTGCGAGGCTTGTCTTTATAAATGTCAAAAAGATTCCATCAAATTGCATTCCTCTTCAAAAGCAAGAGCAAGATTAAAGTTTTGTAAATGCAAATTTACAGTTCAAAGATCCAATTATTAAATACTATGTACACCAGTAAATTCAAATTAATCTTCAGCATCATCGGATTTTAAGTATATTCGATGCTATTCTTTGTATCCTTGATAATCAGATAGCAATAGGATTTAACAGTAATATTATTCATTAGGAGCAGTCACCCTAAAGAAAGCACCAGATTCCATTATATATGTGTTGTAGCGGAGAGCAAGAAGGTGGTACTAATTTCATAAAAGTGCAAGAAAGAAGTTTCCACATATAAACAATAGGATGTGGTGAAAGGCTGTAAGTCTGATACAATTGATACAAAAACACCAATTTCATTTATATGAGCCATTAAACCAGCTTCTAGCTGTGTACCAGTGGTTCAACGTTAAAGATCCAATGGCACCATTTGAGGAAGAACATGGAATTCTACCAGTGTCTTGCACAACATTCCTCCCTTAACCAACAACAAAAATGGATTAGCTGACCATTCGTCTCATTCCTGTTTATGGAACAGCTTTTTAAAAATTCATTCATGGGATGTGGGCGTCGCTGGCAAGGCCGGCATTTATTGCCCATCCCTAATTGCCCTTGAGAAGGTGGTGGTGAGCCGCCTTCTTGAACCGCTGCAGTCCGTGTGGTGAAGGTTCTCCCACAGTGCTGTTAGGTAGGGAGTTCAAGGATTTTGACCCAGCGACGATGAAGTAACGACAATATATTTCCAATAATGGTGTGTGACTTGGTGGGGAACGTGCAGATGGTGTTTTTTCCATGTGCCTGCTGCCCTTGTCCTTCTAGGTGGTAGAGGTCGTGGGTTTGGGAGGTGCTGTCGAAGAAGCCTTGGCGAATTGCTCCAAAGCATCCTGTGGATGGTACACACTGCAGCCACTGTGCGCCGGTGGTGAAAGGAGTGAATGTTTAGGGTGGTGGATGGGGTGTCAATCAAGCAGGCTGCTTTGTCCTGGATGGTGTCAAGCTTCTTGAGTGTTGTTGGAGCTGCACTCATCTAGGCAATTGGAGAGTATTCCATCACACTCCTGACTTGTGCCTTGTAGATGGTGGAAAAGCTTTGGACAATCAGGAGGTGAGTCACTTGCCACAGAATACCCAGCCTCTGACCTGCTCTTGTAGCCACAGTATTTATATGGCTGGTCCAGTTAAGTTTCTGGTCAATGGTGGAGGATTTGGTGATGGTAATGCCATTGAATATCAAGGGGAGGTGGTTAGACTCTCTCTTATTGAAAATGGTCATTGCCTGGCACTTGTCTGGTGCAAATGTTACTTGCCACTTATCAGCCCAAGCCTGGATGTTGTCCAGGTCTTGCTGCATGCGGGCACGGACTGCTTCATTATCTGAGGGGTTGCGAATGGAACTGAACACTGTGCAATCATCAGTGAGCATCCCTATTTCTGACCTTATGATGGAGGGAAGTTCATTGATGAAGCAGCTGAAGATGGTAGGGCCGAGGACACTGCCTTGAGGAACTCCTGCAGCAATGTCCTGGGGCTGAGATGATTGGCCTCCAACAATCACTACCATCTTCCTTTGTGCTAGATATGACTCCAGCTACAGGAGAGTGTTCCCCCTGTTTCCCATTGACTTCAATTTTATTAGGGCTCCTTGGTGCCACACTCAGTAAAATGCTGCCTTGATGTCAAGGGCAGTCACTCTCACCTCACCTCTGGAATTCAGCTCTTTTGTCCATGTTTGGACCAAGGCTGTAATGAGGTCTGGAGCCGAGTGGTCCTGGCGGAACCCAAACTGAGCATCGTGAGCAGTTTATTGGTGAGTAAGTGCCGCTTGATAGCACTGTCGATGACACCTTCCATCACTTTGCTGATGATTGAGAGTAGACTGATGGGGTGGTAATTGGCCGGATTGGATTTGTCCTGCTTTTTATGGACAGGACATACCTGGGCAATTTTCCACATTGTCGGGTAGATGCCAGTGTTGTAGCTGTACTGGAACAGTTTGGCTAGAGGCGCGGCTAGTTCTGGAGCACAAGTCTTCATCATTACAGCCGAGATGTTGTCGGGGCCCATAGCCTTTGTTGTATCCAGTGCACTGCATCCAGTTACTACACTTCAAAGTACTTCATTTTATGTGAAGTGCTTTGAGATGTTTCTGAGAGATGTAACAAGCCATTGGCTCTGTAAATTGCCCCGAGTGGTGAACCAGCAGTACTCACCCCTCATTAGATTTAAATTCACCCACTAAGTTACCAGGTTCTTTTTAGTGGCAACTTCCTCGAACTGCGAGTTCAAAAAACATCAACGTTCTTTCCCGGGCTGTGTGAGTGGTGAAAGGACCACTAAGACCCCTCAGCCAATCAGCTTGAGGCAAGCCACGCTGTGAGAACCAGAAAGTGCAGGACAAGTACAGCAGGTACATGGGAACAACACCACCTGCACGATCCCCTACAAGTCACACACCATCCCGACTTGGAAATATATCGCCGTTCCTTCATCGTCGCTGGGTCAAAATCCTGGAACTCCCTACCTAACAGCACTGTGGGAGAACCGTCACCACACGGACTGCAGCAGTTCAAGAAGGCAGCTCACCACCACCTTCTCAAGGGCAATTAGGGATGGGCAATAAATGCCGGCCTCGCCAGCGACGCCCACATCCCATGAACGAATTTTTAAAAATTCACAAACCGCGCAAACTAAAAACAAGGATGTGCCCAATAAGATATTGTAAAATGACATACAGAAAGCGAATTAAAGCGAGGATAAGATTAAAAGACTGAGATAAAAGAGACAGAAAGAAAATGTAATAAAAATAATTTACATTATTTACATTACAAATTATTTTTTTACATGTCCAAAATCTATTGAAATCAGGAGTAATGAGACTCCACATTTATAAAAGTTAATTTTTAGTGCCAGAGAGGTTGTTTGGCCGTCATTAATACTTAGCCCGCTGTTAAAACTTAGATTAGACTTACAAAACCGAGCGTATCTGTTTTGTGGCGATATTAGTTCGTTTCCAGCTGGGCAGGCGAGCAAGTTGGCGCTGGTCTGTTGATTCCATTGATTGCAGCCGGCGATATCACTTTAAAGCAAAGCTGTCAGATCGGCTGGCGAGCCAGGTAAAGCAAGTTCTGGATTTCCGCGTTTGACTGCACATGTGCGGTGGCCAGAACTTGCTCTTCGATCTCACACTTAAGAATGCATTATGCATTATGTAAAAATGCAAGCCCTTCTTTCTCTCCGACTGGTTTCAAAGGTGGAAAAAAAGCTTCAATTTTCAAAGATAGAAAAAGCTTCAATACGAAGCATGTATTAAGAAAACTATACAGAAAACATCAGGGTGGATTTTCTGGGTCCTGCACCTGGGCATACTGCACTTAGGTGCAATGAATACCAGGAAAATTGGGTGGATAGAAGTACATCTCCATAAGAGAGCCAGCCTGATTTTCCGCCCACTTAAACTGATGGACAGAAAATCAGGCAGGCTCCCTTGCAGGTGTGCCACTTCCGAAGTTCAATTTTACCCTCAGGTTAACGCTTTGGGGGTACGATCCTTCATCAGAACTCAGGCTTCTGACCCACTGTATAGTTTGAGCATTTTTTGCTTTTATTTCAATTAAAAATTGCCCGCAATAATCTTAATACTGTCAAATGGGGAAAAGTATAACCTGGAATGTAAATTGGAAGTTTGCAAGGCCACAACTCTGTACAGCCTTTAAGTAAAAGGTTAATACACTTGCGTTATTAAATAGATTTGTGCTTTTTTTATTAGCTGCTGCACAGAAATTAGTTATTTTAATACTTTAGCTCAGCTCATGGTATAGTTCTGGTCTCCACATCACAGGAAAGATGTGATTGCACTGGAGAGGGTACAAAGGAGATTTATGAGAATGCTGCCAGGGCTGGAGAATTTTAGCTATGAGGAAAGATTGGATAGGCTGGGGTCGTTTTCTTTGGAACAGAGGAGGCTGAGGGGAGATTTAATTGAGGTGTATAAAATTATGAGGGGCCTAGATAGAGTGGATAGGAAGGACCTATTTCTCTTAGCAGAGAAGTCAATAACCAGGGGGCATAGATTTAAAGTGATTGGTAGAAGGATTAGAGGGGAGTTGAGGGGAAATGTTTTCATCCATAGGGTGGTGGGGGTCTGGAACTCACTGCCTGAAAGGGTGGTAGAGGCAGAAACCCTCAACTCATTTAAAAAGTACTTGGATGTGCACCTGAGGTGCCGTAACCTACAAGGCTATGGACCAAGAGCTGGAAAGTAGGGTTAGGCTGGATTGCTCTTTTTTGGCTGGCACAGACTAGAAGGGCTGAATGGCCTCCTTCTGTGCCGTGAATTTCTCTGATTCTATGATTCATTGTTTTGATGGTTAGGATCAAATCAATCTATACTTAAAACCTGGACTTCTCTTATCCTTGCAATCACATGCAAGTGCTTTGTGAAAGGAAAGCTTTCAGAACTTCTTCTCCTGCTGGTAAACAGAATCCATCATTAGCCTTGGAGTTGACTTCCCAAGAGTGTCTGCTGGCTGTGATCGCTAAGAAGTTCATTAGCATGATACATGCCTCACTCTGTTAAAATAGTGCAGAGGTCACTGTTTTCCCTTTTCAACTATTTTACATCCAATTAATGACACGCTAATAAATAGATTCTTGTATGGGATGGTTTCATAAAAGTTGTCACAAGACAAGTAACAAGAATGCCATAGCAGCGAGGTATATTGAATTAAAGTGAGATTAAGTTTCATTTTTCCCTCATTGTGCCAAATATCACCTTGATGAGAATGCAGTTAACTTGACTATACTTTGATTTATTAAAGTTCATAGAATCATAGAGAATCTTACAGCACAGAAGGAGGCCATTTGGCCCATCGTGCCAGTGCCGGTTCTTTGAAAGAGCTATCCCCTGCTCTTTCGTCATAATCCTGCAGATCTTTCCTTTTCAAGTTTTCACAGTTTTATCATTTAAACAGAAAAAAGAAACACTGAACTCAAACTGGCAGCCTTCTGACAATGCATCTTGACTCCGTTTCAAAACAATTTATAAAATCTATTTGGGGTTGTAAGATTACTGAATGGTTAGATTGTTGGTGTACCAGCAATATCACAAGCACCAGATTCAACGCTGTTTTTATATTATTTTAATCAGCTACCAAAACCTGTGAAAAAAACAGGGGAGGGGCAGATTGGAGACAGGAAGATGAACACTGGTCGTCTGAAAAGAAACATGATGTGGAGATGCCGATGATGGACTGGGGTGGACAAATGTAAGGAGTCTTACAACACCAGGTTATAGTCCAACAGCTTTATTTAAAATCACAAGCTTTCGGAGGCTTCCTCCTTCGTCACCGACGAAGGAGGAAGCCTCCGAAAGCTTGTGATTTTAAATGAAGCTGCTGGAAAAGAAACATGATGAATCACATCTTCAAGTACATAGTGGTGCTAAGTATCAAATCAGTGCTTACAGCAATTAGCCAATTAAGGTCAAGTTAACACATCAATTGAGACTGCACCAACTATTTTACACCCTTTATTTCCTTTGCGTTGATTGCTACCCGGTGCGCCCAGACTAGCTGGCAGAGTTGGACTGTTAAGTTCTTCACGATAGTTAAAGTCACTCTGATCAGCCTGCAAAAGACACAATTTGAATGAGGCTTAACTGGTTTATATCTATTCCCTCCTTCTCCATTTATTAATCATACATAAGAGAGTCAGTTTACAACTCATGATTGATTTTATCTATTTGATATTAATGCTGCTAATTTATGCAGTGACTGGAAGCAGGGTGGATTTTAATCGAGGTTTACCTGAGCTGAATTTATTCAGGCTTGACTGTACCTCTTAATTTTAGTACATTCTAGACTCTTAATTTCCTTCTAATTTTGCATCAGAATTTCACAGTAATTGCCTCGAAAACAAAAACAAAATACTGCGGATGTTGGAAATCTGAAATAAAAACAGAAAATGCTGGAAATACCCAGCAAGTCAGGCAGCATTGGTGGAGAGAGAAACAGAGTTAACCTTTCATCATACTGTTCAGTTCGAAACTGCGATTTGAATAAAGCACACTAATAATCTGCTTAAAAGACTGCTTCATTTCTATCAGATACCATTAGATGACATTGAGAAAGATTTCCCAGTGCGCCATATATGGAATGAAATCGTAAACTCATTTATAACGAACGACTACACAGGTGGCTTACAGAGGGAATGTTCCCTGTGACGTGCCGGTTAAAAAAAATCATCATAATGGTTGCTAACTAGTGAGAATTCTGGTAACACTTTCAATAATTAACAAAAGGATCTATAGTGTTTAAATAATTAATCTACAAAATCAGTAAGTGATGCTCGCACGTAGATGCTGAAGGGTTCAAACTGAAAAGTGAAGTTTCAGGGTCACGGAATGCAATGACCTTTGACCCCTGCACTATTGATATCTTGGCCCTGCAAATTACTTACACTGCGCTACTTGATACAGAGGGAGAGCCTTAAACTTCCAAGCAGGCATAACAAACAAGGGTGGATTTACACTTGTGCTGCATTTAATTTGCATGGAAATTAGTTTCCATGGGAAATTTTTAAACCATTCAGTGTAAAAATGCCTGACTAACGGCTACTTAGCAAACCTCAGGTAGCTTTATTTTAACTTTGCAGATAAAAATCAGTTTTGTTGTTAACTTTACAATTCAGGGCATAAAATGTTAGTAAAAAATTAATTTTTACATAAACTATTCCAATAAAGTGCTTTTTCCTAAACTAGAAGAGTCTCAGAATTGTACAAATCCTGTGTTCATTTAATTGGTTAAGACTGGAATTTAATTTTTAGCTTTAACCTTCCAGAAATATGTGACTTCATCATGAATTTAAATGTCTTGAGCTATTGGTGAACTGGAAAGCGAATAAACTCTTTGATGATTAAAAGAGTTGATAGGATAGATAGCAAGAAACTATTTCCTCTGGTGGGGGAGTCCAGAACAAGGGGGCATAACCTTAAAATTAGAGCTAGGCAGTTCAGGGGTGACGTTAGGAATAAATTCTTCACACAAAATGCAGTGGAAATCTGGAACTCTCCCCCCAAAATGCTGTTGAGGCTATGTCAATTGAAAATTTTGAAACTGAGATTAATAAATTTTTGTTAGGCAAGAGTATTAAGTGATATGGAACTAGGGTGGGTAATAGGAGTTGAGATACAGATCAGCCATGATCTAACTGAATGGCAGAACAGGCTCGAGGGGCTGAATGGTCTACTCCTGTTCCCATGTTCCTTTGAAAGCTCACTTCCAGCTGTTCTTTAAAATCCAAGCATGGCATCACCTAATCGTGGCTGCCTGATTTACCTTGTTGATGTCCTACACAATGAGCCTTGGACCTTCACCTTGACTTCTCAATTAAAAAAGAAATAAAGTTCAGCTGGTACGTGGTTTGCCTTAAGTAACTCGTGCGTGTGAATAGATGGTAGTGAAGAGTTCTCATGTTAATTCAGTTTGGTTTCCACCAATTTAGATTACAGTAACCAATCTCACAAAGATCATAGCACAGAAGAAGGACGAAGTTGACATACAGGAATGTCAAAAAGAGACGTTCCTCCCATTTGAGGCATCACAAGAACCCTGTAACCTAACCCAGCCATCCTTCTAGGCAAGGTAATCTGTTTTATTGATGTTGGTTGAGGGATAAATATTGGCCAAGACACCTGGAAGAACGCCCCTGCTCTTCTTCGAAATAGTGCCAAGGGATCTTTTACGTCCACCTGAAAGGGCAGACAGGGTCTCGGTTTAACATCTCATCTGAAAGACGGCACCTCTAACAGGGCAGCACTCCCTCAGTACCACATTGGAGTGTCAGACGAGATTTTGTGCTCAAATCTCTGAGGTGGGACTTGAACGCACAACCTTCTGACGGCTAAAAATGGATGTTTCTTCAAAATTCCTTTGAAGTTCAAGTGGTGAGGCAAGAAAATCCAAAATGTATCTTTTCTGATTCCTTCAGAATGTGATAAGACAACCTGTCTCCAAACTGTTAACTCAGATTTCTACCCAATGCAACTCTCAGCTTACCAGTAATAGATGCAAATGTACCTATTCAGAAAGCTAGAATGATCACTTCCCACCTAATAACTGCTGGAACAATCCAATTATCACCTAAATGTGGCAGTCCTCATTGAAGTCAGAGAACACTGCAAGCAGGTAAACAGGGTTATAATTTAAGGCATTTACATGCTAATGTATTCCTGTTATCTATAGAAGATATATCGTTGGGGCTGTTGCGAATCAGACAGACTGGATTTACTTTCTTTAAGTGGCCTCGGTTTTAACCCAAAAGGTACCATAATGGAAAAAATAGAACAAACAAACAAAGCAATAGCACGCCTTGGACTAAGTCCTGCAGTCCATGACAATAATTTATTGTAACCTTTGTAAACAATTTTACAACACCAAGTTATAGTCCAGCAATTTTATTTTAAATTCACAAGCTTTCGGAGGCTACCTCCTTCCTCAGGTGAACCTAGTATGGATCATTGGTGAGATCAGATTTTGAATATTGCAAGTAGTATGGACACCTCGGATTGATTTTGGTATCTGGAATGCATTGTGCAGGCAGTAGGAGGGATGTCCGCTCCACCCGCCTGACGACCACCACTTTCATGGCGGGGCTTCATTATAACAAAATCGGCGAGTTGTCAGCATTGAACGAGTGCTGACAGGCAGCTCATCAACCGTGGGGGAGAGGGGGGAGTCGGAAATCCAGTGGCTTCTCCACGGAGCCGAGCCGAGCCGGAGGTTTCTTATTAAGGAGAGAGGAGGCTGGGATGATGCAATCCCAGGTGGGAGCATTCCTCCTGACCCCATAAAAATGATGTACAAAGCTGTTTGTAAAATTTTTTTGGAGCAACCTTTAGGGACTGCCCACCTTTTCCCTTGGCATGAACCGGCATCATTCTTTAGATTCTCTCCTATCTCCCCGCATTCCCTCTCCGAGCTCATTTTGTCCAGGAGTCCCACCTCCTGCTGACCACCCAACTTGTTTTCCTGGGCCCTATGTCAGCTGACGTTGTAAATGGTTCCCTCTCCTCAGGTACTGTTGCCGCTACCTTTCAAAACAGTCACCCTCACCCCTCTCCTCAAAAATCCCACCCTTGACCCCTCTATCCTTGAAAACTACTGCCCCATCTCCAACCTTCCTTTCCTTGCCAAAGCCCTTGATTGCATTGTCGCCTCCCAAATCCATGCCCATCTTTCCCATTACTCCATGTTAGGACCTCACCAATCAGGTTTCCGCCCCGGCCACAGCACTGAATTGGCTCTAATTAAAATCACAGAAGATATCCTCTGTGACCACGGTGCATGGATGTAAATGGGAGCCTGATTGCCATTTTTGGTCAGAACTGGTGGGAGCCTATGCCGTGCAGGCCTATGATTTCCACTGCCCTTTGTGTGAAAAACTGCTTGCTTACTTCACTTCTAAATAGCTTAGCTGTAATTTCTAGATTTCCCCCCGCTTGTTCTAGATTTCCTCACCAGAGCACTCTAAGATTGGTTCCCCGTTTTATTGCTATAAACAATTCCAAAACACCAGCCCCAAATTGCTGTAGATGGGCAACAGCCCAGCCTCAGAGCAGTCCGCATCACTCCCTCCGCCCATTGCAGGCGTATCCACACTCAGGGACTTGGATAGTCCGTTTGAGGAGGAGCATGTGGTATTGCAGCAAGGAGTAGGAACATGCTGGCCGGAAAGCTCACTAAAATCTTTCCTTAGCCTCAAGCCTTGAGCATTTGAGAGTATGTCAAGCACCCTGCGAAGTCTGGCGATGAATGTAGTCGAGGCCACTACCAGCAACTATGCCTCGTGAATCACCACTTATCAGAACAATTGGCAACTCAAGGGGGCACAAGAGGTGGAGCTGCCATTCACAGTGCTGCTTCACACAGTGGGAGTATCCCCCATAATGCTCACACTGTTCGGGCAGAAGCCTTGGATTCCAGTCTCCAAGAGGCTCTCGTGTCCTACTAACATTGCTGGCGGGGATCAGATGGAGAGTCCCATTAATCAGGGTTTCGTTGCCCTCATTGCTGAGCGGGAATCTGTTCTCAGGTAGATCACTGAACATGCTGAGGGAGTTTCCATGCGGAAGAGACATGGGGGCGAATTTTAACCCCCAAGAACGGGTGGGTTGCAGTCGGGTGGGAGGTGAAAATGGTAGATTTTCATACAGACAAGGAGGGCCAGGCAGATAGTGCAGGAGTCCCCTGAGGGCATCTCGCTCTATAACCGGTATTTTCTGAATACTGGTGAGGGAGAAGGTTCCCCTGGGGAGTGCAGCCAGACCCAAGTGCACAGCACCATGGATGGCTCAGCTGTACAGGGGGGAGGAGAAAAGTCAAGAGAGTGATAGTGATACGGGATTCTATAGTTGGGGGAGCAGACAGGCGTTTCTGTGGCCTACGTGATTCCCGTGTGGTATGTTGCCTCCCTGGTACCAAGGTCAAGGATGTCACCGAGCGGCTGCAGAACATTCTGGAGGGGGAGAGTGAACAGCCAGAGGTCGTGGTTCATATTGGAACTAACGACATAGGTAGAAAGAGGGATGAGGTCCTGCAGGCAGATTTTAAGGAGTTAAGAAAGAGATTAATAAGCAGGACTCAAAGGTAGTAATCTCTGGATTACTCCCAGTGCCATGTGCTAGCGAGTATAGTAATAGGAGGATAGAGCAGATGAATGCGTGGTTGGAGAGATGGTGCAGGAGGGAGGGCTTTAGATTCCTGGGGCATTGGGACCGGTTCTGGGGGACGTGGGACCTGTACAAGCCGGACGGGTTGCACCTCAACAGGGCCGGGACCAATATCTTCGAGGGGAGGTTTGCTAGTGCTGTTGGGGAGGGTTTAAACTAGCTTGGCGGGGGGATGGGAACCTGAGCGTAGATTCAGAAGGGAGAGAAGCAGAGCTGGAAATGGAAGGCAGAAAATTAGTAAGTGAATTTGGAAGGCAGAGGAAACAAAGGTTAGAAAATAGACAACAAAAGAGTTTGGCAGTGCTTAATGGTATATACTTCAATGCAAGGAGTCTAGTGAATAAGGCAGATGAGCTGAGAGCACGTGGAAGTATGATATCATAGCTATTACTGAAACATAGCTTAAAGAGGGGCAGGAATGGCAGCTCAATGTTTCCAGTTACAGGGTTTTCAGACGAGATAGAGAGGGGGGATAAAAAAGGAGGGGGGGGGGGTGGCAATATTGGTTAAAGAAACAATTACAGCTGTGAGGAGGGGTGATATGTTGGAAAGATAATCAAATGAGGCCATATGGGTTGAGCTAAAGAACAAAAATCGGGCAGTCACCCTTCTGGGAGTGTACTATAGACCCCCAAACAGTCAGAGGGAGATAGAAGAGCAAATATGTAGGCAAATTTCTGAGAAGTGCAAAAACAATAGGGCAGTAATAGTAGGGGATTTCAACTACCTAAATATTAACTGGGATAGAATCAGTGTAAAAGGTATAGATGGCGCAGAATTCTTAAATTGCATTCAGGAGAACATTTTTAGTCAGTATGTAGCAAGCCCAACAAGAGCGGGGTGGGCAGTTCTGGATTTAGTTTTAGGGAATGAAGTTGGGCAGGTGGAAGGAGTATCAGTGGGAGAGCATTTTGGTGGTAGCAATCATAATTCAGTTAGATTTAGCATAGATATGGAAAAGAACAAAGATAGAACAGGAGTAAAAGTTCTCAATTGGGGAAAGGTCAATTCTACTAAGCTGAGAAGTGATCTGGCAAAAGTGGACTGGAAACATATACTGAAGGTAAATCAGTGTCAGAGCAGTGGGAGGCATTCAAGGGGGAGATTCAAGGGGTTCAGAGTAAACATGTTCCCACAAAGAAAAAGGTTGGGACTCACAAATCTAGAGCCCCTGGATGACAAAGAGCATACAGGGTAAGGAAAGGCAAAAAAGGGAAGCTTATGTCAGACACCAAGAGTTCAATACTGCAGAAAGCCTAGAGGAGTATAGAAAGTGCAAGGGTGAAATTAAAAAGGAAATCAGGAAAGCAAAGAGAGGGCATGGGAAAATACTGGCAAGTAAAATTAAGGAAAACCCAAAAATGTTTTATAAATACATAAAGAGCAAGAGGATAACTAAGGAAAGAGTAGGGCCTATTAGAGACCAAAAAGGTAACTTATGTGTGGAGGTGGAAGATGTGGGTATGGTTCTTAATGAATACTTTGCGTCTGTCTTCACAAAAAAGGGGAACGATGCAGAGATTGTAGTTAAGGAGGAGGAGGAGTGTGAAATATTGGATGGGATAAACATAGTGAGAAAGGAAGTATTAAGGGGTTTAGCATCTTTGAAAGTAGATAAATCGCCAGGCCCGGATGAAATGTATCCCAGCCCGTTAAAAGAAGCAAGGGAGGAAATAGCGGAGGCTCTGACCATCATTTTCCAATCCTCCCTGGCTACTGGGGAGGTGCCGGAGGATTGGAGGGCTGCTAACGTTGCACTGTTGTTTAAAAAGGAAGAAAGAGATGGACCAAGTAATTATAGGCCGGTCAGGTCTAACCTCGGTGGTGGGCAAATTGGTGGGGAATTGATTCTGAGGGAAAGCATAAATCGTCATTTAGAAAGGCACGGGTTAATCAAGGACAGTCAGCATGGATTTGTTAAGGGAAGGTCATGTCTGACTAGCTTGATTAGATTTTTGGAGGAGGTAACAAGGAGGGTTGATGAGGGTAACACGTTTGATGTAGTGTACATGGATTTTAGCAAGGCTTTTGACAAGGTCTCCCATGGCAGACTGGTCAAAAAAGTAAAAGCCCATGGGATCCAAGGGAAAGTGACTAGTTGGATCCAAAATTGGCACAGTGGCAGGAAGCAAAGGATAATGGTTGACAGGTGTTTTTGCAACTGGAAGGCTGTTTCCAGTGGGGTCCCGCAAGGCTCAGTACTAGGTCCCTTGCTTTTTGTGGTATATATTAATGATTTGGACTTGAATGTGGGGGGCTTGATCAAGAAGTTTGCAGATGATACAAAAATTGTGGTTGATAGTGAGGAGGAAAGCTGTAGACTGCAGGAAGATATCAATGGACTGGTCAGGTGGGCAGAAAATTGTCAAATGGAATTCAATCCAAAGAAGTGTGAGGTAATGCATTTGGGGACGGCAAACAAGCCAAGAGAGTACACAATAAAAAGGAGGATACTGAGAGGTGTAGAGGAAATGAGGGACCTTGGAGTGCATGTCCACAGATCCCTGAAGGTTTCAGGACGGTTAGATAAGGTTTATAAGGTAGATAATTAAAAAGGCATATGGGATACTTTCCTTTATTAGCTGAGGCATTGAATATAAGAGCAGGGAGGTTATGCTAGAACTGTATAAAACATTGGTTAGGCCACAGCTTGAGTACTGCATACAGTTCTGGTCACCACATTATAGGAAAGATGTGATTGCACTAGAGAGCGTAAAAGGAGATTTACGAGGATGTTGCCAGGGCTGGAGAATTTTAGCTATGAGAAAAGATTGGATAGGCTGGAGTTGTTTTCTTTGGAACAAAGCAGGCTGAGGGGAGATTTAATTGAGGTATATAAAATTATGAGGGGCCTAGATAGAGTGGAAAGGGAGGACCTATTTCCCTTAGCAGAGGGGTCAGTGACCAGCGGGCATAGATTTAAAGTAATTGGTAGAAGGATTAGAGGGGAGCTGAGGAGAAATTGTTTCACCCAGAGTGTGGTGGGGGTCTGGAACTCACTAGTTGGAAGGGTGATGGATGCAGAAACCCTCAACTCAATTAAAAAGTACTTGGATGTGCACTTGAAGTGCTGTAACCTACAGGGCTACAGACCAAGTGCTGGAAAGTGGGATTAAGCTGGATAGTTATTTTTTGGCCGGCATGGACACGATGGGCCGAATGGCCTCCTTCTGTGCCGTAACTTTCTTTGATTCTATGATTTTAGGCTCTCAACCGCAACCTGGCTCCAACACGCCCACTTCCAGGTTTAACGTAGGCGCATTTGGTTGTGTGCGAGGAATGCACTGGCTGAGGTTGCGTCCCCAATTAGGGCCGGCGGGAGGGTCATTAGCGGGGCAAATAAGGTAGCTAAGAGATGCGAAGTAGCATTTTTTAAATTGATTTTAACTGAGCTTTAAGTTTAACTCCTCCAACGCGGGTTTCCCGGGGCTCGTGAATCTCTTCAGGTGAAAGGAAGCGAGAAGGACTGGTTCATCAGGTAAGGGTCTTTATTGCACTGCTTGTGGGCCAGGAGCAGCAGCAGTATTTCCTCCAGGACCAACAAGCTTGCCTGCTGCAATTGGACCCCCTCGATATCCGAGACATTCCCCCACCGATGTCCGAGCCTCTCCCGATGTCCGAGACCTACCCGCCCCGATTGTCGACTTCTCACCTCCCCCCTCCCCCGCCATTGCCCCCCCAACCCCCCATCCAGCCCCCCAGGACTCTGATCTCTCCCCGGCTGCTGTCAATCAGGCTGGCTGCCGGGCGCAAAACCCATAAGTAAAATTTTGTATCATTCAGTTAGGTCGCAATCGCAGATTCCGATCCAAAAAAATTTTCTTCCGGGTTTCTCGTGCGAAAATTTACTCCCCCGCTCTCTTCCTGGTTCCAGGTAAAAGGTCACGACCATGGCTACAGTGAGCACGGATAAGGCTGCTGTCTCTCAGGGACATGCTATGTCTCCAGCACCCCACACTACTCAGGTGTGCCTCGAGCTTACCAGTTCCAGAGCAAGAACGGTTCCAGGCTATGAAATGTATAGTACCGGAAGTGACTGATGATGTTTGTAAGGGAATTAATTAAATGGGAATGCCCCTTTAATAGATTCGCTGCTTCAATCAGTTGAAGTAAAACAAACATACAGGGCTCGATTTTAAAGGAGCAGCGGGATGGCAGTGGGGGCGGTCAATGGACGCGCGGCAAACCCGAATAATAAAATCTTACTGTTTCCCACGCGATCGCGACTTAATTGGTGGCCCTTAACCTTGTTTCTGGGTTTGCCGTCCGAAAGCTGTCAGCTGGAGCATCTGAATTTAAAGGGCCATTGCTCCAATGAATTTTTCAGGAGCAAAAAACAAGAAGAAGCAATGGGGCAGCACAGAGGCAAGGATGCTCCAAGATTCAGCGATGCCTCACTTCAGCTGCTACTGGCCGGGGTGAGGAGGAGGACGGAACTATTTTACCCGGCCGACAGGAGGAAGCGCCCTGCCTCTGCCACCAGGAAGGCCTGGCTCGAGGTGGCAGATGAGGTCACCACAGCAGGAGCAACATCTCCCGCACCTGGGTCCAGTGCAAGAAGTGTTTCAATGACCTAACTAGGTCAGTAAAAGTGAGTACACTTACTGATTCTCCTGCATTCCGAGGTGCACATCACCCCCACCCTCCTCTTACATCATTCTGCACTGCCAAGACTACTCCATCACATCACTCCTCACACCCACTTAAGGCTCATCTTCAACTTACCTTCACTTCCTGAGCACTTCCTCATCTCCCCATTTGTGACCCCACCACTATCACTCACCCCAATCCTGATCCAATGTGATGTCCCTGTCTCATACTCACCCTCTGAAGCACCTCTTTCACGGTCAGCCTCACCCAAAGCAATGCATTCACCGATTGGCTACTTCACCATCACTCACTCACACGTCTGTATTTTCTCCCCTTCTAGGAGAAGAGAGCGCAAAATGCAAGTGAGGGGGCGAGGACTGTCCACAAATAGTGGTCCTCACAGAGGCGGAGGAAGAGGCCCTCCAGATCAGCCGAACCCTCGAGTACCTGTCCGTCAGGGATGCCGAGACTGGCACCCCACAAACGTCTGGTGACACAACTTTAACATTCATCACACACAACATGAATTGATGTTAACAATGATTACCATGTTCAACACCTCAGTATGCTCATCGCAATATGACACATCTGTGATGATGCTTAATATTGCCTTCTGTTCTCTTACAGGCCCTTCCACGACTGCAGTGATGGCAGAGGACGATTCCTCAGAGGACCTGCCGGCCTCTGAGGGTGCACCGTCACATCTTAGCGAGCCATCCACCAGCGTAGATACTCACACCTCGGTGGGTCCTAGTACTCAGTTAGTTGGGTTGGCACCTCACACAAGTGAGCACGAGAAGACACTGATGGCAGAGGCAGCTGTGGAGATTCCGTGTTGGTGAGCGCACTCCTCTCCAGGCTCTGCTCAGCTGGACGTAGAGGCTGAACCCCGAGGGCCTTCTTTTAAAAGGAGAATGATTGAGGGACAGCAGCACATTTGCGAGATACTGGAACATGTGCCACACTCTCCACAATAGCCGAGAGGATGGAGGAGTCCAACTCCTGCATTAGTGGAATGGTGGTACAGGTACGTGAGGGAATCTCTGAGATAGTGTCAGAGGGACGTGAGGAACTGTCTGAGATAGTGTCGCACGTAACTGCTGAAATGTCTGAGATAGTGTCGCAGATAACTGCGGAAATGTCTGAGATAGTGTCGCAGGTAAGTGCGGGAATGTCTGCGATGGAGAAAAGGCTAGCCTCCATTGAGCTTCAAGCACAGCTCACAAATGAGTCCATTCAGGCCCTGACAATGGCTGTGTGGAATCACGGTGAACAATATTCTGCTGACATAAACAGGCAGACAGAAACTTTACAACAGCGCTCCCAAGGCATCATACATGTCCTCCAAACTGTTCTCCAAGAGGGTGGTAGGAGTGATGTGGGCCTGGTTCAGGAGAGGGATGATGGCAAAAGGGGACATGGAAGTGGTGAGGCCACTCAAAGCGCTCCCACGTCTCACCCGTTGCCCCACTCTCAACCAGTACCCCCAATGCTGCCTCCTCTCTAGGTGGCCAAGTCTGCCCCTGCATAGGTGCAGGTGGAGCAGTCTTTGAAGGGGCCCTCACGGGCTCCAGGACCCAGACGGTGTAGGCCGAAAGCATCTAAGCAGTCCGGCCAAGGACATGAGCAACCTGCCACTACCTCTGCTGCAACCACAGGGGATGCACCACTTAGAATCAGTAGGAAGAGAAAGGCTAAGGATTTGTGATCACAACGGTTATGCACAAGGTTTGTCTGACAGACTGTCATGTTTTTCATTTATATTTGTTTTTTGTTAAAGTTGCATTAAATGTTATGATTGCCACCACTACTGCCACGTCTTGCCCATTCTTGACTGGCTTTTGTTACAGTGCCCTTTCATGTGCTTCACCATGAACAGCGACACTTGATGCCACCCAGTGGGTCACTTTACAGTGGGTATATGTGTATATGCAGGACTGTTTTGTGCAGGGCGGTGGGAGGGGCTGGTGTTGGCGCTTGTCTTTCCAGGTGGTGTGAGGACTGGACTTCTCATTTTCTGATCTTACGAGAATTGTTCACATATGAGTGACTCCCTGGCCTCACGAGCAGCCAGGTGAGCCGCTGCTCTGCCCACGGGTTCGTCGTCCTCCTCCTCCTCCTGCTCCTCCTCAATGTGGAAGGTGGATGAGGGCATGGGGCCTCCTCAACCGGTACCCCTCTCTGTTGCGCCATGTTGTGCAGGACACAACACAATACTATAACGTGATCCACTCTCGCTGATGTGTATTGAAGCGCTCCTCCAGAACGATCGAGGCACCGAAATCGCATCTTCAGCAGCCCTATTGCATGTTCAATTATTGACCTGGTGACGATGTGACTGTCATTGTATCGATGCTGTTGCTACGTGATGGGGTTCCTCAGAGCTGTCATGAGCCACGTGTGCAGGGGATATCCCTTGTCCCCGAGGAGCCAGCCCTTAAGGGTGTTCGGTACGTGGAAGAGGCCTGGGATGTTGGATTCCCGGAGGATGAAGGAATCGTGGCAGCTGCCAGGGAATCTGGCACACACGTGAAGGAATCTTTTGCGGTGGTCACAAACGAGCTGAGTGTTGATGGAGTGATAGCCCTTCCTGTTGATGAACAGTCCTGGCTCGTGTGGAGGTGCCCATATTGCTCTATGCGTGCAATCGATTGCACCCTGTAAACGTGGGAAGCCAGCCAGAATGGAATCCCACTGCCCTCTCCATCTGGCTAAGGTCGTCCACGAGGAAGTTAACATATTGCGAGGCTCTGCGAAACAAGCCGTCAGTGACCTGCCTTGTGCACTTGTGTGCAGACGACTGAGAGACCCCGGCAATGTCACCAGTGGCACCCTGGAATGATCCGGAGGCGAAGAAGTTGAGGGCAGTGGTGACTTTAACAGCGATGGGTAATGAGATGCCGCCAGGCCCAGCCGGGACCAGATGTGCATGAAGGAGGCTGCAGATGTCTGCGACCACCTGGCGATTCACTCTCAGCCTCCGTTTGCACGACTCCTCAGAGAGGTCCAAGAAGTTGAGTCTTGGTCTGGAGACGCTCTGACGAGGGTAGTGCCTCCTGCAACGTCGCTCCCTCTGTTGTTGCCCTCTATGCTCTTGTGCAGGTGCCTGTGGCGCAGCACTGTGTTGTGGAGCTCCAAGTGGCAGAAGTGCATGCCGTGTCTGGCGAGGATGGTGATGTTGCTCGTCCTCAGATGTACTGGTGAATGCAGCCATCGCACGCCCCCTCCCATCCTGATGGTGTCAGTTTGAGGGGTTCCAAAAAGTTGGTAAATATGTGTAAACAGAACAATTCTGAGTGGAAACCAAGAGTTCTCAGTCTAAACACAAAGATCTCCCAGCCAAAAGTTTGTCTGAGTGAGCTGCAATAACTCACCTTTTATCCCCATCTGTCAAACAGGCATTTAAATGTCCAAATGGCTGGAACATGACTCCTTCACCATGGCGTGTTCCACACAGCATGGGAAACACGCTGAGGCAACGTTGAAATCGCTAGCCTTCATTGTAAATTGCATTTATTCATTTTTAAACTACTTTATCTCAGTGATTTAGTGCTTTAAATACTGTCCCGCCGGCTTTAATTGACGGTAGGGCTTCCGGGTTCGGGAACGGTACGCGCACCCAGATGGCTCGGGATCGTACGCATTCTTAGGCGTGTTGGAGCCGAGATTTCTGCCCACTCCTCAAGAACACGATTTTCTTTAACCCCCCACCCCCAACGCACCTGCAGATTTCTTTTAAAATTGTGCCCACAGTGACCACTAGAGCAGAGATTTTAAAAAGTTGAGCGTTTGTGAATAAATGTGTTCATATTCTGAAGCAGATGGAGAGGAATACCTTAGGGGACCAGTTGGTAGATAAAGGGGGACACTGTGCTCAGGCAGGGTGTGACTTCTGAGATTAAATGCCTGGTAGCATTTGCTACGCTGGATACTAAATATGGAAATACAGCTTGAAGCTAAGAAACTGCTACAGATAATAATTATTTTTTTTGAAAAAAGGCAATTTATGGTTTTTGGGTTAAGGCAACAAATGCCGGCTAAGCTTCAAATGGTTTTGAATGGAATGTTGTTTTTGATTTTCTACTTAAGCTCCTTAATCTGTTATTGATCAGCAAGGATCATGGGGCAATTCGACCAGGCATAGAAAAAAAAAGGACGCTTTCTTTAGAGCCTGGCATTATTTGTTCACATTACACGGCTAAACCTAATTACGAAGGCTGAGCTGTAATTTTCTGCTTTTATGTCTACCTTCAGTAGACCTTTGTTGCAGTCAAACATGTGCCCTTTAAACTCACAACATACTTTACAGCCAAATATGCTGGATGTAAATGGCACTCCTAATGCCCCAATGCTAAAGCAGAACAAGCATCTTTGAACGCTGGTCGCCGTCACATTATTTAATTAATCTGCTGGTAAAAATTCTGACAAAGGGCAGTACTTTTATGGGCATTTGCAGAGATAGTTATAATATTTCCCAAATGAGAGAAAACCTGTACTGGAGTAACCCCTCCCTCACAAAGTGATTTAGTGGCTGGCTCTAGCAGCTTTCTGGCTCTGCAGATGCCTAGAACTAATTAGCAATAATACGACCTCTCGGATCAGCACTGTGGGTTTATTGTGTCCGTGAAAGATTAGACCAGAAACAATTTGACACCGAAAAATTTCAGGTGCAAAATACTGTAGATTATCACGGTTGATAAATCTGTCCGTCAGTCATCCTTCTTGCACCTTTTGTCCTTTAACGTGAAAACTGTGCTCTCTCTCTCTCTCTATGGTTCTTTTGATGTGTCTGATCTGTCTCCTACCGGTGTAATGCTGGCTTCTACCCAAACTGACCTCTGTTATTGTCTTCTGTGTCATTCATAGCTGGCCTCCTAACAACACAGTTGTCATGTTGAGCACCTGGTGTTGGAATCTAGCCCGGTTCACGTGGACTCGGCTGAACTATAAACCTTCCGCTCACTTAAAAGCCGCTAAGTTAAAATTTTCTGTCACCCTGGGTCCCTCGTGGGCTCAGGTATTTGCTCTTTTGTTCAACTGAACTTTGCAAGTAAAGATCAAACAAAAGATGCATTCGGTGACACTCATTTCTTGCTAAGACCAGTGGGAAATGCAATATTAATCAAGTTCAGCCATCTCACCTACAAAATACTCTGTCTTTATGACTGTAAATGCTATGCTGAATAGCGACAGTACTTGAGACGCAGTGGCCTAGAAACTGGTTCGCACCGGCCTACCAATGTGAACTGGGCGCAGGGAACGATCCCTGTACGAGTAGGCCCGAGGCACACCCCGATATTAGGCCTCATTTACATCAGACTGGCGAGCTGCTGGGTGTCCCCAGGCAGCATACTGGCAAAGAGTATTTCAATTTTGAGCCTCAGGTAGCTCCTGGGGTGGCGGTGGAGGGAGGGGGGGGGTTGGAGGGCGTGGAGGTGGAGAAGTGATCGAGAGGAAAGGAAGAGATTCGGGATGGCAGGGGAGGGGGCGCAATCGGGAGGGAGGGAGGAGGCTGAGCGGGGAGCTGGCAACTGTCTTGGGCAACGCAGTGGAGCTGGGGGAGGGGGGGCACTCCTGCACCTCCTGACTCCACAATAAGCTAAGTATTTTTTAGCAAACTTACTTTTTTGGTGGCTGTCTAAAGGACAATTGCTTCACTTCAAAAAGTAAATCATTAGATGTGAAATGCTTTGGGAAGTCTTGTGGATGTGATAAGATGCTACATAAATGCAACTTCTTTCACCTTTTATTTTGCAACACTGTGATAAAACAAGTGTTTTGTAAAGTTGCAGAGGGTTGGAAAGAGATATGCTACATGTTTATGTTTCTACATTTATAATTTTTTTCACTTTCAGTCCTTCATTTTTGCACATCTACACATCCTGTATCATTTTTCAGCAGCTGGCTGAGTAGGGAAGAGATTGTCACCCTTTGTTCCCATAGGCTCAGTTTGGTCCAGATTGAATCATCTCCATAGCCATCACTCAGAGCCACAACGAAACAATTCAAAAGCTGTCATCATCTCCACCACTGCATAAAACAATGCAAAATTATTTAATGGAGCATATCCCCAAAGTAACTTATTGAGGCCTTAGGGCCAGAATTATATTAAACTTATGTAAACCTATTTATGTAACTTATGTAAACATTTGAAACCTATGTAATTCCACTAGAGAGTACAGAGGAGATTTACAAGGATGTTGCCAGGACTGGAGAATTTTAGCTACGATGACAGATTGGATCGGCTGGGGTTGTTTTCCTTGGAACAGAGGAGGCTGAGGGGTGATTTGATTGACTTGTACAAAATTATGAGTGGCCCAGATAGAGTGGATAGGAAGGGCCTATTTCCCCAAGCAGAGAGGTCAATAACCAGGGGCATAGATTTAAAGTGATTGGTAGAAGGATTAGAGGGGAGTTGAGGGGAAATGTTTTCATCCATAGGGTGGTGGGGGTCTGGAACTCACTGCCTGAAAGGGTGGTAGAGGCAGAAACCCTCAACTCATTTAAAAAGTACCTGGATGTGCACCTGAAGTTCCGTGACCTACAGGGATACGGACCAAGTGCTGGAAAGTAGGATTAGGCTGGGTGGCTAATTTTTGGCTGGCACGGACACTATGGGCCGAATGGCCTCCTTCTGTGCTGTAAATTTTCTATGATTCTATGATATAATATTCTACCCATTTCCACTAATTTCACACTACAGGTGCTGTTGTGTACGCAACACGTTGCATTCCCTTCATTCGTGACGGAACAGGTTATATCTTGCATGTCGCTATAGAGAGGTTATGGCTTAGGTGCTGTGGTCTTGACCTCAGTATCGGCGATGCACATAATGGCACAGCGTCAAGGCCAAAAAAGTGGCGAGAACAGAAATGATGTTCTGACATTATTGCTGCCAAATTAAAATGGCAAAATCAGCAGAGATATAAATAAATAAGTAAGATGTAAGGAGAGCCTAATTTGCCCTACATGCATTTCCTGCACAGAACGTTTATTCTACCATGGACCTCACCCAACTCACTTAATCGCCTGAGGGAGCTGCAGACAAAATGTTTGCAATTTTTAAAAAAGATATTTGTAGTTATTGATTTTTATTAACGGGTCGTATTCTGGTGGAGAAATGATTTCCATCAATTTTGAGTACAAGTACACAATCAGTTACTCTGGAGGAGACTAATCCTTGGCAGTCCAGTGGGTGGAGATTGGGGGTGATGGGGGGGTCATATCGCTGGCATCTGCAACAAAAACTTGAATTTCGATACTGCCTTCAATGTAGAAAAAAACAGAAATGGATGCTGGGCAAAATGAGAGAAAAATGATGAGCGGAGATTAAAGGTTTGAGCAAAGAGGGGGAGTTGGCATTTAAGGAGAGGCTTAAAGAAGGGGAGGGAGGTGGAGAGATGAAGAGTTTTGGGGAGGGATTTCCAGAGAGGAGAAACCTGAGGGAATGGCATCTTCATTTTTCTCTCGTTTTGCTCAGAATCCATTTCTGTTTTTTTCTCAGTTGAAGGCAGCATTGACGTGGGTACGGTAGCATAGTGGTTATGTTACTGGACTAGTAATCCAGAGTCATGAGTTCAAATCCCACCACGGCAGCTGGGGCATTTTTAAATTCAATTAATTAAATAAAATCTGGAATAAAAAAAACTAGTATCAGTAATGGTGGCCATGAAACTACCGGATTGTCGTAAAACCCCATCTGGTTCATTAATGTCCTTCAGGGAAGGAAACCTGCTGTCCTTACCCGGTCTGGCCTATTTGTGACTCCAGACCCACAGCAATGTGGGTGATTCTTAATCGCCCTCTGAAATGGCCGAGCAAGCCACCCAGTTGTACAATATCGCTACAAAAAGTCATAATAAGAAATAAATCGGGCCACTAGGCACCGGACACGACAAAGGCAAACCTAGCCCAGTCGACCCTGCAAAATCCCCCTCACTAACATCTGGGGACTCGGGCCAAAATTGAGAGAGCTGTCCCACAGACTAGTCAAGCAACAGCCTGACATAGCCATACTCACAGAATCATACCTTACAGCCAACATCCCAGACTCTTCCATTACCATCCCTGGGTATGTCCTGTATCACCGGCAGGACTGACCCACTAGAGGTGGCGGTACAGTGATATGCAGTCAGGAGGGAGTGGCCCTGGGAGTCCTCAACATTGACTCCAGACCTCATGAAATCTCATAGCATCAGGTCAAATATGGGCAAATAAACCTCCTACTAATTACCACCTACCGCCCTCCCTCCACTGATGAATCAGTCCTCCTCCACGTTGAGCACCACTTGGAGGAAGCACTGAGGGTAGCACAAGCACAGAATGTACTCTGGGTGGGGGACTTCAATGTCCATCACCAAGAGTGGCTCGGTAACACCACTACTGACCGAGTTGGCCGAGTCCTGAAGGACATAGCTCCGAGACTGGGCCTATGGCAGATGGTGAGCGAACCAACATGAGGGAAAAACCTACTTGACCTCGTCCTCACCAATCTACCTGTCGCAGATACATCTGTCCATGACAGTATTAGTAGATGTGACCACCGCACAGTCCTTGTGGAGACGAAGTCCCGTCTTCGCACTGAGGACACCATCCAACGTGTTGTGTGTGACTATCACCTTGCGAAATGGGATAGATTCAGAACAGATCTAGCAGCTCAAAACTGGGCATCCATGAGGTGCTGTGGGCAATCAGCAGCAGCAGAATTTTATTCCACCACAATTTGTAACCTCATGGCCCGGCATATTCCTCACTCTACCATTACCAACAAGCCAGGGGATCAACACTGGTTCAATGAGGAGTGTAGAAGAGCATGCCAGGAGCAGCACCAAGTGTACCTAAAAATGATGTGCCAACCTAGTGAAGCTACAACACAGGACTACATGCATGCTAAACAGCGGAAGCAACATGCTATAGACAGAGATAAGTGAGTCCACAGCCAATGGATCAGATCAAAGCTCTGCAGTCCTGCCACATCCAGTCGTGAATGGTGGTGGACAATTAAATAACTAATGGGAGGAGGAGGCTCTGTAAATATCCCCATCCTCAATGATGGCAGAGTCCAGCACGTGAGTGCAAGAGACAAGGCTGAAGCGTTTGCAACCATCTTCAGCCAGAAGTGCCAAGTGGATGATCCATCTCGGCCTCCTCACGATATCCCCACCATTACAGAAGCCAGTATTCAGCCAATTCGATTCACTCCACATGATATCAAGAAAGGTCTGAGCGCACTGGATACAACAAAGGCTATGGGCCCCGGCAACATCCCAGCTGTAGTTCTGAAGACTTGTGCTCCAGAACTAGCCGCTCTTCTTGCCAAACTGTTCCAGTACAGCTACAACACTGGCATCTACCCGGCAATATGGAAAATTGCTCAGGTATGTCCTGTCCACAAAAAGCAGGACAAATCCAATCCGGCCAATTACTGCCCATCAGTCTACTCTCAAGAGTCATACCTAGCACAAAGGAAGATGGTAGTGGTTGTTGGAGGCCAATCATCTCAGCCCCAGGACATCGCTGCAGGAGTTCCTCAGGGCAGTGTCCTGGGCCTAACCATCTTTAGCTGCTTCATCAATGACATTCCCTCCATCATAAGGTCAGAAATGGGGATGTTCGCTGATGATTGCGGGGTGTTCAGTTCCATTCACAACACCTCAGGTAATGAAGCAGTCCATGCCTGCATGTTTCAAGACCTGGACAACATCCAGGCTTGGGCTGATAAGTGGCAAGTAACATTCACGCCAGACAAGTGCCAGACAATGACCATCTCCAACAAGAGAGAGTCTAACCACCTCCCCTTGACATTCAACGGTATTACCATTGCTGAATCCCCACCATCAACATCCTGGAGATCACCATTGACCAGAAACTTAACTGGACTAGCCACATAAATACTGGGGCTACAAGAGCAGTTCAGAGGCTGGGTATTCTGTTGCGAGTGACTTACCTCCTGACTCCCCAAAGCCTTTCCACCATCTATAAGGCACAAGTCAGGAGTGTGATGGAATACTCTCCATTTGCCTGGATGAGTGCAGCTCCAACAACACTCAGAAGCTCGGCACCGTCCAGAACAAAGCAGCCCGCTTGATTAGCGCCCCATCCACCATCTTAAGCATTCACTCCCTTCACCACCGGTGCACCATGGCTGCCGTGTCTACCATCCACAGGATGCACTGCAGCAACTCGCCAAGGCTTTTTCTCAGCACCTCCCAAACTCGCAACCTCTACCACCTAGGAGGACATGCACAGCAGGCACATGGGAACAACACCACCTGCACATTCCCCTCCAAGTCACACAACATCCTGACTTGGAAATATATCGTCGTTCCTTCATCGTCGCTGGGTCAAAATCCTGGAACTCCCTATCTAAAAGCACTGTGGGTGAACCTTCACCACACGGATTGCAGCGGTTCAAGAAGGCGGCTCACCACCATCTTCTCAAGGGCAATTAGGGATGGGCAATAAATGCTGTCCTTGCCAGCAATGCCCACATCCCATGAACAAAGAAAACAAAATCTCGACGTAAGTGTTGGATACGCCTGCTGAGAACTTCCAGCGTTGACACCACTGAAGTATGAGAGGTCAAGAAGAGGTTCCCTCATTAAACTATCATTGGTGGGTGCTCGGGTGTGCACCAGCTGGGGACAGACCACAATTCGTGATGGAAGCTGCCAGCTTGGTATAAACCATGCCCTTGCAAAGGGGGCTGAAAAATATTTTCATTTGTCCATGCCCAGCACTGGCCCTCCAGGTAAGCTTTATGTACATTGCCCAGCAGGCCAGTATGCCTGCTTTCACAGGGCATAACAGACCCACCAGCGGATTCCCTGATTCTGCCTCTTCTAAAGCAGTTATCCTTGTTTGGGGCAGGCGGAGGCTCTTCCTAAACAAGGCCTGTGGAAACTGATGGAGATACCCAAATATGCAGGCCCTGGCCAAACTTCTACGGCCCTTCCATCATACTTCCGCCCTAGATACCGCAGGAGTTCCCAGATGGGCAGTTGAATTTTAGCCTCTAAATCTTTAGATTTGCAAATACCTTGAGCTTTAGAACCGTCAAAACTAAAACCAAACTGCAAAGAAACAAAACGCTTTAATTTGTACTTCCTCAATTATATGTTAAAGTATAACTAAAACATTTATAAATTTCAATGTTATTAAAGTGAGTACAGTTTAGTCCTAGGAGAGTTAGACATATTATTATTATTGAAGTTGCTTGGCAAAAATAGGCTGTGTATATTGTTTTACTGAATATTGCTTAGCAGGCAAAAGTAAATGTCAAGGTTACGCTAGCAGTCCCCACTTTCATACTTTTCTAGCACATGATGCTGAATCTGTGCCAAGTTCTTGTGCTCCATGTTATTTACAAGGTGTGGAGAACTTATTTAAACCATTCCATTTGTACAATTAAGATTGTATGTATGTATCTGAGAATGTATGTATGTATCTATGATTGTATGTATGTATCTGAGATTGTATGTATGTATCTATGATTGTATGTATGTATCTGAGATTGTATATATGTATCTATGATTGTATGTATGTATCTGAGATTGTATGCATGTATCTATGATTGTATGTATGTATCTGAGATTGTATGTATGTATCTATGATTGTATGTATGTATCTAAGATTGTATATATGTATCTATGTTTGTATGTATGTATCTAAGATTGTATATATGTATGTATCTAAGATTGTATGTATGTATCTATGATTGTATGTATGTATCTATGATTGTATGTATGTATCTAAGATTGTATGTATGTATCTATGATTGTATGTATGTATCTATGATTGTATGTATGTATCTGAGATTGTATGTATGTATCTGAGATTGTATGCATGTATCTATGATTGTATGTATGTATCTGAGATTGTATGCATGTATCTATGATTGTATGTATGTATCTGAGATTGTATGTATGTATGAGATTGTATGCATGTATCTATGATTGTATGTATGTATCTGAGATTGTACGTATGCATCTATGATTGTATGTATGTATCTATGTTTGTATGTATGTATCTAAGATTGTATATATGTATGTATCTATGATTGTATGTATGTATCTATGATTGTATGTATGTATCTAAGATTGTATGTATGTATCTATGATTGTATGTATGTATCTATGATTGTATGTATGTATCTATGATTGTATATATGTATCTATGATTGTATATATGTATCTATCTAAGATTGCACAGGCCAGAAGCATGCTGGATCACATCCTGCAGACGGGCCATGAACTGTTAGGTTGATTGACAGGATTATGCATAAAGGTGTGACCTTACATTTGGAAGCTAGTGCAAATTGGGTTAGTACTGTTAAAGGCATGAGCATGATTATGGAATAACCATTCAGCCCACTCCTTCTAGAGACTCTGCAATCCACTCTGTCCTGGACTTCAACATTTTAATCTCCCGAGGAAAAGTTCCGTACAATAGTTATCTGAGCCCAAACAGATTCAAGTAACACTCAAGAAAACTGCAGATGCACCAGAACCACTGCTCTTTGGGTGCTGCATGCGCCTGCAGTGCACTGAACTGAGCAGCCACCATAATGCAAGGTCAGCTCACTAGCTTCTGATGGCACTTGTGGCACATAATATGCTGGACGTGCATTAGGATGAGATGGTGGGTTATCTGGTATCAGCAGCCCTTAAAGGTCTGTTGGTCACCCTAAAAGTTGTCCTGTTACAAAAGAGGGGGAGAAATGGATGGAGCAAGGCAACAAAGCAAAACTAGTCCATTCAATGAAGCAACTTTGGAGGTCCTGCGGCAGGAGGTCCTGAAAAGAGAAGTGAAGACTACATGCAGTTGAAAAAGAAAGAGTCGCATTTATATAGCGCCTTTCACGACCTCAGGATGTCCCAAAGCGCTTACAGCCAATAAAGTACTTTATTGAAATATAGTCACTGTTGTAATGTAGGAAACACGGCACTATGGTAATGTAGGAAACATCCACTGCAAGGTCTCACAAACAGCAATGTGATAATGACCAGATAAGCTGGGTCTTTTTAGCGAGGTTGGTTGAGTGATGAATGTTGGCCAGGACACTGGGGAGAATGCCCCTGCTCTTCTTCGAAAAGTACCATGTGATCTTTCACATCCACTTGAGAGGGCAAACGGGGCCTCAGTTTAATATCTCATCTGAAAGACCACATCCTTCTTTTTTATTTCAAAATATAATTTATTTCATAGAACTTAAAGATGCACACAGTTCAAAGTAAATATCATGATTCCAAACCAGTACATTTCAAACCAAGAACAGATCGTACACAAAGCAATCTCATTTATTACAATTCAAACACAGTATTTCTTATGATTCATGGTGGACAACACAGGATGGGGTGGCCTTACACAGTGGCCTTTCCCCATAGAGCCTTTGCGTAGGTCGCACCTCGCCTCAGTGCGTCCCGCAGCACGTACTCCTGGACCCTGGAGTGAGCCAGTCAGCAACACGCGGTAGTGGACAGCTCCTTCAGCTGCAAGACCAGCATGTTTCGGGTGGACCAAAGAGCCTCCTTCATTGAGTTGATGGTCTTCCAGCCACAGGTGATATCTGTCTCGGTGTGTGTCCTGGGGAACAGCCCGTAGAGCACAGCGTCCTGTGTTACCGAGCTGTTTGGGATGAACCGGGACAGAGACCAACACATCTCTCTCCGCACCCTCTGCGCAAAGGGGCAGCCCATCGCATCAGGAGGTGGAAGATGGTCACCTCCCCACCACAGCCTCAAGGGCAGCTTGCGTTGGCGCTGAGGTTCTGTGTGTGTTGGAAGGATTGCACTGGAAGGGCCTTTCTCACCATCATCCAGGCTATATCCAGGTGCCAGTTGGTCAGTTCCGGCGATGAGACGTTCTTCCAAATGGCATCGACCGTCTGAATTATAGAATCACAGAAAATTTACGGCACAGAAGGAGGCCATTCGGCCCATCGTGTCCGCGCCGGTTGAGAAACGAGCCACCCAGCCTAATCCCATTTCCCCGCATTTGGTCCGTAGCCCTGCAGGTCACGGCTCATCAGGTGCACATCCAGGTATTTTTTAAATGAGTTGAGGGTTTCTGCCTCTACCACCCTCTCAGGCAGTGAGTTCCAGACCCCCACCACCCTCTGGGTGAAGAAATGCTTCCTCATTTCTGCTCTAATCCTTCTACCAATCACTTTAAATCTATGCCCCCTGGTTATAGACCCCTCCACTAAGGGAAATAGGTCCTTCCTATCCACCCTATGTAGGCCCCTCATCATTTTGTACACTTCAATCAAATCACCCCTCAGCCTCCTCTGCTCCAAGGAAAACAACCCAAGCCTATCCAATCTGTCATCATAGCTAAAATTCTCCAGTCCTGGCAACATCCTCGTAAATCTCCTCTGCACATCTCTCGTGCAATTACATCCTTCCTGTAATGTGGTGACCAGAACTGTGTGCAGTACTCAAGCTGTGGCCTAACTGGTGTTTTATACAGTTCCAGCATAACATCCCTGTTTTTATATTCTATGCCTTGGCTAATAAAGGAAAGCATTCCATATGCCTTCTTAACCACCTTATCTACCTGTCCTGCTATCTTCAGGGATCTGTGGGCATGCACTCCAACGTCTCTCACTTCCTCTACACCTCTCAGTATCCTCCCATTTATTGTGTATTCCCTTGCCTTGTTTGCTGTCTCCAAATGCATTACCTCACACTTCCTCCGGATTGAACTCCATTTGCCACTTTTCTGCCCACCTGACCAGTTCATTGATATCTTCCTGCAGTCTACAGCTTTCCTCCTCACTATCAACCACACGGCCTATCTTTGTGTCATCCGCAAATTTCTTAATCATGCCCCCTCCGTTTAAGTCCAAATCATTAATGTATACCACAAAAAGCAAAGGACCTAAGTACCGAGCCCTGCGGCACCCCACTGGAAACAGCCTTCCAGTCGCAAAAACACCCGTCGACCATTACCCTTTGTTTCCTGCCACTGAGCCAATTTTGGATCCAATTTGTCACATTCCCTTGGATCCCATGGATCTGGTTGAGGAAGAAACCGATCAAGTCCACCCTCTCCATTCCTTGCAGGACTCTTAGAATGTTTCATGTTGATCACCGTCTGACGGCCCTGTGGTCAAAGGGGTTCCTCCTCAGGAACTTCTCCTCCTGGGACAGGTTGGGGGGGACGGTCCAGCTGGACAGGACGTTCTGCGCCTGCTCGGCCAGCGTGGCCAGACCCAGCCTTCTCAGTGTGTTGGATAGGCAGAAACTCAACAGGTAGCGACACTTGGTGTTTGCGTACTGGGGCTCTACACATATCCTGAGGCAGCCACACACAAAGGTGGCCATCAGGATCAGAGCGACATTGGGGACGCTCTTCCCCCCTTTGTCTGGGGTCTTGTACATAGTGGCCTTGCAGATGCATTCTACCTTGGACCTCCAGACAAAGTGGAAGATAGCTCGGGTGACTGTGACGGCGGAGTTGTGGGGAATGGGCTAGACCCTGGCCATGTAGAGCATCACCACAAGCACCTCACACCTTATCACCAGGTTCCTGCCGGTTATGGAGAGGGATTGTCCCATCCAAATATCAAGCTTTTGTTTGGCCTTGGCTATCTGCTCCTCCCAGTTCTTTGCGTAGGCCAGAGGCCCCCCCGAACCAGATCTCCAGCACCTTCAGGTAGTCAGACCTGACGATGAAGGGGACAAAGGATCGGGTCTCCGACCTGCCAAAGAACATGGCCTCGCTTTTATTTTGGTTCACCCTGGCCCCCGAGGCTAGTTCGAAACAGTCGCAGATGCCCAACAGTGTGTGGACCGACTGCTGATCGGAGCAGAAGACAGCGGCGTCGTCCATATACAGGGAGACTTTAACTTGAGAGCCTCCGCTGCCTGGGATTGTCACCCCACTGATACCTGCGCCCTTCCTGATGGACGCGGCAAACGGCTCGATACAACATACGAGCAAGACCGCGGAGAGGGGACAGCCCTGCCTGACTCCAGACCTGATCAGAACGTTCTCTGACTCACACCCGTTGATTAGGACTGTGCTACAGATGTTCGCGTAGAGCAGTCGGATCCAATCGCGGATTCCCTCCCCAAAACCCATTTTAGAGAGCAAGTCCATCATGTACGTGTGGGATATTCTTTTGAAGGCCTTCTCCTAGCTGATGAGGCAGGTGTTCACCCCCCTGACCTGCACGTACGCGATCGTATCCCTGAGCAGCACAAGGCTATCAGAGATCTTCTTGCCGGGTGCAGTATAGGTCTGATCCGGGTGGATCACCAGATCCAGAGCAGACTTGAGCCTGTTGGTGATGGCCTTATTCAGAACCTTGTAGTCGACATTTAGCAAGGAGCGGGGTTGCCAATTTTTGATTTCTTCCTTCTCCCCTTTCCGCTTGTAGATGAGGGTGATAAAGCCTTTCCTCATGGATTTTGACAAGCTGCCTGCCGGAAGCAAACCCCCATGCACTTCCAGTAGGTCTGGGCCTATCCAGTCCCACAGAGCCGAGTACAACTCGACCGGTAAGCCGTCGCTTCCGGGAGTTCCAATATTCTCAAAGGGCTGGATAGCCTTTGTCAGCTCGTCCAAGGTCAGTGGGCTAATCCACGCTCTCCTACTCGCTATCCTCTAAGACTTCCGTGATAGAGGACAGGAAGGACTGAGAGGCCGTGCTGTCTGTGGACTTCGCATCGTACAGCCCGCCATAAAAGGATTTACTGATCCTCAGTATGTTGTCCTGCGAGGACGTCACTGAGCCGTCTTCCTCTTTCACGCTGCTGACCACAGAGGTCTCTCAGTGCAGCTTCTGGAAGAAGAAGCGCGAGCACTTCTCGCCCTGCTTCACGGAGCGGACTCTGGACCAGAAGATGATCTTTGAGGTCTCGGAGTTCCTCCCTGACATTGACCCCCATCGACTATAGCTGGAGCAGATCCTGCATGCTTTTCTGGAGATGTGACACTTCCCTCTGTCTCTCTCTCGCCTTCTGAACACCTTTGAGGATGAAGAACCTCTTGATGTTGGCCTTGATTGCTTCCCACCAGTGCACCGTGGAGTCGAAGAGGGGTTCCACGGTTGTCCAACCTGTGTAATCCCTCTTTAGTTCCTCAATGTTCTCCGGGGTCAACAGTCTCATTTCAGCTTCAAACCGCCCTGCTTCTCCTGCGATTGACAGTCGGCCAGTAGGAGGCAGTCATCAGAGAAGAATACCGGCTGGACGTCAGTGGATCAGACCTTGAACGTTGGGGACACAAAAAGGAAGTTTATCCTAGAACGGACGGACCCGTCTGGTCTGGACCAGGCGTATCTCTGTGGCGCTCCGTCTGCAGGTTGCTGAAGACGTCACGAAGCTTTGCGTCTTTCAAAGCCTCCATCAGGAGTTTGGGCATGGTGTCCAGTATACTGCTGCCCCTGCTGGATCGTCCATTGATGATGCAGTTGAAGTCTCCGGCAAGAACGGTCAGTCTGGAGGTCACCAGCAGTACTGGGAGATGCTGGAAGTACTCTATCAGCTCGCTCCTGAGGGTCGGAGCGCACACATGGATCAGTCAGAGCGGGGCATTCTTGTATAGAACGTCTGCTACGAGCAGGCGGCCCCCCACCACCTTCTTAACCTCGGTGATGAAGAATTGACCTCCTTGCAGCAGAATCTCCAGGCCTGAGGAACAACTATCATTGCCTCGCGACCAGATCGACTGCCCGTGGGTCCACATGCGTGACCGCTGCTGGTAGTTGCTGAGGTGCAGGATTCCGCACTCCTGCAAGAACAGCAGGTCCCTCTTGACCCTGGACAGGTAGTCCAGGGTCGCGGCACACCCGGTAGTCGATTTGATGCTACGGACGTTTATGGATCCAATTTTTAAATCCATTTTAAAATACAAAGGAAACAAAACATTCAGGTCTTACTATTGCATCAGTCCGGGGTCTATGTTACCGTCCATTTGGGATCCTGGGTCCAGTTTCAGCATTTGTGTGGTGTGCAGGAACTTCTGGACAGTCCTTGGGCTGAAGAAGGAGGCCTGTCCTCCTTTGGGGGAGGGTCCTCGCTCAGGGGTTGACGGCGGGGTCTCGTGAGGTGATGCGGCCGTGGGATCCACAACCAGATCCGGCTCCTTGTCCGTCGCTGGGGCTGCGCTCTCCGCGTCCGGTTGCCTGGAGTTTGGGGACCTCGCTCTCCCCGTTGCTGCTCCCGGCGTCCCGGAGTTGGGGTGAGCTGGGCACGTTGCTGCTCCCGGTACCCTGGAGCTGGGTGTTGCTGCTCCCAGGTTCCTGGAGTTGGAGCGCCTTGTCGGTGTCACTGGTCACCGTCGCATTTTGCCTCTTCCTTCAATGAAGCTGGGGATCCCCCCCTTTCCTTGGTCATCGTCCAAAGAGTGGTCGCTGTTGTCTGTTGGGAACTCTAAGCTCCAATTGCTGCTGGCCACACCTTTGGTGATCGTACCTCTGGTCCTGCAGGACTTCCTCTTTTTCTTTACTTGTATCATTCATCCTTCATCCGTCCCTGGTTCGCTTTCCATTGGCTCTGTGTTCTTAGGGGTGGTCTCAGGGCTGGGTGTTGGGGTTTGGTTGCTTTCCTCGACACTCCCTTCCTGCTCTTTGTCCTCCTCATGGTCATTGGCCCTTTCACGTGGGACCACAGCAGGGGGGGGGGGAGTGGTCTGGCCTTCTTTGGGGCAGTTACGACTGCTGCTTTCTTCTCCTGCATCACCTCGCCTCTCGCTGCCTGTCCATAGCTAAGTCTGCGGTTTGGACAAGTCTTGTACTGGTGACCAGCCTCTCCACACAGGTTGCAGCACTTTGCCTCCTGATGGTCCAGTATCTGGTGGCCCTCCTTCCTGCAGATCACCGCCTTGCAGGAGGCCGCTTTGTGCCTGGGTTTGTCGCAGGATCGGCACACTCTGGGCTGCCCTGGGTACACCACGTACTCTCGACTCATCCCAATCGCAAAGCTCGGTGGTAGGTGGGTGATATTTCCATCGACGACTGCCCTCAGCTTCGTCTGGATGTTCCTCTTGCTGGTCCAGATCCTGTGCATGTCCATGACGTCAATGCTCCGCTCTGCTCCGTCCATGTATTGCTTGAGGAACATCAGCACATCCACGACAGGCACATGCGGGTTGAATATGTGGAAAGTTAGCGTCCGTTCCTTCTCCTGCGGGAGCACGAACAGCGGTTTTGCGTTGAGGAGCGACAACGGCGCTTCCTTCCCCTTCTCCTAGAAAGCCTGGAACATCTTCAGGCATCCTTCCACATTCTTGAAGGTCACGTCGAAATAGCCGCTCCTCGGGAATTCCAGCAGGCAGAAGATGTCTGCTGGCACAAATCCACAGGCTCCTAACAGGACCTTCCTCACAAAGACGTCCCGTTGCCATGGTGTAGGTCCTTCGCCCGTTTTTGTGGTCAGCCTGACGATGTTGCGCACCCCGTACCCCCGTGCTCTGGAACCTCTGGTCGCCATGTCCGCTGCGAAAAAGAAACCATCTTCACCTTACTGGAAAAAGGCCGATCCCTGGCCAACATTGAGATCCACCTCTACGTACAGCTACAAACAGGTTATAGCTGGTTTTCCTCATCCTGCTTGTCTTGGGAGATCCGCCTTCGGGATCACAGATTCTGCCCTGCCAGGTAAGCCCACATCCAGTGAAGAGAAGCACCAGAGCAGACTGGATTGAAGAAAGAATCAATGCCAGATCAGGCAGCATCTGTGGAAAAAGAAACAGAGTTAACGTTTCAGGTTGATGACTTTTCATCAGAACTGGAAGGTGTTGGAGATGAACAGCTTTTAAGCAAGTACAGAGCCAGGGAAAAGGTGGCAAGAAAAGAACAAAGTCTGTGATAGGGTGGAGGGCAGGAGTGATTAAATGATAAAAGTAATGATGGTGCAAGGCAAAAGGAGGTGATAACGTGACAAGTTTAGAAACAAGAGATGGGTCCAGAGGAGTTGTAAATGGTTACAGTAGAATAGCAGAGGGGGAAGAGAAGTATGGAAAATCTGGCAAAGAGGAGAAAGCTCCTGTGGCCATGGTTTAATATCTCATCTAAAATACAGCACTTAGAACAATATAGCACTCCCTACGTGACGCACTTAAGTGTCAGGCTAGATTATGCGATCAAGTCTATGGAGGGGGAATTGAACCCGTTACTTTCTGACTCAGATATGGGAGTGCTACCAACAGAGCCAAGGCTGGCACCAGTACAGTCAATGAAAAAAAAAGTGATGTGAGAAGAAATTAATCCAAGTGCCATTACCATGGAAAAATGACAGTTAGAAGTTAATAACAGAGGATACAGTCCAGAGAGAATGGTTTATGTTAAATAAACCACTGAGTGATGCTGGCCACATGACCATGACTAGTGCAGACATGGATGAGTTATGGTTCCTGCAACGTGATGACAAATGTAATCATTGCCTTCCTGACACTTTTAAAACAAAATAAAGTTCAACTGGAGATTGTATAATTCAAACACATGGCATATAAAAATAGATATTGGAGCAGCAATAAGGGGGAAATCACATAACTGCTACTAATACATACGAGCAACAATGTCCCAGCGTTGACAGCTAATTTAATGGTCATCTCTGTTAAAATTGGATAGCTATTTGGTGAAGGATAGAGTACTAGAGCCTGGTCTTTAGCTGCTTCCAAGCCTTTATTCATAGAGAGTCCTCTTACACACACACCACACCATAGATGAGCTCGCCTTTAAAAAGGATGCAAGAGGGTCCCCAATTGATAACCAATTAACACTCATTGATTTAAATCATACAATTAACAATCTCTGTTTCTCGGAATTCTAGCTGGACACAGCGCAACTAAGTGCGAAGAGAGTTAAAAGAGACAGATAATGCAGTGAGAGATCAGTCTCTTTGTCATAACTGACTTTTAATGAAGCAGAACACCACCAAACACATGCTTTCTTGGTATAAATCTAGCATGAAGCGAGCTGTGCTATTTATATACCCAATGTGCCCGGTAACAGCCTCGGGAATTCCAACAAATTCAACGATACAAAACATTGGGTTTATAGAGATAGCTGATTATTTTATCGGCCTATGTAACCATGCTTACAAATAATTTATATCCAATTTAATGAATAGCGCATCGACTTAAGTTAGTTCAGTGTTTCCATACATTTTTTTGGAGAGCAGTTGATCCTTGTTAAGCGAGTCTCGGTTTTAAGATAAATTATTGCTATGGTTTAGAATATTCTCTTCATTAGCAGCCTCATTATAACCTGGTTTCAGCACATGCTTGTAATGAGATAGCCATGAGTTTTAGCCTCTGCAGATTCCAATCACTTGAGTCTGCTGACGACAGATGTGGTATTTCATCATTTCTCAGCTTCTGCTAAGAGAAGCCAAGCTTCGTGGGGTGGGAAACAGGTCGTCCTCCTTTCAGATCCAAGTCTCCATTAGTGTGAAGACCACTCATTGTGTCCATATTGTGGGATCAATGGTGTATAGTGATTGGAGGCACAAAAATGCTCCCCACAGGATAGATGTGTTAATCACAGACAGATTTAGCGTGCGTAGGCTGCCATTATATTGCAGCATCAGAGACATCATCCTCCCCATCAAAGCCAATTCTAAAATTAATAATCAGTTGCTTTACATCTTAAAATAGAAGCGTAATAGTCATACTATGCTGGTCTGAGTGTCACCAGTACAATGCCCAATTGATAAAAAAGGCCCATGACTAGTGCAGACATGGATGAGTTATGGTCCCTGCAACGTGATGACAAATGTAATCATTGCCTTCCTGACACTTTTAAAACAAAATAAAGTTCAACTGGTTGAATTGTATAATTCAAACATGTGGCATAACAAAGATAGATATTGGAGCAGCAATAAGGTCTGCCACACTATAAAATGGATGCAGTATTTTGCTAGTCAACGACCTTTCCCTTACTGGACTCTGCAGCAATCCTGTTCATTTTCTGTTTATTTAATGCTGCAAGATTTTTTGCGCAAGATCTTGTGGTGCTCATAATAGTTTGTGGTGTCTTTATAGGAACAGATTGTGATGTATTTTACCGACTGCATTCCATACACGTCAACTTTTAAAACTTGGAAAAGTTGAGAGGCAGATTCTGAAATGCCACCGCAGCCTGAAAAAAAGATGACAACTCAAAAAACAATGTACAATTAGAAAACAGCCTTAATCTCATCCTTGTGTTCAAATCCCTCCATGGCCTCGCCAATCCCTATCTGTGTAACCTCCTCCAGCCCTACAACCCTCTTGTGCATTCCCAATTTCCTTCGTCCCGCCATTGGTGGCCATATCTTCAGCTGTCTTGGCCCTAAGCTCTGAAATTCCATCCCAAAACCTTTCCGCATCTCTACCTCTCTCTCTTTTAAGATGCTCCTTAAATCTTACCTCTTTTGACCACTTGTCCCAATATCTCCATACATGGCTCGGTGTCAATTTTTTTCTGAAAAAGCTCCTGGGAAGCGCCTTGGGACAGTTTACTACGTTAAAGGCGCTATATCAATGCACGTTGTTGTTGTTAAGTAAAGGCCCATGACCAAGGCCACTACTTCAAGGTGACTGAATAAGTTATTTTTTTTCAAATTATATTGCATTTCAGGATTGTTAATGTTTTAGGACCATATTCTGCAATTCAGGTTCGTTTTCTGTGTAATGTCGCTTTTTATTCATTCCATAGAAACGTAGAAACATAGAAAATAGGAGCAAGAGTAGGCCATTCGGCCCTTCCGGCCTGCTCCGCCATTCAAAATGATCATGGCTGATTGTCGAACGCAGTACCCTGTTCCCGCTTTTTCCCCATATCCCTTGATCCCTTTAGCATTCCCACCTTAAACTATCTCCTACTCTCTCCATCATTACTCAGTATCAGATAAATCCTCCACATAGATTTGAATGCACAATAATTTAAATCTGAAAGCCTGAGTAGAGGCAAGAGCAACTGCGCTCGACATGGAGGCAGCGTTCGTATGAGTATGGCACCGAGAAGCCCCTGAAAAAGTGAGGGGAACGCAGGGTCCAAGGGAAATGCCTTTCAGTAGCCGTGGTCATACCTGACACATAGTGGGAGAACCTTCACCACACGGACTGCAGTGGTTCAAGAAGGCGGCTCACCACCACCTTCTCAAGGGCAATTAGGGATGGGCAATAAATGCTGCCAGTGACACCCACATCCCATGAACGAATTAAAAAAAATAGGAAGATGGTTGCGATTGTCGGAGGTGAATCGTCACAGCTCCAGGACATTGCTGCAGGTTTTGCTCAGAGCATCACCTTCAGCCCAACTATCTTCAGGTGCTTCATAAATAACCTTTCCTCTGTCAATAAGGTCAGGCGCAGGGCTGTATGCTGACAATTCCACAGTCATCACCTCCATTCACAACTCCTCCGATAATGGAGCATTTCCATCCCAGCCCACAGTAAGACTTGGGCATGGGCTTACAAGTGGCAGGTAACATTTGTGCCACATAAGTATCAGGTAATGACAAGAGAAAGCCCAGCTGCCCCCTCTAACCTTTCAACGGCAGCACCATCACCAAGTCATCGACATTCTGGGAGGTCACCATTGACCGGAAAGTTAACTGGGCCAGTCATATCTACACTCTGGCTACAAGATCAGAGCAGAGGCTGGGTAATCTGACACCAGCCTCTCACCTCTTGGCCCCCCAATGCCTCTCCACCAGCTACAAGGCTAAAGTCTGGAGGGTAATTGAATACTCACCACTCGCCTGGATGGGTGCAGTCTCAACAATACTCAAGAACTTAACACCATCCAGAACGGAGCAGCCTGCTTGATTGGTGCCCCTGCCAATGGACGCAATATCCACCCTTTCCACCAATGGCGTAATTGTGGCTGCAGTATGTCCTATTTACAACATGCACTGCAGCAACTCACCAAGTTTACTTCGACAACCCCTCCCAGCCTCGCAATCCTCATCACTGAAAATATTGTGGGAAACCATCACATCTAAGTCACATGCCATATTAATTTGTAACATATTCTGTTGTTCCTTTATTGCTGTTGGGTCAAAATCCTAGAATTCCCTACCCAATACCACCGTGGGGGCACCATCATCACGAGGACCGTGGTGATTCAAGGAGACTGCACAGCACGGGAAGGTTGAATCCTGTGATTTTTGTTCAGATGCACGCACACTGCCTGAATCATAGAAGGAGGCCATTCAACAACAACATCATGCCTGTGAAACGCTTACTGTGCACAAAGCGCAGATGGTTGCCATTTGTGTGCTTGTTTTGTGCATTTCATTCTCCGTCCCTCTTATATGCAAAAAGAGAAAGTACGGACACATACAATGCAGCAACATTGAAAGCCAGTCTGACTCATGCTGCAGTACAGTTTCACAAGCGCTGACCACTCACATATATCTCGGTGAACTGGCCTTTCATCGCGTAGGAAGCTGGAAATTGAATATAGAAAGGCTATTTAACCATGGGGTGGAATCTCTCACTGCTGAGCTCGATCCTCCTCTCACCAGACATCCCTACAAGTGCACTTTTCAACAATTCTTTTCAATGGGCCCCAGTTTGGAAATGAGGTCTTGGGTGTGCCAATCTCAATCAGTTGGAACCGACCTTATGTTGTAGTAACATATCGTAACAACGTGATCCCTTTCAAAATTTTTTCCAGTACGTTTTCTTTCCCCAGTATGAGTATATAAAGGTAATGAAGGAAGTAGGTACAGAGGGTAAAAGGCACGCCTGTAAGAAAAGTCCAGTCATGATCTGGGAGCGCTCGGGGAATTAAAAACGTATTTAAAAAGATTACGTTTTTTCTGATTACGACATTTCTCGCATTGCTGGTGTCAAAATTGAGAGAAGTGGAAATTCCACTCTGAACCAAGTGACTTCAAGCAACGGCATTGCCTCACACTGCTCTGCCCATGGTTAGGAGCACAATTGTCCACATAGTAAGATTTTGACCAGTGGTAAGTATGTGAATAATGCATCCGGCTTATTAAGAATTTATTAACTTCTTGCGCTAATAATGGATTTAACAAAAAAAATGTGTTGGCTTAGCTCCATGTCTGCCTCAGGCTGTCTATCTTTACATCCAGCGCAGTCTATTATGTTTCTTTTACATCTGTTCTGTCAGTCACATATGCCATAGTCGTTCAAAAATGTCTGACATATTTAAAATCCAAACCTTTTATAGTTTTTTTTCAAATTATAAATTATAAATGATGAAGTTTCCAAACACAATGCATTACTTGTGGATTAAAAACTGCTTGATGAGGAATTTTGATTTATATGTTTACATACTGTACGGCCATATTCATGGCAGCAAATCAAGTTCTTTTTAATAAATAACAAAAGGCACAAACATTTGGCTGTCCGACACGGTCCCTTAGCAACCTGATAACATGTCCAACGTTACATTGGTTTTGATTTGTAGGTGCTTGCTTAGCCTTGCGGCATGCATCCCAAACAGGGAATGAAGACCTTTTATTCTTGTCTTCTGCCATAATGGACCAGAACATCAATGCAAACCATAAAAGAGAGTAAACAAATAATCGTATGTCTTACCTGGCCCTTGAGGATCAGTTACGAAAATAATTGCCATATTTGTTTCAATTGGTTCGTCACTTTTGACATTCCACTGGCTTAACCTATATGTTGCCATTCAAGTTTGGCTCAGTGGTAACACTCTCACCGCTGAGCCAGGAAGTTGTGAATTAAAGCCCCACTCTAGTACCTGGGCACATAAGATAGACCATGAGGGAGTGCTGCATGGTTGGAGGTGCGCTCCTTTGGATGGGATGTTAAACCAAGGTCTTGTGGGCCTGTTCAGGTGGATCTTAAAGATTTATAGAACTACTCAACACAGAACATTAAGTTTCTTCTGGCGTATGAGCCAATATTCTCCCCTTAACCAACACTGCCAAAATTACATTAATTGTATGTTAAGTGCTTTGGGACATTTCTAAGGGACATGATACGTTGCTGTATAAATGCAAGTTCACACTTCCTTATCTGTGCCCAACACTGTACCTGATATTGCTATCCAAGTAGGACTGGGCCATGGGCATAACAATTGAGAGCATTGTCGATCTACATAAGGCAGTCGATAATAAATCCAGTGAGGAATTCAGCAGAAAATTCATTACCCAGAGAGTGGTTAGAATGTGGAGCTTGCTACCATGTGAATAGCAGAGATGCATTTAAGGGCAAGCTGGAAAAGTAAATGAGGGAGAAAGGAATAGAAGGATATGCAGAAAGGGTTAGATGAAGGAGGGTGGGAGGAGGCTCATGTGGAGCAAAAACACCAACATAGACCAGTTGGGCAGAATGGCCTGTTTCTGTGCTGCAAATTCTATGTCATTTTATATTATATATAATCTTGATAACCACTGCTAGTACCATCATTATGTTGCAAGTTTGCTGTAAATATTCTTGCTGCAAATTACAAAGCTCTGACCTGGAGCAAACTGAAGCAGTTGTTCTGTATAATTGGCAAGTAAGTGTGCCAAGAGCTGCAGCATGGCCAGGCAAGGGCCTACTGATCTCCCTGGCATGCCTTCTTTCATCTTGTACCCATGAAACTGAGGTGTTATTGAAACAAACTCACTTTAAGGAGTGAGCAAGCATGGCCAACAACAATTTTTCCCCCAAAATTAACATTTTCAGAAAAAAATTCCAGAAATATAAATCAGATGTTTCACTGAAAAGATATTGTAAACATTACAGAAAAAAACTTCAAATACCGTGTAAGAGCTCAGCTCCCATGGAGCTTTCCTCACACACGTTCCAAATGTGGTCAAAAGGGAATTGTGAGTGGTGTGTATTTAAATATTTTTTGCACCATATCTTAGTTTTAATGAGTCTTGCAGATAAAATCGGCACAAGTACTTTAGCTTATTAACAACAGCAGATAGGGAAGAAACCGATATTGGGACTCCACTCTCAATCCGCTGCTTCAGATATACTCCTGCTCCCCGGATTTATGAAACTGGGGAATTGGCCTTAGTATCGCCATTTATATCTCAAAATGGTATATTTATACTTCAAAAGTATGGCATAACCTATAAAATGGAGGAATGTTTTGAACAAAAAGTATTCCCCATACTTTCCTTCCTCTTTAAGGGTATGCATGTAAGGAATCTTACAACACCAGGTTATAGTCCAACAATTTTATTTTAAAATCACAAGCTTTCGGAGATTATCTCCTTCATCAGGTGAGTGAGTGAAAGGTTCTCAAATCGCATATCTTATATTAGGCTGGGACACCATCACACCAATCAAAGGTGTCGTTGGTGTTCAGACAGGTTAGCCACGGAAAACAATAGGTCCCAGTATGCTGAATACACATTGTGTCAAATTATACAGACAGAGAGAAAGAGACACAAAAGGCAGAGAGAGAGAATATTAAAAACAGATAACTTTTTTTTCCCCTTGCTGGTGGGGTTACGTGTAGCGTGACATGAACCCAAGATCCCGGTTGAGGCCGTCCTCATGGGTGCGGAACTTGGCTATCAATTTCTGCTCGACGATTTCGCGTTGTCGTGTGTCTCGAAGGCCGCCTTGGAGAACGCTTACCCGAAGATCGGTAGCTGAATGTCCTTGACTGCTAACAAAGGATGAACGGACACCACGCAACAATCGCTAGACAGGAGGGTTCCCTCCCAGTCGGGGAACACTTTAGCAGTCAAGGACATTCAGCCACCGATCTTCGGGTAAGCGTTCTCCAAGGCGGCCTTTGAGACACACGACAACGCAAAATCGTCGAGCAGAAATTGATAGCCAAGTTCCGCACCCATGAGGACGGCCTCAACCGGGATCTTGGGTTCATGTCATGCTACACGTAACCCCACCAGCAAGGGGAAAAAAAGTTATCTGTTTTTAATATTCTCTCTCTCTCTCTGCCATTTGGGTCTCTTTCTCTCTGTCTGTGTAATTTGACACAATGTGTATTCAGCATACTGGGACCTACTGTTTTCCGTGGCTAACCTGTCTGAACACCAACGACACCTTTGATTGGTGTGATGGTGTCCCAGCCTAATATAAGATATGCGATTTGAGAACCTTTCACTCACTCACCTGATGAAGGAGATAATCTCCGAAAGCTTGTGATTTTAAAATAAAATTGTTGGACTATAACCTGGTGTTGTAAGATTCCTTACATTTGTCCACCCCAGTCTATCACCGGCATCTCCACATCATGGCTTTAAGGGTATGCAACATGCTTCAAGTATACATTTGTTTTTCACAGGGAGGTGACATTGTTGTTGCTTACAGATGCTTGTTTACACTAAGTACTTCATGGGGCATCACAGTAACTCTGAGCTGGCCCATGAATATGCCGCACAAGGAGATGATAGTCCACAAGTACATTGCAGCTTCTTTTTTAATGAGACGCTGTTAACGAGATTAGAAATATTCCAGATTTCCTGTTGAAAGTCACCTGAGAAAAAGTTCACTGAATAATATTTTGGCCCAGCAGAAAATAAAATGTATTTGTGTTTAAAAGGGGAAGGGACATCCAAAAAGTGATGAACAGCTTCATAGTTTATGAATCAATGTTGAATTCTTCAAGTAGAATTTTCTGCATTGAGAATTACATAGATTACATATAGCACAGAAACAGGCCATTCCACTCAACAGGTCCATGCTGGTGTTTATACTCCATTTGAGCTTCCTCCCTCAGTAGTTCAACGAACCCTATCATCATGTCCTTCTATTCCTTTCTCCCTCATGTGTTTATCTAGCTTTGCCTTAAATGCATCTGTGCTATTCACCTCAAGTACTCCTTGTAGTAGCGGCTTCCACATTCTAACCATTTTCTGGATAAAGAAGTTTCTCCTGAATTCCCTAATGGATTTATTACCAATTATCATATATTTATGTCCCCTAGTTCTGGTCTCCCCGGCAAGTGGAAACAATTGTTCTACGTCTACCCTACCAAATACTTTCATAATCTTAAAGACCTCTACCAGTTCACCCCTCAGTCTTCTCTTTTCTAGAGAAAAGAGGCTCAGCCTGTTCAATCTTTCCTGATAAGTAAAACCTCTCAGTCCCAGTATCCTCATAGTAAATCTTTTTTGCACTTTCTCCAGAGCATCTATATCCTTTTATAATATGGAGACCAGAACTGTTCACAATACCCAAGTGTGGTCTAACAAATGTTCTATGCGAGTTTAACATAACTTCTCTGCTTTTCAATTCTGTCCCTCTAGAAATGAACCCCAGTGCTTTGTTTGCTTTTTTTTTGTCGCCTTATTAACCTGTGTTGCTATTTTTAGTGATTTGTGTATCTGTACCCCCAGATCCCTCTGCTCCTCTACCACATTTAGACCCTTGTTTTCCAAGAGTATGTGGCCTCCTTAGTCTTCCTACCAAAATGTACCACCTCACACTCATCTATGTTAAAATTAATTTTCCAATTACATGCCCATTCTGCAAGTTTATTAATGTCTTCCTGTATTTTGTCACATTCCTCCTCAGTATTAACAATACCCCCAATTTGGTGTCTTCCTCAAATTTTGAAATTGTGCTTCTGGTTCCCAGTCCAAATTGTTTATGTAAATGGTGAACAACAGTGGTCCCAGCACGATCCTTGTGGAACACCACTTCACTCAGAGGGTGGTTAACCTATGGAATTCTCTACCACAGAAGGCTGTGAAGGCCAAGTCACTGAGTATATTTAAGAAGGAGCTGGATAGATTTCTAGAAACAAAAGGCATCAAGGGGTATGGGGAGAGAACGAGAATATGGTATTGAGATAGAGGATCAGCCATGATCATATTGAATGGCGGAGCAGGCTCGAAGGGCCGAATGGCCTACTCCTGCTCCTATTTTCTATGTTTCCATGTTTCCCACCTTTTGCCAGTCTGAGTAACTACCTTTAACCCCTACTCTCTGTTTTCTGTTTTGTATTCAACTTGCTATCCATTCTGCTACTTGTCCACTAACTCCATATGCTCTGACCTTAGTCATGAATCTACTATGTGGTACCTTATCAAAGGCCTTTTGAAAATCCAAATATATTACATCTACTACATTACCCTTATCTACCCTTTCTTCAAAGAATTCAATAAGGTTGGTCAAGCATGACCTTCCCTTTTGAAATCCGTGCTGACTATTCTTTATTATATTTTCTGTTTCTAGATGTTTTCTATTACATCTTTGAGTAAGGATTCCATTATCTTTCCTACACCGACGTTAAGCTAACTGGTCTATAGTTCCCTGGACTTGTTCTATCTCCCTTTTTAAATATAGAAATCACATTCGCTGTCCACCAGTCCTCTGACACTATTCCCTTTTCTAATTAATTGTTATATATTTGTAATAATGCCTCTGCTATCTCTTCCCAAACTTCTTTTAAAATGCAAGGATGCAATCCAGGGGTTTTATCCTTTCTAAGTTTGATTGGTTTATCAATTATCTCCCCCCTTTCTATCTTAAATGTCTTTATATCTTTTTTGATCTCTTCTTCTAATGTCATGCCCATCATGTTAGTCTCCCTGGTAAATACTGAGGCCAAGTAATTATTTAATATTTCTGCCATTTCGCTGTCATTACCTGTGGGTTTATCATGTGTATCCCTTAGTGGCCCCATCCCTACCCTGATTTTTCTTTTGTTATTTATGTGTCTGTATAATACAGAAGGTTGCCTTATACTCATTGAGCCCTTCATTAAGCAAACCAGGTTTGGCACTCAATCCATTTTCCAATTATTTGTATTACTCAGGTAGCATGTTGCTATGCGACTATTGGACTGTACACTTACAATAGAAGATATTTTCCTTGTGGATACTATGCCTTGGAGACTTGTTATCTAAACTCTATGCCAACAATGGAGTTTGGTTTCCTTTGTACTTCTGTATATGGGAGTCTGACATCGTTTGCATTAGAGCAATTTTCCAGCATCTTTTTTTTCTTTTGGAATTTATGTAATGGTTTTACCAGCTATAGGATCTTTAAAGTGTAACTGCTGCATTACACAAAACAGAGGAAGGAAAATGATTGTTGAGATTCATGAAGCATTACTGCATATTAAAATGGAAACAATGTGGTTTAGAATTGTACAATATTACCGTTATATTTCCAAACTGCTAGAAGTTGCAACATAACAAATTACATTGTACTTCTTTTTTCCTGCCAACAAGAATCAAAACCATAATTTTGGTTAAAATGTAAAACGACTGAATTGGTGAGCACAGTCCAGTTTGATATCCTAGAATAACACAAATGTGTAACCAATTTTTCAGGATTGACATACTTTATTGTGCAGGGCTATAGGGAAAGAGCGAGTGAGTGGGACTAATTAGATAACTCTTTCAAATAGCCGGCATAGGCACGATGGGCTGAATGACCTCCTTCTGTGCTGTAAGATTATGTGATAACTAATGAAGGTGCTAAGCATAATAGTGTCCAATTAGGCCATTATTTCATTAACTGTAGAAGTGCTGATAAATTATTCAATTGGAGCTGGTAGGGTGAGTTTGCAGTGGACAGGAAAAAATCAAAATGACACCATTTAGTGGGCGGATATTTTCAAGAAAAGGTTTTTGAATGGTCAACTTCTATTGTTGTCACAAGCAAGAAACAAAGGTCATTTTTGCAATGTTTGTTTGTTGATGGATTAATCATCTCCTGATTAGGAGGCCTCCAAGTATCTGGTTGTCTTATTTTTGGTAGTATGCGATGTGAGTGGATTGTTTGATCTATAGACAGTAACACTGAAAGTTCCATCAGAAAGTCAACATTGAAAGTAGCTGCATTCTATTGAAATCATCACGTTTCAAACATTTGGCAGCATTTTTATTTGTGATGTGGCAGGTCCAACCAATACCAGATGGTATGTCTGGAATTTTCTTTTGCTGTGTTACTTATTGTGCAGTATAAATTTATGTTCTGTAGGTTTCTGCATCTAGTAATCTGCATGATTTGGTTTGGAGGCATTTAATTGTCACTTTTTTTTTGTATGAGGTGCTTGTGGACTGAATGGTTTGTTATCTTTGTATTGTTTGGTAGTCCACAGTTTAACTATCATTGTTTTCATTAGGTTACTGATTTACTGATTTTATTCCATCCCAAAAGCTACATGTCATGCTTGTTACTGTTCAGGTTTAGCATTTTGGACATTTTTTTACGAAGGCAAAACGGAATGTAATGTGCTTTGGTTGTGTAGTCATCTGTATTGCTACTGGGTCTAAAATTTTTGCTTATGGTTTGGTTGCATGTGTGTTTTTGGGATTTGTCCTTCCATTACACATTCCAAGTATTATATTGCACATTATCATCGATGTGTTATGTTACTTTCCCAATTTAGATCAGTTTAGTGTTTTATTTACAGAGTATTTGTCGAGCAAGAGTCACTTTATGCAACAGTATCGTAAATGCATTCTTGAAGATTTCCTCTTGTTTGGTATTTCTTGTGACATCGTAAACACAAGATTTCACCGGAGATAGTAAACAAAGGGGAATCTCCACAAATACCTTTTTGATGTCACTACACATATCGACTGGAAGAATTCTTATCTACATGTTATGTTGCTTTCCCATTCCCACTCTGACCTCTCTGTCCTCGGCCTCCTACACTGTTCCAATGAAGCTCAATCGAAGCTCAAGGAACAGCACCTCATCTTTCGATTAGGCACTTTACAACCTTCCGGACTCAACATTGATTTCAGTAACTTCAGATCATAACCACTGCTCCCATTTTATCAGGCAGCAGGTGCTGGTAATGGTTCTGCTGTTACCATTTACAGGTTCTCTAGACCCATTTTTGTTTCTTTACTTGTCCCATTACCACCCTCCTTGCCTTGCACCATCTTCCCTTTTGCCATTTAATCACTCCTACCCTCCACCCTATCACAGACCTTCCCTTTTGTTCCTTTGTCCCTCCTTCTGTCCACCTCTTGCACCAAGATCTCTGGTGCATCAGCAGAGAACCTTGGTGCATGCACTCTCGCAGGCCTGGTACCAACTCAGATCGGCAGATTGGTGAAGTCTGGCATGCAGATTGGAGGATGTGGGATTTAGTAGTGCGCAACCTTTATTCAATGTTTTAACATACCTCATCAGTGTGTAAACATAGGGATGGGATCTGCATCTGTGTTTTACGTGTGCGATGTCTGATCTCCGTTCAGACTCTGTGCAGACAGTAGACTGTTATTTTCAGCAAATAACAGGTACCAGCTACCTTTACGAGATTTCTAAGAAACATGCTCCCTTTAAGAGATTGAGGTCCCCCTGGTGGTGGAGAGTGCAAGGCCTGGAACGGAACACTGATTGCAGGTAAGTCCTCCGGTGGGCCGAAACTTGCGTCCTGCCTGCGCAGGAGTAATTGGGCACGGGGTATTAGCACATCACGCTACCCGCGCCCAAAAATGGCCCCTATCCAATTTTTTTTCCCCCCATAATCTTTAACTGCTTCCAGTTCTGACGAAAGGTCATCGACCTGAAATGTTTACTCTGTTTCTCTCTCCATAGATGCTGCCTGACCTGCTGAGTATTTGCAGCATTTTCTTTCAGAATTCTTACCCCAGTGTGTTGATTGCTTCTTGTGGATTTTGATGTATGAATTATCCTGTTATCCTTTTCTTTATTCTCAAATTTGAGAAAGAAAAGTTTGAATATGTCGATGGTGTAATTTTTCTTAGAATGTTTCCATGTTACATGAACAGAAACAAGTATATAAAATAAATAAGCCAAGCCTGTGTGCAATAATCAAGGCCACTGATTTGTGACTTTCACAGACAACTGGGTGGAATTTCAAATACAATTCCCAAATGTATAATTCTGGATAATCCATGCAATAGATAAGGAGGATGGGATATTCTGTCACCAGAAACCAATGGCCCTGATTATAAATGGACAGAATCGTAGAATGTTTTATCCCAAAATAACAGTAAAAATTTCAGAACCTTGTGTAATGAAAAGCAGAAATCGACTTGTTTGGTCAGCATAAAATAGGACCTCTGGTTAGAATTTGATTTGCTAAGCAAGAGGGGACATACTCTATCACTCCTGGAGCAGAGTTTCACATGACAGATATGTATATTGAGTATCTTGGCACCCTGTACCATCTTCCACCCATTTAGCTAAACTGTAAAATTTACCCTTAAAGCCTTCAGATTGTGTCATAGCAGTAATGGACTATTTTTAGGAACGTTGGAACATGAGTAGACCATTCAGCCTCTCGAGCCTGTTCCACCATTCAGTTAGATCATGGCTGATCGGGATCTTAACTCCATTTACCTGTCTTGGTCGCATATCCTTTAGTAACCTTGCCTAACAAAAATGTTTAGAATTTTAAGCAGAAAGGCAGCAATCTCAGCAAAACATGTACTACCAGCGATAAATTATGATAAATTATCAGAATTCAGTTGCCATTATTCTAATCTACTGCTCCAATGAGCTTCTTCAAATATTATAATGTATGTTAACAAGTGAGTGTGACCTCATATGCTACGGGCTGTAGTTGTGCAAAATGGAGTCTAGAGGAGACAAATAATGGTTAAATTTTTCCCACTCTGAGTTATTCATTCTCATCAAACAGTTTGCTAAACACAAAGATACTTTCTTTGGAATAATTACTTCACTCCGAATATCCTAAGAAAGGTCACACACTTGGACAATGATTGCAGAAAAATTAACAAAGTCTCCAAGATTCATTGACCATCACAAGGTTGTCAGAAAATATTCAACAACATTTTAAGTCTGCTTAAAAAAAAACAAGTGTGATGCTCAAAGGTTGAAGGGACTTCATCAACTTATTATTCTATACTCATTGGAGTTTAGAAGAATGAGAGGACATCTTATTGAATCATACAAGATTCTGAGGGGACTCGATAGGGCAGATGCTGAGAGGATGTTACCCCTCATGGCGGAATCTAAAACTAGGGGGCATAATCTCAGAATAAGGGGTCGCCTGTTTAAGACGGAAATGAGGAGGAATTTCTTCTCCCAGAGGGTCGTGAATCTTTGGAATTCTTTACCCCAAAAAGCTGTGGAGGCTGAGTCATTGAATACATTCAAGGCTGAGTTAGACAAATTTTTGATCAGCAAGGGAGTCAAGGTATATGGGAAAAGGGTGGGAAAGTGGAGTTGAGGTAAAAATCAGATCAGCCATGATCTCATTAAATGGCGGAGCAGGCTCGAGGGGCCGAATGGCCTACTCCAGCTCCTATCTCTTATGGTCTTATGGTCTTATTCAACCAAAGAAAAGCTTAACTGCACAGGAGGAGAAAGCCTTCAAGATAATTCCTGAGGGCAAAACACCAATATGGGAATTTGAGATGTCTGGTAAATTTTCAACTGCTCTCCTTCCACATAATCTCCAGAGTGCAGTAAAGATAGTTGGGAAAATGCGATGCGTAAATATCATTCAAGCAGCATCGCAATATTTCAAGTCTCTAGCTGACGAAAAATAGTCTGTAGTCTCTTCCAAAATGGCTTTTCTTACTTCCACGGCACACATGCCTATAACTAATTCTAGATACTGTGCTCTTTGTCGCAGAAACGAGTCATTGAAATCTTCCAGCTCTGCTCCATGCAATGCAAAGGCCATTAACGTATTTGAAAGCACTGATGGGGATCGGGGTTAAAGAGAGGAGGAGGTGAGGAGGACCCGCTATCAGGAGCCACTGAGCAGTATCCAACAAGGGAGAGGAGTCTACCACCTATTGTTGATTGATAGCAAAAAAAGATTCACCAGAATTGGCGACACTGGTGAAATGCTAACAGTGAGTATGATAAATCAGACATACTCAGGCTGATCACAATATGGAATGATTGACCCCAAAATTCCAGTGGCAGCTGAAGCTTTCAAAAAAAATTGTCGGCCCATTTGGGCCTCTGGGCCTATGGAGGGTTCCATTCCACCTTGGAGGATTGGATCAACTTGGGTTGGGCCTGTTCCCGCTGATACATCTTTGCAGACACAGCAGCTCACCCCTCCTGCAAATAGCCCTGTTCCTGGAATTCGGGACAGAGTCTCCAGCCTTGGGCGATGGAGGGCAGGCATTCCGCTCCACTGCACTTACACCGACAGGATGGGGCTCCAGGGATTTTCAGGCCATTATTTTTTAAGAGTAAAGTACATTAAAATAGGTTACATTTTGAAACTAAAATGCACGAGTCTCACTCCAATTGACTGAGGCTTGATAGGGCCTACTTGGAGGTATCTTGAACTTTCAGGAAGTTTGCATTAGCAGATAAGGGGACACACAAGCCCCAAAAAGCAGGTGTTACACCCGCTCCTTGCAGTGCTGAGAAGCCATCTTCTAAACAGGAGCAATGTCCATGACATCTCCTAACAACCAGATGTTCACTGACATAGTTTTCATACACACTATTATATAATTGGACTGGGTAAGGGCTTGTAGGGCAGATAGGCTCTCCAGTCATTCTGTAGATACTACTGGTGTAAAACCTACAACTCTTCTCCACTCCTTTTCACAATGCCCTAGGTTGTAGCCATTCTGAGCTCCATATAGACATCCTCACTTGTGGTATCTTCCACAAACCAGTTCATACCGAGACTGGGCTATTCTGCTTGGTGGATAGTCACCCTCCTGGGTGGAACCATAACAGCTCCTGAGATGTTCAGCCTAATTTGGCACCCTTTTCTGCTGTAGGGTCTTTATTATACGACAATGTTCATATGGAGGGTGTCCTGCTGCCAATTCTGAAAGTGCAGCCATGATCTCCATGTAAATACTGCATGTGATCAGTAAGCGCGCATTCACAACAATGCATTACTGGAGTGCCATGCATACTAGGTTAATACCATATAAAGCAGTGCTCAAAAATGAGCTTGCAGTCTCCTGTGGATGATGCATGATGCTTTTCAGTGAATCAGTAGAGCTAGGCTTTCTGTTTTCCATGCCATATTTCGTTAATAATAATAAAAATCACTTCTTGTTGCGCTGACTGGAATTTAATTGAAGTCCAATCTGTTTGTGATCAAAGAAATCCGCCTGAGCCTGTCAAGTTATGATCTGAGAGTTGGTGCCTGCCTGAAGTTAATTGGTTCCACCCGAAATCATTGGTTTAATTGCTGTTGTCAATCCACTGCCATTACAATTTTACCACCCTTTTAAATCTGTGCTATAAAATAGGAACCAGTGATATTACTGTCAAACAAGCAGGATTATGCTTATAGGGACATTAGTTGCCAGTCACTAAAAGCACCACCAATTATATTTTTACACTCTAGGCATTCCAACTTTAATCAATAGCAAAACATGTTGATTTATATCACTTTTGTGTCATTGAGTCTTCTATCATTAGTTTGGATTTCTCTGTCCTGAGATCAAGGTTGGAGACCAGCTCCAGGGCCTGCACCAGAGCATCTTTGCAATTCACCACAAGGAAAAACACAACAGTCCCAGACATTTTATTCATTCATGGGATGTGGGTGTCGCTAACAAGGCCAGCATTTATTGCTCATCTCTAATTGCCCTTGAGAAGGTGGTGGTGAGCCGCCTTCTTGAACTGCTGCAGTCCATGGGGTGAAGGTACTCCCACAGTGCAGTTAGGTAGGGAGTTCCATATTTTGACCCAGCGACGATGAAGGAACGGCGATATATTGCTCTACATTTTATTCCGAATCTACTCTACTGTGTTCTTATTTGCTGAAATATGGTTGCTTTAAGTAGTGGGTGTTTGTTTAGCTGTAACGAGAGCTGACAACATTGGACACATCCTAATAAACCTTGGCACATCACCTTGTGCCAAGACCGTAAGCATGATTAAAGACGGCAAGCTGGCTCAGTGGGAGTGATTTTCGCCTTCACTACCTGGGCAGTTACCTGGCAGAGTGGATCGCCTGCCCGTTGTAGAACCCACCCGATTTTCATTCCATTGAAATCAATGGGATGAAAATTGGGCTGGTTTTGTAAAAGGTGGTCGATTTGCTCCAGCAGGTTACTGCAGAGGCGGCAATGTTGAAAATTACCCCCTGTGACAATATTCAGTGAACAGCTGAACCCTACAGACCAGGCAGGTCCAAGGTTTGACATTCAGTTTGTGCTGAGTTGCCTGATCTCAGCTGGGATGTGGAAAAAGCCCTACAATTGGCCTCTTTACCTCTGGATTAGGTAATGTTAATAAAAGTTTCTTGAGTGAGAACAGTGTCGGGCTTGGGCAATGACTCTCCTATGGTCAAATGATTTTCCAACACTCACCGTCGAGGTTACCACATGAATAATAGCCACCTGGGAGAGATACCAGAAGCAAGGAGTCACAAAGAGTCATGACAATGAGAAATGCACTCATGCATGCCAACCATTTCTGTTTCTTGTCGATACCTGCTGACAAAAACCAACCCAGGACTCAAACTTCCTGCTCTGTTCTGAAGTGTTTCGAACAGCTGGAGAAACCATACCGTAAGTCTGGAGAGTAAAGCCACATCGATTGTCCAACCTATTTAATTCCGCATTGAGGTGAGCTAATTGCAATAGCCCTTCCTCCACCCCATGCCTTCTAGGCTTCATGAAAGAGGAATTAGTCCAAATATAGCCAAAGGATAACAAATCTTCTCCAGACTGGAAGAATGTTCCAGGTTACTCAAGGCAGACCATGACTCAATTTGCTAATGTAGAGTTTGTACTTGCCCTAATTGTGTTTTAGTGCTAGGTAGGTCACAGTCGATTTGAGGCAAATGCAGGTCAGTACAGCTCATTTGGTCTAAACCCTCACTTTATTTATGTGATTTCAATCTTCTGAATTTTAACTGAATACTTAAAAAAAAGTGATCCATTCATAGGTTTCCCTAGTGCTACATTGGAGAAAACAAGAGAATGATAGGATGATACAGAGATTTAGGGGTCTCCTTCATGAGGAGAGCACCTCAGAACTGAATTTCTGTTCATTGGTGAACAGAAGGTGGTTTGGGACTGTTCGCCTAGGTTATTAAAATGCTGAGTCACATATTTAAATAATGCCTTTGATTTGAATGATGAGCACAAAAGGACACAGGTTCCAAATTAATAAGTAGATATGAGATTGAGAAGATTTTTTTCTCATGGAAGCAGTGGTTGTCCTCGCTGCTGTTCCTATTCCCGAATAGCATCCTCCTGTTCCTATTCCTGAATGGCCTAGTCCTGTTCCCATTCCCAAATAGCATCCTCCTGTTCCTATTCCTGAAAAACCTACTCCAGTTCCTACTCCGGAATTGCCTCCTTCCTTTCCTATTCCTGAATAACCTATTCCTGTTCATATTCCTGAATGGTTTACTCCTTTTCCTTTATGTCGACACTTTCACAGGAGGAGGGGAGAGAAAGGGAGAATATTGTTAACAAAAAATAATTTAAAATATTTTAAGAAGCTGCGTCTGCCTCCAAAGACGGCCAAGTGGCATTAATGTATTTTTTCTTTTATCCTCTTTTCTGTGTCTTTCTCATCTTTTTCTCTCCTTCATTTCCTCTCTACATCACACCTGCCTGTAAGAGCTGCCACTGTGGAGATGGGACTGTTTGATGCATGAGATACCTCCATTATACGTGGGGGAGTCAGCATGTCTGAGTATAACAGTTAGAACAAGGGAATAAAATTGAGGTCAGAATTGGTAAACTGAGATTTTATTAAGTCCTGTTGCTAATACCTACCAGCATTTGGTAGCCTACAAAACATGTTTGAAGGTTTTGCCTTGCAGGTACAGTGTTTCGCTTTTATTGATACTCGTGCCCTGCACGTGCTGTTTCGATTAGGATCTGAACTTTAATCTGAACCAGCTCCAGACTCCCAAGAGGTTTTGAACTGAAGTATCGTAGCTTTTCAACTTTTCTGGAAATAATTCGTAGCATCGCTTTCAAGAAGCCCTGATATTTTTGTTGAAATGGTAGTTCAATCAGGTTCTCCTCAGGAAATTCCAAAACTTTAACCTTTCAGGGTCACTAACAGCAACAGACAGTTTCTTGTCTTGAATACTGATCTCTGTTCATTTCCAATCCAAACAAAGTATCTGATGCTATCTATTTGTATACCTTGGAGTTTTTGAAATGAACTCCCCTGAGATCAATAGAAGCAATTCCATAGATTGCCACACTTTGTGCAGTATAAAAGTAGTTTTCAAAGAACTATTCAGGTTACTTTTAAAGTTACACTTTTTTTTCTCTCTTATTTTACTTTTAAACTACAGCCCCTTACTCCACCCCCTACCCCCCACTGCCACCCCATCCCTGGCTCCATTCAGCCAGGAGGCCAGAACATTATGAAGCACAGCAGCCATGAAGAAGTCCATTGCTTGCGTCTTCCCCCACATCACTTGGTGGTCTCTCTGCCAAACAAGAGCAGCAAGTTCAGGTGACAAGCAGGCCTCTGGCTGGGAGTTAAGCACTCAACCACGTGAACCTTTTTCTCCCCCCAAATGCTTTCCTTCAAATGATTCTGATCAAAGGTCTTTGTAAGCACTCACTGTTTAGTCGATCCCTGATTTTCTTCATTTGACCTTCCTTCCGCCAGGAAAGCTACATAGGCACAAGAGTTGCAAAATGGAGCCAATGACTTGTTATTGGGACTTGGGATTTCAGCTTTCTACCTCTCCTCTCCCTGAAACCCACCATGATGAACTGTTCTGTCCAAGGCCTGGCCAAGCACTGATAACAACACTCCCATCAGTGAAAGGTAAATGTGAGTGATGCATTCGCTTGAAGCTATCCAGGTGCCAATCCAACTAACTGAGTTCGAGGACCCACGGAGGTGTGAGAACCTGTGCTGGTGGATGGCTCGCTATGATGTGACTGTGCACCCTCAAAGGCCGGCAGGTCCTCTGAGGAATCGTCCTCTGCCGTCACTGCGGTCGCTGAGGCCCTGTAAGAGAACAGAAGGCAATATTAAGCCACATCACAGATGTGTCATGTTGCAATGAGCATACTGAGGTGTTGAAGATGGCAATCATTGTTAACATCAATTCATATTATGTGTGATGAATGTTAAAGTTGTGTCACCAGACATTTGTGGAGTGCCAGTCTCGCCGTCCCCGACAGACAGGCACTCGAGGGCACGGCTGAGCTCCAGGGTCTCCTGCTCCGCGTCTGTGAGGAACACTTCTTGTTGTGGCCTCCTTCCAATCCTCGCATGCATTTTGCGCTCCCTTCTCCTAGAAGGGGAGAAAGTGCAGACGTGTGAGTGAGTGATGGTGAAGTGGCCAACTGATGAATGCATTGCTTTGCATGAGGCTGACCATGGAAGAGGTGCATAAGAGGGTGAGTATGAGAGGATTTGAGTACAGGAGCAGGGATTTCTTACTGCAGTTATACTAGGGCCTTGGTGAAACCACATCTGGAGTATTGTGTGCAGTTTTGGTCTCCTTATCTGAGGAAGGATGTCCTTGCCATGGAGGGAGTGCAACGAAGGTTTACCAGACTATCAAAGAAGCTGCACAGACACAAATGGCCTCATTCTGTGTTATAAACTTCTATGGTTCAATGCACAGTTCAGACTGGAAATCAAATCTGAACCTTTCCTTGTCTGTAAGGCTCAGCAGCTTACTGGATAAACTCACTAACTATGGTTCTGTGGTTCTTCTGACAACCATGGATTGCCACACATCACTGTCAATTCCTGCTTTGCACAGATTCTAGATGAATGTTCATTTTAAGTGATTTGTACCTTTCCGTTCCATGGGTCAATCAGTTGAACTGCATATTCCATTTACAAATAGCACGGATCTCCATTCCGCATCACCAGTCCTTACCAAGCACAGAGTGGTACAAAGAGGAGGCCAGTTCCATGTTGAGTGCAGTGTAGTTTCTTGACCTCAATTAGAACCAATGTATCAATCATCTATTCAGTGTGTGTTTCCAATCTAAATGTTGGTGAGTAAAGCGCTTTAACCCTTAGCATGGTACAAGTGAGATTATTGGTCTGGGCACATTGTTATAACAGGTATATTCATTCCTTCGCAGTCCTTTCACGTATCTTTGTCCTTCCTTACCAGTTTTCTCCCACTAATTTTCTCCCTCCCTCCTCTCCTCTCCTCTCCGGATGGTTTTGACTTCTTTCTGAGGTACAGTTCGACAGGTGGTGGTCACCCTCCAGGATCTTGTCCAAATGTCCATTACATACGTACAAGCCTCGCCAGTGAGTGTCATCAGGCAACTCGACCACAGGGAGCCGCCGTCACGGCCCAATCCAGTCCTCAACCGATGCCCCCATGCAAGAGGTTGCAGGATAATGATCAGGAGTGGGAATCCTGATTGATTTTCCCCATCCGAACCTGAGGCACTGAGGCCAATTGCAGTGCCCTTGCGAGCAACCTGGCTGAAATCAGCTAACTCAGCAGAGACTGGAAATCAAGTCCATACCTTTCCTTGTCTGCAAGGCACAGCAACTTATTGGATAAACACACGAATGTTAACTTTGTGTTAACCTGTGTTCGCAACTTGGATCTGCAGTCACGGGAAGCACGGATCAGAGAATCAGAGCTACAGTCTCGCAGCTCTTATGTCTGACTCATGCTCCCTTCTCTATTGGTAGACCAGGATTGTAGAATTACCTCTGCTGAACCATCAAAGATCCCTGCCTATCCTGTGTTATTTTTTGTTCTTATGCATCAGAGATTGACCTAATTGTGTATACGATGCAACCTGAAAATATCGATTGTCTGAGATTTTGATTGACATAAAAGCTTACTTTGGAAAGGGGGAATGGAAGAAAAAAAGAAAGACTTACATTAATATAGCGCCTTTCATGACCTCAGGATGTCCCAAAGCGCTTTACAGCCAATGAGGTACTTTTGAAGTGAAGTCACTGTTGTAACGTAGGAAACGCGGCAGCCAATTTGCGCACAGCGAACAGCAATGTGATAATGATCAGATAATCGGTTTTCCTAATGTTGTTTGAGGGATAAATATTGGCCAAGACACCAGGAAAAAATCCCCTGCTCTTCTTTGAAATAGTGCCATGGGATCTTTTACGTCCACCTGAGCGGGTAGACGGGGCCTCGGTTCAACGTCTCATCCAAAAGTCAGCACTTCTAATAGTGCAGCACTCCCTCATTACTGCACTGAAGTAGCAGCCTAGATTTTGTGTTCAAGTCTCTGGAGTGGGGCTTGAACCAACAACCTTCACTGACTCAGAGGCAAAAGGACTACCCACTGAGCCACAGCACCATGAAAGAAGAAGGAATGACGGAGTGAGTAGATTTGAAACGCATCAATTCTTTTTATTTTTAATAAAGTTTTAGACATTTACTAGCACGGTTTAGGGTCAATATATTACAATAATATAAAGCTATTCCTGTTATCCACGAGTGGTTTTATTACTGAGGTATTAGTTTATTTTAGCACCATAATTTGTTAACTGAGAACATATTAGATCAGTTGGCACAGGGAGACTGGACCTGCTGGCAGCCTAATTGTTAACAATCAATTTTAAACCCATAAGGTGTATTTGTGTGATTTTGGAGTTTGAACATTTCCATATATAATGAATCCATTACAGAACATGGCACAGATCTTTTCAGGTTACCGTGACATAACAATCAGTTTGAGCAATTGTGAATTAGTTACGTAATAATATTCACAATGCTTTCGGTGTGCCACTAGATAAGACGGAAAGTCCTTGCTACCCTTCACAGTTTAATGGTTTTCATCACTGATTTTCACACAAATATTTATTAAAGGCTATGCTTAATTATGTCAAGGTATGCGTACTGACCAAACTGCAGTCTACAGAGAGTACATTTATAGTAATGAGAAATGTTTATTTGCGATGTGGTTTAACAATTTTGTTAGAAGGAAAAAAATCACCTCCTTTAAGTTTGATATTTCCTAAAGGAACACAGCTATTTAAAACTCCTTCCCTTCATTCTGTTCAGTCATTTTTCCTTCTTGATTCAGTTTAGGATTTCTCAGTCTCTGTGTTTGTCTTGGTATTTCTGTTAATGAAAATCCTTTGATAATGTCCAATGTTGGCACCATGCCTCATTCTGATTACAATATGTGCCAATATGTGCTCTCCATTATTAAATATTAAATTCCAGGTAACAGCTAGGTAAAGCGTGCATTATAGAGCTTGGTGATCTAGAGGACGGAGTTTACACTGCATTTACTTCAGCTGATTGTAAACTACTACAATCGATGATATAAGTTGTTTAAAATGGTAATAGAATTTGATCGGGTGGATAGAGAGAAACGATTTCCTCCGGTGGGGAAATCCAGAACAATGGGGCACATTCTTAAAATTAGAGCTACGCCATGTAGGAGTGAAATCAGGAAACATATTTTCACACAAAGGGTAGTGGAAATCTGGAATTCTCTCCCCCCAAAATGTTGTGGATTCTGGGTCAAATGAAATTTTCAAGATTGAGATTTTTATTACATAAGGGTATCAAGAGATATGGATCAAAGGCAGGTAAATGCATTTGAGGTAAAGATCAGCCATAATCTAATTGAATGTGGAATGGGCTCAAGGGGCTGAATGACCTACTCCTGTTCCTATGTTCCTAAAATGAAATTACTGAACATTTGGACCAAATTAATCAGGACCAGTCAGCATGGATTTCTAAAGTGTACATTGTTCTTGACCAAACTGCTTGAATTATTTGTAGAAATAACAGAGACGATGCAGAAAGAAAATGCATTAGATGTGGTTTATATCAATTTTCAAAAAAACTCTCGTTAAGTACTGCATGAGAGACTTATGCCAAAAATACTGAGACAGAGACTTTAGCCACATGGATAAAGAGATTAAATGTTCGGACTGAAAGATGTGGTGAGTAATGTCCCAAGGAAATCTATGCTGGAAGCGCTTTTGTTTACTATAAATATGAATAATCTTGACTTAGGAATTGAGGAAACAATATTGAAATTTGCTGATGACACTAAATTGAGGGTATTGCAAATTATGACAAAGACCGGGAGGATATAGGTAGACTAGAAGGATGGGCTGATAGGTGGCAGATACAGTTCAATGTAGAAAAATGTAAAGTCATAGATTTTAGAAGCTTTTATGACAAGATTTTAAATGGAGTAGAGAAGCAGAGGGATATCAGTGTGCAGATACACAGATCATTAAATAAGGTTAAAAACAGGCAAATAGAATCCTTGACTTTGTATGTAAAGGCATAGAATACAAAAGCAAGAGCATAATGGTAAACTTGTACATTATGTGACACTAATTAGGCTGCACTTTTAGTATTGCATGCAATTTTGGGTGTCCCATTAAACAAAGGATATAAAAACCATAGAAAAGGTCACTGGGTTGTTACCAGGGATAGGAGTCACAGTTATGAAGAGAGATTGAGAAGTTAGGATTTTGTTCACTGGAGTTGGCAAAGTTGAGGGGTGACCTGACAGAGGTCTCCAAGATTATGAAGGGTTACAATAGGATAAACAGTGATAGAATAAATAGTGATAGAACGTTCCCATTAGTTAGCGAGACAGTAATGAGAGGGCACATTTATGATAAACACAGAAAGAATTCAAAAGGGAGGTTAAAAAACATTACACTGAGGGTGAATTAGATAGTTGCTAGAACAAGAGGAATAGGTAAGAGTATGGGGAACAAACAGAGCTTTGGGTTCAGATTCATGTGGAGAAAAATATTGATGCAGTCTTAATGGGCTAAGAAGCTTGTTTCTGTGTGGTTAAATTATATGGTTCTAAGCAGAATGCAGAGTTTACAAATGCGGTTGACCCTTCTTAATTGCTTTGTCACCCATCAACTAGCAATGTTTTCATTATAATATGGTTGGAACTGGAACTCCTTTTTAAGTTCTTCTCATTGCACTGATCTAATACTAGCCAAGTTCTACAAACTCGCTCCCCATAAAGCAACGTTTACTTTACTGCTATAGGCAACACGGTCACAGCCCTAATCTTTTCTGTCCAATGTGATAGATGTCATACATAACCTGGACAAAGTCAAAGTAACACCTGTGTGTTAATAGGGAGGTGTGGAAATCAACAGAAATGATGTCTGGGGTCTACAATTAATCAAGTCTTTGAATACACTAATCCTCCTCATATTCTCAAAAAATATTTACCCAACATAATTTTTAGTGCGTTTGTGTTGACAACCAAGTCATTTCAGCTTTGCATTGATGCAAAACCACTTAAAATGCACTAAGGCTCTAGGAAATGGTCTCACAACCCTTGGGTCTCACATCAGATGCTGTATAAATGTAGTGCAGTGTGAACATAAGTGCATGTTCCACTCGACCACTTGGAAGCCTTTTAAAATTTATTGGGGGTTGGGATCGTGGTGCGCGATTAACCCACGCCCAGTCATTGACATGCAGTGGCACCATGGAAGACAAACCTGCTGTCCTCTCTCAGGTTGACAGCATTCCTGCTCCCACCCCTGCCACTCCATCAGTGCCCTTACCGTTGCCTGTTAGCCAACCAGGCCAGACTGCTGCAGCCCAGGCCGAGATGGCGTAGTCTGCAGCCGGGCCCTCCTGGCTCAAAGCTGCTGGAGGTCGTCCTCCATGGCCATCTGCACTCTCCTCAATTGAAGGTCAGTAGCGTTCCACCACCCATGCTCCAGCCACTGGGGATGTGCCTTGTAGGAGTATTAGGCAAGGAAAAGGCACACGAGCGACAGGCACTAAGGGAACGCACAAGGGTGAATAGTCTCATTTTGTTTGAATTATGATGTGTTAATTTATAAATTTGGATTTGAATTTGCATTTGGTGGTGGTTTTCATTTTTGCGATGAGCTGAGGGAGGAAGCAATGTGTAATCATGAGAACGATTTAATGGTCATGTGGGAGTGGAAGGGTAGGGCGTGTGGGACTGTTGGTGAATTGGGAGGTGTTGTTGAGCTTACTGGTATTGCTCATTAATCATCTGATCACGCAGATCCCTGGCAGACAGGGCCTGTCTAACTTGTTGCCTCCCTGCTTCTTCCTCCACTTCTGGCTGCACTTCTTCCTCTTCCTCCTTTTCCTCTGCCTCTGGCTCAGGTTCCCACCGGATAAGCAGTGGCAAGGCTTGTTCCCTAATAATGGCGAGGTTGTGCAGCATGCAGCATACAACGACAAATCATGATACCTGCTCAGCTGAGTGCTGCAGGGCTCCTCCAGAGCGGTCCAGGCCGCAGAAGCATTGCTTGAGGACACCTATGGTGTGCTCGATGATGTTCCACGTGGCAGCATGACTCTCATTGTACGCCTGCTCTGCTTGTGTGCCTGACTGGAATCATGAACCATCTCATGAGGGGATAGCCCTTTTCACCCAGTAGCCAGCCTTTGACTTGCCGAGCCGGTTGAAATATAGGTGGCACGTTGGACTGCCGCAGAATGAAGGAGTCATGACTGCTGCAGGATAGTGGGCACTGACCTGCATGATGCACTGCGTGTGGTTGCACACCAGCAGCACATTGAGGGAGTGGAATCCCTTTCTGTTCACGAATATGGCCAAATTCAGATTTGGTCCACGCATGGCAATATGCGTGCAGTCAATGGCACCCTGCACCATGGGGAAGCCTGCAATGCGAGCAAACCCTCGTGCTCGCTCATGCTGCTTGTCTCTGACCAGAGGGAATGTGATGAATCTGTTTCGGAGCACATACAGAGCCTCAGTGACCTCCCTTATAGAACAGTGCACTTCAAACTGCAAGATGTTGCTTATATCACCAGCAGCAGCTTGAAAGGAGCCAGAGACATAAAAATTAAGCGCCACTGTTATCTTGACAGCCACAGGCAATGCTGTCCTTGTCCTGCTCAGAGGCTGCAGTTGTGGCTGCAGCAGATGACAGATCTCAGTCACCACCTCTTTCGTGAACCGCAGCCATCGGATGCACTGGTCATCACTGAAGTTGAGGTAAGAGAATTGGTTCCTGAAGACCCTCGTTGGATATGGCGTCCTGCTGGGTGCCCTGCGCCTCCTTCTCCTCCTCCCTCTTCTGGCAGCTTGTCCGCTGTGCGTGGCCTCTCTGCATGCTCCCAGTGATGTTCAATTCCCAGAGGGAGCCCTAGCAGGCCACCCATGTCTGGAAGCAGCATTGTTCAGCACACTATTTTAAATGCCACCAACAGTACTGCATGACCAGCCAGACCACTCTAAGTATAATATAGCAACTTTCTCCAAGTATAGGAAAATTTCACAAGCACCCACAATTGTACCAGCGGCTAGAATAACTAATCTAACAACTAACCTGTAACTTCTGCATGATCCCTTTAAATAGCACATGAGGAGCGGGGTGGGGAGGGGTCCTTCATGCTCTTTAACTCTTGTTCAGTTGTGGGAGGTTAGGACAGTGCATTGTCTGGAGCAGGGAATCCGAAAATGGTGGCCGCTGCTTCAAATCAGCGTTGCACACTGATTAACGTCATAATCTCCCTGCTTTACATGTTGTGGCATTCATTAAGTGCATGTGCACAAACGCCTTTACCAAGATGTCGTCCTGCGCACATCATGCTGGCTTGGACGCCATTTTTGGGGCTTATGAGTCTACGTAGCACCTACACAACGGGCACTACGCGGCCCGATTTAGCCCCCCATTACGTTTAATGTTTTTCGTAGTTAGCACATATGTGCAGAGCTCCAGCTGTCCGTGGGGAGAGGGTGATTTGGGAGCCAGCAGGATATCCCGGGACTGCTGACCCTTCATCATTCAAAATATGAACCTGTGTGACTTATCGTATAGCCATTCCCTTAGTTCCAATTTAGAGATTAACTAGTCAGCTCAGTTATTGGCCTGGACTTTTCGCTTCCAGCACTTGCCAGCACATGTTTTTCTGCTCATTAAAATGAATGGGTGGAAAGTCCCGGCCTCAGACTGTTGTGTCATATTCATCTTTTCTGCCTTCAGTGAGTCCTTCTTTCCATGAAAGCTTTCTTTAGGCATTTACAACATTATTACATATCCATCTGTTCACTTGAAGCACAATGATTTGTGGAACTTTCCCCATTTGGACTTTACTGATAAGCAAAATTATTCATTGAGGATCATATTGAATCTTATCTTTCCTTTAACTCTATGTGGGGCATCCAAGAATAACTTTTCCATTTTGATGCTCCTGGAACTGTAGCTAGCAGGAGTGCATGAAAGAAATGATTCCTAGAAATGATGCCTGTGAGTGCATGTGCTCCTGGTGGGCTGTGATCCCATGCCAGGTGTGGTAAAACGGGTAGCTAATTAACCTTGCTATCCAGCAAGTTTAAATAGTAACCAATCCTGGATAAAGTTTGACTACTAATGCTGCTGTCCTCGCCCCAAATCTGACTTGTGTCCAGTGATTGGGCTGTCATGCATTCTGTGAGCTCTGTGGCAAACTTACCACGCACAAGCAAATGCACTTTACTGTATCCTGTCATCAGTGGGAATGATTTATCCTGCTTACTATGTTTAGCAACATGATAAACAAACAAGAGCAGCTTTCCTCTGGTCAGTATTTCTGGCAAAATCCTACAGGTGTTCTTTTTCAACAGGTTTGAGCATATTGGGGTCGATTTTGACTTTGTGCGACGGTGTAAAACGGGTGATAGTGAATTGGCAGCCTGTTTTACATCCCGTTTAATATTTTCATTGACTTCTTCTAATTCGGGGGTAAGACTACTCTCAGTTCTATCAATCAAGCCGCACTGATGCATTTTGCATAAGCCACTTAAATTGTAAAGAGCACAAATTATGAAAAAATATAAATTACAAATATTTTACAAATTAAATATATTATTGTAGTAATATTCAATTTATTGTTGCATTATTAATCATTTATTATGTTTTGACCCCAGTATGTTAACAAAACAGCTAGTTCTGAAAATAAACAATCATCTGATATGTATGGAGACAGTCCTGTGGAGCAGATGTGAATCTCTGGCACCCAGATGTATCTCCAGATGGGCTGAAAAACTGTTATTGACTTGTACTACAATTTAACATATTTGTTCCAAGTTGCTTAAAGTGTGTTTGTTAACACAAAAAGGGTCATTTTACAAGTAACTTTTTACTTTAATAAATAGGGATGTATGACTCACAGTTGACACGGTCTAGTTGTCTGGCATGTTACTATCTGCTGTTCATGTTGTCGTCTTGCAGGTGAGGTTTCAGAGATCTGGGATGATCCGATGTTTCCTCTTATCCATCCTGGAATTCTCTCAAGTTGTTTTCCTTTTCAGTCACTGGCTTACGATCCTGACTTGTCTGGGTAGGTACCGGATGTGACCAAAATGTTTATACTGTTTGAAACAGTGATTCACCATCACTTCATTTACAGAGATTACTAGTTCATAAATTCTACTTTCTTGATGGAGAAACATAAAAGCTAACATTTGGTTGAATGCAAGCCATCCACATTTGGAAGTGAGTCATGCATCTTATCCTTCACATTGTCATTCAACCATTCAAAAGTTTCATCTACACTGGCATGTGTCCATATAATTGCTCACTCTCCCACACACTTATCCATCTAATGAACCACTTTCTAAGAACACCAATCACTTACTCTACCAGCTCCATTGTAAGTGCATCTATTGATCTTTGGAGGTTAGCATAGTAAGAAGTAAGGGTAGACATGCTCAAACTGTAAAGCAATAGAATCTGGGAGGCAACACTGACCAGCATAAGTAGCTGAGTTAATTCTGTGGTAGGAGAACCATCCAACTGACGCATTGAGCTGCCTCCCAGATACCTGGAACAGAGGAAGTGCACGTATTAAGACAAGTTTACAGATATCACATGAAGGAAAAAAAATAGCTTTGCTTACACAATCTATGTACGTTCCTGGTGCTGACATGCAGAAGTTGCTGTCTGTTTTCTGAAAGCATTTAATCTCTCCTCAGGGAGATCTACCAGATACCAAAGACAAGTATCAGCGTTGTGCAATAGGAAATTCCACAGGGATCAGGCAGAGACACTGAGCATTATATTGCAGTACCTCTCCTGAATGGTACAGATAGTTGAGAAATGTATTTTTAGGGCCTCCAATGTCCTTCTGATAACATTGTGTGCAAACTGGAGTGGCTGCTTTAACATTCTCCAGTAACTGTACAGAGATTGAATACGTAGGGTAGTGGGGATGAAGTAATTCAACTTGGGATTTTAATTGGAAACCATTGTCACCTAGCAGCGTAGCACTCCTATTACAAATAGCTGGGGTGAGTAAGGATTGTGATATAATGTAGACACTGTGAACAGATCCCAGGTAGTTGGCAAGCACATGTGCAATACAGCTCAGTCTTGTTGTATCTTCGGAGGATACAGACATTCTTTCTTGGCGGAATAAAAGTGGAGATCTTAAAATCAATGCTAACAAGGGAGGTTATGATATTATGGGTATTACAGAGACTTGGCTAAATAAGGAAGCAGAGTGGGGCTAAATTAAAGCAGGGATATAGATTGTTTTACAGGGATAGAAAAAACAAACAGGTGGGTTGGCTTTATATTTAAAGAGGACATATTGGTAAAGGAGTTAGGCAAATCAGAATTGGGTACAGATGAGGTGGAAGAGTTGTGGATCAAATTAAATGATATCAAGGGAAGAAACTAATAATTGGAATTCAACTTACTCAAGATAAATTGGGAGGATTATAATGGGGCTATCAGGGAAGAAAATATATTTCTGGAGATGGGAAATGACCCAAACAATTAAGGAACATACAAGGTGCAGAAACAGAGAGACCTGAGGGTGTATTTACACAAATCTTTGAAGGTGGCAGGACAAGTTGAGAAGGCTGTTAAAAAAGTATATGGGATCCTGGGCTTTATTAATAGAAGCGTAGAGGACAAAAGCAAGAAAGTTATGCTAAACCTTTATAAAACACTGGTTAGGCCTCAGCTGGAGTATTGTATCCAATTCTGGGCACCACATTTTAGGAAGGATTTCAAGGTCTTAGAGAGGGTGCAGGAGAGATTTACTAGAATGGTACCAGGGACTTTAGTTAAGTGGTGAGACTGGAGAAGCTGGGGTTGTTCTCCTTAGAACAGTGAAGGTTCAGGGGAGATTTGATAGAGGTGTTCAAAATCATGAATGGTTTAGACAGAGTAAATAAGGAGAAACTGTTCCCAGTGGCAGAAGGGTCGGTAACCAGAGGACACAGATTTAAGGTGATCTGCAAAAGAGCCAGAAGCGACAAGAGGGAACATTTTTTTACGCAGCGAGTTGTAACGATCTGGTATGCACTGCCTGAAAGGGTGGTGGAAGCAGATTCAATAGTAACTTTCAAAAGGGAATTGGATAAGTACTTGAAGGGAAAAAGTTTACAAGCCCACTGGGAAAGAGCAGGGGAATGGGACTAATTGGATAGCTCTTTGGCTAGTTGGATCCAAAATTGGCTCAGTGGCAGGAAGCCAAGGGTAATGGTTGACGGGTGTTTTTGCGATTGGAAAGCTGTTTCCAGTGGGGTCCCGCAAGGCTCAGTACTAGGTCCCTTGCTTTTTGTGGTTATATATTAATCATTTGGACTTGAATGTGGGGGGCTTGATCAAGAAGTTTGCAGTTGATTCAAAAATTGGCCGTGTGGTTGATAGTGAGGATGAAAGCTATAGACTGCAGGAAGATATCAATGGACTGGTCAGATGGGAAGAAAAATGGCAAATGGAATTCAATCCAGAGAAATGTGAGGTAATGCATTCGGGGAGGGCAAACAAGGCAAGGAAATACACAATAAATGGGAGGATACTGAGAGGTGTAGGGGAACAAAGGGACCTTGGAGTGCATATCCACAGATCTTTGACAGTAGCAGGACATGTAATTAAGGTGGTTAAAAAGGCATACGGGATACTTTCCTTTATTAGCTGAGGCATTGAATGTAAGAGCAGGGGGGTTATGCTAGAACTGTATAAAACATTGGTTAGGCTGCAGCTTGAGTATTGTGTACAGTTCTGGTCACCGCATTACAGGAAATATGTGATTACACTAGAGAGGGTACAGAGGAGATTTACGAAGATGTTGCCAGGGCTGAAGAATTTTAGCTATGAGAAAAGATTGGATAGGCTGGGATTGTTTTCTTCGGAACAAAGGAGGCTGAGAGGAGATTTAATTGAGGTATGTAAAATTATGACAGGGCTAGAATGAGTGGATGGGGAGAACCTATATCCCTTAGCAGAGGGGTCAGTAACCAGGGCGCAAAGATTTAAAGTAATTGGTAGAAGGATTAGAGGGGAGCTGAGGAGAAACTTTTTCACCCAGGGGGTGGTGGGTATCTGGAACTCACTGCCTGAAAGGGTGGTAGAGGCAGAAACCCTCAACTCATTAAAAAGCACTTGGATGTGCACTTGAAGTGCCATAACCTACAGGGCTACGGACCAAGTGCTAGAAAGTGGGATTAAGCTGGATAGCTCTTTTTCGGCCGGCATGGACATGATGGGCCGAATGGCCTCCCACTGTGCCGTAACTTTCTATGATTCTATGATTCAAAGAGCCGGCACAGGCACGATGGGGAGTAGCCTCCTCCTGTGCTCTACCTACTATGATACTATGATGATACGAGGAGGGAGACAACATTAGGATTAATATTTGTAATAGGTGGGCAACAATGGAGCAGATTACAATGAGAGAGACCCTGGGAAATAGTGACCACACTATGGTTGAGCTTAGCATCAGACTTGCATTAGACATGGAGAGAAGAACTGCAACTCTCAATTTTTGGAAAGTGGATTTTGAGAGGATGAGGACCGAGCTGAAGGATGTGGATTGGATCAGAATTTTAGAAGGGAGGAGTATAGAGGAAAAAGTACCAGTTTCACAAATACACTATTGTCAATGAAAAGTTATGAGATAGCATTTGTAAAGTAGTGAAGTAGAGAAAGAGACCAATGTGGACACTGAGTGTGGGGGTGGGGGATGGGAGGGTAATGCAGTGGGTAGGGACAACTAAGCTTTTTTCAAGTATAAAGCCACAGGTAGACCAGAAGACGGAGATGTGTAGAAGATTAAAATTAGGGATGCGAAAAAATGGGTCAAAAGAGCAAAAATAGACAATGGGGTCAGGAGTTCTGGGAATGTAAATCACATTGCGAAATCACATATCTCAGAGCAAACAGGCAGGTGGGAAACAGTGGTTCCCCTGAAGGACTCCAAAGGAGACCTTATATCAAGTGATCATGGAATGGCAAGTATTCTAAATGAATTATTATGCCTGCTTTCACCAAGGAAACCTCAGGCAGTCTTCTTACAGGGCACGATGAAGACCTTCTAAGAAAGAGATGTAAACAATAAAGAGGCGACGGACGGGCCTCCACAGGTAGCTCGTGCATTGCAGGTCACTTATGTTGGGCCGCTAGCTTTGCTAGCAGCTGCCCAGAGGTAAGTTCTGGGAGGGGGTTGGGGGGGGGGTGGGTGGTTGGAGTGGGCTATGGTGGTTGGGAGGGAGTGGGGGAGGGGATGAACTCCTGCTCCTCCTGCCTTCACAGGAAGGTTTTGAAAATCTGGCGGCCGCAGGGGCTGCTGAAGAATCATGAGTAAGACAGGCCAGGTGCCTGCCCCGCTCATTGACAACAAATTTTGCAGAGGGGTCCTTCAACAGGCGTTAGGCTCCGTAATTAATATAGGTAACGTCCCTGTAAATTTAGGCAGCCGCACGAAACGCCTAAAAAATGGGGCTGACACATCTGGCAGTGGGCCGTTCATCTGTGCAGATTGGGCGTAGGCCGTCCCACTGCTAATTTGGTCAGCGTTGCACCCGTTTTAACTCCCGAAAAGTTGGAGCAAATCATGCCAATCTCTACCCCATTGTGTATGCACGCATCCAAACAGTCAACAATTCTGCTTGAGGAATTTGTCTTAAATCCATTTCCTGTGTTATCCTTTCCCATTTCTTTTTCTTTGACTTACGCAGATTTTTTAGTTTGGTTTGTTTGATCCCATTTTCATTCTTTATTCGTTTTTTTCCCACAGGACAGACAGATCAAGGTGAGGTAGGCTCGGAAGGGCATTGAAGGAAAGCTCGTAGAGAGCTGCCAAAACTCAGGAAGTCAGAATGACACAGAACATGTGGCAGCAGTTGTGGGAAACTGAAAGAGGACAACGTGGGAAATGTACAAGATACTATCAATTAACCCAGACCTCACTGGCAAGGCCAAGAAAATGATGGAAATTAATTGAACACATCATGAAGATAGATTTGAGAAAGAGGTTACAATATTTGACCATATTATTTAAGGATGGTTTCTTGTCTTCGAAACCTTGCTACTATCCTTGTACCTTTGCTAATTTATAAACAAATGTGGTTCTATGACAGCATGAGAGCACAGTTGTGATAAAACATCTTGCAATCTTGGTAGGCAGCAAACTGCCTAGTTGGCCTGTGTCAGGGAATACTCTGCCTTCGAGGAACGTTCATTCAAACTACAATTTTATCTTAAAAAAAAGGAAGACATTTTCTAAAGGGGGAAATCTCTTGCCTGGGGATAATTTTTACACTGACTTGAGCATGTAGTTAAATGGTAGTCTGGGCATCCCTTCATGTTTGGGCAGATGTAGGTTTAACAGAGTAGTAAATCTTTTACAACAATGGCCCCAAAAAAGAATCAATTCAGTCAATCATTAGAGGCCGAACTGGAAAATTATTGTTGTGTTTACCAGCGTAACAACAGCAAATACACTTCAAATCAGTTGTGATGTTATAAGAGAATGGGTAAACTTGGGTTATATTCTCTGGAGATGAGTAAGTTAAGGTAGAATCTGAATGAGGTGTTCAAAATAATGACAGAGTAGATAGGGAACAACTTCTCTGTCTAGTAGGAAAATCTACTGCAGCCAACAGTGGCTCCCTTTCAAGAGCAAGGAGGGGAGCCACCTCAGACCCATGACCCTTTTGTACCACAGCAGCAATCAATCACCTTTTGTGATACTGGCCCTCAGATTGGACCTAGCAGAAGCACTAAAATGGTTGAAACGAGAGCATGGTTAGACACGCAGGGAGGCACAGTTTGAGGAAAGAGTAGGATGGCTTATGGTCACTTTTGATTTCCTTGTAATAAAGGAGAATGTGCACTTCTGTTATTTGTGGAGATTATGGTCATACAGTAAAGGGTGCACTTACTTTGTGCTGACCTATTCAATCAGATGATTAAGTCTTGCATGGTCATGTGGGGCCAAAGGGGTCTCATGTGATGTGATGTTCTAGGATGAGTACTGGATTGAAGGATTTGTTCATATATTTGAGGGCAGGGGAGGAGGAGTTATGGCAGTGGTGACAAAGGTTGAGTTTTGATGCCCCTTGTAGCTGTCACCATGGTGTCTTCCAAGTGACGGTCTTTCTGATGCTCCACTCCATTCTCTTCTACCTACAAAGCAACTAGGGCCACCTCCACAGCAATCTCTATGTCCAGGACATTTTGCATGGCATAGGTATGTAGGGCACAACAGATTACAACTATGCAGGATATTTGATCGGAAGCATATTGCAAAGCCCCTCCTGATTTGTGAAGGCAACAAACGCACCCTTTTAGGGCATGGAAGATCCTCTCAAATGACCACTGTACTAGAGTTGGTGGTGTTCCTCAGTTGCTGTTCTGCCACCTGTTAGAGGGGTCATTATTCATGGTGGCAAGGGGTACACCTTGTCAGCCACAATGGAGCATGGCAACTTCCAATAAATCTGGGATTCACGTAAAGGATTGTAGGCATGTGGTGAGAAACAATCTGGTCATTCAGCGAGTGGTTGCCCTTTGTTAAGAAAGTTGAAGGGTTTAACAGTAGGAGCTCATCATGATACATGGATGCCATTTATTGCACCCTACATTTCGGGGAACACAGTAAAGCAATAAAACTCGATCACCCCATTTATGCTGTTGGCTCACTGTTAGGCCGAATTGGATGAATTCCCCAGCTCTCCAAAAATCAGTTACCTGCCATTGCATATTGCTCAGATTGGCCCCAGGCTGCTTTAAATGAACCTGTGGATGACCTTGGCTACAGATCTTCATGTGATAGTTGGTGCAGTTCTCCTATTGCTACTTTGGTGAAGTGCACTCTTCTAACACAGAGGTCCTCACTAAGGTCTGCATAGTAACCTATATTGCCTGTATTCTCTTGAATCATAGAATCACAGAAAGGTTACAGCATGGAAGGAGGCCATTCAGCCCATCGAGTCCATGCTGGTTCTATGCAAGATTAACCCAGCTAGTCCCACTCCCTCCCCCCATCCCCGTAGCCCTGCAAATTTTTTCCTTTCAAGTACTTATCCAGTTCCCTTTTGAAAGCCACGATTGAATCTGCCTCCACCACTACCTCGGGCAGTGCATTCCAGATCCTAACCACTCGCTGCGTAAAAAAGTTTTTCCTTATGTCACCTTTGGTTCTTTTGCCAATCACCTTAAATCTGGGAACAGTTTCTCTCTATCTACTCTGCCTAGACCCTTCATGATTTTGAATACCTCTATCAAATCTCCTCTCAACCTTCTCTGTTCCAAGGAGAACAATCCCAGCTTGTCCAGTCTATCCACGTAACTAAAGTCCCTCATCCCTGGAATCATTCTAGTAAATGTTTTCTGCACCCTTTCATAGGCCTTTACATCTTTCCTGAAGTGCAGTGCTCAGAACAGGACACTAGACTCCAGTTGTGGTTGAACTAATGTTTTATAAAGGGTCAGCATGACTACCTTGCTTTTGTACTCTATGCCTCTATTTATAAAGCCCAGGATCCAGTATGATTTTTTAACTACTTTCTCAACCTGCCCTGCCACTTTCAACGATTTGTGCACATATGCCCCCAGATCTCCCTGTTCCTGTACCCCTTTTAGAGTTGTGCCCTCTAGTTTATATTGCCTCTCCTCGTTCTTCCTACCAAAATGTATCACTTTGCATTTTTCTCCGTTAAATTTCATCCGCCACGTGTCCACCCATGCCACCAGCCTGTCTATATCCCCTTGAAGTCTATCATTATCCTCCTCACTGTTCACTACACTTCCAAGTTTTGTGTCATCTGCAAATTTGGAAATTGTGCCCTATTCACCAAGTGTACAGGGGGCAATATCTTGAAGGGTGCATCCTCCTGGTACGTTGCCTTACTCTTCTTTCTTCAATCCACTCCTGCTGCTTCTCCTCTTCCATTGTAATGGCAAATGAAGGAATGTCCATTGGGAATCCCATACCTGATTGTCAGAACCACTGACTGTGGGTGGGGGAAAAAATATCCCTGCAGTCTCACAATCCCACAGGCAGTCAAAGGCAAGTCTGGCACCATCTAAGTCCAGAACAATAAAGAATACTTGGAAAACTCTTTCCCAGCTCCAGTAATCCATAATCAAAGTTTCTGCACTCTTCAGGCACAAAGGTTGCTCACTTCAGCTGTTACTGAGGAATTTCAATGCCTGAGTGTCTGGAATGGGAAGAGGTCCATTCCCAGTACTTCACCCTTGCAGCAACGGAGACTGCATTTCAAGTAGTAATTCAATTGAGGTGAAGGACTTCCTGGTGTCCTGAGAGATATGACAAGGTACTATACAAAAGCAGCTTCTCTCCATCCTGCCCACTGTGACATCTCTCACCTTGCATAAGAAAATTCCTAAAAAAAAGTTACAACAAATTATTACATTTTTAAAAATAAGCAAAAAAAAAAGCAAAATTGTTGTGTTTGCACTGAGAAACAAAATCTGTTCTCCACTTAATGACTAACCAGCATATTTAATTATATTTAAATCACAATGCATGATGTTCATATGTTTATTCAAGTTATTCAATTTCAAGATTTAAAGAAAAAAGTATTGCATTGGTTATGTGTGGGATAAGTGAATGCTCATTATATTCAAAAAATAAATATATTTATGCAATGAAATTCCTCTCCACATTGTTTTTCGCACATTGGTTAATGAATTTGTGTCAAATCCCAGTACGCACTATTTTGTTGACATTGTTAACCCAAAACAGCACACAAAGGAATTTGGTGTGAAAGCATTAACTAGAAATAGCACACAGAAGAATGTCATCTGTCAGCTCTCTGCCACAGGCCCAGCATTGAGATTGCTCTATTTCTGGAAAAAAGTATTTCCCAATCATCCCTGTCTTGTGCAGAGATTCCCAGGACTGATAATGGTGGGTGAATGGGAGCTGCAGAAAGGAAAATGACTTTGGTACTGGCACTGGTATGAATTCGCTCTCGGTAACTGGCAACAGCCGAAACCAACGTTCTTCATACTAAAATTGAGCCCATTTAACTGGTTACCTGCAAAGTTCATTTCATCCCTTTCCTAATTTTGTTTTGTGATGTTTCACACATCTTTCATATGACGTGTTAATGGGCGTTTGTGAATTCTCGTGCTGTGTCTCCCAGGCAGTCAGTCAGTTGGATTTACAACTCAGGAACTGCCACTTGACAAAGTTCTCATTTGTTTTTAAAATAATGTAGTTTAATAGTCACTATTAAGTTATAGAAGAGATATGCTGTGAAAGTGTACAGTAAGGCTGACAGTGATAAAGTTCAGGCCACCACTGATATGTCTGGCAGGAATTATCCGTTTTCCTGTTGTAACCTCAGTAACCACAGACTTGATGCAGGAACTAGCTTTGTCATCATTGTCTTTCCTTCATAATTTGAAGTCCAGTTCACATGGTATCAATGTGAATTAGCCCAAATTAATATAATAGAAAATTGTGATGAAACCCATTACTACAGGAAAAATCTTGAAATGGATTTGCTCTGAATCAATGGGCATCTAGCTTACTTTATCTCCCTGATAGTTTACTGGGAAAAGGCACTGACATGAGAAACTTACAGCACAGAAGGAGACCATTTGGCCCATCGTGCCTTTGTAAGGCAATTCAAAACTAATCCTGCTTCCCTGTTGTCTTCCCATAGCTCTGTATCTTCCTCCGCTTCAAATATTTATCCAATTTTCCCTTAAAAGATGCAATGGTCATTGCCTCAACTATTCCCTGTGGCAAAGAATTCCATGCTCCAACAACCCTCTGTGCAAAGACATTTCTCCTAAGCCCTCTCCACTTTTAGTGAGAATTTAAATTGATGACACCTCGTCACTAACTTCCCAACCAGAGGAAATAGTCATCTTTTTAAAGACCTCCATTAAATCTCCTCTTAGCCTTCTCTGTTCCAGTGGAAGTAGTCCCAGTTTCTTAAATCTCTCCTCATAACTATAGTTTCCCATCCCTGGCACCATCTCGGTGAATCTACACTGTATACTCATTGTGGCTTTACTGTCCTTTCTATAATGGGGCTTCCAAAACTGCACACAGTATTCTATCTTTATCGATGTTTTGTGTAAATGCACAATTATTCCTTTACTCTTATTCTCTATGTCCCTATTTATATAACCCAAAATTCAATTTTTATTTAGGCTGTATAGACTCAGTCAGAGCAGCAGTTGTTGAAGCTGCAATTTGTCTCAGTGCCCCTTGGGTAGGGAGGAAAAATCCATTGGGGTCCGCACTCCTGATTGCTATTCAGTGGAAAGTACATGTATGTGGATGGCAATGTGAGGAGAGGCTCAGGCTGGGCTATGATGCCTTACACACTTGAATAGCTGTTGGAACTCATTGTGCACCTAAATGAATACTGGCCATTTGGGCAGGTTACCAGAGGAGCTGCCAGTGCCCAGGGGACCGTACCTTGGTATGAGTCAGTGAATTCAGAGGAGGAGGGGGACAAGAAGGGACAAAGCAGAAACAAAGAAACTCCCCTATTTACACAGCTCAAATCAAATGTTAATTCAGGTCTGATCAGCATTTTTTTTGTGTGGAATCAAAACTTAGGAGACCTCTAATTGCATGATCCAGGGAGCGTGAAGTGTCAGCTGTGGCTCAGAGGTAGCATTCTCGCCTATGAGTCAGAAGATTGTGGGTTCATCGTCCCATAGAATCTTACAGCACAGACGGAGGTCATTTGGCCCATCGTGCCTGTGTCGGCTCTCTGAAAGAAACATCCAATTAATCCTGCTCTTAGCCCTGCAAATTTTTCCTTTTGAAGTAGAGATCCAATTCCCACTCCAGAGACATGAGTATATAATCCAGACTGACACTTCAGTGCAGCACTGAAGGAGTGCTGCACTTATTGGAGGTGCCATCTTTTCAGCTGTGGAGGCTGAGTCATTGAATTCATTCAAGGCTGAGTTAGACAAATTTTTGATCAGCAAGGGAGTCAAAGGATATGGGGAAAAAGCGGGTAAGTGGAGTTGAGGTAAAAATCAGATCAGCCATGATCTCATTGAATGGCGAAGCAGGTTCGAGGGGCCGAATGACCTACTCCTGCTCCTATCTCTTATGGTCTTATGGTTTCATGAGACATTAAACCGAGGCCCCGTCTCCCCTCTCAGGGGGACGTAAAAGACCCCATGGCACTATTTCGAAGAAGAGCAAGGGGGGTTCCTGAACCAACACCTAAAAACAGATTATCTGGTCATTATCACATTGCTGTTTGTGGGACCTTGCTGTGCACAAGTTGGCTGCTGCGTTTCCTACATTCCAACAGTGACTACACTTCAAAAAGTACTTCATTTGGCTGTAGCGAGCTTTGGGATGTCCTGAGGTTGTGAAAGGCGCTATATAAATGCAAGTTCTTTCTTTTTCTTTATTTTAAATCAGGGAGGAGGAACTGTAATCCAGGGGTGGAACCCAAATCCTCCATGTTTCTGCTCCTTATGAGACTTCAACAGGAAATTGGTCTCCTGGCAAGAGGGGGGCAGGTACTTCTTCTACCCTTCCCAGTCACGTTAAGCCAGCACTTTGGAGGTGTGTCAGGAGGGTGGTCCTAGACGACCTCGACATTATTATTTGAATGACCCCCTGCCTAGCATTTGTGATAGGGTCGTCAACAGCTGAAAGTAGTGGGTGGAAGTTCTGCCCAGCTTCCTCTCTGGGTGGCACAGCAGGATTTTTAGGTTTGGAATTTCAGTCCTGCTCCATCCTGCGTGTATAATTATTATATTCTACACTGGCCCCACACTATATGCTTTAAAGAACATCAAGAACAACGGGTTGCATCTGAACCAGAGCGGGACAAATATCCTTGCGGGGAGGTTTGCTAGCACTGTTGGGGGGGGTTTAAACTAACTTGGCAGGGGGATGGGATACAGAGTGGAGCTACAATAGGGGGTGATGTGCAGCCAAATATTGAGAAAAAAACAAGTCAGCTTGGAAGACAGGGCAAATATGTAAGAGCAAGGCTGGATGGCATCTATTTTAATGCAAGGAGTCTTGCAAATAAGGTGGATGAACTGAAGGTGTTGATAAACACATGGGAGTATGATATTGTTGCTGTCACAGAGACGTGGTTGAGGGAGGGGCAAGACTGGCAGCTCAATATTACGGGGTACAGAATCTTCAGGCGAGACAGAGGGGGAGGTATAAGAGGAGGGGGGGTCGCAATATTAATTAAAGAATCAATTACTGCCATAAGGAGGGATGATATATTAGCAGGTTCATCAAATGAGGCCATATGGGTGGAGCTTAAAAACAAAAAGGGGGCAAGCACTTTGATGGGAGTGTACTATAGACCCCCAAACAGTCAGGGGGAGATAGAGGAACAGATATGTAGGCAAATCTCAGAAAATTGTGCAAATAATAGGGTAATAATAGTGGGGGATTTCAACTTCCCCAATATTAACTGGGATACTCAGAGTGTAAAAGGCTTAGAGGGTACAAAATTCTTAACGTGCATCCAGGAGAGCTTTTTGAGCCAGCATGTAGAAAGTCCTACAAGAGAGGGGGCGGTACTGGACCTAATTCTAGGGAATGAGTCCAGCCAAGTGGGAGAAGTGCTAGTAGGTGAGCACTTTGGTGACAGTGACCATAATTCAGTGAGATTTAAGGTGGTCATGGAAAAGGACAGGGAGGGGCCAGAAATAAATGTTCTAAATTGGGGGAAGGCCGATTTTAATAGGATAAGGCAGGATCTGGCCAAAATGGACTGGGATCAGCTGCTTGTAGGAAAATCCGCATCGGAGCAATGGGAGTCTTTCAGAAGGGAGATTGAGACCATACAATGGCAACATGTTCCCGTAAAGGTCAAGGGTGGTTCCAAGAACTCCAGGGAACCTTGGATGTCAGGGGATATACGAGAATGGATTAGGAAAAAAAGGAGGGCTTTTGGCAGATACAAAAGGCTAAGGACGGAGGAAGCCCTAGAGGAGTACAAAAAGTGCAGGGGGATACTTAAAAAAGAAATTAGGAGATCAAGGAGGGGCCATGAAAAAACACTGGCGAGCAAAATAAAGGAAAATCCTAAGATGTTTTATAAGTATATTAAGGGTAAGAGGATAACTAGGGAAAAAATAGGGCCCATTAGGGACAAAAATGGCAATCTGTGTGTGGAGCCGGAAGATGTAGGAGGGGTTCTAAATGATTTTTTTGCATCTGTTTTCACTATGGAGAAGGACGACGTAGACATAGAAATACGACAGGGGGCTGTGATATACTCGAACATATTAACATCGAGCGGGAGGAGGTATTGGCGGTTTTAGCAGGCCTAAAAATGGATAAATCCCCAGGCCCGGACGAAATGTATCCCAGGCTACTGTGTGAGGCAAAGGAGGAGATTGCGGGGGCTCCAACACATATATTCAGAACCTCTCTGGCCACAGGGGATGTGCCAGAGGACTGGAGAACCGCTAATGTAGTACCATTATTCAAGAAGGGGAGTAGGGAAAAACTGGGGAACTACAGGCCAGTGAGCCTAACATCAGTGGTAGGAAAATTATTGGAAAAAATTCTGAAGGACAAAATTAGTCTCCACTTGGAGAAGCAAGGATTAATCAGGGATAGTCAACATGGCTTTGTCAAGGGAAGATCATGTCTGACTAGTTTGATTGAATTTTTTGAGGGGGTGACTAGGCGTGTGGATGAGGGTAACGCAGTGGATGTGGTATACATGGATTTCAGTAAGGTCTTCGATAAAGTCCCGCACAGGAGACTGGTCAAGAAGCTACGAGCCCATGGAGTCCAGGGTGCCTTGGCACTTTGGATACAAAACTGGCTTAGTGGCAGAAGGCAGAGGGTGATGGTCGAAGGTTGTTTTTGTGACTGGAAGCCTGTGGCCAGTGGGGTACCACAGGGATCTGTGCTGGGGCCCTTGCTGTTTGTGGTCTACATTAACGACTTGGATATGAATGTAAAAGGTATGATCAGTAAGTTCGCTGATGATACAAAAATTGGTAGGGTGGTAAATAGCGAGGAGGATAGCCTCAGTCTGCAGGACGATATAGATGGGTTGGTCAGATGGGCGGAACAGTGGCAAATGGAATTTAACCCGGAAAAGTGCGAGGTGATGCACTTTGGAGGGACTAACAAGGCAAAGGAATACACAATGAATGGGAAGACCCTAGGCAAGACAGAGGGTCAGAGGGATCTTGGTGTGCAAGTTCACAGATCCCTGAAGGCGACGGAACAGGTAGATAAGGTGGTAAAGAAGGCATATGGGATACTTGCCTTTATTAGCCGAGGCATAGAATATAAGAGCAAGGAGGTTATGATGGAGCTGTATAAAACACTGGTTAGGCCACAGCTGGAGTACTGTGTGCAGTTCTGGTCGCCGCACTACAGGAAGGATGTGATCGCTTTGGAGAGGGTGCAGAGGAGATTCACCAGGATGTTACCAGGGCTGGAGTGCTTCAGGTATGAAGAGAGACTGGGAAGATTGGGTTTGTTTTCCTTGGAGCAGAGGAGGCTGAGGGGGGACATGATTGAGGTGTACAAAATTATGAGGGGCACAGATAGGATGGATACTAAGGAGCTTTTTCCCTTCGTTGAGGGTTCTATAACAAGGGGGCATAGATTCAAGGTAAAAGGCGGGAGGTTTAGAGGGGATTTGAGAAAGAACTTTTTCACCCAGAGGGTGGTTGGAGTCTGGAACTCACTGCCTGAGAGGGTTGTGGAGGCAGGAACCCTCACAACATTCAAGAAGCATTTGGATGAGCACTTGAAATGCCATAGCATACAAGACTACGGACCAAATGCTGGAATATGGGATTAGATTAGACTGGGCTTGATGGCCGGTGCGGACACGATGGGCCGAAGGGCCTCTATCCGTGCTGTATAACTCTATGACTCTATGACTCTAAGTTCATTCCTGTGCTCCCCCTAAAAAAAAATTCAAGTAATGCTTTAATATCTCTATACTCCTCAATCCCCCCTTCTCAACAGATACTGGATTCAGCTCCCTCTTAAAGATGTTATTTGAGCCTGAATATACTACTTTTTCTTGTGGTGGTGGGGGATGCCATCCTATATGTTTGTGGGAAAAACTTTCATGGGATTTCGCGCCTCGCTCAAGGTTTGTGAATTTTATACATGTGCCATTTGAGTCCTCTGCTCATTGTTTAAACAACAAATTTTACAGGAGGGTGTCACAAGGCAGAAGCACATGAAGGGATTTGTCTGGCATCATAGATTGCACTGGTGAAACTTGAGTAGTTTAATCAACATCAGCTGAACCCCATGTTATATTACAGTCTTGAAACACAATTCAGTCAGTGTTGCTCTGTATTTTTTTAATTCCTTTGCAGGATGTGGGCATCACTGGCAAGGCTGGCATTTATTGCCCTTCTCTGATTGCCCTGAGAAGGTGGTGGGCCTTCTTCTTGAACTACAGTGTGGCTTGTTAGGCCATTTCAGAGACAACCACATTGGTGTGGGACTGGAGTAAACTGGGCCAGGACAGCAGGTTTCCTTCCTTAAAGGACATTAATGGGTTTTTACAGCAATCTGACAGCTTTACGGCCACTTTTACTGATACCAGTCTTTTTATTTCCAGATTTTTTTAAACTGAGTTTAAATTCTTAAACTGCTATGGTGGGATTTGAACTCATATTCCACTGTATTATTAGTCTAAGCCTCTGGATTACTAGTCCAGTAATAAAACCACTACACTACCATTCCCCATGTTGTTCTTCAGAACATTCATATGCAGAAAGATTTTGTGGCACGATTTTACTCTATGCCCATTCAGGTTTTGTTGCCACCAATTGGTGTCATAGGATTGTGGAATGGAGCGCGACAAAAATGATAGTATAACTGGAGTCACGCCCAGGTCCGACTCTGGAACACGGTAATGAGATGGTCCCTCGGAGAGGTTGTCTCACATTGATTAAATGTGGCACGGTGTGGTGTATTAGCAGTTCCTTTTTAATGTTTGGAGAAAGCCGATGCTCTTCAACTCTCATGCTATTAAAATGTTAAAAATTTATCATCCAGACATGGAGCCAGGCAAAGTAATACAAGCATGAATTGTACCTTATTCCCACTGATCTTAGACTGGCAGCACTGACAATTGTAGCATAAATCACTTGATTTGAATTGAAATTCTGTTGTACCATATTACATTGGGATTTATTTCACTGCATGTTAAAAGTAATAGTGAACCTTGCACATAATATAATAGCACAGCCATAGCTTTATTAGAGCTGGTGTATAAGACGTGTCTGCTACATTTTTAAATGCAATGCGTGGAAGTAAGCTGCTCGATTGTCCTTCCATTGCTTTCAATCGGGCAGGTTCCTTTACAGGTGTGCATTCTGACCCATCCGATTTTCTGATATTCCCTGCACCCAGGCAATCCAATGCCTCTGGACACAGACTCAGGAAAATCTCTCTTAGTTGACAACTAGGAATTCAATCATTTCATTAATTAGTAGATATGAGCAAAGAGGCCTTGGCTTCTATATTTGCTTTAATTCAATCAGACCTGACCGGAGCCCATTGAACTCAAAGTTAAATGCAATGTTTACATGGAAATCAATAGTGGAATGAAAACTTGTCTCAGTTCCAGGTTTCCAGTCCAAAAAGTGCAATCTCTGCCAATGTAAAATAAATTGTACTCATCTGCGTGCAAACTTAACAAAAGCCCTTATCGCTTGAATTAACTGGCAACGAGTACTTTAAAAGTACAAAGGCACTTACCTTCCATTAGTAGGGTGCGATCTTTTATCTGCTCTACATAAATGTGCAAGTAACTCCATGCCACTGCTTCATGTATCATGTTACCATACCCCAGCGGATTTGTAGTTATGTCACCAGTTTGTCATTTTTGTTCATGTGATTTTTTTTGTGTAGTATATGTCATAATGACTAGGTATCACTAGAGACAGCTGTAATGAGGACAGATCTCATGAATTTTGCCTCATTGGTTGCTGGGAGTACAGGAAGAGAACTTGTACTGTCTTATTGTAGACAAGTCTTGGATTTTTGGTAGCCTAATGCTTGCTCCCTGGCTAAGCAAATGAAGGCTAACTCCACTTAAACTCTAAGTAGGGAAAATCCAATTTGGTGCAAAGTCACAGAAAGGGTAGTAGAAATCTGGAATTCTCTTCCGCAAAAGTCTGTGGATGCTAGGACAATTGGAGCTTTCAAGACTGAGATCAATAGATTTTTCTTGGGTAAGGGTATCAAGGGATGTGGAGCAAAGGTGGGTAAATGGAGTTGAGGTACAGATCAACCATAATCTAATTGAATGGCAAAGCAGGCTCAAGAGGCAGAATAGCCTACTCTTGTTCCTATGATCCTTTGTTTCCTATACAGTGATGATCAGCCATGCCAATGGTGCTTTCTCGAGTGCCTTCAGGTAATGAGGAGAGTTGGATTAAATTTTTTTCACCTCTATAGCATCTTGACACATCTGTCAGAAAAATCTCCATAATGAATTAGTTTTAGAATGCAGTAACTGTTGTTATGCAGGCAAACGTACCATCCACTTTGCACACTGCAAGGTTAAAATTACACTTCACACTGACGCATGACATTTTAAAAGTTCTAGTTACAAAAAAAATGTATTAAATAAAGAAAAAGCTGACCATTTTTGCTCACTGTTTTTCTCTAGCTCTAATCTTGGTGATCTTGTCGAAGCACCTGACTCCATTGCTTTGTCCAGTTCTACCACTAAGACTAATATTAAGTTTTATCACCACCATGTCTATCAGATTCTCTGTTATCTGGCATCCAATAAGTCAATACTCTCGATTTTATCCCAATTGTGCTGAAGAACCTCTGAACTTACCTCTGTCTTCCTCTTCAGTCCCTCTTACTTCAACTTCACCCTTCTTTTCCCGTAGAAATTTGCTTGTGTTCAAACCATTCCTAAGAAACACAATGCCTCTTTGACCTTCTAACTACTGATCCATCAACCTTTCCATCAGTACTTTCTAAATTTATGGAAGGTACTATTAACTTTCAAATTATCCGCTGTCTTGAAAGTTATGGCTTAATCCTGGTTAGTAGGGCTTGGCACATAGCCTTTCCGTGGATGATTTCCAGTCCATGTTATACAACTCTAGAACACTTTGGTGATTCATTTGAGAATACCTTGGACCTCTCCAAAGCTACTGGTAAGGTCTGGCACTGTGCACTTCCACATTAGTTACCATTCTTGGAGCGATGCTATGTTCATAACTAACCAGTTTCCTCTCAAGTTGCTTAATCTGTGCTGTAGTTGAAGGCTTATCCGCTGACTCATTTTCTATCAACTTGTGAATTTCCTAAGGATTGTTCTCTCTCACATTCTGTTCCTTCTCCTTATCAGTGACCTCCTCCACTCATCGTCCAACTTTATCCACTATTTGCTGATGATTCTGCTCTATATTCATCAACTTCCTTCAGATTGACTCTCCCCCCCCCCACCCCTTTCCATGCACGCAGCCTCTATTCCTTTTGCACACAATGGTTTATTCACTACATCTCAATCTCCTCCATTCCACTTCATGGGCGTGTGAAAAATTGCCTCTTTCAATTCTTCAAAGATGCAGTTTCTTCATAGCTGCACCCTCAGACCTTCTTCATATACTGACATACTTGGCCTCACTCTCTTCTCTCATCTGAATTGGAGCTCCCACATTGCCAATGTTAAAGTTGCCTCTGGAAAGCATATATTAAGAACTTCTTTTCCCTATAACTCTGTAAGAGTTGACTACTGCTTGGCTCTGCTCCTTGTAGATTTGCCATTTCCTTTAAATGCATTATCTTTAGATTATGCCAATGGTACTTTGGGTTCTTTAGGTGTCAGCCGTGGCTCAGTGGTAGCACTCTTGCATCTAGGGTAGAAGGTTGTGAAATCACAATCCCACTTCAGGGATTTGAGCACAAAATCTAGGCTAACACTCCAGTGCAGTACTGAGGGAGCGCTGCACTTTTGGAGGTGCTGTCCTTCAGATGAGACGTTAAACTGAGGCCCTGTCTGCCCTTTAAGATAAAAGATCCCATGGCACTCTTTCAAAGAAGAGCAGGAGAGTTCTCCCAGGTGTCATGGCCAATATTTATCCCTCAACCAACATCAATAAAACAGATTATCTGGTCATTGCTGTTTGTGGGACCTTGCTGTGCGCAAATTGGCTGCTGCGTTTCCTACATTACAATGGTGATTACACCTCAAAAGTACTTAATTGGCTGTAAGGCACTGTGGAACTTCCTGAGGTCGTTAAAGGCTCTATAGAAATGCAAGTCTTTCTTTTTTTCTGTGATTCTCTTGACTTCACAGGAGCAGCTTGATGCAGAACAATGAAGGTTCTGAGTTGGATTGACCAGGTGTAGCACCAGCGTCTGGCCATTTTTATGAATCATATTTTAAATCCAATACCCCCAAGAAAGAACTGTACTGTTTGGCAAGCTTGTGGGAGTGGCTTAGAGAACAGGATTGACTGGCAGGAGTTTCGAGCCAGGCTAACCTGACTAAAGTGCATTCATATGCAAACGGACATTTCACATTGACAGGCTGGGTGGAAGGGAACCCAGGCCGATTGACGTCATCACCATTTAACATGACTACTGGAAACAATACCCCGAGAGGTAACTCAGAGACACTCAATCTCCTGGTGGAAGGCAGGAGATGGCCGGGCCATTGTCTTCCAGGAGAGAAGCCAGTTAAGCAAAATTGGTTTGAGATCGAAATCTATTACCTGCTAATGGGGGACATCAACTCAGGAAATGACAGATACCCAGTAATCAGCGCCCATTGTCTCTCCAGGTGCAAGACCTAGGAGCAAGGAAAACGAAATAGCATTTTTCACAAAGATTTCAAAGGTTATGAGTCACTCCAGGCCATGGAGTGGGGGTCCAGACAGATCACCTAAGTAAATACATCGATCAGTATAGGATCTGCTGGGCTCTGCGCTCTTCTCTCTGCTCCTGGGCATCAATCTACAGAGAGTCTCCTGAGGGGGGCTCGGCACGATTCAACGGAACACCGCCAGAAGCTGGGTGCTGCTGTTCATCCCTCATCAACAGACCTCGACTCAAACTGAAACTTGGATACTGCGTCGGCAGTACGGAACCAGGAGCGAGACGTGCAGGAAGAAGCTGCAAGCAACAACGGGCAATCGGGGTGAGCATATTGCCTGCGCCTACACATCCACAAGACCACTTAGCTGTGTGAGGGGGTGACTGTAAGTCCCAACCAAACCTTAGAGGGTTTTAGTGCTGGGGGGGTTCCTGTGTTCTTTTATTTGACAGGAGGGATTCTCTTATTAGGTCATGGTAATTTAGCACGGTAGGGCTTATTGGACCAGCCAGGGTTGTATGGTTTGTACTGTTTACTAGTGTTAGTGTTAATCTTATTAAATACAATACGGTTGAGCCTGAAAACGTGTGTCCGAGTCTGATCTGTCCTTATAGTACTTAGCCAGAACTTATAGTAAGAGGTACGCCCGAGGAAACCACTCACACAGGCTTGTTAGTAGTATTTCATCAATCACAGCTCTTCACCCTTAACCATAATCTGAAGTCGAGTTCATATTACAGAACCACTTCCACTGCATGCAGTTGTGCGGAATTCACACTATTTACACCATGGGGTGATCCCACCGCTCTGACAGCTGCACAAGCAACAACAGCGTGCACGCACACCTGCTGAGAAGTTGCAGTCATCGACTCCCTTTCTGGCGGCAGACCTTCCGCGATGTCTGGGGAAGAAGCGCACAGGTAAACAAGCCAGAAACCCACATTGCTGGCCTGCATGGGCAGGCTGAGCACTTGCCTGCCATCCTGGCCCTCTTGCCCCCCTCCCAAAGTGGCTAGAAAATGTGGCAGGTAGCAGATCCAACAGCAGCAGCCATCCACATTAATATTTTGTGGCTCTGCTGCTCATGAGATGGGATGGAGTAACGCAGCATCATTTACGTTGCACCACTGCCTCTTAAGTGAGGGCTTTCCATTGGTGGCGGCATTGTAGAATAGATTTAATTTAAGGTACTTGTGAGCTATTGCGCCATGGAGTAAAATGTCTGTCTATGGTGTAATAACCAAATTGGAAAAAACACAGCTTTTGATCAGCCTAACAGAAGTAGCCATGTTTCATCCTGGCACTGACTAATATCGACAGGTAAGAATGTGCCAATGATGTACTTGTTATAAAATGTTGGCAATATCCGTAGGCGAGTCCTGACAGCACTAAGGTGGAATCTGATGGATGTCATTGGGCTGGGCAGAAACTCAGCCTTCCTTCATCTGAGGTCACGGGCTTTTGTTCTTTTCTCGAAATTGGCATCTTATCATTGAGCTGGAGAGAAGTGGCCTTTTGCATTGGACCAGGCCCAGTTTGGGTTCAACGGGTTTGGCAGCACTGAGTCAGTCTGCCTGCTCTGGTTGCTCATTCATCCCAAGTATTTTCTGTTCGTTTTGTTTTTAACATTCCCTCTGAGCATAATACCCGACACTCTGAGGAGTCAAATTTAACATTGTCTTGCTGACCTAAACCAGGTTAAAGTGGCCTGAAAATGGTGTCAGGTCATTTACCGTCCCATTTGCGCCAGTGCTCTGGCCACCGCCATCTTGGTAGGGGCCTTTAAATGGGCGGCCAGAGTGCCAGCCTGTCTCAGGCGGGAGGCCACTTTTAATATGCAAATTGGGGTCCTACAATGTATATAGGACCGCGATTGTAATTTTGAGGTACATATGGGTGGAGTGTGCACCAAATATGCTCCGCTTATTTCTGTCGGCGACCAGCGATGTAAGCAGTGGTCAGTAAAGGGACCACTGGAGGCCACTCAAAAAATGGCCCAAATCCATTTCCATCTTTTATTTTTGTGGGACCTGGAGGAGCGGGAATGCCCCACCTGGCCCCACACCCACTGCAGGCCCGTACGTGGCCACCTCCTCTCCCCCAACATCGCATCCCCCACCTCTACCACCCACCCCGCCTCCCCCTCCTGAGGCATGGACTGTTGGCCGTCTCCTACACAGAGACAGCTGAATTTCTGCCCTGCCCAACTGGCGAGCCTCATCAGAGTGCAGGGTTGGCACGTGCAGCTGGCTGGGGTCCATGCAAGTGAGGTCCAGGTCTCCAACTGGCTCAGGCCTCGCGGCGGCAAGGTGGGAGTTCTCTGCCCACCGCCCGTTTCTCACCAAATGTTAAAATCGGATCCTGAATATGTTAAAGTCAGATGGTGAGCTTGGATTTGTTTTTTTTCTCCCATTCCCCGATGGCCAAGGCTCAAAAATTACCCCAGCTGAAAAAGCACATCTGTCTGTTCAAATTAGAGATTGACAGTTTCCCATAGTCGAAGGGCAGACAGATCCCATTAACCTCTTGGGCTTAGAGGAGCAGTTTATATAGAACATTCCAAGTGTGACACAACTGGCTGAACACGAGAATATTAAACCTGTTTATTCTGTTGGTCTGCAAGGACAAATTAAAGAAAATATTATTCTATAAATCCTCCCGTGAATTTAAGCATTCTGGTGTCATGAGTTTCCAGTGTTTAAAAATACCCAGCTTTATCCTGCCAATAGATACTACTGCAGATTGGCAACGGTAATTCATTTTCCTGATGCTGTTATGTGGTCCAATCTGTCTTCAGGTCCAACTTCATAAATCCGATGTACCTTCTGCCGCACTCTCAGATAAACATGTTTAATAAGAAGAATGGTTTGGATGCGGGCAATAAAACAGTCACCCATCCCAATCTCCGCACTTTTCTGCTGCCACGTTGAAATTACCCGCTGAGGCTGGGCACCCGCTCTCAAAAAAATACAAAACTTCAATTCTCTCTGCTTCTCTGATTAAAATGCGCAATGCTGCTGCATATTTTCTCTGAGAATCTTGGAGGATTTCAGCGGCTATTAGTTCTTTACTTCTTTATCTCTTCATCCTGCTGATTGGCAGGCAGATCATGGGTTTCCAGCACAGGGCCCGAAAGAAGGGAAATGGAGAGCACGTGGAGAAGATTTCCTTTGTGGGCTATTTATGGTGAAATTATAAGAGCGTATATGAAGAACCCGTTTATGGTTTTCCCTACAAAGAGCAAGCAGAGGAAATCTTATATACATACATAGAATTTACTGGTCAGAAAAAGGCCATTCAGCCAAACTGGTCAGTGTTGGTGTTTATGCTCCACACGAGCCTCCTCCCACCCTACTCCATCTAACCCTATCAACATATCCTTCTATTCCTTTCTCCCTCAAGTACATATCTAGCTTCCCCTTAAATGCATCTATGCTATCTCCTCCGTCTCTCTGTGGATAATGTAATATGGTACACTTCATGAATATTAGCCTGGAAATCAAACTAGGTGGTGAAGGGGAGAAGGATGGGCAGACTTGATTGGACAACTTTTTCAGTCCTTTTTCGTATATTCATATGTTTGTATATTATTGTACAAAGGTTTCACATATTCAAATCAAATTCCGTTGTCCACTATTTTAACAGAAGTGTCAACCCATTTATTTTAAATAGGTTAACACTTCCAATAAAAAAATAGACAACGAAAAACCAAGTGAACACTTGATAAAATTGAAAAGCAGAATCTTTAGACTATTGTAGTCAAAAGTCCAGAAAGGTTAACTGTTTGATGGATTCTGACAAATTTCTTAATGGGTTGCCATTGGGACTGAAATTCCACAGGGGTTCAACCCATCTCCCACCGTAACTCCAGTGGGAGACCAGCCAAACACCCAGACAAAAATTGACACCGAGCCAAAGAAGGAGGCATTAGGACAAGTGACGAAAAGCTTGGACAACGAGGTAAGTTTCAAGCAGCATCTTGAGAGAGAGGTGGGGAGGAGGACAGGTTTGGGGAGGGAATTCCAGACCTTAGGACCTAGATGACTGAAGGCACAGCTGCCAATGGTGGGGTGAAGGAAGTGGGAGGTTGCACAAGAGGCCAGAGTTGGAGGAACGCAGAGTTCTTGGAGGGTTGTAGGGCTGGAGGAGGTTACAGAGGTGCCCCTGGAAGTTATCAAACAAACACAGCAAAAAAAAACATATGTACACGAGAAAAATTCAGGATTGCGACCTAGGAGCTTTGCTTCCAGACCTATGTCAGGAAATAGGTAAAGTCCTTTCCCATTTGTCACACTGCAATCTTTCATCTTGAAGGATCAGTAGAACTCCTCCATATCAAAGAGACCGCCAGGCTCCACCACAATGATAAGAGGCCCAACATGAGAAATGAAATTCACCAGCCCATTCATATTAAGTACCTGCAATTGAATGGGAGTCGCTAATTAAATTTTCGGGTTCAAATGAAACTCTTAAGCAATTTGACCTTTGCTCTTGTGGTTATTGACATCACCCGCTCCTTTTGTTCAGATAATTTCTGGGTAATTTACTTTGATCCGTTGCCCCCTGTGCAATCCATCTAAGCAATTTTAAGTTAAGGCTGATATCCATCATCTATCTATTAAGCTTACAGATGGAGTTTGAACCCACAACCTCCAGGCTCAGAGACAAAAGCACAACCTAATGGGCCTACTAACACTGTACTATTTAGGGCACACAATTAATTGTGGCAAGTGATTGACCATTCAGATCTGCTCAGAAGCCAGTATTTCTTTTACTATGTACAAGTTCTTTTATGCAAAACTGCGATGCCTGGGCACATAGTGTAGAAACTTGCAGCACTTGCTGTAGTTTGCCCCAGCTCAAAAAGATACAGTGAAGTTCGAACAACAGCTCCTAAACTGCGCGCAAATAACCAAGTAAACTATTTGAGCAAAAAAATGTCTGTGTCCTCTTCTCATCTCTCATCTTCTTAGCTTTTGTATGTAGCGATATACCGAGTTATATTTTGGATATCAAATGATGCAAACAAATTGCTTCTTCCAACGCCCTTGAGCTGTTTAACAGTTGTGTTTGCTTGTTTTTCTTAATAAGCAATAAGACTGGAAATACGCCTCGAGCATTCCAGGCAACGCTGACATATTTCTACTTTACTATTACTGTGGGTGGTTCACCTCCTTCTTCCCTAAATTTTAGTGTTTGAGATTGAATATTCTACAATTCATATCCGGAGGGTAATTAATGTGGCAGCTTCTCAGGAAATACAATCCAGTATCTTAACAGTATTTCATGGATGTGTTTAACTGTTTGCAATTAAAAATAAACAAATGCACAATCATTATATGACAGACTCTTTGAAAACGGCATCAAAAATAAGAAATACTGTTCGAGGGGGTAGGGAGTTGGGGGGAAGGTTTCCTCTGATCACTATTTGTAGTGAAATCTTAAACTCAGGGGTCAATTTTGACTCCCAGCGGGTTTTGGGCGAGCAGAGGCAAGTGCAAAATGTGCTCGCAGGCCCGGATTTCAGGCCCTGGTCAGCCGCCAGCCTGAAACAGGCAGAGGGTGCAGCTGGCTGGCAGGTAGGAGTGGAAGTTCAGACAGCCAGAGGCCGCCCTGCACGAAAGAAAGGCTTGTCGGCAAGCGGGTAATTCACGGGGAGGGGGCTTCGAGATGGTCTCGTGGGAGGGTAGGGATTGGGGGGGGGGGGAGGTGGAATCTGGGGCAGGGGAGGCTGCGATTTTCCTTGCGAGGCCCAGAGGAGCATGCCTGCTCCTCCTGGCCCTACAAAGGAAAGAATTCGACTTACCTTGGATGGCCTCTTTGTCCTCCACACAGCTGTTGACCTGCCTTCACCCAACCGGAAAGCTACGGCAACTTCCTAGCTCAGGCCTGAGTTAAAATCCAATCGGAGTCCCATTGAAATAATGGGACCCCGATTTGCGCACATTTATGAGGCTCCTGCTCCCGCGGGTCCTTTGCCACCAAACTGCAGTGAGCATTTTTAATGGCGGCCAACGGGATTCCAGCGGGAATGGGGCAATAAGGCCGAATGCTCCAATGGGCAGAGCAGGCTAAAATTCTCCCCTCTTTCTTTATATTCCACTGCAAGTATTGAGGCAACGTCTTGGAACGGCTCCATGATTTTGCTGCAATTAGCGATCAGAGGGAATTTCCCTGAACACTTTTATGATTTCTCTACAAATATCGAACAACGGAAACCGCACCACAGAGTGAGGCAGGCAGAATTTCCTGGTCCTGCGCCTGGGCCTGTTGGTTGACCTGGGCACCGTGAATACAGGATAAACAAGTGGGGAAGAGCACAAGTTCTAAGGGAGACAATCCAATTTTTCATCCATCTAAATTAAGTTAGGGACTTGCACTCCTCGCCGTTGGATTTTCCTGTATTTGCTGTGCCCTGGACATCCAATAGTCCCGGGGTAGGAACAGGAGCATCTGCCTGTTTATTGAGACAGTACATAGGTGGATTCAGTGGTCCTGCTATCCCAACTGGTAGCCGTGCTTGAATGGAGTGTGGATTGTACCTATCAGGAACGATTGAACAGGCTGGGGCTCTTTTCTCTAGAAAAGAGAAGGTTGGGGGGTGACCTGATAGAGGTCTTTAAGATTATGAAAGTGTTTGATAGAGTAGACATAGAGAAGATGTTTCCACTTGTGGGGGAGTCCAAAACTAGGGCTCATAAATATAAGAAAGTCACCAATAAATCGAATAGGGAATTCAGGAGAAACTTCTTTACCCAGAGAGTAATTAAAATGTGGAACTCGCTATCACAAGGAGTAGTTGAGGTGAATGACATAGATGTATTTAACCGGAAGCTAGATAAACACATGAGGGAGAAAGGAATGGAAGGTTATGATGATAAGGTTAGATGAAGAAGGGTGGGAGGAGGCTCATGTGGAGCATAACCACCGGCATAGACCGGATGGGCCGACTGGCCTGTTTTGTGCTGTACATTCTATGTAATTGGAGATAGGGCTCGAACGTGGTAGTGACGATTCTCCAACCTACGTTCCCTTAGAGAGCGACTCCCCACTGGAAATGTGGGATTGCTGAATTTATCCTGTTGTGAAAAACTCATTGTACCACCTCTTAGTCTCAGTTATCCTTTCCTAGGACGTCAAAGCTGTGGTGCTCATCACTTCGGTCTCCTTCCTTCTGAACATTATAATGTGGAAGATTAGTGTCAGCCTTGCCTCAATGGCAGGTTCTGAATCAGAAGATTGTAGGTTCAAGCCACCTTCTGGCATTTGGGCATGTAAATCTAGTCTGACATCCCATGGCAGTATTGAGGGAGTATTGCATTGTTGGAGGTACTGTCTTTTGGGTGTGATGTTAAACCGGTTAAAGCATTAAAAAGGTCCCATAAGACCATGTGAAAATGAGCATGGAACTTTCCCAGTGCCCTGGCTAATATTTATCCCGCAACCAATGCCACCAAAAACAGATTGACTCATCGTTCCTCTCATTGTTGTTTCTGGGACCTAGCTGTGCACAATAGGCTGGTGTAATTGCTGAAAAAAATAACAATGGTCATACTTCAAAAGTAACTCATTGTTATAAAATGCTTTGGGACACCCTGAGGGTGTGGAAGGTGCTATATTGATACAATTTCTTTCTCCTTTAATAACATTTAGTAACATTCATGCCAGACAAGTGCCAGGCAATGACTATCTCCAACAAGAGAGTGTCTAACCACCTCCCCTTGACATTCAACGGCATTACCATCACTGAATCCCCTACCATCAACATCCGGGGGGTCACCATTGACCAGAAACTAAACTGGACCAGCCATATAAATACTGTGGCTACAAGAGCAGGTCAGAGGCTGGATATTCTGCGGCAAGTGACTTACCTCCTGACTCCCCAAAGCCTTTCCACCATCTACAAGGCACAAGTCAGGAGTGTGATGGAATAGTCTCCACTTGCCTGGATGAGTGCAGCTCCAACAACACTCAAGAAGCTCGACACCATCTCGGACAAAGCAGCCCGCTTGATTGGCACCCCATCCACCACCCTAAACTCCCTTCACCACCAGCGCACTGTGGCTGCAGTGTGTACCATTCACAGGATGCGCTGCAGCAACTCGCCAAGGCTTCTTCGACAGCACCTCCCAAACCCATGACCTCTACCACCTAGAAGGACAAGAGCAGCAGGCACATGGGAACAACACCACCTGCACGTTCCCCTCCAAGTCACATACCATCCCGACTTGGAAATATATCGCCGTTCCTTCATCGTCGCTGGGTCAAAATCCTGGAACTCCCTACCTAACAGCACTGTGGGAGAACCTTCACCACACAGACTGCAGCGGTTCAAGAAGGCGGCTCACCACCACCTTCTCAAGGGCAATTAGGGATGGGCAATAAATGCTGGCCTCGCCAGCGATGCCCACATCCCATGAACGAATAAAGAAAAAATTCTTTCTCCTTTAATCCACAGTCGTTATAAACACAATCTTGACGTCAACCAACTGATACCTCATGATTTATCTTGACTTCTCCCCTATACTTTTCAACTTCGTCATGACCTGTGGGCCTGACTCTTCATGCAAGGTTTTCAATAACAATAAGCTCCACATTTCATGAAGGTTTTTTTTTCAATTCCATATTATAATATTAAGTATCGCATAATTACAGAAAATAATGCTGTTATGAAGGAAATTTGGAAGGTCACAAAAGCATTAACGTAGAGGGTTTAAGTTTATCTCAGGGATGTCGATGTTCCTGTCTTTGGGAACCCAATAAAAAGGGATGTTATAAGATCTACACAAAAGGCTCGAAATTTCTGCTCTGCTGCTGGAAGTGGTGCAATTGACTCTTCTGATGGAAGGAACCTGAGGCCCCTAAGAAGAAAACTTTAAAAAAATGTAATTCTCCAACAGGGAACCTGAGGGGCAGTGTGAAAAATGTAATCGATGTCTCTGGGAGAGATTATTTTCATCTCTTAAAGTTTACAAGGCCCGCAGCAGAATCCATGCCAGCTCTTTGTCGGAGGGTGTGCTGGATGGAAACCAGGCTGGGGTGGGGGGGGGAGGGTTAGGGAGGGGGGTTGGTAGTTAACCAACCTTTTGATCACCTATCCTATTGTCTCATTCTTTGGCTCGGTGTCAAATTTGGTTTGATGACACTCCTGTGCAGTGCCTTGGGATGTTAAAGACCCTATGTAAATGCAAGTTGCTGTTGTTTAAGTGCCTCAGGTTAAGGAGGAGTAATCGGTCAGAGTTTCTGGAAAGGGATCTTCACTGACTGTGACTAACTGGCTGATCTATCTAGGAGTTAGTATGGTCAGCTAGAAGATCTGAACGGGTTTACTTTGTGAAGGGAGCGTGAACAATGGAAATACAGCTGACAGTCGGAAGGTTGTTGCTGTAGAAGGTTTGTTTAGACCTGTAGTTCCAGCTGGAAATGCGCATGTGAGGACATTGGGTGAGGACAGGTTCAGGCCTTACTGTGAATGTCACCCCCCATACACAGCCGAATCCAAATAACCTGCCATACTTGCTGACACAGCTCACAGATGAACACTGGGCACCTGGACAAGCTACCAGAGGATGTCCAGTCCCCTCTGCGACCACACCCTTGCAAGAAATCTATGGCTTCAAGAAAGAGGAAGGGATGGAGAAGGATGAAACTGGTGGAGAAGACTGTTTCACAAAGTTCAACTGCAGTCACAGAGGAGGGGGTTGGTCGTTGGTCGCAGTCGAGATGTAGTTTGAAAAGGATATGGTTTCTGTTATGAGTCCAGAAGCCAATACAGTTCGAGCTTGTAATTCAGGGCATGTTATGGCTAAGATGTGGCTTGAGTGCGATTTTTGTTTGAAACAGAAAAATGGTTAAGTGAGTACCAGAGGAAATGATTTAGCATGGATTCCCATGCAATCTTCTCCCACCTCCCCCCTCACCCCCCCACCAAACCCCCCATCCTGCCCCCCTGGGTGCTGCCCTGGGTCACAGGGTGAATATTTGCTGTGTGTCAAGACAAATATTTATTTTTCTTCTCCGTTGCAACGATTGAGAATATAAAGCACTCCTAGGTCAGCGCTTATCTGGAAGCACAAGATTAATGAGCAACAAAATAATCCTGTGCGTGTTTATTTACCCGGATCGCATTTCATGCTAAACAATTAATATTCCCGGATGCTTCACACTTCAGTAAAGGATGGAGAAGCTGAGCGAAGGATAGCCAAGTGCTTTGATCACAAAGTACAGTGGAATATTCATTGGGCTATTCTGTTAATAGAAGCGATCAAATCAAACGGGAGCGAGTCCAGGGCAATTTAAGAGCTTGCACCTTCTCAGTAAATCTCGTTCTACCAGCATAACCTTTTCTCAGCCCATTAATACTTGCTCTCAGGCGATCAGATTGCTTTTTATGGTCATCTATCTACTCGTGATCCTGGAATTCCTGCAGCTACGTGATCCATTGATCATTTCGGAACAAAGCATCCTGTGACAATCCTTATTCTTCACGATTAATACAGAGGGAATTTATTCAAATCACTGCCTGTGACTGAAGGAATAACTTTGGTTCCTTTTATAATATATGAGGCAATAAACGACTCTTGTTTTGATTAAATCTTGAGGTTCTAAACTGGTGTTTACGATTCAGGGTGGGAGCCAAATATCACAAAGACACAGCAGACAAATAAAGATGGGTATGCTTGATTATTTTATTTACGAGTTAAATATTTAGGCCAGAATTAACGTGATGAAATAACAAGTATCGAAATTCTGAAATAAAAACTTCAAATGCTGGAAATGTAACGAGTCAGTCAGTACCTGAAAGAGAAAAGGTTTTTGAGTGCGCTTCTTCATCAGAACTTAACAAATAAAGGGGCAGAAATTAGCTGTTGGGACATTAAAAGGGCATAAGGTATACCAATTTAGCAGTGGGACGGCCTGTTCCCAATCTGCACAGGCATTGGTCCCACTGCTAAATTTGTGGGGCCCTTTTTTCAGACGTCCCGGGAGGGACTGTTAAAGCACCCTTTTCAAAGTTTGTTGACGATGAGTGGGTCAGGTTTCAGACCTGCCCCCACTCAGAATTCTTCAGCAACGGCCAACGACAGGTAAGTGTAAAAAAAATTAAATCCTCCCGCGGAGCCAGAAAGAGCAGGAATGCTCCTTCAACCCCACAGGAGTTGCGATCGACCCCCACCCCCCACCTCGCCCGTAGCAGGTTCCAATCCCCCCTTCCCGAACTTTGATTGCCTTTGCACGGGTGAGCCGTGTCTAATTTCTAGGCCTTGATGTATTCAGCTTTCACTGTGCCCATGACTGGCACTGACTGGCATGGTAAATACCCAAACATTCACAGGACTGTTCCTTCATTAAAATACTATTGACCTGGTGGCCCATTCCTTGATCCAAAAATTCTATTCCTGTTTTTAAATTTTCTTTTTTTCGAACATTCCTGACCTGCAACGAGAACTGAAAAGGCTTTAGAGTTCTGAATTCGATTGACTGTTAATTGTGGGAGTAGCGGGCCAAGTCTTTATGCAGTGATGTGTAGAGGACGTGAGTAAAATTGTGAAATCAGTGTCCTGAGTGATCAAACCCAAGGATTTACTACTCTGTGGTAGTCGATCGCGGTGTTTATATTGATTTCACAGGAATCTAATTACTTTATTCTACAGTGCCATTGTATATCAATTTTGCTTTGAAGCAAAGTGGTTTCCAATGCACATTGATGAGGCATTAAATAGAGTTAAATAAAAGCAGCAACAGAGGCTAATTAACAGTGCGCATGTGCTGATGTGTTGCATGCTCTATTTATGATTTAAGCCTGGATCCAGTTGAATACTCCAGCTGAGGCCTAACCAGTGATTGATAAAGGTTTAGCATAACTTCCTAGCTTTTGTACTCAATGCCTCTATTTATAAAGCCGAAGACCCTGTATGCCTTTTTAACAGCCTTATCAACTTGTTCTAACACTTTCAAAGATTTATATCCGTAAGCCCGCAGGTCTCTCTGTTCCTGCACCTCTTTTAAAATTGTACCATTTTGTAAAAATTGCCTCTCCTCATTCTTCCTTCTAAAATGCATCACTTCATACTTCTCTGCGTTAAATTTCATCTGCCATGAATGTGGGTAGTAAGAGATTACTAGTGCAGAAAATAGTCACGTTTTCCTGGCCTGCAGTAATTGCTTCTTTTTCACATTTAAATATCCAGCATTTTGCATTTGACAGAAAGAATGGATATCAACAGAGGAAATAGGAGATGGGCGATGACCAGCTCAGCAGCAATATTTGAACTGCACATGACAGGTTGAAGTGTTCTGCTCTAAATTTCCTGAATAGCCTTTAAGCGCTAGTCAGCTGAGGTAGCGACTCCAGTCCTGAAATTGGCCCTTTCAACAAAAATAAGTAAGCCATCCAGTCTTAGAGATAAACTCTGCTTGACCTTAGTGCCATTGTTTGGGAAAAAGAAAAAAAAACCACGATAACAAGTTGGCAATTTCACTCCCAAATTTCCGATTTTGCCCATACTTGCAGTAAACCACAGTGTGAGTGCCAACAGGAAATTGGTTTTATCTTCACTGAAATTGGTTTTGCACTAGGCCTTGCACTGATGACACCCAGCCACGTTTTCTGCTATTCCACACTCCGCAATTAAATCTTTGCACTTTTCTCAATTCGTTTCAGAAATCCTAAAATGATTTTTGGAATAAATTACTACTCCCCTGATGATTCAGCTGGTTATAGCATTGAACTACACAGATCAGGAAGGTCTCAGGCTGCTTTCAATGTGTTCCAACCTAATTAAAATGAACTTTATACTCCCTCAATGTCTTAGCAAGAAAATCTGTAATCTGTTCTGAATTAGCTAAGCTCAGCTGGGGCAATTGTCGGGCACTATAATTGGTCTCAGCACCTCTAAATTAGGGAAGGGGGCAATCACCCATAGTTTCCTCTCCTGATTCCAGAGGCTTGAACACATAATCTAGGCCAACACTTCCATGCAGCACTGAGGGAGTGCCGCACCGTCGGAGGTGCCATCTTTCAGATGAGATGTTAAACCATGGGTCTGCCCTCTCAGGTGGATGTAAAAGATTGAAGAAGAGCAGGGGAGTTCTCCCCAGTATCGTGGCCAATATTTATTCCTCATTCAATATCACTAAAACAGATTATCTGGTCATTACCTCATTGCTATTTTTGGAACCTTGCTGTGCGCAAATCGGCTGCTGTGTTTCCTACATTACAAGACTGACTACACTTTTAAAAAGTACTTAATTGGCTTTAAAGCACTTTGGGACATCTTGAGATCGGGAAAAGCGTGATATAAATGCAAGTCCTTTCTTTCTTTCTGATTGGTCTCTGGTGATCCCGCCTGCATATTGTGTAAGGACAGGATCGGGCTCATCTGTCGTGCCCATGTAGTTGGCCAATGCTCACACATGAAGATTTACCACTGAGCCCAGGCACTGGAGGGCCACCTTGGGACATCCTCCAATTCTGGCATCTTGCCCATCCCCGATTTTAATCGCTCCACCATTGGCGGCCGCACCTTCAACTGCCTGAGCCCTAAAGCTCTGGAATTCCCTCCCTAAACCTCTCTGCCTCTCTACCTCTCTCTCCTCCTTTAAGACGCTCTTTAAAACCTACCTCACCTGTCCTAATATCTCCTTATGTGGTTCAGTGTCAAATTTTGTTTGGTAAGCACTTGTGAAACGCCTTGGGAAGTTTTACTGTGTTAAAGGTGCTATTTAAATGCAAGTTGTTGTTGCTGTATTCCGGAGGGGAGGAGAGAAAATTGGCTGAAAAACGGGGTGCATAGGGAATTAATAATTTATATAGAATTGCTTTTAGATTGTTTAAGACGAAGCAATTGAATTTACATTGGTGTTTAATTGCATTACCCAGCAGGGGAACATTTTTTCAATATTTTGTTCAATTGTGTAGGAGGAACTAGGTTTGAAATGTGATTTCAGTGCAATGCGGTTTGAAACAGAAGTGTTTAAGTATATGCCAGAGAAAATGACTCATCATTTTCCTGCTTGTTCATCTCCTTAATTTGCTTTCCTTTTATTCTGTTTTTATTCCAATTTTGTTCTAGCTATAGGGCAAATATTTACTGTGTTAGAGAATTTTTTTTTAAACAAATGTGTTTCTGGAACAATTCATCTGACGAAGGAGATAATCTCCGAAAGCTTGTGATTTTAAAATAAATTTGTTGGACTATAACCTGGTGTTGTAAGATTCCTTACATTTCTGGAACAAAGCTTAGGACCACTGTATAATGATGCAAAATGAAAAGATTTCTTTGTGCATTAGTTGGACAGCCACGATGACCCATTCTGAGTTCCTGATCTCAGTGGTGCTGCCATGGTGAGATGCCGAGCAGAAGGCAGGTGCTTCCCAACAAGAAAGAGGGAAATTTTTCAATGTTTCGGACCACTCCCACGAGTATACCCTTACTCTATGTGCCTTTACTTACCAAATATCTGGCTAATTTGAAGCATGCCTGGGGTTAAATAGAAAACCCTCATCATCACCATATTTCAGTTGCTGATTATCATGTGCACTCATTACATAGAATTTACAGCACAGAAACAGGCCATTTGGCCCAACAGGTCTATGTTGGTGTTTATGCTCCACAAGAGCCTCCTTCCCACCCTACTTCATCTCACCCTATCAGCATATCCTTCTATTCCTTTCTCCCTCATGTGCTTATCTAGCTTTCTCGTAAATGCATCGATGCTATTCGCCTCAACTACTCCATGTAGTAGCAAGTTCCGTATTCTAACCACTCTCCAAGTAAAGAAGTTTCTCCTGAATTCCTTATTGGATTTATTAGTGACTATGTTATATTTATGATCCCTAGTTTTGGATTCCCCCACAAGTGGAAACATCCTCTCTAAGTCGACCCTATCAAACCCTTTCAAAATTTTAAAGACCTCTACCAGGTCACCCCTCAGCCTTCTGTTTTCTAGAGGAAAGAACCCCAGCCTGTTCAGTCTTTCCTGATAGTTATAGCCTCTCGGTTCTGGTATCATCTTTGTAAATCATTTTTGCACTTTCTCCAGTGCCTTGCAATCCTTTTTGTAATATGGAGACCTGAACTGTACACAGTCTTCTAAGTGTGGTCTAAGCAACGTTCTATATAAGTTTAACTGTATGTAAAGACTCATGTAGTCTCCCTCAACCTTGGAAAGTGGTAGAATAAACATACCATTAGACTGTAACTTAGGCTCTAAACTGCCAAACAGATTTATTAAACAGTAACTGAATGAGTGAACAGCACTAACACCATACTGTAGATTTGCTGTAGTTACAGGTTTAACTATCATCCTTGGAAGATAGAGAATAACAAACAGTCATATCTGCAGTATTAGATTTCAATGGCACAATATTAACCTTAAATAGTATTTTGTCGCTGACCTTCCACAGAGTTTCTCTAGCCTATTTAACTGTATCCTATGGATTCAGATGGATTACTCAATTGGAGCAAGCCAGGCTGAGCTGCGCTATTCAAGGCAATTTAACAGCAACATCATCTGGCATTTATACAGCTTCCTTAACATACCGGTTTGGCCCCCCCGTTGTACATCCCGCCCGATTTTCCTTTCCACGGTAATCAGGCAGGGTCTGTAACGGGCAGACGATCTGTTTACCACCCGTTTTGTGGCCCCATCGATTTGAATCTCACCCCGACAGCGTGTCCATAGCAAGGTGCTTCTTGACGTTCCCAGGTAGAACACTTCAACAAAATGGTGCACAATCATGTCAGTACTATTCCATGGGGTATTTAGTGCCTATGTAACAGCAGTCACTGCACTCCAAAAAGAAATTCTTTGCATACAAAGAGGTTTGAGATCTATCTGCGAGACATAATAAGGCATTAAACAAAAGGCAAGTCTTTCTTTTCCTGGGAGCTGAAATAAAATGAACGATATGTTGATACTGGATCAGTCTTGTTGCAGCATGATTTTTAATTTACCTCATCCACTCGGCTGTCCCAGCAGATACAGTCAATGCCCTTTGAATTGGAGCCAAGTTTTAGTCTGTGCAGTAGAGTTCTGATGTGATTACATTTGAGTAACCACGACAACTAGACTTAATAAAGTTAATATTGAGTTTGATTGCATTAAAGGGTGAATTTCCTTTCCAAATTGTGATAATGTTAGTGCTGCCTTTCGCTCGTAACAGGAGAGCACTTTAATGTACAATTAGTGCTGCTCACTTGCTCTTTTCTTTTAAAATATACGCCTGACTTTGTTGCCAACCGTTGAAGACAGTTCAGAATGCAATGAACCGCTTCAGTCTATCTTTCACTTTGTCGTATTGGCTGCAATTTGTCAGGCCACCTTATTCCACTAATCACATTACTTATACCAGCCTCGCTTCGCAAATGTATCCCTCCCACTGCCATCTTACGATGTCCATTCCTCCCAGTGAAGTTAATTAAACACATTCAGCATTTACTGGATTTAAAACAAAGGATCTTAACTCTGACACTGTTGGGGTTTATTTGCCCCACTGCACTAGTTTATGTGTCCTCATTAAATTCTTATCTGTGTTATTTTTTTTATTCATTCATGGGATGTGGGCATCGCTGGCGAGGCCAGCATTTATTGCCCATTCCTAATTGCCCTTGAGAAGGTGGTGGTGAGCTGCCTTCTTGAACTGCTGCAGTCCGTGTGGTGAAGGTTCTCCCACAGTGCTGTTAGGTAGGGAGTTCCAGGATTTTGACCCAGCGACGATGAAGGAACGGCGATATATTTCCAAGTCGGGATGGTGCGTGACTTGGAGGGGAACGTGCAGGTGGTGTTGTTCCCATGTGCCTGCTGCCCTTGTCCTTCTAGGTGGTAGAGGTCGTGGGTTTGGGAGGTGCTGTCGAAGAAGCCTTGGCGAGTTGCTGCAGTGCATCCTGTGGATGGTACACACTGCAGCCACAGTGCGCCGGTGGTGAAGGGAGTGAATGTTTAGGGTGGTGGATGGGGTGCCAATCAAGCGGGCTGCTTTGTCCTAGATGGTGTCGAGTTTCTTGAGTGTTGTTGGCGCTGCACTCATCTAGGCAAGTGAAGAGTATTCCATCACACTTCTGGCTTGTGCCTTGTAGATGGTGGAAAGGCTTTGGGGAATCAGGAGGTGAGTCACTCGCCGCAGAATACCCAGCCTCTGACCTGCTCTTGTAGCCACAGTATTTATATGGCTGGTCCAGTTAAGTTTCTGGACAATGGTGACCCCCAGGATGTTGATGGTGGGGGATTCGGTGATGGTAATGCCGTTGAATGTCAAGAGGAGGTGGTTACACTCTCTCTTGTTGGAAATGGTCATTGCCTGACACTTGTCTGGCATGAATGTTACTTGCCGCTTATCAGCCCAAGCCTGGATGTTGTCCAGGTCTTGCTGCATGTGGGCACGGACTGCTTCATTATCTGAGGGGCTGCGAATGGAACTGAACACTGTGCAATCATCAGCGAACATCCCCATTTCTGATCTTCTGATGGAGAGAAGGTCATTGATGAAGCAGCTGAAGATGGTTGGGCCTAGGACACTGCCCTGAGGAACTCCTGCAGCAATGTGCTGGGGCTGAGATGATTTGCCTCCACCAACCACTACTATCTTCCTTTGTGCTGGGTATGACTCCAGCCACTGGAGAGATTTCCCCCTAATTCCCATTGACTTCAATTTTACTAGGGCTCCTTGGTGCCACACTTGGTCAAATGCTGCCTTGATATCAAGAGCAGTCACTCTCACCTCACCTCTGGAATTCAGCTCTTTTGTCCATGTTTGGACCAAGGCTGTAATGAGGTCTGGAGCCGAGTGGTCCTGGCGGACCCCAAACTGAGCATTGGTGAGCAGGTTATTGGTGAGTAAGTGCCGCTTGATAGCACTGTTGACGACACCTTCCATCACTTTGTTGATGATTGAGAGTAGACTGATGGGGCGGTAATTGGCCGGATTGGATTTGTCCTGCTTTTTGTGGACAGGACATACCTGGGCAATTTTCCACATTGTCGGGTAGATGCCAGTGTTGTAACTGTACTGGAACAGTTTGGCTAGAGGTGCAGCTAGTTCTGGAGCACAAGTCTTCAGCACTACAGCTGGGATGTTGCCCATAGCCTTTGCTGTATCCAGTGCACTCAGCCGTTTCTTGATATCACGTGGAGTGAATCGAATTGGCTGAAGACTGGCTTCTGTGATGGTGGCGATATCGGGAGGAGGCCGAGATGGATCATCCACTCGGCACTTCTGGCTGAAGACGGTTGCAAACGCTTCAGCCTTGTCTTTTGCACTCACGTGCTGGACTCTACCATCATTGAGGATGGGGATGTTTACAGAGCCTCCTCCTCCCGTTAGTTGTTTAATTGTCCACCACCATTCATGACTGGATGTGGCTGGACTGCAGAGCTTTAATCTAATCCGTTGGTTGTGGAATCGTTTAGCTCTGTCTATAGCATTTACTATTTTACGCATTTGTTAAGTCATTCAGCTGCATTTATGTTGATCTTCCTTTTTAGTTTGAATTCTGGGCATCTGTGAGTCAACTCATACCATTCAGGTGTCAGCTGTGGCTCAGTGGTAACAAACTCACTTTGTGAGATAGGCGGTCATGGGTTCCAGCCCCACTCCAGAGACTTGAGCATAACATCTAGGTTAACACATCAGTGCAGTACTGAGGGAGTGCTGCACTGTCAGAGTTGCCATCTTTCAGATGAAATGTTAAACCGAGGCCCTGTCTGCCCTCTCAGGTGTACGTAAAAGATCTCATGGCACATTTTGAAGAAGAGCAGGGTAGTTCTCCCCAGTGTCCAACCCAATAATTAACCCTCAATCAACATCACTAAGACAGATTATCTTATCGTCACATTGCTGTTTGTGGGACCTTGTTGTACACAATTTGGCTGCCACATTTCCTACATTACAATGTTGACTACACTTGGCTGTAAAGTGCTTTGGGATGTCGAAAGGTCATGACATGGGATAATGATCGGATAATTTGTTTCAGTGATGTTGGTTGATGATAAATATTGGCCAGGGCACTGGGGAGAACATCCTTGCCCTTCTTTGCAATAGTGCCCTGGGATCTTTTCCGTCCACCTGAGCAGGCAGACAGGGACTCGGTTTAACGTCTCATCCAAAAGGTGATGCATCCGAATATTAGGTGAGGTTAGAGTATACTTGTTCTTCAAGTTAAGTTCACAATTCTGGCTTTCTTTTATAAGATGTGATTTGTAAGTTCACCCAGATGTAGTACAGATTCTGGTTCCTGTGTCAAATAACTCATTTTGTACTTTAAGTATAAAGTTGTATATTCACTGAAAGAGAATCTGGCTCCTGGATCAAAAGGATGCCTTTGTCCCTTTATGCTTTATTTGAGTGTAACACTTGCGAGTGCGATGGACACAAGATATGTCTATTGTTTTAAAATATTAAGGTTTTATATACACACAGACATGCAACAAAGATTACAAACAGGAATAGAAGTCTATTACAAATGATTATTCATGGAATATTAAAACATTTGTCACAGCATTCATATGTGAAAAATACATGCAATACATTTGCAGGAATGCATTTCAGAAACCTGAATACTATGGGATTTAGGAATGTAAGGTGTGGAGATTAATGACTTGTACTACCCTTATTGCCAAAGAAGAAAATAAATCTGTGGGTTTTGTGCTTTAATTTCTGGTTTCATCAAAACAAAGACAGTGAGAGCTTGAAGTTCCTCTTTTCAGATCTGTGGCATTAGTTACTGTGTTGAACATTAAAGTTAAATAAGGATTTTTTTTAACCTACTTTTGCGCCTTATGGATTACTAGACTGGATCAACTCACTCAACAAAGATCAGAAATGTGGTCTCCTGAACAAAACATTCAAAGGTTCTTATTCGGGGTGTTTATTCCAAGCTCAACACAGCAAAGAAAGTATAGAAAATTGGGAGAAACCTCCAAAACTGTATTTAACTATTTAGCCACAATATAGTAAACATGAATGGGCTGAATGGCCTCTTTTTGTGGTATAAGCTTCAGTCACTTTATGGTTCTATGGTCTGACTGTAACTGTTCTTTGATATTGCTCAGTGACTACAAATTAATTGGATAAGGAAGGAGGAAGTACCCACTTTAGCTTTTTGGTCATGCATTATGCCTTCATTTACAAACTGGAGGTATTTATTCATTAGTTTGCAAATCTTTCATTTTTTTTCATTTTTAGATAGTATTAATCATTTCTGTAGTAGTTTACAGCAGTTAAAATTCTTTTACATATCACATTGCACCTCATTATGTCTGTTATAAGGTTGCCACACCTGGGGTCCAACATTTCATATTACATGTAATTTCATGTCTGGGACTAAAAGTATTCACTAAAGTAGTCTCATTACAACTTTAAAAATTATGGTACACAAGGGTGTAATTGTGTTGTGGATGTGGAAATACTGGCCACTAAGTAAGAAAAGATAGCAGATAAACTTGTGCTAAGCCTGTGTAGTATAGTATCGAAGAATTACTAACAGAGGGTAAATTACAAGCAGAATATTCTTGACAGAAAAATGGTGGATTTGCAAAATGTTAATATAAGGTTTAATTTTACATTTTAAGGCTTCATAAGAAATGTGTCTAATTTCATAATGGAAATCAGTTGAGGACAATGTAAATGTGCATTCTCATGGATCATTATTTCATAGAATCATAGAAATTACAACACAGAAGGAGACTCTTGGTGCTGGTACTATCTCTTTAACTGGAGTCATCTTTTCAGATTGAATTTCCCATCCTATTTATAAACAAACCTTAATAATTATGAGTATAATGGAGAGATGGCTATGTTAGTATTGTGTAAAGGTGAGATCAATTGGGATAAATGGCTTTCTTCATCTGATTCTATCTTCTGGTCTTATGATGATTCTTCCTTACTTCTGTTTGGATGGAATGGAAGGTGGATGGAATCTGAATTCAACTCCATTTTGATTTTCTTATTCAACATCAGCACTGGCTCATGTTTCCCTTTGTGATTCCAATATTTAGTCCTGTGTAATTCGATTAAAATAAGGTAACGGGACTCGGTTGTGAATTCAGTCTGAATTAAAGGGATGGAAATCTCCTCTCCCTGAGGACTGTAACTGCCCTAAATTGAAATGGGTTTCAGGGAGTCTCAAGTCTTGTTCCCAGTGGCACATAGCAAAGCAGATTTGGGAACTAATTGGAACTATACTGGTAGTCTCACTCAAAGAGGCCAAGAGGATGGCGATTGTGGGAAGTGGAAATTATAACACTGGTGCTAGAGAGAGTGTTCTACTGATGGTTGATAAAAAAGATTGTTTGGGATGATGTAGCCTTGAGAATACTTTATGATTGCACTGAGTTAGTAAGAAGCCGTTTGTCTGAATAAGGTCTGGAATTCCCTCCAGAAATCTCTCTGCCTCTCTACCTCTCTCTCTCCTCATTCAAGACATTCCTTAAAACCTACCTCTTTGATCAAGCTTTTGGTCACCTGTCCTAATATCTCCTTATGTGATTCGGTTTCACATTTTGTTTGAAAGCACTCCTGTGAAGAGTCTTGGGACATTTCACTATGCTAAAGACGCTATATAAATGCAATTTGTTGTTGTTGAATAGCACCTATGTGACTTGTGTAGTTATCAAAATAGTTTGTATCCAGCAGTATGCCGTGTTAATTTCATAAGGCTACAGCATATATTATTTGATATAATATTTTTAAAGCTACAACAGTACAACTTTGAAATTAATCTGCCATTGTTACCTGAATTATTCACCTATTCAAACCCCAGTGTTTCAGCTGCCTAGACTCTAAGCTCTGGAATTCCCTCCCTAAACGTCTCCACCTCTCTACCTCTCTCTCCTTTAAGACGCTCTTTAAAACCTACCTCTTTAATCTCCTTATGTGTCTCGGTGTCAAATTTTGTTTGAAAACGTTCCTGTGAAGGGCCTTGAGACGTTTTACTACATTATAGGCACTGTATAAATGCAAGTTGTTGTTGCTGTTTCTCAAAATGTCCAGGTGAACAGATTGCAGCTGCTGGCACTTGGAAGCGTGTCCCACCCAAAGGTGAGCTTCTATGAAACCCTGGCGTGTTCCTCATTCAAATGAACATAGGAGAAGCTGTTAGGTCTCCTTTGAAAAAAGACGGCTATGTCTCTGTTTCGCAAATCAGTTGGTTTATATATAAGTAGCCAGAGTGGGGAAGGTTCATAAATCTGACAGTATCTACCTTTCTTTTAAGACAAAGATACCACTTATTAATCTGACATCCTTGAGCAAACAAAATTAGTATCAATTATTTATGTACCATGGAATCATAGAATGACACAGCGCAGAAGGAAGTCATTCGGCCAATCGTGCCTGTGTCAGCTCTTTGAAAGAGCTATCGAGTTACATTGAGTTACATCGAGCCTACAGCACAGAAACAGGCCATTCAGCCCAACTGATGTAAGCTGGCGTTTATGAGCCTCCTTCCACCCTACTTCATCTAACCCTATCAGCGTAACTGTCTATTCCATTCTCCCTTATGTGCTTATCTAGCGAACCCTTAAATGCATCTATGCTGTTTATCTCAACTACTCCTTGTAGTAGTGAGTTCCGCATTCTAACCACTTTTTGGGTAAAGAAGTTTCTGCTGAATTCCTTATTGGATTTATTAGCGACTATCTTATATTTATGACCTCTAGTTTTGGAGATCCCACAAGTGGAAACATTTGCTCTACGTCTACCCTATCAAACCATAGGAACATAGGAACATAGGAACAGAAGTAGGCCATTCAGCCCCTCGTGCCTGCTCCGCCATTTGATAAGATCATGGCTGATCTGTGATCTAACTCCATATACCTGCCTTTGGCCCATATCCCTTAATACCTTTGGTTGCCAAAAAGCTATCTATCTCAAACCCTATCATTATCTTAAAGACCTCTATCAGGTAACCCCTCAGCCTTCTCTTTTCTAGAGAAAAGAGTCCCAGCCTGTTCAGTCTTTCCTGATAAGTATATCTTCTCAATTCTGGTATCATCCTTGTGAATCTTTTTTGCACCTTCTCCAATGCCTCTATATTCATTTATAATATGGAGACCAGAACTGTTCACAGTACTCCAAGTGTGGTCTATGCAAGTTTAACATTGCTTCTCTGCTTTTCAATTCTATCCCTCTAGAAATGGACCCCAGTGCTTGGTTTGCCTTTTTTATGGCCCTATTAACCTATGTTGCTACTTTTAGTGATTTGTGTATCTGCAACCATGATCCCATTTAGACTCTTATCATCCAAACAGTATGTGGCCTCCTTATTCTTCCTACCAAAATACACCACCTCACACTTATCCAATTAGTCCCATTCGCCTGCCCTTTCCCCATAGCCCTGCAAATGTTTCCCCTTCATTACATGTATCAGTATCAGTTCAAAGATCAGTTACCAGTTAAGCACTTCCTATAACACACACATTGCGCTTCAAACCTTTGCTAGTGGGAGTTGAAGAAAATGTATGAAGGATCTGTCATCTCGATAAAATTAGCAACCACATTAGTAATTTTACAGTATACATCGCAGGCCACCTGTGTGTTCATGCAATGGAAGCCTCTCTTATTCTCATAGATGTGCAAATTATAGATACGGGGGAAAAATTGGATTTGGCCTGTTTTTGGGCGGGGGTAGCGAGATCTGCTATTACCCCGTGCCCACTAGCCCCTGCACAGGCAGGACGAGGCTTTCGACAGGTTTGAGGACTTCACTGCAATCTGCATTGGAAATCAGCGTTGAGCGAGGATTCCATGCAATTTGCACTTTCCATCAGCAGGGGGACCTCCAATCTCTTAAAGGCAGGCTGTCTCTTAAAAATCTCTTGAAGGTAGCTGATACCTGTTATTTGCTGAAAATAGCAGTCTGCACAGAGTCTGAATGGAGAGCAGACATCGCACATGCAAAACTCCCTTCATCGTCGCCGGGTCAAAATCCTGGAACTCCCTTCCTAACAGCACTGTGGGAGAACTGTCACCACACGGACTGCAGCGGTTCAAGAAGGCGGCTCACCACCACCTTCTCACGGGCAATTAAGGATGGGCAATAAATGCCAGCCTCGCCAGCGATGCCCACATCCCATTAACGAATAAAAAAAAACACAGATGCAGCTCCCATCCCTATGTTTACAAACTGATGGTAAAACATTGAATAAAGGTTGTGCACTACGAAATCCCAAATCCTCCAATCTGCATGCTAGACCTCACCAATCTGCCGATCTGTGTTTGTACCAGGCCTACAAGAGTGTGTGCACCAAGGTTCTCTGCTGATGCACTGGAGACCATGGTGCAAGAGGTGGACAGAAGGAGGGACATCCTATATCAGCTTTGGGGCGGGGGGGGGTGGTGCAAGAGGCCCTCCAGACATATACCCAAAAGGCAGTGGGAGGCAGAGGGACACAAAGTCAATGCCAGGCACACAGCACCATGAACATGGATACAGTGCAGGAAGAAGTTCAGTGCTTTGACACAAGTGTCAAGGTGAGTGAGGTCAACTGTCAAGGACGCGGGGACATAGCCTAACATTTAGAGCCAGGACGTGCAGGAGTGAAGTTAGGAAACGCTTCTACATGCACCACTAGCCGCATCCACTGCTCCATGCACTACACCCCCCATCACCCACCTACCAACAAACTCTTTCCATCAGTACTCAACTCTTCCAATCATATGCTTCCTCTCACCCTTACACATTACCACTGTTGCAAGCCGCCCATCCACAGCTCACAGGCCACACACACTGGCAGCTGTTCAACCATGACAGGTATATCACCCAGACACACGTCCCGCTTTCTTGCAGGAGAAGGTGGCACATATCAGGAGGCAGCAAGTGGCAGTGGCATTTAGCCCCATGAGCCTGTTCAATGAGATCATGGCGGACCTGTGACCTCACTCTGTATACCCGCCTTAGCTCCATATCCCTTAATACCCTTAATTCATAGAAATCTATCAATCTCAGATTTAGAATTCACAATTGAGCTAGCATCAACTGCCATCTGCAGAAGTGCGTTCCAAACTTCTCCCACCCTTTGCATGTAGAAGTGTTTCCTAACTTCACTCCTGCACGTCCTGGCTCTAAATGTTAGGCTATGTCCCCGCGTCCTAGTGTTCATAGGAGACCTCCAAAAACAGTTACAAATGTCTCGGCAGCCAGAAGTAATAATCCAGCCACTAACCTGTAAATCCTGCATGGTCCCTTTAAATAGCATTGGTGGGAGTCTTCCATGCACTCTAAGACGTGTTCAGATGGTCAGGGTTAAGACTGTGCGTTGAGTTGAGCGTTAAGTCTCAAAATGTTGTCTATCACTTTAAATCAGTGTTGCGCACTGATTGTATCCATGTTCTCCTTACTTTATATGCTTCCGGCATTCGTTACCTGCGCCTGCGCTAACTCCTATACCAAGATGGCGTCCGGCGCATGTCAGGCTGGAAACGTGCGTGCGCAGCCAAGACACCATCTTGACACCATCTTAGCGCCCACATAGTCAGAACAACACATGTGTGCAATAAATTGCCCCTGAGACATTTAAGACATTGTCTAGTTGAGGAAAACTCGTGTTTGTCCTGCTGTTGCTCCTTTGATGTGATTTTTTTCCCTATGCCACACAAGACATAGAACACCTGACTGTTGTTGCGCAAGATAAGGGCTCATGGGATTGGGGGTAACATATTAGCATGGATAGAGGATTGGTTAATGGACAGAAAACATAGAGTAGGGATAAATGGATCATTTTCAGGTTGGCAGGCTGTAACTAGTGGGGTATCACTATGATCGGTGTATGGACCTCAGCTATTTACAATCTATGTAACGACTTGGATGAAGGGACCGATTGTACTATATCCAAGTTTGCTGACGATTCAAAGCTAGGTGGGAAAGTAAGCTGTGAGGGGGACATAAAGTCTGCAAAGGGATATAGGCAGGTTAAGTGAGTGGGCAAGAAGGTGGCAGATGGAGTATAATGTGGGGAAATGTGAAGTCATTTACTTTGGTAGGGAGAATAGAAAAACAGAATATTTTTTTAAATGGTCAGAAACCAGTAAATGTTGGTGTCCAGAGAGACTTGAGTGTCCTCGTACAAGAAACACAAAAAGTTAGCATGAAGGTACAGCAAGCAATTAGGAAGGCAAATGGCTTGTTGGTCTTTATTGCAAGGGGGTTGGAGCACAAGAGTAAGGAAGTCTTAGTACAAATGTACAGGGCTTTGGTGAGACCTCACCTGGAGTACTGCGTACAGTTTTGGTCTCCTTATCTAAGGAAGTATATACTTGTCTTGGAGGCAGTGCAACGAAGGTTCACTAGATTAATTCTTGGGTTGAGATGGTTGTGCTATGAGGAGAGGTTGAGTAGAATGGGCCTATACTCTCTGGCATTTAGAAGAATGAGAGGTGATCTCATTGAAACATATAAGATTCTGAGGGGGGCATGACAAGGTAAAGGCTGAGAGGTTGTTTCCCCTGGCTGGAAAGTCTAGAGCTAGAGGGCATAGTCGCAGGGTAAGGGGTCGGCCATTTAAGACTGAGATGAGGAGGAATTTCTTTGCTCAAATGGTTGTGAATCTTTGGAATTCTGTACCCCAAAGGGCTGTGGATGCTGAGACATTGAATATATTCAAGGCTGAGATGGATAGACTTTTGGACTCTAGGGGAATCAAGGGATATGGGGATCGGGCAGGAGAGTGGAGTTGAGGTCGAAGATCAGCCATGATCTTATTGAATGGTGGAGCAGGCTCGAGGGGCCGTATGGCCTACTCCTGCTCCTATTTCTTATGTTCTTATGTTCTTAATGTGCAATGTTGCACTTTCAGAAATTTTGAACCAGCACACATAAAAATCCAAGGTAAAGAAAAAGCTTGCATTTATATAGCACCTTTCACAATCCACATGAAGTCGTAAAATGCCTCACAGGCAATTAGTTACTTTTGAAGTGCAGTCACTCCCTCTGTCTTGGTAAACATGGCAACCAACTAGTACACAGTAAAGTCCAGCAAACAGCAAATGAGATGAGTAATCAGTTAATTGGTTCTTTTGTGGTGTTGGTTGAGAAGTCTTAGTGAGAACCTCCTACTGTTCTTCAAATAGTGCTATAGGCAGATAAAGTCTAACATCTTTTCCCGAAGGCAGCACCTCTGTCAGTGCAGCGCTCCCTCAGTAACCAACCCTGGCCCCCGCATAGCTTTAACAAGCGGGTTGAGTGCTAATGCTGGTATTTGTAAGTCTCTATTAGGATATAAAATAAATTATTACACAGAATTACATAGAATATACAGCACAGAAACAGGCCATTCAGCCCAACTGGTCCATGCTGGTTTTTATGCTCCACATGAGCCTCCTCCCTCCTTACTTCATCTAACCCCATGAATATATCCTTCTATTCCTTTCTCCCTCATGTGTTTATCTAGCTTCCCCTTAAATGCATCTATGCTATTCGCCTCAACTATTCCTTGTGGTGGTGAGTTCCACATTCTCCTGAATTCTCTATTGGATTTATTAGTGACTATCTTATAGTTATGGCCCCTAGTTTTGGACTCCCCCCGCCAATGGAAACATCTTCTCTACAACTACCCTATCAAACTCTTTCACTATCTTCAGTTTACCCCTCAGCCTTCTCTTTTCTAGAGAAAAGAGCCCCAGCCTGTTCAATCTTTCCTGCTAAGTATATCCTCTCAGTTCTGGTATTATCCGTGTAAATCTTTTCTGCACCTTCTCCAGGTCCTCTATACCCTTTTTATAATATGGAGAACAGAAATTCCAAGACACAAACCCTTAGATTTCCCATTTATGTGACTCATTTCCATTCAACTGGGCCAACGTAGGTTTGCAGTACCTAAAGGGTGCAGATGCTCTTGTGATTTGCATTCTTTATACAAGGCCTCCTTCGTTCTGCTTATAATTCAAGATTATGGGGTAAATTTTCATCTTCACCAGCTGGGCGATTCTGGCGGAGCCGATCATTTACCCATCGTAGAACCCATCTGATTGTCATTCCATTGATTTAAATTCCTTTACATTGGCTTGGACTTTCCTCAGAACTGTCCCTGCTCTGCTGCTGTGGCATCATCGTAAGCAGCTCCAAAGAAATTCCCAGCCATTAGCCATTATTTCTCTGAAGGGTAGGATCTAATGTCAGTGATGTTATCATATAAATGCTTAATAGAATCATAGAATCATAGAATCATAGAAAGGTTACAGCATGGAAGGAGGCCATTTGGCCCATCGAGTCCATGCCGGCTCTATGCAACGGCAATCCAGCTAGTCCCACTCCCCCCGCCCTTTCCCCATAGCCCTGCAATTTTTTTTACTTTCAAGTACTTATCCAGTTCCCTTTTGAAGGCCATGATTGAATCTGCCTCCACCACCCCCTCGAGCAGTGCGTTCCAGATCCTAACCCCTCGCTGTGTAAAAAAGTTTTTCCTCATATCACCTTTGGTTTTTTTTGCCAATCACCTTAAATCTATGTTCTCTGTTTCTCGACCCTTCCGCCAATGGGAGCAGTTTCCCTCTATCTATTCTGTCTAGACCATTCATAATTTTAAATACCTCTGTCAAATCTCCTCTCAATCTTCTCTGTTCCATGGAGAACAACCCCAGATTCTCCGGTCTATCCATGTAACTAAAGTCCCTCTTCCCTGGAATCATTCTAATAAATCTCTTCTGCACCCTCTCTAAGGCCTTCACATCTTTCCTAAAGTGCAGTGCACAGAACTGGACACAATACTCCAATTGTGGCCGAAACAGTGTTTTATAAAGGTTCATCATGACTTCCTTATTCTATGCCTCTATTTAAAAAGCCCAGGATCCCATATGCTTTTTTAACCACTTTCTCAACCTGCCCTGCCACCTTCAACAATTTATGCACATATACCTCCAGATCTCTCTGTTTCTGTACTCCTTTTAGAGTTGTGCCCTCTATTTTGCCTCTCCTCGGTCTTCCCACCAAAATGTATCACTTTGCATTTTTCTGCGTTAAATTTCATCTGCCAAGTGTCCGCCCATTCCACCAGCCTATCTATATCTTCTTGAAGTCTATCACTATCCTCTTCACTGTTTACTACCCTTCCAAGTTTTGTGTCATCTGCAAATTTTGAAATTGTGCCCTGTACACCCAAGTCCAAGTCATTAATATATATCAAGAAAAGCAGTGGTCCCAGCACTGACCCGTGGGGAACACCACTGTACACCTCCCTCCAGTTCGAAAAACAACCGTTCACCACTACTCTCTGTTTCCTGTCACTTAGCCAATTCTGTATCCATGTTGCTACTGCCCCCTTTATTCCATGGGCCGCAATCTTGATGATAAGCCTACCATGCGGCACTTAATCAAACGCCTTTTGAAAGCACATATACACCACATCCACTGCATTGCCCTCATCTACCCTCTCTGTTACCTCATCAAAAAATTCTATCAGGTTAGTTAAACACGATTTGTCTTTAACAAATCCGTGCTGGTTTTCCCTAATCAATCCGCACTGTCCAAGTGACTGTTAATTCTGTCCCGGATTATCGTTTCTAAAAGATTCCCCACAACCGAGGTTATGCTGATTGGTCTATAGTTGCTGAATTTATCCTTACACCCTTTTTTGAACAAGGGTGTAACATTTGCAATTCTCCAGTCCTCTGGCATCACACCCGTATCTAAGGATGTTTGGAAGATTATGGCCAGTACCTCCGCAATTTCCAACCTTACTTCCCTCAGTAAGCTAGGATGCATCCCATTCGGACCGGGTGACTTATCTACTGTAAGTACAGCTAACCTTTCTTGTACCTCTTCTTTATCAACTTTTAGCCCATCCAGTATCTCAACTGTATCTCCCTTTACCAAGACTCTGGCAGCATCTACTTCCTTACGTAGGAAACATAGGAACATAGGAATAGGAGTAGGCCATTCAGCCCCTCGTGCCTGCTCCGCCATTTGATAAGATCATGGCTGATCTGTGATCTAACTCCATATACCTGCCTTTGGCCCATATCCCTTAATACCTTTGGTTGCCAAAAAGCTATCTATCTCAGATTTAAATTTAGCAATTGAGCTAGCATCAATTGCCGTTTGCGGAAGAGACATCCAAACTTCTACCACTCTTTGTGTGTAGAAATGTTTTCTAATCTCACTCCTGAAAGGTCTGGCTCTAATGTTTAGACTGTGCCCCCTACTCCGAGAATCCCCAACCAGCGGAAATAGTTTCTCTCTATCCACCCTATCTGTTCCCCTTAATATCTTATAAACTTCGATCAGATCACCACTTAACCTTCAAAACTCTAGAGAATACAACCCCAATTTGTGTAATCTCTCCTCATAACTTAACCCTTGAAGTCCAGGTATCATTCTAGTAAACCTATGCTGCACTTCCTCCAAGGCCAATATGTCCTTCCAAAGATGCGGTGCCCAGAACTGCTCACAGTACTCCAGGTGCGGTATAACCAGGGTTTTGTATAGTTGCAGCATAACTTCTGCCCCCTTGTACTCTAGTCCTCTAGATATAAAGGCCAGCATTCCATTAACCTTATTGATTATTTTCTGCACCTGTTCATGACACTTCAATGATCTATGCACCTGAACCCCTAAGTCCCTTTGGACATCCACTGTTTTTAACTTTTTACCATTTAGAAAGTACCCTGTTCTATCCTTTTTTGATCCAAAGTGGATGACCCCACATTTGCCTACATTGAATTCCATTTGCCACAGTTGTGCCCATTCACCTAATCTATCAATATCGCTTTGTAATTTTATGTTTTCATCCACACTGCTTACAATGCCACCAATCTTTGTGTCATCGGCAAACTTAGATATGAGACTTTCTATGCCTTCATCTAAGTCGTTAATAAATATTGTGAATAATTGAGGCCCCAAGACAGATTTCTGCGGGACTCCACTAGTCATTTTCCCCACAACAGATGTTAGGCTAACTGGTCTATAATTCCCTGGTTTCCCTCTCTCTCCTTTCTTAAAAAGCGGAGTAACATGTGCAATTTTCCAATCTAGAGGGACAGTTCCTGAATCTAGAGAACTTTGAAAGATTATAGTTAGGGCATCTGCAATGTACTCACCTACTTCTTTTAAAATCCTGGGATGGAAACCATCTGGTCCTGGGGATTTGTCACTCTTTAGTGCTATTCCTTGGTAAAGACAGATGCAAAGTACTCATTTATTACCTCGGCCATGCCCTCTGCTTCCATGAGTAGATCTCCTTTATGGTCCCTGATCGGTGCCACCCCTCGTCTTACTACCCGTTTACTATTTATATGCCTGTCGAAGACTTTTGGATTCCCTTTTATGTTGACCGCCAGTCTATTCTCATACTCTCTTTTTTCCCCTCTTATTTCCTTATTCACTTCCCCTCTGAACTTTTTATATTCTGCCTTGTTCTCACTTGTGTAATCAACCTGACATCTATCATATGTCCCTTTTTTCCATTTCATCCTACTCCCTATCTCTTTTGTCATCCAGGGAGCTCTGGCTTTAGTTGCCTTACCTTTCTCTCTCGTGACAATGTGTCTAATGTGCTTGTATCAAATTCTTTTCTCTATTAAAGAAGCCTTTAATATTATTTTTCACACTTCTTAAAGAGAGAAAGAAAGAAAGAAAGATTTGCATTTATATAGTGCTTTTCATGACCTCAGGACGACCCAAATTGCTTTACAGCCAATGAAGTACTTTTGAAGTGTAGTCACTGTTGTAATGTAGGAAATGCGACAACCAATTTGCGCACAGCAAGGTCCCACAAACAGCAATGTGATAATGACCAGATAATCCCTTAGGACCAATTTTCCTTCACAATCCTCTTCCCCTCCCACCGACTCCTCTTGAGTCGTTAGTCAGACAAAGTGCACTTTGTAGGTAATCCACCTGACATGACCTGAATTCACCTGGATTTTCAGGCTCCGGCCATTCGAATGGGCTCAACATTCCCTTGGTATAGGCCTGTGCTCAGCAGAAATCTGACCGTTGTAATGACTATAGGCTACAAAAGCAGCAGTCTGAAGGCAATCACCTCTGAATACTTTCTTGGGTACATGGAAAAAAAGATACCTTTTTCTAGGCCCCTTCCTCTTGCTGCCTACCCCTTCTCAGATCTTCTGACATGAAGAAGGCTGGGCTTAGGGCCTAATGTCTACTTCTTCTGGGGAGGACAATGAAGCAGAAGGTGCCATTACGTCACTCTTCGCTCACTTGCATGGGATTAGGGTGCTTGAGACTGCTGCGGTTGCACTCTGTCTCTTTCATGGTAAACCATGGAAATCCCAGAGCAATGCAAAGGTTGTTGGTCTCTATCCCTTTTCCTCTGCTTTGCACCCAGGAACTGAGCAGTTGCCGGGCACAAACCAAATGAAAATTGGCCCTCTTGTATTTGCCACAAACTTAAATGTTATTCAAATCAAGAGCAACTTGTAGGAATACACTTTGGATTTCCTTCCTGTTGCTTTCTTCAATACAGCCCAGTTTGCAATTCAGATTGACCACACACATGATAGTCTTTAACATAATGGCCCATGATTTGCTGGGAAAATAACAGCAAGATTAACGTGATCGCCGTGTGTAAGTCATCCAGCAATTTGTGGTGAGGAAGAGATACCCCGTGAGTTGCGAATCGCCACAAATTGCTGGACGATTACCACTGCTCCGCCATTAGCCTCGTGAAAACAACGGCTCTCTGTCAACCTCCTGTGAGTTTCAAGAAATTGCTGCATTTGTGCAGTAAATATGAATTAAACTCACTGCAGAAAGTTAAGGCTGGTACTTAACCAGGGTAAGGACCTTTTAATGATAAGATTTATAGAGTTATACAGCACGGATAGAGGCCCTTCGGCCCATCGTGTCCGCGCCGGCCAAATGTTTCTGCAATGCCACTCAACCGCTTCAGCCCATAAAAGGAGCAATTGAAACTGCGGAGTCTCATTCTTACAGGTAGTAAATTGTTCTTAGAGAGTTTTAAAATTTAAAATTTACATTTTTTTTCTCACTTTTCCTTTGTGTCACTTTTCTCTCTCTTAATCCAATCTTTCTTGCCCTCTTTTTATTTTTCTTTCTGTACCTGATTTGACTCTAATTCACCAATTTTCCTTTTCCGTTGTGTCGCTGTTTCTTTCTCTATCCTTACATCTCATTGGTTAAGGTGATAGACTGTTGGTCCCGTCATTCACTAAGGTCCCAGATGCCCTGTTGCCCTCACTGCACTGTTATCAGCTCGCACTTCCAACAATTTGCGGTGCAAAAAAATTTGGAGCTGAAGGATGAAGAAAAAGATCCAACCAACAGATGCCCTGCTCCAGCAAATTCTGGGCCAATACCTGTTTAATTAAGGAGGATTCATTTCTTTGTGTATTTCTGTGGATATCGATTCCCTGTTTCCAGCTCTGCAATTGCTACCACCATTGTTTAGAATCTCAAATGACTTTTTCCCTCAGCTGCCACATTTTAGTTAGTGCCAGAGCAAAAAAGGCAACCAAAAATCAGTAAATCTTGTGTGTTTTATGTGGATGGACTTAAGACTTAAGAAAACAAATGAATGATCTTCTGTTAAACATATGAGTTCTACTCTTACACTTTGCAACTGTGCTGTTGCTTTAGCTCGACCTCTCAGCTGGTGATATTTGCAACAAGAACGCTGTACCACTTTTGAGAGGGATAATCCAACACCTGGCATTATGGGGATCAATTTCCATCCACCTGCCCCCTCAAGTGGACCATTCTTCCTCCCATATAAAAGAAAGAAGCACTTGCACGACCTCAAGACGTCCCAAAGGGCTTTACAGCCAATGAAGTTCTTTTGAAGTGTAGTTACTGTTGTAATGTAGGAAACGCGGCAGCTAATTTGGGCAAAGCAAGGTCCTACAAACAGCAATATGATAATGACCAGATAATCATTTTTTTTTTAGTGATGTTGGTTGAGGGACAAATATTGTCCAGGACACCGGGGAGAACTCCCCTACTCTACTTCAAAATAGTGCCATGGCATCTTTTACATCAGAGAGGGCAGACGGGCCTCGGTTTAATGCACCTTCGATAAGGCACCACATAGCAGTCTCATGGCTAAGGTCAGAGCATGTGGAGTCAGGGGACAGGTATCAGAATAGTTAGCAAGTTGGTTACAAAACAGAAAACAGAGAGTAGGGGTTAAGGGTAGCTACTCAGACTGGCAAAAGGTGTGAAGTGGTGTTCCATGAGGATCAGTGCTGGGACCACTGTTGTTCACAATTTACATTAACAATTTGGATACGGGAATCGAAAGTACAATTTCAAAATTTGCGGATGACAACAAATTGGTGGGTATAGTTAATACAAAGGAAGGATGCATCAAGATGCAAGAGGACATTAATAAACTTGCAGAATGGTCGTGTAATTGACAAATGAATTTCAATATAGATAAGTGTGAGGTGGTGCATTTTGGTAAGAAGAATAAGGAGGCCACATACTGCTTGGATAATAAGAGTCTAAATGGGGTAGAGGAACAAAGGGATCTTGGGGTACAGATACACAAATCATTAAAAGTAGCAACGCATGTTAATAAGGCCAGAAAAAAGGCAAATCAAGCGCTGGGGTTCATTTCTAGAGGAATAGAATTGAAAAGCAGAGAAGTTATGTTAAACTTGTATTGAACCTTGGTTGAGACCACACTTGGAATACTGGGCACATTTCTGGTCTCCATATTATAGAAAGGATATAGAGGCATTGGAGAAGGTGCAAAAAAGGATGATGCCAGAACTGAGAGGAGATCCTTATTAGGAAAGGCTCAACAGGATGTGGCTCTTTTCTCTAGAAAAGAGAAGGCTGAGGGGTGACCTGATAGAAGTCTTTAAGATAATGATAGGGTTTGATAGGGTAGATGTAGAGCAGATGTTTCCACTTGTCCAAAACTAGAGGTCATAAATATAAATAGCCGCTAATAAATCCAATATGGAATTCAGGAGAAACTTCTTTACCCAAAAAGTAGTAAAAATGTTGAACACGCTACCACAAGGAGGAGTTGAGGCAAATACCATCGATGCATTTAAGGGGAAGCTAGATAAGCACATGAGGGAGAAAGGTATCCTGATTGGGTTGGACGAAGTAGGCACGTGTGGAGCATAAACACTGGCATAGACCAGTTGGGTCGAATGGCCTGTTTCTGTGCTGTAATTTCAATGTAACTCGATGTCTCATCGGAAAGACAGCACCTCTAACAGAGCAACACTCCCTCAGTAAAGCACATCAGCCGGGATTTTGTGCTCAAGTCTCTGCAGTGGTGCTTGAATCCACAACCTTCTGACTCAGAGGCAAGAGTCCCACCATTGAGCTAATATAGCAGAAGCACTGGTTTCCTAAAGTTATTGCAACTGGGGAGGGATTGAACCCAGTGCCCTCAAGGAGAGATCTACACTGCCGCAGACCGATGTCCTCGCGGGGTTCTTTGCTGGTGCTGCTGGGGAAGGTTTAAACTAGAATGGCAGGGGGATGGGAACCTGAGCAGGGAGACAGAGGAGGGGGAAACAAGGATAGAAACAAAAGACAGAAAGGGAAGAAACAATAGTGGAAGGCAGAGAAAACAAGGGCGAAAAACAAATAGGGCCATAGTGCAAAATAAAACTAAGATAACTAGCAATCTTAAAAAGACATGTCTAAAGGCATTGTGTCTAAATGCGTGCAGCATTCGCAATAAGGCAGATAGATATTAACGGTCATGATATAGTTGCGATTACGGAGACATGGCTGCAGGGTGACTAAGGATGGGAACTGAACATCCAGGGGTATTCAATATTTAGGAAGGACAGGCAAAAAGGGAAAGGAGGTGGTGTAGCGTTGTTAGTAAAGGAGGAAATCAATGCAATAGTGAGGAAGGATATTGGCTCGGAAAATCACGATGTGGAATCTGTATGGGTGGAGCTAAGAAACACCAAGGGGCAGAAAATGTTGGTGGGGGTTGTCTATAGGCCCCCAAACAGTAGTGGAGATATAGGGGAGGGCATTAAACAGGAAGTTAGAGACGCATGCAAGAAGGGTACAACTATAATCATGGGTGGTCAAACCAAATTAGCCAAATTAGATTGGTCAAACCAAATTAGCAATAATACTGTGGGGGAGGAATTCCTGGAGTGTGTATGTGAATTAGATTGGTCAAACCAAATTAGAGTGGTCAAACCAAATTAGCAATAATACTGTGGGGGAGGATTTCCTGGAGTGTGTATGTGCTGGTTTTCTAGACCAATACGTTGAGGAACCAACTAGAGAACAGGCGATCCTAGACTGGGTATTCTGCAATGAGAAAGGATTAATTAACATTCTTGTTGTGCGGGGTCCCTTAGGGAAGAGTGACCATAACATGATAGAATTCCTCATGGAGAGTGAAGTAGTTGAATTCGAAACTAGGGTCCTGAATCTAAATATAGGAAATTACGAAAGTATGAGGTGCCAGTTGGCTATGGTAGATTGGGGAAATTTACTAAAAGGGATGACGGTGGAGAGGCAATGGCTAATATTTAAAGAACGTGTGCAGGAATTACAACAATTATTCATTCCTGTCTGGCACAAAAATAAAACAGGAAAGGGGGCTCAACCATGGCTTACAAAAGAAATTAGGGGTAGTATTAGATACAAAGAGGAGGCATATAAAAATGCCAGAAAAAGCGGCAAACCTGAGGATTGGAAACAGTTGAGAATTCAGCAAAGGAGGACAAAGAGATTGATTAAGAGGGGAAAAATAGAGTATGAGAGTAAACTAGCAGGGAATATAAAAACTGACTGTAAAAGCTTCTATAAATATGTCAAGAGAAAAACATTAATGAAGACAAATGTAGGTCCCTTACAGTCAGAAATGGGGGAAATTATAATGGGGAACAAAGAAATGGCAGAACAATTAAACACATACTTTAGTTCTGTCTTCACAAAGGAAGACACAAATAACCTGCCAGAAATGTTAGGGAACCAAGAGTCTAGTGAGAGGGAGGAACTGAAGGAAACCAGTATTAGTAAAAAAATAGTGCTAGGGAAATTAATGGGGCTAAAGGCTGACAAATCCCCAGGGCCTGATAATCTACATCCCAGAGTACTAAAGGAAGTGGCCCTGGAAATAATGGATGCATTGGTGATCATCTTCCAAAAATCTATAGACTCTGGAACAGTTCCTACAGATTGGAGGGTGGCAAATGTAACCCCACTATTTAAAAAAGGAGGGAGAGAAAAAACAGGGAATTACAGACCAGTAAGCCTAACATCAGTAGTGGGGAAAATGCTAGAGTCTATTATAAAATATGTGATAACAGAACACTTGGAGGGCATTAACGGGATTGGACAAAGTCAGCATGGGTTTATGAAAGGGAAATCATGCTTAACAAATCTACTGGAGTTTTTTGAGGATGTAACTAGTAGAATAGATAGGGGAGAACCAGTGGATGTGGTGTATTTGGATTTTCAGAAGGACTTTGATAAGGCCCCACACAAGAGGTTAGTGTGCAAAATTAAAGCACATGGGATTGGGGGGAATATACTGGCATGGATTGAGAATTGGTTGACAGACAGGAAACAGAGAGTAGGAATAAACGGGTCTTTTTCCGGGTAGCAGGCAGTGACTAGTGGGGCACCGCAGGGATCAGTGCTTGGGCCCCAGCTATTCACAATATATATCAATGATTTGGATGAGGGAAGTAAATGTAACATTTCCAAGTTTGCAGACTACACAAAGCTGGGGTGGAGTGTGAGCTGTGAGGAGGATACAAAGAGGCTCCAATGTGATTTGGACAAGTTGGATGAGTGGGCAAGGATATGGCAGATGCAGTATAACGTGGATAAATGTGAGGTTATCCACTTTGGTTGTAAAAACAGAAAGGCAGATTATTATCTGAATGGTGATAGATTGGGAAAAGGTGAGGTGCAACGAGACCTGGGTGTCCTTGTACACCAGTCGCTGAAAGCGAGTATTCAGGTGCAGCAAGCAGTTAGGAAGGTGACTGGTATTTTGGCGTTCATTGCAAGAGGATTTGAGTACAGGAGCAGGGATGTCTTACTGTAGCTGTATAGGACCTTGGTGAGACCACATCTGGAGTATTGCATGCAGTTTTGGTCTCCTTATCTGAGAAAGGATGTCCTTGCCACGGAGGGAGTGCAACGAAGGTTTACCAGATGGATTCCTGGGATGGCAGTACTGACGTATGAGAAAAGATTGGGTCGACTAGGCCTATATTCACTCGAGTTTAGAAGAATGTGAGGGTTTCCAGAGGGGAAGCACGAGTAGTTTATAAGTGGAAGACGGGGAACATCTGTGGATGTGACATTGTGAAAAGACTGCAGTGCAACGGAAGCTTGCAAATTCTAACAGGACTAGACAGATTAGATGCAGGGAGGATGTTCCCGATTGCTGGGGAGTCCAGACCCAGGGGTCACGGTCTCAGGATACGGGGTATGCCAGTTAGAACCGAGATGAGGAGAAATTTCTTCACTCAGAGGGTGGTGAACCTGTGGAATTCTCTACCACAGAAGGCAGTGGAGGCCAAGTCATTAGATGTATTCAAGAAGGAGATAGATATATTTCTTAATACTAAAGGGGTCAAGGGATATGGGGAAAAAGCGGGAACAGGGTACTGAGTTAGACGATCAGCCATGATCATTTTGAATGGCGGAGCAGGCCAGAAGGGCCGAATGGTCTTCTCTTGCTCCTATTTTCTATTTTTCTATGTTTCTATTAGCTCTAGAGCAGTAAAATAACACTTTGTATTGGTACGTAATAGGTACAGAAACAACTTGGCGCTCTGTCATGAAGACTGCATCAGTTAATAGAAAAAAGAGGTTGGGAATATTCAAAAACTGGATAGTTGAAAGTGCAGCCTAAGTCAGTCAAGAAGGGGGATTGCGTGTCTAAGATAAGACTGACAGAAAATAACCACATCTGCTAATAAAGGGTTTATTTAACCTTTTTATGAACTGTTCATTAAACCATTGAGTTTTTATATAATCAGGAGCGATGCTATGTAATTTTCTGAGTCATGTGCAAAATGTGATACTGCGCTGGTCAGTTAGCTGCTCATCCTGCATTACTTTGGTTGGACATATAAAGTTGCAAAAAAATGCATATGGGTATTGAAGCCAAGTGTCATTTAACTCCTTCGAGGTTTAATTAAGATAAATGTAACTTGCAAAATGTTACGATTTGTACAAACAGTCAGCATATGGCTGAGTGAAGCTTCTTTATCAGTTCAACGACTGAGTCATACTAATAAAGAGAAATGGCATGCTTAGGGTTGAAAAATAATGACCGTTCAACATGCTAGACGTTTTTTTACCATTTGATTCTTTTTAACTCAAAATTGTTTATGTGAGTGAAACAGTCTCATGAGCAATACGGGTTTCCAGAGGGGAAGCACGAGTAGTTTATAAGTGGAAGACGGGGAACATCTGTGGATGTGACATTGTGAAAAGACTGCAGTGCAACGGAAGCTTGCAAAAATCATATAGATTTTTCTTTGTGGATTATATGTTTTAAAAATAAGGGAATATTAAACTGTAACAGGACATATGTTTTAATTTGCTCAATTTAGAGCAAAGGTAAACAAGTAAAAAGTGGGACAATATTGGTTGAAAGTTCCAAGGGATTATTTGACCGTGGTTAGTACTGATCTGAGGATTCCTACTCCTCTAGAAATGGATTCACAAGTATGCGTAAAAGTGAGTAAAACTTTTTTGGGCCCTGAAAATCCTCGAAGCTCCAGTGACACTGGGTTGGGATTGACTTCTGCCATGCGGTGAATTAAAGAAAGAAGCAAAGAAAGAACTTGGATTTATATATCCTCGGGATGTCCCAATGTTCTTCACAGCCGATGAATTCTTTTTTGGAGCGTAGTCACTTTTATAATATAGGGAAACGTGGCAGCCAAATAGCGCACAGCAAGGTCCCACAAAACAGCAATGAGATAAATGACCAACTATTCTGCTTTTGGTGGTGTTGGTTGAGGGTAAATGCTGGCTAGGATACCAGGAGCAATCCCCCGCTCTTGTTCGAATAGTGCCATGGGATCTTTTACATCTACCTGCTTTTTTATCTTTGGGGCCCACCTTCGACACAGTACGCAACCTATGCCTGCCCTCATAAGACATGGGTACCACTGAGCCAATGAGGGCGCATTTGGTGGGATTCTTGGGGTAGCCCAGGAAAGCTCCCAGAGAGGCACCAAGCTGCTGCCAGAATATAAGGGAGTGAGCAGAAGAAATGACCCCCCCAATCCCCCCAAATCAGTAGAATTTGCTGTCCAGTACAAAATGGACATGATTGTGGGGCGCCTGATTCTCGCCCCATTTTCTGATCCTCCCCTTGCCAGAATTTTTCTGGGGTTGCAGGAAAATGCTTGCACAATTTCTACCTTCATGTTTTCAACTTAAATGTAAAACGAGCATCCGACTGTAGTATGATACAGACTGTGGTATCCTCTGAAACTCTATCTTATCTCTCTCACGTACTCACACACACATACACACCTACATTTTCTTCATCTTTATTGCCTAGAATTTACACAGATGAGAGTGGGGAGCCTGTAACAAGATTAGCAATATTAAATCATCTTTGTTATGCCTTTTTTGTGTCCCAGAATTTCCCCTCTGCATACCTGCCTCCATGAGATCAACCATATTGTCTCATCTGTATCTCAGAGATGCCCCTTTGTCCATCAATGCATTCCACATGCACTTTCTCCCTCTACGCCTTTGAAATCCTGCCCCCTTCAATCTCGACCAACCCTGCATGTAGTTTCGACTCTTCTTCCTAACCCACTGGATCAACCAATGTGTTGGTCTTCATGCCCAACCAATCAACTCCAAATCTTTGAATTGGGAATCACTTGGCAAAATTCTTGGCCATGCCCCTTTCTATCTCTGTAACCTCCTCCAGCCCTACAACCCTCCGAGATCACTACCTCTCTGCCCCTCTACCTCTCTCTCCTCCTTTAAGACGCTCCGTAAAATCTACCTCTTTGACCAAGGTTTCAGTCACCTGTCCCAATCGCTCCTTATGTGGCTCAGTGTCAAATTTTGTTTGATAACTCTCCTGTGAAGTGTCTTGGGACAGTTTACTATGTTAAAGGAGCTATATAAATGCAAGTTGTCGTTGTTGTAAGTATCCCAAGAACATCAAAGAGATGGGACAAACACGGAACACTAGTAGAAGAACATAGCTGATGTGATCAAATGCAAATTGTTGTTGTTGATGTATGCCACCTTTGTAAATGCCAGACTCACAGGAGATAACTTAGCTGACTGCTGCAGAGCAGGACTATCTGATCTTGCATGATAATATATGCTGGGTTGTCTCAGCAGGTTGGGAGCTTCAACACATCTAGTGTTCAGGTGAGTATGTCACAGGGAATGGAAACCAGCACAGGTAGAAAAACAGCCAAGAATCCTGAGTGGATCTCTTCCATGAGGGAACTGTTTGCAAGGAAACATTTTTAACTTTGAATGGGCAGGAGAACCATACATTAGGTGATGAGTCAGTGGTTTGAATTGGACAGTGGATGAGGTGCTGACGACTTGGATCCGTGCAACAGCTCTTAAATGATTAGAAATTGGCAGCTCGGCAATTCTTTGGTAAATATGCAACTCAAAAGATTAGGTCAGAGAAGATAAATGGCCATGGCAGATACTATATAAAATAAGTAATTATCTCACAAATATTTGGAACACATGCTCTCTAATGCTTAACATTCCTAATTTGTGTATACATGTAATTCATTTTAAGGAACATTGTAGTTTTCATAGCCCATAGTTTTCAGATCCCACGAAGTTGTACAGATATTAGTAGCACTGCTTAATTTTTTTTTCAGGATAAGTAGGGGAAGGGAGGTGTCTAACTTTGTGCTGAACTATTTAAAAAATACATCTATGATTTGAGCCAATTAAGTAGATGAACTAAGGAGCAGCAGATAGGTTTTGATGTAGATAAATGTAAGATGTTGCAGATTGGAACAGGAAACATGATACATATGAAAACGGTGAAGGTTAGACGACTGAGAGAGAGATCACTGTGAAGTGTATTCCTGCCTTTCCTGACATCGACACAAATGCACTTTCCGGCAGTGTCACTGGATAGCAATCGGGACAAATTCACTGAGGTATATAAAGTATTAAACAGCATAGATAAGTGAATCAAAGGGGCTAAAAGGGTTAAATTATGAGGAAAGGTTGCATAGAGTAGACTGATATTCCCTTGAGTATAGAAGATTAAGGGGTGATTTAATTGAGGGAGTTAAAATGATTAATGGAGTTGGTAGGGTAGATAGAGAGAAACTATTTCCTCTGGTGGGGGAGTTCAGAACAAGGGGGCATAACCTTAAAATTAGAGCTAGGCCGTTCAGGGGTGATGTCAGGAAGCATTTCTTCACACAAAAGGGTAGTGGAAATCTGGAACTCTCTCCCCCAAAAAGCTGTTGAGGCTGGGGGTCAATTGAAAATTTAAAAACTGAGACTGATAGATTTTTGTTAGGCAAGGGTATTAAGGGATATGGAACCAAGGCGGATAGGAGTTGAGAGGTAAATCAGCCATCATCTACTTAAAGGATTGAGAGGGTAAATAGTGAACGATTGATTGTATTTACTAGTTAGTGAAACAAAAGCAAAAAAGCATAAACTCAGGATTATTACTAGAAACCAGAATTATTTTTCAAAGAGAGGGTGATTAAAGTGCAGAATACATTAGCACAAATCGACTATTGGAGCAGAGACTATTAGATCGTTCAAAAGGCAATTGGATGTGTTTGAAAAGGAAGAATACAAGAGGACATGGGAAAAGAGCAGGAAATCTGGGTTAGAGGAGGTATCTCCAGTTGGAAAGCTAGCTCCAGCAGAGGCATGATGGGCCAACTAGTCTTGTTCCATGTTATCTAATTTCTATGACGTATTTCTTTCACTCCTGTGTTCACATCAAGACTCATCGCACAGTCTCTGACTCTTATTCTTTCCTAGGGCCTCAAAACTGGAACTCCCTACCTCGGCCATAACATAGAATGTTACAGCATAGAAAAGGTCATTCGACCCATCAAGTTTGCACTGGTGCTTTTCTCCACATAAGATGCCTAGGCCTAAACCCAGTTTCTTGCTCAAAAAGCAAAATACTGCGGATGCTGGAAATCTGAAATAAAAACAGAAAATGCTAGAGAAGCTCACCAAGTCGGGCAGCATCTGTGGAGAAAGAAACAGAGTTAACATTTCCGGTCGAAGACCTTAGCCCCGATATTAGCGGGGAGGTGGGATGACAGCGGTGGGGGGGGGGCGATTGGGCGGGTGGGTAACCCACCCAATAAAATCTGTCCATTCCCCATGCGATCGCGGGTAAATTGGAGCCATTTAACGTAGTTTCCGGGTTTGGCATCTGAAACCTGCACAGCGGGTGGACTGCACACCCGCATCACAGGCTGTCAGCTGGAGGAGCCCTATTTAAAGGGGCAGTCCTCCAATGGCTGCTCCTGGAGCAAAATAGAACAATGGAGCAGCCCAGGGGAAAGGCTGCTCCTAGATTCAATGATGCCTCACTCCAGGTGCTACTGGATGGGATGAGCAAGAGGAGGGATGTGTTCTACTCGGCGGGTGGGAGGAAGTGGCCCACCTCTGCCACCAAGAAGGCCTGGCTCGAGGTGGCAGAGGAGGTCACCAGCAGCAGCAACATCTCCCGCACCTGGATCCAGTGCAGGAAGCACTTCAATGACCTAACTAGTTCAGCCAAAGTGAGTACACTTATTGATTCTCCTACACTCCGTCTTCCACATGACCGCCCCCAACCCCACCAACTCATTCTGCACTGCCAACACTACTCTATCACATTACTCCTTACATCCACTCAAAGCTTATCCTCAATTTAACTGCACTTCCTCACCTCCCCAGTACTCACCCCACCACTACCACTCAACCCAATCCTCATACAATGTCATGGCTCTGTCTCATACTCACCCCCTGATGCATCTCTTTCTCGGTCAGCCTCACCCAAACCAATGCATTCATCGGTTGGCCACGTCACCATCCCTCACTCACGCGTCTGTACTTTCTCCCCTTATAGGAGAAGAGAACCCAGAATGCCCAGGAGAGGGCGAGGACCAGAGGGGGGCTGCAACAGATCGTCGTCCTCACAGACGTGGAGCATGAGGCGCTGGAGCTGAGCCGCACCCTCGAGTGCCTGTCTGTCTGGGACGCCAAGACTGGCACCCAACAAACGTCTGGTGACAGAACTTTAACATTCAGCACACATAATATGAATTGATGTTAACATGCCTTGCCATCTTCAGCACCTCAACATCTGTGATCATGCTTAATATTGCTTTCTGTTCTCTTACAGGGCCGTCAGCGACCGCTGTGACAGCAAAGGGCGATTCCTCAGAGGACCTGCCGGCCTCTGAAGGTGCACCATCACATTTGAGTGAGTCATCCACCAGCGCAGATACACACACCTCGGTGGGTCCCCGTCCGCAGTTAGTTGGGGTTGCAAATGGTGAGTCACCACACACATATGAGCACGAGCAGACACTGGTGGCAGGGGCAGCTGTGGAGAGTCTGCGTCGGTGGGAGCACTCTTCTCCAGGCTCTGCTCAGCTGGACACAGATGCTGAACACTGGGGGCCATCCTTTAAAAGGAGAATGATCGAGGGGCAGCAGCACATTTGCGAGGTGCTGGAACAGGTGCCCCGCGCACTGTCCACTATCGTGCAGAGGATGGAGGAGTCCAACTCCTGCATGAGGGGAATGGTGGCGCAAGTGAGGGAGGGAATCTCTGAGATATTGTCACAAGGAAGTGAGGGCATCTCTGACATGCTGTCGTGGGTAAGTGCGGGAATGTCTGTGATGGAGGGAAGGCTAGCCTCCATGGAGCTTCACTGCTCACAAATGAGTCCATTCAGGCCCTGACAACGGCCATTTGGACTCAGGGTGATCAACATTCTGCCGCCTTAAACAGGCAGGCAGATACACTTACACTGGCTTTACAAGGCTTCACACATGTCCTCCAAACTGTCGTCCGGCAGAGTGATAGGAGTGGTTTGGGCCTGGCCCAGGGGAGGGATGATGGCGAAAGGGGACATAGAAGTGGGGACACCACTCAAAGCGCCCCCATGTCTCACCCGTTGCCCCCCTCTCAATCAGTTCCCGCAATGCTGCCTCCTCTCCAGGTGGCCGAGTCTGCCTCTGCACAGGTGCAGGTGGAGCAGTCTTTGGAGGGGCCCTCATGGGAACCGAAACCCAGAGGGCATAGGCCCAAAGCATCTAATCGGTCAGGGCATGAAGAAGAGCAACCTGGGACTACCTCTGCTGCAGCCACAGGGGATGCACCACGTAGAAGTAGAAGGAATTGAAAGGCGAAGGTTTTGTAAGCACAAAGGGGATGCACAAGGGTGTTTGACGGTTTGTCATGTTTTTTTTATTTATATTTACTTTTTGTTAAACACACATTAAATATTATTATTGTCACAACTACTGCCACATCTTGGCTATGCTTGACTGGCTTCTGTAATAAGTCCCTTTCATGAGGTTCACCTTGGATGCCCACACTTGATGCCATCCATTGGTTCACTCTACAGTGGCCGTATGTGTAGTTGCAGGACTGTTTTGTGCAGGGAGTGAGGGAGGGGGCTGGTGTGGCTGCTGCTCTATCCAGGTGGTGAGGACTGGACTCTTCACACTGTCTGATGTTAGGAGAACCGTTCACATATCAGTGACTTCCTGGCCCGATGAGCAGCCAGGTGAGCCGATGTTGTGCCCGTGGGTTGCTCTGCCTCCTCCTCCTCCTCCTCAATAAGGGTAGCAGATGTTGATGGGGCCTCCTCCAGCGGCACCCCTCTCTGATGTGCCTTGTTGTGCAGGGCACAACAGATGACTATAATGTATCCCACTCTGTTTGGTGTGTATTGAAGAGCTCCCCCAGAACAATCAATACTCCTGAAGCACATCTTGAGTAGCCCTATAGCCTGCTCAATTGTAGGCCTGGTGGCGATACGGCTGTGGTTATATTGACGCTGTTGCTCAGTGGTGGGGTTCCTCAGAGGTGTCATGAGCCACGTGTGCAGGGGGTATCCCTTGTCCCCAAGAAGCCAGCCCTTGTGGGTGTTCAGTGCATGGAAGAGGGGCGGGATGTTGGACTCCCAGAGGGTGAAGGAATCGTGACAGCTGCCAGGGTATCTGGCGCACGTATGAAGGAATCTCTTGCGGTGGTCACAAACGAGCTGAGTGTTGATGGAGTGATAGCCCTTCCTGTTGATGCACAGTCCTGGCTTGTGTGGAGGTGCTCGTATTGCTAGTGAGTATAGGAACAGGAAAATAGACAGGATGAATGCGTGGCTGTAGGGATGGTGTAGGAGGGAGGGATTTAGATTCCTGGGACATTGGGACCGGTTCTGGGGAAGGTGGGACCTGTACAAGCGGGACGGGTTACACCCGAGCAGGACCGGGACCAATGTCCTCGCGGGGGTGTTTGCTAGTGCTGTAGGGGAAGGTTTAAACGAGAGTGGCAGGGGGATGGGAACCTGAGCGGGGAGTCACAAGGGAGTAAAGTTGAGAGCAGCAAGAGAGGGGAAGACCCAGGGAAAATTTACAATACAAATAGTACAAACAGTTGTTCAAGTACAAGTGAAAGGGAAAAGCGTAGAGCAGCAGAAAGAAAGTGTACTTTAGACGCTACAGATAAAATGAAAACTAGAAGGTGTAAGGCGATTAACCCAGCATCAAAGCTGAAGGTCAGGCTAGGGTGTGTGGCCCAACTAAGAGTTCTATATGCAAATGCACGGAGTATAAGGAATAAATTAAATGAACTACAGGTTCAAATTCAAATTGGAGGGTATGACAGGATAGCTATTACTGAGACATGGCTGCAGAATGGTCAGGATTGGGAACTAAATATACCGGGTTATAAGGTCTACAGGAGAGATAGGGAAAATGGAGGAGGGGGAGGAGCAGCCTTAATGATTAGAGATGAAACCACTTCAATGATAAAGGGGGATATAACGAGAGGTAAGCAGCCAACAGAGACCTTATGGGTTGAATTGAGAAATAGGAAAGGATCTAAGACTATAGTGGGAATTGTGTAGAGGACCCCCGGCAGCAGCTCTGAAGTGCTAGATTGTATCAATGCAGATATTAGACAAGCGTGTAAGAAAGGCATAGTGGTCTTAATGGGGGACTGTAACCTTCACATAGATTGGGAAAAGCAGACTAGCAACTGTCAGAAAGGTAGTGAATTTCTTGAGTGTGTTCGGGATAGTTTTCTACTGCAGTATGTCCTAGAGGCAACAAGGGGGCAAGCCATACTAGATTTAGTAATGAGTAATGAACCAGATTTAGTTAACGGCTTAATTGTATGCGAACATCTATCCAATAGCGATCATAACATGATCGAGTTCAATGTGGTGTTTGAAAGGGAAAAAAGTGAATCAGCTGCTAAGATTCTAGACTTGGGCAAGGCCGACTTCAATGGGATGCGACAAAGACTGTCCACAGTAAACTGGGCAAATCTGTTAATGGGTAAAATGACTAATGATCAGTGGGAAATGTTTAAAGAAACATTTAACGTGATACAGAATCGGTTTATACCCCTGAGGGGCAAGAACTCTACTTGCCAAAAAAAACAGCCATGGACAACTAAAGAGGTAAGGGACCGTATAAGACATAAGGAAAGGGCATATAAAAAGGCAAAAAATGGCACAGATCCTGGCGAATGGGAAAGATACAAAGATCAACAAAGGGTCACAAAACAGATAGTAAGAGCTACAAAAAGAGAGTACGAAAAGAAACTTGCAAGGGATATCAAAACCAATACGAAGAACTTTTATAGTTACATTAGGAAAAAGAGGGTGGTCAGGAGCAGTGTTGGCCCCTTAAAAACTGAAAATGGGGATATTGTCATTGACAATGGGGAAATGGCAGACATGTTGAACAATTACTTTGCGTCAGTATTTACAGTAGAAAGGGAGGATAGCATGCCGGAAATCCCAAGAAAACTAATATTGAATCGGGGACAGGGACTCAATAAAATTAACATAAGTAAAACAACAGTAATGAAGAAAATAATAGCACTAAAGAGTGACAAATCCCCAGGACCAGATGGTTTCCATCCCAGGGTTTTAAAGGAAGTAGGTGAGCACATTGCGGATGCCCTAACTATAATCTTTCAAAGTTCTCTAGATTCAGGAACTGTCCCTCCAGATTGGAAAATTGCACATGTCACTCCGCTTTTTAAGAAAGGAGAGAGAGGGAAACCAGGGAACTATAGACCAGTTAGCCTAACATCTGTTGTGGGGAAAATGCTGGAGTCTATAATTAAGGATAGGGTGACTGAACACCTCGAGAATTTTCAGTTAATCAGAGAGAGCCAGCATGGATTTGTGAAAGGTAGGTCGTGCCTGACAAACCTGATTGAATTTTTTGAAGAGATGACTAAAGTAGTGGACAGGGGAATGTCAATGGATGTTATTTATATGGACTTCCAGAAGGCATTTGATAAGGTCCCACATAAGAGACTGTTAGCTAAGATAGAAGCCCATGGAATCGAGGGAAAAGTACGGACTTGGTTAGGAAGTTGGCTGAGCGAAAGGCAACAGAGAGTAGGGATAATGGGTAGGTACTCACATTGGCAGGATATGACTGGTGGAGTCCCGCAGGGATCTGTCTTGGGGCCTCAATTATTCACAATATTTATTAACGACTTAGATGACGGCATAGAGAGTCTCATATCTAAGTTTGCCGATGACACAAAGATTGGTGGCATTGTAAGCAGTGTGGATGAAAACATAAAATTACAAAGCGATATTGATAGATTAGGTGAATGGGCAAAACTGTGGCAAATGGAATTCAATGCAGACAAATGTGAGGTCATCCACTTTGGATCAAAATAGGATAGAACAGGATACTTTCTAAATGGTAAAAAGTTAAAAACAGTGGATGTCCAAAGGGACTTAGGGGTTCAGGTACATAGATCATTGAAGTGTCATGAACAGGTGCAGAAAATAATCAATAAGGCTAATGGAACGCTGGCCTTTATATCTAGAGGACTAGAGTACAAGGGGGCAGAAGTTGTGCTGCAGCTATACAAAACCCTGGTTAGACCGCACCTCAAGTACTGTGAGCAGTTCTGGGCACCGCACCTTCAGAAGGACATATTGGCCTTGGAGGGAGTGCAGCGTAGGTTTACTAGAATGATACCCGGACTTCAAGGGTTAAGTTACGAGGAGAGATTACACAAATTGGGGTTGTGTTCTCTGGAGTTTCGAAGGTTAAGTGGTGATCTGATCGAAGTTTATAAGATACTAAGGGGAACGGATAGGGTGGATAGAGAGAAACTATTTCCGCTGGTTGGGGATTCTAGGAGTAGGGGGCACAGTCTAAAAATTAGAGCCAGACCTTTCACGAGCGAGATTAGAAAACATTTCTACACACAAAGCGTTGTAGAAGTTTGGAACTCTCTTCCGCAAACGGCAATTGATACTAGCTCAATTGCTAAATTTAAATGTGAGATAGATAGCTTTTTGGCAACCAAAGGTATTAAGGGATATGGGCCAAAGGCAGGTATATGGAGTTGGATCACAGATCGGCCATGATCTTATCAAATGGCAGAGCAGACACGAGGGGCTGATTGGCCTACTCCTGTTCCTATGTTCTAATGTTCCTATATGGGTGCAATCGATTACACCCTGCACCCGTGGGAAGCCAGCACAGCGTGGAATCCCACTGCCCTCTCCGTCTGGCTGAGGTCGTCCATAGAGAAGTTGACGTAGTGCGAGGCCCAGCGAAACAAGCCGTCGGTGACATGCCTTATGCACTTGTGTGCAGACGACTGAGAGACCCCGGCGATGTCCCCGATGGCACCCTGGAATGATCCTGAGGTGAAGAAGTTGAGGGCAGTGGTGACTTTGACGGCGACAATTAAGGAGATGCTGTTCGGGCCAGCCAGGAGCAGTTCATCATGAAGGAGGCTGCAGATGTCTGCGACTACCTGGCGACTGACTCTGAGCCTCTGTGTGCACTGATCCTCAGAAAGTTCCAGGAAGCTGAGCCTTGGTCTGTAGTCCCTATTGCAAGAGTAGTGCCTCCTGCAACGTTGCTCTCTCTGTTTTTGCCTGCTGTGCTCTTCTGCAGATGCCTGTGGCGCAACTGTATTGTGGAGCTCCACGTGGTGGAGGTGGACGCCGTGCCTGGCAAGGCTGGTGATGTTGCTCCTCCTTGGATGAAGTGATGAATGCAGTCATGGCCCCCCCACCCCCCCATCCTGACGGTGTGAGTTTGAGCGCGTCCGCAAAGTAGGTAAATGTGTTTGCACAGCAGAGTTTTGGGTATAAATTAATAATTTTGAGCGGAAAGACAAAGGTGTTGCAGCGAAAACTTTGTCTGAAGTGACAGAGTGCCCTGCTGCAATAAATGAGGTATTCCCCCCACCTGTCAAATAATCCTTTGCTTCTCCCACTGGCTGCTGGCTGAAACACGTCTGCTCCAACAGGGAGTGTTTCCCACAGCACAGGAAACACGCTGAGGATCCTTCAAAATTGCACCCCTGCCAAAATGTCTACTCAATCAGGTATCTGAAGTACTTTAACTATGTGTAAAAGTATGTAAATCATCATCCCGCCCACTTTAATTGCCGATGGGACTCCCGCATTCGGGAGGTGTGCGTACACCCGAACGCATCACTGGGGACCCCGGAAGTCAGCGGGTTCGAGCCGGGCTCCGAACCCAATCAGGATTTTCACGATTTTAGGAGCAACCCCCCTGCCCCCAACGCACCCGCTCCGCCATCCGAAAATCTGCTCCCTTTTGTCTGAGGAAAGATCTTTGACCTGAAACGTTGGCCCCGATATTACCAGGGAGGCGGGTTGGCAGCGGGGAGGCGATTGGGCGCATGGGTAACCCGCCCAGTAAAATCCGTCCGTTCCCCACACGATCGCTGATAAATTGAAGCCACTTAATGTGGCTTTCGGGAAAACTGTGCAGCGGGCGGACTGCGCACCCGCATCACAGGCTGTCAGCTGGAGGAGCCCTATTTAAGGGGGCAGTCCTCCAATGACTGATCCTGCAGCAAAGAATCACACAGCACCATGGAGTAGCCCAAGGGAAAGGCTGCCCCTAGGTTTAATGATGCCTCACTCCAGGTCTTACTGGATGAGGTGAGGAGGAGGAGGGAGATCTTCTACCTGGCGGACGAGAGGAAGTCGCCTGCCTCTGTCATCAAGAAGGCGTGGTTCGAGGTGGCAGAGGAGGTCAGCAGCAGCAGCAATGTCTCCCGCACCTGGATACAGTGCAGGAAGCGTTTCAATGACCTAAGTAGGTCAGCCAAAGTGAGTACACTTACTCAATCTCCTACACTCCGTCTTCCACATCACCGCCCCCACCCCACAACTCATTCTGCACTGCCAACATTACTCTATCACATCACTCCTTACATCCACTCAAAGCTCATCCTCAACTTACCTGCACTACCTCACCTCCCCAGTACTCATCCCACCACTACCACTCAACCCAATCCTCATACAATGTCATGGCTCTGTCTCACACCCTCTGATACATCTTTTTCATGGTCAGCCTCACTCAAACTAATGCATTCAGCGGTTGGCGACGTCACCATCCCTCACTCACGCCTCTCTACTTTCTCCCCTTATAGGAGAAGAGAGCCCAGGATGCACGGGAGAGGGCGAAGATCGGAGGAGGGCTGCAACATCAGGTCGTCCTCACGGACGCGGAGCAGGAGGCTCTTGAATTGAGCTGCACCCTCGAGTGCTTGTCCATCGGGGAGGCCGAGACTGCCACCCGACAAACATCCGGTGACGGAACTTTAACATCCAGTACTCTCAATAACACATGATGTCAACATGCCTTGCCATCTTCATCACCTCAACATCTGTCATCATGCTTAATATTGCCTTCTGTTCTCTTACAGGGCCTTCAGCGACTGCTGTGATGGTGGAGGGCAATTCCTCAGAGGACCTGCCAGCCTCTGAGGGGGCACCGTCACGTCTGAGCGAGCCATCCACCAGCGCAGATACACACACCTCGGTGGGACCCCGTCCTCACTTAGTTGGGGTCGCACATGGCGAGTCACCACACACATGTGAGTACGAGCAGACACTGGTGGCAGGGGCAGCTGTGGAGAGTCCACCTCAGTGGGAGCATTCTTCTCCAGGCTCTGCTCAGCTGGACACAGATGCTTAACACTGGGGGCCACCCTTTAAAAGGAGAATGATCGAGGGGCAGCAGCACATTTGCAAGATGCTGGAACGGGTGCCACGTGCACTCTCCACAATCGCGCAGAGGATGGAGGAGTCCAACTCCTGCATGAGGGGAATGGTGGCACAGGTACAGGAGGGGATCTCAGAGATACTGTCACAGGGACGTGAGGGCATCTCTGAGATAGTGTCGTGGGTAAGTGCGGGAATGTCCGTGATGGAGGGAAGGCTAGCCTCCATCGAGCTTCAAGCACGGCTCACCAATAAGCCCATTGAGGCCCTGACAACGGCCCTTCGGACTCAGGGTGAGCAACTTTCTGCCGCCTTAAACAGGCAGGCAGATACGCTGGCACTGGCCTTACAAGGCTTCACACATATCCTCCAAACTGTCATCCAGCAGGGTGGTCGGAGTGATGTGGGCCTGGCCCAGGAGAGGGATCATGGCGAAAGGGGACATGGAAGTGGGGACACCACTCAAAGCGCTTCCACGTCTCACCCGTTGCCCCCCTCTCAACCAGTACCCGCAATGCTGCCTCCTCTCCAGGTGGTCAAGTCTGCCCCTGCACAGGTGCAGGTGGAGCTGTCTTTGGAGGGGCCCTCACGGGCACCGAAACCCAGAGGGCGTAGGCCCAAAGCATCTCATCGGTCAGGGCATGAATAAGAGTAACCTGCCACTACCTCTGCTGCAGCCACATGGGAAGCACCACGTAGGAGTAGTCGGAAGCGTAAGGCAAAGGTTTTGTGAGCACAAAGGGGATGCACAATGGTGTTTGACGGTGTGTCATGTTTTTTATTTATATTTGATTTTTGTTCAACTCACATTAAATATTATTATTGTCACCACCACTGCCACATCTTGGCCATTCTTGACTGGCTTGTGGAATAGGTCCCTTTCATGAGGTTCACCATGAACACCCACACTTGATGCCACCCATTGGGTCACTCTACAGTGGGTGTATGTGTAGTTGCACGTCTATTTTGTGCAGGGGCGGGAAGGGGGCTGGTGTGGCCGCTCCTCTGTCCAGGTGGTGAGGACTGGACTCTTCACACTGTCTGATATTATGAGAACCGTTCACATATCAGTGACTCTCTGGCCTCACGAGCAGCCAGGTGAGCCACTGTTCTGCCCATGGGTTGCTCCTTCTCCTCCTCAATATGGGTGGGGTCTCCTTCAGCGGCACCCCTCTCTGTTGTGCCTTGTTGTGCAGTGCACAACGGACGACTATAATGCGTCCCACTCTGTCAGGTGCATATTGAAGCGCTCCCCCAGAACTATCAAGGCACCTGAAGCACATCTTGAGCAGCTCTATAACATGCTCAATTGTAGACCTGGAGCGATGTGGCTGTCGTTACATCGACGCTGTTGCTCAGTGGTGGGGTTCCTCAGAGGTGTCGTGAGCCACGTGTGCAGGGGGTATCCCTTGTCCCCGAGGAGCCAGCCCTTGCGGGTGTTCGGTGCGTGGAAGAGGGGCGGGATGTTGGACTTTCGGAGGATGAAGGAATCGTGGCAGCTGCCAGGGAATCTGGCGCACACGTGAAGGAATCTCTTGCGGTGGTCACAAATGAGCTGAGTGTTGATGGAGTGATGGTCCTTCCTATTGATGAACAGTCCTGGCTCGTGTGGAGGTGCTCATATTGCTATATGGGTGCAATCGATTACACCCTGCACCCGTGGGAAGCCAGCCACAGCGTGGAATCCCACTGCCCTCTCCGTCTGGCTGAGGTCATCCATAGGGAAGATGATATGGTGCGAGGCCCTGTGAAACAAGCCATCGGTGACTTGCCTTATGCACTTGTGTGCAGACGACTGAGAGACCCCGGCGATGTCCCCGGTGGCACCCTGGAACGATCCGGAGGCGAAGAAGTTGAGGGCAGTGGTAATTTTGACATCAACAGGTAAGGAGATGCTGCTCGGGCCAGCCAGGAGCAGCTCGGCATGAAGGAGGCTGCAGATGTCTCCGTCTACCTGGCGACTGACTCCGAGCCTCCGTACGCACTGCTCCTCAGAGAGGTCCAGGAAGCTGAGCCTCGGTCTGTGGACCCTGTGGCGAGGGTAGTGCCTCCTGCAACGCCGCTCTCTCTGTTGTTCCCCTCCCTGCTGTTGTGCAGGTGTCTGTGGTGCGGCACTGTGTTGTGGAGCTCCAAGTGGCGGAGGTGGACGGCGTGCCTGGCGAGGCTGGTGATGTTGCTCCTCCTTGGATGAAGTGATGAATGCAGCCATGGTGCCCCCCCACCCCCATCCTGACGGTGTGAGTTTGAGGGGGTCCGCAAAGTAGGTAAATGTATTTGCACAGCAGAGTTTAGGGTATAAATTAAGCATTTTGAGTGGAAAGACAAAGGTGTTGCAGTGAAAACTTTGTCTGAAGTAACAGAGAGCCCTGCTGCAATAAATGATGGTGCCCCCAACCTGTCAAATAATCCTTTGCATTTCCCACTGCCTGCTGGCAGAAACATGTCTGCTCCAACAGGGAGTGTTTCCCACAGCACAGGAAACACGCTGAGGATCCTTCAAAATTGCACCCCTGCCAAAATCTCCAGTCAATGAGGTCTGTCAAGTACCTCAACTTCCTAAATAAGTATCTAAATTATCATCCCGCTGATGGGAGTCCCACACGCAGGAGCTGCACGCGCACCCGAACGCGTCATTGGGGAACCCGGAAGTGAGCGGGTTGGAGCCGGGCTCCAAACCTGCTCCGCCCCCAACGCACCCGCTCAACCATCCGAAAATCGGCCCCGTTAACTCTGTGTCTTTCTCCACAGATGCTGCCTGACTTGCTGAGCTTCTCCAGCATTTTCTGTTTTTATCCCAGTTTCTTGCTCGCCTTTTAATAGTCCTCTTTTTCCACTAAATATCTAATTTTCTTTTAAAAGAATTAATGGTCTCTGCTCTAAAACGTTTGTGGCATAGAATTTCACAGACTAACAACCCTCTGTAGTGGGGCCTTGCTAGGTGCAAATTGGTGCCGCATTGGCCGACATACCATCAGGGACTGCACTTCAGAAGTTAATAATTAACTAGGAAGCAATTTGGGACATCCTGAGGTGATGAAAGGTGCTATATAAATTCAAGTTCCTTCTTTAATAGGCTTATCAATCTTATTTAGGAAAGTTTTTAAAGTATTTTGTCATTGTTTATATTGTCTTCTGACATAGTCTTCTGGTAAAAGCATGCAGTTCATGCATAGTCCAAAGTCATTTAATTAAAATGTTCTTTGCTGTCTCTGTGGATAATGCTTTTGCATCCAGATCAGAATCATATGCCTAACCAGATCACAGTGTTGGCGGAGCGGATCAAGGATTAATGTGAACAATGTTAAAACTCCTGGCGAAGACTAGACCACAGTCCTCAAAGCCAAAGCTTTGCACTGCAATGTTGACCCAGTGAGCGGGCTTTTCAGGAGCGCACGATGCAAGGCAGAGAAAATATCAATTTCACAATGGGGGAAGATCAGCCACAGTAGAGAGATGCTGGACATTCAAGACCCCACCATACACTGGGGAATTCATTTGTTTCATCACACCATTGGCTGTGGCACAATAATACTGCACACTATATTATATTATGCAATTTGGTGGGCACAGTCAGTGGAACTCGTGCAATATCAACAGCCCTCCTCCTTCCATGGCTCAGTGTCAGCTATGTCTCAGTTGGTGGTATTCTTGCCTGAGTCAGAAGGTTGTGGGTTCAAGTCCCCCTTCAGAGACTTGAGGATAAATTCTGGGCAGTCACTCCAGTGCTGTACTGTCAGTGGTAAGAACGGGATATGACGCTCGACTCATCGATCGACAGTTCCGACGGGCCACAGCAAAAAATCGCATAGACCTCCACAGAAGACTAACACGGGACGCAACCAACAGAGTACCCTTCGTCGTCCAGTACTTCCCCGGAGCGGAGAAACTACGCCATGTTCTCCGCAGCATTCAACATATCATCGATGACGACGAACACCTCGCTATGGCCATCCCCACACCTCCACTACTCGCCTTCAAACAGCCACCCAACCTCAAACAAACCATCGTTCGCAGCAAATTACCCAGCTTTCAGGAGAACAGCGTCCACGACACCACACAACCCTGCCACGGTAACCTCTGCAAGACATGCCAGATCATCGACACAGATACCACCATCACACGAGAGGACACCACCCACCAGGTGCACGGTTCATACTCCTGTGACTCGGCCAACGTTGTCTACCTCATACGTTGCAGGAAAGGATGCCCCAGAGCACGGTACATTGGCGAGACCATGCAGACGCTGTGACAACGGATGAACGGACACCACGCAACAATCGCCAAACAGGAGGGTTCTCTCCCTGTCGGGGAACACTTCAGCAGTCATGGACATTCAGCCACCGACCTTCGGGTAAGCATACACCAAGGCGGCCTTCGAGACACATGACAACGCAAAATCGTCGAGCAGAAATTGATAGCCAAGTTCCGCACCCATGAGGACGGCCTCAACCGGGATCTTGGGTTCATGTCACACTACACGTAACCCCACCAGCGAACAAATGTTATCTGTTTTTAATATAACGGGTCATTGACTGTCTTCCTTCTCTCTCTCTCTTTTTTTTGGTGGTTTGTATATTCGGTGGCCTTTTAGGTGACACCTTTCTGTCTGCTCACTGTGATTGCCTTGGCAACGGGCAGTAATCACCAGGCATTGTTGTGTGATTTTCAAATGCGAAGGATTCGAAAATCTCATTTCCACACCATTCACCTGAGGAAGGAGGAAGCCTCCGAAAGCTTGTGGAATTTAAAATAAATTTGTTGGACTATAACTTGGTGTTGTAAAATTGTTTACAATTTTAAAATTTATGGCAGAGTTCAGATTAAGAGGTTCATTTGCTGTGAGTTTGAGAGTGAGCACACATGCCTGAATGTCTGAACCATTGCCCTCTCTACTCTTACTCTTCCGCTCTGCTGATGAAAACCCAATCATCACAATATTTTAATTCTCCAATGCTTTCTTTGTTGGTTTTGCTGCTCCCACCTTCCGAATATTATAACCTTTCCAATACTATAACCTTTCCAATACTATAACCTTTCCAATACTATAACCTGTCCAGAATGTCACACCCCACGTTTTCACCCACACTAATGTCTTCATTCTCATCACCTCTGTCCTTGCTAAGATCTAATGGTTCCCATGTCCCAGAGACTTGACTTCAAGATCCTCATCGTCACCTTTAAATCTCTCCATGGACTTGCCCCATACCTATCTCTGTGACCTCTTTCCACTTCATGTCCCTGCAAACACACTCTGCTCCTCCAGCACTGGCTCTAACACTTCTTGTTTGCTGCTTCCCCTGCTCTACCTATGGTGGCTGTTCCATCAGTCACAATGGCTTAACTCTCTGGAATTCCCTCCCTTACAACCACTGCCTTGATACTCCTTCACACACACCCCTTCCCCATCCCACACCTTCAAAAGCCTCCTAAAGGCTTCTCTTTCAGTGGCCTTTCTCCCTGCAATATCTCTTTTCCTCTTTTTCTCTTCTGCTTGGTTTGTCCAATGCCTTGTATAATTCTGGGAGATATCGCTCTGTGACTGAGAGGCACAGTAGAATTGTAAGCTGCTGTTGTTAATGTAGTCAGTGATAATGGAAATGAGCATTAACTTTTGCCCATGCTCCTAAAATTGTAAACAAATGTATTCCGAGTTAATCCAGTGACCCTGTGCTTAACAATGGTTAACTTCTTAGGAATTGTAAATGAATAGTTGAAGGTTTTCTCTCTAAATTTGCTAAGCTTTAACTTTTAATGGGAAAGATGTCATTGGGGCAGAGTGGAAGCTGGTGGAGCAAAGAGGAAAATGCATAAAGTGACTTGGAATAGGCCAAACTGGCACATGGCACCTGGATACAGTGGAGAAGCTAAGTCAACTGTTAAGAGTGGCACAGGGAATGCAAAAAAAACTCCTCGCCATCCGATGAGAAAATACCATTACGTCACAATCTAGTGCAGAGTTTTCTGGGTGCATCGAGGCTGAGATTCTCCAGTACATTGCTGAGAGAGTGCTGTTTAGTTGGATGTGCCTTTCTCCACAATACTCCCCTGTGCAGCGTTTGCTTTACCATTGATGCTAAGGCCATCAATTGCTGTAATGTAACATAGCTGTACTTGAGAAGGCAAAGCTGAAGAACAGCAACACAAAATTCTGTTAAAATGTGAACTTTGCATTGTGAGTGATTATACACTCCAGCTCAATGCGTTACTAACAGGATTACCAACATCTGCCTCATTTGCTGACATTGAACCTGTGATTAGTGTTACGTGATTGACTTTGACTTTTCTATACCACTTCATAGGTTATGATGTTTCAAAAGGACCCTTCCTGAATTGGGCTTGGCCACAGTTCTGCCAACACTGGAATACTTGCATGCTTTGTCGTTTTTCCAGTACTTAGAGCGTAAAATAGTAACAAGTTTACAAATAACATGAATACATACCCAAGCTCATAAGACATTTTTTTTATTCGTTCATGGGATGTGGGCGTTGCTGGCGAGGACGGCATTTATTGCCCATCCCTAATTGCCCTTGAGAAGGTGGTGGTGAGCCACCTTCTTGAACCGCTGCAGTCCGTGTGGTGACGGTTCTCCCACAGTGCTGTTAGGAAGGGAGTTCCAGGATTTTGACCCAGCGACGATGAAGGAATGGCGATATATTTCCAAGTCGGGATGGTGTGAGACTTGGAGGGGAACGTGCAGGTAGTGTTGTTCCCATGTGCCTGCTGCTCTTGTCCTTCTACGTGGTAGAGGTGGCGGGTTTGTTAGGTGCTGTCGAAGAAGCCTTGGCGAGTTGCTGCAGTGCATCCTGTGGATGGTACACACTGCAGCCACAGTGCGCTGGTGGTGAAGGGGGTGAATGTTTAGGGTGGTGGATGGAGTGCCAATCAAGTGGGCTGCTTTATCTTGGATGGTGTCGAGCTTCTTCAGTGTTGTTGGAGCTGCATTCATCCAAGCAAGTGGAGAGTATTCCATCACACTCCTGACTTGTGCCTTGTAGATGGTGGAAAGGCTTTGGGGAATCAGGAGGTGAGTCACTTGCCGCAGAATACCCAGCCTCTGACCTGCTCTCGTAGCCACAGTATTTATATGGCTGGTCCAGTTAAGGTTCTGGTCAATGGTGACCCCCAGGATGTTGATGGTGGGGGATTCAGCGATAGTAATGCCGTTGAATGTCAAGGGGAGGTGGTTAGACTCTCTCTTGTTGGAGATGGTCATTGCCGGGCACTTATCTGGCGCGAATGTTACTTGCCACTTATGAGCCCAAGCCTGGATGTTGTCCAGGTCTTGCTGCTTGCGGACTCGGACTGCTTCATTATCTGAGGGGTTGCGAATGGAACTGAACACTGTGCAATCATCAGCGAACATCCCCATTTCTGATCTTATGATGGAGGGAAGGTCATTGATGAAGCAGCTGAAGATGGTTGGGCCGAGGACACTGCCTTGAGGAACTCCTGCAGCAATATCCTGGGGCTGAGATGATTGGCCTCCAACAACCACTACCATCTTCCTTTGTGCTCGGTATGACTCCAGCCACTGGAGAGTTTTCCCCCTGATTCCCATTGACTTCAATTTTACTTGGGCTCCTTGGTGCCACACTCGGTCAAATGCTGCCTTGATGTCAAGAGCAGTCACTCTCACCTCACCTCTGGAATTCAGCTCTTTTGTCCATGTTTGGACCAAGGCTGTAATGAGGTCTGGAGCCGAGTGGTCCTGGCGGAACCCAAACTGAGCATCGGTGAGCAGGTTATTGGTGAGTAAGTGCCGCTTGATAGCACTGTTGACGACACCTTCCATCACTTTGCTGATGATTGAGAGTAGACTGATAGGGCGGTAATTGGCCGGATTGGATTTGTCCTGCTTTTTGTGGACAGGACATACCTGGGCAATTTTCCACATTGTCGGGTAGATGCCAGTGTTGTAGCTGTACTGGAACAGCTTGGCTAGAGACGCAGCTCGTTCTGGAGCACAAGTCTTCAGCACTATAGCTGGGATGTTGTCGGGGCCCAAAGCCTTTACTGTATCCAGTGCACTCAGCCGTTTCTTGATATCACGTGGAGTGAATCGAATTGGCTGAAGACTGGCTTCTGTGATGGTGGGGATATCGGGAGGGGGGCCGAGATGGATCATCAACTCGGCACTTCTGGCTGAAGATGGTTGCAAACGCTTCAGCCTTGTCTTTTGCACTCACGTGCTGGACTCTGCCATCATTGAGGATGGGGATGTTTGCAGAGCCTCCGCGTCCCGTTAGTTGTTTAATTGTCCACCACCATTCACGACTGGATGTGGCAGGACTACAGAGCTTTGATCTGATCCATTGGTTGTGGAATCGCTTAGCTCTGTCTATAGCATGTTGCTTCCGCTGTTTAGCATGCATGTAGTCCTGAGTTGTAGCTTCACCAGGTTGGCACCTCATTTTTAGGTACACCTGGTGTTGCTCCTGGCATGCTCTTCTACACTCCTCATTGCGCCAGGGTTGATCTCCTGGCTTGTTGGTAATGGTAGAGTGAGGAATATGCCGGGCCATGAGGTTACAGATTGTGCTGGAATACAATTCTGCTGCTGCTGATGGCCAACAATGCCTCATGGATGCCCAGTTTTGAGCTGCTAGATCTGTTCTGAATCTATCCCATTTAGCACGGTGGTCGTGCCACACAACACGTTGGATGGTGTCCTCAGTGCGAAGACGAGACTTCATCTCCACAAGGACAGTGCGGTGGTCACTCCTACCAATACTGTCATGGACAGATGCATTTGCGACAGGTAGATTGGTGAGGACGAGGTCAAGTAAGTTTTTCCCTCATGTTGGTTCGCTCACCACCTGCCGCAGGCCCAGTCTGGCAGCTATGTCCTTCAGGACTTGGCCAGCTCGTTCAGTAGTGGTGCTACTGAGCCACCCTTGCTGATGGACATTGAAGTCCCCCACCCAGAGTATGTTTTGTGCCCTTGCTACCCTCAGTGCTTCCTCCAAGTGGTACAGGACTGATTCATCAGCTGAGGGAGGACGGTAGGTGGTAATCAGCAGGAGGTTTCCTTGCCCATGTTTGACCTGATACCATGAGATTTCATGGGGTCCAGAGTCAATGTTGAGGACTCCCAGGGCCACTCCCTCCTGACTGTATATCACTGTACCGCCACCTCTGGAGGGTCTGTCCTGCCGGTGGGACAGGACGTACCCAGGGATGGTGATGGAACAGTCTGGGATGTTGGCTGAAAGTTTTGATTCTGTGAGTATGGCTATGTCAGGCTGCTGCTTGACTAGTCTGTGGGACAGCTCTCCCAATTTTGGCACAAGTCCCCAGATTGCTGAGGAGGACCTTGCAGGGTCGACTGGGCTTGGTTTGCCGTTGTCGTGTCCGGTGCCTAGTGGTCCGATGCCGGGTGGTCCGTCCGGTTTTATTCTTATTATGACTTTTCGTAGTGAGATTTTACAACTGAGTGGCTTGCTAGGCCATTAAGAATCAACCACATTGCTGTGGGTCTGGAGTCACATTTTGGCCAGACTGGGTAAGAACGGCAGGTTTCCTTCGCTAAAGGGCATTAGTGAACCAGATGGGTTTTTTACGACAAATCTCGTGGTTTCATGGCCACCATTACTGATACTAGTATCTTAATTCCAGATTTTTATTTAATTAATTGAATTTAAATTCGCTAGCTGCCAGGGCGTGATTTGAACTCATGGGCTCGATTTTACCGGCGGGTTTCGTGTGCGTTTCCAGCGGTGGGGCCCCGAAAATCCCGATATCCAGGCACGTGACCAGATCGCGCCACGATCCCGCCCACTTCCGGGTTCCCCGATGACGTGCGGGGGTGCGTGCGTAGCCCCCGCTGGTGGGAATCCCGCAGGCAATTAAAGCCAGCGGGATGCCACTTGAGGTTATTTATTTTGCTTGTTCAGGTCATTAACTGACCTGATTAAGGGACTGTGTGTGATTTTGGAGAAACATGGGACTGTTTCACACACTGGGGGAAACAGTCCAAGTTGAACTGGACGTGTTGCAGCCGTCAGCCTGTGGCAGCTGCAAAGGTCCATTTGACAGGTTGGGGGGGGGAGACCCTCACCCATTGCAGGAGGCCGCTCTGTCACTTGGGACAAAGTGTGGCCTCCACCACCCTCCTCCGGACGGTCAAAGTCACCGACCTGCACACTCACCCCGGGGTCCGGAGACATGTGCCTACCTTGCGGACCCCCTCAGATGTACATATTGCGGATGGGGGCCGTCGTAGCTGCAGTCATGACCCCTTCGGAGGGCGAACAGCATCACCAGCCTCGCCATCCACGCCGTCCACCTCTGACACCTGGAGCTCCACAATAGAGTGCTGTGACACATCCACCTGTACAGCAGGAGGGAGGGCCACCGCAGAGAGAGACGCGTCGCAGAGGGCACTACCCTTGCCACAGGGTCCACAGACCGAGGCGCAGCTCCCCGGACCTCTCCGAGCAGCAGTGCACACGGAGGCGCAGATTCACTCGACATGTAGTCGTGGACATCTGCAGCCTCCTTCATGCCGAGCTGCTCCTGGCTGGCCCCAGCACCATCTGCTTACCTGTCGCTGCCAAAGTCACCACTGCCCTCCACAACTTCTCCTCCGCATCCTTCCAGGGTGCAGCTGGGTACACCGCCGATGTCTCTCAGTCGTCTGCGCGGAAGAGCCCTGCACCTACTCTGCAGTGACACAATGGGTGGCATCAGTGGTGGGTCCTCATAGTGATACCCAGGAGCGGGCATTATTGCACAAAACAGACAGGATTCGCGGAGACATGGCAGTGGTGGTGCTAATATAATGTGTGATGTGAGTTGTTCTGAAATTCAATATAGGTAACACCCATGACAAACCCTCAAACACCCTTGTGCATCCCCTTCATGCTCACGACACGTTTGCCTTACGCTGCCTACTGCACATATGTGATGCATGCCCTGTGGCTTCAGCACAGGTGGTGGCAGGTCGAGTGAGGCTGGCCGTGAGGGAGATGCATGAGAGGGTGCGTATGGGATAGAGCCATGAGATTATATGAGGATTGGGTTGAGTGGTAGTGGCGGGGTGAGTACTCGCGAGGTGAGTAGGTGCAGGTAAGATGAGGATGGGGTTTGAGTGGGTATGAGGGGTGATGTAACAGAGTGGTGTTGGCGGTGCCGAAGGAGATGTGGGGTGGGGGCAGTGTTGTGGCAGACGGAGTGTAGGGGAAAGACTACGTGTTCTCACTGTGGCTGACCTATTTAGGTCATTGGAGCGCCTCCTGCACTGTATGCAGGTGGGCGATATGTTGGTGGTGCAGGTGACCTCCTCTGCCACCTCGAGCCAGGCCTTCTTGGTGGCAGAGGCAGGCCGCTTCCTCCCGCCCGCCGGGTGGAAGATCTCTGTCCTCCCCCTCCTCCTCACCCCATCTGATGATACCTGGGGTGAGGCATCATTAAACTGGGAGCAGCCTTCCCCCTGGGCTGCTCCATGCTGTAATGTGTTCTATTGGTTGCAGCATCTGTCAGTGGAGGACTGCCCCTTTAACTAGAGAGCCTCCAGCTAACAGATCGTACTGCGCATGCGCAGCCCGCCAGCAGCGCGGAGCCCGGAGGAGCAGGTAATTGAATCCAATTGGTGTGTTGCCTGCTATGATCGCGCGGGCAACCCACTAATTTCACCGAGCGTGTTGACCACGCTCCCGAAACCCAACCCGCCGGAAACCCGCAGGCCTGGTAAAATCGGGCCCCATGACTCCGGATTTTAGACCGGGCCTTGGGATTACTAGTCCAGTAACATAACCACTATGCTACCGTACCCTGTATCCCCAATATGATCAGCACTTCTTAATCAGATTGGAAATAAAAAGCAGATAATCCTGCATATACACTGCATATCCATCAGCATCTACAGAAAAGACAAGCTAATACTTCAAGTAGACAATTTTGATCAGAACCAATGAAGGGTCTCTACACAAAATGTTAACCTGTGTTTTCTCTTTTCAGGTGGATCTGCTGTGGATCTGCTGCACATTGGCAGCATTTTCTTCAAATCATTCAGGTTGCCTGCAATTATTTTTAAAGATATTTTTGCATTTCCTATGTATGAGGGTATAACTTTTTTCCCCCTTATAACACTTACCTTGTGGTGAGGCTTGTTATATGATTTCATCATCACAGTTATGAAAAGTTGTGAATAAAGCCTTACGATAAGTGCATTCCTGTAAATAATTATCCTACTTGTACAAGAAAAAAGTAGAATGATTACAATTATGGGCATGCTCTAATACAGAGCTTTCTGGGTGCGGCTAGGCTAATACTCCAGTGCATTGCTAAGGGAGTGCTGCATTGTCGGAAGTTGCTCCTTCAGATGAGTATAGTACTGAGGAGGCTTTGCCTTGTCAGAAAAGCTTTCCTTCAGATGAGTACAGTACTAAGGAGGCTTTGCTTTGTCGGAAAAGCCTTCCTTCAGATGAGTGCAGTACTGAGGGAGTTTTGCTTTGTTGCTGGTGCCTTCCTTCAGATGAGGCATTAACCAAGGCCCTATCAACCTGTTCCAGTTTTTCAGGTGGATGTTAAAGCTCCCGTAGCACTGCTTGGGAACAGCAGGGAGTTCTTCCAGTGTCCTGGTCAACATTTCTCTTTCAACCAATGTCACCAATAACAGATTAACCTGGGATTGTGCTATGTATGAAATGGCACTTGATGAGAACCTGATTCATTGAATGTGAACATTTTTTGGAAGATGCTATTAAGTACTGTATAAATGCAGGGCTTTTTTACATTGGTTTTTCCATTATTTCTAGCTGAGCATCAGCCTAAATTATTGTATTCATGCTCTGGTGAGGGGCTTGAACCCACAATTTCTGATTTGGAGGCCAGAATGCAACCACAGAGCCAAGTTAACACACTAGCATAAATGGGAATTTGATGTGTTAACCAATGCACTAATATTAAACCTCAAAAATGTCAACCATTGATATCCTATTTGTGTGTGTTGCCACATCAGCTATTAAGTAAGAAAGTATGTGCTCCGTGGAATATTGAATGATGGTGAATGAATAATTATACACAAGAATGTTTGCATTAATAATATAATAACTACAAGTGATGATTAATACATGCCAGGATTAGTTTAGGCACGAGGAAAGGAAGAATGCAGTTAATACCAATAGTACACATTGTTAAGAAAATCTCACTAAGATCAAAGGATGGGCAAATAGAGTCAGACAGTATTCAATTTGCCCTGAAATATAGACTGAATTCGGAGAAATCTTCCTGCACAATTCATTTGTTGGGCCATAATTTGCTGTCAAAATAACAGTGAGGCTAATGGTGGTCACCGTTATTTATGCACAAATGGTACAGGAACTTCAGGCGAGGGGCAGAAGCGTGGTTAAATGCCGATATCCAAAAGTTGCTGTCTGAGATGCACCACTCCGCCGTTAGTGTCACGAAAAAGGCATCTCACTGTCTGCCTCGCCATTGAAACGCATTGAATGGAGTGAAATTGCTGAATTTGTGCGGTAGATACGAACTAAACTCGCCACAGAAAGTTAAGTCTTGTCCATTTCAGTGTAAATATCCTTTTAACAGCTGATAAGTGTTAACTACTGCCAGTTAACCGCTCTGGCACTGAATATTAACTATTAAAAGTGTGGAATCTGATTCCGTCAGGTTTTAATTGTTGGAGATTTTCCTTTCTGTCTCTTTTTTCTCTCTCTCTCTGAAACATCCGTTGAAACATAGAAACATAGAAAATAGGAGCGGGAGTAGGCCATTCGGCCCTTCGAGCCTGCTCCACCATTCAATATGGTCATGGCTGATCCTCTATCTCAATACCATATTCCTGCTCTCTCCCGACACCTCTTGATGCCTTTTGTGTCTAGAAATCTACCTATCTCCTTCTTAAATATATTCAGTGATTTGGCCTCCACAGCCTTCTGTGGTAGGGAATTCCAAAGGTTCAGCACCCTCTGAGTGAAGAAATTTCTCCTCATCTCAGTCCTAAATGTCCTACACCGTATGCTGAAACTGTGACCACCCCCCCCCCCCTCGTTCTGAACCCCCCAACTAGGGGAAACATCCTTCCTGCATCCAGTCTGTCTAGCCCTGTCAGAATTTTATATGTTTCAATGAGATCCCCACTCATTCTTCTAAACTCGAGTGAATACAGGCTGAGTCGACCCAATCTCTCCTCATACGACAGTCCTGCCATCCCAGGAATCAGTCTGGTGAACCTTCGCTGCACTCCCTCTATGGCAAGTATATCCTTTCTTAGGTAAGGAGACCAAAACTGCACACAATGCTCCAGGTGTGGTCTCACCAAGGCCCTGTATAACTGCAGTAAGACATCCTTGCTCCTGTACTCCAATCCTTTTGCAATGAAGGCCAACATACCATTTGCCTTCCTAACTGCTTGCTGCATCTGCATGTTTGCTTTCAGTGATTGGTGTACAAGGACACCCAGGTCCCTTTGTACATCAACATTCCCCAATTTATCACCATTTAAATAATACTCTGCCTTTCTGTTTTTCCTTCCAAAGTGGATAACTTCACATTTATCCACATTATACTGCATCTGCCATGTATTTGCCCACTCACTCAACTTGTCTAAATTGCCTTGAAACCTCTTTGCATCCTTCTCACAACTCACGATCCCACCTAGTTTTGTGTCATCAGCAAACTTGGAAATATTACATTTGGTTCCCTCATCCAAATCATTGATACATATTGTGACTAGCTGGGGTCCAAGCACTGATCCCTGCGGTACCCACTAGTCACTGCCTGCCACCCGGAAAAAGACCCGTTTATTCCTACTCTCTGTTTCCTGTCTGTTAACCAATTTTTAATTCATGCCAGTATATTACCCCCAATCCCATGTGCTTTAATTTTGCACACTAACCTCTTATATGAGATTTTATTAAAGGCCTTCTGAAAATCTAAATAAACCACATCCACTGGTTCTCCCTTATCTATTCTACCAGTTACATCCTCAAAAAACTCCAATAGGTTTGTCAAACATGATTTCCCTTTCATAAATCCATGTTGACTTTGCTTAATCCCGTTGATATTTTCTAAGTGTCCTGTTATCACATCCTTTATAATAGACCCTAACATTTTCCCTACTGATGTTAGGCTAACCGGTCTGTAGTTCCCTGTTTTCTCTCTCCCTCCTTTTTTAAATAGTGGGGTTACATTTGCCACCCTCCAATCTGCAGGAATTGTTCCATAGTCTATTGAATTTTGGACGATGACAACTAATGCATCCACTATTTTCATGGTTACCTCTTTTAGTACTTTGAGATGCAGATTATCAGGTCCTGAGGATTTATCGGCTTTCAGTCCCATTAATTTCTCCAGCACTATTTTTTTTACTAATACTAATTTCCTTTAATTCTTCCTTCTCACTAGTCCCTTGGTTCCCTAGCATTTCTGGGAAGTTCTTTGTGTCCTCTTCCGTGAAGACAGAACCAAAGTATTTGTTTAATTGCTCTGCCATTTCCTTGTTCCCCATTATAAATTCTCCTGTTTCTGACTGTAAGGGACCTACATTTGTCTTCACTAATCTTTTTCTTTTTACATACTTGTAGAAGCTTTTACAGTCCACTTTTATGTTCCTTGAAAGTTTACTCTCATACTCTATTTTTCCCCTCTTAATCAATCTCTTGGTCCTTTTTTGCTGAATTCTAAACTGCTCCCAATCCTCAGGCTTGCTAATCCAATCTTTCTTTCCCTCTCTTTATTTGTCTTTCGGTTCTTGATTTGACATTGAATTCACCCACTCCAATTTACACTTCCTTCTCATTCCTTGCACTGTTTATTTCACAATCCTTCAATCTGATTAGTTAAGGAGATACACAGTTGCTTGCCCTGTTCACTCAGGTCCCAGATGCCCTGTTTCCCTCGCTGTGACATTATCAGCTCGCACTTTCAGCAACCTGCAGCTCAAAATATCACCGCGATTAAACGGGCAAGGGCAAGTTTAACTAATGGCGGCTGCCCTGCTACAGCAAATTATGGCCCAATATATCATAATCAATATATAAATCTTTAAGTTTTAATTATTGAATAAAAGAACGTTGGTAAAGACGCACATAAAGAATCAAACTTTTTATTTTTCTTTCAAGTGATAAGACAGATTTGACATCTGCTGCACTAAAACCTGATGTCGCTTGTGTGAACTGGCATAAATGCACCTAATCAATCAATAGCACATGAAAATTATATTATATGATTAGGCTTTCAGCTTAAGCAGATGTGAAAACAGACACTTTGAATCCTGTGCCAAAATAGAATGGCTAAGCAGCTCTTCAGCAAGTTACACTGAGTTACGTCGAGTCGACAGCACAACTGGCCTATGCCGGCCTTATTGCTCCCCCTCCCCTCTTCATCTAACCCTATCATTGGAGCGGCTCATTTCCTCCATGTTTTTCTGTCAAAGATTTTTTTTAAAAATGTACGCATAAATCAGATGGGGGGCATTGCCCCCGTCAAACTAAAAATGTTCCCGTTAATGTGTTTCTTTTAATTCCCATGATGTGACACTTGAAGCAGTGACCTTGGTTCAGAAAGCTAAATTCTAAAGTGTAAAATGATAATCCTTTACATTTCTGTAGCAGCTTGTGCAGTGAGAGTCATTCACTGCACAATCGCCTCGTGCCGGTGATAGTGAGATAGAGGAAGCCCTGAACCTGTGCAAATCAGGTGTGAATAGTGCAATGCGAGCGATTCCACTGCTTGTATTTGAATGGTGCTTACTCCTGATATTCAGGACAGGAACGCATGGCATATTTGGGCAGATTTTCCTCTTATTGTATTTAGACGTAACGGATTGCCTGGGTGCTACACATAGAGGAAAACTGGGTGGAAGGATTACACGCATGCTATGGATCCTGCCTAATCCATTTAAATGAACGGATGGGAATTTGGGATTTCCCCCCCCCCCCAGTTTTCTTCTGTGCACTACACCCAGACAATCCTTTACTTTCAAAGTCCTCCCTATTCTACACAAGCTCTTACACAGCAGGCTGTCTGTTCTCATCAGGAATGCAGATGACAAGAGTTCAAAGTTCTCCAAGAGCTATTTAAATCGTTTCATTTTCACCTGCACAGTAAGTGAAAGGGTTTTGAGTTCCCATATTTTTGTACAATGGAGGTTTTCTCATCCACACACACATCCAAAACAGAGCTATGCCCTTTGACACAGATGAGCATGCTCCATAGAAAAGATTGGTGCAGCAGGCCTGGCTGCAGATACCTGATGGGGTGAATGGAGTCAGCAACACCCAGAGGACCTGGCTTCAAATGCTTATGGTGATAGCAGACCTGAGGACAGCTCCCAAGATACGGATAAGAAATCGCCTTTGTGATGAAATAACTGCTCCAAATAAGCATGCTGCAGTTTGCTTCCTCACAAATTGTTATTCTTTTACTGTTGTCCCATCCAAAACATTCATGCAGCCTTACAGGCCTTGAAGTGCTTACTACACATGGCCATACTGCAGCAGGACACCACTACAAGTCTTGCATGACACTGTGTGTGGTCCGATGCTGATACAAGCACATCTGGGGTGAAGCGATTGGTGTATAGACAGCAGGATTGTCCACATTTATGGTTTTTAGGGGCAATATTTCAACTCCTTGCTAAGTTTGGTTCGAATATTCTCATTGGTAAAGCTGCATACTTATTCTAGGTTGACACTTTAGTGTATCACTGAGGGATTGCTGCAGTGAACGAGGTGCTGTCTTTTGGATGAGATGTTAAACAAAGCCTCTCAGGTGGATGTAACACTCTTTGATGGAGAGCAGGCGAGCGCTCCCAGTGCCCTGGCCAACGTTTATCTCTCAACCAACACTTGAAACAGATTATCTGGTCATTTATCTGTTTGTGGGACTTTGCTGCATGCGTTGGCCTATATACGAACATGCAAAAGTGTTGGACATAAAAAGACTAACTTGTCTTATGCATCGCAATACAGATACTCCCTAACCACCATGTAATCTCCAGGAAGAGGCAAAAGACCAGATGAAAAAAGCCAAACCAATTGTGGGAAAAAAAATATTGCGACATTATATAAATACAAATTCTTTCTTTCTTTAGTTAATAATTCTTAAAATTCTTCAAAAAAATTCTTGGGCTTGACAGGTGGATGCAGAGAGGCTGTTTCCCCTGGCTGGAGAGTCTAGTACTAGGGGTCATTGTCTTAGGATAAGGGGTCGGCCATTTAGGACTGAGATGAGGAGGAATTTCTTCATTCGGGGTTGTGAATATTTGGAATTCTCTACCCCAGAGGGCCATGGATGCTGAGTCATTGACTATATTCAAGTCTAAGATTGATAGATTTTTGGACTCAAAGGGAATTAAGGGATATGGGGATCAGGCAGGAAAGTGGAGTTGAGGTTGAAGATCAGCCATGATCTTATTGAATGGCGGAGCAGGCTCGAGGAGCCATATGGCCTACTGCTGCTCCTATTTCTTATGTTCTTATAAGGAAAAGGATAAGATGATCAGAAGGAGTAATCTCTGCACAAAATTAACGTCAGTCAGCTGCAGTGGACACTAACAGGTTTTTACAGGACACACATTTCACCAACCTAAGGAATAGGGGTATCAGACTGTCCAAAGACAGGGACCTGCTGCTGTAACTCTGAACACTGGCAGCAGCAAGTCACCCACACTTGATGTACGGATGCCCAGGGGAGCCCTTGAAGTGTGAGCTGAGCGGGATTGGGAGAGGGTCAGCATGGCGACCCAAAAAAACGACACAACCCTGTGGAGGCAGGAGCAGGGCAGTGACTTCACAGTCCAGTCAGAGTTCAGTGTCGTTTCATCCAAAGAATGTTATCGGCTGATTAGGGACATCAGTGCAGCATGATGATTGTTCAGCACCACATTTCTACAACAAGGTAGTCTTATGCGCCTTGCCTGCTCAAAGGAAGAAAGCAAAGGGTCCTATAATTTGAAACATTAGCTGGGAGCATTTGTACAACTGCTTCAGCTCGGCAATAGCGGGCTGACAGTAAAGCCCTCACAGAGGGTTTGGCTACTGTTGTTGGATAGAGCTGGTGATATGAGGTCATTCTTCAGAAAGGCAAACACAGACAAAGCAACACCGGAAAAGGGCCTAGAAATTAATTGGCGCCGTGACTGATTTTCAGGCACAAAACAGGCACCTCTACATCCAGCATGGCGGGCGGCAAACACACGCTTATTCTGCGTCAGAAGTGCACCGCCTGCCATATTGGTTCGGGCTGCTCCATAGGCGTCCAGGGCATGCACCGAAAGTATGTTAAACACTGATTAAAATATTTAAGTAAGGGTCCTATGCTTGTTGTAGGATGCTTTTTGTGATATTGGTTTGCCTCAGCACCTGACTCATCATGTGATAAACTCACTTAGCAACTCATGGCACTAACAGGCAGGTAGGACCCTTCAGCAGTGCTATTTAAAGGGCCCATCCATTGCATACAGGTTAGTTGCATTTTTGTTCTTTTAGGTTGCAGTTTAGCCTTTGGGTGTTTTTTGGCCTGTTTTCTGAGAAGAAGCTTTTACTGGTGCTGTGCTATTTTTGTCAAATTAGCTTCCTGGCAGTGATGATGAATAAGGGGCCAATAACTAGAACCTGGATAATATTCTCACAACCAACTACAATTCTTTTTGAACTATTTTCAATATTAATTTAAAAGGCTGACTATCGATGCAAAGCTTTCCCTGCTAAAGGGTTCAAAGAGTTCTTCATGCTAACAATGTTACACTTTTTAAGAAATTAGTACAATGGGTGTTTAAATGTCTGAAATACTGTCTGTGCGTGGAGAAAATCTGATGGATTAGCTACTTAAGAGTAAAGTAATATGCAACTCGTTTGTGTTAACTTTCTTGTTTCTCAAAAATGCATGTTCAGAAAGGCATTTTTTAATGCATTAGTGCATTTGAAAGCTTTAAAACAAGCCACCCTTTGTATATAAAATACAGCATTAATGGCAACGTACTGTACTTAATAGAGTGGAATTTTACATTTGGCACAGCTAGCAGGAAACTAGAATGCATAGGTATTAAATGGTTATGGTGTCAGTTTCCCTTCTCCCACACTAACGCACAGAGAAGATATTAATGCCAACAAAAAGTCATTATTTTTTTCTTAAGCTTTGATCTTTAATTCTTTAGAAAATTCAAACCCCTTTCAATCTGACTGAACTTACATCATTATTAAAGTATGGAATTACCGGCTGGTGTAGTCATTAAAAAAACAGCTCATATCAGGAGAGCCTCGTGGATACAACCTCCGAGAACTCATTGGCTAACCAACATCTCCTGGTCTAACCATTTCCCAATTTCGGGTTGGTGCAACGACCCACCTTAATTAGCATAACATGTGTTTGCTGTTTAATCGGCTTAAGGCTGGATTGTTTGCTGTAGGTGTATGTACTGATACTTGTTTATCTTTGATGGTAATGCAGGATACAACCACATATTGAAAAAGATATACCTGTGTAACAAGCATAAGCAGTTGGAATCCATTTATCCAATTGACCAATTAACTAAAATTGCTGCACTGCTCAGTACACCCTCTGTAGATAATGTTTTTATTGTCAGTTTCTATGCTGAATTAATATTGTTTAATGCAGAATAATGCGCATTCAGTTAGCCAAATTATTCACTTGTCCTAAATAGGGATGTTCCCCCACTGTTGCGGTAAATGAGGTCTGTTCATATGTAAGAGGCAGCCCATATTGGGGAGGGGGGGGATGATGCTGCCATTACTAAAATGGTGACCTTGGCACAGTCTGCATTTCTGGCACTTTGTAAACCTCCCTAAGCTTTCCAAGGTCCCCTCATTTGCTTGCTGTAGGAAAGGGTATCAAGGGATATGGAGCTAAGATGGGTAAATGGAGTTGAGGTACAGGTTAACCATGATCTAACTGAATGGCGGAGCAGGCTCAAGGGGCTGAATGGCCTACTCCTGTTCCTATGTATGCTCCCAGCACAGTTTACATTGTGCACCAGAGGGCCAGTAGGGGCAAGATCTCCTGAGCAGGAGCAGAAATCTGCAGGGGCTGCTCCTTAAAGTGACAGCTCAACTTTCTGTTGGCTGGAAGTTGCGTCTTCTGTGTGAGATGAGCCTGGGTCTGTCAGTTCCCATAGGACAGGGAGGGCAACTCCCTTTTTTGAAAGAATCCTGGAGGTTATGCCAAGGGAGGTGATAGAAAGGGAGGTTGTTATTTTTAGTTGTGAGGCGCACCCTCCTCAGAAGGCAGATGTCATGGGTGTCTGAGAGAAGTTGGCAAAAGCACCTGAATACAGTTTTTGTAATAAAAAGGTCATCTCCCAGATGAGGAAGAAATTCAACTTCTTGAAGACATTTGCCAAAGTAAGTGACTGCTGTGCTTATCTCTTAATATTGTTCTGCAATGGCATGCCTGCAACACACACGCAGGGGGTAATGTTCACCTTACTCACTCTTAAGAACATAAGAACATAAGAGATAGGAACAGGAGTAGGCCATTTGGCCTTTTGAGCCTCCTCCGCCATTCAATGAGATCATGGCTGATCTGATCCTGGCCTCAACCCCACTTTCCCGCCTGTTCCCCATATCCTTTATTACCCCACTCGGGCAATAAACTGGCAGAGCAGATTGACCACAAAATCGGGAAGGTTCTAGAACGGGCGGACACTCCGCTCCCTCAGTTTATCACCCAAGCGGTGAAGGTTAAAATTAAACCCATAGTCCTTCCTTTCAACCAGCTGCACATTCATCTAGGATGCTTCCTTTTCTTCGCTTTTCATCTCTCTTAACAAGTCAACCCATATTCATTCATAATACACCTTCCATCTTCCCTCCAAATCTTTCCCTGCTGTCACTGATGAAGTGTGGGATCATGACACACTCCCCCCCCCCCTTAATCACTTGCAAGCTGCATGTTCCTACACTCTTGTCTCGGGAGGCATGGTGGCCAGTTCCGTGGGTGTGACAAGGCTCATAAAACAGCTGGCACTTTATCATTGCTGTGAAGAAAAAAGTCTGTGCTCATTTGGGTCTTGAGAAATCAGAAGAACTAAGCTAGGCCTGCACTCTAACCGAGGACTCCAGGGAACACAAGAATTGTTGCAAACTTATCGCACCGCTTAAAAAGAGGAAGACTGTCGTATTGATTGCAGGATGCTGATGATTAATGTAAATATGACATTCATAGAGGTACTTTGAGCCATTGGGCCTCAGCTGACGGAACACAAGGAAGTGGAGTTCTGGGTTGTGCAAATACTGTAATCAAAATGTTTAATGTGCATGTAAAGGATTGCACCTGGTTCACCACAGTATACAATACACAGACAGTCCACTATGGACATTCTCCCACATGCGCATTAGTATTTGTGAGGTAAGGCAGAGAGAAAAGTTAAGGTGGAGAGTAGGAGCAAACATGTACAACAGGCTCCAACGCTGTCAGCAATCAGAGATACCATCTACAGTGACTGGGAAGAGGTGTGGTCACACTGCCACCCTACTGATACTGGCTTTGGTCTGTATTTGTTAAATGCTGTGTAACTTACTGTTCGTCTGGTTGTCTATTAATGTATGTGAAATGAATAACCTTTAAGGCGACTGAAGGTGCTTTGTATCAATGTAAACCTTGTTTAGTTTGATCCGAGCGGCCTCCAGAGAGTTATAGTGAGCCGGAATAGTCCAGCGTAGTGTTCCATTTCTTAAGTAAAAGCAGCTTTGTAGACTACAAAGCAACGTTTGCTTCAGAACCATTTCATTCTTCTGGAACATTCCAGGCCACTTCAACCACTGTCTCAGCTCTTTATGAATGAGGACATGCTCTCTTATTATGAACTCTTTCATTTGAATACGTCAAATGAGCCTTTGCCGATTAAGGCCTCACTATTCGGTGGGGGTTCTCATGAACAGCCACTATCACTCCGATGAGAGACCAGCAGAAGCCCCCAAAAATTGGAGACAACCTTTTGACGCATTTATTACTCTTTAAGAAAAGAGACATTTTTTCCTGATATCTGTTTTTAAATTTAGTGTTAGCTTATCTCCTCTGGTCCCACCTTCTTGGTGCACTTTGAAGTCATAATCTATGTTTTTGTTATCTATGACATTTAATATATTCCCCCCGACTACTTTCTATTTAGTTACTAAAGCTGAAGCTTCTCTAATTTTTCCTCATAAACTCATTCCCTTCACACTTAGATCAGTATTGCCACATAAATGCAAGTTTCTTCCTTTCTTTTTTGTGGACACAGAGGCAGAGCAGTTCTTCGTGAGATCATGCAGTGCGGTTTTGATGAGAGATTAAAAAGGATATGAAGCATAAATGTTTAGGTTAAATAAGTGTGTGTATATGGGGAAGGAAAGCAGGGAGTCATAGGACAGAAGAAAGCTGTCCTGAATTTCCTGGGAACAGGGAGGCAGTGGGTACTGATGGGTGAGTGGACGTCTGAGTTTTGGACAAACTGAAGTTTGCAGGAATACCTTTTTAAAAAAAAGTTAAGTACACTTTATGTCGATGGAGAGAATTAAGGAACATTCCATGTTCCTGTATATTACCCAACTGCACTAAGTCTTGCACTCTTATTACCCCTATCCTCACTGATATCAATTGACTTTAAAATCTTTGCCATTGTTTTGAAATTGCTTCATGGTTTCCTTCTCATTACTTCTGAATCTTCTCCAACCTTATGCCCTTGCCATACCCTCTGTTCTTCCAGCTCTGCTCTATTGTGCATCTTCCCTTCACTCTATTCCACAATGATAAAACACATTTCTACCAATCTACCATTACATTCTGTAAATGCCAAACTTCTGCTACCTCTCAACACCTACAAAGGCACCAAAAAAAACATAGTGCTTTGGTCACTTCCGCTAATTTCTTTCCCTCTTCCTGCTCGGGCCCCCTAGCCCTCCCTACCTCCCCCCACCCCCCTTCCTGAAGCACCTTGGGACAGTTTCAAGGCACTATAAGACTGCTAGTCATTAAAACAGCCTAAATAACTTCCAGCAAAGGAGGACCAAAAAATTGATAAAAAGGGAGAAAATAGAATATGAAAATAAGCTAGCAAGAAATATAAAAATGGATTGTAAGAGCTTCTACAAGAATGTAAAAAGGAAGAGAGTAGCAAAAGTAAACGTTGGTCCCTTAGAGGCTGAGACAGGAGAAATTATAATGGGGGATCAGGAAATGGCAGATGGGTTAAACATATCTTTTGTATCTGTATTCACAGTAGAAGACACGAAAAGCGTACCAGAAATAGTACAGAACCAAGGGACTAATGAGAGTGAGGAACGTAAAGTAATTAATATCAGTGGAGAAAAAGTACTTGAGAAACTAATGGGACTAAAAGCCAATAAATTCCCTGGACCTCATGGCCTACATCCGAGGGTTCTAAAAGAGGTGGCTGCAGAGAGAATGGATGCATCTTCCAAAATTCCCGAGATTCTAAAACGGTCCCCATGGATTGGAAGGTAACAAATGTAACCCCGCTATTCAAGAAAGGAGAGAGAGAGAAAACAGGGAACGACAGGCCAGTTAGCCCGACATCAATGGTTGGGAAAATGCTGGAATCCATTATTAAGGAAATGGTAACAGGGAATTTAGAACATCATAATATGATTAGGCAGAGTCAACATAGTTTTATGAAAGGGAAATTGTGTTTGACAAATTTATTAGAGTTTTTTAAGGATGTAACAAGCAGGGTAGATAAAGGGGAACCAGTGGATGTAGTATATTTGGATTTTCAAAAGGCATTCGATCAGGTGCCACATAAAAGGTTGTTATGCAAGAAAAGTGCTCATGGGGTTGGGGTAACATATTAGCATGGATAGAGGATTGGTTAACGGACATAAAACAGAAAGTAGGGATAAACGGGTCATTTTCAGATTGGCAGGCTGTAATTAGTGGGGTGCCGCAAGGATCGGTGCTTGGGCCACAGATATTTATAATCTATATTAACGGCTTAGATGAAGGGACCGAATGTAATGTATCCAAGTTTGCTGATGATACAAAGCTAGGTGGGAAAGTAAACTGTGAGGAGGACACAAAGAGTCTGCAAAAGGATATAGACAGGTTAAGTGAGTGGGCAAGAAGGTGGCAGATGGAATATAATGTGAGGAATTGTGAGGTTATTCATTTTGTTTGGGAGAATAGGAAAACAGAATATTTTTTAAATGGTGAGAAACTAGTAGATGTTGGTGTTCAGAGAGACTTGGGTGTCCTGGTACAAGAAACACAAAAAGTTAACATGCAGGTACAACAAGCAATTAGGAAAGCAAATGGCATATTGGCCTTTATTGCAATGGGGTTGGAGTACAAGAGTAAGGAAGCCTTGCTATAATTGTACAGAGCTTTGGTGAGACCTCACCTGGAGTACTGCGTACAGTTTTGGTCTCCTTACCTAAGGAAGGACATACTTGCCTTCGAGGCGGTGCAACTCCTAGGATGAGAGGGTTGTCCAATGAGGAGAGGTTGAGTAGAATGGGCATATACTCTCTGGAGCTTAGAAGAATGAGAGGTGATCTCATTGAAACATTTAAGATTCTGACGGGGCTTGACAGGATAGGTGCTGAGAGGTTGTTTCCCATGGCTGGAGAGTCTAGAACCGGGGGCATAGTCTCAGGATAAGGGGTCAGCCATTAAAGAGTGAGATGAGGAGGAATTTCTTCACTCAGAGGGTTGTGAATCTTTGGAATTCTCTACCCCAGAGGACTGTGGATGCTGAGTCGTTGAGTATATCCAAGGCTGAGACAGATAGATTTTTGGATTCTAGGGGAATCAAGGGATATGGGGATTAGGCAGGAAAGTGGAGTTGAGGTTGAAGATCAGCCATGATCTTATTGAATGGTGGAGCAGGCTCGAGGGGCCGTATGGCCTACTACTGCAACTATTTCTTATGTTCTTATCACAAGCGACTTATAAAGTGATTTTGAAAGGTAATGTAAAGAAAAATTCCATTTGTACTCATTGGGTAAATTACTGTTACGAACCTTATCTACTTAACTTTTATGTTTTATATTGAAAAGTCTGTACTTGGATTGACAAAATACTTGAAAATCCCCTTGTGCTCTCTTGCATTCACTGTGTAGCGGATGTTAGCAGCAGGGGGTGTTCTTTATGACCTAGATTGGAGGATGTAGAATAAGTTCTATGCTTAGCAGGTCACATACTTGCCAAATCGCACACATCAAGAATGTGGATAACACCTTTACAGTCTGACTTTATGGCTGTAGTTTGTCACGTTACAAATGTTTTGTTTACATTCTTGTGTAAAGGCGAATGTTTTTTAAACAATGTCTTTCAGCCTGGATCATTGGTTCCTGTAGAAAGCGTAAGTGAAGAGCACTATTAAAAATGCCATGTGCCGGAACTGTCGGAAAATTAAACGGTCTTTTGATTCTGAAGATCACTTAACGTTTACAGGAATGTTCTGTACAAATACAAAAAGAGTAGGTCGAGGATTTGGCCACCAGGATAAGGGGAGCCGGACTTACAGCACCTTATATTTATATAATGCCTTTAATGTAGCAAAACAACTCAAGATGCTTCACAGTTCATTATCGGACTCAAACAGGAGAAGAGAGTTAGGGGAGGTATAATTGAAGAGGTAGGTTTTAAGGAGAGTTAGCAAGATGGAGTGGTTTGGGGTGAGAATTCCAGACTGTGGGGGTAAGATGGCTGAAGGCTTTGTCACTGATAGGAGAATGGAGGGACTTAATAACGAAGCTGGCCTACAGTTGCCGATCTTTTGGCACACAAACTAAATAAGTGTGAAAAACTTGTGAAATCAAATCAGCGACAATTTTTCTCTCAGGTGTGAAAGGCCTAGAATTCATAAGCTTTTCCAGCTTGCTTTAGAATAAGCTCAGCAAATTGTGTTAGCTTGTAAATCCACACCCCTTCTGGATCTACGCAATGAAAATCATCAACACCAATTAATGTAGCATATAGAACTAATGTAACATAACAGACAGTTAGAAGGAAAGTGATGACATAATGTCAGCGGTGATTAAGAGACATACACATATGTATTCCAGATTTTGTTTTGGCCAGAATGAGCAGTTGGAGTAAGTGTTGAATGGAATTTTGAACTGAAAGTGCTTCAAATTGGGCCAATTCAGATGCTTTATTGAACACTGATGAGATTGAATTTGGATGGGAGTTCTCTCGAATTCCTACCGTAACTACGGTGGAAGATTGACAAGCACCCCGAGAAATGTGGCCATTTATGCTGTTTCTCTGGGGTTTCCTTCAATCATCCACTAAAGTTATAACAGGAAATAGGGAGAATCATAGAATCATAGAATCATAGAAGTTTACAACATGGAAACAGGCCCTTCGGCCCAACATGTCCATGTCGCCCAGTTTATACCACTACGCTAGTCCCAATTGCCTGCACTTGGCCCATATCTCTCTATACCCATCTTACCCATGTAACTGTCCAAATGCTTTTTAAAAGACAAAATTGTACCCGCCTCTACTACTGCCTCTGGCAGCTCGTTCCAGACACTCACCACCCTTTAAGTGAAAAAATTGCCCCTCTGGACCCTTTTGTATCTCTCCCCTCTCACCTTAAATCTATGCCCCCTCATTATAGACTCCCCTACCTTTGGGAAAAGATTTTGACTATCTACCTCATCTATGCCCCTCATTATTTTATAGACTTCTATAAGATCACCCCTAAACCTCCTATTCTCCAGGGAAAAAAGTCTCAGTCTATCCAACCTCTCCCTATAAGTCAAACCATCAAGTCCCGGTAGCATCCTAGTAAATCTTTTCTGCACTCTTTCTAGTTTAATAATATCCTTTCTATAATAAGAGCCCCCATGGAAATTCTACACTAATATTTTTCCTTATTCAGGCAGTCTGACTTGGTCTAGCCTGTTAAAAAGATAGCACTACCCAGATAGCATTAGCACTTTCCCTGTTATATTGCTCACATGTTATCTTTCTGTTAGACTTTCTACTGTTCCACCATTAAATGCTGAAGTAAAAATAATTAGATTTATTACAGTTGAGAACAACTTTACCATTCAGCAGCTCGTTGCTAGTGAACAAACTCCATCTTGCACAATGACACCATTCTGAATCTAAACCATTGCTTAATTGCAACATAAACTGCTTTTCTACTGGCTTCAATAAGGTATTAGGGCTGCCAATTCCCACCCCAGAGTAAACTTAACAGATTTGCTAAGGCTAGCCACCAGGAAGATTTGTTTTTACCGGCAGCTGACCTTAGACAATCTGGAAATGAACTCTGCAGCTATTGCCACTGCATGAGACCTTCACACTGGGAGCTGGGAGCACACGTACTCCATTAAACCCAATATAACACAACTAATGGTACAACACTTAATAGTTTAAAATGAATGTTTCTAAATTCTCAAACTCAAACTTGTCTATGATTTCATATGTTTCCCTACCTCCATTGAATGTATCTTTCCCCACCTCCATTTATCACATGTTTCCCCACCTCCATTGACCGTATGTTTTCGTGGTATATATCAATGATTTAAACTTAAATGTAGGGGGCATGAATAAGAAGTTTGCAGATGATACAAAAGTTGGTCGTGTAGTTGATAGTGAGGAGGAAAGCTGTAGACTGCAGGAAGAGATCAATGGACTGGTCAGGTGGGCAGAAAAGTGGCAAATGGAATTCAATCCAGAGAAGGATGAGGTAATGCATTTGGGGAGGGCAAACAAGGCAAGGGAATATACAATAAATGACAGGATACTGAGAGATGTAGAGGAACAAAGGAACCTTAGGGTGCATGTCCACAGATCCCTGAAGGAAGTAGGACAGGTAGATAAGGAGGTTAAGAAGGCATTCGAGATACTTTCCTTTATAAGCTTAAGGGCACAGAATATAAGAGCAGGGAGGTTACACTAGAACTGTATAAAACACTGGTTAGGCCACAGCTAGAATACTGCGTACAGTTCTGGTCACCACATTACAGGAAAGATATGATTGCACTAGAGAGGATACAATGGAGATTTACGAGGATGTTGCCAGGACTGGAGAATTTTAGCAATGAGGAAAGATTGGATAGGCTGGGGTTGTTTTCTTTGGAACAGAGGAGGCTGAAGGGAGATTTAATTGAGGTATATAAAATTATGAGGGGCCTAGATAGAGTGGATAGGAAGGACCTATTTCCCTTAGCAGAGAGGCCAATAACCAGGGGACATAGATTTAAAATAATTGGTAGAAGGATTAGAGGGGAGCTGATTCTACAATTCTATGAAAAGATTTGAAGAATAGGATTGCAAAAAACAAATTTCATAGAATCATAGAAAGTTACGGCACAGAAGGAGGCCATTCGGCCTGGTCGAAAAAGAGCTATCCAGCTTAATACCACTTTCCAGCACTTGGTCCGTATCCCTGTAGGTTACAGTACTTCAAGTGCACATCCATGTACTTTTTAAATGAGTTGAGGGTTTCAGCCTCTACCACTGTTTCAAGCAGTGAGTCCCAGACTCCCACCACCCTCTGGGTGAAAAAATTTCTCCTCAGCTCTCCTTTCCCTTGGATCCCATGGGGATTTACTTTAGTAACCAGTCTGCCATGTGAGACCTTGTCAAAACCCTTGCTAAAATCCATGTAGACTACATCAAACGTGTTACCCTCTTCTACCCTCCTTGTTACCTCCTCAAAAAATTCAATCTAGTCGGACATGACCTTCCCTGAACAAATCCATGCTGACTGTCCTTGATTAATCTGTGCCTTTCTAAATGACGACTTATGCTGTCCCTCAGAATTTTTTCCAATAATTTGCCCACCACCGAGGTTAGGCTGACTGGACTGTAATTAATCGGTCTATCCCATTCTACCTTTTTAAACAATGGTACAACGTTAACAGTCCTCCAATGCTCCGGCACCACGCCTGTAGCCAGGGAGGATTAGAAAATGATGGTCAGAGCCTCTGCTATTTCCTCTCTTGTTCCTCTTAACAGCCTGGGATAGATTTCATCCGGGCCTCATGATTTATCTACTTTCAAAGAAGCTAAACCCCTTAATACTCCCTCTCACCACATTTATCCCATCCAATATTTCACACTCCTCCTCCTTAAATATAATCTCTGCATGCCCACTCTTTTGTGAAGACAGACGCAAAGTGTTCATTAAGAACCATACCAACATCTCCCGCCTCCACACACAGGTTACCTTTTTGGTTTCTAATAGGCCCTACTCTTTCCTTAGTTAGTCTCTTGCTCTTTATGTATTTATAAAACATCTTTGGGTTTTCCTTAATTTTACTTGCCAGTGTTTTTTCACGTCCTCTCTTTGCTTTCCTAATTTCCTTTTTAATTTCACCCCTGCACTCTTTATACTCCACTAGGCTTTCTGCAGTATTGAGCTCTCGGTATCTGACATAAGCTTCCCTTTCTTGCCTTATCTTTCCCTGTAAGCTCCTTGTCATCCAGGGGGCTCTTGATTTGGCAGTCCCGCCCTTTATCTTTGTGGGAACATGTTTGCTCTGAACCCTCACTAAGGGCTCAATTTTAAACTTTAATTACTGGTGCATTGGGGGCGGGGCGGGGCTGCGAAAATTGCATAAATGCAGAGCGGGTTCAGAAGCCGGCTCCAACCCTCCGACTTCCGAGTTTCCCACAGATGCACCTGTGTGCGCGGGCGACCTGAAACCGGAAGTCCCGCTGGCAAGTAAAGCCGGCCGGATGATAGTTAAAGAACAAAATGTACCTCATTGAGGTGCTTAAGGTACTTTACTTGTTTCATATTAGGTAGTCAGAATGATTTTTAACTTACCTGGGTGGCTTTCCCATGGCTTCTGATTCATGCCGGATCAGGCAAAAATTAAACTAAATAAATTAAATAAACAAACCATTGCACAAAGTTAAAATACAAAATCAACCTACCTTTCCACCCTGCTCCGATGTCCGATGTCTCCCTCTCCGCTCTCCACCTCTTCGCCTGATGTGCTTCTCCGATGTCCCTCTCAGTCCCCGATGTCCCTTTCCGATCTTCCCCTCTCCCCTCCCGATGTCCCTCCAATCTTCCCCTCTCCCCACCCCGATCTTTCCATGTCCGCCCAATCTTCCCCTCCCCCCCCCGATCCTCCCCTCTCCCCTCCGATCTTCCACTCTCCCCCCCACCCCGGTTTTCTGTTCCAGGGCTGGATGACGTCTCGCTCTCTCTCTTTCTCTCACCCACCCCCTCCCCCCCCCCCGCCGCCCCTCGGCGTTGCAGCCCCCATCGGCAGCCAGCCTGTCCATCAGAGGCTGCTGGGCGTGAAACCCGGAAAGAACTTTAATCATCATCAACTATATCGCGATCGCGTTGCAAAAGGTAAGTTTTTTTTATTCGGGTTTGCCACGCGCACCTTCACCCCTCCCCCCTCCCCCCCCGGCTGCCAACCCACCACCATTTCAAAATTGAGCCCAATCTCTCTGTTGAATGCCTCCCACTGCTCTGACACTAATTTACCTTCAAGTAGCTGTTTCCAGTCCACTTTTGCGAGATCACTTCTCAGCATAGTGAAATTGGCCTTTCCCCAATTGAAAACTTTTACTCCTGTTCTATCTTTGTCCTTTTCCATAACTACGCTAAATCTAACTGAATTACAATCACTACCACCAAAATGTTCTCCCACTGATACTCTTTCCACCTGCCCTGCTTCATTCCCTAAAACTAAGTCCAGAACTGCCCTCCCCTCTTGTTGGGCTTGCTAGGTACTGACTAAAAAAGTTCTCCTGAATGCGATTTAAGAATTCTGCGCCCTCTCTATCTTTTACATTGATTCTATCCCAGTTAATATTAAGATAATTGAAATCCCCTACTATTACTGCCCTGTTGTTTTTGCGCTTTTCAGAAATTTGTCTACATATTTGCTCCTCTATCTCCCTCTGACTGTTTGGGGGGGTCTATAGTACACTTCCAGCAGCGTGATTGCCCCTTTTTGTTCTTTAGCTCAACCCATTTGGCCTCATTTGATGATCCTTCTAACATATCACCCCTCCTCACAACTGTAATTGTTTCTTTAACCAATATTGCCATCCCCCCTCCTTTTTTATCCCCACTCTCTATCTTGTCTGAAAACCCTGTATTCAGGAACATTGAGCTGCCATTCCTGCCCCTCTTTAAGCCATGTTCCAATAATAGCTAAGATATGTACTTCCACATGTCTATCTGTGCCCTCAGCTCATCTTTCTTATTCACTAGACTCCTTGCATTGAAGTACATACCATTAAGCACAGCCAAACTCTTTTGTTGTCTATTTTCTAACCTTTGTTTCCTCTGCCTTCCAAACTCACTTACTAATTTTTTGTCTTGCATTTCCAGCTCTGCTTCTCTCCCTTCTGAATCTATGCTCAGGTTCCCATCCCCCTGCCAAGCTAGTTTAAACCTTCCCCAAAAGCACTAGCAAACCTCCCCACAAATATACCCTAGGGTACGATAGCATAGTGGTTATGTTACTGGGCTAGTAATCCAGAGGCCTGACTAAAATCCAGAGTCATAAGTTCAAATCCCGCCACGGCAGCTGGCGAATTTAAATTCAATTAATTAAATTAAAAAATCTGGAATTAAAATACTAGTATCAGTAATGATGGCCATGAAACTACCGGATTGTCGTAAAAACCCATCTGGTTCACTAATGTCCTTTAGGGAAGGAAGCCTGCCGCCCTTACCTGGTCTGGCCTATATGTGACTCCAGACCCACAGCAATGTGGTTGATTCTTAATTGCCCTCTGAAATGGCCGAGCAAGCCACTCAGTTGTAAAATCTCGCTACGAAAAGTCATAATAAGAATAAAACCGGACAGACCACCCAGCATCGGACCACGAGGCACCGGACACGACAACGGCAAAACACCAAGCCCAGTCGACCCTGCAAGGTCCTCCTTACTAACATCTGGGGACTTGTGCCAAAATTGGGAGAGCTGTCCCACAGACTAGTCAAGCAACAGCCTGACATAGCCATACTCACAGAATCATATCTTTCAGCCAACGTCCCAGACTCTTCCATCACCATCCCTGGGTATGTCCTGTCCCACCGGCAGGATAGACCCACCAGAGGTGGCGGTACAGTGATATACAGTCAGGAGGGAGTGGCCCTGGGAGTCCTCAACATTGACTCTGGACCCCATGAAATCTCATGGCATCAGGTCAAACATGGGCAAGGAAACCTCCTGCTGATTACCACCTACCGTCCTCCCTCAGCTGATGAATCAGTCCTCCTCCATGTTGAACACCACTTGGAGGAAGCACTGAGGGTAGCAAGGGCACAAAATGTACTCTGGGTGGGGGACTTCAATGTCCATCACCAAGAGTGGCTCGGTAGCACCACTACTGGCCGAGTCCTGAAGGACATAGCTGCGAGACTGGGCCTGCGGCAGGTGGTGAGCGAACCAACACGAGGGAAAAACTTACTTGACCTCGTCCTCACCAATCTACCTGTCACAAATGGAAGGAGTGACCACCGCACAGTCCTCGTGGAGATGAAATCCCATCTTCGCACTGAGGACACCATCCAACGTGTTGTGTGGCACTACCACCGTGCGAAATGGGATATATTCAGAACAGATCGAGCAGCTCAAAACTGGGCATCCATGAGGCGCTGTGGGCCATCAGCAGCAGCAGAATTGTATTCCAGCACAATCTGTAACATCATGGCCCGGCATATTCCTCACTCTACCATTACCAACAAGCCAGGGGATCAACCCTGGTTCAATGAGGAGTGTAGAAGAGCATGCCAGGAGCAGCACCAGGCGTACCTAAAAATGAGGTGCCAACCTGGTGAAGCTACAACTCAGGACTACATGCATGCTAAACAGCAGAAGCAACATGCTATAGACAGAGCTAAGCGATTCCACAACCAACGGATCAGATCAAAGCTCTGCAGTCCTGCCACATCCAGTCGTGAATGGTGGTGGACAATTAAACAACTAACGGGAGGAGGAGGCTCTGCAAACATCCCCATTCTCAATGATGGCGGAGTCCAGCACGTGAGGGCAAAAGACAAGGCTGAAGCGTTTGCAACCATCTTCAGCCAGAAGTGTCGAGTGGATAATCCATCTCAGCCTCCTCCCGATATCCCCACCATCACGGAAGCCAGTCTTCGGCCAATTCGATTCACTCCACATGATATCAAGAAACGGCTGAGTGCACTAGATACAGCAAAGGCTATGGGCCCCGACAACATCCCAGCTGTAGTGCTGAAGACTTGTGCTCCAGAACTAGCTGCGCCTCCAGCCAAGCTGTTCCAGTACAGCTACAACACTGGCATCCACCCGACAATGTGGAAAATTGCCCAGGTATGTCCTGTCCACAAAAAGCAGGACAAATCCAATCCGGCCAATTACCGCCCCATCAGTCTACTCTCAATCATCAGCAAAGTGATGGAAGGTGTCGTCGACAGTGCTATCAAGCGGCACTTACTCACCAATAACCTGCTCACCGATGCTCAGTTTGGGTTCCGCCAGGACCACTCGGCTCCAGACCTCATTACAGCCTTGGTCCAAACATGGACAAAAGAGCTGAATTCCAGAGGTGAGGTGAGAGTGACTGCCCTTGACATCAAGGCAGCATTTGACCGAGTGTGGCACCAAGGAGCCCTAGTAAAATTGAAGTCCATGGGAATCAGGGGGAAAACTCTCCAGTGGCTGGAGTCATACCTAGCACAAAGGAAGATGGTAGTGGTTGTTGGAGGCCAATCATCTCAGCCCCAGGGCATTGCTGCAGGAGTTCCTCAGGGCAGTGTCCTAGGCCCAACCATCTTCAGCTGCTTCATCAATGACCTTCCCTCCATCATAAGGTCAGAAATGGGGATGTTCGCTGATGATTGCACAGTGTTCAGTTCCATTCGCAACCCCTCAGATAATGAAGCAGTCCGAGCCTGCATGCAGCAAGACCTGGACAACATCCAGGCTTGGGCTCATAAGTGGCAAGTAACATTCGCGCCAGATAAGTGCCAGGCAATGACCATCACCAACAAGAGAGAGTCTAACCACCTCCCCTTGACATTCAACGGCATTACCATCGCCGAATCCCCCACCATCAACATCCTGGGGGTCACCATTGACCAGAAACTTAATTGGACCAGCCATATAAATACTGTGGCTACGAGAGCAGGTCAGAGGCTTGGTATTCTGCGGCGAGTGACTCACCTCCTGACTCCCCAAAGCCTTTCCACCATCTACAAGGCACAAGTCAGGAGTGTGATGGAATACTCTCCACTTGCCTGGATGAGTGCAGCTCCAACAACACTCAAGAAGCTCGACACCATCCAAGATAAAACAGCCCGCTTGATTGGCACCCCATCCACCACCCTAAACATTCACTCCCTTCACCACCGGCGCACTGTGGCTACAGTGTGTACCATCCACAGGATGCACTGCAGCAACTCGCCAAGGCTTCTTCGACAGCACCTCCCAAACCCGCGACCTCTACCACCTAGAAGGACAAGGGCAGCATGCGCATGGGAACAACACCACCTGCATGTTCCCCTCCAAGTCACACACCATCCCGACTTGGAAATATATCGCCGTTCCTTCATTGTCGCTGGGTCAAAATCCTGGAACTCCCTTCCTAACAGCACTGTGGGAGAACCGTCACCACATGGACTGCAGCGGTTCAAGAAGGCGGCTCACCACCACCTTCTCGAGGGCAATTTGGGATGGGCAATAAATGCCGGCCTTGCCAGCGACGCCCACATCCCGTGAACGAATAATAAAAAAAAATATTGGTCCTGGCCCCGTTGAGATGCAACCTGTTGGGCTTGTACAGGTCCCAGAACCGGTCCCAATGCCCTAGGAATCTAAAGCCCTCCTTCCTGCACCATCTCTCGAGCCATGCATTCATCTGCTCTATCCTCATATTTCTATACTCGTTAGTGCATGGCACTGGGAGTAATCCGAAGATTACCACCTTTGAGGTCCTGCTTATTAATCTCTTTCCTAACTCCTTAAAATCTGCCTGCAGCACCATGAGGTGTGGTCCATATTGGTACAATATTTGTTGGTACCAATATGGACCACGCCCTCTAGCTGTTCACCCTCCCCATTCAGAATGTTCTGCAGCCGCTCAGTGACATCCTTGACCCTGGCATCGGGGGGCAACATACCATCCTGGAATCACGTCTGCGGCCACAGAAACGCCTATCTGTTCCCCTAACTATTGAATCCCCTATCTCTACTGCTTTCCTGGCCTTCCTCCTCTCCCCCTGTACAGCTGAGCCACCCATGGTGCTGTGGGCTTGGCTCTGGCTGCCCAAAGGAATCCTTTCCCTCACCAGTATTCAGAACTGAATACCGGTTAGAGAGCGAGACAGGGGAGTAAATTTATTATAGATAAGGAGTGTAAATGACTGTACTTCAAAGTAATTGCGTGTGAAGTGCTTTAGGATATTTCTGTAATTTAGGAACATAGGAACATTGGAACTGGAGTAGACCATTCAGCTCTTGAGCCTGTTCCGTCATTCAATTATATCATGGCTGACCTCTATCTTAACTCCGTCTACCCACCGTGGTTCCATATCCGTTAATCACACAAGATGGGATAAGGCATTATATAAATGAAAGTTCTTTCTACTTTTCTTTCATTTATGGATTCTTTAAACTAAAATGTTCTTGATATTTTTCAAGGCTTGGATAGATTAAGACGTATACGACCTTTAAACAGATTTATCAAATTTTATTTTACAGTTCGAGATTCACGGAAAATTCTTGCCGCACACAAAAAAATGAGCGCGATATACTATGGATGATCTTCTTGTTTCCGGGGCTGAGCATATTGGATCACTTGGGAGCTGTGCAGGCCCAGAAGGACACCTGCCTGATTCGCTGCCCATTTAAATTAATGGAAGGATAGTCAGACAGGCTCCCTCACAGGTGTGCGATCCCCCCTGCCTGATTTCCTTCCATCCACTGAGCTCAGAGACTCAAAGATGCCCAGGTACATGAACTGGAAAACCTGTCCCAATATATATACTTTTTAATCATAAGGGCAATTTTTTTTACAAAAGTCGATAAAAATAAATAAAACATTTTGCACATGCTTATTTAAACTGCTGCAAATCTGAAAATTGCACATAATTCCACTGTGCAACTATTTTAAAGATTTCCCATTTGGATTAACGTCTTTATAATATCAGGGAAAAGGCTCTCTGGAGTAATACACATCTGTGCTTTTTTGTTTTCTTAATATATCTGAAACTAGATTGTAATTTGATTACAGGTAAAACCACGGTTTTCTTTTTCAAGTATTTTCGAGTTTGAAAATTTCAGATTTTGCCTGTTGTGCTTTCCCTCACAATTTCAGATATCAGGTTTTGCTGAATTATTAATTCTCTTTATAATCCTCCGCCACTTCTAAAGGTTTCCAGTGTACTTTCAAATAACTCCTCCAGATTCTTGCACCTGCTGTTCAAAGTGCCAATTAAATCTGCCATAGTTTGTACTGCAGCAACTTATCTGCTGCACCTGCCCTTACAAGGTTAAAACGTTAATGAAAGATTCCTCAGAGGATCTTTTAAATTGCAGCTGTACTATACGGCAATGTCATGTGTACATTTACTCGCAACATGTTACTAAGTGGCATTTTATCCTGCTTTTAGTACAATTTCTACAATAAATCAGGGACAGTGTGTGGATTCACCTGTTCTTGTTGGCACTCTCACACTGGAGCATTGTGCAACTGAAGACTGCTTCATGTCAGAGGGGAGGGTGAAATCTGTCAGAACTGCTGAACCAGAGCCACTCCACAGAAGTGCACCTTTGTCGATAAGTGGTTTAGTGTAGCAGGTGACTTGTTCTGGCTCAGGGACTGATATTTTCCCTGCCTCCAGTACTTCTTTACACAAAATTGTGTGCAAGAAAATTTCTTAGCTCAAAGGATAGATATTGGAAACAGAGAAAAGTAACAGGACTTTAGGGAGATGAGTATTAAATAAAAACAGATAATGTTGGAAATACTCAGCAGGTCAGGTAGCACCTGTGGAGAGAGAAACAGAGTTAACATTTGAGGTCGATGACTGCTCTAGCAAACACCCAACACAGACACAATGGGCCAACTATTCCCCTAAACTTACATGTTATATGTAGCAAGTGCAGAAATTTTCAGGCTTTCTCATGGGACATTACACTATGAAAAGTTGCTTGCTGTGCCAATCCGGCAGTGGGAAGTCCATATCGATCCCAAATTATCTGACCCTCCTAACTAGAGGAGGAAGAGTTTTGGTGGAATGCAGCTTTGGAGTAATTAAAATGGAAAATATTATCAGTGAACAAATACTTGTGTGAAATGCACTACCTGGTTATGGGTGGTAGCCATGGCTCTGTGGTAGCACTCTCATCTCTAAGTCAGAAGGTAGTGGGTTCATAGTTCCACTTCAGAAACTTGAGCACATAATCTAGGCTTCCAGCCCAGTTCTGAGGGAGTGCTACACTGGTGGAGTTGTAGTCCTTCAGATGAGACATTAAACCAAAGGCCCCGTTTGCCCTCTCAGGTGGATGTAAAATTTCCCATAGCACTAGCAAGTCAGAGGATCCACTGTTTCATAGTGTTTGGAGCATTATTCTATGTAAAGCAACTTAAGGGTGAAATTTTCCACGTCAGTGGGGGTGTAAAACTGACGGTATTGGATTGATCACCTGTTATACACGCCACCCGGTTTTTCTTTCCAATACGTTCAGTGGGTGACCAATCCACAATGAGATGTTTACCACCCGCCGGTGAAAGTTAAAACCTACCCCACGCAGTTTAAATGCATTCAAGGAATATGAAGAGGGGTCATTTTAACCTTTGGCCGATAGTGTAAAATGGGCGATATCGGATCAGCCGCCCGTCATACATCTCTCCCGATTTTCCTTTCCATTGATGTCAAGTTGACAAAAATTCTATTTTCAAAATGTGAAGTTAAATGTAAAGATTTCCAAAGCCAAACTTACAGCATCCCTCCAGCTAGAATTTCAGGGCGCTACACTGCAGGTGAGAATGGAATGATTTCCAACTGCAATTCAGTGCATGGCAAAATTTCTCAAACTTGGTCTGGCCTGTCAAGAGTGGGAAGGGATTCAAAGGAAATCAACTCGATCAAACTTCTACTAATTTTCTCACGTTTTGAGAAATACATTGCACAGTAAGACCATAAGACCATAAGAGATAGGAGCAGGAGTAGGCCATTCGGCCCCTCGAGCCTACTCCGCCATTTATTGAGATTATGGCTGATCTGAATTTTACCTCAACTCCACTTTCCTGCCTTTTCCCCATATCCTTTGACTCCCTTGCTGATCAAAAATTTGTCTAACCCAGCCTTGAATGTATTCAATGACTCAGCCTCCACAGCTTTTTGGGTTAAAGAATTCCAAAGATTCACGACTCTCTGGGAGAAGAAATTCCTCCTTATTTCCATAATAAACGGGAGACCCCTTATTCTGAGACTCTGTCCCTTAGTTTTAGATTCTCCCATGAGGGGTAACATCCTCTCAGCATCTACCCTATCGAGTCCCCTCAGAATCTTGCACAAACTCACTGCACAGTTAATCAGCACACACAGCACTGGGATTTATTTCTAGAGGGATAGAATTGGGAAACAGAGAAGTTGTGCTAAACTTATGTAGAACTATGGTTAGACCACACTTGGAGTACTGTGAACAGTTCTGGTCTTCATATTACAAAAAGGATTTAGAAGCATTGGAAAAGGTGCATAAAAGACTTAGAAGGATGGTACCAGAACTGAGAGGTTATACCTATCAGGAAAGATTGAACAGGCTGGGTCTCTTTTCTCTAGAAAAGAGAAGGCTGAGGGGTGATCTGATGGAAGTCTTTAAAATTATGAAAATGGTTTGATAGGGTAGACGCAGAGAAGATGTTTCCACTTATGGGGGCAATTCATAACTAGGGGTCATAAATATAAGATAGTCATTAATAAATCCAATAAGGAATTCAGGAGCAATTTCTTTACTCAATGAGTGGTTAGAATGTGGAACTTGCTACCATAAGGAGTGGTTGAGGCAAATAGCATAGATGCATTTAAGGGGAAGCTAGATAAACACATGAGAGAGAAAGGAATAGAAGGGTATGTTGATAGAGTGAGATGAAGTAGGGTGGGAGGAGATTCATCTGGAGCACAAACACTGGCATAGACTAGTTGGGCCGATTGGCCTGTTTCCGTGCTGTAAATTCTATGTAATTCTATGTAATTTAGCACTGCACACCTTCCTTTTCCAGCTTTGAAAATAACAGACTTATATAACCTGTGCGACAGATGGGAGAAAAAGAAAGAAAAACTTGCATCTATATAATGCCTTTCATGACCTCAGGATGTCCCAAAGTGCTAATGAAGTACATATGAAGTGTAGTCGCTGTTGTAATATAGGAAACTTGGCAGCCAATTTGCACACAGCAAGGTCCCACGAACAGCAATGTGATAACGACTAGATAATCTATTTTGCTGATGTTGGTTGAGGGATAAATATTGGCCAGAACACCACAGAGAACTCCAATGCTCTTCTTTGAAATAGTGCCAGCATATCTTTTATGTCCATGTGAGAGGGCAGACAGGGATACGGTTTAACGTCTCATCCGAAATATGGCACCTCCGACAGTGCAGCACTCCCTCAGCACTGTACTGGAGTCATGATGTGGAGATGCCGGTGATGGACTGGGTGGACAAATGTAAGGAATCTTACAACACCAGGTTATAGTCCAACAGTTTTATTTGAAAATCACAAGCTTTCGGAGCTTACCTCCTTCGTCACTCACCTGACGAAGGAGGTAAACTCCGAAAGCTTGTGATTTTCAAATAAAACTGTTGGACTATAACCCGGTGTTGTACAACTGTACTGGAGTGTCAGCCTTGATTATGTGCTCAAAACTCTGGAGTGGGACTTGAACCCACGACCTGTCTGACTCAGGGGCAAGTTCTACCAACTGAGCAACAATTGACACATTCTCAACCCAAGTTCCCCCTCCTCTATAATGCCACAATGTAAGTGGGGATGTCCATGTGAACAATACCACTGCACTAACACAGGGATCCATCCACAACTTGTACAAGATTGTACACTCACTACTGCATTAAGTGTAGCAGATATTAATAATAACTGAACAAAAAGCAAAATACTGCTGATGCTGGAAATCTGAAACAAACATAGAAAATGCTGGAAACACACAGCAGATCAGGCAGCATCTGCGGAACAAAAGGACAAGTTAAACTTTTGAGCGTGTAAACTCGAAACGTTAACTTGTCCTTTGTCTCCACCATTGCTACCTGACCTTCTGAGTGATGGCAGCATTTTCTGTCATTGTTTCAGTAATAAGATTCTGTTTTGTCTGGGCTGCAGCGAAGAGTTTATCCTGTGTAACCTTGATCTAAAAGAAACCGAAAGAACATCTCACTATAAATTATCATGTACAGTTTGTGCTGAGAATGGAGGACACAGATCACTGAAGGTTTATTATCTAGCCGCTGATCTCTGCTGCCTTTGTGTTTTGCATCAGCTCCAAAGCAATACTAGTATTCAGTAAAGAGAAAAAAACAGGGTTCTCTGCTTCTTCGCATGCCAGTCTACGATTTTCCACCCATTAAAGAGGGCCGATATGCGCCAAAGTGGAAAAACACTGCCCATAAATGTCACTATTATTATTTGTGTCAGTATTATTATCTAACATTAAGGTAAGTTCACCGATCCCACACTCACACCAGGGAACCACAATCAAAGGGAGCACGAAGAGAGAATCAGCACTACAGTGCTGTAGCCCCTTCTCCAAACCACACCCCCTCTGGGTAGGATTGCCAAACCTCATGGATTGCCTAGGAGTCTCCAGAAACGGAAGATTAATCTCCCGGACACTGCCACTAGTAACCCGGGAGAAAAGTAGAGCTCGCAGTTCGCACCTGTGGTTTCTGCCTGCGTACTTTCTTCACAGCTCGCGAGCGATCTCCTGGTTCTCAGAGCTTCTCGAACGACAGCTGCAGGCGCAAAACTGCGAGCAAAGATACTGCACTACAGGGGACCCAACCGCCATAAGGAAACTGCAATAACATGTGCAAACTGTGGGCAAGCGTCATGTGACCAGGTGACATGTGATCAGATGTCACGTGATCAAACGTTGCACGGTCGGATGTCATGTGATCAAATGTCCTGTGATCAGAGTTGGCAACCCGACCTCTGAGTGCAGCTCCGCACTGGGAGCATAGCTGCTCTGAATTTCTAGTGTGGATGAACAAAAGTAATTTTAATTAAAGTATATCCATAGCTTAAATGACATAACTTTTTAATATTAGATTCATGAATAAAAATTACAAACATTTGAAATCCTAAAGCTAAACCTTCAGTTTTACGGTTAGAAGGTTACTGCTCCCTTAGTTTTCAGCGTTCCACTGCTAACCAAACTCTTTACATTATCTGTGCAATGGAACATATCATATAAAATGAAGGAGAAATGTGCTGATACCATTCAAGGTTTAGATTCAGAATTTTGAACTTTTGATTGCTTTGGAACATATTTTCACCCTAACAAGGACATTTGTATCTTGCTTCTGCAACACATGGGTCTTCACTTGTTTCCGTGTAACTATCAAAATGGTAGGAGAGAGACAAGGACATGAGCTGTGAATGGGGGGAATGAGAACGAGAGATTGAGAAAGGGCCATTGGTGCAGTTTAAAGCCCTAAAAAGGTATTCCTTTCATTTGTGTTACAGTCATTGTTGAGTCACTATTATTTCTTTTAGCAGCACCACGTTCTTTTTCTATCCTGTTCTGAGAAACATTTTGTCTGCTATTCAGAAAATGGTTTCTGTTTTATTAATCTACATGAATCATTAAGACATCAGGAGTTGGGACAGGGTTGGGAAATGGTTGCACAACTGACCAGATTTGTTTGGTTACACCAGACATCAGGAAAGTTATGTCTACATGAATGTCTACAAGTGGATGTAATGTGTGCCTTTAGAGGTCAAGGATGAACTGGTAGCTGAAGGAATTTGAAAAGAGAATCCATTCCAGATGGCAGTAATCTTTAGGTTTGAATGTCCTTTTCTAAACACAATAGCGCAAAGTTCCCCTGTACCGGCAGCACTAGCCTTAAACCCAAATAGACAGGTACAGGCCTCAGTTTCTGGCACACCTTGCTCCAATAATTCAGCCTGGACCCACCAGCCTAGAAATTCGCTTGCCTGAACTGGGACCAAGAAACAGTCCCTGCGCCTGAACGGGTGGGCCCGAAGTGCATCTGATATTGGGCCTCATTTAAAAGAGACCGGAGAGAGTCCCCAGGCAGCTCGCCAGCGAAGAGGTGAAGAATTTTGAGTCACTGCGTCACTGGCAGTGTCCTCAGGTAAGTGCTTAAAGGGGAAGGGAAGGTGATCGGAAGTGGGGGGGGGGTGACAGGGAAGGCGATTGGGAGAGGGGGCGACCGGGAAGGGAAGGCGATCGGGAGGGGGGAGGGTGACAGGGAAAGAGGGCAATCAGGGAGGGGGGGGGGCGATTAGGAGTGGGGGGCGACCGGGAAGGGAAGGTGAACAGGAGGGGGGGGAGGTGCGACCAGATGTGGGGGGGTCATCGGGAGGGGGATGTAGACAACTGGGAAGGGAAGGCGATTGGGAGGGGAGGGCAATTGGGAGAGGGGGGCGACAGGGAAGGAAGGCAATCGGGAGCTCGGGGCGATCGGGGGAGGGCGACAAGGAAGGAAGGTGATCGAGAGAGGGGGTCAATCGGGAGGGGTGGCGACAGCGAAGGAAAGTGATTAGAAACTAAGACAATCGGAAGGGGGGCGAAGGGGAGGGGAGTGATTGGGAGTTTGGGGGGGGGCATCGGGAAGGAACATTAGGACAGTTGAGTCTGGAGGTGACAAAGACATGGATGAGGATTTCAACAGCAAATGACCAGGGTAAGGGCAGAGGCAGGCCATGTTATGGAGGTGGAAACCAGTGATCTTTGTGATGGAGAGGATAAGGGATCCGAAGGATCTAATAGGGTGCAGTTTGCAAGCAGCCGAACAAAATCTTTCCTCGTGGATATTCAGTACTCAACAAGGAGAGGGATGGTTGGCAGGTCAAACATCTTAGGAACATAGGAACAGGAGTAGGCCATTCAGCCCCTTGTGCCTGCTCCGCCATTTGATAAGATCATGGCTGATCTGTGATCTAACTCCATATACCTGCCTTTGGCCCATATCCCTTAATATCCAAAATACCAAAAAAATCTTTGGTTGCCAAAAAGCTATCTATCTTAGATTTAAATTTAGCAATTGAGCTAGTATCAATTGCCGTTTGCGGAAGAGAGTTCCAAACTTCTACAACCCTTTGTGTGTAGAAATGTTTTCTAATCTCACTCTTGAAAGGTCTGGCTCTAATTTTTAGACTGTGCCCCCTACTCCTAGAATCCCCAACCAGCGGAAATAGTTTCTCTCTATCCACCCTATCCGTTCCCCTTAATATCTTATAAACTTCGATCAGATCACCCCTTAACCTTCTAAACTCTAGAGAATACAACCCCAATTTGTGTAATCTCTCCTCGTAACTTAACCTTACATTAAATATAACAAATATACAAATATTTCACAGGTGTTAATATTTGTCAAGCTCAAAATGCGTGCTACTTCAATGACAACATCCAGGCTTGGGCTCATAAGTGGCAAGTAACATTTGCACCAGACAAGTGCCAGGCAATGACCATCTCCAACAAGAGAGAGTCTAACCACCTCCCCTTGACATTCAATGGCATTACCATCGCCGAATCCCCCACCATCAACATCCTGGGGGTCACCATTGACCAGAAACTTAATTGGACCAGCCATATAAATAATGTGGCTACAAGAGCAGGTCAGAGGCTGGGTATTCTGCGGCGAGTGACTCACCTCCTGACTCCCCAAAGCCTTTCCACCATCTACAAGGCACAAGTCAGGAGTGTGATGGAATACTCTCCACTTGCTTGGATGAGTGCAGCTCCAACAACACTCAAGAAGCTCGACACCATCCAGGACAAAGCAGCCCGCTTGATTGGCACCCCATCCACCACCCTAAACATTCACTCCCTTCACCACCGGCGCACAGTGGCTGCAGTGTGTACCATCCACAGGATGCACTGCAGCAACTCGCCAAGGTTTCTTCAACAGCACCTCCCAAACCCGCGATCTCTACCTCCTAGAAGGACAAGAGCAGCAGGTACATGGGAACAACACCACCTGCACGTTCCCCTCCAAGTCACACACCATACCGACTTGGAAATATATCGCCTTTCCTTCATCGTCACTGGGTCAAAATCCTGGAACTCCCTTCCTAACAGCACTGTGGGAGAACCTTCACCACACGGACTGCAGCGGTTCAAGAAGGCGGCTCACCACCACCTTCTCAAGGGCAATTAGGGATGGGCAATAAATGCTGGCCTCGCCAGCGACGCCCACATCCCATGAATGAATAAAAAAAAAGAATATCAGGCAACCAAAGCCACTCAGCAACATTAGTCATCAAGATTGGAGAATGGCTCCCATGTCAGGTACAGCATGTTTGGATGCAGATTAAAACTCCCCATATCCCCACCCAACAATGTACCCCAACACCAACCTCAGAAGAGTACTATTAAAACGCCAGTGTGACATTTTCCATTTCTCACACCAACTGTCCTGTTGCTTCTCTGAGTGAGATTTGCAATTAGTTCCAAATTACGGCCAGTTTCCTGCTGTAGGCCCATGCCTACGAGGACCTGTGTTGAGATGGCCAATTGCCTTTCAGACAGGACCCTTACAGCCTGCAGACATAGGATTTCTTTGTGTTGTATTAATATTCTCGAAAGACCTTTTGTCATTCGGACACTGCCCTTTAACTAGCACAATTTGCATCAACAACAACAACTAGCATTTATATAGAGCTTTCAAGGTGGTAAAACATCCAAAGGCGCTTCATAAGAGCGTAATCAGACAAAAATTGATACCGAGTCTAAGCAGGAGACATTAGGACAGGTAACCAAACGTTCGTCCTTCTGACAATATTAGCCCTGATTAGTTCAGGTTACCTTACTTTTTCCTTCCTCTCGTGAATCTTCTCCCCTCCCCTCTTTGTGTTCTGAAGTATTGACTCCTTGTTGGAGTACAGATCCACAAACAGCAGGTCCCCTCCAGTACTCGCCCACTTGGCCTTCATTCATCTGTGAACCTTGACGGGCAGGTGTCGGCAGATTGTTTGACCATAGCGGGGCATCGCAACTGAAGCCAATCCATTCGCAAACTGCCATCAATATAAATTTTTTGTCGTGAATATTGCCATTTTGAATGTCGAAATATATACCACTCTGTGGTATTTATCGCAACTTTTTTAGCAGTTGAGTCGAACACACCGGAATGCATAAATACCTCAGAACTGCTGCTAACAGTAAATTAACTTCATTTTCAGCTTCTGCCAGTGCTTTATTTAACTCCATTTCACTAGCTCTGCCTTCTACGGAGGGTAATTGAGGTTAATCAGTGTTACAGTATTGCTCTAAAATGTGTGAGAGAGATTTATAGTATATTTTTATTGTAGAGGGTGCTGAAGTATATTTATTATTACTTTTGCTGCCAAGCATGTAATTTTATAGCACTATTGCCATCTGGAGTTAAGTTCAAGGTAATGGGAAGAAGGACAACTGTCATTGAGTATATATATATATATATATACATAAAATGACAGTATATTATATATATATATACATATATAAAATAGTTAATTACATTGAAGAAGATGGAGAATAATTTGTGTCTGTAAAGATCTATGCCATATTCCTCTTTACTAAATTCCATTTTGCAATGTAAGCCTTGACATCTGTTTTATCTGTTCAGCCTCAAGCTTTATAGCCTGTGTTAACTGTACCTTTTAATCCTGTTTACTGCTGGGCATGACTTTCTGTCAAAACTAATTGCAATTGCAACATTCCACTGCCAGTGTTAGAAGGGAAGGCAATGGTTTTGGTTTACGCTAACAACCTGAATAATTAGAATCTAAAGGTGTTATTTTTGGGGGGGAGGGGTCGAGAGGGCTGAGTTGAGGAATTCAAATAGACACTTTCTAATTAGTTGTTAGATTTATGAGGGTCAGCTTGGCTCTGTGTAGCAATATTACCTCTAGGTTGTAGGTTCAAGGCCCTTTATAGGCCTCAAACATGTTATCTAACTGATACTGTGCTGCAGTCCTTCTGATGAGACATTAAGCCAAGGCTCTTATACAATAAATGAAATTATAAAATAAAACACAGAATGTATGGTTGCTAAATTTGCTGATGACACAAAGGTAGGTAGGAAAGTAAGTTGTGAAGAGTCTGCAAAGGGATACAGATAGGTTAAGTGGATGGGCAAAAATTTGGCAGATGGAGTATAGTGTGGGAAAATGTGAACTTGTCCACTTTGGCAGGAGGAATAGAAAGGCAATATATAATTTAAATGGAGAGAGATTGCAGAACTCTGAGGTACACAGGGATCTGGGTGTCCGAGTACATGAATCACAAAAAGTTAGTATGCAGGTACAACAAGTGATTAGGAAAGCAAATGGAATGTTGTCATTTATTGCAAGGGGAATGGAATATAAAAGTAGAGATGTTTTGCTACAGTTGTACAGGGCATTGGTGAGACCACATCTAGAATACTGTGTGCAGTTCTGGTCTCCTTATTTAAGAAAGGACATAATTGCTTTAGAGATGGTTCAGAAGAAGGTTCACTCAACTGATTCCTGGGATGAGGGGGTTATCTTATGAAGAAAGGTTGGACAAGTTGGGTCTGTATACACTGGAGTTTAGAAGAATGAGAAGTGATCTTGTTAAAACATATAAGATCCTGAAGGGACTTGAAGGGGTAGATGCTGAGAGGATGGTTCCCCTTGTGGGAGAGACTAGAACTAGGGGACACCGTTTAAAAATAAGGGATCTCCCATTTATGATGGAGATAAGGAGAAATTTTTTCTCTCGGAGGGTCATGAGTTTGTAGAACTCGCTTCCCCAGAAAGCGGTGGAGGCAGGGTCATTGAATATTTTTAAGGCTGAGTTAGATAGATTCCTGATTAATAAGGGAGTCAAAGGTTATAGTAGGTAGACGGGAAAGTAGGGTTGAGGTCACAATCAGATCAGCCATGATCTCATTGAATGGCAGAATATGGCTCGAGGGGCTAAATGTCACTGCCATTTACTATCTCCTGATGTGTGTCACCTTCTCCTGCAAGAAAGCGGGATATGTGTCTGGGTGATGTACTTGTCATGGTTGAATAGCTGCCAGTGCGTGTGGCCTGTGAGTTGTGGGTGGGCGGCTTGCAACAGTGGTAATGTGTAAGAGTGAGAGGAAGGATCTGATTGGAAGAGTTGAGTACTGATGGAAAGAGTTTGTTGGTATGTGGGTGATCGGGGGTGTAGTGAGTGGAGAAGTGGGTGCGGTTAGTGTGCAGTTGGTAGGAGATGCCACTTGACAGTTGACCTCACTCACCTTGTCAAAGCATTGAACTTCTTCCTGCACTGCATCCATGTTCAAGATGCTGTACGCCTGGCATTGACTTTGTCCCTCATTGCCTCCCACTGCCTTTTGGGCATATGTCTGGAGGGCCTCTTGCCACACCACCTCCCCACCCCCTCCCCTCACTGCAGATGTCTCTCCTTCTGTCCATCTCTTGCACCAAGGCCTCTAGTGCCTCAGCAGAGAACCTTGGTGCATGCACTCTTGCAGGCCTGGTACAAACTCAGATTGGCAGATTGGTGAGGTCTGGCATGCAGATTGGAGGATATGGGATTTAGTAGTGCGCAACCTTTATTCAATGTTTTAACATAACTCATCAGTTTGTAAACATAGGGATGGGACCGCATCTGTGTTTTACGTGTGCCATATCTGATCTCCATGCACACAGCAGACTGTTATTTTTAGCAAATAACAAGTACCGACTACCTTTAAGAGATTTTAAAAGACATCCTCCTTGGAAGAGTTTGGGGCTACCCCTGCTGGTGGAAAGTACTCATTTACTTGAATCGACATATAAGGCCGAGTTTTCAACATTGCTTGAAGGTGAGTACTGAAGCTGGACAAAGTTCTCATCCTGCCTGCTCAGGGACATTGGACGCGGGTTAATAGCTGATAGTGCTACCCGTGCTCAATAATAGGCTTTATCAAATATTTCCCCCCTGTCCCTTCCAGGCACACTCTGTTTATCTTTACTCATTGTAAACAATTTTACAACACCAAGTTATAGTCCAACAATTTTTATTTGAAATCTACAAGCTTTCGGAGGCTTCCTCCTTCCTCAGGTAAATGTTCAGGAGCTCCTCAAAGCCTACGCATTTATACATATAGAACAATACATGGTGTTTACAGACTGCCCCTGCAACTGCCAACGGGCAGTTGCAGGGGCAGTCTGTAAACACCATGTATTGTTCTATATGTATAAATGCGTAGGCTTTGAGGAGCTCCTGAACATTTACCTGAGGAAGGAGGAAGCCTCCGAAAGCTTGTAGATTTCAAATAAAAATTGTTGGACTATAACTTGGTGTTGTAAAATTGTTTACAATTGTCAACCCCAGTCCATCACTGGCATCTCCACATCATATCTTTACTCAGATCACTACACTGCTCTACGGCCTTGATTTTTCTCTCTAGATTTATAAATTTACCCTTACCTGAACCCTTCCCCTGCTCGCTTTATAGTTTAAAGCCTTATCTACAGCCCCAGTTATTTGATTCGCCAGGATACTGGTCCTAGCCCAGTTTAAGTGGACCTGTCCCAACGGAACAGCTCCCTCTTTTCCCAGTACTGGTGTCAGTATCGAAACCCCTGTCTCCCACACCACTCTTTAAGCCACGTATTTAACTCTCTGATTTGTTTGACCCTATGCCAATTTGCCTGTGGTTCAGGTAGTAATCCAGACTTTATTACCTTTGAGATTCTGTTTATTAATTTGGCATAACATAACAATTTACAATTTGCATTTGCAATTAGGAACATAGGAACAGGAGTAGGCCATTCAGCCCCTCATGCCTGCTCCGCCATTTGATAAGATCATGGCTGATCTGTGATCTAACTCTATATACCTGCCTTTGGCCCATATCCCTTAATACCTTTGGCTGCCAAAAAGCTAACTAACTCAGGTTTAAATTTAGCAATTGAGCTAGTATCAATTGCCGTTTGCGGAAGAGAGTTCCAAACTTCTACCACCCTTTTTACAAGAGCTCCCTTTCGTCTGCCCTCTCAGGTGGACATTAAAGATCCCATGGCGCTATTGCAAAGAAGAGCATGGGAATTCTCCCCAGTGTCCTGGCCAATATTTACCCCTTAATCAAAATCACTTAAAACAAATTATCTGATCAGTATCTCATTGCTGTTTGTGGGATTTTGCTGTGCACAAATTGGCTGCCACATTTCTTACATTACAACAGTGACCACACTTCAAAAGTACTTAATTGGCTGTAAAGTGTTTTTACATAGAATGTGCAGCACAGAAACAGGCCATTCAGCCCAACGGATCCATGCTGGTGTTTATGCTCCACATGAGCCTCCTCCCATCCTTTTTCAATTAACCCCATCAATATATTCTTCTATTGCTTTCTCCCTTAAGTGTTTAGCTTCCTCTTAAATGCATCTATGCTATTCGCCTCAACTACTCCTTGTGGTAGCGAGTTCCATATTCTAACCACTCTCTGGGTAAAGAAGTTTCTCCTGAATTCCCTTTTGGATTTATTAGTGATTATCTTATATTTATGGCCCCTAGTTCTAGTCTCTCCCACAACTGGAAACATCTTCTCTACATCTACCCTTTCAAACCCTTTCATAATCTTAAAGACCTCTATCAGATCACCCCTCAGTCTTCTCTTTTCTAGAGATGTCCTGAGGTAATGAAAGGCTCAATATGAATGTAAATTCTTTTTTTCTTCATTTTTCTAATTTGTTCATAGTACATGATCAATAGTCCTCTGAATATTCTTCCCTTGTTCAAATATGATATTCTCCATGCTCTTCCTCCTCCCTGCTTTCTCACACCGTCGAAGTCAAGATCTGTTACGCTGTCTCCTCATTCTCATTCTCAAAACTGTGGAACTATTTTCCACCTTTCTACAATCTTCAAGCTTTTAAAATCCAAGCTTAGTGTCACCTAATGAATGCTTCCTGATTTATTTAACCTTCCCTTGTACTGTTTGGTAGCAGATGCTTGAGCTATCTTGGCTCTATAATCTAGAACTCTCTCCCTAAACGTCTTTGCCTTTCTAAGTCTCTCCACGCTTTAAAAAGCCTCCTCAAAGCATATCTTTTTGATTTCACCTTTGGTCACCTCCCCAACACTGCTACTATTGCTTGGCAAGTGTTTCTTTTTGCTTTTGTTAACTATGTTGGGACATTTACTACATTCAATGCAATTGTTTGTTTTAATCTTGTAGAGCCTTGTAGAATGGGCCTTGGCTTTTGATCTAGGTTTCTCAGTTAAAAAGAAGACTACATTTTAATAGACCAAAGGTGCAATTTCAGAATGCATGGATTTAAATCTAGTGCATCATGAATCATTAGCTGACGGCAGAGAATAGCATGCTGTTATTTTATTCCTTGAACACAAGTTCGATTTCAAACCAAACTGAAGGGATATCTTCTTATTGCTGGCTATATAAAATGCATTCAAACTGTCTAAACCAGTTCTCAGCAGAGATGGATCCACAGGAGAAAGTATCAGCTTGGCTCAGTTGGTAGACTTTTGCCTCTGAATCAGAAGATTGTAGGATCACGCCCCACTCCAGGACATGAGCACATAATTTCGGCTATGAAGTGCTTTGGGATGTCCTCAGGATATGAAAGGTGCAATTTCATTCTTACTGACAATTTAGCACAAATTGACACTAACCTGACAGTCTCACTCAGGAAGTTGATTAGGATGTCTAAAGTGGGAGATGTAAAAATTCATAGCGGGTGCAATAGTGCAATACTTTGCTGAGGGTTGGTTTAAGCACATTGTTGGAGTACAGCAGAGGAAGATTATACCTGATTTGACTTGTATATACCATAATTGGGAGTAATGATCCAAAAAAGTGATCAAATGTTACATTCCAATGTTTTAGGATTTTGAAAAGAATTGATAGAGTAGATAGAGAGAAATATTTTCCGCTGGTGGGGGATTCTAGGACAAGGGGATTTAACCTTAAAATCAGAGCCAGGTCATTCAGGAGAGACAAATGTAAGGAGTCGCACAACACCAGGTTATAGTCCAACAGCTTTATTTGAAATCACAAACTTTCGGAGCTTTGCTCCTTCTTCACCTGACGAAGGAGCAAAGCTCCGAAAGCTTGTGATTTCAAATAAAGCTGTTGGACTATAACCTGGTGTTGTGCTACTCCTTACATTTGTCCACCCCAGTCCATCACCGGCATCTCCACATCATTCAGGAGAGAAGCTAGGAAACACTTCTTCACACAATGGGCGGTAGAAGTGTGGAACTCACTCCCACAAAGAGCAGTAGATGCTAGCTCAATTAATCATTTTAAATCCAAGATCGATAGATTTTTGCAAGCCTAGGGTATTAAGGGATATGGAGCCAAGATGGGGAAATGGAGTTAAGATACAGATTAGCCATGATCCAATTGAATGGCGGAACAGGCTTGAGGGGCTGAATGGCCTACTCCTGTTCCTATGTTCCTATGATCCTCCTATCCACCTTTTAGCTGTTATCCCCTACGCATTGGAATGCTCTTCCTAAATCCTTCCGTTTTGTTAAATTTTTCCTATCCGCAAAAGCCTCCTCAAAAGCAACTGTGAGGGATCCTAGCATCTGTCCAATTTCAATTCATAAGAAATGTTATACTTTTTCTTTTTATATGAACTCATAGCTTGGCTCAGGCATTGAAAAGCTTAAAAGGGAAGCCAGGGCCGTGATATTTGCCTTGGCTTCAGAACCAGTTGGCATCTTTGCAAGCCTTGTATATTAAATGGACCTTGCTAAATGCATTTGAGGAAAGAAGTAATTGGTTTCTGAGCCATAAGCAGAGAATATACAAACTGTCTGGATCCAAACCTAGTTAAGCCAAAGTTTGTTATGTTAGACTTTGATTTTTTAGGTTGTTTATATCTGTTTTTTATATCTATATCTTTTGTCTCCAGTCTGTTGTTGCAGGAACAAATTCAAGAGGGATTGTTTTGCCTGTCCCTATCTCTATGACCCCCTCCTGCCCTCCATTCTTCTGAAAACTCTGTGTTCCTCCAATTCTGGCCTCTTGTGCATCCCCCACATCCTTCGCCCCACTATTGATGGCCGTACCTTCAGATGTCTAGGCCCTAAGCTCTGGAATTCCCTCCCCAAACCTCTCCACCTCTCCACTTCTCGCTCCTCTATTAAGGCCCTCCTTAAAACCTACCTCTTTAACCAAGCTTTTGGTCACCTGTCCTAATGTCTCCTTCTTTGGCTTGGTGTCAGTTTTTGTCTGATAATGCTGCTGTGAAGCACCATTGGGATATTTTACTATGTTAAAGATGCTGTACAAATGTTGTTGCTGTTTCATTATAAAGCGTCCATTGTGCCAGTTTGAATATCAAAGCAAAGGGAACGCTTGTGACAAGGGCAACAATTCGGAGTAGGGCGACCATGAGTAAATCACAGCAAAAGAGAGAATTCCACAGGTATTATTTCCAAGATCCCATTGGGGATGGATCACTATCTTTTCACATGATCACTTAGATCTATATATAACCTACAATCCCAGCTCTTTAAAAAAAATAACCAGCAACGTGATAACTGTTCTTGATGGCAGTCTAATCTATGTCTACCACTCTGTGCGGAACAAAAAACCTCTTCTGATCTCTAGTCTTGTTCGAGTCTTGTTAATTTTGTCCTCAAGGCTTCTACTTCTTAGTTTACAGTTTCAGCATAAATAATCTGCTTACATCTACATTACCTGTTTCAGAATTTTGAAGACCTGGTTCATGTGAGTCTTCATTTCTTGACTTTTGCCTGAATGTCCTGAATTTTGTCCAATGCATCACACAATTGGTTCCTTTGCACTGGTGCATACTGGAAAAATGTAGGCCAATACATTGCCTGTGCATGTTTTATGTATGTTTTACCAATGAGCAATGGCCTTACGTTTATCCACATTCAAAACACTTGTAGCTTCACTTCATATTTCCCATGCGATTGTCTAAATCAGATTGCTTTGGCCCCATTGTTGAAGTCTCTGTTCCATGGTTATTATTATAATAGCATCACCTAATTCATTTGTGTTTTACTTAGCAGCACCATGTTGCTGTTGAGTTCAGCGGGAGATCCTGGCATGCATTTGCTTGATGGTGTTACATAACCACAGGTGAAACTGCAAATTGACGAGATGTGACAGATGGAAGTGTTTGGACAACAAATGTTCTGACCTTCTATCAAAGGGATGCTATCGCCTTATAGTTGGCGGGGGGGGGCGGGGAATTGGACATGGGCAGGGACGCAAAACAGAGCGGTATCAGATCGGTCAGCTGTTATACATTCCAGCCCATATTCAGTTGCATTGACCAATAGAACTGAATATCAGGTGTGTGGTATAACGGGCGGCAAATATGATTCCGCCTGTTTTTCCGTCCCAGCCCAAGTCCAGTTTCACTCCCAAAGTATCTTGGAAGATACTACCAGGTTAGAAAACAAAGTATGTACAGTGAAAGATATCACATGTTGATTGCTTCTGTCCTGACAAATCTGTAGCGTTAATAAGTTTTCTTTAAAAAAGTGCACTTCTATTAACATTGTAGCCGCCTGGTATGGTGGCAATATCCTTTAATCAGCAGATTACATCTTACAAAAATCAAAATTGCATCTCATCTATTTGCGTCTTCTCTTCCATACTTGTTTGCAGTTAGATATTACCAAGATTTTATGGTGAAAACCTTGTTTTGATATTGCTTTACATTTCATCCATACCTCATTTCAAAAAATAGCATGCTACTTTATTGCAAGAAAACAAACTGGGCCCAAGCTTTTAACAGGGAAATATAAATAGATTTGACAGATGTATTAGGCAAACAATGATTGCAGATGGTGCTAACTTTTTTTTAACACTTGTAGTTCCCTTTTAGGAATGTTTTCTTAAATATTTGGTTACCTTTGCAAAACCGAGATTGTGTTTAAAGCCTTACATGCTCCCATGCACTTCATACACAAGAATGCCAAACACAGGAAAGTGGTGTCTATCACCTCAATAATCTCAGTGATTGGAGAAAAAAAACAAACTCAAAAAGCAGCTGTGGCAATAAAGAAGGTTATGTAAATATAAACACTGCATTCATAATATAGGATTGTTTAAATCCAATACAGGATATTGTCAATGTACACCAACTGGCCACCTCAACCCTTTGAGAGAATTGGTTTAACTTCTTTGTACCTTTCAAAAGATATAACAGATTTAGAACACTTTTAATAAAATGTTTACATTTGTGTTCTCTTCACAACTTTCAACATGAACGTACCTTGCTGTGCACGAAATGGCTGCTGTAATTATTAACAGAACTCTAACCAAACAATATAATTCATTCCATTTGGAGCATTTTCAGATGTTTCTGAGATATAATGTGTTTCTTTCTTTCTCTCTTTCTTTCTATCGCTCTTTCCTTCTCTCCTCTCTTTCTCGCTTTTCCTCGCTTTCTCTCTTCCTTTCTCTCTCTCTTTGTTTCATTTATTTCAGCCAATGTGCAGTAACGGAATCAGTGCTGCAAGGGAATGAAATAGTTACCACTGAATTAAATCCAAACTGTCTTCTGGAATGAATTAAGAAAAGGGACAAATTTAGATACATGGTATTCGATAAAAAACAAAGTAAATTCTCAGTCAGTGATACAGAGCAAAGCACAAGTATCTGCTGTGACCCTTTGTACAGATGTTAAATATAAAGAATGATGATATTATTAACCTGTTTTACTCAAGGTTTCACACTGATTAACCTAATGACCTTCTAGTGCCTATGGTTCTCCTTGGGGTTAGTTCTCGTATACAAACTCTGGTCACGTCTAGCTATCTGCTTGGAAGCATTCTGGCTGCTGTATGAGTTAGTTTATATTGTAACTCCTTTGAATCTTCAAAACCCTATCACCCATTAGAGCTTCTGTTGGATTGGTGATACAGGATTGAGTAGCTCCTGGGTGGGCAACTTAAAGGTGACAGGACCAGTTCCAGAGTACAAATAAACAAGGTAGTAACACCGTCGCTAAGCTAAGGGATCATCTCAACATCTGCTTCTTCTGATAACCATCTCCAGAAGAGGTGCCCTTACGCTGATCTTACTAATTGTCATGTAGATTACTAAGCCCTGTCAGTGATACCGGGGACAGTCCACAGCAATGCCAGACACCCAGCATTAACTTCAGGGCACATGGCAATAGAACAGTTTGTGAAGGGAAAGAAAAGGTTGTAGAAGATTGTTGTTGTTTTACTCAGTTTGTGGAACTCACAATTTCCCTTAAAGGGATGCGGTGCTGAATTTTGAGGCCTCCAGTCTGGCGGAAACGGAGCCCTGAAAATGGCGTGGTAGCACTTACCAGCCCGGTACCCGCCGTTGCCGTGGCCATCTCCATTTTGCTGGGGTCCTCCGAATAGGCGTCCCGGGCGGCTGCCATGAAGGGGGCATGCAGCTATTTAGATATTTAAATCGGGGTCCTCTGACATCGATAGGACCCCAATGCTATTTTCGGACTGAACTGTACGGAGCGTGGACCGTGCCTCAGTATCAGCTGGTGGTTGGGCCAAAGAGGTGCCGACGAGTGCGTTTGACTTTATTTTTGTGAGGCCGGCAGAAGAAGGAGTGTTTCCCCTCGGCTCCACAAAACCAGCCTGGGTCGTTGCTGCTCCATATTCCAGCCCCTCCTGAGATCGGAACCACCCCCCCCACGGACCTACCTTCACCCAACCTGGAGGCCGGCGACCGCCCGATATCGTGGCGGCCCATACATGGCACGCTTGCTCGGCCTGAGAGGAAATGAGGTGACCAAAAGCTTTCTTGAAAAGGCATGTTTTAAGAGAAGATTTTAAAGATGGGAGAAAAATAGAAAGGCGGAAAGATTTAGGGAGGGAGTTCTAGAGAGTAGGGCAGAGGTAGGTGAAGGCTCGGCCATCAATGGTGGGATAAAAGGAGAGGGGAAATCGACAGAAGGCCAGAGTTGGAGGACTGAAACATAAGGAAGAGACGTAAGGCTGGAGAAGGCTGACGAGATAGGTCGGGACATGATGAAGGCAGGGGCTTTAAATTCAATGTCTTGGAGGACAGGGAACCTGTGTCAGATAATAAAGATACAGCGATGAACGAGCAGGACTCAGTGTGGGACAGGATACGGGTGATTTAGTTTTGAATGAGTTGAGGGCAAAGGATAGGATGCTGTCACGGATAATATTGGAGACAGATTCTAAAGGTGACTAAAGCATGAACGAGGGTTTTGATGGCAGTCAGGGTAAGGTAGGGGAGGAGGCGGGCGATGTTGAAGACTTGATGATGGATACAATGTAGGACTGTGGAGGGAGATGGAGTCAGTGACAAATAGCAGGGAGTTTAAAATGATGGTCTTCTTGATGCTCAGTTGGAGGAAATTTTGTTTCAGCCATAGGCTATCAACTGGTAGCATAAAATGGGACAATTGCTTTACCAATACAGCCACCCTTATGTAACAAAAGTTATCTTTTCAATCAATATGGGATTTCAGTCATCCCATTGAAAAACTATATGTATTTCAAATGTAAAATAAAATCAGAAAATGCTGGAAACACTCAGCAGGTCAGGCAGCATCTGTGGAGAGAGAAACAGAGTTAATGTTTCCGTTCGATAACCTTTCACAGTCAGTGAATTTTCACACTAATTCAACAGTGCCAGGACAAGGCGAGCTATTCAGGTTCTGCAGCTACCAGTCCTTTTTGAAAGATGCTTGTTTAAAACATTTTCAAATATATCCGTTCTACAGCAGAACAAATGCATGGATCAACCTTCAGATCGACGAATGTGATAAATTAACTGTTAAAAAAAAGCAAACAAAGCTGACCATTCCTGTTTAGGCAATCAGGCATAACACAAGCAACGTGAATCTGTTTGTATTTCTATGTTTAACTTATATTTAAAAAGAAGAAAGCCTTGAAAGATTTGCATTTATATAGTGCCTTTCACAATCTCAGCACGCCCCAAATCGTTTTGCATCCAATTAAGTAGTTTTTTGAGTGTAGTCACTGTTGTAATGTAGGAAATGCAGCAGCCAATTTGCCAACAGCAAGCTCCCACAATCAGCAATGAGATAATGATCAGATAATCTGTTTTGGTGATATTGATTGAGGGATAAATACTGGCCAGGACACCGGGGAGAATTTCCCTGCTCTTCTTCGAATAGTGCTGTGGGATTTTTTACGTCCACCTGAGAGGGAAGACAGAGCCTTGGTTTAAATGTCTCATCCGAAAGACGGCACGTCCGACAGTGCAGCACTCCCTCAGTATGGCACTGGAGTGTCAGCCTTGATTATGTGCTCAAGTTTCTGGAGTGAGACTTGAACCCACAACCTCTGACAGAGGCGAGATTGCAACTGCTGAGCCGCGGCTGACATCAAGATTTGATATGAGTCTGATTAAATGTAATAGATACAAAATGGTGACTATCTCCTTGCTCTCACATGTTCCCATGACTGGGGAAGCTTGTTTCGCAGCTCTCTCAGATTTTGGACTGGGATATACTCGAACCCACCCCTTATTGCTGAGTTTAAGTGTTTTACATAGGCATAGAGAAAATGTTTCCGCTTGTGGGGGAGTCCAAAACTAACGGTCATAAATATAAGATAGTTGCTAATAAATCCAGTAAGGAATTTAGGAGAAACTTCTTTGTCCAGAGAGTAGTGAGAATGTGGAACTTGCTATCACATGTCGTAGTTGAGGTGAATAGCATAGAGATGCATTTAAGGGGAAGCTAGATAACTACAGGAGGGAGAAAGGAATAGAAAGATGTGCAGATAGGGTTAGATGAAATATGGTGAGAGGAGGCTCGTGTGGAGCATAAATACAAGCATCGACCAGTTGGGAATAATGGCCTGTTTCTGTGCTGTAAATACTATGTAATTCTATGTGTATATCAGGGTAACTGTCTGATAACACTCTGGTGAAGCACCTTGGGACATTTTACTACGTTAAAGGTGCTATATAAATGCAAGTAGTTGTTGTTGTATTCTGCCAGCGAATGTTCCACCTTGCTGTTGGCTGCATACCTGTTACTCGGAGGGAATGTGAGTGCCAGCGCACATCTCTATCAGCACAAGCATCAGCTTAAAGACGCTGTGGCATTCTGAGCATTGTGGTCCTCCGTGTCCAAGCAGCTCAGTGGCATTCTTGTTGTTGGTGCTTTGTCTCTGTCAGTCTGGATTCCTGAGGAAATAAGCAGTCATATCTGGCATGAGCGGTGGAAAGATCGAGTTGGGGAGGGCACCTGCTTCAACAACGGCACCACAGAGCTATCGAGGGAGAGGGTTGGGAGGGAGTTTCCAGAAAGGCAGTGGAAGGACTCTGCCACTGATAGTGGAGCGAGTGGGGGAGACACAAAAGGCAGAATGTCGATTTACTCACAGGTAAAATAATACACAGAAGCAGTGAAACGGGTCACGATCTGAAGAATCGCAGATTGCGACGCATTCATTTGGCTTCCTGGTTCCCCGCGTGAATATCTGCGGACACGCTGGGTTGCTGGCTCCGAGCTAAAATCATGCCTCAGATCTCCAGTCAGCACTGAAGACATAAAAAAATTATTTTGTACTTAAATTGTTTGAAACCCTCTGAAGTCTGCATTTGATCATTTGTTATTAGAGACACATTGGTGTAAATTATCAGATATGATGCCAACAGGCAAGTGTTTCCATGTCATCTTGATCTCACATACCTGTTAACGCTTTGACCACGTATAATTTAATTACCAGCTACCAACAAATCCCATGCATCATGACCAATTTACATAAGGAACAACCTGCTTGGATCTTGCAAGACAACCAGGTTGTGGCCTTTGTTTGGTTAGAAAAGACTGCTTCTATTTTACCACTCGCTACTTTAAAGCGCTTTATAAAATAAAGATGGAAAGTTCCCCATTGCATACCCTGCCAAACATTCCTGGAAGTGTTCCCAACTTGCCCTGGTTTGCATTTTGCTACTTTCTTTGGGATTAAGGTTGTGGGTTCAAATACCATTCCAGAGATGTGAGCACATAATCTAGGCTGACTTCAGTGCAGTGCTGAGGGAGTGCTATACTGTCAGAGGTTCTGTCTTTCAGATGAGACATTAAACCAACGCCCTGTCTGCCCTCTCAGGTCAACATAAAAGGTCCCACAGCACTATTCGAAGAAAAGCAGGGGAATTCTCCTGGTGTCCTGGCCAACATTTAACCTTTAACCAGCACCTACAACAGATGATCTGGTCATTATCACATTGCTGTTTGTGGGAGCTTGCTGTGCGCAAATTGGCTGCTGCATTGCCTACATTACAACAGTGACTACACTTCAAAAATAATTAATTGGCTGTAAAGCGCGTTGGAACATCCTGACATCATGAAAGACGCTATATAAATGCAAGTAAAGCTCAGCCACAATATTGTTTCGATAGAGAGCTCTAAACTCTGCACTGAAGTCTTCACCATTAAGTTTCCATGGACTCATCATGCATTTGCCATCGCAATTCAAACAGCTTGATCCCAAGTATTCAGCTTCAGAGCATCAGCATGCTGCTCTTCTGAACTTTTGAACCCAACACTGAATGCATGTGTTTCTTTAGTGGCATACAACAAAAATCTTCATATTTATTGAACTTTAGGAAGCTTGTTTACATATCTTCTGGAAATGCTTACATTCTAAAAGATCTGACATAATACAAGCCCATTTGGCCTCTTTCAAACCATAATGTAACCTATTGCTTTCCTTTTAACATTATCTACAGTTTGCACAACCGCAGCAACTAAACGGAAAAGAAAACGGAGGCGTGGTAGAACCTATTTGGTTTCCCACGTGCCAAATGCTTTTTGCTGCAAACCTCTGCAACAAGCTGTGGTAGTATTCCTGGGTGCAAGTTGACGGCGGCCACCTTAATTGCTTTGCGTCTCCAAGGTTTGCCATCCTTTCTGGTTACTGTTTCTGCTCTCTGCATAGTCTCCAACCTCTTCTGACTTCCATTTCTGCCTTTGTCCTCTGTGGATAGTCTATCAAGCTGATGGTTGTCACGTGTACCGCTGGTTGTCATGATCTCTATCCCCATTCAGTTAGGGAAGAACCTAAACCTCTTTTTCATCGATAAGTTCCGATAGGGTTGGCTACCGGCAGGAGAAAGGAAGAAAGAGAAGACAGCTCAGCTTTAAGACTTGAAGCCGGAAATTAAATGGGACCTTTTCCCAGCCTAATCATACGAGGTATACTTCCTTTCACCGTTCTTTTACCCAAATGGTACTGCTCCATATTCCTTTGTATTGACCAGCTATCTGCGCATTCCCCCTAACCTGCCCGTGTCCTCCTGCAGTCTCCTGCATTCTTCCTCACTGTTTGCCAGGCTTCCTAATTTGGTAATCATCAGCAAACCTCAATATCATTCCTCTTGTAAATAAATTATATAAAATCCTGTCGAGGAAGGCATCTGACAAATGAAATCCAATCAAAGTCACAGACATAAGACTCAATACAGATACAAAGCTTTTTATTCTAGTTAGAAGTATTTGGGGAGTAACTGTGGAGTATCGTTATTTGATTGGTAGATGCTTTGGCCTAGATTTTTCCATTATGATACCATTACGATCAATTTCTGCGTAATTCTCCCCAGATTGCTTCCTATTCAGGGACCTGAAGTACTGATAATGTTTCAAAGTTTATTTTCTGCACTATTTCCTAACAGCACTCTGGGAGCACTTTCATCACCCAGACTGCAACGGTTCAATAAGAAGGCCCATCTTCTCAGGGCAACTAGGAATGAGCAATAATTTCCGGCCATGCCAGCGATGCCCACATCTCGAGAATGATTTTTTTTAAAAAATGGAATGTGCAAAATGCATGTTGCATTACCAGATCTTATCTTCACCATCTGATATCTCACTTTGAGTTACTCCTCATCCTCATCAACCCTAAACCTCCACTCAGCTACATCCTCAATCCCACAAGTTTGAAATTATTGTTTTAATCTCTCTCTTGCTTTCTGTGTGAATATCTGCCTCTGAATTTGTCTCTCTCACCAATTCTAAAAATATAGGAACAGGAGTAGGCCATTCAGCCCCTTGAGCCTGTTCCGCCATTCAATTAGATCATGGTTGATCTGTATCTTATCTCCATCTACCCGCCTTTGATCCATATCCATTGATACCCTTACCTAATAAAAATCCATCGACCTCAGTCTTAAAAATTTCAATTGACTCAACACCCACATCCTTTTTGGGGGAAGGAATCCCACATTTCCGCTACCATTTCTCCCACTGTAGGTGGTTGTCCTCTGTGTCTAATCATGCTGTTCCTCTGGGGATAATTTTAACCTAACCCGCCGGGCTGAAAACCCATCGGATCGGGTGGTGCGCCAGTTTTACACCTCGCCCAAAATTGATTTCAATGGAGAGTGAAATCGGGCAGGGTGTAAAACCAACGTTGTACCCGACCCCATCAGTTCCTCGACAGGGCAGGTTAGATTAAAATTGGCCCCTCTGGTGTTCACTGCTGTGTGTCAATCTCTCTCTCAAACTCTTTCACACAAGCCAGCCGCAATGGCAGAAATGAATAAGCATGTACAAAACCTTGTGGGCAAATTAGTATGTTCTCAATTGTTTTTGAACCATTTAACATAATGGCACAGCTCAATTAACGAGTTGTGGGGCATTTATACTGGCGAGATGGCTTGTTGGCTTCTTGACAGGTAAAAGGGTCATTATTACAGTGACATCGTGATTGGTTTTGTCATTGTCACAAAAAAGTTGGCAGGGAATGCACACGGAGACTAAACATTTTGTTAAAGGGTTAACATCAACAATGTAAAATGGGCATTTTACCCATTTTTGGGAAAGGAGGAATTTCGACCCCATTTTATCTAAAGATTAATGGACCACACAATTAAATTTGTTTCACTGAGGAAGGTGCAGTTATTCAATTTTAGAAATGTGTAGTAACACTACCTGCTAGAAATCTTGAAACATTGTAAACTAAATACTTTTTACCTTTATGCTCTCGCATGAAGTTCCATGTCTGATAATCATTGCTGGAAGGCAGTTAGATGGTAAGTATAGTAATTGACCAAGCTTCGCATGTGACCTTTGATTGGGTTGTCTATAAGTTATACAGTCCAATAGCCAGCAAATTATTATCTTGATGGGGTAGTTTTTTTAAGTTCATCCTGATCGGGGGTGGGGGAGGGGGGGGTCGGACAATCTCATCTGCCAGTCACACTTATCAGGAATTTGCAAGTGAACTGGCCACGACTTCAAGGTAGCTAACCTGTGTGGATAGAAAATTGAGGCCAGCACACCTGTGAGACTCACCGCCGGCAACACAGACTCAGGAAACTGGCCCTTTAACCGCCATGAGTTTCTTGTGATTCACAATTAAGTTTCGATAGCATTAGAGAAGCCATATGATTTTGATAAGACGGCGGAAAGCCACTTGGTACATTGCCCCCCCACCTCACACTTACACCCCACACACACTCACACTGGCACACACACACACACTCACACCCCACACACACACGCACTCACACTGGCACACACACACACACTCACACCCCACACACACACACACTCACACTGGCACACACACACACACTCACACCCCACACACACACACACTCACCCTGGCACACACACACACCCCACACACACTCACCCTGGCACACACACACACTCACACTCACACCTCACACACACACACTCACACCCCACACACACACACTCACCCTGGCACACACTCACACCCCACACACACACACTCACTCACTCACACACACACTCAACCCCCACACACTCACCCTGCCACACACACACACTCACATCTCATACACACTCATGCCCCACACACACACTCCCATCCCACACACACACCCACACACACCCCACACACACACATTCACCCTGGTACACACACACCCTCACACCACACACACACACACTCACTCACTCACTCACACACACACACAACCCCCACACACTCACATCCCAGACACATCCACCCCCATACCCCACACATACCCCCCACACACTCACCCTGCCACACACACACACTCACATCTCATACACACTCACCCTGCCACACACACACACTCACATCTCATACACACTCACCCTGCCACACACACACACTCACATCTCATACACACTCACTCACTCACTCACACACCCCACACACACTCACACCCCACACACACTCACACCCCACACACACTCACACACCCCACACACACTCACTCTCCCACACACACTCACACACCCCACACACACTCACTCTCCCACACACACTCACACACCCCACACACACTCACCCTCCCACACACACTCACACACCCCACACACACTCACCTCCCGCACACTCACACACCCCACACACACTCACCTCCCGCACACTCACACACCCCACACACACTCACCCTCCCACACACACTCACTCACACCCCACACACACTCACACCCCACACACACTCACTCTCCCACACACACTCACACACCCCACACACACTCACCCTCCCACACACACTCACACACCCCACACACACTCACCCTCCCACACACACTCACACACCCCACACACACTCACCCTCCCACACACACTCACACACCCCACACACACTCACCCTCCCACACACACTCACACACCCCACACACACTCACCCTCCCACACACACTCACACACCCCACACACACTCACCCTCCCACACACACTCACTCACACCCCACACACACTCACACCCCACACACACTCACTCTCCCACACACACTCACACACCCCACACACACTCACCCTCCCACACACACTCACTCACACCCCACACACACTCACACCCCACACACACTCACTCACACCCCACACACACTCACTCTCCCACACACACTCACTCACCCCCACACACACTCACCTCCCACACACACTCACTCACCCCCACACACACTCACCTCCCACACACACTCACTCACCCCCACACACACTCACCTCCCACACACACTCACTCACACCCCAAACACACTCACCCTCCCACACACTCACCCCCACACACACTCACCCCCACACAGACTCACACTCCCCACACACACTCACCCTCCCACACGCTCACCTCCCACACACTCATTTACACCCCACACACACTCACCTCCCACACACACTCGCACACCCCATACACACTCACCCTCCCACACACTCACCCCCACACACACTCACCATCACACACATTCATATCCCACACACACTCACCCTCCCACACACACTCACTCTCCACAAACACTTACCCCCACACACACTCATTCCACACACACTCCCCCCGCACACATTCACTCCACACACACTCCCCCCACACACACTCATTCCCATGCACACTCACTCTCCACAAACACCCACCCACCACTGACATACCCCCACACACACTCCCCCCCTACACACTCAGTCCCCACACACACTCATCCCACACACACTCACTCCATCATACTCATCTCTACACATACTCTCTACACACACTCACTCACACCCACACTCACTCACACCTACACACACTCACACCTACTCACACTCACTCCACACACACTCAATCCACACCCACTAACTCCACACACACTCATCCCCTACATACACTCACCCCCTCTATACACTCAACTCTCAAACTCTCACCACCCACCATACACTCAATCCCTGCATACACTCACCCCCCAAACACACTCACCCCCCAAACACACTCACCCCTACATACTCTCACTCCATACACACACTCATTTCCTACACACACTCAACCCCCAAATACACTCATCCCCTACACACATCCACTCCACACACACACTCACCCCTCAAAAACTCACCCTCCACTGACATATACCTCACACACACTCACCCTACACACACTCACGCCTACACACACTCACTCCACTCACACACTCACCCCTACACACAATCTCCCCCCACACACACTCACCCCTTATATACTCACTCATATATTCACTCCACACACACTCACTCAACCCCTACATACACTCACTCACATCCCACACACACTCGCTCCTACACACACTCACTCAACACACCCACGCACCCCCACATACACTCACTCTACACACACTCACCCCCTCATACACTCACCCTTACACACATTCACTCCACACACACTCACCCTCACACACACTCAACCCCTACACACACTCATCCCTACACACACTCACTCCATACACTCACCCTCACACACACTCACCCCCTACATATACTCACCCTCCACAAACACTCTCACTCCACAAACACTCATCCTCCACACACACTCACCCCAAAACCCTCATACACACAGACTCACCCCCCTAACACAAACTCACCCTCCACTGACATTACCCCCACACACACTCACTCCACAAACACCCACACACACACACACACACTCACTCCACAAACACCCACACACACACACACACACTCACTCCACAAACACCCACACACACACACACACACACTCACTCCACAAACACCCACACACACACACACACACACACTCACTCCACAAACACTCACACATGTATAAATCAGAGCAACTTTGAAGAAGTGAGCGTCATGAAAACTTGCTCCTTAATAAAGTTAACATCCTTCTGTGTTCATCTATTGGTGATATTTGACTTTATGGAGATAGATCGGTCAAGGCATATTTTTACTAGATTGTTATATCAGGAGAATAGCAACGAAGTAATGCACATCAAAGACAGCATTGCAAGTCATCTGACCCAAATAACACAAACACATTTATCCCCTTCCCTCTAGTGACTCTGTGATGGCGATATAGAATTCAAGTTTAATTGATAATTCAGTATTACATTAGGAGCTTTGTTTTCACACCTCCATATGTGGAATAGAAGACAGCTGTTCCGCAGTTCGAGCTACGAAAGCTATTTATGTTGAACATTCTCTTTAGATTGCCGTGTTTTTCCAATGATGTAATGTTTAGCTCCAGCAGCACTGACTCTTTTGTGTAAACCAATGCCTCTGGGTTAATTTATTTTCTTCCCTGTCTGTCAAACCCTCATTATCTCCTTTCTAACAATCTGTTGTTTTTGCACAGCATCTCTGCTAATATTTTATACTTTTATTTATTGTATTTCATCATGGTAAGAACTTTTTTTTTGTCAAATCAGTGCTCCCAATTAATTCTCTCCTATCAATGGACTCACTTGGAGAATGGTTATCCCTTCCTCCAGGGCCTGCTCAGGTGAAGAATGAGATAATTCCTTATGTACATACAATTCACCTTCCACTCAGTCCATGCACAATGATTTCACTCATGCGTCCTGAAAGGACCTGGTCACTAAACTAAATTAGTAGAGAAATACAGGTAAATAATATTATATGAATGACTTAATTCATCATTCTACTAATATATTAAGTACACGGTGATGCATAACGCATGAGTCACATAATCACATTACAGCAACACCAACTTGCATTTATATAGCACCTTTAACATAATAAAACGTGCCAGGGCACATTTCATGAGCGTTACCAAACAAAATCTGACACTGGGCCACATAAGAAGATAAAAGCTTGGTCAAAGAGGTAGGTTTTAAGGAGTGTTTTGAAGGGGGTGAGAGAGGTAGAGAGGCAGAGAGGTGTAGTGAGGGAATTCAAGAGCTTAGGGTCCAGGCAGCTGAAGGCACGGCCGCCAATGGTGGAGCGATTAAAATCGGGGATGGGCAAAAGGCCAGAATTGGAGGAGCGCAGAGATCCCGGAGGGAGGCAGGGCGGAAGAAGCTTACAGAGATAGGGAGTGGTGAGGCCATGGAGGGATTTGAAAATAAAGATGAGAATTTTAAAATCGAGACATTGTCGGACTGGGAGCCAATGTAGGCCAGTGAGCACAGGGAAAATGGGAGAAGGGGGCTTGGTGTGAGTTAGGATATGGGCAGCAGAGTTTCGGATGAGCTCAAGTTTAAGGCGGTACAAGGTGGGAACAAAGGCATGGATGAGGACCAAAACAACAAAGTGAGCAAAATTGGGGCTATGCCTACTCATGGCGTGGGTGTTCCTGCAGTGGAGAAAACTCTCCTTGGCAAATTTTGCAGGACTAGGCTCTCTTCCTAATTTTAATGGATTCCCAGTGCAGGAACAAGGTGCCTAGAAGCCTAGCCAACATCATGAATGGCTGGAGGCTGGCAAAGTGGCAGTTCTTAACCTGGGTGCAAATAGAAACATAGGCACAGGAGTAGGCTATTCAGTTGCTCAAGCCTGTTCCGCCATTGAATTAGATCATGGCTGATCTGCACCTCAATCCCACTTTCCCACCTTAGCTCCATATCCCTCACTACTCTTACCTAACAAAAATCTATCGATCTCAGTCTTGAAAGTTTCAATTTATCCCCAGCATCCACAGCCTTTTGGAGGAGAGAATTCCTGATATCTGCTATCCTTAGTGTGAAGAAGCGCTTCCTGATTTCGCTCCTGAATGGCCCGGATGGTTCTTATATTAAATCCAATAAATTCCTTTCCTTGATTTATTTTTAGTTCTCCCTGTACCTCTGGTATTTTGTCCTTTTCCTCTACTTTGAAGGCAGATGCAAAGTATTCATTTAACAAGTCTGCCATTTCCTTATTGACGATTACAGTATCACCTCTGTCTGTCTTTAATGGGCCCACATTTCCTTTAGCCACTCTCTTTCTTTTAATATTTTATTTTTTAAAATTCCGTTAGCCTTGATATCCCTTGCAAGTTTTTTTTAATATTCCCTTTTCGCAGGTCTGAATACTTTCATTGTATCCCTTTGTTGCTTTTCTTTAGCTCTTCCAAGCCAATGGGTTTTCCATTTGTCTTTGCATTTGTGCAAGCCTCTTCTTTTCGCTCTATCTTGCCTCATTTGTTGACCATGGTTGCCTAACTACACAAGTGGAGCTTTGGTATCAGGAACACTGTCAAGGTAAGTGTCCCCATTTATTACAGAAAAGTAAATAGGGCAGCAGACTGTTGATGTGGCACACAAGTAGCTCGCAGCATGACACGTAGGCCCCGATTTTGATGGGGGAGGTGGATACAGTGCGCCCGGGACCCGAAGCAGGCGCCACATCCGGGGAATCCGTAGACAAAAACTTTTGTCGACCTCCGCCCTAACTCGGCCAGATCCACTATCTGGCCGGCGGGCAGGAATGGGAATTCGGGCAGCAGGAGGTCACAACCGTGGCATCCAGAGCAGGGCAGGCACAAGACTTCCTTGTGGGGGCCCGCACTCCTGCTCCTCCTGGCCCACAAAGGACACCTAGAATAACATTTTAAAACATACCTGCCAGGGCCTCTTATGGCCCACGAGCCAGCTCCTGGCAGGTTTGGCCTGACAGGGGAAGCCGTCACTGCTCCCCTGCTCAGGCCTCCAACTAAAATATGCAGATCGGGTCCAGATGGCGCGGGCGCAATGGGTCGAATGGCCTCCTTCTGTGCCATAGCTTTCTATAATTCTATGATTCTATGATGTTATTGGGTCCCGATCTGCATATTTAAACAGGACCCCGCCAACTCGGGATAGGCATCCTGCTCAACTACTCAGAAGAGCAGGTTAACATTGGTACTCAGCGGGGAAGGCAGCTTGGTCAGAGGGGGTAAGTCACTGCCCTCATTTTAACAGCCCTCACCCCCTGCCTCCATGCCCAATTTCCACTGAGCAGGGGGAGTTAACATTGGGGCCTATGGTTGTTGAAAAGTATGCTACGAACCAGGACTGCCACCAGAAAATACACACATGAAGCGTCGCAAGGCACTGAACACAAGGAGTGGACTTGATCACAGGGCTTGCTGTCTGTGTGATCCAGTAATTTCTAACATCTGGATATTTTCTGTGCATTTACAAGAAAAGGATGCTGACAATCATGTGAGTGTAGTGCAATGGCCAGCTTGAAGGCGTTGTCCTGAGTGGAGAACTTGGCTCTCGGCATTTTTGGCCCGAAGTCTATGGAAGGAATTGGGGAGGGGATGTTTGGAGATGAGCTGCCCCCCCCACCCAGCAGTGCATCACATTGTTACCACCACTCACTCTCTTACTAAATAGCACGGAGGCATACAATGCTCAATAGTAGCATGGCACACAATGTTTTATATTGCAAAGTTAAGCAGCGAGCAGCAGATTGTGATTATTTAGGATACTTTTGTTAGGCTAGAAGACGCACCCTGCCTGAGTGATCGAAATAGCAGAATCTTTTCTTCAGCCGCCCAGTGGTGTGCTTTACAATCATTCTGGTTGAAGCGCATGTCTCATTGTTTAAGGGTAGGGAAAGCTCTTGGTGTCCTGGCCAATATTCCTCTCTTTATTATCATCATCAAGAACAAAGTCTAACTGACCATTCATCTCGTTTGCTATTTGTGGGACCTTGCTGTGCGCAAATTGACTGCTGCTTTTGCCTACATAGCCGCAGTCACTGCACTTCAAAACAAAGTGATTCATTGGATGTGGAGTGATTTGGGACAGCATGAGTATATGAAAAGACTCTATATAAATGTGAGTTATTTTTCTTCTGTTACGTTCTGTTATTGCTCACGGTTTTATTACAAGAGGGGTTATTAACTATGGCTGGTCTCCCAGCAGCTATCACTGCAATCTATGTGAGTCTAATGGGAGTAGTGGATAATGATGTTTCTGTGGTTCGGTCCACCTGACCATTAATTGATTGGGAGCCCTTTCTGTTCAGGTATACTGTGAAGTTAAGATGAGGGTCCCTGAAACTCATCTTGGTGCCATCTTAGAAACCGGCCACCCAGTGAAAACACTATGCCCTGTCCAATTGATGTGAGGAAAGTGTTGCCCTTGCAAAAATGAGGGGAGATGTTTCACTTCAGCTCTCTCCGCGCCCATCGGGAAATTGTACACCCCCTTCCTGTTATTTTCCTTCCATTAAATAATCTCCCTCATAAAAAATCAACTCTCGATCCATTAGTCCTTCTTATAACTTGCCTGGGTACCAAATTATTCATTTATGAGTTGATCAACTCAATGACTTAGCCCCAACAACAGATTATCCAAGTTGTAAACAAACATTCCACTAAGATGACCCTGTTGTAAATAATCCCTTCAATAAATTACCCTTGCTATAAACAATCCCCTCACTATTTTTTTGTCCCCGTTCAAAATGATCCTCAGTAAATTGACTCCTTAGTAAATGGTCGTAAAATAATTAATTCCATCTGCTGAACCTCAAAATGCCAGGAACACATGCGGCTGGCTCCAGTCATTGGCTATGACAAGCCCTTTCTTCCTGGCATTGCAATGCTACTGCTATTCACTTGGTCTCATCCCAAACTAACACTTCACTCTCTTTCTCTTTTGCTTTCTCTCTCTGGCCTCCATTGTCTCGTTTCCTTATGTTATGCTTTCTCAAATCTTTTACAGGCAGTTTGTTTCCATTTAGCTAATCCCCAATACTCGTGTCTACCTGTATTTTTCACCTGTTCTTAACTGGCTATGGGCCCATCCATTATATTGCTGTTTTTTAAGCCTTTACTGCACCGTTGCCTCTTATTTTACTCTCCTACAGTTTCTCTTAAATAAAGATTAATAGTGTTATTATGGGGAAGGTACACATGTACAGACATTGGAATGGCATGCACAGTCTTTTTGACCACAGGATTTTGCGTATAATTAAATAGTACATCCATTGTACTGACTTCAATGATGTAGGTTATAGCCTGGTCTGGGTGTATCTAGTTATGTGCACTATAGAATTATTTGGAATTTGCAGCATTTTTAAAATCTTCATCCTCTTGTTGAAATCCCTCCACGACCTTGCCCCTCCTTATCTCTGTAACCTCCTCCAGCCCTACAACCCACACACAACTCCACGCTCATTCAATTCTGGTCTCTTGCGTATCCTCAACTTCCTTCGCCCCATCATTGGCGGCCATGCCTTCAGCTGTCTAGGCCCTAAACCTCTCTACCTCTCTCTCCTCCTTTAAGACACTCCTTAAAACCTACCTCTTTGACCAAACTTTTGGTCACCTGTCCTAATGTCTCGTTCTTTGGCTCAGTGTCATTTTTTTTTTGTTTGATAACGCTCCTGTGAAGTGCCTTGGGATATTTTACCACGTTAGAGGCGTTATATAAATGCAAGTTGTTGTTGATATTTCTAGAAGTTAATTGGATCCATTTCTAATATCTGGTTAAATTCATGATGTTACTCCACTAGAATACAAGTTTCCTGACCATGTTAAACCTGTAAGCTGGTATGAAGGCCACTCAAATGGACTTTTACATCTCAACTGTTCTGCTCTGCATGATATAAATTGGCAGGAAAATGACCGGCAGATAGAAAGTCACCCCCTTACACATTCCTAGACAAATACTGCACCCCATGTTTCCCTTATACAAGTGGCTAAATTAAGATTGACATGAGTGGAGGCCTGGGAGCAGGCTTCGCAGCCAGGGAATGACATGTGGTGTGGTAAAACCTAAATAGAATGGGGAGATAAAATATCTAAAACAGCGACACAAGCAGTTGCAGAACTGGGTTCTTGTTTTACAGGGTTAAAAGGCAATGCAACTCCGGTTAAAATTGCAGCTCATCTCAAAGGTCACTCGCTCATCATTCTTGTTTATGTCTGGCTGTGCAGTGTAGCTCGCAGAAGTTGCTGGTGCCGTATTCTGTATACAGACCACCCAGTGTTTAATGATTAGTGTCAATGGGCAAGCATGCTGACTTCTTCAAATGGAAAAGGTAAGGTGTGAAATGGAACGAATGGAACTTCTTGATGCATGGAATTCCTCCGCAGCTTTTAGATGGGGATTTCAGCTGCAGGAAGGGTTTGTAGCAATTCACATTAATGTTTAACCCTATTGTTCTAAGGCACTTTTATCTAACATTCTTACATCCAAAGTATATTACCTCATAGGTTTTCAGCATACCACCCATTCTAAGTATGTCCTATTGCAATTATCTGCTCTCTCTTTCATAATTCATTATAGCTCCTGGCGTTTTATTATCTGCAAACGTGGATATCCTTCTCTCTGTTCCCACATCCAGGTCGTTTACATATAAGAACAGATTCCGCGACAGTGCAGGCAACCCATGGAATTGGGAAACCTTGTCTGCAGTGCACGCAACAACGAAAACAACTTGAATTTATACAGCACCTTTAACATAGTAAAAAGTCCCAAGGCGCTTCCCACAGGAGGGTAATTGGACAAAAAAAAATTGACACCGAGCCAAAAACGACGACATTCGTACAGGTGATCCACATCTTGGTCCAAAAGGTAGCTTTTAAGGAGTGTCTTAAAGGAGGAGAGAGAGGTGGAGAAGTGGAGAGATTTAGGGAGAGAAGACATGGTACTGAATGCCCGATTCTGCAGGATCAAAACTTTTTTGTTTCTTTAAAGCTCTGGAGGTAGAGCTTTGTGCATGTGTTGGCCTCATTCAACACTACAAATGATGTTAATCGATGCAAATCAGTCCTGCTCCAGATTCCCCATGCAACTCTAGAGTCGCTGAGCATTTGTATAAAACAGCTTCTCCTGGGCTTGCAAGCTGTCCATTGAAGAACTTCATTGTCTAAAACTAGGTTGCCATTATATTGAGACACGGGGGGGTGGGGGTAGGTGGGTGGGCGGGGGTGAGGGAGGTTTCAACTGCCTCCGCCCTGTGTAACCGGGGCAATAGTGGAATTAAAATGGAGGTAGTGAACTTACCGCCCCATTCCTGTTCTGCCACCATTTTTCCTGCAGCCATCCACTGGGTGGCCTGAAACGCCCGCCTGAATCAGGTGGGAGCCTCATTAATCTACACAAATTGGGGTCCCTATCGGGCAGAGTGTTCACCGTGGATGCTTCACTCAGTAAAATCTAGCAGTTAGCGTTGATTCATTCAAATACAAATTAGATAGATTTCTTTCAGAAAATACCATTTTGGGACACAGTATATGAGTAATTTGAGACATGGTAAGTGTGGCATGTTTAGGAGGAATAAGGTGACTTTGGACCTATGGTTCCCAAAGCTCTCCATCACTGGGTGTTTTCCTCGCCTCATGTCTAGGCCTGTTGTAGATTGATGGCGATTGATTGTTGTGATTAATCAACGACTCCGTTATCGTTGATATCATGCATCTACCAGGATAGTAGAAGGTGAATCAAATGGACCTTGTTCATTTTTTTCTAGCAATTCCTATGTTCTTATGTACATCGAGTTACATTGAAACTACAACACAGAAACAGGCCATTCAGCCCAACTGGTCCATGCCGGCGTTTATGCTCCACACGAGCCTCCTCTCTCCCTAATTCATCTAACCCTATCAGCATACCCTTCTATTCCTTTCTCCCTCATGTGCTATTTAGCTGCCCCTTAAATGCATGTTATTTGCCTCAACTGCTTCTTGCGGTAACGAGTTCCATATTCTTACTACTCTTTGGGTAAAGAAGTTTCTCCTGAATTCCCTATTGGATTAATTAGCGACTATTTTATATTTAAGACCTCCAGTTTTGTAGAAACATTTTCTCTACGTCTACCCTATCGAACCCTATCATTATCTTAACGACCTCTATCAGATCACCTCTCAGCCTTTTCTTTTCTAGAGAAAAGAGTCCCAGCCCGTTCAAGCCTTTCCTGATGAGTATATCCTCTCACCTTTGTGAATCTTTTTTTCCACCCTCTCCAATGCCTCTATATCCTTTCTATAATATGGAAACCAGAACTGTACAAAATACTCCAAGTGTGGTCTAATCAAGGTTCTGTACAAGTTTAACATAGCTTCTTTGCTTTTCAATTCTATCCCTCTAGAAATGAACCCCAGTGTTTGACTTGCCTTTTTTATGGCCTTATTAATCTGCACCACTACTTTTAGTGATTTCTGTATCTGTATCCCTAGATCCCTTTGCACTTCTATCCCGTTTAGACTCTTATTATCCAAGCAGTATGTGGCCTCCTTATTCTTCCTACTAAAATAAGGGCAGAAGAGGCCTGGAAAGGTAAGTGTTAAAATTATTTTTGTGGGACCAAGAAGAAAACGAGAGCTCCTCCGGGCTCCACAAGTATAAAGTGGGCCATTGTTGCTATTGATTATTGCTTCATTAGTACAAGTTATGCCAATTTAATGAATTACCCCAGCGCACATTATATTGTGGCATACTAGTACTTGAATGTATAATGCATTTGTCTGCAATACTTTTCACTAGTTTAGTTGATAAATTAAAATCCCACAGCATAATTTCAAAGCTGGGATTCACCTTTAGGCTGTAGGTGTGTCTTCTAAAGCTAACAACATGAAGAAGAGGGCTTTCATGTGTGATTCGAACTCACAACCCTAAAGGAATCATTATTTTGGAGAGGATTAGTCAACAAACATAACAGAGCAGACATGTTGGGATTGTTCTCCTTAGAGCAGAGAAGGTTGAGAGGAGATCTGATAGAAGTGTTCAAAATCAAGAAGGGTTTAGATAAAGTAAATAAAGAAACTGTTCTCATTGGCGCAAGGGTCGAGAACCAAAGGATACAGATTTAAGGTGATTGGCAAAGGCAACGTGAGGAGAAACTTTTTACGCAGCGAGTAGTTATGATCTGGAGCGCGCTGCCTAAAAGGGTGGTGGAAGCAGATTCAATCATGGCTTCCCAAAAGGATTTGGATAAATACTTGAAGGAAAAAAACATTGCAGGGCTACGGGGAAAGAGCGGAGGAATGGGACTAACTGGATTGCTCTTCTGGCCTCCTTCTGTGCTGTAACTGTTCTATGATTCTATGTCGGGCTGAATTTCCTTTTCCCACCCGTACAGGTTTGGTGTAGAACATTCCCCCGTCACACCACCCCCAACATAATCCTGGGTCAGAGATTATTCAAGGCAGGCTCCTGTCAGGAATCCTGCCAGCAAATGGAAGCCTACCAGTGTTCTCGAGGAGGTATGTCACCGCATAGCACCCATAGAAAAGGGGCAGAAGAACCCCTATCCACAGACCTACTGAAGGCCTTTAATGAGGCTGAGGCCTTCAGTAGGTGTGTGCTGATGGGTGGGGAGGGTAGGAGGGAGAGGAGGCCACGACAAGGCACTCTCCCTCCATTTGGGGACTTAGGAGCCTTCCCGCCAATGCTACAGGCTTCATCTAGTGGTCCAAGGGAGCTGCGGGTACAGGGGTCCTGACGACAGGAAAATCGGTCGAGAATCCTGCGCCCACCTCCCCGCTGGAATTTGAATGTGGTCGGTAGAGGAGGGGGCTGCTAACAACAGACATCCGGCTGGGCCAGGTGGGACGGGGAGGGGGTGCAAATTGAGGCAAGAGGACGGCAGCAAGTCTCACAATCCGATTTTCCCCGCTATTCCCACTGCCAGAGGAAAATCCAGACCGCCGTCTTCTGTTTTCCGTGGCAAGTTGACTTGAATATAATTGCAGCTGTCAGACAAAGATGACAGCAGCTATGTTCCTACTCCAGGAGGAATGTCCTGTCATTTATATGAATTTTTGTATATAATACTTTTATTTGTGTTGGATTTATGTGCTGTGGACACAAACTGACCCTGATTTCATCGAATGAATCCAGATCCAGAGCCGTTACCACAGTGAAAACTTGGCTCTGTTCTACAGTTTTCCTCAGTGTGGGCTTTTGACTTTGGGCTGGACAGAAAATGTGGCCATTTTTCATGAGGCTGACATAAAATCAATTGAACCCGCCAAGTTTATGCAGCTTTGGCTTCTTGGCCTTCTAATTTTGCACCTAATCAATTTATTACAGGCCAATCTATGGTCAGAATTTCGCATCATAGCAACAGAAGTTCATGATCTTCAAATATTTGAAGACATTTCAAATAACGGGGGAAAGATTCAAGAGCATTTTACAAGATCTGGAAAACACTGCTTCACACAAAGGACCATCTATATTCTTCTAAAGAGTCTGGGCTATAAATTGCGCCATGAGGTGCCCATTTTGTAGGCGCTACGCGCCCTCCTAAGGTCCCAAAATAGTGTCTGGAATGCACGCTCGCGCTTCTAGCGTGATGTGCGCCAGACGCCATCTTGGTAAAGGCGTTGGTGCACGCGCAGATAACGAATCATGTAAAGTAAGGAGAATATGCATTAGATCAGTGTGCAACACTGATTTTAAGGGACAGATACAATTTTGGAACTCAATGCCACAGCTGAACGGGTCATAGACGGCCTAGAGGACCCCCCCACCAGTGCTATTTAAAGGGATCATGCCGGTGTTGCAGGTTAGTTGCTGAATTATTGCTTCTGGCTGCTGGTACAATTGGATGTGTTTGTTGAAGCTTCCTATACTTGGATAGAGTTGCAATATTATATAGAGAGTGGTCTGGCAGGTCCTGCATTACTATTGGTGGCATTTAAAACAGTGTACTGTACAAGATTCCTGGCAACCATGGGTGGCCTGCTGGGGCTCCTGCTGGGCATAGAGCATGACTGGGAGCATGCAGAAAGGCCATGCAAAGCAGGTCAAGCTGCGAGGAGAGGAAGGAGGAGGATCGCACAGGGCATTGAGCAGGAGGCCATATCCAACGAGGGCCTTCAGGGACCAATGGTCTTACCTCAACCTGAGCGAAGATCAGTGCATCCAATGGCTGCGGTTCATGAAAGAGGTCGTGACGGAGATATGTCAACTGCTGCAGCCACAACTGCGAGGACAGCATTGCCTGTGACTGTGAAGGTAGCTGTGGCACTGAACTTTTACATCTCTGGTTCCTTTCAGGCTGCTGCTGGCAATAGGTGCAACATCTCTCAGTTTGCAGTGCACTGCTGCATAAGGGAGGACACTGATGCTCTGTATGAGCTGCGCAACAGATTCATAACGTTCCCGCTTGACAGAGAGAAGCAGAACGAATGAGCACGAGAATTTACTCGCATTGCAGGCTTCCCCATGCTGCAGGATGCCATTGCTTGCATGCATATTGCCTTGCAACTCGGCCATCTTCATGAACAGAAAGGGGTTCCACCCCCTCAATATGCAGCTGGTGTGCGACCACACACGGCGCATCATGCAGGTCAATGCCCGTTACCCTGGCAGCAGTCATGAGGCCTTCGTTATGCGGCAGTCCAACGTCCCAACTATCTTTGCACCAGCTCGGCAAGTCAAAGGCTGGCTATTGGGTGAAAAGGGCTATCCCCTCATGAGGTGGCTCATGACTCCGGTCAGGAACACAAGCACACGTGCAGAGCAGGCGTACAATGAGAGCCATGGGGCCACACAAAACATCATCGAACACACCATAGGCGTCCTAAAGCAACACTTCCATTGTCTGGACCGTTCTGGTGGAGCCCTGCAGTACCCTACTGAGCGGGTTTTAAGATTCATCGTTGTATGCTGCATACAGGAAGGATGTAATTGCACTAGAGAGGCTACAGAGGAGATTTATGAGAATGTTGCCAGGACTGGAGAATTTTAGCTATGAGGAAAGATTGGATAGGCTGAGGATGTTTTCTTTGGAGCAGAGGAGGCTGATGGGAGATTCAATTGAGGTATATAAAATTATGAGCGGCCTAGATAGAGTGGATAGGAAGGACCTATTTCCCTTAGCATAGAGGTCAATAACCAGAGGGCATAGATTTAAAGTAATTGGTAGAAGGATTAGAGAGGAATTGAGGAGAAATATTTTCACCCAGTGGGTGGTGGTTGTCTGGAACTCACTGCCTGAGAGGGTGATAGAGGCAGAAACCCTCAACTCATTTAAAAAGTACTTGGATGTGCACTTGAATTGCCGTAACCTACAAGGCTATGACCAAGAGCTGGAAAGTGGGATTAGGCTGGATAGCTCTTTTTCAGCCGGCACAGACACGATGGGCCAAATGGCCTCCTTCTGTGCCATAAATTTCTATGATTCAATGCTGCACAACCTCGCCTTCATGAGGGAACAGCCCTTGCCACCGTCTATCCGGCAAGACCCTGAGCCAGAGACAGAGGAAGAGAAGGCTGAGGAGGAAGAGGAGGAGACGGAGGAGGAAGTAGAGGAAGAGGCAAGGAGGCAACAATGTGCACAGGCCCTGTCTGCCAGGGCTCTGCGTGTTCACGTTATTCATGAGCGATATCAGTGACACCTCCCCATTCACCAACAGTCCTACACTCCTCACCTTTCCTCTCCCACATGACCATAAAATCGACCTCCTTATAATTACACATTACTTCCTCCTGCGGCTTATCACATAAATAAAAACCACCACCAACTGTGACTTCATATACAAATTTATAAACTTACACATGAAATCATGTATACAACACTATTCACCCTTGTGCATTCCCTCAGTGCTTGTCGTCCGTGTGCCTTTACCTATCCTAGTGCTCCTATGAGGTGCATCCCCAGTGGCTGGAGCATGGGTGGTGGAAGGCTGCTGGCATTAAAATGAGGAGCGCGCAGATGGCCTTGGAGGATGACCTCGAGCAGCTCTGGGCCGGGAGGCTTCAGACTGCACCATCTCGGCATGGGATGCAGCAGTCTGGCCTGGCTGGCTGACAGGCAACATCAAGGGCACTGGTGGAGTGGCAGGGGTGGGAGCAGGAATGCTGTCGTCCGGAGAGAGGACAGCAGGTTTGACTGCCATGGCGCCACTGCCACTGACCCGGGGCGGCACCTCAGCAATCCTGGTGATCAGATTGCTGGAGTGCTGTGACACCCTGGAAGCCCCGTTCCACAGCGGTTCCCAGAGCCACGATAGCAGCAGTCTAAGCCTGGAACACAGGAGTCTGAGCTTCCAAAGCAGCAGTTTGAGCTCCAAATGAAGCATGCAGACCTTTGATGGCATCTGTTTGTGTTGCAAAGGAAGCTGAGACATCGGTCATCAGACGGTGCAGCATGGTGGGTTCCACAGTTGTGCTGATGGAGGTGACCACCCGTTCCATGTGGGAAAGGATGGGCTCCAAGCTCTGCACAAAGCCCTGTGCCAAGTTCGAGCTGGACTCCTCCATGCCCCTTGATACTGTACGCAGGCTCTCTGGCAGGCTTTCCAGTGCACCAAGCATTTGGTTATGTACTCCCATCAGCCTTCTTCTGTAGCCTGGCCCATCAAAGTCATCATCTGACTCCTCGGCAGCAGAACCATTGTGTGACCTCACCCTCCGGCGAGCTGGCACCTGAGGTATCCATTCCCACCGCCCTGGCTCCTGCTCACTTGTCCAGTGTCTCACCATGTGCAGATCCGTCCTCTAACCCAGTCTCTAAAGGACGCGCAGTGTCAGTATCTGACCTGGTGGATGCGAGTGTCAGGTCAAGTGACAGTGTGGCTTCATTATTACTGTCCTCCTCCTCCTCCACCTCGGACGGTGCCGGCTCCAGTTCTTGAGTATCTGCAATAACAAAGGGAGACGGGTTGAGTTGTGGAGCGGGGAGAGGAGAAAGTAACATATGCACGGTGACACATCTACAGGATGTGAGTCAGAAAAGATTGTGGGATGAGGGAGATGGGGGAAATGAGAAGGAGGATTAGGTATACAGAGACCCCCATCATCAGGACCTCCAGTGTTGTCAGTGGCCATGGCCTGTAAGAGAACAGAAGGCAATATTAAGCATGATGACAGATATTGAGGTGCTGAGATGGCAAGGCATGTTAACATCAATTGCTATTGTGAGTGTTGAATGTTAAAGTTCTGTCACCAGACCGGAGGGGGGCTGCAACATCTGGTCATCCTCACAGATGCGGAGCAGGAGGCTCTGGAACTAAGCCGCACGCTCGAGTGCCTGTCCATCGGGGACGCCGAGACTGGCATCCGACAACTGTCTGGTGACAGAACTTTAACATTCAGGGCCTTCAGTGACCACCGTGATAGCGGAGGGCGATTCCTCAGAGGACCAGCCGGCCTCTGAAGGGGCACCGTCACATCTGAGCGAGCCATCCACCAGTGCAGATACACACACCTCAGTGGATCCCCGTCCGCAGTTAGTTAGGGTTGCACATGGTGAGTCACCACACACATGTGAGCACGAGCAGACACTGGTGACAGGAGCAGCTGTGGAGAGTCCGTGTCGGTGGGAGCATTCTTCTCGAGGCTCTGCTCAGCTGGACACAGATGCTGAACCCTGGGGGCCATCCTTTAAAAGGAGAATGATTGAGAGGCAGCAGCACATTTGCGAGTTGCTGGAACAGGTGCCACGCGCACTCTCCACAATCGCGCAGAGGATGGAGGAGTCCAACTACTGCATGAGTGGAATGGTGGCACAGGTACAGAAGGGGATCTCTGAGATACTGTCACAGGGACGTGAGGGCATCTCTGAGATAGTGTTGCGGGTAAATGCGGGAATGTCTACGATGGATAGAGGCTAGCCTCCATGGAGCTTCAAACTCACCAATGATTCCATTGAGGCCCTGACAACGGCCCTTTGGACTCAGGATGACCAATTTTCTGCCACCTTAAACAGGCAGGCGGATACTCTGGCACTGGCCTTACAAGGCTTCACACATGTCCTCCAAACTGTCGTCCAGCAGGGTGGTAGGATTGACGTGGGCCTGGCCCATGATGGCGAAAGGGGACATGGAAGTGGGGACGCCAATCAAAGCGCCCCCACGTCTCACCCGCTGCCCCCCTCCCAACCAGTACCCGCAATGTTGCCTCCTCTCCAGGTGGTCGAGTCTGCCCCTGCACAGGTGTAGATGGTGCAGCCTTTGGAGGGGCCCTCACGGGCACCGAAACCCAGAGGGCGTAGGCCCAAAGCATCTAATCAGTCAGGGTATGAACAAGAGCAACCTGCCACTACCTCTGCTGCAGCCACTGGGGAAGCACCACATTGCATTGGAGTACTCGTAAGTGTAAGGCGAAGGTTTTGTGAGCACAAAGGGGATGCACAAGGGTGTTTGACGGTTTGTCATGTTTTTTATTTATATTTGATTTTTGTTAATGGCACATTAAATATTATTATTGTCACCACTACTGCCACGTCTTGGCCATTCTTGACTGGCTTGTGTAATAAGGCCCTTTCATGAGGTTCACCATGAACACCCACACTTGATGCCACCCATTGGGTCACCCTACAGTGGGTGTATGTGTAGTTGCACGGCTATTTTGTGCAGGTGCCTGTGGTGCAGCACTGTGTTGTGGAGCTCCACGTGGTGGAGGTGGACGGTGTGCCTGGCGAGGCTGGTGATGTTGCTCCTCCTTGGATGAAGTGATGAATGCAGCTATGGCGCCCCCCCATCCTGACGGTGTGAGTTTGAGGAGATCCACAAAGTAGATAAATGTGTTTGCACAGCAGAGTTTAGGGTATAAATTAAGCATTTTGAGTGGAAAGACAAAGGTGTTGCAGTCAAAACTTTGTCTGAAGTGACAGAGTGCCCTGCTGCATTAAATGAGGTATTCCCTATAACTGTCAAATAATCCTTTGCATCTCCCACTGGCTGCTGGCTGAAACACGTCTGCTCCAACAGGGAGTGTTTCCCACAGCACAGGAAACATGCTGGGGATCCTTCAAAATTGCACCCCAGCCAAAATCTCCAGTCAATGAGGCCTGTCAAGTACCTTGCCGGTGGGAGTCCCACATTCAGGAGCTGCGCGCGCACCTGAACGCAACACTGGGGAACCCAGAAGTCAGCGGGTTGCAGCCGGACTCCGAACCCGCTCCAGGATTCCGCCATTTTAGGAGCCCACCCCGCCCCCAACGCACCCGCTCGGCCATCCGAAAATCGGCTCCAAAGTGTCTGCAAAGGGATATTGACAGGTTGTGTGATATGACGTTAGCCTTAAAAGCAGCAGGCGATATCTCATGAACTTACTGCAATTTTTTGAGCAGTCAGTTACTAAACAAGAACTATTCATTCCCTGTAAGTTACTTGGACTTTGGTAATTTGGTTAAGTTCTGAATATAAGGCTTTCAAAGATGCTGACTGACTTGTTGTTTATTTCCTTGGCCACATTTTACTTCAAGCATTAATTGGCCTTGCTGCCAGACGGTTTCTCAGTGGGGTAGTAGCCATAGATGCCGAGGATAGCTTCGTTTTTCTATCAGCCATCCACCCAGTGTTTCTCTTCCTTTTCAAAATGTGGACACTGTGGACTGTTGCTTCCATTTTTGCATCTTTGGGGTTTTTCTCCCTTCAACACTTGACTGCATTATTTTTGGTTTCTGTTTGCTTTGCCCTGGCACCTTACAAAAAGACAAGGCTGGCTATGCTTTTGGGATTTCTGAATGTGCTGAATAATTGACGTGAGGAAGAGGGGCTTGTGAGGAACCATCCGTGTAGGTACAATGACGCCTGAGGCATTCTGCATACACCCATCACTATCCCGGGTCTGGCATTTGGACGCGTCAGAGGAGTTCTGTTTTCATTGTCTCCACTTCACAAGGCAGGCCACCACAGACCTGTGCCATCGGCTTCCCATGATCTGCCCGCTTTGTCTTGGTCAGGGATGACTGTTCCCATAGAGGTGACGGTTACCACAGCATGAAGCTTTCATGCCACTCACCCCTTAGGCACATCTGCCACCATGTATCCACGGTGGCATTTTTAACCATTGAGGAATTTCCCCCTCCCAACTCTTTTCATGGTGAACTGCAAACCTTTAAGAGTTACTGCTGTGCCCAATTTTGTGATCCCAAGCCAAACCTACTACAGGCCTGGTTCCTGCGACAGCCTGGTCAAAATGGAGATCATAACTTATACCGTAAAATTGGGTGTAGATGGTGCCTTTGCCTTACCACGTCTGACGCAGTCTCCAAATTTGTGATTGTGGGAAACTGCGCCCGATAACTCATTGTAAACGGCAATATTCGGAATATTCCGTGCAGTTTCGAGGACCCTGCTCTCCAACAGGCACTGACGTCTTGGACAGGATTCAGAAAAGTGACACAAGGATCATTAGCCCTACAAAACTGAACTTGTTTTTATCGGGGAAAGGAATGTTTCAAATGGAACCTGATCCAAGTCTTCAAAATGCTGAAAGACATGGATAATGTGGAGACAATAGGTTATTTAGCTCAAAACTCTGATGGCAGAAACAGACGATGAGGACAAAATTGGCAAGCCTCAAGCAGTTCTAGAGACTCGAGGAGAGGTTTTCCGCTTCAACGCACCCCGCGTGCGTGTGCCAGGACCACCGATTCTCTCGTTGGATTTCTTTTCCTCAGGCTAGTAGATACGAGGGCTGATTTTCTGCTCCAAGTTAATTTAGCTTTTTTTTTTGTCACATTGATGTAGCACAAAGCTGGCCAGCACGTCCAGTGAACTGCCACCATGGTCGGCTTTTTTGAATAGTTATTTATCCCAATCCAAGCGTCCAACCTAATGTTTGGTGTATCCAGAAAAAAATTGGCCAGCAGACCAAAAAGGTAAGTTGCACTTTGGTGACTTGAATACAAAATCTAGGCTGACACTCCAGTGTAGTACAGAGGGAGTGCTGCACTGTCGAAGGTGCCGTCCTTTGGATGAGAAGTTAAACCGAGGCCCTTTCTGCCCATTGAGGTGGATGTAAAAGATCCCAGGGCATTATTTTGTAGAAGAGCAGAGGAGTTCTCCCAGTGTTCTGGCCAATATTTATCCTTCAACCAACATCACTAAAAGAGATGATCTGGTCATTATCACATTGCTGTTTGTGGGATCTTGCTGTGTACAAATTGGCTGCCACATTTCCTACATTACAACAGTGACTACACTTCAAAAGTACTTCATTGGCTGTAAAATGCTTTAGGGCGTCTTGAGGTTGTGAATGCAAGTTTATCTTTCTTTAATTTTTATAAGTGGTAAATTTCTGTCTGCACCACCAACAGGTAAATAATTTAGATGGTCCGACTCCCCCTGACATCATGAAGTTGGAGAATTATCCCAGTAAAGTTGTCATCTCACTTCTGATTATTTTTTAAAAAAAGCTTGTGTATGTATCATTTACATTCACACCTACCTTGTAAACATTCATTTCCCTCAGCAATTTATCATCTTGGGTCACTACAGACTTTCTGTTTGCCAGTCTCATCGATTTAACTAGGATGTAGATTTTTTTTCTGTGTGGGGTGTGGGGGGTGAGTGGGAGAGGGAGGTCAATTTCCGGCATTTTCGTTTTTAATTTCAGATTTCCAGGATTTGCAATTTTAAAAAATATATCTAAAGTACATGCTTAAGGCTACATGGCAACGCCGTGTTAATAAAAAGTGTACTGCAAGAGTTTAATATGGAATCAGAGATGACACTGTGGAAGCGATTTGTGAGGAAATTTGCATGTGACTGGACTTACGTCAGTTTTATGCTGAAACAGTGCTGCACGTGAATTTCCTCAATTGTTTGTGCTGCTTCTGAGATACAACCGCCAGAACACTCCGCCACCTCACGCAAGTTTCCTGGATTTATGCAAATAATTTGCTAAAATAGATTTACGCCCAAATTTAGCAGCAGCATGGCCCGAAATCACCTGATATCGGCGTAACTGAGATTTCGAGAGTTTGAAAGCGATTTCCTTTGTGGTTTTTTTGCTGAATTTTTCTTTCTGAGCCGCACACCGCACTTAACCAAAGTGTAGTCAGTCACAATGCACCCGAAATTTTTTGACAGACTTTGCCCCCTCCCCCACATGGACTAAGCAGCTGGAGTGGCCTTCTCAATGGGCATGCCCCTGTTCTGCGTAATAATGGAAGGGAAAGGGGAGCAGTAGAGGCAAAAGGCTCTGAGAGTGAGGCACCAGGGCAGAAGTCAGCAACCCACTTGCTATTACCTCTATCCACAGATGGCAGATAGGAGGAAACTATAAGAAGGTGTGATCAGCTGCAGTTGTGAAACTCAAGAACGCTATGAAAGAAATGAAGGAATTGATAGCGTTCAGTTACTTGCTGCAATTACCAATCAGACTCCCTTTCAGGAATAAGAAACAAGATGGCTGAACGGGTTAAGCACGCAAAGCCCATTTTGTATAGCTCCTGCAACACTGATCAGTTGCAAAAACGAACTATTAGGCAAGGACCTCATTAACATTTTAATAAGCCTATCACATTCCTGGTGCACAGGTCTTCAGCACTCAGGTGCTTTCCCACCACATTACACTGTGCTGGTGGCTCAGTAGGCCTCAAGCCTCAGCTCCCAGTAATGCAGGTTTCCTGGGCCCAATGTGCAGCATGACAGGCACCGACTATCATATCATCAGCCTCCTAGTCTGTATCCTCACCAGATAATTCATGTAAAAAAAAGTCAGAAATCTTTATCTGATTGGTATTACATCAAGTTACAGCAAAACTACAGCACAGAAATAGGCCATTTGGCCCAACTGGTCTGTGCCGGTGTTTATGCTCCACACGAGCCTCCTCCCTTCCTACTTCATCTAATTCTATCAGGATACCCTCCTATTCCTTTTTCCCTCATGTGCCTATCTAGCTTCCCCTTAAATACATCTATGCTATTTGCCTCAGCTACTCCTTGTGGTAGCGAGTTCCACATTCTTACCACTCTTTGGGTAAAGAAGTTTCTCCTGAATTCCCTATTATGTGGTTAGAGTGCCAGTCTGGAATAAAATTGTACTGTTCTGTATAACATCATGTTCACAGGAAATGGAGTTTGAGTCACTGACCCTGAATTTTCTTTCATAATATTTACACAACATTAATTGATAGCAACATGTCAAGCATCAAGATGTATACACAGTTATCTAACAACGTCAATATTTAAAAAGAATTAGACAACACAAGTACAAAGCTAGCAAGCCTGAAGTGAGGCATGAGATCAGAAGTAATGACTGTTTCCGCATAATAGAGGAAATATGGAATAGATTCCCACTAAATCAGTTCATGCTATGTTGACTGAATCCTAAAAGCAGCTAGTATGCTCATTTGGTGGATCAGTGTCTTTATCCAGTGACCAGGAAAATTTCAAGTTCGACCCACAGTTTGTGCTGTGTTAACTGGTTCTAACCAAGGCAGTGGGTTTGTGAATTGTTTGGCAGAACCGACCCTTGAAAGAGATTGATATTCCAGTCCTGCTGTCAGGTGGGCTTTACACAACTGTCCCTGCCAAAACTTGCAGGGTCAGCCTGATATCTATTTGGTGTAAGTTCTCGGCTTGGAATGTGCCTACTACTGGGAGCTTGCACAGTGATGGTGGGGACAGGATTTTCTGCGCTGCAACAGCTATTTAAAAGGAAATAGCCACTTGAGCGTTAGGGCAAGTCTTTGAATGGCAAAAACCTTTTTTTGGCTGGATAGCAATAAAAAGGTGGAAGCAAGAAATAGAATTTGGGCAAGTGATGAAGGATTGCAATATCCATCTCCCTCTCCCTCTGTTGCTACGTGAGATGGATTTGAGGAGGGTTGCCTTATTTGGCCTTTCAAGATGATGTTCCTAGAGGACGCCAGTAAAGCACGGCTGGCAGGAGATGCCAGCCAGAGTCAATGCTGTGTCGAGTACCTGCAGGACCAGGGAAATGATGCAGAAGATGGCACACCTTAAGAAAGCTGCCATGGTACAGCTACTCCAATGCCTTATAACAGATAGATGGCCCGAGTATGTATAGCACTAATAAAAAGGAAACAAAATCGCAAATGTAAGAAATCTGAAATAAAAACAGCAAACAGTTCTAATGAAGGGTACGGACAAGAATTTTTTTTCTCTTTACAGATGCTGACTGACTTGTCATGTATTTCCAGTCTTTTACTGTTTTTATTTCAGCATTAAGCCCGTGAACCCTCAACACATGTACTGCTGGCTCATGTAAATCCCTCAGACAACCTCGTAGCTCTCTCATTGCTTACCAAACATATCCACACTCCAGCAGGGCATACATTCAGGGGTACGATAGAGTAGTGATTATGTTACTGGACCTGTTAATCCAGAGGCCTAAATTCATAATCTAACGCGAGTTCAAATCCCAGCATGGTTGTTTGAATAACAAAGCTGGCAGCAGTAAAAACCCAACTGGTTCACTAATGTCTTTTAGGGAAGGAAACCTGCTGTCTTTACCCAATCTGGCCTATATGTAACTCCAGTCCCACCTAAATGCCCTCTAAAGTAGCCTAGCAAGTTACTCAGTTGTATCAACACCTTCTTAAGGGCAAATAGGGTCGGGCAATAAATGCCAGCCTTTCCAGCAATGCCCACATCTCGAACATGAATAAATAAAACAATTCAATGTGCACTTATCTTGGCACTCTGACATCTTTAAAGGGTGCTAAGGCTAACACAGAAAATCATTGTAGCACAATCTAGTCGCATGATGCAGGGCCAGTTATTAGCACATGTTGAGCACATGTTGCCACTGTATATCTCCTTAAACTTACGACAGGGACAAGATAGCACATAATAAATGGGAACTGTTGGAGGTGCAACAGAACTGCCTGCCCAGATGAGCAGGCACCCTGCCACTCTGACAGGAGGACAATGAGGCCTGGGATGATACAAAGAAAAAATGGTCCATAATTTATTTTCCGAACTGAACAAAGGATCATTATTTGAAAGGTAATCAATCCCCTTTGGGATCCATTACCTTTCTTGTTGTCAATCCTGGGTCTTCCTTAGGCTGAGTGTGGAAGCTATGCCATTGAGCCTGGGAACTGGGAAAATATCTGGGTTTGCCCGGGAACATCTACAGACACCCCCCAAAGTGTCTGCCAAATGAAATGGTGGGGGGAGGGGGGGGCATCTGAAGGCCTCTCCTTCCCATCCATCTATTGGAATTAAGACAGAGTGAAAACTTATTCTGCATTCAGCCCCAAATTCCTGGGCCCCCAAGGACAATGGACCCAAGATGTTTCCTCCTCCACCCCTTGAATTTTGGCACTAATAACTTTTATTTGCAATTGAACTGACTACATCAAGTTTACCACGACAACTATTGAATAAACAGATTGTTAGAAATTGATATTTTCTCAGCGAAGCAAAAATGACAGATATTTAATAATCTGCCTTACAATTTGCTCCATGCTTCCTGACTGGCTGGAGGTTCAAAATGTAATATTCTCAACAAAATTATTACAAATTTAAATGCATTTCAGAGCAAGAAATCAATTATCCTCATCTACGATTATTGAATAAACAGACTCTCTCATCTGGCTGATGATGGAGTTTAAAAATCAGAAATAAAATATTAAACTAACTGGCATCTTTCCTGATTTTCCAATCATCTCTGCTGTTATCCTTTTTGTTACTAAAGAGCTCCTGCCTATGTATCATGGATAGAAAATTTTACATGGTTCTCCTAATCTCAAGATGTCCCAAAGCGCTTTACAGCCAATTAAGTACGTTTGAAGTGTAGAAACTGTTGTAATGTAGGAAACACGGCAGCCAATTTACATGTCCCACAAACAGCAATGAAATAAATAACGAGATAATCTGTTTTTTTAGTGGTGTTGGTTGAGGGATAAATATTAGCCAGGACACCGGGGAGAACTCTGCTGCTCTTCTTCAAAATAGTGCCATGGGATCTTTTACGTCCACCTGAGAGGGCAGACATGGCCTCGGTTTAACATTTCATCTGAAAGGTGGCAGCTCCATCAGTGCTGCACTGAAGTGTCAGCCTAGATTATAGATATAAAATGACATACAATACAATGACATATCCTGGGGCCGAGATGTGAGTCAATCTGAAGTAGAGCAGAGGGCCAAAATATCACCTTGCATTTTATGGAAGACTTGATACATGACACCACTTTAGTATTCTGAACAACAGGAAGAGAGAGGTGTCCGTAAACTCTCCGCCTGTCATAACCTTTTGGAAATGTAGCTCATTGGGTGAGCCTTAGGGAAGCAGTTTGCACCTGCATTATATTTTGACAGGCAAGAGGCCAATTTATTTTTAATTGCTTGGCATGTAACCTAAACTGTATTCATCAGGAAGCATTAATTTTCAAATTCATAAGCAGATACCAACTTTTTTTTCATGAGATCAATTGTGAGGGACTTTGCCAATTTTTATTTTAATAAGTGCTTCAAATTCAAATCCATACAGCAGAAACTATTTTATTTTCTTTCCACGGCACATTGCCAGAGTTTATTTTCAGAAAAATGGTGCTTCTACTTTAGAGCAAAAAGAAACATAACATAATTGTATATCAAAAGTTTACGATTAAACATTATACCGAGTGTGTCCATCATTCTATCCAAGGAACAGAATGTGTCAGTAAAGATTTAGTGCTGATGTGGATGGTACACAGAATTTCTAACATGCCATTATTTAATTGAAAGAGAGTCCAGATGGATGTTCTACAAACCCAAGATGGATCACAATGATGTACAATACATGGAGGGGAAGGGCAGACCATGACAAGCTATTGCACCTTGTCCAGTACAGTAGAACCAAAGGACAAGACCTGCGCTTGATGGGGGATAAATTCAAAGCGAATCTGTGGAAACAATATTTCAGTGAGTGAGTGGTCAATCTATGGACCAGGCTCCCTATGGAGTTGATGGAAGCAGGTAGTATTGATTCATTCAAATGCAAATGAGATAAATTTCATTCAGAAAATAACATTTTGGGATACAGTATATGTGTAATTTGAGACATGACAAGTGTAGCATGTTTGGGAGAAACAGGTGACTTTGAACCTATGGTTCCCAAAGCTCTCGTGTCGTTTCTGGGTTTGTTATAGACTAATTGATAGGGATTGATTGCTGTGATTAGTCAACAACTCCATTATTGTTGTATCATGCGACTACCAGGATGGTAGAAGGCAAACTAGATGGCCCTCGGTCTTTTCTTGTCTAGCAATTCCCATTTTCCTGTGTTTTCAGCGCATGACAAGTTAGTGGTCGGAGTGATGTAATTCAAAAAAAATACTGGCAAATTTCAGTCAGATGTCTGTAGCCTGCTCATTACAATCACATGTTGCCCCTCTGAAGGCAACTATTGATAGGTATATACTTCCTCCTCTGTAACCTCCATTCTCACTGCCCCGAGAAAGTCCAGCCATTCTCCAAAGACATCCTGCACTATCCAGCATCAGGGTACCAGATAGGGTATAAATCAATATTTGATTTGTAGCTGCATCAATATGACTTACATTGTACCTTCAGTCAGCCAATATGACCTTCTCAACCGGATAATTGTTGAAGGACTCCTTCTCGTGAAGGAGGAGAGGTGAAGCTGGTGAGAATAGATTGATTGTTGGAAGCATTAAAGAGGACAGGCGTCACCAATTAGGAAGAGTATCACTGCAGCCACCCTAAAATGCTTCAGGGGTCCTTGGATGTTTCACGAATGCAAGTCAATAGAACACTTATATTCTTTACGACAGTGAGTTTGGGTAGAAAGTAGGCTAGGTGATACAATTGAGATTGACAAGTAGTTCAAGCAACATGAGCTGTGTCTCTGACATGGCAACTAACATCACAAAGTCTGTTAGGGAAATGTGAGATTTGTTTCCAAAACACAATATGAAATAGGTCACGTTTTAAGATATATTTACAATAATGGCTGATTGTTACCTCCACCACATAGGGAGCCCATTGCTTGTGTTTCCACAAATCCTTCTGCCAAGATTAGGCATGTAGATATCATTAAGGGGACCCATCACTCAAAACTACCCATGACATTCTCAAATGTGTAAGCACATTGTTTCTGCTTTTATCTGATGAAGAATCTTTGCATGTTAAGGCAATAGCTTGGTGACACAAGCTTGCAACATGTAGGAACATTTTCACCATGCTTCTGTACTCAAACACATACAAAACAACATAGGATTAAGTACGTTGTGCTAAACGGGGCAGGCAAATTACTACTTCTACTGTGTGGGTAACAAAAGCCTGATATACTACTAAGAATGCAAGCCAGACTGATTCCAAAACATGCTACTGAGAGATCTACACTAATACAATTTCTGTTTTGCTGAAAAAGAACACAGACTTGTCCCCCTACAAGGATACACCCATTCTACCTAAGTCCAGAGAGATTAGCTGTAGATTGGCAGAGCCGAGGTTTAGGAGGGTACTACTGGTACAGTGCAGCTTACAATCAACGAACGTTGGTAAGCTTCCCACTGCTTGTCCAGCCAGCTTGGACCACCCTACCAGTCAGGGCTTGCAAGGTTATCTGGAGCTGAGTAGGAAGAATCCTAGGTTGAGTTATAGGTCTACCCTTCCGGGTTCTATTAGTGAACCAGACAGGCTGATCGATCATCAGCAATACCCTGGAAGGTTGTGGGCTGGCCTGGTTAAACAATTTGATTATCAAGTTGACTTAGCACAGCGAGTTGACTTAGTTCCAAATTTCCGTTACGAGATTTTGGAGCCACCTTGACCTTCAAGGAACTCTGCTTTCTTCTCCTTTTCCCAGGAGGATAGTCCGGCCTTGGTTCCTGCCTATGCTCCTCCTCCATCTCATCCATGATGATGCAGAATAGGGGAATACCCAGTGGAAAGGCCATTGCAATCTTTTGATCTTCCGAACGCATTGAGAAGGGGCGGGGGTCTTGAAAGCATTTTCTTCAGACACTCACAGGATTCTGGTTGGCAAAACTGAAGATCTCAGTAATAGAGAAGCAGAGAAGAAAATCTGAGCCATCAATTCCAGACGGCAGAGATGAAGTTTCACAGCTTTGATGGTCCTTCCAAACTGAGAATCGTGTGAAAGCCATAAATCACTATCAGGTGACCAAGAGCTCACCTACGCCGTTATTTTTCAGTCCAAGTGGTTGCTGCAGGAAATTTGCGATTGACTTCAATGAGGGGCAGAGCTATAATAATCAACTTCAGCGAGGGTCTTGACGCAAAAGTCCTGGAAAATTATGGCGTACAGCATGAATAATGGTGTAGCTCAATTATGCCATAATTTCTTGGGACTTTTGCACCGCAAAACTGACTCCACATCGTAGATACACCATTCCAGTGGCGTAAGTCTCTAGAAAATTCCTGCCCAATGAAACGTTTAGTAATTAAAGAACGTTGGTTTCTGCACTTTCTTCAGTTATCCTGTTGTGAGGCGAACAGTTAAAGCCGCAGTCCCTTGTTAAGGCTTCTTACTCAGAGAATGGTTTAGTGATATAGTTCACTTGTACAAAGCTGCAGAGTACCATGGAGTGGAAGGACACAGGTTAGTGTCTACGATTTGCTATGCTGCTAGTTCCCAATCATGGGTATGCCATCAAGGGGAAGTTCCATTTGAAGAATTGAGAATAAACCTTTATAAAACACTGGTTAGGCCTCAGCTGGAGTATTGTGTTCAATTCTGGGCACCACACTTTAGGAAGGATGGCAAGGCCTTAGAGAGGGTACAGAAGAGATTTCATAGAATGGTACCATGGATGAAGGACTTCAGTTATGTGGACAGACTGGAGAAGCTGGGGTTGTTCTTCTAGAGCAGAGAAGGTTAAGGGGAGATACGATTGAGGTGTTCAAAATCATGAACGGTTTTGAAAGCGTAGATAAGAAGAAACTGTTTCTAGTGGCAGAAGGGTCAGTAACTAGAGGATACAGATTTAAGGTGTTTGGCAAAAGAACCAGAGGCGATATGAGGAAACAAAATTTTATGCAGTGAGTTGTTATGATCTGGAATGCACTGCCTGGAAAAGTGGTGGAAGCAGTTTCAACAGTAACTTTCAAAAGGTAATTGAATAAATATTTGAGAGGGAAAATTTGCAGGGCAACGGGGAAAGCGCAGGGGAGTGGGACTAATTGGATAGCTCTTTCAAAGAGCCGGCACAGGCACGATGGGTCGAATGGCCTCCTTCTGTGCAGTATCAATCTATGATTCTATGATAATATTGGCTGGGAATTGATTGTAGGCTGCTGTTACGTGCCTCCTAATGGCCATTTGGAGGATGACATCAACTGGCGAGTGTGAATAGCTTGTAAGAACATAAGAACATAGGAAATATGTGCAGGAGTAGGCCATACGACCCCTTCAGCCTGCTCCACCATTCAATCAGATCATGGCTGATCTTCGACCTCAACTCCACTTTCTTGCCCGATCCCCATATCCCTTGATTGCCCTAGAGTCCAAAAATCTATCCATCTCAGCCTTGAATATACTCAATGACTCAGCATCCACAGCCCTCTGGGGTAGAGAATTCCAAAGATTCACAATCCTCTGTGTGAAGAAATTCCTCCTCATCTCAGTCTTGAATGGCCGACCCCTTATCCTGTGACTATGCCCCCTAGTTCCAGACTCTCCAGCCAGGGGCAACAATCTCTCAGCACCTACCCTGTCAAGCTTCCTCATAATATTTTATGTTTCAATGAGATCACCTCTCATTCTTCTAAACTCCAGAGGAATTAATCTAGTGAACCTTCGTTGCACCGCCTCTAAGGCAAGTATATCCTTCCTTAGATAAGGAGACCAAAACCATACGCAGCACTCCAGGCGAGGTCTCACTAAAGCCCTGTAGAACTGTAGTAAGACGTCCTTACTCTTGTACTCCAACCCCCTTGCAATAAAGACCTACATGCCATATGCTTTCCTAATTGCCTGCTGTATCTGCATACTAACTTTTTGTGTTTCTTGTACCAGGACATCCAAGTCTCTCTGAACACCAACATTTAATAGTTTCTCACCATTTAAAAAAATTCTGTTTTTCTATTCTTTCGACAAAAGCGAATAACCTCACATTTCCCCATGTCATACTTCATCTGCCACCTTCTTGCTCACTCACTTAATATCTCTCTATCCGTTTGCAGACTCTTTGTGTCCTCCTCACAGTTAATTTCCCACCCAGCTTTGTATCATCAGCAAACTTGGATACATTACACTCGGTTCCTTCATCTAAGTCATTAATATAGATTGTAAATAGCTGAGGCCCAAGCACCAATCCTTGTGGCACCCCACTAGTTACAGCCTGCCAACCTGAAAATGACCCGTTTATCCCTACGCTTTGTTTTCTGTCCTTTAACCAATCCTCTATCCATGCTAATATATTACCCCAAACCCCATGAGCCCTTAGACCATAAGACCATAAGAGATAGGAGCAGGAGTAGGCCATTTGGCCCTTCGAGTCTGCTCCGCCATTTAATGAGATCATGGCTGATCTGATTTTTCTTCAACTCCACTTACCCGCCCTTTCCCCATAACCTTTGACTCCCTTGCTGATCAAAAATTTATCTAACTCAGCCTTGAATGTATTCAATGACTCAGCCTTCACAGCTTTTTGGGGTAAAGAAACCCAAAGATTCACGACCCTCTGGGAGAAGAAATTCTTCCTCATTTCCGTCTTAAATGGGTGACCCTTTATTCTGAGACAATGCCCCCTAGTTTTAGATTCCTCCATGAGGGGTAACATCCTCCCAGAATCTACCCTATCGAGTCCCCTCAGAATCTTATATGATTTCCACTCATTCTTCTAAACTCCAATGAGTATCAACCCAACCTGCTCAATCTCTCCTCATAAGACAACCCTTCCATACCCAGAATCAACCTAATGAACCTTCTCCGAACTGCCTCCAATGCAAGTATATCCTTCCTTAAATAAGGGCACCAGAACTGTACGCAGTACTCCAGGTGTGGTCTCACCAGCACCCTGTACAGCTGCAGCATGACTTCCTTGCTTTTATACTCCATCCCCCTAGAAATAAAGGGCAATATTCCATTTGTCTTCCGGATAACCTGCTGCACCTGTATGTTGACTTTTTGTTTTTCATGTAAGGGGACACCCAGATCCCTCTGCACCGCACCATTTTGTAGTATTTCTCCATTCAAATAATATTTTGCTTTTTTATTTACCTTGTGCAACAACCTTTTACGTGACACCTTATCAAATGCCTTTTGAAAATCCAAATATACTACATCCACTGATTCCCTCTTATCTACCCTTAAGTTACATCCTCAAAAAAATCTAATAAATTCGTCAAACACGATTGCTCTTTCATAAAACCATATTGACTCTGCCTAATCATAATATGATTTTCTAAGTGCCCTGTTACCACTTCCTTAATAATGGATTCCAGCATTTTCCTGACGACCGATGTCAGGCTAACTGGCTTGCAGTTCCCTGTATTCTTTCTCCCTCCCTTCTTGAATAGTGGGGTAACATTTGTTACCTTCCAGCCCACTTGGACCGTTCCAGAATCGAGGGAATTTTAGAAGATCATAACCAATGCATCTGCTATCTCTGCAGCCCCCTCTTTTAGAAGCCTATGATGTAGGCCATCGGGTCCAAGGGATTTGTTGGCTTTTAGTCCCAATAATTTGTCCAGTATTTTTTCTCTAGTGATATTAATTGCTTTAAGTTCCTCACTCTCATTTATCCCTTTGTTCCCCATTATTTTTGGTATGATTTTTGTGTCTTCTACTTTGAAGACAGATACGAAATATTTGTTTAACGTATCTGCCATTTCCTGATTCCCCATTATAATTTCTCCAGTCTCAGCCTCAAAGGGACCAATGTTAACTTTTGCTACTCTCTTCCTTTTTACATACTTGTAGAAGCTCTATATTTCTTGCTCGATAAGGCTGAAGCATTTGCAACCATCTTCAGCCAGAAGTGCCAAGTGGATGACCCATCTCGGCCTCCTCCTGATATCCCCACCATCACAGAAGCCAGTCTTCAGCCAATTCGATTCACTCCATGTGATATCAAGGAACGGCTGAGTGCACTGGATACAACAAAGTCTATGGGTCCCGACAACATCCCGACTGTAGTGCTGAAGACTTGTGCTCCAGAACTAGCCGCGCCTCTAGCCAAGCTGTTCCAGTACAGCCTCAACAATGGCATCTACCCGACAATGTGGAAAATTGACCAGGTATGTCCTGTCCACAAAAAGCAGGACAAATCAAATCTGGCCAATTACCGCCCCATCGGTCTACTCTCAATCATCAGCAAAGTGATGGAAGGTGCTGTCGACAGTGCTATCAAGTGGCATTTACTCACCAATAACCTGCTCACCGATGCACAGTTTGGGTTCCGCCAGGACCACTCGGCTCCAGACCTCATTACACTTTTGGTCCAAACATGGACAAAAGAGCTGAATTCCAGAGGTGAGGTGAGAGTGACTGCCCTTGACATCAAGACAGCATTTGACCGAGTGTGGCACCAAGGAGCCCTAGTAAAATTGAAGTCAATGGGAATGAGGGACAAAACTCTCCAGTGGCTGGAGTCATACCGAGCACAAAGGAAGACGGTAGTGATTGTTGGAGGCCAATCATCTCAGCCCCAGGACATTGCTGCAGGAGTTCCTCAGGGCAGTGTCCTAGGCCCAACCATCTTCAGCTGCTTCATCAATGACCTTCCCTCCATCATAAGGTCAGAAATGGGGATGTTCGCTGATGATTGCACAATGTTCAGTTCCATTTGAAACCCCTCAGATAATGAAGCAGTCCGTGCTCGCATGCAGCAAGACTTGTACAACAACCAGGCTTGGACTGATAAGTGGCAAATAACATTCATGCCAGAGAAGTGTCAGGCAATGACCATCTCCAACAAGTGAGAGTCTAACCACCTCCCCTTGACATTCAACGGCATTACCATCACCGAATCCCCCACCATCAACATCCTGCGGTTCACCATTGACCAGAAACTTAACTGGGCCAGCCACATAATTACTGTGGCTACGAGAGCAAGTCAGAGGCTGGGTATTCTGCGGCGAGTGACTCGCCTCCTGACTCCTCAAAGCCTTTCCACCATCCACAAGGCACAAGTCAGGAGTGTGATGGAATACTCTCCACTTGCCTGGATGAGTGCAGCTCCAACAACACTCAAGAAGCTCGATACCATCCAGGACAAAGCAGCCCTCTTGATTGGTACCCCATCCACCACCCTAAACATTCACTCCCTTCACCACCGGCGCACTGTGGCTGCAGCGTGTACCATCCACAGAATGCACTGCAGCAACTCACCAAGGCTTCTTCGACAGCACCTCCCAAACCCGCGACCTCTACCATCTAGAAGGACAAGGGCAGCAGGCATGTGGGAACAACACTACCTGCACGTTCCCGTCTAAAGTAACTAACCATCACGACTTGGAAATATATCGCCGTTCCTTCATCGTCGCTGGGTCAAAATCCTGGAACTCCCTACCTAACAGCACTGTGGGAGAACCTTCACCACACTGACTGCAGCGGTTCAAGAAGGCGGCTCACCACCACCTTCTCAAGGGCAATTAGGGATGGGCAATAAATGTTGGCCTTGCCAGCGACGCCCACATCCCATGAACGAATATAAAAAAAACTTTCATATTCTATTTTCTCTCTTTTTATCAATTTTTTGGTCATCCTTTGTTGGTTTCTAAAACTCTTCCAATTCCCAGGCTTATTACTCTTCTTGGCAACATTATAGGCGCCTTCTTTCAATCTAATACTCTCCTTATTATCAGTGGATCACTTTTCCCGTGGAGTTTTTATTTCTCAATGGAATGTATACTCGTTGAGAATATTGAAATATTTCTTTAATTGTTTGCCATGGCTACTGAACTGTCAAACCCTTTAATTTAATTTCCCAATCTACTTTTGATAACTCGCCCCTCATACCTATGTAATTGGCTTTATTTAAGTTTAAGACTCTAGTTTCTGACTTAAGTACATTACTTTCAGCTCAATGTGAGTTTATGTGCTGGCCTTCTCAGCGGGAGGAGCAGTACAGGAGACCGAAGTGATGAGTTAATAAATAAGCAAAATATCTGTCCTATTTGAACAATATTTATTTAAGTCAGTTTGTTCTGTAAGGATTTTAGATGAAATTAAAAGAATTGTCTTTAATTTGATTGCTATGCACAATCGACTGAGTTACTCATCTCAGTGAATGTTTGAATCAGAACTATTTTTTTAAAATTTGATTACAGGTCACACATTCTAAATTTCATTCCAATTTCACAGAAACTAAATAAATGTAGTCAGTGACTAAAATGAGTGGGAAAATAAATGATTGTTATTATATTTTAAACTTAAGGTTATTTAGCACCTGTTTAATTTGCAGCCAAACTCCTAAATTGCAATTGGAGACAGTGGCATCATTGTGCTGCCTTTAACTGTTAACATTTTAGGAATAAATCTTATAAATAACAAACTAAATGATACAAAAATCAGATTTAACTTTCTGACAGTAAGAAATCCTTTATTCCCTTAAAATTTGATGGTTTAGTCACTTATAATAACTAAAATGGGCTCCTATAAAGAAAAGTTATATCTTTATAACACCCTAAATGCTCCACAAAGCCTATCCACTAGAGTAACTATTTGTAAAGTCAGCAGTACAGTCTTTTCCACTTTCTATTATCTTTCCTCCCTGACTTTACCCAATTATCCTCATTCCCTCTACCCCATTCCCCAACCCTCAAAAGTCCCCCCACCATGTTCAGTGACTACAGCTTTCAAAACTGTTGATTTTTGTACTGGTATACACAAGAACCCCATCATTACATGTTTGTAAGATTAAGCAGAATTTCTGCCCAGTAAATTTTCTCATGAAATACACTGAGGCCTAATACAGAAATGCATGTTGAAATGCTTCTACAAGTTTATTGTGAGTTAATGATCTTACTGTAAATTCACTGCAGGCTGGGGCTTGAATTCAGTCAGTTTACAAAGCTCTGGTGAGATAATGTTAACTTGAAGATACTTCCACAAGGAAACCAAGTTTGCTACAAGCTTATTTTTCTGTACAAGATCATGCAGAACTTGGTCTGTAATTATACTGGATTAGCTCAATTATTTAATTACATCTCATGTTGTGTGGGTTGGGATCTGGGACAATTCTGGTTCTGTCTCGGTTTCACTTTAAGTAATTCTCATAATCTGAGACAGTAGCCTGGACTTTCCAATCGTTCCCACCTCATTAATGGATGTAAACAGGGGGAACACCATCGGCAAAATTGGGCAGAGTTCCATTATGCTGGAGCGCCAGCTACTTTTGTACCCACCCCGTTTTTAGCTGCAATTTTCAGTGGACGTGGGAAGTGCCTGCCTATGGTATTCGATGCCATTTCCACCTCGTTTTTGCTGGTTCCTCTTCCTGCTCATGCAAAACAGGGTTACTAGGCAACAACAACAACTTGCATTTGAATAGCGTCTTTAACGTAGCAAAACGTCTCAAGGCGTTTCACAGGAGCGATTTTCAAACAAAATTTGACACCAAGCCTCATAAGGAGATATTAGGACAGGTGACCAAATGCTTGGTCAAAAAGATAGGTTTTAAGGAGTTTCTTAAAGGAGGAGAGAGAGTTAGAGAGGCAGAGAGGTTTAGGGAGGGAATTCCAGAGCTTAGGGCCCAGGCAGCTGAAGGCATGGCCGCCAATGGCATGGCCGCCAATGGCGTAGTGATTAAAATTGGGGATGCGCAAGAGGCAAGAATTGGAGGAGCGCAGAGATCTCTCGGGCTGGAGGAGATTACAGATATTGGGAGTGGCGAGGCCATGGAGGGATTTGAAAGCAAGGATGAGAATTTTAAAATCGAGGCATTCCCGGACCGAGAGCCAATGTAGGTCAGCGAGCACAAAAGTGACGGGTGAACGGGAGAAGGCGTTAAAAGAAGACAGGAGAGAATTTAAAAAGCCTAACCTCAACATTAATAGCATCAGTTTAAAGCTTATATCTGACCAGTTTTGGAGGGTTTTATTTTGGTTTTGCTGTTAGGTTCCATTACCCCTCCCCCATCACCATTTCAGATTGGTCACAGTGGGAGTAGTTTTGACTTTTGGGCGATCGTGTAAAACAGGCGATATCGGATCAGCCACCCGTTATATATCTCTCCCGATTTTCATTCCCATTGATCTCTCTATCGGCTGATCCAATGTCTGCAAGGGGTGTGTAGAGCGAGCTGTAAGTCTATTTGCCTGGCACAGAACGCTACTTAAATCACTCTGTGGGGCACAGTTTAGTCTGGAGGAACAAGTTAACTGTTATCCTGCAGCTGGTTTTAACACAAACTGAAAGCAGACCACCAAGGAACAAGTGATCTGCTTGAAACGGGTTCGGAGAACATTAGGCAGAGCCTGAACTGGGTCTACAAGCCTCCAAAATATAAATGAAAGTTCTTTCTTTCTTTCTTTCTTTCTTTCAGAAAATGGATTGTACTGAAAGTAGCAAGCCCTCTGGCTTAGAAATTATTGTATCAATCGGAAGCAAGTGTTGAAGGACAGAATGACGTCAATTAAAATTATACTTGAGCTGACAGTTTTATTTTCTGGTTGCCCAGTTCCAACAGTATTGGAAAAGTATGTGTAGATAATTGTTGTTTAAAGATGAGATGGCTTTGGGACCTTTTACTACGTTAAAGGCACTACATAAATGCAAGTTGTCGTTGTTGTTCATAATGCTTGATGCTGACAATGAGTGGCTAAAAAGGAAACGTTTTAGTTCCCCTGCATTAATATCCGTCACCTTATTAAGCAAGAAATTCATACAAAAATGTTTTTAAAAGAAAGGAGACAATCGAAGCTGATTTCTTCTTTATACAAAGTGATGTGATTCTGTTCTGAAGCTCCAGCCCCGATTTTAACTCCCGGGGTCGGGGTGGGGAGGTAGTTATAATGGAATGGGGGACTTACCCACTGCTTTCCTGCCCCGATCTGACCACCTGGAATTTTAAATTGCAGGCGGCAAGGACACCCAACCAAAGCCAGTGGGGTCCACTTTAAATATGCAGATCAGACTCCAATGACATCATCGGGCCCGATCTGTTCTTTTAACTGGAGGCCTGAGCGAGGAGAGCAGTGATCTTTTTTAATAGTTATAACAGTTAATTTGGTCACATGCAGCCTGCAATAATATTTATTTTTTAACATTAACTTTAAGAGCAACAGAAAGCAGGGAGCAAGTAAAAGCCAAATGGCCAATCAAGCCTTCTGCGGACCATTTCCTGAGGGGAAATTTTGTGTATACGCTCCCTGATCTCCAAAGGTAAACAAACAAATATCCAGAGTATCACTCCACCTCCACAATTCAACACTGGCTAGTTATTTTCCATGGATGAAGTTTTCTTAACTCCAGCATTAGAGGAAACATGCAGTACTGAATAACTTAAAGGAACAACCATGTTTTAGGAGCTGGCTGGCATAACCAAGTAACTTTTCTAAATCCAAGCCACACATGATTCTTAGCAACCAAATTCTTCAAAGACCCTTTAGAAATAACACCAAAATGGAAATAAAACATCCTTGAGATTAGTTGACGTTATTCGGTGTAATAATGCCGAGCTCAAGAGTGCAAAAGGATCCTTTGTTGAATCTTTCATTGGAGCAGGCTTAACTTCTCATGGTTCTTACCATGATTCAAGGTTTATTTTCGTAACCAGTTCTAAAATAAATTACAAAGTTTCCTGTTTCTCATGAGATCCTTTAGAAAACCATGTTGCTTGCTGACATCCCCAATTTCCCATAAATGTAAGTCTTCAGTAATAAGTTCCATGGGATTTTTTTGGGGGAGGCACTGGTTTCCTTTCCAAGCGGTCCTTAGGAATAGAAAATTCCAAACATAGTTCAGCATTAATCGCTGAGCAGATTAAGCCACCTTGTTCCCTGATTGCGTATGGCAATGCTCCCATGAGAAGATGGCTTTTGCTAAAAAAAAACTCAAGCTTGTCTCCTTGTCAGCACAAGTTTCAACTCACAGTTTATTGTTTCTTTAGCTCTCCGTGAAATTAAACAGAGGCAAAAAATAAATCACACGTGATTATATAAGCAATAGCTAAGCTCCCTTGTGTGTAATGAAGTGATGTGTTAAAAAATACAAATGTGCCCACAATTTACAGTAAACAATGCTTTATAAAAACCTTAGGAAAGTAATTTAGAATCTACTTTTGGATATGTTATTTGGTTGTAGGAAATACCAATATAATTTGCTAAAACACCTCATCGGAGAGTTTTAAATATGTAAGTGACTTCTTGCTAAAGTCATAGAATCATAGAAATTTACGGCACAGAAGGTGGCCATTCGGCCCATCATATCTGTGTTGGCTGAAAAAGAGCTATCCAGCTTAATCCCACGTTCCAGCACTTGGTCTGTAGCCTTGTAGGTTACAGCACTTCAAGTGCACATCCAGGTACTTTTTAAATGCAATGAGAGTTTCTGCCTCTATCACCCTTTCAGGCAGTGAGTTCCAGACCCCCACCACCCTCTGGGTGAAAAACATTCTCCTCAGCTCCCCTCTAATTCTTCTACCAATTACTTTAAATCTATGCCCCTGGTTATTGACCTCTCTGCTAAGGAAAATAGGTCCTTCCTATCCACTCTGTCCAGGCACCTCATAATTTTATATACCTCAATTAAATCACCCCTCAGCCTCCTCTGTTCCAAAGAAAACAACCCCAGCCTATCCAGTCTTTTCTCATAGCTAAAATTCTCCAGTCCTGGCAACATCCTCGTAAATCTCCTCTGTACCCTCTCTAGTGCAAGCACATCTTTCTTGCAATGTGGTGACCAGAACTGTATGCAGTACTCAAGCTGTGGCCTAACTAGTATTTTATACGGTTCTAGCATAACCTCCCTGCTCTTATATTCTATGTCTCAGCTTATAAAGGAAAGTATCCCATATGCCTTCTTAACCACCTTATCTACCTGTCCTGCTACCTTCAGGGATCTGTGGACATGCACTCCAAGGTCCCTCACTTCCTCTACACCTCTCAGTATCCTCCCATTTATTGTGTACTCCCTTGCCTTGTTTGCCCTCCCCAAATGCATTACCTCACACTTCTCTGGATTGAATTCCGTTTGCTAATTTTCTGCCCACTTGACCAGTCCATTGATATCATTCTGCAGTCTACAGTTTTCCTCCTCACTATAAATCACACAGCCAATTTTTGTATCATCTGCAAACTTCTTAATCATGCCCCCTACATTTAAGTCTAAATTATTCATACCACAAAAAGCAAGGGACCTAGTACTGAGCCTTTTGCACCCCACTGGAAACAGCCTTCCAGTCATAAAAACACCCGTTGACCATTACCTTTTGCTTCCTGCCACTGAGCCAATTTTGGATCCAACTTGCCACTTTCCCTTGGATCCCATGGGCTTTTGCTTTTCTGACTAGTCTGCCATGTGGGACCTTGTCAAAAGCCTTGCTAAAATCCATGTAGACTACATCAAATATGCTACCCTCATCGACCCTCCTTGTTACCTCCTCAACAAATTCAATCAAGTTAGTCAGTCATGACCTTCCCTTAACAAATCCATGCTGACTGTCTTTGATTAATCCATGCCTTTCTAAATTACAACTAATATTGTCCCTCAGAATAGTTTCCAATAATTTGCCTGCCACCGAGGTTAGACTGACTGGCCTGTAATTACTCGGTCTATCCCTTTCTCCCTTTTTAAACAACGGTACAAAGTTAGCAGTCCTCCAATCCTCCGGTACCACGCCTGTAGCCAGAGAGGATTGGAAAATGATGGTCAGAGCCTCCGCTATTGGCAGTTTTAGGGGCAGTCTGTAAACACCATGTATTGTTCTGTGATGTATAAATGCGTAGGCTTCAGGGAGCTCCTGACATTTACCTGAGGAAGGAGGAAGCCTCCGAAAGCTTGTAGATTTCAAATAAAAATCGTTGGACTATAACTTGGTGTTGTAAAATTGTTTACAATTGTCAAACCCAGTCCATCACCGGCATCTCCACATCATATTTCCTCCCTAGCTTCTCTTAACCGCCTGGGATAGATTTCATCCAGGCCTGGCAATTTATCTACTTTCAAAGATGCTAAACCCCTTAATATTTCCTCTCTCACTATGTTTATCCCATCCAATATTTCACACTCCTCCTCCTTAACTACAATCTCTGCATCGTCTCTCTCTTTTGTGAAGACAGACGCAAAGTATTCATTAAGAACCATACCCACATCTTCCACCTCCACATAGTTTACCTTTTTGGTCTCTAATAGGCCCTACTCTTACCTTAGTTATTCTCCTGCTCTTTATGTATTTATAAAACATTTTTGGATTTTCCTTGATTTTCCTTGCCAATATTTTTTCATGCCCTTTCTTTGCTTTCCTAATTTCCTTTTTAATTTCACCCCTGCACTTTCTATACTCCTCTAGGCTTTCTGCAGTATTGAGATCTCGGTGTCTGACATAAGCTTCCCTTTTCTGCCTTATCCTACCCTATATGCTCCTTGTCATCCAGGAGGCTCTAGATTTGGGAGTCCCACTCTTTTTCTTTGTGGGAACATGTTTACTCTGAACCCCTTGAATCTCCCCCTTGAATGCCTCCCACTGTTCTGACACTAATTTACCTTCAAGTAGCTGTTTCCAGTCCACTTTTGCTAAATCACTTCTCAGCTTAGTAAAATTGGCCTTTCCCCAGTTGAGAACTTTTATTCTTGGTCTATCTTTGTCCTTGTCCATAGTTACGCTAAATCTAACTGAATTATGATCACTACCGCCAAAATGCTCTCCCATTGATATTCCTTCCACCTGCCTAGCTTCATCCCCTAAAACTATGTCCAGAACTGCCGCCTCTCTTGTTGGGCTTGCTACATATTGGCCAAAGAAGTTCTCCTGAATGCATTTTAAGAATTCTGCACTTTCTATACCTTTTACATTGATTGTATCCCAGTTAATATTAGGGTAGTTGAAATCACCTACTATCACTGCCCTATTCTTTTTGCACTTCTCAAAAATGTGCCTACATATTTGGTCTTCTATCTCCCTTTTACTGTTTGGGGGGCCCTTTTTTGTTCTTTAGCTCAACCCAAATAGTCTCATTTGATGATCCTTCTAACATACCATCCCTCCTCACAGCTGTAATTGGTTCCTTTACAAATATTGCCATCCCCCTCCTTTTTATCCCCCTCTCTATCTCATCTGAAAACCCAGTAATTAGGAATATTGAGCTGCCATTCCTGCCCCTCTTAAAGCCATGTTTCAGTAATAGCTATGATATCATACTTCCACGTGTCTATCTGTGCCCTCAGCTCATCTGCTTTATTCACTAGACTCCTTGCATTGAAGTATATACCATTAACCACTGCCAAACTCTTTTGTTGTCTAACCTTTGTTTGCTCTGCCTTCCAAACTCACTTACTAATTTTCTGCCTTCCATTTCCAGCTCTGCTTTTCTCCCTTCTGAATCTATGTTCAGGTTCCCATGCTATTTCCTTTCCTTTCCCCCCTCTTCCGCTCTGATTTTCTCCCTCCCTTTCCTGAAGGCACTGACCTGTGGCGGGATGAGGTTCCACCACCACTCATCATCCTTCTATTCCTTGTTCAAGTGCTTATTCTTTACGGGGGGATGTGGGAGGTAATTTCAAAAGTCCGAAGTCTACTAGGAGCCCCACCTGCTGGGAGTGCATATTTGCAAATTCAGACACATGGTTTTCTGAACATTCAGATGACTCCCCCCCACCCCATGCGTAAGCATGTGCAGTGAATGCGGGCTGGCTATTTGACCAATCAGGCGGAATAATAGTGGAAAATGAATGAATGCACGAGGTGAGAGGTCCTGCCACCAGCTCATTGCCTTTGATGGGGCAATCGGGAATCTTCCTCTCCTTCCCACCTACCCCCGCCCCAATCCCCCACCAACCCCAAAAGCAGGGAAGTCAGCCGCCCACTCCTTGACCGCCCCATTTCATTTAAATGGTGGCATGGGAGCAATGGCCCCTAGAAATTAGCTGATTTCCCTGTGGGAGCGAGGGCCCTAGGAAACTAGCTGATTTCCCCTTGGGAGCGAGGGCCCCAGGAAACTAGCTGATTTCCCCTTGGGAGCGAGGGCCCCAGGAAACTAGCTGATTTCCCTGTGGGAGGGTGGGCCCCAGGAAACTAGCTGATTTCCGTGTGGGAGGGTGGGCCCAGGAAACTAGCTGACTTCCCTGCCTCCAACCTCAACTACCACTGATCTTAGGGATGGCCAGGAGAGGACTGGCGGTAGATTCACGGCAAGCTTGTCCTGTATAACTTTGGAAGGAGACAACCTAGTTGTGGGCACCTCTTCTTCTCTTCACTCCATGTGCCTGGACATCTCCATTGACTTCAATTTTACTAGGGCTCCTTGGTGCCACACTCGGTCAAATGCTGTCTTGATATCAAGGGCAGTTACTCACACCTCATCTCTGGAATTCAGCTCTTGTGTCCATGTTTGGACCAAGGCTGTAATGAGGTCTGGAGTTGAGTGTTTCTAGTGGAAGCCAAACTGGGTTTGGTGAGCAGGTTATTGGTGAGTAAGTGCCCCTTGATAGCACTGTTGATGACTACCCTTCCATCACTTTGCTGATGACTGAGAGTAGTCTGATGGGATGGTAATTGTCCGAGTTGGATTTGTCCTGCTTTTTGTGGACAGGACATACCTGGGCAATGTTCCACATTGTCGGATAGATGCCAGTGTTGTAGCTGTACCAGAACAGCTTAGCTAAGGATGTGGCTAGTTTTGGAACACAAGTCTTCGCCACTACAGCCGGGATATTGTCGGGGCCCATAGCCTTTGCTGCGTCCAGTGCACTCAGATGTTTCTTGATGTCGTGTGAAGTGAATCGAATCAGCTGAAAACTGGCTTCTGTGACGATGAGGAACTCACAAAGAGCCCGAGAAAGATTATTCATTTCTGGCAGAAGATGGTTGCGGACAATTAATTTTATTCCTTTCCAAAATTTCAACCTTCAAACCTTGCCTTCAACTTTTCTTATCACAACAAATCATAAATCTCCTCACATCAGATGAAGCAACTGACAATCCTGCAAGGAACAACATGGAAGAGGCACAGAGAGTTAAGTACATGACAGTTGGTTTATTGTCTTCAGAATTTCCTTACATGTTAAACAAAAATGTTTGGCGTTACATCTATGTGATGCATCAAAAACAAACTTCTGCTTTGAAAGTTCTCTAATGAGACCCTTGGAATAATTAAAAGTCATTATAGGTAATTTGAGGAATCAGGTTTTATACTAAAAATAAAGGGATTTGCAATCAATGCTTTGCTGTTTGAGGTCAAAATGTCTGATATGTTGGACCATCTCTCATATTTAACTGTAATTTATGAAACTGTTTTGTGTATAACAAAGTAGTGGATTGCTAAGCAACACTGGCAAAGCCATTATACAATGAGTTAGCAATCTCTCTTACAGTAAATATTGGGATTCTAGGAAAGAGTATAAATCAACAGCTGCCTGGATTTAATTTGTTTTTAGATTTTTTTTTGTAGGCATGGTGGGCGTGATTGGAGATTGTACAATTTTTTAGCAATGTTTCAGTTTTGATTTTTTAAATAAGTTCCAGTTGGATACCCCTGTTGGGCTTAATGAGTTTACCCAGTGAATGGCTGAGCCATAAAGAACAAGGAAGGGCCCACGCTCGGTCCCTGAGGTTGGCCATCTCAGCAAAATAAAATGGTACGGGTGCTACAATTGGCATCAGAGCCTTAGATTGAGAAAGAAATGGAAATTGACCAGGGTTCCCATTCGATCCAGCAACCCCTGCTGGAAAAATCACATGTGTGTAGACTTCAGATTGGCCGTGATGACCTTCACTGGCTGTGATGCATCCCCATCAATCAAACAGCCTGCCAACATTCACTGTTAAGGATCATGCATGAATAATAGTCACTTGGCTGTGGTACCAGACAGTCACTATTGTTTGCGTGCTATACCCCAAAAAGGAGCCAACTGTCTTAGGTGGGGGGGTTAGGTCAACAAAACTGGCAGTTAGAATTGACAAGGAGAAAGTATCAGTGATCTCATTAAGTTGCAGTTGGTGCACTTGTTTTGACCACTGCAGTGAAAGGTTTTGTGCCACACAATCAAGTTCGAGTGAATTTTTTTTTTAACAAAATCAATTGCTTAAATGAAACCCATCTGACCAGAGTAGAAGGCCAAGAATAACATCTGGATTCTGATTAGTGCTTGGCGATATACATACGGTATCATCATGAATCGAAAAGCATTTTATTTCAGGGAACCAGATCAAGTTTGATTTAATGATGCATAAAGAATTTTTTGCACTACTGATAATTTTTATTGTGGCATATCAGTAAAATGTGTATTTTTAATAATCGTGAGCTTTTGGATTAATTGTAGCCTGCTTTAGTGAGGTTGCATTGATAGGGTGTTTCTGGCACATTAGGCTGATATAAACCAATCACTGGATAATCTGTCATCAGACGTATTATTCACTGCAGAAAAATAACTCCCAGTTTTTTTTTATTAATTAAAGACAAAGCCCATTCCTAGTTGTACCAGGTGCTGAGCAACCTAACCAGGGACCGCTGGAGGCTGCTCAAAACAACGGTTGGGGAAACATTGGACCAGAACTTGCTCCCACTGGCGTACCTTTTGGTGGTGTATCTTCGTTCCAGCTGGGCAGATGAGTAAGTTTATGAATATTTAATAATTTTATTGATTGTAGTGTAGGTGGCCCTTTAATTCGGACCCTGTCAAACCGCCGGCGAACCAATGGGAGCAAGTTGGCGATTTCCTGGTTTTAATGTGCACGTGCGCATTCGCAAACTTGCTCCCTGTCTTCGCTGGCAGTTTGAGAGGGCGCCATTGTCGAACGGCGTCCTCGGGTGAGTAATTTCGGGGCCTTTTAGTTTTTATTTTTGTTCACTCAGGGGGAGCACTCCAGCTCCTCCTGGGCCCCCCAAAAAAACTCTGGCTTGCTGCCAGCCCATTCGAGGCCCCGCCAGAATTGTCCCCCTCCGACGTCCACACCCAATCTCCTGGCAGTTCTGCAAGAGTTCCTTCCCTCCCACAATCGCCAAGCTTCAGTGGGTCGCCTGTTTGGTGTCCACAGCTCGTCAGCGACGTTTAAACGAGGCCCAAACCTGAACCTGGTTCAGGCCTCCCGATGCAGGCTTTAGGTGGGCAGTACGGTCACTCCGCTGACTTCATGCCCGTTTTGGGCAGAAGTCGAATTTCTCCCTTTATGAGTCTAAAGAGGTGATGTTGAAGTTGTTCCTGGTCTCAGTGTATCAAGACTTTCTTTTCTTTCTTTTACTGCGATCAGTTTTGCCTCCGTACTACAGGAAAGATGTACAATTATTGAAAGGACTCCAGAGGAGGCCTAAGAGACTGAATCCTGAAATTCAAGAGCTGAATTATGAAGAAAGATCATCTACTCTGGGACTTTATCCACACAATATTTGGTAGTGTAGAGTTGCCCTGGAGGGATCAAAACTCTTGTTACTGTGAGTAGCTTACTGAAAATGGTATGAACCCTTCATGTTCTCTTAGCCTTCAGATAACAGAAGAATAAACATTCAAGCATGTCCCTTGACTTCAGGCAATAAACTAGAAATCAAGTTAATTAAAAGTAAAAATAGTAGACATTCAAACCAGCAGATCTCACTTGATTGCAGAACGCTTAACCTACACCTTTTAGGATATGCAAAAACAATAAAAAGTACAAAAATTTGCTGAATCTTTTAGTAATACTAAGCCTGGATCAACATCCATAACACAAAATCTATGGGAGTAATTGACTTTTTACGATAGTGTAAAACATGCGATATCACCTGTTAAAACACCTCTCCTGATTTTCGTTCCCATTGACTTCAATGGAAAGGAAAATCGGGAGAGGTGCTTAACGGGTGGCTGAGCCAATATCGTGCGTTTTACACTATCGTCCAAAGTCAAAATTACCCCCTATATGTGATATTTTGCCTGATCTTCATGAAGTCTCCAGCCTCTACCTGGATGATTGTAAACAATTTTACAACACCAAGTTATAGTCCAACAATTTTATTTGAAATTCACAAGCTTTCGGAGGCTTCCTCCTTCCACAACATTCACCTGAGGAAGGAGGAAGCCTCCGAAAGCTTGTGAATTTCAAATAAAATTGTTGGACTATAACTTGGTGTTGTAAAATTGTTTACAATTGTCAACCCCAGTCCATCACCGGCATTTCCACTTCATATCTACCTGGATGGGCTGAGAAGAATTGGTGAGTTGGGAAAATGCTGCCCCAGATGTACTTGTCATAACTTTTGAAGTTCAAAATGGGATATAGGGGGAATCAAATATTTCTTCCATAGTTTTTGTGATTAAAATGATGATTTCTGAATCTCAGATACATGCTAGTCATAAATCCATTTGCACATATTGTCAAACCCTTCCCCTTAAACTGATTCACCTCGAATTTCGACAAGGGGTTCTTCTGCTCTCCTGCCATAAGTTCGGCGGAAGATCAGCAGAAGCCACAGATAAACGTCAATCTTCTGCTGGAGTTATGGCAGGAGATCAGGGGGACCCCATCGAACCTTTATCCCATTGTCTTCAAGATAAAGAGAGCAGTCTGTGTTAAGTAGTTTCTACTGGTTTTGCAATCAAAATGTACTCGCATATGAAAAATGGAACGCCTTTGTGAATGTTTCTTCCGCAGTGACAATTAACAGCCATCCACAAGGCTGTGGATTCTACCCAGAACCCAGAGGATGCAGTTGAACATAAATTATTAAAAATAGACTTCCTTATAATTTGGAATATGATGGATCTTGTGCCCATCACAGTTACTTCCTCATAAAAGGCAAGGAGGTTGGCCATTACCTGGACATTATCTTTTCCTTCTGAATCCATGTTGGCTGCCATTTAATGGATTATTATCATACAGTTAATCCTCAAATTTATCCTTAACAATCAATTTTGTAATGTTACTCAGTATTAATGTAAATCTAAAGGGTCAGTTTTTGCCTGGGTCTGTTTTGTCAACCTTTTTTGAAAATGGCTACCATGACAGCCAGTTTTCAATCCACTGGGACCTCCCCGGTAGATTGAAAATTTACTTTCTCATTATGACCATGCTCACTGACCTACTCTGCATTTTACAGCATATTCTGGTTTTTTTTAATTTTGGAAATCCTTCTTATTACCACAGTGCATGAACAGTGTGCTTTGAAACCGCATGGGAACTTATGTTTAAGTTCAACCACTCCTTGAGTTGGAAAATAGTAGAGCTGGGTGGTGGCAGTGGGCTGCAGTGGATCTGCCGACCATTAAACACACAGCTCAATGGAAAGGAGGTTCAGATTGGGTGTATAACGGGCGGATGATCCGTTACTGTCCATTTTCCACCACTGCCGGAAGTGAAAATCTACCTTGTAGAATCCATAAGTTACGTTGTCACAACATCACCTTGTACAGATATCAGTAACTCCTGAGAGAATAAGAACGCCATCATGATTAATAAATATCAATCTAAGTACCTGTTTTTGCGGGTCAGTGGCATAAGATATATTTTCTTCCATGAGGGCCTATCTACATGCCATGTTCCATTCCCTGAATATGTGGGCACACTCCGCAGATCAGCAGGGCCCAGTCATCGTCTCATTTTAGGCTTACAGCTATGACATTGCTTGATCCTCCCTTGTTTCCTGTGAAGAAACATCTGCACTCCACTTGGCATCGTCCCACGATGGGCACAGCTGCAATCAGTAATTCGCTATGTGGGGAACTGTGGACATCAGTGGACATCAGTGGCTTAGCTGAAATAGATAGACAGAAAGAAAGAACTTGCATCTGTTGTATGGGCAAGCTATAACACTCAAACAACCCACACTCATTTCAGTTGTGCCTAGTTGACAATACTAATCCAGTATTTATTGACTAATCAGCATGAATTATTGATTCTGCTGCAAAACAAGCAAGTTACGCTGTCTCAGCATTCGTTGCTACACAGCAGTTCTTCCTTGAACTGCTGAACCCATCAAGAATCCTCTGTACAACAGTTCTTAATCTCTCATGCTCCCTTGTGTAATGCAATCAAAAGTCTGAAGGCACTTAAAAGTACAGGAATCAGCATCAAGTCATCTTCGGTTAAAAAAAAGAGTCCAGACTCCAGATGTTCTTCTGTTGGTTAAAGAATGAATAAGTATGGAATTAATCTGTGACCAAACATAAAACATTGCCAGTTAGCATACAGTTAGGAGAATATGTTAGCAAGAAGCTCTAGCGTGTAACCTGCAGGCACTAGGATTGGTGTTAACTCGGTCTGACCGGCAGGAATGGGGCAGTGGCGGCCCTAAAGTAACAGTGCTGCACTTATCGCCCCATTCCTGCTCCAAACCTGCCCAATGACATAGGTGGGCCTCATTATAGAATGCAAATCGGAGTCCTGTGATGTACACGGGGACCCCAATTGCAAGTTTGAGGTACAAATAGGACTGCACAAGGTATGGTATTTTCTGAAGCATTAACTACCACTACAGCACTAGACAGTATGCCATCAAGCACACATATAAAGAGTGAAAAAAAATGCCTTAAATATGCAGTGAAATACATGTTAGAACCACCCAGCCTACACTGTCTGGACTGACTGAAAAAAAAAATGTTGCCTCTGATTTTTCCAAAATGGTGCAAATTGATCCAATTTAAATTGATTGTGATTTTTCACTCCCCAATTTACCATAGCCTCATGATGATGCGACACTGGCAGATAGGAACCTGTGGTAACACAGGACTAGTAAAGACCATTGTGGCTCATCTGATTGGTACAAAAGTTCAGAAATACCACATGATACTTTATTTCCTGGAACAAAAAAATTGCCAAAAACATTAATCCGACTCTCTCTTGTATTTGTTGACATTATTTGCTTCAATTATTTCCCTGGGAATTGCGTTTCACAGATTCACCACCCTTTGTGCGAAGTAAGCAAATCTGAAGTATCTGTTCATCTTCCCTCTTCTGAACATAAGGTTGTGCCCCCTGGTCACAGAGTCTGTGATTATGTTCAAATGATTTATATACCCCTTAGAAAACCTTAAGACCTCCCATGAATCTTCTTTACGCTAGTATCAACATTCCTAAATTCCTCACTTTTTTTTATTATTTGTTCTTGGGATGTGAGTAATGCTGATAAGACGGCATTTATTGGCCATTCTGGGTTTCCTGAGGGCATTAAGAATGAAATACTCTCCTCATAGCTCAGGTACTCACCAACAGTATCAGTTTAGTTGCCTGACCTCCTTTAGACTCTCTCCAAAGCCAGGATATTTCCACATTGCAATTGTACAAAGTACTTCTGGTTGAGCTGAAAAGAATTGCATTTCTATAGCACCTTTCATGACCTCAGGTCATCCCAAAGCACTTTACAGCCAATGAATTTCTTTTGAAGTGTTGCCACTGCTGTAATGTAGGAAACGCAGCAGTCAATTTGCACATAGCAAGGTCCCACAAACAGTAACATGATAATGACCAGATAATCTGGTTTTAGGTGTTGGTTGAAGGATAAATATTGGGCAGGACACCAGGGAGAATGCCACTGCTCTTCTTCAAATAGGACCATGGGATCTATTACATCCACCTGAGAGAGCAGACACCATGTTTCATCTGAAAGTCAGCACCTGCGACAGTGCAGCACTCCCTCAGTACTGCACTGGGAGTTTCAGCCTGGATTAAGGGTTCAAGTATCTGGAGTGGGGCTTGAATCCACAACCTTCTGACTCAGAGGGCATTGTGCCACCAATGAGTCACAACTGTCCCTTAATTGAACCAATACCTTGTTCAAGTTACTATTACCCCTGGGACTAATGTTCCGTGCTTATACCTATACACTCTGAGACCTTGTTTGTCTTCTATACTTCTGTTGCGCACTATAGCTTTAATGATCTGTCCATCAGTGCTCCCACATCCCTCTCCTGTATTGTGTTCTACAGTTCATTACAATTACAGATAGAAAATCATAGGGATCGCGTCTACGATTTCCCCATAATGTACTCCCAATGGCCAGCGCTCTGCATCCCATTGGATTTCAACACATTGAGGATACAGGGAGGAGGTAGGTTGGTATATTTACTATAGGATGAACAGGATAGGAAGGTTAAGAGGACTAATGATGATAGTGGGGCCAATAACAGTGGGGCCTGTTTCTAAGCTGTAAAATCTATGTAATTCTATGTAATAAAATGGAGAAAAATGAGAGGCTCTTGAAAGAGAGAGAGAGAAAGGTTGGTGGTTAGAAATGAGAGGAGTGAGAGAAACGTCATCTTTCAATACAATGCTCTGCTAATCCACTACTGTCTTAACAGTACTGAAAGAGTCATTGAAATCGATAGGCAATCAGTCGAAATATCCCTTAACTGGTAACACTAAACCATACATTGGTGTAAACGTTAGAACAGAAAGAAGGCAGAATTCAGGTTGCTGCTGTAAGAAACGTACGTGCGCTGAAATATAAAAAGGGATCACATAAGACCTCCTTCCAATGATTACTGGAAAAACAGTTTGGAAATAGAGTCTACTCTTGTTTTGCTATTAATTTAACAATACTGTTATTCAAGCCAAGACACATACACAAACAGTTTCCACATGCTGTAAGTCATTGTTCATTTTGAATTTGGACCCATGTTTCCAGTATTGCTTACTTTGGAAGCATTGAGCAGCTATTTAAAACTCCATAGCGCTTTGTTGTACTTTGATTAAAGGATCATAACATTAATAATCCATAATTATATTATTGCTCATTTTTTCTGATTATGTATTCATTCAAGCTGTTGAAATTGATTAATCTGTTCCCAACATATTTTCCGGAAAGCTATTATTCTCTTTTAAATGTTTTTTTGTCAACTTTGTCCTCATAAAGGTGAGGGATGTTACCTCTGGGAATAGAACATTTTCGATCCAGACACCGTGTCAACATTAAGCGCTCTTAAGGTCTGTTATAGCATTATTAGATATAGAGTCAAGCTGCCTGTTCTCTGTCCAAACAGTATGCCTTATCCCCAATTTCAGAAACATACTCCTTATTGTAAAAATCTTCCATTTTTTCCATTTCTTAGACCAGCCGTCCAGTGAGAGAGATTGGAAATTTAGGGGTATAAATTGGTTGTTGGAGGCCAATCATCTCAGCCCCAAAACATTGCTGCAGGCGTTCCTCAGGGCAGTGTCCTAGGCCTAACCATCTTCAGCTGCTTCATCAATGACCTTCCCTTCATCATAAGGTCAGAAATGGGGAAGTTCGCTGACGATTGCACAGTGTTCAGGTCCATTCGCAACCCCTCAGATAATGAAGCAGTCTGTGCCCGCATGCAGCAAGACCTGGACAACATCCAGGCTTGGGCTGATAAGTGGCAAGTAACTTTTGCGCCAGACAAATGCCAGGCAATGACCATCTCCAACAAGAGAGCATCTGACCACCTCCCCTTGACATTCAATGGCATTACCATCGCCGAATCCCCCACCATCAACATCCTGGGGGTCACCATTGACCAGAAACTTAACTGTACCAGCCACATAAATATTGTGGCTACAAGAGCAGGTCAGAGACTGGGTATTCTGCGGCGAGTGACTCACCTCCTGACTCCCAAAGCCTTTCCGCCATCCACAAGGCACAAGTCAGGGGTGTGATCGAATACTTTCCACTCAAGAAGCTCGACACCATCCAGGACAAAGCAGCCCGCTTGATTGGCACCCCATCCACCACCCTAAACATTCACTCCCTTCACCACTGGCGCACCATGGCTGCAGTGTGTACCAACCACAGGATGCACTGCAGCAACTCGCCAAGGCTTCTTCGACAGCACCTCCCAAACCTGCGACCTCTGCCACTTAGAAGGACAAGGGCAGCAGGCACATGGGAACAACACCACCTGCACGTTCCCCTCCAAGTCACAAACCATTCCAACTTGGAAATATATCGCCATTCCTTCATCGTCGCTGGGTCAAAACCCTGGAACTTTCTACCTAACAGCACTGTGGGAGAACCTTCACCACACGGACTGCAGCGGTTGAAGAAGATGGCTCACCACCACCTTCTCAAGGGCAATTAAGGATGGGCAATAAATGCTGGCCTTGCCAGCGATGCCCACATCCCATGAACGAATAATTTTAAAAAATTAGCTTCTGTGCTCCTGGCACATTATACAGGAGCGAATGTCATGAAATTACACACTCCCAGCTCATGATTTCCCATCCATTGATTTTAATAGACAGAAAATCAAGGGCTCAAAAATCGTGATACAGAATCATGATCCAGTGCAGGCAGAGAAATTTTAGTCCTTAACATCGCTCAATGCCAAATTGAGGGCAGTTTTTGTGCTGTGGGCCCATAATCCACAACAAACTCCTCATGGAGAATGAAGGAATGACAGAGATACTAGATGAGTACTTTGCATCAGTTTTCACAGAAGGATATGATAATTGGAATGAAAGGGTTCAAGAGGAGACACTGAAGCAATGATATTAAAGATAAGAGAGAAGTACTGAAAAAGTTAGTGGAACTCAAAGTAGAGAAGGTGCTAGACCCTGATACCCTACTACCTTAGGAGCAGTTGTGGCTCAGCTCTAGCTTTCTAGGTTCTGCTGTTAGAAGGTTGTGGGTTCAAGCCTTATGCTGGAGACTTTGAGTATAAAATCCAGGTTGATACTCTAGTGTAGTCCTGAGGGAGTGCTACACTGTCAGAGGTGTTGTCTTTTGGATGAGATGTTAAACTGAGGCCCTATCTGCCCTCTCAGGTGAATGTATCCTGACCATAATTTATCCCTCAACCAACAACTAAAAAAAAATTATCAGGTCGTTATCACACTGTTGCTGGTATTTGCTAATAGTACTTGTGCTCACGTTGGCTGCTGCATTTCCTACATTATAATAGTGATTACACTTTAAAAATACATAATTGGCTGTAAAGCATTTTGGGACGTCCTGAGGTTGTGAAAGGTGCTATATAAATGCAAGTCTTTCTTTTTTTCCTTTAAGTTTCTTGATCAACAACTTTCCAGAGGGGACCAGATTAGCCACTGACCTTTCACCTCTTGGTTCAAATCACCCCAGATAATCTGTTTTAGTGATGTTGGTTGAGGGATAAATATTGGCTAGGACATATTTCTTATGTATCTTCTGATGATGCTTTTAGTGAGATAAATTTGTCTTTTTCTGTATCTCACCAACCATGCAGTCCAATAACATTGGGCCAAATTTTGCTGTGGCAGTGCTTCTAACAGCGTCTGCCGTTAGTTAGACTTGCCTTTGCACATTTAAGTTTTTACATTTTTTGCATGGCAAGTTGCTGAAAGTGCGAGCTGATAACAGCGCAGTGAGGAGAACAAGGCATCTGAGACCTGAGTGAACAGGGCAAGCAACTGGGTATCTCCTTAACCAATCAGATTGAAGGATTGTGAAATTAACAGCCAAAAGACTGAGAAGGAAATGTAAATCAGAGTGGGTGAATTTCAATGTCAGATCAGTTACTAAAAGAGAAATAAAGAGAGGGAAAGAGAGATTGGATTAAGAGAGAGAGAGAGAAAAGAGACAGAAAGGAAAAGTAAAAAAAAGTAATAATTTTACATTTTACATTTTTAAAGTCTCCAACAACAATTAAAACCTGAAGGAATGCAACTCCACACTTGTAATAGTTAATTCTCAGTGCCAGAGAAGTTGACTGGCAGTAATTAACACTTATCACATCGTTAAAAGGGTACTTAGACTGAAATGGCCAAGAATTAACTTTCTATGGTGAGTTTAGTTCATATCTACCGCGCAAATACGTCAACTTCACGCCATTCAATGCGTTTCAATGGTCAGCCAGACAGTGAGATGCCGTTTTCGCGAAGCTAACGGCAGAATGGCTAATCTCGGACAGCAACTTCTGGATATCCGTGTTTAACCACGCATCTGCCCCTTGCCTGAAGTTACTGTACCATTTGCACATAAATAAGGACGAGTGCCATTAGCCTCATCATTACTTTGACAGTAACATCTGGCCCCTTGTAATAGCAATGACCTCTTTGCCCAGGATTAGAAATGAACACAAAAACACGAAAGAAGTGAGACAGCTGCAGCTCTCTGTAACCATAAAATATTTTGCTATCTCTTGCAATGCGACCTTGAGGTTCACACACAGCAAATACAGATGCTAGAAAACTTAGGTGCAGATGCAAAACCTCTTTACAGTTTTCCACCACCGACTTAACACACGGTTAAAGGAGTTCTATTCCTCTTTTTTTTTGTTTTTTTTTCTGGTGAGGAAGGGTAAATTTATACTCATTCAAGATCCAGGATGTTATTACTGGGGAATAGCACAAATTTCCACTATATATCATTTTACATCACATCTCATTTTCATTTGAAAGAATTCCTCCCTAATAAAATTGCATGGCTATTAGCAAAACAAGTTGTACTTATTGCAGATATTTATTCTTCTCCTGAGACAAGCCTACATAACTCGGACTGAAAGAAACAATGTATCGTCATGCTCCGGACCGATATCTTTAATTTCTCCTAATACTGTAATGGCAAATCGATGTTATTTTTCCTCAAGTTTTATTAGTTTTCACATCCCTTCTCTTAAAGGCTGTGATTAATGTTGGGGTGCAGTTCCACAAGCCCTGCTAACGCCTGTGGTACCTCATTCGAGTGGCCAGTCTTCATTTAGGGGCCTAAATAAAGACTGATATCGGAGTACTCAATCTTAATGAGTATGAGAGCCAAGCCTGATCCAGTTCTTACCAAATATCCCACATTTTCCATCTTTCCAGCAAGGGTCAGTAGATAGTGATCAAGAGCCAGGACCACCTGGTGGATTTTTTTTCCTTCCATAGCTTGGGAGCACTGCAATCACTCCACTGCTGCCATCTGAGATCAACTAATTCAGCACAGACAAGGGATCAAACCCAGGATCTTGCTGGTCTTTATAGCTCAGTGTCACATCAGTTAACGCATTCACCCATCAGGAGAGGGTTTGGTTCTTTTTTAATCCAAAGTATGTGGGTCAAGTTGACTTGTATCAAAACTGGTGAATGAACATTTCTCCACAACCACCACCAAGCCGCCTCAATTAAACCTTACCTTGACCCAACTATCCTTAGCCTCGGATAGGAAAATTAGCCAGGGTTCCTATCTCCGATCACTATGCAGTGATCTCCACTAGAACATTCAGCTGTGCGGACATTGAGGTTTTGGAGGAGTGATTGGGGGCTCTAATTTCCTCTACATGCCTCTGCCCAAATCATTGCATTTAGAGCCAGCAGAAAAAGGAAAGCTCTCCTATCAAGTCTCAACTGGAGTCAAATCCAGGTCCCATAGGTGAAAGAGCAGTAATTTATCCCACTGTGCCACCTCTCTTAAAGGTGGCTTTCATCCTTGCACACACAGGCTCTGACAAATCAAATAGGGGATAATTCTTCTAATACAGGAATGTAAAAATGAAATTAGGTAGTATTTCAAGAGCAGAATTCACTATTTTATCGCAACAATGCACGTACATTGTAATTTTAAAAAATCATTCTTGGGGTATGGGCATCACTGGCAAGGTCGGCATTTATTGCCCATCCCTAGTTGCCCTTGAGAAGGTGGTGGTGAGCCTTCCCGTGTGGTGAAGGTACTCCCACAGTGCTGATAGGTAGGGAGTGCTAGGATTTTGACCCATCAATGGAGGAATGACAATTATATATATTAGGTACAGATGGAAGTTACAATAGGGGACTCAAACAGCAGAGCAAGCAGGAGGGTCTAACTGTCCTTATAATTCCTACCTTCATGTGTAACTTGTAACTAATACAGCGCCCTGGAATGTAATAAATGTGTTCTTATACCTACCTCCAAACTAACTACCATTTTCCACATACGCTAATGGGATGACTCTGTGCTGAAAATAGGATTTTTTGCATTTGGTTTCATATATTTTAAAGCAATCGCGTTAAGGATTTAAATGGAAGCTGTTTCTTTATTCAGCATTAGGTTGGAAACCTGAAATACTCTTGACTAAGAGAAACAAGCAGGTTATTGTTCACAAATTATATAATAAAGTCCCCATTTAATAGAGGGAAGTATGTTAAAATGTTAGTATAATAAAATGTTGATCAAACATCTTTTGGATGAGCCATTAAACCGAAGCTCCATCTGCCCTCTCAGGTGGATGTAAAACACCCCCCTGGCACTGTTCGCAGAAGAGCAGGGGAGTTCTCCTGATCTCCTATCCAATGGTTCTGCCACAACCAACACCACTAAGTCAGATCATCTGGTCATTATCTCATTGCTGTTTGTGGGACCTTGCTGTGCGCAAATTGGCTGCTGTGTTTCCTATATTACAATAGTGACTACACTTCAAAAGTACTTCATTGGCTGTGAAGTGGTTTGGGACGTCCTAAGGTGGTGAAAAGTGCCATATAAATATAAGTCTTTCTTTTTCTATGCGACATTCAGCAGATGACTATCATAGAATCATAGAAGTTACAACATGGAAAAAGGCCCTTCGGCCCAACATGCCCATGTCTCCCAGTTTATACCACTAAGCTAGTCCCAATTGCCTGCACTTGGCCCATATCCCTCTATACCCATCTTACCCATGTAACTGTCCAAATGCTTTTTAAAAGACAAAATTGTACCCGCCTCTACTACTGCCTCTGGCAGCTCGTTCCACTCACCACCCTTTGAGTGAAAAAATTGCCCCTCTGGACCCTTTTGTATCTCTCCCCTCTCACCTTAAATCTATGCCCCCTCGTTATAGACTCCCCTACCTTTGGGAAAAGATTTTGACTATCGACCTTATCTATGCCCCTCATTATTTTATAGACTTCTATAAGATCACCCCTTAACCTCCTACTCTCCAGGGAAAAAAGTCCCAGTCTGTCTAACCTCTCCCTGTAAGTCAAACCATCAAGTCCCGGTAGCATCCTAGTAAATCTTTTCTGCACTCTTTCTAGTTTAATAATATCCTTTCTATAATAGGGTGACCAGAACTGTACACAGTACTCCAAGTGTGGCCTCACCAATGCCCTGTACAACTTCAACAAGACATCCCAACTCCTGCATTCAATGTTCTGACCAATGAAACCAAGCATGCCGAATGCCTTCTTCACCACCCTATCCACCTGTGACTCCACTTTCAAGGAGCTATGAATCTGTACTCCTAGATCTCTTTGTTCTATAACTCTCCCCAACGTCCTACCATTAACGGAGTAGGTCCTGGCCCGATTCGATCTACCAAAATGCATCACCTCACATTTATCTAAATTAAACTCCATCTGCCATTCATCGGCCCACTGGCCCAATTGATCAAGATCCCGTTGCAATCCTAGATAACCTTCTTCACTGTCCACAATTCTCATCCAAATCATTAATATAAATAACAAATAACAGCGGACCCAGCACCGATCCCTGAGGCACACCGCTGGACACAGGCATCCAGTTTGAAAAACAACCCTCTACAACCACCCTCTGTCTTCTGTCGTCAAGCCAATTTTGTATCCAATTGGCTACCTCACCTTGGATCCCATGAGATTTAACCTTATGTAACAACCTATCTAATTTCCGATTGTTGTTGTGTGTTGTTATTCTAACGGAAAGCCCCAAGAAAGAAAATACAGTTACTACAAACCCTGTTGATTACTAAGGTGTGAAGACTGTTAACATTTTGTTTGCATGACTTCTTCAAAGGAGATTGGAGAGGGATAAATGTCCCAGAACTGCTGCTAACTTTCAGTTCTGTGTTACGTCCAGAATTTGTGACAGGCTGCTTCAGAAGTAGTGCCTCTGCTCGACTCTGGTGTCCATGTTAGAGTTAATGGAAAGTCAGACATCGGCTGCACTGCAACATTGAATTGTCCAAAGAGACTGTGTTTTTCTTACACTAGATGCATTTGTGGAATAAGTGATCTGGAAAAGCCCTTGAAATGGATATTATGAGTGGGTTCAATGAGTCATCCTTTTTGCTTGGATGTTAAGCATTGCCTCGGCAGAATGCAAAATGTAAAACTTTGCAGGGAGGATTGCATAGAGGCAACAGAACCTGCCTGATTTTCCTTCTATTGGAATTAATGGTAGGACAATCCAGTGACATCCTGGAATGGGCCTGCTTTCCTTCTCATCAGATTTTTCTTTACTGAATCCACCTACCCAGGGGATGCATAAAGCTCAAGCAGTAAAGACAAAAATCGACCTCTACGTGTTTCTGGAGAGAGACCAGATCGAGGGACATTGGGGGTTATTTTGACTTTGTGCGATAGTATAAAACTGGTACACAGCGAGTGGTTAGAATGTGGAATGCACTGCCTGAGGGGGTGGTGGAGGCAGATTCAATCATTGCCTTCAAAAGGGAACTAAAAGGAAAAAAGTTGCAGGGTTACGGGGATAGGACGGGGGAGTGGGACTAGCTGGATTGCTCTTGCATAGAGTCGGCGTGGACTCGATGGGCCGAATGGCCTCCTTCCGTGCTGTTACCTTTCTATGATTCTATGGTGATAGTGAATTGTATATCTCTCCTCATTTTTAGTTCCATTGAAGTGAAAAGAGCTAAAACTGGGGAGTGATGTAAAATGGGCTGCCGATTCACCATCACCCGTTTTACATGATCGCACAAAGTCAAAATCTACCCCATTGACCCTAACTGACTTTACTAAAAATTCATGGAATAAGTAATCAAGAAAAACCCTTGAAATGGATAATATAAGTGGGATCAAGAGACAATTAGTCATCCTTTATGATTCGATGTTAGGCACTGCCCAGGCAGATGCAGAAGGTAAAATCTAATGGGCAGGACTGCATACAGGTAACAGAACCTGCCTGGTTTTAAAATATGTCACTAAAATATATTTACCCATTTGGTTCTTCCCAAGTTTCATTGACTTTTCCTAGTTTTGTTGCAATCTTCTTTGATGTGTTGCAATGGAGAACTGACAAAAGGCCAGTCTCAGTCTCAGGGCACCGGTAGTCTGTAAAACAGTTAAATATCTCACCGCTCTGAAACTTCCACTGCAAGCGAATATAAAATAATATAAATACAGCGTTAACACAATCTCATCTTGGACTGAAGAGCCAGAATTAAAAATAAAAATCAGCCTCCTAGCTGAATAAAAATCAGCACTAATCAAATCACTTTCTTTGGTTTTTTTTTCGCATTACGACATTGAATGCCACCATTTTGCTGTTAAAGCGAAGAATTTGACTTGCGTCACACTGTCCTGTTAGAGTTCCCCTTTCTCGATGGAATGTCCACCCACAGTGGAAAATTGTAAGGAGCCGTATATCCTGGTATTATCTTTGAAATGTTTTGTTTGTTCTGTTTTCTTCTGTGGTGTTGTGCCAGTTGGATGGTGCCAGAAACATGATCTATTATAGCTGTTGAAGAAAAAAATAAATACTTTTGGACAAGCTGCAAACATATAAAATGGCTTTTATATGGAAGTAGCCCAATTATTTGGCCATAACCCCTTCCAAAAGCCAGCTTTCTTTTTGCCACGGTTAAAATGGCCTTTTGCAAATTTTACCAAATCGTGAATTGACATCAGTACAAACCCAAAAGGAAGTTTGTTAGTAGTACAAAATATGTATTAAAGAAAGACTTGCATTTGTATAGTGCCTTTCATGACCCAAAGTGCTTTACAGCCAATGAAGCACTATTGAAGTGTAGCCACTGTTATACTGTAGGAAACGCGGCAGCCAATTTGTGTAAAAGTCCCACAAACAGCAATGGTATAAATGACCAGATCATCTGCTTTTTTGGGATGTTGGTTGAGGGATAAATGTTGACCAGGACACCTCCCCTACTCTTCTTTGAAATAGTGCCCTGGGATCTTTTATATCCAACTGCGAGGGCAGATGGGGCCTTGTTTTAATATCTCATCCAAAAGACAACACTCCCTCAACACTACAATGAAACATCAGCCTAGATTATGTGCTCAAATCTCAGGAGCAGGGCTTGAACCCACAACCTTCATTCACAGTCCGAGGCGAGAGTGCTGCCTACTGAGCCACGGCTGACACCTAAAGTAATGTCAGCTACCGCAATTGGTAGTTCATGCACTGATATGGCCACGTCTCCCCCATAGAGAGAAATAACTTGCATTTATATGTCACCATATCACATCCTCAGGATATCCCAGCTAATGAATTACTTTTGAAGGCAGTCATTGTTGTTATATAAGCAAACATGACAGCTAATTTGTGCACAGCAAGACCTACAGACAGCAAATACATGGATGACCAAATAATTTGATTTGGGTGATGTTGATTGAGTGAGGGTTGTTGGCCAGGACACCATTGTTGCAAAATACAGTATTGTTGTGCAAAAATAGAAACATTTCAAAATCCACTTTTTAAAAATTCAATGGGGTAGATCTTGACTTTGTGCGATAAAACGGGTGTTAGCGAGTCGGCAAACTGTTTTACATCTCTACAAATTGAGAGGGATGTCAAAGGAGCCGCCGACTCGCTATCTCCCTCTTTACACTATCGTACAAAGTTACGATCTACCCCAATTTGCGTAAGTTAAATATGAAAATTTCACCTAACCATTTCAAAATACTGGAAGCTGAACACATCTGCTGTTGATATGCAAATAATGATAGAAAAGAAGGCAGGAGAAAGACACTGGGGTAGATTTTAACCATCGGGAGACCGACCGACGGAGCATACCGGCCAGCCGACAACAGTGCCAACGAGAGGCCAGTCCATTTTGAGGTCGCCAAATGCAGCTCAATATCAGGTGGCCCAGAGGCCAAACTGGCCAGCATCAAGGTAGGCCCGGCAGGCTGTTCGTGGAAGAGGGGGAGGAAACCCAATGTGGCAGTAGCCCACGTTGTTATTGTGGAGTCCGGAGGATCAGTCCTGCTCCCCCTGGGCCCCACAAAAAATAAAGACGTACCTTTTTTAGCTCCTCTTAGGCTGGACCAACAGTTATAATTGGTTGGAGAGTGCATGATGCTAAAAGGCCATTAGTGTTCTTTGTATGTCATAGGAGCCTGATTTGTACAGTAAAAGGGCCTGCTGGCTGAATCAGGCAGGCAATCTGTCCTTCCAGCGGCAGGCCTTCCCTCAGATGGCGTTGGCCGGATCGGAAACAAGAACGTGACAGTAAGCTTTTCCCCGCCTTTGCAGAGGCGCTCCTGCCCTTTCTCTGCCCACCTGTGCCAGTGAAAATCTCCCCATCTGTCCATTTATTTAAAAAATATACAAAATTAAGATCAGCATTAGAATGATTTCAAATTTCAAATCTGATTCATATCATCTTAAATCTAAATCCAAATTTCAAAGTCCAGGAAAGCAAGCATGAAAGGTGAAAACTTTTCAAGACTGGAATAAAGGAAGGAGGGAAATAAGAAAAAAGAGGGAAGAAAGGAAGGAAAGAAGAAAGAAAATAAATATGACAAAGCTTGTCTTGTTTGTTTTCTTAACCTTAATCATAGATCAGATTAGTTTGTTGATTTTAAAATTTGCAACCAGTCCCATTGATTTAAATAACAGGAATTTCCTGTGAAAAAGGCCTGGCATTGTGAAGACTTTAGATCCAATTAACTAGTTGGCTTGTACTTACGAATTGTTTCTAAATATCTCAGCAGACAGAATTAAATAATTCCCTTTGCGATTGGTAGTCCTGGAATTTACACCTCAGCTTCCAGACTGTCGAATATAGAGGCCCTCTTACAGGAACCACTGTGAGATTGTTTAAAGAGAAGTTAACTGTTACAAATTTGGATCTGCTGCAGACATCTACTTGGGCTCGGTCATGTCAGTTGTTCCTTTAAGTTGACTCCTCCCCTGCCCTGTATCTACCATCGGGAACTGGGAGTATAAAAATGTAACTCCCTTGTGATCGGGACCTGGTTTCCGTTTCATGCACATGTACTTCTTCAATCCCTCCAAAGGCACTCGGAGTTAACACTCGACGAAGCATTATTTGGTTCAATTTGTAAGCTGCTTCATTTGAGCTCGTCCAAAACTCTGCTACCTGTACCCTAACTTACACCAAATTTCATTCACCCATCACCCCCGTGCTCGCTGACCTACACTGTCTCCCGATCTGGCAACGTCTCGATTTTAAAATTCTCGTCCTTATGTTCAAATCCCCCTATGGCCTCGCCCCTCCCTATCTCTGTAACCTCCTTCAGCCCTACAGCCCTCCGAGATCTCTGTGCTCCTCCAATTCTGGCCTCTTGCGCATCCCCGATTTTCATCGCTCCACCACTGATGGCCGTACCTTTAGCTGGCTAGGCCCTAAGCTCTGGAATTCCCATCCTAAATCTCTTCACCTTTCTACCTCTCTCACCTCCTTTAAGTCGCTCCTTAAAACCTACCTCTTTGACCAAGGTTTTGACCACCTATCCTAACATCGCTTTATGTGGCTCAGTGTCAAATTTTGTCTGATTTCGCTCCTGTGAAGCTCCTTAGCACTTTTTACTACTTTAAGGGCACGATATAAATACAAGTTGTTGTAGTAGCAGACAAAACATACAGGATCCTGCAAATGATGAGAGTCATTTGGTACGATCAGTACACCTTCTGTTCATGTACTGTTACAAAAATAAAGAATACTTGTACGCCAACCCACATAACATAATAGCATAAACTCTCCCTGACCAGGGCACGGGTTGTCCTTTTTCAGCTCACTGCTATCTGCCTCCTTGGTGTGTGTCCTGATTTCTGAAGCCTTTCTTCGAAGCCTAGTGGAGATCAAAAGACTTTGTCAATACCAAGGTACTGTATATCTTCCTGAATGGCCTGACATTGCTAACAAATTGGCCATTGTTTGCGATCTGCCTCTGCATCCACCATTTAGCATGGGGCTGCCCTGAAAAGCAAATGTCTTTTTGGCAATTTGTGCTCAGAACACATGTTAAAAACTGCTTACGTCCAAGTCTTATCTGTGAAAGAAATGGCCAAGGAATCCCAACCATGACAATGGGCCATAATTTGCTGTAGCAGGGCATCTAACAGCATCTGCCGTTAGTTAGACTTGCCCTTGCACATTTAGGTTTTTACATTTTTTGCATGGCAAGTTGCTAACGATGCAGTGAGGGAAACGGCATTCATTGAGTGAAGAGGGCAAGCAACAGGGTATCTCCTTAACCAAGTAGATTGAAGGATTGTGAAATTATCAGCGCAAGGACTGAGAAGGAAATGTAAATCAGAGTGGGTGAATTCAATGTTAAATCAGGTACAGAAAGAGAAATAAAGAGAGGGAAAGAAATATTGAATTAAGAGAGAGAGAAAAAAGAGATAGAAAGGAAAAATAAAAGAAAAATTTAAAATTAAAAATGTTACATTTTTAAAATCTCCAACAACAATTAGTGCCTGAAGGAATGAGACTCCACATTTGTAATAGTTAATTTTCAGTGCCAGAGAGGTTGATTGGCAGTCATTAACACTTATCACGTAGTTAAAAGGGTAGTTACACTGAAATGACAAGACTTAACTTTCTATGCTGAGTTTAGTTCGTATCTACCGTGAAAATACAGCAATTTCACACCATTGAATGCGTTTCAATGGTGAGGCAGACTAAGATGCCATTTTCGCGAAGCTAATGGCGGAGTGGCCCATCTCAGACAGCAATTTTTTGATATCCGCATTTAACCGCGCATCTGCCCCTCGCCTGAAGTTGCTGTACCATTTGCGCATAAATAGCGGTGAGCGCCATTAGTCTCATCTTTATTTTGACAACAAATTCTGGCCCATGAACACTAAAACCTCCAAAACTGTAATATATGAATCCATTTTTTTTTAAGTCACTTAGCTTAGCCTGCTGGCAGTCAGCCCAATCCCTTCCTGATGGCTACTAACGAAAGCTTAAAAAACTCAAAGGGCTTCATTTTAGCACCCGCTATCGGGTGCGTTCCTGGCGGGGGGCTCCGAAAATTGGGGAATCCCGGAGCGGGTCCGGAGCACGGCTCCAACCCGCCCACTTCCGGGTTCCCCACAGACGCGCCGATGTGTGTGCGCAGCCCCCGCATGTGGGACTGCCGCAGGCAATTAAAGCCAGCGGGGTGCCACTTAACAGTATTTATGTGCTATTTCAGGTCATTAACTGACCTGATTAAGGGAATATGTGAGGAGGGGTGGGATTTTAGAGACAACTGGGACTGTTTCCCATACTGGGGGAAACACTCCCAGTTGAAATGGACGTGTTGCAGCTGTCAGCCTGTGGCAGCTGCAAAGGTCCATTTGACAGGTTGGGGGGGGAGACCCTCACTCATTGCAGGAGGCCACTCTGTCACTTGGGACAAAGTTTGGCCTCCACCACCCTCCTCCTGACAAGAAAATTCACCAACTTGCACACTTACCCCGGGGTCCAGAGACATGTACCGACCTTGCGGACCCCCTCAGATGTACATCTTTCAGGTGGGGGCCGCCATAGCTGCAGTCATGACCTCCTCGGAGGGCGAACAGCATCACCAGCCTCACCAGCCTCGCCGGCCACGCCGTCCACCTCTGACATGTGGAGCTCCACAACACAGTGCTGTGACACATCCACCTGCACAGCAGGAGGGAGGGCAACCGCAGAGAGAGATGCGTCGCAGAGGGCACTACCCTCGCCACAGACCGAGGCTCAGCTTCCTGGACCTCTCTGAGCAGCAGTGCAGACGGAGGCTCAGAGTCACTCGACATGTAGTCGTGGACATCTGCAGCCTCCTTCATGCCGAGCTGCTCCCGATTGGCCCGAGCACCATCTTCTTACCTGTCGCTGTCAAAGTCACCACTGCCCTCAACAACTTCTCCTCCGCATCCTTCCAGGGTGCCACCGGGGACATTGCCGACGTCTCTCAGTTGTCTGCACAAAAGAGCCCTGCAAATACACCTACACCCACTCTGCAATGACGCAATGGTTGTCATTAGTTGTGGGTCTTCATTGTGATCCTCAGGAAAGGGCATTATTGCACAAACCAGACAAGATTCGCAAAGACATGGCAGTAGTGGTGCCAATATAATATGTAATGTGAGTTGGTCAGAAATTAAATATAAGTAAAAACCATGACAAACCCACAAACACCCTTGTGCATCCCCTTCATGCTCACGACACGTTTGGCTTACACTTCCTACTGCACATATGTGATGCATGCCCTGTGGCTGCAGCACAGGTAGTGGCAGGTTGAGTGAGGCTGACTGTGAAAGAGATGCATGAGAGGGTGAGTATGAGATAGAGCCATGAGATTGTATGAGGATTGGGTTGAGTGGTAGTGGCGGGATGAGTACTGGCGAGGTGAGTAAGTGCAGGTAAGATGAGGATGAGCTTTGAGTGGGTATGAGGGGTGATATGACAGAGTAGTGTTGGCAGTGCAGAAGGAGATGTGGGTTGGGGGCGATGATGTGGCAGATGGAGTGTAGGGGAATGAGTAAGTGTACTGACTTTGGCTGACCTACTTAGGTCATTGGAGCGCCTCCTGCACTATATGCAGGTGGGCGATATGTTGGTGGTGCAGGTGACCTCCTCTGCCACCTCGAGCCAGGCATTCCTGGTGGCAGAGGCAGGCCGCTTCCTCCCGCCCGCCAGAGGGAAGATCTCTGGCCTCCCCCTCCTCCTCACCCCATCTAATGATACCTGGAGTGAGGCATCATTGAACCTGGGAGCAGCCTTCCCCCTGGGCTGCTCCATGCTGTAATTTTTTCTATTTGTTGCAGCATCTGTCAGTGGAGGACTGCCCCTTTAAATAGAGCTCCTCCAGCTGATAGAGCTTACTGCGCATGCGCAGCCCGCCCGACGCGCTGATCAGCAGCGGGGAACCCGGAAGACCAGGTAAGTGGATTCAATTAGGCTGTGATCGCGCGGGGGGGCAGACTGATTTCTCCGGGCGTGTCACCCACGCGCCCAATAGCCCCCCCCGCCGCAAACCCGCAGCCCTGGTAACATCGAGCCCAAAACCTTCTTCTCACTGGTCATTCCACACCAGGTGTATAGTGTACACCATGTATCATGTAATCCTTTGGTAAGTCATCCATTCACTGAGACTGGAATGCTAATTCCTTCTGTCTAATTCCTTGCATCAGGTGGTGTTGCACACCCGGCGATCTCATACCTCTTGATTGGATTCCCAATTGGGACCTGGCTCCTTGTCTGGACCAACTATCGCCCACAATGTGCCCCACTTTGCAACAGCGCCTGGCCAGCTCTTAGGACCATGGGTTTCATGGGGTGGGTCTCTCCTTGGCTAACCAATGGGGTAAAGTACTGGGACACTCATGTGGTCACAAAGTGAAGTTCAAAGAATTACATAGAATGTACGGCACAGAAATAGGCCATTAGGCCCAACAGGTCCATGCTGGCGTTTAGCCTCCTCCCTCCCTACTTCAGCATATCCTTCTATTCCTTTCTCCCTTACTGTGTTCATCTAGCTTCCCCATAAATGCATCCATGCTAATCACCTCAACTACTCCGTGTGTTAGCGAGTTCCACATTCTAACCATTCTTTGGGTAAAGAAGTTTCACCTAAATTCCCTATTTGATTCATTCTACTAACTACTTCTGGTCAAGCAACCATATCCTTAGATCATCTGAAATGGCTTCCAGAAATCAATCCCTTAACATTAGTCGGCACGGCACTTTATAATCTGTTGCATTCTTCCCATCTAGTCACAATGTCCAAGTATCCTCTCACTAATTCTCTGTACCATACAGAGTTCTCTGCAACTTCTTAAATTCAGGCATTAATCATAAGAAGTAAGAATAATATGTTTTACAATTTAATTGTTCATAACTGTCCATTGGATCCATATGTTTTATTGTTCTGCGGTATGAGTCTATTAGCCCAAACATTTTCTTCCACTTATTGTGACTTGCTAACAATTCAGAAGTCCTAACAAAATTGCTTATGTCATCTCGTTCTTTAATATTTAATATCAGATTGGATTTAGTGAAACTATCCCATACAAAAGTTTGGGCTGGGTCAAAGGTACCCTCACTTACCGGTGTCACTGTCGATCTGCCTTTCTCCACCAATTCAAGAGCGCATCAGCGCTGTCCCTTCTTTTCCTCTTGTCTGTGTTAGCATTGGTAATCTTTTTTTATCAGTCTTCGATTTGTGGCATTTCTCCTCCTCCTTGCGTTGTTCCTTCCCATCTTTCGGTTTCAGCACCTGTAGCTGGTATGTACATTCCTTTGCTTTTTCCTCAGCAACCAAATGGGATAATTCTAGCTCATTGTCTATTATATTTCTGAGCCTTTGTAGACACTTTTATCTATTGATGTCTGCTACTGCTCCACTTACTTTAAATTTACTGTGTTGGTCTGTGAGTGATATTCCATCGCACCTAATGGCACCACTATTATGCTTTTAGGTTTTACGCGAAATGATTTATTTGGGTTCCACATCTCAGACCTCTCTCATTGGTGAGCCCTTGCTCTCTGTTGCCCACAGTTTGCCTTTACCTGCTCAATAGCTTGGTAATTTGAAACCCAGGACTCAGACAGAAAATCCTCTTTGTCAGCTGTGGCTCATGGGAGCACACTCACCTCTGAATCAGAAGGTTATTGGGTTAAGTCCCACTCCAGAGACTTGAGCACAAAATATAGGCTGACACTCCAGTGCAGTACTGGGGGAGTACTGCACCTTCAGAGGTGCTATCTTTCGGATGAGACTTTAAACCGAGGCGCTGTCTGCCCCCTCAGATGGACGTAAAAGATCCTATGGCACTAATTTGAAGAAGAGCACGAGAGTTCTTCCCGATGTCCTGGCTATATTTGTTCCTTAACCAACATCTTATTGAATGGCAGAGCAGGCTTGAGGGGCCTTCTGGCTTACTCCTGCTCCTATTTCTTACGTTCTTAAGTTTTTGGCAACCAGAACTTGACACAAAACAACAAAAATACATTTTGCAAAAAAAAGATTATCTCGTCATTTATTTCATTGCTGCCTTGCACACGTTATGACTCTGTTTCAAATTGTGAGGATGGGGTCATTAGAATAAGTGGGACGGGCAAACCAGCCATTTCCAAGAGGTTTCGCCATTGGCCCTTATTGGGCCAAAGAAGAATAAGATAGAATTATTTCTATTCCCCGCAGACAACTTTTGGCCATCATTTTGAAGGTGATTGATCATTCTGGGTTTGAATATCTTTTCATATTTTCATCTTTAGGCCTTTTGTAGGTCCACCATGGAACCCGTGATGGAAGAGGGGCTCAATGGGCGGAATTCCCAGGATTACCTTGGAACTCTCTAGACCTGCCTCTAAAATTAGTGATACTTCAGTTTAAAATGGTATCATCCAGCAGTATTTATGAAATCACTAAGAATATTCTTTGTTCTGTGATAAAGTTAGTGTGTGTTAATGGTTATACTAGCTGCAATGCAACAACTCGTTGTCACTAATTACAAACACTTTGAGCTAAATATTTCCTTGAATCCCCTGTCAATTAAATTCACCAAACTGCAATCTTGTTAATTTATTCAATGCGGATGTTTTTGTCAATGTATTTGAGGGCTGTGGAAGCTCAGTCATTGAGTACATTCAAAACAGAGATCGAATGATCTCTAGATATTAAAGGCATCAAGGGCCGAATGGCCTACTCTTGCTCCTATTTTCTATGTGTCTATGTTTCTATGCCTTCCTAGTTGCTTGCACGTTGACTTTTTGTTGATTTGTGCACAAGGACACCCAAATCCGACTGACTACCAACATTTCTTAGTCTCTCGCCTTTTTAAAAATATTCTGATTTTCTATTCTTCCTACCAAAGTGGATAATTTCACATTACTCCACATCATACTCCATCTGCCACCTTCTCGCCTACTCACTTAACCTGGCTATATCCCTTTGCAGCCTCTTTGCGCCTCCTCACAGCTTACTTTCCCACCTAGCTTTGTATCGTCAGCAAGGTTGGACACATTACATTCGGTCCCTTCATCTAAGTCATTGTAAGTATTGTAAACAGCTGAGACCCAACCACTGATCCTTGCGGCACCCCACTAGTTACAACCTGCCAACCCGAAAATGACCTGTTTATTCCTACTCTATGATTTCTGTCCATTAACCAATCCTCAATCCATGCTAATACATTACCCCCAATCCCAAGAGCCCTAATCTTGTGTAACAACCTTTTGTGTGGCACCTTGTCGAATGCCTTTTGAAAATCCAAATATACTACATCCACTGGTTCCTCCTTATCTACCCTGCTAGTTATACCCTCAAAAAAGTCTAATAAATTTGTCAAACGTGATTTCCCTTTCATAAAACTGTGTTGATTCTGCCTAATCATATTATGGTTTTTTAAGTGCCCTGTTACTATGTCCTTAATAATAGATTCTAACATTTTCCCTACTACTGATGTCAGGCCATCTGGCCTATAGTTCCCTGTTTTCTCTCTTCCTCCTTTCTTGAATAGCTACATCTGCTACCTTCCAACCCACGGGGGCCGTTCTAGAATCTAGGGAATTCTGGAAGATCACAAAGGCCAAGGTACACCCACCTTTGCTGCTGATCGTGCCAAAGATTGCAGGGTCTGAGGGGGAAGATCCCTTCCTTATCATGGCAATGGTGGATTCCTCCACTGAGTCCATCCGGAAACATCCCCAATGACCCTCTTTGTCAGGGGTCATTTAAAAAAAAATCACATCCTTCTCTTTGGGAGTCCAGGCCCATGACCCTGGACATGACCCTGACGTGGGCCCCACTCCCGCCATACAGAGATTAGATTATACCAGGTCTCACCAGACGTACTTCTGCCAACCCTATGTTGGGAATGTGGGAATCGCCAATGTTGAGAATCTCCTCTCCCCCCAGTCCTGGCCTCACTCTCCCTTGCACCGATGGCCCTGTTTGAGATGGGCAGAGGCTCCATTGCCCAAAAAGTCATCCCGCATACTTCCATGCAAGGCTACGACTTGGCTTATGGGTTCCAGCCTAATTTCTGCTGCTTCCGGTGCACTCCTACCAAAGTTATGCAGGAGGTAGAGGGTGGACATGGTCGGGGTCAAGAAAAATGCCCTCCTCCCCAACTCACCCATCCGCCCAATTGCAGGTAGGCACAGATTTTCTGGGTGCCAGGAGGGCGCCGGAGATGTGTCTGGAGTGGCACTTGTACCTGCCTGCCCCATGCAAAGTCATTGCACTCCCACTGATCCCACAACTCCAATGAAGCCAGTGTTGCGACCTTGGCCTAATCGCTGGGCTTGCGTCCTGAGGAATTTTGTGGCCATTTTATATATATTCTAAAACAGCCTTTTCTTTTGGCAGCATACATATTGGGGTCGTCCCCCACGGCCCCCGGCTGCGGCCTCCTGCTACTGGCTTTCCCACCCAGAAGCCGGCCAGCCTCTCAATCTGGACGGCTGCCGGGCGGGAAACAGAATTAAAGAATGATAATGAGGTCCGGCCGTTAAATTTGACAGGGCCTCCGCGTCCACGGGATTTCTGGGTTTCTCCCCGCGCTCCCTCCCCACCTCCCCGTAAATATCGGGGCCTTTATGCCTACAGTCTGGTTAGTCTAGAAGATAATGCAACCATAAATAGTGGTTCAAGTAATTTTAATGTGATAACACTGCAAAGTTGACTATTTATAGAATCAAAATGGAGCTTTGTTTAAAGTAAAGAATAAAAGAAAAGGTCTATTTGTTTGGGCTTTATTCATACTGTGTCGAAGGTTCATATGTTTCAATAAAAACCACATTCATCCTCTTACTGGTTTATATAAACAACGTAATACATTTTGGAAAAACAAGAATGAGTTTCCTTTTGGGCCTCAGCCTTACAAGTGGCTTTTTGAATTTTTAAAGGGTGTTATGACTCAACTGTGGTACATTAAACATGATCAAAGCTGATCTGTCTCCAAGAACTTGTATGTTTTTTGAGAGATAAATCCACAGAATGAAAGTGGCAGTCAGTTAGTCACCTGAAGCTGACACAAGCCTTTTTTTTAATGCGCTTTGCATTGCAGCCCTGTGAAAGAGTAGCTGTAAACACAGACCAGATCCGATGAGTGCTGTAAGTTTACTTTTCTTACATTTGAAACAGATGTCACAGTGGTCCTGGAAGCCAACAGTTAAAATTACATCACGGACAGCAGTTAACATACTGGAATTTGTACAACAGGAACCTGAGGGTGTGCTTGATTTGGCAACTGCCTTGAGAATTCCTTACAGAAAGCCGTTATTATTTTGCCTGCTAAACTGGCTTTGGTGTTTCATTTGAACTCCAGTAGACTATTGACCTAACTGGAAAGACTGTTCTGATTTACATCTGATCCTTCCGATCTATACTGCTAGGTAAATATACATGATCAAAAAAAAGTAACAAGTAAAATCTGTTACCAAGGGCACGTTTTTAACAGTGAAAAACGGGTGGGTTGGTGGTGGGGGGGACATTGAAAATTTCAACCATTTCAGACCTGCCCACAACCCACCTCCAACCCGCCCATTTCAAGGTTTTCACTGGGACGCGACAAGGGGCGGGCGTGCAACCACTCCCAGAAGACGGGTCAGGCCTTAAACCCTTTCAAGGAGGCTATGGGTCTCCATTTTCCCACAGTTTCCGATTTCAACCCCGGGTGGGGGCTGGGATTCCCGGGCCTTCTCTTTTACACCTCGTGAAAGGAGGCGAGAAAGCACGAGACTAACAGGTAGGTGCCTTTCTAGCACAGCTTGTGGGCCGGGGGGAGCAGGAGTGCTCCCCCAGGCTTAACAAGCCTACCTGTAGTGACCCCCCAACAATCGCAAACCCCCCCGATCCCCAATCGCGGACCCCCGACCCCGATCGCCGATCATGGACCCCCGACGCGATCCCCGATCCACTCCCCCAATGATCGCGAACCCCTGTGACTGACCCCCGATCCCGTCCCCCATGACTGACAACCCCTGTGCCAACCTATGCCTCATGCTAACCTGTGCCCCCTGCCAACTCATGCCCACCCATGCACCCCATGCCTCCCCTCCTTCCATACAAACAAAGACTTACTTGCAGACTTACCTGAAGATGTCCTCTCCCTGGCTGCTCTCCTGTCCGACTGAGACCAGTCTGTCAATCAGGCCGGTCAGTCGGACGGGAAACCGACAAAAAAAAAATAAAAGACGTCCTTACGTCAAAATTGTAAGGATGTCCGGGAAACGCGTACTTCCGGCTTTCCCATCCGCAATTTGACCCCCCGCCCCCTTCCCGACTCGAGGTCAAAATCATGCCCCATGACCCTGTGTACTAACAAGCTGGTAGCACTAAGGCTATTAATCATTAAGCGGAGAGTGCGTGGAACTGGGTTACTGGTAAAAAATCGCTGAGTATGAAGGTCAAAACTGCCTTGACTAAGGTCTGAGAATCAAGCATCTTGGCCTCCAACCGTTCATCTATTTGGCTCTGGAAATCATCTCATTCATGCCTGATCTTGTTCTCGTTCTGTGTCCACACACAGACATTTTCAATAGGTTCACTGCACAGCAGTTGGAATCCTAGATGAATTTCTGCTCCCTAACATAAGGTTGATAGGGCCAATTGTCACACGTCTGTAGGGAATTCCTTATTTTGTCTGATTCTTGGACACTGGATGAATAGTCAAGCAAAGAAAGTCACCCTCACTCACGGTAGTTTCGTTAATCAAAAGTAATTATTTAATGATGTTATCATTCATACGAGCATTCATGAAGCAAAATCAAACCAGACAAAGTGAAGCAGCTGCGAGTTTGGTGAGTGTGGGAGTTCCGTGAAGTGGGGGAAGGAGGCGCTGCTTTGCCTTGCTTTTCCTAACTTTTTCAGCAGAGCAGCAGCGGACCTGAGCGGCAGAAGACTGAGAGTGGGGAATAAAAGCAGCAGCAGACCTGCAACAAGAGAAAACTACTGTGCGATGTCACGGGTGAGGCAGGAGAGTCCGAGAGGTGAGCACAGTATAAAAGGAGAGACCGAGAGCGGGAGGAGAATCTGAGAGGTGAACGCAGTGTAAATCTAAGGCAAGTCATGGCAGCAGAGCTCGCACCCGTGATATGCTCCTCCTGCACTATATGGAGGAGGAGCATGTCCCTGGCGACCATGTGTGCAGGAAGTGTGTCCAGCTGCAGCTACTGGCTAACCGCATTTCGGAGCTGGAGCTGCGGGTGGATTCGTTGTGGAGCATCCGTGATGCTGAGACTATCGTGGATAGCGCGGTCAGTGAGGTGGTCACACCGCAGGTAAAGATTACACGACAGAAAGGAAATGGGTGACCACCAGACAGAGTAAAAGGACTAGGCAGGTAGAGCAGGAGTCCCCTGGGGCCATCTCCCTCTCAAACAGATATACCGCTAGTGAGTATAGGAACAGGAGAATAGACAGGATGAATGCGTGGCTGCAGGGATGGTGTAGGAGGGAGGGATTTAGATTCCTGGGATGTTGGGACTGGTTCTGGGGAAGGTGGGACCTGTACAAGCGAGACGGGTTACACCCGAGCAGGACCGGGACCAATGTCCTCGTGGGGGTGTTTGCTAATGCTGTTGGGGAAGGTTTAAACTAGAGTGGCAGGGGGATGGGAACCTGAGCGGGGAGTCAGAAGGGAGTAAAGTTGAGAGCAGCAAGAGAGGGGAAGACCCAGGGGAAATTTACAATACAAATAGTGCAAACAGTTGTTCAAGAACAAGTGAAAGGGAAAAGCGTAGAGCAGCAGAAAGAAAGTGTACTTTAGACGCTACAGATAAAATGAAAACTAGAAGGTGTAAGGCGATTAACCCAGCATCAAAGCTGAAGGTCAGGCTAGGGTGTGTGGCCCAACTAAGAGTTCTATATACAAACGCACGGAGTATAAGGAATAAATTAAATGAACTACAGGTTCAAATTCAAATTGGAGGGTATGACATGATAGCTATTACTGAGACATGGCTGCAGGATGGTCAGGATTGGGAACTAAATATACCGGGTTATAAGGTCTACAGAAGAGACAGGGAAAATGGAAGAGGGGGAGGAGTAGCCTCAATGATTAGAGATGAAACCACTTCAATGATAAAGGAGGATATAACGAGAGGTAAGCAGCCAACAGAGACCTTATGGGTTGAATTGAGAAATAGGAAAGGATCTAAGACGATAGTGGGATTGTGTATAGGACCCCTGGCAGCAGCTCTGAAGTACTAGATTGTATAAATGCAGAGATTAGACAAGCGTGTAAGAAAGGCATAGTGGTCTTAATGGGGGATTTTAACCTTCACATAGATTGGGAAAAGCAGACTAGCAACTGTCAGAAAGGTAGTGAATTTCTTGAGTGTGTTCGGGATAGTTTTCTATAGCAGTATGTCCTAGAGGCAAGCCATACTGGATTTAGTAATGAGTAATGAACCAGATTTAGTTAACAGCTTAACTGTACGCGAATATCCATCCAATAGCGATCATAACATGATTGAGTTCAATGTTGTGTTTGAAAGGGAAAAAAATGAGTCAGCTGCTAAGATTCTAGACTTGGGTAAGGCCGACTTCAATGGGATGAGACAGAGACTGTCCATAGTAAACTGGGCAAATCTGTTAATGGGTAAAATGACTGATGATCAGTGGGAAATGTTTAAAGAAACATTTAATGTGATACAGAATCGGTTTATACCCCTGAGGGGCAAGAACTCTACTTGCCAAAAAAAACAGCCATGGACAACTAAAGAGGTAAGGGACAGTATAAGACATAAGGAAAGGGCATACAAAAAGGCAAAAAATGGCACAGATCCTGACGAATGGGAAAGATACAAAGATCAACAAAGGGTCACAAAACAGATAGTAAGAGCTACAAAAAGAGATTACGAAAAGAAACTTGCAAGGGATATCAAAACCTATAAGAAGAACTTTTATAGTTACATTAGGAAAAAAGAGGGTGGTCAGGAGCAGTGTTGGCCCCTTAAAAACTGAAAGTGGGGATATTGTCATTGACAATGGGGAAATGGCAGACATGTTGAATAATTACTTTGCGTCAGTATTTACAGTAGAAAAAGAGGATAGCACGCCGGAAATCCCAAGAAAACTAATATTGAATCGGGGACAGGGACTCGATAAAATTAACATAAGTAAAGCAACAGTAATGAAGAAAATAATAGCACTAAAGAGTGACAAATCCCCAGGACCAGATGGTTTCCATCCCAGGGTTTTAAAGGAAGTAGGTAAGTACATTTCAGATGCCCTAACTATAATCTTTCAAAGTTCTCTAGATTCAGGAACTGTCCCTCCAGATTGGAAAACTGCACATGTCACTCCGCTTTTTAAGAAAGGAGAGAGAAGGAAACCAGGGAATTATAGACCAGTTAGCCTAACATCTGTTGTGGGGAAATTGCTGGAGTCTATAATTAAGGATAGGGTGACTGAACACCTTGAGAATTTTCAGTTAATCAGAGAGTGCCAGCATGGATTTGTGAAAGGTAGGTTGTGTCTGACAAACCTGATTGAATTTTTTGAAGAGGTGACTAAAGTGGTGGACAGGGAAATGTCAATGGATGTTATTTATATGGACTTCCAGAAGGCATTTGATAAGGTCCCACATAAGAGACTGTTAGCTAAGATAGAAGCCCATGGAATCGAGGGAAAAGTACGGACTTGGTTAGGAAGTTGGCTGAGCGAAAGGCGACAGAGAGTAGGGATAATGGGTAGGTACTCACATTGGCAGGATGTGACTAGTGGTGTTCTGCAGGGATCTGTCTTGGGGCCTCAATTATTCACAATATTTATTAATGACTTAGATGAAGGCATAGAAAGTCTCATATCTAAGTTTGCCGATGACACAAAGATTGGCGGCATTGTAAGCAGTGTAGATGAAAACATAAAATTACAAAACGATATTGATAGATTAGGTGAATGGGCAAAACTGTGGCAAATGGAATTCAATGTAGACAAATGTGAGGTCATCCACTTTTGATCAAAAAAGGATAGAACAGGCTACTTTCTAAATGGTAAACAGTTAAAAACAGTGGATGTCCAAAGGGACTTAGGGGTTCAGGTACATAGATCATTGAAGTGTCATGAACAGGTGCAGAAAATAATCAAGAAGGCTAATGGAATGCTGGCCTTTATATCTCGAGGACTGGAATACAAGGGGGCAGAAGTTATGCTGCAGCTATACAAAACCCTGGTTCTACCACACCTGGAGTACTGTGAGCAGTTTTGGGCACCGCACCTTCGGAAGGACATATTGGCCTTGGAGGGAGTGCAGCGTAGGTTTACTAGAATGATACCCGGACTTCAATGGTTAAGTTACGAGGAGAGATTACACAAATTGGGGTTGTATTCTCTGGAGTTTTGAAGGTTAAGGGGTGATCTGATCGAAGTTTATAAGATATTAAGGGGAACAGATAGGGTGGATAGAGAGAAACTATTTCCGCTAGTTGGGGATTCTAGAAGTAGGGGGCACAGTCTAAAAATTAGAGCCAAACCTTTCAGGAGTGAGATTAGAAAACATTTCTACACACAAAACTCTCTTCCGCAAACAGCAATTGATGCTAGCTCAATTGCTAAATTTAAATCTGAGATAGATAGCTTTTTGGCAACCAACCGTGTCAAGGCATATGGGCCAAAGGCAGGTATATGGAGTTAGATCACAGATCAGCCATGATCTTATCAAATGGCGGAGCAGGCTCAAGGGGCTGAATGGCCTACTCCTGTTCCTATATTCCAATGTCCCTATGAGAAGGAGGAGAGGTTTAGGGAGGGAATTTGAGTTTCGGGCCTAGACATCTGAAGGCATGGCTGCCAATGGCGGGGAAAAGGAAGGTGCAGGAGGGAATCTCTGAGATACTGTCACAGGGACGGGAGCAACTCTCTGAGATAGTGTCACAGGTACATGTGGGAATGTCTGCGATGGAGGGAAGGCTAGCCTCCATTGAGCTTCAAGCACGGTTCACAAATGAGTCCATTCAGGCCCTGACAGCGGCCATTCGGACTCAGGGTGAACAACATTCTGCCACCTTAAACAGACAGACAGAAACTTTGCAACTGGGCTTCCAAAGCATCATACATGTCCTCCAAACTGTTCTCCAGCAGGGTGGTAGGAGTGATGTGGGCCTGGTTCAGGAGAAGGATGATGGCAAAAGGGGACGTGGAAGTGGGGGCGCCACTCAAAGCGCTCCCACGTCTCACCCGTTGCCCCCCTCTCAACCAGTACCCGCAATGCTACCTCCCCTCCAGGTGGCCGAGTCTGCCCCTGCACAGGTGCAGGTGGAGCAGTCTTGGAACGGGCCCTCACGGGCTCCAAAACTCAGAGTGCGTAGGCCCAAAGCATCTAATTAGTCAGGGCATGAACAAGAGCAACCTGCCACGACCTCTGCTGCAGCCACAGGGGATGCACCACGTAGAAGTAGTCGGAATAGTAAGGCGAAGGTTTTGTGAGCATGAAGGGGATGCACAAGGGTGTTTGACAGACAGTCATGTTTTTCATTTACATTTGCTTTTTGTTAAAGTGACATTAAATGTTATGATTGTCACCACTACTGCCACATCTTGCCCATTCTTGACTGACTTTTGTGATAGGGCCTTTTCATGAGGTTCACCATGAACGGCGACACTTGATGCCACCCATTGAGTCACTCGACAGTAGGTGTATGTGTAGTTGCGGGACTGTTTTGTGCAATGGGTGGGGGGGCTGGCGTTGGCGCTGCTCTATCCAGCCGGTGTGAGGACTGGACTCTTCACACTTTCTGATGTTAGGAGAACCCGTTCACATATCAGTGACTCCCTAGCCTCACGAGCAGCCAGGTGAGCCACTGTTCTGCCCATGGGTTCCTCCTCCTCCTCTTCCTCCTTCTCCCCTTCCACCTCCTCCTCAACTTGGGTGGCAGATATGGATGGGGCCTTCTCAAGTGGCACCCCTCTCTGTTGTGCCATGTTGTGTAGGGCACAACACACTACTATAATGCGTCCCACTCTGTCTGGTGTGTATTGAAGCGCTCCCCCAGAATGATCAAGGCGCCTGAAGCGCATCTTGAGCAGTCCTATAACATGCTCATTTGTAGACCTGTTAGCGATGTGGCTGTCGTTATATCGACTCTGTTGCTCGGTGGTGGGGTTCCTCAGAGGTGTCATGAGCCATGGGTGCAGGTGGTATCCCTTGCCCCGAGGAGCCAGCCCTTAGGGGTGTTCGGTGCTTGGAAGAGGGGCGGGATGTTGGATTCCCTCAGGATGAATGAATCGTGACAGCTGCCAGGGAATCTCGCGCACACGTGAAGGAATCTTTTGTGGTGGTCACAAAAAAGCTGAGTGTTGATGGAGTGATAGCCCTTCCTTTTGATGAACAGTCCTGGCTCGTGTGGAGGTGCTCGTATTGCTATATGGGTGTAATCGATTACACCCTGCACTCATGGGAAGCCAGCCACAGCGTGGAATCCCACTGCCCTCTCCGTCTGGCTGAGGTCATCCATGGGGAAGTTGACATACTGCAAAGCTCTGCGAAACAAGCTGTCGTTGACCTGCCTTATGCACTTGTGTGCAGACGACTGAGAGACCCCTGCGATGTCCCTGGTGGCACCCTGGAACGATCTGGAGGCAAAGAAGTTGAGGGCAGTGGTGATTTTGACAGCGACAGGTAAGGAGATGTTGCTCGGCCCAGCCGGGAGCAGCTCGGCATGAAGGAGGCTGCAGATGTCTGCGACTACCTGGCGACTCACTCTGAGCCTCCGTATGCACTGCTCCTCAGAGAGGTCCAGGAAGCTGAGCCTCGGTCTGTAGACCCTGTGGCAAGTGTAGTGCCTCCTGCGGCATCTCTCTCTCTGTTGTTGCCCTCTGTGCTCTTGTGCAGGTGCTTGTGGTGCAGCACTGTGTTGTGGAGCTCCAAGTGACGGAAGTGCATGCCGTGCCTGGCGAGGCTGGTGATGTTGCTCGTCCTCGGATGTAGTGGTGAATGCAGCCATGTTGCCCCCCATCCTGATGATGTAAGTTTGAGGGGGCCCAAAAAGTTGTTAATTATGTGTGAACAGAAGAATTGTGAGTGGAAAGGAAGAATTGTGAGTGGAAAGTAAGAATTTTCAGTGAAAACACAAAGATCGCGCAGCCAAAAGTTTGTGTGAAAGAACTGAGTGCTCTGCAGCAAGATCTCACCTTTTCTCCACATCTGTCAAACAAGCATTTGAATGTGCAACTGGCTGCTGGCTGAAACACGTCTGGCAGAACATGGAGTGTTTCCCACAACATAGGAAACACGCTGAGGATGTTTCAAAATTGGACCCCGCCTTAATGTGGAAAAAATTAAGTACTTTAAGTATCTAAATAGGTCTCTTAACTATCATGTCGCCGGCTTTAATTGCTGGTGGGACTTCCACATTCGAGAGGCGCGCGCACACCCAGACGTGTCAAAGGGGAACCCGGAAGTCTCGGGATTTCCGTGATTGTCGGAGCCCCCTCGCCCCCAATGCACCCGCTATTTCCTTCCAAAATCGACCCCCATGTGTTCGAACGATGGGTTGTAAAAGGCCCCTTTACTGTCTCTGTTTATGGCTTTTCTTGTGGAGTTGGCCCCTTACATTTCTATGCCCAAACATTCTTAATTGTCCTTACGTCTCCAATTTTGATTGCTTCATTGGCTTTAAATCCATTCTTTATACCATTTGACCCTATGCTGGTGCAATACTATTTGATGTTTTACAAATCCCACTTCTTTTGAACAGATCACCAGATAGGAATGAGAGGCCCATGCTTTTTTTCACACCTATCATTGCTTTCCTGATCCAAAGCCTTTGATGTATGTCCCTGTTGCCTTTTCGTGCGTTACCCACTGCTGCGTTTGTGCTTCCAAAAGCCTGTGTTTTGAAAGCCTGACAACACTTTAAGTTCAATATTATCCATCTAGCTTATTTATTTAATAATCTTGATATCTATCCACAGTACAATGTCTTCGATCCCGAAACTCAGACTTCTCCAATGCCATCAGCGTCAGTGAGGGAGAAACAGGATTAGCGAGAACACAGTTTACCACATTACTGTGTTTGCAGCTTTTCAAATGTCTTTGTTTAAAAGAAGCACAATTAACCTTTTCCTTCATATCTCTTTGGTTAAAGGGGTTTTGAACCCTACATTCCCTCCTCAAGTGGGTCTGTTGAATCCTTTGACTGATCCACTTCATAATCTGATCATTTTCCTTGGTTATTAGGTTTTTATCATTGATTCCCATTTAGGACGGGTTTGCTATTACATATGCAAAAAGAATATTTCTTTTCCATTTTACCTGATTAAATGTCGCATTACACATAAGCAAATTATCATAATAAACACTAGTATACATTGCGTACATATCAAAATCATACCAATCATTCAAACCCATAGGTGTTGTCCAACATTATATACTGTCTCCATTCATGAGCACCTGGCATGTTTATCACTTTTTCTACATTCTCATTGTCTTGCTGCATTTTTACAAGGTGCTTCTGTGATGTTTTATAATGGATTTAAAACTCAAGGATAATGGGGGTATTGGATGTTCAAACTGGACCATGGCTTTCAGGGCCTTATGCTGCATTGATATATTAACTTGAATCGTGGTGAAACCGTGGGTTACCGCGGGTATCAGCACGATAGGACCTGTCTTGGTCAATCCCATCCGAACAAAACAAATGTTAGGGATTCTATTGGGCATACTTGGTTGCCATGCTCATATGTGAATTTTGTGGTAGTCACACAATATTCCCCACGTCCGAGAAAGACAATTTTCAACTGGTGAGCATCCCATGTCTGCAGTTGCACTGTACACATGGGAGACTGGCCATCCAGGGTAAAACTACAGGCAAGTATGCCTGGGGTTGTGATTTCACACCTTCATATCACACCAGGATCCTCAGATAATGAAGCAGTCCGTGCCCGCATGCAGCAAGAACAGGACATCATCCAGGCTTGGGCTGATAAGTGGCAAGTAACATTCGCACCAGACAAGTGCCAGGCAATGACCATCTCCAACAAGAGAGAGTCTAACCACCTCCCCTTGACATTCAAGTGCATTACCATCGCTGAATCCCCCACCGTCAACATCCTGGGGGTCAACATTGACCAGAAACTTAACTGGACCAGCCACATAAATACTGTGGCTACAAGAACAGGTCAGAGGCTGGGTGTTGTGCTGTGAGAGAATCACCTCCTGACTCACCAAAGCCTTTCCACGATCTAAAAGGCACAAGTCAGGAGGGTGATTTTTTTTTATTATTCGTTCTTGGGATGTGGGCTTCGCTGGCGAGGCCAGCATTTATTGCCCATCCATAATTGCCCTTGAGAAGGTGGTGGTGAGACGCCTTCTTGAACCACTGTAGTCCGTGTGGTGAAGGTTCTCCCACAGTGCTGTTAGGAAGGGAGTTCCAGGATTTTGACCCAGCGACGATGAAGGAACGGCGATATATTTCCAAGTTGGGATGGTGTGTGACTTGGAGGGGAACGTGCAGGTGGTGTTGTTCCCATGTGCCTGCTGCTCTTGTCCTTCTAGGTGGTAGAGGTCGCGGGTTTGGGAGGTGCTGTCGAAGAAGCCTTGGAGAGTTGCTGCAGTGCATCCTGTGGATGGTACACACTGCAGCCATGGTGCGCCAGTGGTGAAGGGAGTGAATGTTTAGGGTAGTGATGGGTGCCAGTCAAGTGGGCTGCTTTGTCCTGGATGGTGTCGAGCTTCTTGAGTGTTGTTGGAGCTGCACTCATCCAGGAAGGCCTGGCAAAAGGTGGCAGAGGAGGTCACCTGCACCACCAACATATCGCCCACCTGTTTACAGTGCAGGAGGCGCTGCAATGACCTAAGTAGGTCAGCCAAAGTGAGTACACTTACTCATTCCCCTACACTCCGTCTGCCACATCACCGCCCCCACCCCACATCTCCTTCTGCACTGCCAACACTACTCTGTCACATCACCCCTCACACCCACTCAAACCTCATCCTCATCTTACCTGCACTTACTCACCTCGCCAGTACTCATCCCGCCACTACCACTCAACCCAATCCTCATACAATCTCATGGCTCTATCTCATACTCACCCTCTCATGCATCTCTTTCACAGTCAGCCTCACTCAACCTGCCACTACCTGTGCTGCAGCCACAGGGCATGCATCACATATGTGCAGTAGGAAGCCTAAGACAAACGTGTCGTGAGCATGAAGGGGATGCACAAGGGTGTTTGAGGGTTTGTCATGGTTTTTACTTATATTGAATTTCTGACTAACTCACATTACATATTATATTGGCACCACTACTGCCATGCCTTTGCGAATCTTGTCTGGTTTGTGCAATAATGCCCTTTCCTGGGGATCACAATGAAGACCCACAATTGTGTCACTGCAGAGTGGGTGTAGGTGTATTTGCAGGGTTCTTTTGTGCAGACGACTGAGAGACGTCGGCGATGTCCCCGGTGGCACCCTGGAAGGATGCGGAGGAGAAGTTGTTGAGGGCAGTGGTGACTTTGACAGCGACAGGTAAGAAGATGGTGCTCGGGCCAACCGGGAGCAGCTCGGCATGAAGGAAGCTGCAGATGTCCACGACTACATGTCGAGTGACTCTGAGCCTCCGTCTGCACTGCTGCTCAGAGAGGTCCAGGAAGCTGAGCCTCGGTCTGTGGACCCAGTGGCGAGGGTAGTGCCCCCTGCGACGCATCTCTCTCTGCGGTTGCCCTCCCTCCTGCTGTGCAGGTGGATGTGTCACAGCACTGTGTTGTGGAGCTCCACGTGTCAGAGTTGAACGGCGTGGCTGGCGAGGCTGGTGATGCTGTTCGCCCTCTGAGGAGGTCATGACTGCAGCTACAGCGGCTCCCATCCGGAAGATGTACATTTGAGGGGGTCCGCAAGGTAGGTAAATGTGTCTGGACCCCGGGGTAAGTGTGCAAGTTGGTGAATTTTATTGTCAGGAGGAGGGTGGTGGAGGCCAAACTTTGTCCCAAGTGACAGAGTGGCCTCCTGCAACGAGTGAGGGTCTCTCCCCCCCACCTGTCAAATGGACCTTTGCAGCTGCCACAGGCTGACAGCTGCAGCACGTCCATTTCAACTGGGAGTGTTTCCCCCAGTATGGGAAACAGTCCCAGTTGTCTCTAAAATCCCACCCCTCCTCACATAATCCCTTAATCAGGTCTGTTAATGACCTGAAATAGCGAGATAGATATTGTCAAGGCTTTAATTGCCTGCGGGAGTCCCACATGCGGGGGCTGCGCGCGCACGTGGGCGTGTCAGTGGGGAACCCGGAAGTGGGCGGGTTGGAGCCGGGCTCCAGACCCGCTCCGGGATTCCCCGATTTTCGGAGCCCCCCCGCCAGGAACGCACCCGATAGCGGGTGCTAAAATAGAGCCCATTGTATATGGTGCAGGCAAGTATGCAGCTTTTCTTCACAATATGACAATTGGAGAGATGTATGGCTTTGGTATTAGTTGAAATAATCTTCAAGTTGAGTCCTGATGCATCAGTAATACAAACAACTTTTGTCTCTCAAAAGTAGCAAGGAAGCAATTTTGTTATACATAGAAATTAAATATAAATCAAGAAGTAACAGGCCATGTGTTACACTGGAATGTTAATCAACAACAAGCCTAAAGGATAGTCCAGGTGTAAATGAATGGTGCACGGGCACAATGCCAAAGAACAACAGGAAGATTCCTTTCCACAGCTTGTTATAACTGCTACTGCAGCTCTTGTTTTTACAAGTATGTTGGTTAATGTACATGATGACAAAGTACACACACCTATTGATTTCAGCACTTTTACTAATGAACTCAACTCCTCGTTGGGACCTGTACAATGTACTTTTACCGTCACTTCCAGCAACACTGCGTCTGCATGCAGAACCTGTGCATATAAGAGGTTAATTTTCCAAGGAAACATTGGCATCAAGGAACCTTGCAGGCAGTCTACATGGGGGCAATGTGACAATGTGGGCTAACAGCAGACAAAGTTCTTCCCATCAATGTGTCCTCAGAAAATCCCCCCCCCCATAAAGTCTATACTTCTTTCCTTATGTGCTAACCTCAGTTTTCCTGTACTCTGGATTGTTCCTACAATTATATCACAAGTCCAATAGTATGTGGCCAGTGTGTAAAATCACTAAAGCAACGATATATGTTTTCCCCCCAAATTTCTTCCCTTATTGCCTCTTCTTCTGGAAACTTGCCCATGCATATGAGGGTAGATGCAGTGATCCTATACTGCCAGTGGAGCGAAGGATTGAAGAGAGCATGGGTCAGCGAATCAGAGTTGCAGCCCTACCTCCAAACTGACTCACCAATTGGAAGTGCAGGATCACTGAAATTATCCTAGAAAGAAAGAAAGAAAGAACTTGCATTTATATCACGCATTTCACGACCTCAGGATGTCCCAAAGTGCTTTACAACCAATGAAGTATTTTTGAAGTATTGTAACGTAGGAAATGCGGCAGCCAATTTGCGCACAGCAAGATCCCACAAACAGCAATGTGATAATGACCAAATAATCTGTTTTAGTGTTTTTGGTTGAGGGATAAATATTGGCCAGGACTACACAGAGTTCCATAGGGCCTATCAGGTTGCCAGTACTTTGTCCAAATAACCAGTTTTTATGTGTAAGTTCAGATGGTGTCAGCAGGTTATTAATTTGTGGGGGCTTCAGAGCTAAGCCCAATCTCATTTCCATCCAACTTCCATAGAAGTGAACTTTCCACTGGTTTCATCATTTAGTACTGAAGAGTAAGACTCCTGGCCAATTGTAGCACTCAGACTGATCCTCTGAGATCAACTAACTCAGCACAGAGCAATATTTAACCTGGGACCTTCCTTCAAGGTCTGTATGATCACAGAGCACACGATGCATTGTATGAGCTATTTGTTCAGGGTTTACTTGTTGATCAACTTGGAACCTGAATGTCAGTCATGCAGCTGATGAGAGGATGAACTACACCTGCTATTTTGTTCATTGACATGGATGAGCAAAGAAATTGGAACTCATTCATAGAGCAAATGAAGATTTGCTTTATTTACATTTGAGGGAGGTGGTGGGATTGGGGTGGGGGGGTGCGGTGGAGCGGGCGGGGTGTAGTGAGATACTTTTTGGAACCTTTCCTTGGGTGGCTAAATGGGCTGTGTAGAGACCTTGGGGTCTATTTTAACTTTTGGGCGATCAACCGGTGGATTGCGCTGGTCGACCGCCCATTCTGGTGGTAAAGAGGCCTCCGTCATTGTGAGGCCTTAGCCTCATTTCAAATTGGCAAGTGAGCTGCGGGGGTGTCACACAGGCTCCCCTGCGTAGCTCAAGATCGGGCCAGGGTGGCCGGCAGCAAAGTAGGTTGCCGAGGGAGGTGGTCGCGATCTCGGAGGGTGGTGGTCCCGGAGAGGCAGGGGCCCAGATTATATTTTTGTCAGCTCCGGGAGAGCACTTCTGCCCCTCCGTGACCCACAAAAATAATTTGACGCGGGCTTTTTCGGTTTCACTGTCCAATAGAACATTTACGTCATAGGACCCGATTTCCATATTAAAAGGCGGGTGCTTTGAGCAACCAGCAGTAAGCTCCTTTCAAAAATGGAGCCGGCTACATTGCCTGTGGTAATGGGGCGTTGAAGCTACCGACCCCATTTTGAGGCCATTACCACCTCATTAACGCCAGGCGAAGGGAATCCAAATCGACTCCCTTGATAGAGTAAACTGTACATTGTTTGTGGAAGAAATGGGCATGAAGCACTAAATAGTCATTCCTTGTTCCATTTTTATTATGATCTCAAGAAATAGATGGCGGGGAGTAGGGGGGCAGTGGGAAACAGGGTCTGACTTACACTCAATACCCAGATTAACACATGAAAAGTGGCCAATTGGATGGGTACGTGAGGCTTCTCACCAACTGTGGAACTGTATCCCATTAAGCCTTACCTTCAAGGGAGAAGTAAAGTAGACAACTGAGGACAAAACAAAAAAGTCGAAATCCCTGTCACAAACTAAGTGAAGGACGAGACAATTAAATAAAATAAAAACTTCTGCACTGCAGACCACTTACATTGGCATTACATTTCTACTTTGTTACCCAACAGTATAGGCATATAGGTATAGACCGGCATTTTGTGCATGCACAGTTTATTTGTTATTTTACTCCTGTCCCTAAGACTCTGGCAGAGATCCAGACGGCACTATACTGGTAACTGCATTCTCATGCTACCAGTACAGAGAGAAGACTTAAGAGCACCTCAGCCAGTCCGTGGCTATGTTTCTCAACCACTAGTTTCACCCTCATGCTTGCAAAAGTCTCCCGCACTTTTAGAACGGTTGAATCATCATGAGGGAGAAAACTGTAAAATTACAGGGTGCCTTCAAAATAACCCAATATTGAAAATTAGGCGGAAGATTCACTGCGTATGGAGCACAGGTGTTTACAGAAGTATGTAATGAATTAATAATTAATATAACACACACGGCTTCTGAATCTATCCCCTCCCAGAACAAAAATAAACGGCTTTCAAAATATTTTGTCATGAGGTTAGTCATCTTTTGAAATAAGTCTGTTCAAGTACCTCACCTTGTTGATTTGGATGTTGTTATATTGTACAGTGTTTCAACCAAGCGCAGTGGCCTGGATATTCTTCTGCTATCCTACCCCAAATCAGGTGGGATAGCAGTGGAAGTAGCTAGGAAAATCAGGTGACTTTCCTGTTACTCTGCTCCTAAAAGGAAAATCCAGCCCAGTCTATTTGTCCATGTTGTTCTGTCTGTCTGTCTCTTTCACTTCTCTGTCACTTCTGGTACCTCCCATCCCATTCGCAATGCACTTTTTAAACAGTATATATTTTTGTGTTTGACAAGGTGAGGGGTGGTAGTGCTTGGAATGAAATACATTGCATTGCAGGCAACTGGTCAGAACATCAAGCATTCCCAAGATAGGCACATCAGTTAGATGTAGAATAAACCTCAATCTATTATGCCCAAACAACGTGCCTTAGATCCAAGCCGAAAAGAGTGCCCCCAACTGCAACAAATTCATTTCAATCTATTGAGTGACTTCTCTGAGCCAGATTGTTAATTTAGTACCAGTTAACACAAGGTTGTGTTGTGAGCCCTGCCGACTACAAACTGGGCTGCGTCTCCTCATTTCCCATAGACTATTTGCATTCCATGAGTCTAGACTGGATTTCAACCCAGAACCTTGAGTGAAAAGGCCCATATCTAGCTCACTACTTCAGCTGCTTCCTCCTCACTGTCTACTTTGATTGAAATAGTGTGTGGATCATTATGTGCGTCCCTTCAACCTCCAATAGCATTAAAGAAAGGAATAACTTGCATTTATTTGGTTCTTTTCACATCATCACATTCACATAGAAGCCTTACAGAGCCAATGATGTACTTTTGAAATGTAAGGAAACTCTCTCAACAGCCAGTAGGAGGCACCCACATGTGATCGGGAGTGAAATCATCGTTAACTTCCTCTCTTTTGTGTTTGCTATCTCTTTTGTTTCGGTGCTGTTTATAAGTGACCAAAGCAATATCAGAAATTTACCATCTAGGGGAACCTCAAATGAAAATATCCACTAAAATTGGTCTTGAAATTTAGGTTTGACCATCCAGATTTCATTTTTGGTATCCCATTCTTATTTTCATATAATAATCTAAGCTGATACTCCAGTGTAGTACCGAGGGAGTGCTGCATTATCGGAGGTGCCGTTTTTCACTTGAGACGTTAAACCGAGACCCCGTCAGCCCTCTCAGGTGGATGTAAAAGATCCTGCGGCACTATTTTGAAGAAGAGAGGGGTGTTCTCCGCAGTGTCCTGGCCAACAGTTATCCCACAACAACCATCACGAAAAACAGATGATCTGGTCATTATCACATTGCTGTTTGTGGGAGCTTGCTGTGTGCAAATTGGCTGCCACATTACGTACATTACAACAGTCACTAAACTTCAAAAAGTAATCCATTGGCTGTAAAGCGCTTTGGAACATTCTGTGGCAATGAAAGGTGCTATATAAATGCAAGTTCTTCTTTTTTCATATTATTTACATAAAGAAAGTTATACTGACATGAACATAATATTGAGCCCATAAAATTGTAAGTAACCTCTTAAAGTTAGAGTGCACTTTGAAAACCATTTTAAAAAACCCTCTCCCCAAATTCAGCTTCATGCCAGTGTCCTACTGGTTTCAAATCAGCACAGAAACCTACTAATTTTGATCAGATGCAGTTCTGATTCTTTGGTTTCCATCATGTTGCACTTATGACACAGAGGTCATGGTATACCCATATGGCTAAACTCCATTTTATAGATCAGGATTTTTTTTTCCTGTTGTATGAAAGTTTGATTGAGTGCAGAAGCTGCACTGTGAAATGGCAATATGTGAAGTGAACTGTAGTAAAGAGAGAGAGGGATGACTGTTAGATGATAATGTAGATAACATATTAGCCTTCCACTACTGACTTCACTCAGGGGCTTTTTCACTCTCAACCGGACTTTGAAGTTGAGGGTACAACCCAACTTGATGCTCCCACTGGCAGAAGCTGTGACTGATGGCAGTAACTTCATTTTTTCACATGACAGTAGTTAAAAAAAACTATTAGCAATTTTTCAAGTATCCCTCATGTTCAAACACTAAACTGTAGACTATTCTGGATCCCTAACGGACAGAAGTGATGTCCAGAGAGAGAGCAACACATGGAGGTAGGTTAGCAGCACTGATGCCTGCTGGTTAATTTTCACCATTTTTGGGTGGCAGTGCAACTGGCAAAGAAAGTCTTGCATCTTGCCTATGTTTCTCAGAAACATCTCAAAATACTCCCCTAAAATGGATTAATTTGAACTGCAGTGATGTTGTTAGGAAGGCAAACTCAGCAGCCATTTTTGTGACAGTAAAATATAACAAGCATCAATGAGATGAATGGCCAGCTAATCTGGGTAGTGTTGATTGAGGGAAGAATGCTGGCTAAGAGAGTGGATGAATTCCCTGCTCTTCTTGGACTACTCCCTTAGAACCTTTGATGCCCACCTGAAACATGCAGATGGGAACTCGCACCTCTGACAATGCAACATTTCTTCAGTACTGCACTAGAATGTCGCCTTAAATAATATCCTTAAGTCATAGAGTGGGGCTTGAGCCCTCAACCTTCTAACTCAGAGGCAACAGCACTACCGACGGACTGAGAGATTAATCCACATAAAGTCTGGTGGCACTTTCATCAACAATTAAAAATATGTCTATGTAGCTTGAGGAACCATAATTGGTTCCATAATTGGAACCATAGCGATTAGAATGTGGAACTTGCTACCACAAGGAGTAGTTGAGGCGAATAGCATAGATGCATTTAAAGGGAAGCTAGACAAACACATGAGGGAGAAAGGAATAGAAGGATATGTTGATAGGGTTAGATGAAGTAGAGCGGGAGGAGGCGGGTGTGGAGCATAAACTGTTGGGCCAGTTGGGCCGAATGGCCTGTTTCTGTGCTATTCATTCTATGTAATTCTATGTAAGAGTTATGGCCTGGAGTTCCATCCTCAGTAATGCCAGACTTCCATGGATGGAAAAAAAATGCAACCACATTATACTTTTCTCCCCACAGAACACAGTCATCCACTTCATAGGATGAATTGTGGCACTTGCGTGTAATCACTGTCCATGATTCTCCCAGTGACACATGAAGAAACTGCCGTGGCGCATAATGTTTAGAGGTGTACACAAGCACACCTAAATTAGTCAAACCACCCTAACGGAGAAAAATGTTTATTTCTGAGCAATATTTTCAGTGGGAAAAGAACGAAAGAAGAGCAGGGGAATTCTCCCCACTGTCCTGGCCAATATTTATCAATTAACCAACATTCCTAAAGCAGATTATCTGGTCATTATCACACTGCTGTTTGTGGGACTTTGTGTGTGCAAATTGGCTGCTGCATTCCCTACCTTATAACAGTGGCGACACCATCCAGGACAAAGCAGCCCGCTTGATTGGCACCCCATCCACCACCCTAAACATTCACTCCCTCCACCATCGCGTACCATGGCTGCAGTGTGCACCATCTACAGGATGCACTGCAGCAACTCACCAAGGCTTCTTCCACAGCACCTCCCAAACCCACGACCTCTACCACCTAGAAGGGCAACGGCAGCAGGCGCATGGGAACAACACCACCTGCATGTTTCCCTCCAAGCTACACACCATCCTGACTTGGAAATATATCGCCGTTCCTTCATCGTCGCTGGGTCAAAATCCTGGAACTACCTAACTAACAGCACTGTGGGAGAATCTTCACCAACGGACTGCACCAGTTCAAGAAGGCAGCTCACCACCATCTCAAGGGCAATTAAGGATGGGCAATAAATGCTGGCCTTACCAGCAACGCCCACATCCCATGAATGAATTTAAAAAAACTCCATTGGCTGTAAAGCGCTTTGGGACGTTCTGAGGTTGCGAAAGGCTCTATATAAATACAAGTCTTTCTGTCATTTCTTTTCACAGGGTATAAAGAGTGTTAAATCTACTCCTTCTCCAGTCTACAAGAAAATCACATTCTTAAGGTTTATGTCCCTTTGTTCACTAATTTTAGTGAAAAAGCAAATACTCACGTCTACGTTTGGCACTACAACTGGCGAACAGAGGAAAATCCAGTCCTTAGTTCTTCAACTGTTGCTGATGGAGTTAATTTTCTTAAAGGATAATTCACAGATCAAGACATTCATAGGTGTACCTAGCAACAGAAGAGAAAGAAAAGCAGAAATCTACCAAAATAGAATGAGATCAATCAGTGCCTATATTGCTTCAATGTAAACTCGGCAGGTGTATCTTTAAATGTTATCAGGTTAACAAGAACACATACTGTGGAAACATATATGCTGCTAATTTTACTAATGAACATCCATTACAGGAGGCTCAATAATCATTAAATTGCTGCAAGATTAGTTTTCATCTGTTATCATCATAGTATCATTGTAGGTACAGCACAGGAGGAGGCCATTCGGCCTACCGTGCCTGTGCTGGCTCTGTGAAAGAGCTATACAATTAATCCCATTTCCCTGCTCTTTCCCCATAGCCCTGTAAATTTTTTCCCTTCAAGTATTCATCCAATTCCCTTTTTAAAGTTACTATTGAATCTGCTTCCACCACCTTTTCGGGCAGGGCATTCCAGATTATTACAACTCGCTGCATATAAAAATATGTTTCCTCATGTTGCCACTGGCTCTTTTGCCAATCACCTTAAATCTGTGTCCTCTAGTTATCGACCCTTCTGCCACTGGAAACAATTTCTCCTTATTTACTTTGTCAAAACCGTTTATGATTTTGGACACCTCTATCAAATTTCTCCTTGACCTTCTCTGTTCTAAGGAAAACAATCCCAGCTGCTCCAGTCTCTCCACTGTAGTCCCTCATCCCTGGCACCATTCTAGTTAATCTCTTCTGCACCCTCTCAAAGGCCTTGGCTTCCTTCCTAAAGTGTGGTGTCCAGAATTGAACACAATACTCCAGCTGAGGTCTAACCAGTGTTTTATAAAGGTTTAGCATTCCTGCCACCTTCAAAGATTTGTGCACATGCACCCCAGGTCTCTCTGTTCCTGCACCCCCTTTAAAATTGTACCATTTAGTTTATATTGCCTCTCCTCGTTCTTCCTCCAAAATGCATCATTTCACCCTTCTCTGCATTAAATTGCATCTGCCATGTGTCTGCCCATTTCACCATTCTGTCTATGTCCTCCTGAAGTCTGTTACTATCCTCCACATTGTTTACTGCATTTCTGAGTTTCGTGTCAACTGCAAGCTTTCAAATTATACCCTCTACACCTAAGTTCAGGTCATTAATATATATCAAAAAGAGCAGTGGTCCTAATACTGACCCCCTTGGAACACCACTGTATACTTGCCTCCAGTCTGAAAAACAACCATTCACCACTACTCTCTCTGTTTTCTGTCCCCTGATCAATTTTGTATCCGTGCTGCCACTGTCCCTTTAATTCCATGGGCTTTAATTTTGCTAACAAGCCTATTATGTGGTACCTTATCAAATGCCTTTTGAAAGTCTATATGCACAACATCAACGGTACTACCCTCATCAACCCTCTCCGTTATTTCATCAAAGAACTCAATCAAGTTAGTCAAACACGATTTTCCTTTAACAAATCCTTGCTGATTTTCATTTATTAGCCCATATTTTTCCGAGTGCCAATTAATTTTGTCCCGGATTAGTGTCTCTAAAAGCTTCCCTACCACCAACGTTAGACTAGCTGGCCTGTAATTGTCGGGCTTATCCCTCTGCTGAGGCTCTGGAAAAGGTTCAGAGGAGGACCATTAGATTGATACCTAGTTTAAAGGCCCCTACCTACCATGAGAGGCTTAGAGAGCTTGAAATTTTTACTCTGGAAAAGTGCAGACTACAAAAACAGATTTGATTTAGGTGCCTAAAATAATTAAAGGATTAGATTCCGTCCATACGAATAGGCTATTTGAAATAGATACATTAGGGAAGCATAGAACTAGTTAGATGTCAGGAGATATTTCTTTTCACAGAGAGTTGTCAAACTATGGAACAAGTTGTTGGTTCGTGTCATGAGTGTAGATTCACTGCAAATATTCAAAGGGGAGCTGGACATGTTCCTAACTGTGGCTGATATCACAGTGTATCAAAGGTAGGTGCACTAGTTGGGGAATGTGTTTCCCAGTCACCTTCGGGGGTTGGAGAGGAATTTACCAGAGTGTTTTTTACTCTTAAATTGGTTTTTATCTCTGTTTTTTTTTTGCCTCTCCTAGGAGATTGTGTGGCTGGCTGGTGGGGCTCGTGGTGTGTCCATAATATGGGACAGGCTTGATAGATCAGCTGGTCTTTTCTTGTCTGTTGTTTTTGTGTGCTCGTAAATCATGGTGATACATCCATGTGTACCACCTCTGTTCGAATGAAAATAAAACATCATGGTGCTGAAAATCTGCATGGGCAACATCTTCCATGCAAGTGCTAGGTTGTGCCCTCAGGAACCTTCGCTGCTAACCCTGCCTTAGTATTTGGGTGACTACATCTGGTGTACTGTGTTCAGTTCTGGGCATCGTGCCTTACGAAGGATATATTGGCTTTGGCGGGAGTGCAGTGTAGATTTGCTAGAATGATACCCGGACTCCAAGATATAAATTACAAGGAGAGATTACACAAACTAGAGATTTAGAAGATTAAGGGGTGATTTGATCAAAGTTTTCAAGATATTAAGGGGAACTGATAGGGTAGATAGAGAGAAACTATTTCCACTGGTTGGGGAGTCTAGGACTAGGGGACATAGCCTGAAAATTAAAGCCAGGACTTTCAGGAGTGAAGTTAGGAAACACTTCTACACGCAAAGGGTGGTAGAAGTTTGGAAATCTCTTTCGCAAACGGCAATTGATGCTAGCTCAATTATTAATTTTATATCTGAGATTGATAGATTTTTGTTAACCAAAGATATTAAGGGATATGGGACTAAGGCAGGTATAAGGAGTTAAGTCACGGATCAGCCATGATCTCATTGAATGGCAGAACAGGCTTGAGGGGCTGAATGGCCTACTCCTGTTCCTATGTTCTTAAGGGTGAGGTTTCCTCTTTCACACATTTCCAGTGTGTGCCCGCACCACTGAGGGTGCATCTCGGGCACTCCCCTAGACTGCAAAATGCGGCGAAGGCTGCCTACTCCGGGGGCGGGAGAGGAGGGTAAATATTCTGCAAAGTTGGCCTTTTATAAGGGGGCTGAAAAGCTAACTGAGAGAAAAAGAAGGTCTTCAGGAATCCAAACCCTACGCAGAAATTGGCAGTTCTCCTTCTACTGGGTACCAGCTGCTGCTTTTCTGCCAGGCCGGGTACAGAGGATTGCCCACCCCTTTTTACCTATGCCCTTTCTGGTGGAGGTGATTTTGTTTGGGACAGAACTTCTGACCCAAACAAGGCCTGGCAGAAACCGGTGGTGAAGGCCAGCACACGGTATATCTGAGTCTTTGCCTAATTCTGACCTCAATGCCAAACCCCTCTGCCTCCACCCCCCACCCCCACCCCACCAGATTTACAGTGGCAGTGCACTGGAAGACAAGATGAAATGGGGGACCATGATTTTAAAAAAATTATTACATTAATTGATCAAATAAAGAAATGTTGATATTGATACCTTATGAAAAATTTTATTGAAAATATTACTGCTATAAGAACGTAGGCACAAGCAAAATAAGCAGCATGTCATTTAATGTTAATTTTAGTATTTTACAAAATTCTCTGTATTGCTAGCATAGAATATTTGGATTTGATTTGACTCTGTCCTCAGTTCTACATTATATGAGCTAAACTCTAAATTTCTCTTTTTTATATGCAAGTACAATTCCTCCAGTTTGAACAGCGTTATCGCTTAAATCTTACTTCTTCTTTTGAAAATTCCATTTCATCCAGTTCCCTTATGATATTGATCATGGATTGTGGCATCAAAACCCAGAGGGTTTTTTTTTTATTCGTTCATGGGATGTGGGCGTCGCTGGCGAGGCCGGCATTTATTGCCCATCCCTAATTGCCCTTGAGAAGGTGGTGGTGAGCCGCCTTCTTGAACTGTTGCAGTCTGTGTGGTGAAGGTTCTCCCACAGTGCTGTTAGGAAGGGAGTTCCAGGATTTCGACCCAGCGACGATGAAGGAACGGCGATATATTTCCAAGTCGGGATGGTGTGTGACTTGGAGGGGAACGTGCAGGTGGTGTTGTTCCCGTGTACATCATTTTGTTAATGTATGTGCAGCATTTTAACTGAATTCAAGTCTGCGCATGTAAAGATCCTTGTGTAATGAAATCATGCACTCTCGGTGGTTATACTTCGTTCCAGAAGTTCATCATTTGAGTAAAAAAAGAAAGAATAAGTCTTGTAAGCCTAATATGTGGAATTTTAGTATTTATAACAATGGGTTATTTTTGGGACTGTCCCTCAGTTTTATTAAACTTGTGAGGAAAAATTATTTTGTGCTGTTCTTAAATAAGCTAAATTGTTAAAGAAGGAGCTGGACCTGAGGCGTGGGGGGAAGGGGAGGACGGGGTGAAGGGGTGGCGAGACATATCAAAGAATGGCCAACATTATTTCCTATTGTAGAGGGGGACAATAAGTGATCAATTTCAAGATGCAATGATAATAAAATACATAGAAATTATAATATGGAAAAAAGCTGTTCGGCCCAATCAGTCCATGTAGGTGTTTATCCACCACACGAGAAGTAATCCTAATCCCACATATCCATTTATTCACCTTTCCTCCAACCATCTATCCTTAAAAGTCTCTGCTTTAATAGCGTACTGCCTCTGTAAAAAAAGTCTCTCCTGTTCTCTAGGTCCTAGGTCTCTTGCATTTAATCTTATATCTAGTCCCCTCAATCACTGGAAACAGTCTATTTCTATCTACTCTGTTCAATTATTTCATGATCTTAAGTACCTGTATCAAATCACCCCATAATCTCCTCTGTTCTAACAAAAACAGTCCCAATTTTTCTTCATATTTGTATTTCCTCATACCAAGCAGCATCCGAGTGATTCTGCGCTGCACATTCTCCATTGCCTCGACCTCCTTCCTGTAGTGTGGAGCCCAAAACTGAACACAATGCTTCAGTTGTGGTCTTACTCAGGTTTTATACAGATTCACCATTACATCTTGATTTTTATATTCTATATTTCTTGCCATCAAATCCAGTTTGATCCACTTGAGGTGCCGCTTTTAATATGAACCTGAACCACCATATCCCACTGCTCTTCCACATCACCTAGCTTCCCCTCATTCAAATTTTAATTATTACCTTTTATTTTTTTACCATGTTGTACCACCTCACATTTACTGACATTGATTTCCATCGACCACTTTGTTTTCCATTCCACCATCTTATCAATATCACCTTGCAGCTCCCTTTGGTCCTCAGAATTATTTACTGTGAGACCGATATTCATAAAGAGCACACATCAGATAGGAGATGGATGGAGCAATTGGACCACCCACCTGATGCCTCCAGCAAGAGCTCCAAACCATTTTTGTGGTCGGACCTCATTTGAACGGGTTCAGCGAGTTGCCAGGGCTCAATGGAAATTGTCAGGCAGCTTGCCACTCAGGGAGGGGGGGGTTGAAAAATCCAGAGGCTCCTTCACTGAATTAAGTCATGAATGTACCACAAAAACCAGTGACACTGGGCTCTTTTTCTGGGGGGTTGACAGCGGTCCCTTTAAGGACCACTGGTCTATTAGTTAGGTCACTCTATATTGAGTACTAATGAATGGATCATGTGGGGCTCCTGATTCACTCATTGGTACCTGAAAATTGCGCCAGGGTCCCACAACCGGCATAAGACCCGGATTTAAATATTTAATAAGGCTCCCGTCCGTTTTGGGCAGGAGTGCTGGCCACCCATTTCGACGCCCGCTCGAAAATCGAGTCGGGCGGGCCATGTTCAGCCAATGGGCAGTAGTTTAAATAAAAATATTATAATGTGGCTCTTCACTCTTCACTTCCCTATTTAGCTGTTTAGCCTGCTCCCTTATCTCCCTTCCTGTTCAGATGTGGCCCATCTTAGCAGAAGAGCACCCATACGGAAGTGTGGTGGAAGCAGGTCCAATAATGATTTTCAAAAGGGAATTGGATAAATACTTGAAGGGGAAAAATTTGTAGGGCTATAGGGACAGGGCAGGGGAGTGGGACTAATTTGATAGCTTTTTCAAAGAGTCGGCACAGGCAAGATGGATCGAATGGCCTCCTTCTGTGCTGTATGATTCCACGATTCTATATTCCCCAGAAATGGTGTCATTGTCCCATAAAATGGAAACCTTCTTCATAGCACCATTCTTTTAGCCACGTGTTGAGTTCCCTAATTTTCCTATATTTCCCTATTTCAACTCATGGCTGGGGAAGCAATCCAGAGATTGCCAACCTTGAAATTCTGCTCCTATACCTGCTTCCTAATCCTAAAGTCATCTTGCAGGACTTCTGGCCTTTCCTTTCAAATACCATTGGTTCCTATGCGAATTACAATGTCTGGCTGTTCTCTGTCTCCTTCCATAATATTTTCTAGTCTTTCCGAACAGTCCCTTACCTTAGCACCTGGGAGGCAACATCTGGGACCGTTGGTCTGGACTGCAAAAGATAGCGACCACCTGTCCAGCTATCAAGTGTCCTATTGCAAGAATCAAACATGCATTCTGAATGGAGAGATCGTGATGAGTGTGATAGCATTTGTTATCTCTACACAGCACCATTTAGGTGATGCCCTGCTTTCCTTCTTGGTCCACCCAACACTTAGAGTAGATTAATTATTTTCATTGGATTTTTTGGGGAAAACTCAAATCACACCTCTTACAATTGAAACCAAGAATGAGAGATCATCATTCCTCTTGGAAATTCTTTGCACTTGGCTCGTGTCCCTATTTTCAAATCCTTCCCTGTTTTTCATTAGACAGCTATGACTGAATAAGTATATGGAAGTAATTGATGAAGGAGAGTCTAATATTTTTTCTGGAAAAAATCCATCTTGCTACAAGCTCAAAGGTTTTGCTTATTGCAGAGGGTGTGCAAGCAGCTGCCCTTTGTCTTCAGAAACAACAGTTTAATGGAACTGAACGTCATACTCAAACTAAAAGAGCCATTGTTCTGCCGGAGATGAAATCTGTGAAAACATTTAGAAAAATTATTGTTGCTAATTTTGTTTTGTCAAATCACATTCTTTCATTTCATTTATTTTCACTTGTACACTGACTAAAGGAAGTAATATATTCCATAAGAGATTTAACAAAAGGTCGTATAAGGTTGATTTGGAAGTATGTATGTGAATCCCTTATTGGCCGGGGCCGGAGGGTAGGAAGTGTCTAGTTGTGATGCTCCAGCCACCATGAGTATCAGGACAGGCTTGAAGGACCAGCTGGTTTTTCCCTGCCTATTATTTTCATATGTTCGTATGTATCTCAAAACTGTATAGAAATGTGAATACAAATAATAAAGCATGGAATGACAAAGACCATTTGGCGCAATAAGCCTGCTCTTTCCACAGGCCATGTAAAGTCTACCTTATCATGGACTCTACTCCCCTTATCTAGGCCTTCGATAGAGAAACTTCTATTTACTTGGGTTGGCTATTTAAAACATTTTCAACTCATGTACCATGACAGAGAAATAAACACGAGTGGTAAAGTAATAAAGCTGCTCAAATATCAAGATTAGCTTGATTATTGTATTAGCTCGAAGATACAAAAATAAACTGGGATTTCATTAGAACAGATTAAGTTAAGCCGAGATCTGCTAAAGGTGTTCAAAATTGTGAAAGAGAAAGAAAGATTTGCATTTATATAATGCCTTTCACAACCTCAGGACGCCCCAAAGCACTTTACAGACAATGAGGTACTTTTGAAGTGTAGGCACTGTTGTAATGAAGGAAACGCGGCAGCAAATTTGCGCAAAGCAGAATCCCACAAACAGCAGTGTGATAATGATCAGATAATGGGGTCGATTTTAGCACCCGCGATCGGGTGCGTTCCTGGTGGCGGGGGGGGGCTCCGAAAATCGGGGATTCCCGGGACAGGTCAGGAGCCCGGCTCCAACCCGCCCACTTCTGGGTTTCCCACAGACGAGCTGACATGCGCATGCAGCCCCCGCATGTGGGACTCCCGCAGGCAATTAAAGCTGGCGGGGTGCCACTTAAGGTATTTATTTTGGTATTTCAGGTCGTTTACAGACCTGATTAACGAGATATTTTAGGAGGGTTGGGATTTTACATACAACTGGGACTGTTTCCCGTACTGGGGGAAACACTCCCAGTTCAAATAGACGTGTTGCAGCCATCAGCCTGTGGCAGCTGCAAAGGTCCATTTGACAGGTTGGGGGGAGACCCTCACTCATTGCAGGAGGCCACTCTGTCACTTGGGACAAAGTTTGGCCTCCACCACCCTCCTCCTAACAATAAAATTCACCAACTTGCATACTTACCCCGGGGTCCAGAGACATGTACCTACCTTGCGGACCCCCTCAGACGTACATCTTCCGGATGGGGGCCGCCGTAGCTGCAGTCATGACCTCCTCGGAGGGCGAACAGCATCACCAGCCTCGCTGGCCACGCCATCCACCTCTGACACGTGGAACTCCACAACACAGTGCTGTGACACATCCACCTGCACAGCAGGAGGGAGGGCAACCGCAGAGAGGGATGCGTCGCAGAGGGCACTACCCTCGCCACAGGGTCCACAGACCGAGGCTCAGCTTCCTGGACCTCTCTGAGCAGCAGTGCACACGGAGGCTCACAGTCACTCAACATGTAGTCGTGGACATCTACAGCCTTCTTCATGCTGAGCTGCTCCCGGCTGGCCCGAGCACCATCTTCTTACCTGTCGCTGTCAAAGTCACCACTGCCCTCAACAACTTCTCCTCCACATCCTTCCAGGGTGCCACCGGGGACATCGCCGACATCTCTCAGTCGTCTGCACAAAAGAGCCCTGCAAATACACCTACACCCAATCTGAAGTGACACAATGGGTGGCATCAGTTGTGGGTCTTCATTGTGATCCTCAGGAAAGGGCATTATTGCACAAACCAGACAAGATTCGCAAAGACGTGGCAGTACTGGTGCCAATATATGTAATGTGAGTTGGTCAGAAATTAAATACAAGTAAAAACCATGACAAACCCTCAAACACCCTTGTGCATCCCCTTCATGCTCACGACACGTTTGCCTTACGCTGCCTACTGCACATATCTGATGCATGCCCTGTGGCTGTAGCACAGGTAGTGGCAGGTTGAGTGAGGCTGACTGTGAAAGAGATGCATGAGAGGGTGAGTATGAGATAGAGCCATGAGATTGTATGAGGATTGGGTTGAGTGGTAGTGGTGGGATGAGTACTGGCGAGGTGAGTAAGTGCAGGTAAGATGAGGATGAGGTTTGAGTGGGTGTGAGGGGTGATGTGACAGAGTAGTGTTGGCAGTGCAGAAGGAGATGTGGGTGTGGGGGCGGTGATGTGGCAGACGGAGTGTAGGGGAATGAGTAAGTGTACTTACTTTGGCTGACCTACTGAGGTCATTGCAGCGCCTCCTGCACTGTATGCAGGTGGGCGATATGTTGGTGGTGCAGGTGACCTCCTCTGCCACCTCGAGCCAGGCCTTCTTGGTGGCAGAGGCAGGCCGCTTCCTCCCGCCCGCCGGGGGGGAAGATCTCTGTCCTCCCCTGGGCCAAAGGCAGGTATATGGAGCTAGATCACAGATCAGCCATGATCTTATCAAATGGCGGAGCAGGCACGAGGGGCTGAATGGCCTACTCCTGTTCCTATGTTCCTATGTTCCCTCCTCCTCACCCCATCCAATGATACCTGGAGTGAGGCATCATTAAACCTGGGAGCAGCCTTCCCCCTGGGCTGCTCCAGGCTGTAATTTTTCCTATTTCTTGCAGCATCAGTCAATGGAGGACTGCCCCTTTAAATAGGGCTCCTCCAGCTGACAGACCTTACTGCACATGCTCAGTCCGCCCGACGCGCAGCTCAGCAGCGGGGAACCCGGAACAAGAGGTAACTGGCTCCAATCAGCCTGCGATTGCGCGCGGGGCAGACTTATTTCACGGGGCGCGTTACCCACGCGCGCAATCCCCCCCACCCCCCCCCCGCCGCGAACCCGCCGCCCTGGTAATATCGGGCCCAATATGTTTTCGTGGTGTTGGTTTGAAGGATAATTATTGGCCAGGACACCAGGTAGAACTCCCCTGCTCTTCTTCAAAATAGTGCCGTAGGATCTTTCACGTCCACCTGGGAGGGCAGACGGGGTCTCGGTTTAACGTCTCATCTGAAAGACGACACCTGCAAAAGTGCTGTTAAGGTAAATGGGAGAAAACTATTTCCATTAGTCAGCAAAATCAGTAACTAGAGGTCATAATTTTTATTCGTTCTTTGGTTATGGGCTAGCAAGGATGCATTTATTGCCAATTTCTAGTTGCCCTGAGAAGCTGGTGATGGGCCTTCATCGTAAAACAAGTGCATTACAACTGAGTTGCTTGCTGGGCCATTTAATAGCCAGATTAAGGGTCATATATTGTGGACCTAAGTCCTCTGCAGGCCAGACCAAGTAGAAGTGGCTGGTTCCCTTCCCAGAAAGACATCAGTGAACCAGTTGGGTTTTTACAATAATCCAGCAGCGATTTCTCCAGCAAAATGCAATGAGTGGAGGATAGTTACATTAAACAAATGATGTGTGTTAAATCAATCCCGGTTACTTACAGCAGTGCAGTCTCCAGGCGCGATTGACGGGGGAATTACTCAATCATCTCTATTCTGGCTGGGAATAGTGGAGACATGAAATGCAGCCATCTTTCTATCATCTGTAAACTTACGCATAGTTTCCCCAGCGCCTTCATCCATATCATTGTTAAGATAGTAAAGAGCAATGGCCCGAGCACCGATCCCTGTGGGACTCCACGAGTAACCAGTCCTTAGGCAGAACTGCTGCCATTCATAACAACCTTCTGCCTACGAGAATGCAACCAATTTTTATCTAACTCAAATAAATGTCCGTTAATCCCAAAAAACTCTATCTCATTAAGTAGTTTTATGAAATCTACTTATTAAAGCAGCGAGAGCGGAGACCCGAGAGTAGAAAGTGGTGAGAGCAGAGACCTGAGAGTATCAAGAGCGAAGACCTGAGAATATAAAATGATGAGAGCAGAGACATGAGAGTATGAAGCAGCGAGAGCGGAGACATGAGTGTATAAAGCGGTGAGAGCAGAGACCCGAGACTATAAAGTGATGAGAGCGGAGACCCGAAAGTATAAAGTGGTGAGAGCAGAGACATGAGAGTATAAAGTGTTGAGATCAGAGATATGAGAGTATAAAGTGGTGAGAGCAGTGCCATGAGAGTATAAAGTGTTGAGAGCAGAGATATGAGCGTTTTAAGTGGTGAGAGCAGAGCCATAAGAGTATAAAGTGGTGAGAGCAGAGACATGAGAGTATAAAGTGGTGAGAGCAGTGACATGAGAGTATAAAGTGGTGAGAGCAGAGATATGAGAGTATAAAGTGGTGAGAGCAGAGACCCGAGAGTATAAAGTGGTGAGAGCAGTGACCCGAGAGTATAAAGTGGTGAGAGCAGTGACATCAGAGTATAAAGTGGTGAGAGCAGAGACATGAGAGTATAAAGTGGTGAGAGCAGAGATATGAGAGTATAAAGTGGTGAGAGCATTGATATGAGAGTATAAAGTGGTGAGAGCAGAGACATGAGAGTATAAAGTGGTGAGAGCAGAGATATGAGAGTATAAAGTGGTGAGAGCATTGATATGAGAGTATAAAGTGGTGGGAGCAGAGATATGAGTGTATAAAGTGGAGAGAGCAGAGACCCGAGAGTATAAAGTGGTGAGAGCAGAGATATGAGAGTATAAAGTGGTGGGAGCAGAGATATGAGTGTATAAAGTGGTGAGAGCAGAGATATGAGTGTATAAAGTGGAGAGAGCAGAGACCCGAGAGTATAAAGTGGTGAGAGCAGAGACATGAGAGTATAGTTAACATTTTCAAATTTCAACGTAATTTAAAAGGGGTAACTAAGCTAAGGCAAATCATGGCAGCAGACCTCGCACCCGTGATATGCCCCTCCTGCAAGATGTGGGAAGTAATGGACACTACCAGTGTCCCTGCCGACCATGTGTGCAGGAAGTGTGTCCACCTGCAGCTACTGACCGATCGTATCTCGGAGCTGGAGCTGCGGGTGGACTCACTGTGGAGCATCCGCGATGCAGAGAAACTGGTGGATAGCACGTTTAGCGAGTTGGTCACACCGCAGGTAAAGGCAGTACAGGCAGGAAGTGAATGGGTGACCACCAGGAAGAGTAAGAGGTGCAGGCAGGTAGTGCAGGGGTCCCCTGTGGCCATCCCCCTCTCAAACAGGTATACCGTTTTGGATACTGTTGTGGGAGATGGCTCACCAGGGGAAGGTGGCAGCGGCCAGGTTCATGGCACCGTGGCTGGCTCTGCTGCACAGGAGGGCAGGAAAAAGAGTGGCAGAGCTATAGTGATAGGGGACTCGATTGTAAGGGGAATAGATAGGCGTTTCTGCGGACGCAACCGAGACTCCAGGATGGTATGTTGCCTCCCTGGTGCAAGGGTCAGGGATGTCTCGGAGCGGCTGCAGAACATTCTGGAGGGGGAGGGTGAACAGCCAGTTGTCGTGGTGCATATAGGTACCAACGATATAGGTAAAAAACGGGATGAGGTCCTACAAGCTGAATTTAGGGAGTTAGGAGTTAAACTAAAAAATAGGACCTCAAAGTTAGGAATCTCAGGATTGCTACCAGTGCCACGGGCTAGTCAGAGTAGGAATGACAGGATAGCTAGGATAAATACGTGGCTTGAGAGATGGTGCAAGAGGGAGGGATTCAAATTCCTGGGACATTGGAACTGGTTCTGGGGGAGGTGGGACCAGTACAAATTGGACGGTCTGCATCTGGGCAGGACTGGAACCAATGTCCTAGGGGGAGTGTTTGCTAGTGCTGTTGGGGAGGGTTTAAACTAAAGTGGCAGGGGGATGGGAATCGATGCAGGAAGTCAGTGGGAAGTAAAGTGGTGACAGAAACAAAAGGCAGTAAGGGAGAGTGTACAGAACATGACCGGACAAATGTTCTGAGAAAGCACGGCAAAGACCAAGGGAAGTCTAGATTAAACTGCATTTATTTCAATGCAAGAAGTCTGATGGGCAAGGCAGATGAACTCAGGGCATGGATGGGTACATGGGACTGGGATGTTATAGCTATTACTGAAACATGGCTAAGAGAGGGGCAGGACTGGCAGCTAAATATTCCAGGGTACAGATGCTATAGGAAAGATAGAGCAGGAGGTAAGAGAGGAGGGGGAGTTGCGTTCTTGATTAGGGAGAACATCACGGCAGTAGTGAGAGAGGATATATCCGAGGGTTCGCCCACGGAGTCGATATGGGTAGAACTGAAAAATAAGAAGGGAGAGATCACGTTGATAGGATTGTACTACAGACCCCCAAATAGTCAATTTGCCCGACTAGAGAGGGGGCAAAACTTGACCTCCTCTTGGGAAATAAGGAAGGGCAGGTGACAGAAGTGTTAGTGAGGGATCACTTTGGGACCAGTGATCATAATTCCATTAGTTTTAAGATAGCTATGGAGAAGGATAGGTTTGGCCCAAAAGTTAAAATTCTAAATTGGGGAAAGGCCAATTTTGATGGTATTAGACAGGAACTTTCAGAAGTTGATTGGGAGAGTCTGTTGGCAGGCAAAGGGACGTCTGGTAAGTGGGAGTTCTTCAAAAATGTGTTAACCAGGGTTCAGGGTAAGCACATTCCTAATAAAGTAAAGGGCAAGGCTGGTAGAAGTAGGGAACCTTGGATGACTCGGGAGATTGAGGCCCTAGTCAGAAAGAAGAAGGAGGCATATGACATGCATAGGCAGCTGGGATCAAGTGGATCCCTTGAAGAGTATAGAGATTGCCGGAGTAGAGTTAAGAGAGAAATCAGGAGGGCAAAAAGGGGACATGAGATTGCTTTGGCAGATAAGGCAAAGGTGAATCCAAAGAGCTTCTACAAATACATAAAGGGCAAAAGAGTAACTAGGGAGAAAGTAGGGCCTCTGAAGGATCAACAAGGTCATCTATGTGCGGAACCACAAGAGATGGGTGAGATCCTAAATGAATATTTCGCATCGGTATTTACGGTTGAGAAAGGCATGGATGTTAGGGAACTTGGGGAAATAAATAGTGATGTCTTGAGGAGTGTACATATTACAGAGAGGGAGGTGCTGGAAGTCTTAACGCGCATCAAGGTAGATAAATCTCCGGGACCTGATGAAATGTATTCCAGGACGTTATGGGAGGTTAGGGAGGAAATTGCGGGTCCCCGAGCAGAGATATTTGAATCATCCACCGCTACAGGTGAGGAGCCTGAAGATTGGAGGGTAGCAAATGTTGTGCCTTTGTTTAAGAAGGGCGACAGGGAAAAGCCTGGGAACTACAGACCGGTGAGCCTGACATCTGTGGTGGGTAAGATGTTAGAGGGTATTCTGAGAGACAGGATCTACAGGCATTTGGAGAGGCAGGGACTGATTAGGAACAGTCAGCATGGTTTTGTGAGAGGAAAATCATGTCTCACGAATTTGATTGAGTTTTTGAAGGGGTAACCAAGAAGATAGATGAGGGCTGTGCAGTAGACGTGGTCTACATGGACTTTAGCAAAGCCTTTGACAAGGTACCGCATGGTAGGTTGTTACATAAGGTTAAATCTCACGGGATCCAAGGTGAGGTAGCCAATTGGATACAACATTGGCTTGACGACAGAAGACAGAGGGTGGCTGTAGAGGGTTGTTTTTCAAATTGGAGGCCTGTGACCAGCGGTGTGCCTCAGGGATCGGTGCTGGGTCCGCTGTTATTTGTTATTTATATTAATGATTTGGATGAGAATTAAGGAGGCATGGTTAGTAAGTTTGCAGATGACACCAAGATTGGTGGCATCGTGGACAGTGAAGAAGGTTATCTAGGATTGCAACAGGATCTTGATAAATTGGGCCAGTGGGTGGATGAATGGCAGATGGAGTTTAATTTAGATAAATGTGAGGTGATGCATTTTGGGAGATCGAATCGGGCCAGGACCTACTCCGTTAATGGTAGGGCGTTGGGGAGAGTTATAGAACAAAGAGATCTAGGAGTACAGGTTCATAGCTCCTTGAAAGTGGAGTCACAGGTGGATAGGGTGGTGAAGAAGGCATTCAGCATGCTTGGTTTCATTGGTCAGAACATTGAATGCAGGAGTTGGGATGTCTTGTTGAAGTTGTACAACACATTAGTTAGGCCACACTTGGAATACTGTGTACAGTTCTGGTCACCCTATTATAGAAAGGATATTATTAAACTAGAAAGAGTGCAGAAAAGATTTACTAGGATGCTGCCGGGACTTGATGGTTTGACTTATAGGGAGAGGTTAGATAGACTGGGACTTTTTTTCCCTGGAGAGTAGGAGGTTGAGGGGTGATCTTATAGAAGTCTATAAAATAATGAGGGGCACAGATAAGGTAGATCGTCAAAATCATTTCCCAAAGGTAGGGGAGTCTATAACGAGGGGACATAGATTTAAGGTGAGAGAGGAGAGATACAAAAGTGTCCAGAGGGGCAATTTTTTCACTCAAAGGGTGGTGAGTGTCTGGAACGAGCTGCCAGAGGCAGTAGTAGAGGCGGGTACAATTTTGTCTTTTAAAAAGTATTTGGACAGTTACATGGGTAAGATGGGTATGGAGGGATATGGGCCAAGTGCGGGCAACTGGGACTAGCTTAGTGGTATAAACTGGGCGACATGGACATGTTGGGCCGAAGGGCCTGTTTCCATGTTGTAAACTTCTATGATTCTATGATTCTATAAAGTGGTGAGAGCAGAGACCCGAGAGTATAAAGTGGTGAGAGCAGAGATATGAGAGTATAAAGTAGTGAGAGCAGAGACCCGAGAGTATAAAGTGGTGAGAGCAGAGATATGAGAGTATAAAGTGGTGAGAGCAGAGACCCGAGAGTATAAAGTGGTGAGAGCATTGATATGAGAGTATAAAGTGGTGAGAGCAGAGATATGAGAGTATAAAGTGTTGAGAGCAGAGCCGTGAGAGTATAAAGTGGTGAGAGCAGAGACCCGAGAGTATAAAGTGGTGAGAGCATTGATATGAGAGTATAAAGTGTTGAGAGCAGAGGCTCAAGAGTATAAAGTGGTGAGAGCAGAGCCATGAGAGTATAAAGTGGTGAGAGCACTGATATGAGATATAAAGTGGTGAGAGCAGAGACCCGAGAGTATAAAGTGGAGAGAGCAGAGATATGAGAGTATAAAGTGGTGAGAGCAGAGACATGAGAGTATAAAGTGGTGAGAGCAAAGACATGAGAGTATAAAGTGGAGAGAGCAGAGATATGAGAGTATAAAGTGGTGAGAGCAGAAACATGAGAGTATAAAGTGGGGAGAGCAAAGATATGAGAGTATAAAGTGGTGAGAGCAGAGACATGAGAGTATAAAGTGGAGAGAGCAGAGATATGAGAGTTTAAAGTGGTGAGAGCAGAGGTAGGAGAATATAAAGTGGTGAGAGCAGTGATATGAGAGTATAAAGTGGTGAGAGCAGAGATATGAGAGTAAAAAGTGGTGAGAGCAGAGACATGAGAGTATAAAGTGGTGAGAGCAGTGATATGAGAGTATAAAGTGGTGAGAGCAGAGACTTGAGAGTATAAAGTGGTGAGAGCAGAGATATGAGTGTATAACGTGGTGAGAGCAGAGCCATGAGAGTATAAAGTGGTGAGAGCAGAGACCCGAGAGTATAAAGGGGTGAGAGCAGAGATATGAGAGTATAAAGTGGTGAGAGCAGAGACCCGAGAGTATAAAGTGGTGAGAGCAGAGACATGAGAGTATAAAGTAGTGAGAGCAAAGACCCGAGAGTATAAAGCGGAGAGAGCAGAGACCCGAGAGTGTGAAGCGGAGAGAGCAAAGACCCGAAAGTGTGAAGCGGAGAGAGCAGAGACCCGAGAGTGTGAAGCGGAGAGAGCGGAGACCCGAAAGTGTGAAGCGGAGAGAGCAGAGACCCGAGAGTGTGAGGGGGAGACAGCAGAGACCCGAGAGTATAAAGTGGTGAGAGCAGAGCCGTGAGAGTATAAAGTGGTGAGAGCAAAGACATGAGAGTATAAAGTGGAGAGAGCAGAGATATGAGAGTATAAAGTGGTGAGAGCAGAGCCATGAGAGTATAAAGTGGTGAGAGCAAAGACATGAGAGTATAAAGTGGTGAGAGCAGAGACCCGAGAGTATAAAGTGGTGAGAGCAGAGATATGAGAGTATAAAGTGGTGAGAGCAGAGACCCGAGAGCATAAAGTGGTGAGAGCATTGATATGAGAGTATAAAGTGGTGAGAGCAGAGCCATGAGAGTATAAAGTGGTGAGAGCATTGATATGAGAGTATAAAGTGGTGAGAGCAGTGATATGAGAGTATAAAGTGGTGAGAGCAGAGACCCGAGAGTATAAAGTGGTGAGAGCAGTGATATGAGAGTATAAAGTGGTGAGAGCAGAGACCCGAGAGCATAAAGTGGTGAGAGCATTGATATGAGAGTATAAAGTGGTGAGAGCAGAGCCATGAGAGTATAAAGTGGTGAGAGCATTGATATGAGAGTATAAAGTGGTGAGAGCAGTGATATGAGAGTATAAAGTGGTGAGAGCAGAGACCCGAGAGTATAAAGTGGTGAGAGCATTGATATGAGAGTATAAAGTGGTGAGAGCAGAGCCATGAGAGTATAAAGTGGTGAGAGCATTGATATGAGAGTATAAAGTGGTGAGAGCAGTGATATGAGAGTATAAAGTGGTGAGAGCAGTGATATGAGAGTATAAAGTGGTGAGAGCAGAGCCATGAGAGTATAAAGTGGTGAGAGCAGTGATATGAGTGTATAAAGTGGTGAGAGCAGTGATATGAGAGTATAAAGTGGTGAGAGCAGTGATATGAGAGAATAAAGTGGTGAGAGCAGTGATATGAGAGTATAAAGTGGTGAGAGCAGAGCCATGAGAGTATAAAGTGGTGAGAGCAGAGATATGAGAGTATAAAGTGGTGAGAGCAGAGATATGAGAGTGTAAAGTGGTGAGAGCAGAGACCCGAGAGTATAAAGTGGTGAGAGCAGAGATATGAGAGTATAAAGTGGTGAGAGCAGAGACATGAGAGTATAAAGTGGTGAGAGCAGAGGTATGAGAGTATAAAGTGGTGAGAGCAGAGATATGAGAGTATAAAGTGGTGAGAGCAGAGACATGAGTGTATAAAGTGGTGAGAGCAGAGGTATGAGAGTATAAAGTGGTGAGAGCAGAGATATGTGAGTATAAAGTGGTGAGAGCAGAGATATGAGAGTATAAAGTGGTGAGAGCAGAGATATGAGAGTATAAAGTGGTGAGAGCATTGATATGAGAGTATAAAGTGGTGAGAGCAGAGGTATGAGAGTATAAAGTGGTGAGAGCAGAGATATGAGAGTATAAAGTGGTGAGAGCATTGATATGAGAGTATAAAGTGGTGAGAGCAGAGACATGAGAGTATAAAGTGGTGAGAGCAGAGATATGAGAGTATAAAGTGGTGAGAGCAGAGACATGAGAGTATAAAGTGGTGAGAGCAGAGATATGAGAGTATAAAGTGGAGAGAGCAGAGATATGACAGTATAAAGTGGTGAGAGCAGAGACATGAGAGTATAAAGTGGTGAGAGCAGAGACCCGAGATTATAAAGTGGTGAGAGCAGAGATATGAGAGTATAAAGTGGTGAGAGCAGAGACATGAGAGTATAAAGTGGAGAAAGCAGAGATATGAGAGTATAAAGTGGTGAGAGCAGAGACATGAGAGTATAAAGTGGTGAGAGCAGAGATATGAGAGTATAAAGTGGAGAGAGCAGAGATATGAGAGCATAAAGTGGTGAGAGCAGAGCCATGAGAGTATAAAGTGGTGAGAGCAAAGACATGAGAGTATAAAGTGGTGAGAGCAAAGACATGAGAGTATAAAGTGGTGAGAGCAGAGACATGAGAGTATAAAGTGGAGAGAGCAGAGATATGAGAGTATAAAGTGGTGAGAGCAGAGCCATGAGAGTATAAAGTGGTGAGAGCAAAGACATGAGAGTATAAAGTGGTGAGAGCAGAGACATGAGAGTATAAAGTGGTGAGAGCAGTGATATGAGAGTATAAAGTGGTGAGAGCAGAGATATGAGAGTATAAAGTGGTGAGAGCAGAGCCATGAGAGTATAAAGTGGTGAGAGCAGAGACCCGAGAGTATAAAGTGGTGAGAGCAAAGACATGAGAGTATAAAGTGGTGAGAGCAGAGACATGAGAGTATAAAGTGGTGAGAGCAGTGATATGAGAGTATAAAGTGGAGAGAGCAGAGATATGAGAGTATAAAGTGGTGAGAGCAGAGCCATGAGAGTATAAAGTGGTGAGAGCAAAGACATGAGAGTATAAAGTGGTGAGAGCAGAGACTTGAGAGTATAAAGTGGTGAGAGCAGAGATATGAGAGTATAAAGTGGTGAGAGCAGAGACATGAGAGTATAAAGTGGTGAGAGCAGAGGTATGAGAGTATAAAGTGGTGAGAGCAGTGATATGAGATTATAAAGTGGTGAGAGCAGAGATATGAGAGTATAAAGTGGTGAGAGCAGTGATATGAGATTACAAATTGGTGAGAGCAGAGTTATGAGAGTATAAAGTGGTGAGAGCAGAGACCCGAGAGTATAAAGTGGTGAGAGCAGAGCCATGAGAGTATCAAGTGGTGAGAGCAGAGACCCGAGAGTATAAAGTGGTGAGAGCAGAGCCATGAGAGTATCAAGTGGTGAGAGCAGAGACCCGAGAGTATAAAGTGGTGAGAGCAGAGACATGAGAGTATAAAGTGGTGAGAGCAGTGATATGAGAGTATAAAGTGGTGAGATCCTGAAACATTTGCCTGAGGAAGGAGGAAGTCTCCGAAAGCTTGTGAATTTAAAATAAAATTGCTGGACTATAACTTGGTGTTGTAAAATTGTTTACAATTTATGAGAGTATAAAGTGGTGAGAGCAGAGACTTGAGAGTATAAAGTGGTGAGAGCAGAGACCCGAGAGTATAAAGTGGTGAGAGCAGAGCCATGAGAGTATAAAGTGGTGAGAGCAAAGACCCAAGAGTATAAAGCGGAGAAAGCAGAGACCCGAAAGTGTGAAGCGGAGAGAGCAGAGACCCGAGAGTGTGAAGCGGAGAGAGCAGAGACCCGAGAGTGTGAAGCGGAGAGAGCAGAGACCCGAGAGTGTGAAGCGGAGAGAGCAGAGACCCGAGAGTGTGAAGCGATGAGAGCAGAGACCCGAGAGTGTGAAGCGGAGAGAGCAGAGACCCGAGAGTGTGAAGCGGAGAGAGCAAAGACCCGTGAATGTGAAGCGGAGAGAGCAGAGACCCGAAAGTGTGAAGCGGAGAGAGCAGAGACCCGAGAGTGTGAAGCGGAGAGAGCAAAGACCCGAGAGTGTGAAGCGGAGAGAGCAGAGACCCGAGAGTGTGAAGCGGAGAGAGCGGAGACCCGAAAGTGTGAAGCGGAGAGAGCAGAGACCCGAGAGTATAAAGTGGTGAGAGCAGAGCCGTCAAAGTATAAAGTGGTGAGAGCAAAGACATGAGAGTATAAAGTGGAGAGAGCAGAGACATGAGAGTATAAAGTGGTGAGAGCAGAGACATGAGAGTATAAAGTGGAGAGAGCAGAGACATGAGAGTATAAAGTGGTGAGAGCAGAGCCATGAGAGTATAAAGTGGTGAGAGCAAAGACATGAGAGTATAAAGTGGAGAGAGCAGAGACATGAGAGTATAAAGTGGTGAGAGCAGAGCCATGAGAGTATAAAGTGGTGAGAGCAAAGACATGAGAGTATAAAGTGGTGAGAGCAGAGACATGAGAGTATAAAGTGGTGAGAGCAGAGACATGAGAGTATAAAGTGGAGAGAGCAGAGATATGAGAGTTTAAAGTGGTGAGAGCAGAAACATGAGAGTATAAAGTGGTGAGAGCAGAGGTATGAGAGTATAAAGTGGTGAGAGCAGTGATATGAGAGTATAAAGTGGTGAGAGCAGAGATATGAGAGTATAAAGTGGTGAGAGCAGAGACCCGAGAGTATAAAGTGGTGAGAGCAGAGCCATGAGAGTATAAAGTGGTGAGAGCAGAGACCCGAGAGTATAAAGTGGAGAGAGCAGAGACCCGAAAGTGTGAAGCGGAGAGAGCAGAGACCCGAGAGTGTGAAGCGGAGAGAGCAGAGACCCGAGAGTGTGAAGTGGAGAGAGCAAAGACCCGAGAGTGTGAAGCGGAGAGAGCAGAGACCCGAGAGTATAAAGTGGTGAGAGCAGAGCCGTCAGAGTATAAAGTGGTGAGAGCAAAGACATGAGAGTATAAAGTGGAGAGAGCAGAGATATGAGAGTATAAAGTGGTGAGAGCAGAGCCATGAGAGTATAAAGTGGTGAGAGCAGTGATATGAGAGTATAAAGTGGTGAGAGCAGAGATATGAGAGTATAAAGTGGTGAGAGCAGAGACCCGAGAGTATAAAGTGGTGAGAGCAGAGCCATGAGAGTATAAAGTGGTGAGAGCAGAGACCCGAGAGTATAAAGTGGAGAGAGCAGAGACCCGAAAGTGTGAAGCGGAGAGAGCAGAGACCCGAGAGTGTGAAGCGGAGAGAGCAGAGACCCGAGAGTGTGAAGCGGAGAGAGCGGAGACCCGAAAGTGTGAAGCGGAGAGAGCAGAGACCCGAGAGTATAAAGTGGTGAGAGCAGAGCCGTCAGAGTATAAAGTGGTGAGAGCAAAGACATGAGAGTATAAAGTGGAGAGAGCAGAGATATGAGAGTATAAAGTGGTGAGAGCAGAGCCATGAGAGTATAAAGTGGTGAGAGCAAAGACATGAGAGTATAAAGTGGTGAGAGCAGAGACATGAGAGTATAAAGTGGTGAGAGCAGAGGTATGAGAGTATAAAGTGGTGAGAGCAGAGACATGAGAGTATAAAGTGGTGAGAGCAGAGGTATGAGAGTATAAAGTGGTGAGAGCAGTGATATGAGAGTATAAAGTGGTGAGAGCAGAGACCCGAGAGTATAAAGTGTAGAGAGCAGAGACCCGAAAGTGTGCAGCGGAGAGAGCAGAGACCCGAGAGTGTGAAGCCAAGAGAGCAGAGACCCGAGAGTGTGAAGTGGAGAGAGCAAAGACCCGAGAGTGTGAAGCGGAGAGAGCAGAGACCCGAGAGTATAAAGTGGTGAGAGCAGAGCCGTCAGAGTATAAAGTGGTGAGAGCAAAGACATGAGAGTATAAAGTGGAGAGAGCAGAGATATGAGAGTATAAAGTGGTGAGAGCAGAGCCATGAGAGTATAAAGTGGTGAGAGCAGTGATATGAGAGTATAAAGTGGTGAGAGCAGAGATATGAGAGTATAAAGTGGTGAGAGCAGAGACCCGAGAGTATAAAGTGGTGAGAGCAGAGCCATGAGAGTATAAAGTGGTGAGAGCAGAGACCCGAGAGTATAAAGTGGAGAGAGCAGAGACCCGAACGTGTGAAGCGGAGAGAGCAGAGACCCGAGAGTGTGAAGCGGAGAGAGCAGAGACCCGAGAGTGTGAAGCGGAGAGAGCGGAGACCCGAAAGTGTGAAGCGGAGAGAGCAGAGACCCGAGAGTATAAAGTGGTGAGAGCAGAGCCGTCAGAGTATAAAGTGGTGAGAGCAAAGACATGAGAGTATAAAGTGGAGAGAGCAGAGCCATGAGAGTATAAAGTGGTGAGAGCAGAGACATGAGAGTATAAAGTGGTGAGAGCAGAGGTATGAGAGTATAAAGTGGTGAGAGCTGAGACATGAGAGTATAAAGTGGTGAGAGCAGAGGTATGAGAGTATAAAGTGGTGAGAGCAGTGATATGAGAGTATAAAGTGGTGAGAGCAGAGACATGAGAGTATAAAGTGGTGAGAGCAGTGATATGAGAGTATAAAGTGGTGAGAACAGAGACTTGAGAGTATAAAGTGGTGAGAGCAGAGACCCGAGAGTATAAAGTGGAGAGAGCAGAGACCCGAAAGTGTGAAGCGGAGAGAGCAGAGACCCGAGAGTGTGAAGCGGAGAGAGCAACAACCCGAGAGTGTGAAGCGGAGAGAGCGGAGACCCGAAAGTGTGAAGCGGAGAGAGCAGAGACCCGAGAGTGTGAAGTGGAGAGAGCAAAGACCCGAGAGTGTGAAGCGGAGAGAGCAGAGACCCGAAAGTGTGAAGCGGAGAGAGCAGAGACCCGAGAGTGTGAAGCGGAGAGACCAAAGACACGAGAGTGTGAAGCGGAGAGAGCAGAGACCCGAGAGTGTGAAGCGGAGAGAGCAGAGACCCGAGAGTGTGAAGCGAAGAGAGCAGAGACCCGAGAGTGTGAAGCGAAGAGAGCAGAGACCCGAGAGTGTGAAGCGGAGAGAGCAGAGACCCGAGAGTGTGAAGCGGAGAGAGCAGAGACCCGAGAGTGTGAAGCGGAGAGAGCAGAGACCCGAGAGTGTGAAGCGAAGAGAGCAGAGACCCTAGAGTGTGAAGCGGAGAGAGCAGAGACCCGAGAGTGTGAAGCGAAGAGAGCAGAGACCCGAGAGTGTGAAGCGGAGAGAGCAGAGACCCGAGAGTGTGAAGCGGAGAGAGCAGAGACCCGAGAGTGTGAAGCGGAGAGAGCAGCGACCCGAGAGTCTGAAGCGGAGAGAGCAGAGACCCGAGAGTGTGAAGCGGAGAGAGCAGAGATCCGAGAGTGTGAAGCGGAGAGAGCAGAGACCCGAGAGTGTGAAGCGGAGAGAGCAGCGACCCGAGAGTCTGAAGCGGAGAGAGCAGAGACCCGAGAGTGTGAAGCGGAGAGATGTATTGTGATAGGGGATTCGATAGTCAGCGGATAGACAGGCATTTCTGCAACGCAGACATGACTCCCACATGGTGTGTTGCCTCCTTGGTGCCAGGGTAAAGGATATCTCTGAACTGGTGCAGGACATCTGCGAGGGGAAGGCGACACAGCCAGAAGTCATGGTCCATGTTAGAACCAATGATATCGGTAGGATAAGGGTTGAGGTCCTTTAGGCAGAGTTTCAGGAGCTAGGAAAAGGATTAAAGAACAGAACCTCAAAGGTGGTAATCTCTGGATTACTCCCAATGCCAAGTGCAAGTGAGTACAGAAACAGGAAGATAGTGCAGGTGAATGTGTTGCTGGAGAAGTGGTGCAGGAGGGAGGGCTTCAGGGTCCTGGGGCATTAGGACCAGTTCTGGGGCAAGAGGGACCTGAACAAGCCAGACAGATTGAACCTGAACAGGGCTGGGACCAATGTCCTCGCAGTGAGGTTAACTAGGGCTGTGGGAGAGGGTTTAAATTAATTTGGCAGGAGGAAGGGCACAAGGACACAGCAGCAGAGAGGAGAGACAAGTTGCATAGAAAACTAGGAGGGACAAACACCAACAGAACAAAAAACAGTGTAGAAAGAGCAGGAATTAGATGGAGGACAAAAGCAAAGCCGACTAGCATGGTGTTGGAATGCATGTGTGTTAATGCGATGAGTGTTACAAATAAGGTTGATGAGCTACAGGCGCAATTTGCCACATGGGATTATGATATGGTGGCTCTAACGGAGACCTGGCTTAAACATGGGCAGAAATGGGAACTAAACATTCCTGGCTACAGTGTATTCAGAAGGGATAGGGCAGGGAAAAAGACAGGAGTGGGGGTGGCAGTATTGATCAAGAATAACATTAATATTATTACGGTTCTAAGGAGGGACGATATACTAGAGGGTTCAAAGACTGAATCTATTTGGTTAGAGATAAGGAACAGAAAAGAAGCTGCTACATTGCTGGGTGTTCACTATAGACACCCAAATAGTGTGAAGGAGATAGAGGAGCAAATCTGTCGGCAAATTTCAGGGAAATGTAAAAATAATAGAGCAGTAATATTAGGGGACTTCAATTACCCGAATATAGACTGGAGAAAAAAACAGGGTAAAGGGCAAGGAGGGTGAAGAATTCCTAAAATGTGTATAGGAGATCTTTCTTAATCAATATGTTTCTAGTCCAATGGGGAAGCAGTGCCGGATCAAATTCCGGGGAATGAAATATGGGAAGTGGAGTGTGTTTAGTGGGAGAACATCTGAGTAATAGTGATCATAATATAATTAGGTTTAAAGTAGTTATGGAAAAGGACAAAGAAAAATCAAAGGTGAAAATTCCCAACTGGAAGAGAACCAATTTTGATTATTTGAGAAAGGATCTAGCACAGGTGGACCGGAAACAAAGATTGGCCAAGAAAACAGTAAATGAGCAAAGAAAGGCCTTCAAGGCGGAGATAGTTCGAGTACAAACCAAACATATTCCCATAAGGGGAAAAGATAGGGCATCCAAAGTTAGAGCTCCCCAGATGACAAAGGGAATAGAGATTAAAATAAAACCGAAAAAGGAGGTTTGTAACAAATTTCAGGTACAGAATACAGTCAAAGACCAGGCAGAATACAGAGAGTGCTGGGGGGAAATTGAAAAAGGATATAAGAAGGGCAAAGGGAGAGTATGAAAAAAGATTAGTGAATAACGTAAAAGGGATCCCAAAAATCTTTTATAAACATATAAAAAGTAAACAGATAGTTAAAAGAATGGCGGGGCTGATTAGGAACAAAAAAGGAAATCTTCTTGTGGAGGAAAAGGGCATATCTGAGGTACTGAATGAGTACTTTGCATCTGTCTTCACAAAAGAAGAGGATGAAGTTAATGTTGCAGTCGAGGAGGGGGGAGTTGAGATATTGGATAGGATAAAAATAGATAGAAAGGAGGTGCTAAATAGGTTGGCATCACTCAAAGTTAACAAGTCACTTCGTCCAAATGAGATACAGTCTAGGTTGCTGAGGGAAGCAAGGGTGGAAATAGCAGAAGCCCTGACCACAATCTTTCAACCCTCCTTGGATATGGGAGTGGTGCCACAGGACTGGAGGATTGCAAATGTTATACCCCTATTCAAAAAAGGGGAAAGGGATAAACCCAGTAACTACAGGCCAATCAGTCTAACGTCAGTGGTGGGGAAGCTACTAGAGACCATTGTCAAGGTCAAAATGAATTCTCACTTGGAGAAGCATGGGCTAATAACAGACAGCCAGCACGGATTTGTTAAAGGCAAATTGTGTCTGACTAACCTGATTGAGTTGCTTGATGAAGTATCAGAGAGGGTTGATGAATTGTGTACAGTAGATGTTGTACATATGGACTTTCAAAAGGGATTTGGTGAAGTACCACGTAACTGACTTATTTGCAAAATAGAAGCACATGGTATTAAAGGGACGGTGGTAACTTGGGTACGTAATTGGCTAAGGGATAGGAGGCAGAGAGTAGTGGTGAACGGATGTTTTTCTGACTGAAGAAAAGTATTCAGTGAGGTCCCCCAGAGGTCAGTATTAGGACCATAGCTTTTCTTGTTATATATAAATGACCTGAACTTGATTATAGGGAGTACAATTTTGAAGTTTGTGCATGATACAAAACTTGGCAATGTAGTAAATAGTGAGCAGGATAGTAGCAGACTTCAGGAGGACATAGACAGACTGGTGAAATGGGCAGACACATGGCAGATGCAATTTAATGCGGATAAGTGAGAAGTGATGCACTTTGGGAGGAACAACATGGAGAAGCAGTATAATCTAAATGGGACTATTTTGAGAGGGTGCAAGAGCAGAGGGACCTCGGGGTGCATATACACAAATCTTTGAAGGTGGCAGGGCAAGTTAGCAAGGCGGTTAAGAAAGCGTAAGGGATATTTGGCTTTGTAAATAGAGGCATTGAATACAAAAACAAGGAAGTTATGCTAAACCTTTACAAATCAGTGGTTAGCCCTCAGTAGAGTATTGTATGCAATTCTGGGCACCACACTTTAGGAAGGATATCAAGGCCTTGGAGAGGATACAAAGGAGATTTACCAGGATGATACCAGGGATGAAGGACTTCAGTTATGTAGAGAGCCTGGAGAAGCTGGAACTGTTCTCCTTAGAGCAAAGAAGGTTAAGGAGAGACCTAATAGAGGTTTTCAAAATTATGAGGGGTTTTGATAGAGCAAGTGGGGAGAAACTGTTTCCTTTGGCAAGTGGGTCGGTAACCAGAGGTCATAGATTTAAAATAGTTGGCAAAAGAACTAGAGGGGAAATTAGGAGAAATTTTCTCACAAAGAGGGCTGTTAAGATCTGGACGTGCTGCCTGAAAGGGTGGTGGAATCAGATTCCCATAGGAACTTTCAAAAGGCAATTAGACATGTACTTGGAGAGGACTAATTTGCAGGGTTATGGGGAAAAAGCTGTGGTGTGAGATTAAATTGGACAGCTCTTTCAAAGAGCCAGGACAGGCACGATGGACTGAATGGCCTCCTGTGCTGTAAGATTCGATGATTCTGTGACTTCTGTATTGCACCATCTACAAGGCACAAGTCAGGAGTGTGATGGAATAATCTCCACTTGCCTGGATGAGTGCAGCTCCAATAACACTCAAGAAGCTCAACACCATCCAGGACAAAGCAGCCCGCTTGATTGGCACCCCATCCACCAACCTAAACATTCACTCCTTTCACCACCGGCGCACTGTGGCTGCAGTGTCTACCATCCACAGGATGCACTGCAGTAACTCGCCAAGGCTTCTTCGACAGCACCTCCCAAACCTGCGACCTCTACCACCTAGAAGGACAAGAGCAGCAGGCACATGGGAACAACACCACCTGCACGATCCCCTCTAAGTCACACACCATCCCGACTTGGAAATATATCGCTGTTCCTTCATCGTCGCTGGGTCAAAATCATGCAACTTCCTTCCTAACAGCACTGTGGGAGAACCTTCACCACACGGACTGCAGCGGTTCAAGAAGGCGGCTCACCACCACCTTCTCAGGGGCAATTAGGGATGGGCAATAAATGCCGGCCACGCCAGCAACGCCCACATCCCATGAACGAATAAAAAAAAATTGCACCTTGTCAAGAGCTTTTTGAAAATCGTGCTATATAATGTCAACCTACTTCCACTAACCTAGTAACTGCCTCAAAAAATTTATTTTCCAGCTCCCATGTTGAGAGCCTCTAATAACCCCTTCTCTGTCAAGGTGATCGTACAATGTATCTCTCATGATCCCTTCTAACAACTTGCCTATAACCAAAGTTAAGCTAAAGGGGTCTGTAATTCCCATGTTCTGACTTATTGCCCTTTTTGAACATTGGCATCACATGGACCTCCCTCTAATCCATGAGAACAATCCCAGACCCTAGCGAGCTGCTAAGTGTATGAGCTTTGAGAACCCTCAGATGTATACTCGTTTTGCACTGCTGTTAGTTATTTCTTTGAGATCCCTAGGGTGAACGCCATCAGGACCAGTAGCCCGATTCGCTTTGAGACCCATGGATTGGTAAAGTATAATAATGCTCCAGTTCCCCACATCAACTATTTCCTGATCTGGAATATCCTGTCAGGTTCCAAGCAAAGGAAAGAGCACCTGCAACGGAAACAGATAGAAAATCAGAGGCAGACTCACTTGAGCTACACTGCAGCAACTTCAAGTAGCTTGTCCAGAGCCTGGGAGCAAGTCACCCGCCCGCACATTTCAGCAACAAAATTGCGTGTCATGTGGGAGGGGGAAAAGAAATGAATAAAAAAAGATAACTAAAAATAGGGAATGAAAGAAAATAACAAAGAATTCCTGAATAAAGATTGGCACGGATGCAATTTTCTGGCTCATAATCAGGAGGGGTGGTAAACTGACAGGTGGGGGGGGGGGAGCAGAAAGATTGTTTCAACTAAATTATGAATATTGTAGATACCTGCAATTGACGGCACCAATAAATTTTCCTTTCCCCAATATAGCTTTGATATAAAGTCCCGTTCCTACATGGCTTTTTCATTTTACACAAACTCTGTAATCCGTTTGCTTCTCCCTTGGGGGAGATCTGATAAATAGCTGGCTGCCTGGTTTGTGCACTTGGAACCGAATTCCGGGTGGTTTTATGTGAAGCAGATTGCAGGCACCAGATGCCAATTCAGACAATGTCCAGAATCTAACATGAAATCTCAGAGGTAAAGAACAGGCTGGGTGCCCTTGTAGAATCTTTATTTTAGCAATCTTTAACCAGACCTTAAAGGCAGACACCAATCTGTCAAGTTTCTGCGTATAGCAAGTCTTACTCAAGATTTTATGGTTAGCCGGAAGAACGCTGATATCTTAATGCTCAACCTCACACGGTGGTTTTATGTACTACATTCTACACTTAAGTTATTAATTGAAAACTGTCTAAATCTGTCATCCATGCAATTGTCTTCAAGATCTGTTTAATACTTCAGTCCATGCGGCTTAATAACCAGTTATTATGAGTACAGTTCTTGCAAACACAGACTGTTGCTGAGTGCAGACAAGGTCACAAGGAAAAAATAAAGTGGATCATGCCAATCTTTACTCAGTTTAGTCTTTAATTTGATTCCTTCACTGGCCAAACAATTACAAAACAATTCCTGCTTATCAATTATGAACAACACAGTATTAAAAAGGCTAATGAACTATTGTAATGGTAAATATTATTCTCTGCCCATGGGAAGCAATAACTCAAGAGAATTTCCTTTAAAAATTCATATATTTGCCAAGTCATGCAACCTCTTTATGTAATACTAGAGACATACATTTACAGACAGCCTCATTTTCCACCTTATGGTAATGTCCATACTGAATATCTACCAATTTTATATGAGCTAATACTGATGCTTAGGCATGATTTTACCTATTAACATCAGTGCAGACAATTCAGTTAGAAGTTACCTCACATACTACCCAAGGTAGCAACTCCCTGGATCCCGGCCTGAATTTTGTCATCAGCAGGACACTGTTTTTTGCACATGGGACAGGGGGAGAAAGAATTTGGTGTTCCTTAAAGGAGGGAAAATAACAGGTGGAGATGGTGCTGGTGGTGACAGTAATGGGAGGGAGTCCACAACAGAATAGTTATACATGGACTCTGAACAGAGCGAGATTGATGGGCCAAATGGCCCTTTCTTATATGTATTCAAAATCTTTTGAGTTAAAGATAAAAAAGTGAACAGAACAGTCAGGCTGCTCTCTTCGTGTCTGTAAAGTCCCCTGAGTGAACATTTGCTCTTATTCATCAATGCCATTGAGGAAAGAAAATACAAATTGGCTGGTAGGTGCTTTTCCTTCAATGTTGTGAAATGTCGGTCTGTAAATTATGGTGCTGACCCAGTTAAGGTGTGGGCGAGTACCAACACCAAAACAGGGTCCGCTCTTTAAACTGCCTCAATCCTGTAATACTTTTGCCAGGGTGGCATTTTCCTTACAGAAGCGACTTTCTACTGCAATAAATGTTAGAAGATTTCCCCAAAAAAAATGGAAACTAAAGAACTCCCCAAACAGTCGCAGGATTCGGTGAACTGTTCCAGATGGACATCTTCCAATTGACAAACTGTTAAATTTCCAAAATGATAATTTGTGGCTGCTGCAACTTGTCAACCAGTACCTTTGATGGTAATGCGAATGACATGAACAATATACATTTGCTGCATATGTTCCATTTTCCATTTACTTACACAGAATAGCTAAGGAAACAGTTGTTCAAAATGGCCCACATGCACTAAAAATGGCTCATGAAAATTCCTGCAACAAACGCACATTGCCAGAATGTTTATGTAGATTTTGACAATTGATCACATGTGTTTTTCAAACATTTGTTTGTTTGGTAAAACTGTACTCGGCCATGTTTTAGCACGATGAGAACATAAAGGAGCCGTGTAGCTGCATGGAATCTATTGATTAGGCTCTGCACTGCTGAAGCCAGCCATGCTGAAAAATTGAAGAGCCTATGTTGGTCATTTCTTGTTGGTCATTTTCCTTCGAAAAAGTGATAAAATCCCAGCAATGGGCACAGATACAATGGACCGAATGGCCTCCTTCTGTGCTGTATGATTCTATAAGATAATCCAGGGTGAGAAAAAGCCATTTGACCCTTCAAATTCCATCCCAAGTCCAGGTGCAATTCTGTCATGGGTTCCCCCCCACCCCAACCATCACCACCACGACCACCTGTTGATCCCCTACCTTAGGGACACTGAAAGAGGGATTTGGAGAGATTTTCTATTCTGACATGCTAAGTGCGGGAAGGGCAGGGGGAGGTGGGGGCAAGGGGAGTGAATGTTGCTGTCAAGTCAGCCAGTCTGCAGTGCACTGCTGCAGAGATTTGGTCACTTATGCGTTGTTTGCAAGGGAAAATGACCAACAAGAGAAGGCTCTTCAATCATTCAGCATGGCTAGCTTCCCAGCATTGCATGGCTTGATCAATGGATTCCAAGTAGCTACATGGCTCCTTTAACCAATGATTTGGCATTTATGAGTAAGAAAGGGTTCCAATTCAAGTTGTGTGTGATCATTAGAACTATATCATTCAGGCAGATGCCAGTACCTTGGAAGCTGCCAGGATGCAATTATTCTATGCCAGCTAATAGTTCCACCAACGTTCAATAGTACTTCTACCCTAGAGTGATGAATCATGGGTCACTATTTGAACTATGGCTGATGACACCGGTCTGGAATCCACAAAAATATAATGAGCTACATATCTCCACATACTGAAACAAAGATATGTTGGTGGTGCCCTATTGCACAGCCTGAAAAGGTCGCCATAATAATATTAGTGTGATATATGCATATTATCATTTATGCTATCAGGAGAGGAGTTACAGTGCAGCAGGTGCAAGAGGAGGGTCAGGAGATCCAGAAAAGGAATGTGAATGACCATGAGGCTGAGGAGTTGCTGAGTCCACTGGAGTTGCATCTAGGGTGTGCCCACTTTTTGGCTCTGCATAAGACATTTGTGTAGGACAGCCGGTTGGCATGGATATAGAATTGCCCTGAGAGTGAGGCCCCTTCATCCATGCCTATTCCTTCCATGCTGCTGCTGCTGGGCACTCTTTCAGCATGTCTTCTTCTCCTTGCAGAAGCAGACCACAGGGCCAAAATGAGGGTGTCAGCTGTAGCTCAGTTGGTAGCACTTTCACCTTTGAGTCAGAAGATCACAGGTTCAAGTCCCATTCCAAAGGCTGGCGCGCATTGTCTAGGCTGACACTCCAGTGCCGTACTGAGGGAGTTCTGCACTGTCGGAGGTGCCGTCTTTCAGATGAGATGTTAAACTAAGGCCCCGTCTGCCCTCTCAGGTAAAAGATCCTATGGCACTGGTTTGAAGAAAAGCCAGGCTGTTCACTCCAGTGTCCTGGCTAATATTTATCCCTCAACCAACATCATTAAAACAGATTAGCTAGTCATTTATTTCATTGTTGTTTGTGGGACCTTGCTGTGTGCAAATTGGCTGCTGCATGACAACAGTAGCTATACTTCAAATGTATTTCATTGGGATATCCTGAGGTTGTGAAATGTAAGTTTTTCTTTCTTTTTACTCACCAGATGATTTCCCAGCATGCAACATCACCTCTAGGCCTCTGTCTGTAAACATAGCTGTCCTCCCTATGCCATTTTAATCTCCTCCACCCTCTTCAATACTCCAGATGGACAAAATTTCAAAAGACTACACTTGCAAAGCACAAAAAGCTGCACTGGATATCCTGCCCCGTCCTGTCTCCATGCTTCCAGTGCATGGGCCAATCTGCTTTGGGAGTACTGCATAATTATTAAAATGAGGAGAGCACTAAAAAAAAATACTGTCACTCTCCAGCTAGCAGAAAATCTCCTCCTATGTTCTTTCCCCTTCCCACCCCCCCGACAGCAGAAGACCAATGGCTGCATCAGTTATTTTTCTATAACTCTCTAACCCCACCCCGCCCCCCCCACTTCTTCTCAAAAGATGTTAATCCAGCCCCCATTTAAAGGTGTCAATTGACATTGAATCAACTACCGGCCCTTGGCACGTGTTCAATGTATCACACCAGTTATTGAACAAAAAATCACTGAATGCACATTTTTTTCATTATCATCTGCGATATGAACTTCACACTTTTAGAACTAAAACCTAAACTCATAAAAAAACTGAACATATTTCTGTGTATGTGGCTATGCAGCATGGGCATCAAATGCCACCATTTTGACGCATACCACGGCCTTAAAAGCTTCGAACATTGAAATCAAACTACCCAAGTGGTCATCCTTAACTGACTATCTAATACATTCACAAGTGTGATATGAAGCTACTTTGTGAACAGTGTGGTGTTTAGCGTTACTGTAAAGCAGACATGTTTAATCTGGGTCAAATAGTTCCAAACTGGGTCAAACAGTTCCGTGGTACTAATGAGCCTGGACTGGCGTTATCAGTGGAAAATAGCCCACTACAGGGAAGGATTTTACAGCTTCCTGACTCCCTGACACCCACATGCTTGTGTCATTCTAGGAGATTCCAGGATTTTGTTTGTTATAAAACTCTCAAAGCTGTTTTTCTTCTTCATGGGACCTCTTCACAACTGGCTTCTAAGGGAAGGGAAGTACATTTCATGAATGAGCATGTATTTTATCTTTAGTTTATCATTACGAGTCTGGGGGATATTTTCTGCTGACAGCTGACACAAAGCTATGCATGATTTATCCTCACTGCTAAAAATAACCAAATAAAATAAAATCTTCTCCAGCTGAATATATCACTGGTGCAACCTTCCTAAGTAAGCCTGTCTCCTAGCTGTGGGTTATGCTACAACTTACGATATTGATTACACTTGCGAGATCATTAGGGCATCATGTACTGCTGGATGAGACAAATGTTTTCTTTCTGCTTTCAAGGCCCTTGTGAAGAACTGGGATACTCTGTTTGGATGAGAAAGAGAGAGAAAAAAAAGTAACATTCCAATCTCTTCCAGTATTGTGATAACAGAAATGACTAATACTCTGTACACTGTACGTATATTTATAGTGCAGGATGAAGACTCAGAGGACAAGGAGAGTCTAGAGGGATCACGGTCGCTAAAAGTTCCCCAGCCTCCCATGCTCTGCTTCCTGCACTCTCCAGTCCCCTCGTGCTGCTTCTTTCTTTTTATTCGTTTATGGGATGTGGGCGTCGCTGGCGAGGCCAGCATTTATTGCCCATCCCTTGGGCATCCTTGCCCAAGAGCTCTGCACCCTGTTCAACTGTTTTGCTCACCACCTCTGTGCTTTACTCCCTTCCCTGACACATCGAAGATCGGCCATGATCTTATTGAATGGCAGAGCAGGCTCAAGGGGCCATATGGCCTACTCCTGCTCCTATTTCTTATGCTCTTACATTTGCTTCTCAGCCCCATCGCCCAGGTCCATTCTGACCGACTGCATTTTTTTTAAAAGAACAACATATCTTGAACCTGATAGGAGGTGTTAATCTGCTCCCTCACTGAACTTCCTGTTCTTCATTGGCCAGGTCTACAACAGCAGCAACGTTATCGTCAAGCTCCCTCTGGAGCATCAACCATGAGTCCTTTCCTGATCGTAAAGCACACAATGTGCAACCACAAATCGCAAGCCAGTGCCGGGCACATGCTGCAAGGCAACCACGGGTCTATCGAGACACCAGAACCTCGCTTTGCTCGTCCCAATGCCTTGCTCAATCTTATACTTATCTTCACTGTAACACTGCTCTGCATCACTGGTGGTCCTCTAAAGGGATGCCATGAGCCATGGTAGTAGTGGGTATCCCCTTTTATTTATATTGTTGCTATTCTGTAATAGTTTCACATTTTATAAAGCAGAACATAGCTTTTTCAAAAATATTATTGCTGGGGATTAGTAAGTAATATTCGAAAGTGTATGTGTGTGTACTCATGTCAGCGAGCTCTTTTATCAAATATTTCAATGGAATGTGAGGGCAATCTGATTCCTGGCCTCTCTCTTCCTGTCAGAATATTAGAACTGTCTGCTTAATATGCTATGGGCAGACCCTTTTCCCTCATGGCTCTATTTTCCTTCTGATGTTAGTGTTTGGAGACAGAGGAGGGTCCCGGCGGAGGGCCGGTTGAGTTTCATCCAGAGCTTCGCAAGTCAGAAGTAAGCAAATTTTGTTAATTGTAAAGGGCAAGGAACTTTTTTCTGGATTTAAAAAAAAAAGAGAACAGCGTGTTAGAGCTCTGCTGTGTTGTCCTGCGGAGTAGTTGGACCAGAGATTGTGGCTGCATTTTTCCAACATGAGCAGAGTGCAGATAGTCCTTCATTCAATTGTAAACAATTTTACAACACCAAGTTATAGTCCAGCAATTTTATTTGAAATTCACAAGCTTTCGGAGGCTTCCCCCTTCCTCAGGTGAATTTTGTGGAAATTCATTCAAAGGGAAGCAAAATCAGATTGTTTCCACCTTTGGATTGAAGCACTTCTTCACACAAAGTGTCGTGGAAATCTGGAACTCCCTCCCCCCAAAAAGCTGTTGAGGCTGGGGGTCAATTGAAAATTTCTAAATTGAGATTGATAGGTCATTAATTACAACTATTTACAAAAACATCATTTGGTTCCGTCACCTGCTTGTGACCATTTGAGTTTTTCTCTGGCCTATTCTAACACTTACTCTACGTGCAACCTAAGGGCCTGGGGCCTGAGATATAGACGGCTGCTGCAAAATATTATGAGTCTCTTGGGATGCAAATGGCCCTTATCTCGTGGTATCCAAGTCTTGGGATGGACATGGGACAGGTTGACTCTTTGTCATGGGCTTCTCGGCAGCCTTATCGTACAAAGATGAAGGCATCTGCAGGGAAATAATATAGAGCTCATTTGTGCGGCTGCTGTGAGGGGAAGCAACCTCTGAGGCACGTACACCAGCTTCTCCGCTGGTACTGGGGTCAGGATTCTGGGTACCATCGATCATTGAGAGAATGGATGAGAAAGGTCCTTACATTCCTGGAACAACCAGATATCCTCCAGTCCCTCCGAGATGCTGCCCTGTGTACTTAGCAATCTGTTTGGCATTGACCTCACCAAACGGTCCCCCAAGACCTGCAGTCCTACATTTAGGGCTCTCACATTGAGTTGACCGACTTGGCTGGATCGCTCTTGAAGAGGGAGAGGGTTTGCAGACAGGCGCGACTTCCTTCAGGCTTCCCCGACAATCAGTTGAATCCCTGTTGAATGTTGGCACACAGCAGGTTAGTGGACTCCACCACATCCCAGCCATTTGCTGCACATCTTAGCAGAGGCCACACAGAACATCCATGTGTCTAATGCCCTGCTAGCATCCTTCACTTCATGGCAGGTCCCCTGAGATTATCATCCAATTGCTCTGCAGCCAGGGGCTGATATTATACCCCTGTTCAACTACAACAGTCTGCACTATCACATCTGCAAATTCTGGCTTCCTTTTGCTCTGTGTCTCACTACATGTCAATTCCTCATCTACACTCAGCCAAGGCTTCTTTAACTGTACCTCCCAAACACACAACCTCCAATATCTAGAAGGATAAGGGCAGCAGGTGCATGGGAACATCATCACCTCCAAGGTCCCCTCAAAGTCACACACTATCCTGACTTGGACATATATTGCGGTTCCTTCATCGTCGTCAAAATCCTGGAACGCCCTATCTAACTGCACTGTGGGAATAGCTTCACTACACGGACTCCAGCAGTTCAAGAAGAAGGCTCACCACCACCTTCTCAAGGGCAATTAGGGATGGGCAATAAAGGCCAGCCTTACCATCGAAGCCCACAACCCGAGAATGAATTTTAAAAAATAGTCTCTAGCCTCCTGAGTGAATGATGGGCTGGCTGAGTGGTCACCAATGTTGCCAGAGGTGAAGGGGAATGCATGGTATTGCTCTTCAGCAGTCTTCTCTACTGTCTCCTGTCTTGCTGCTGATTCCTGGAGGAAAAAACAACACTGTTAACTTTGGTGTCCTTGAGCAGCATTCTACCTTAATCAGCTATTTTGTGGATTTAATTTGAGGAAAGTAGTAGCTGGTGGAGAGATTGAAGAATACATGAAAATGTTAAAAAGGAAAAGGTAGATGTTCTCACATTTGCATTCCCTAAATTCTTGGCCAGAGTGGAAGCCAATTATGGCTATTTCTTCCTCATGCGGTGCCAAGCGCTGGATGTTGGCACACCCTCCTCAAGTAGTCTGGCATTTCCTGGCATTGTGTGCTCTTGAAGGAGGAATGCATTGTGCTAATTGACAGCTCTCCAGATCCTGTAAGGAAAGAAAGAGCTTGCATTTATATCATGCCTTTCATGACCGTAGGACGTCCTAAAGTGCTTTACAGCCAATGAAGTACTTTTGAGGTGTAGTCACTGTTGTAATATGGGAAACGCAGCAGCCAATTTATGCACAGCAAGGTCCCCCAAACAGCAATGAAATAAATAACCAGATCAGCTGTTTTAGTCGTTGGCTGAGGGATAAATCTTGACGAGGCCACTAGGAAGAACTCGCTGGCTCGTCTTTTACGTCCACCTAAGAGCGCAGATGGAGCCTCGGTTTAACGTCTCATCCGAAAAGTGGCACCTCTGATGGTGTAGTATTGCCTCAGCACTGCACTGAAGTACTAGCCTCGGTTATGTGCTCAAGTCTTTGGAGCGGGACACAAACCCACAACCTTCTGAGAGACAAGAATGCTACCACTTAGCCAAGTTTGACATCTAAACTACAATCACAATCAGTCAGGATATTTGGAATGGATGGTAGTAATGGAAAGAGTCCAAAAGCAAGGAGCTAGATTGTGAGACTTCGGAGTGTTAGCATACATCGCAGATCTAAATCACTTAAGTGCTGCCAAGTGTCTTTGCATCTGGGACAAAGGACACGATGGCCTGTGATACACTAAAGGGCAAGTTTGACTATTGTTCTAGTGAATACTCATGTGCTTTTCTGTGATTCAGTTATCTGCTCTGTTATTCATTTGGAAACACTCTTATCTTTGTTGACCTGGTGAGAGTCTTCTTCCAACACTGCAATGGGTCCTTGGGATTATGAAAGTCCCATTCACAGCCACAGCCACCTCCTTCCACATGGCCCGTGTTGCTGTATGTGATGGCATTCTCAAATTTGGGCCAGCAGCACTACCACATCAGCCTCTTTCCTTCCTTTAGCTTTAGCCATTTCAGTCCTTCTTCCAAAAGCTTCATCAGCCCTTTAACTGTATGGAATCCCTTAAATATGGAAGTGGCATCCTTCCCTTGTCCCCTTCCTGGATTTTAAGGGCATATTTGTCCCCCTGCTGGCGGGACTCCTGCAGTATTTAAATTAGCTGACCTTGATATTTATGACAGGGTCAGCCTCCTCCAATTTTGGCCGGTATAAGTCCCACTCCGCTGTACTTACATTGGCGGAGTGGGGCCCCAGGATTTCCCAGGCCCATAAATTTAAGATCATCATCAAAAGAACAAGGACAGAGGTTTAAGGATTTTTTTTTATTCTGAGGCTGTTAGAATGGCCTATCAAGAACTGTAGCGGAAGCAGAATCCATAACAGCTTTTAAAAGGGAAGTGGATATATATTGAGTTGCATCGAGTCTACACCACAGAAACAGGCCATTCGGTCCAACTGGGCTATGCTGACATTTATGCTCCAGACGAGCCTCCTCCCTCCCTACTTCACCTAACCCTATCAGCATGTCCTTCTATTCCTTTCTCCCTCATGTGCTTTTCTAGCTTCCCCTTAAATACATCTATGCTATTTGCCTCAACTACTCCTTGTGGTAACGTGTTCCACATTCTTGCCACTCTTTGGGTAAAGAAGTTCCTCCTGAATTCCTTATTGGATTTATTCGTGACTATCTTATATTTATGACCTCTAATTTTGGACTGCCCCACAAGTGGAAACATTTTCTCTATTTCTACCCTATCAAACCCTTCAATGATTTTAAAGGCTTCTATCAGGTCACCCCTCAGCCTTCTCTTTTCTAGAGAAAAGAGCCTCAGCCTGTTCAGCCTTTCCTGATATCCTCTCAGTTCTGGTATCATCCTTGTGAATCTTTTTTGCACCTTCTCCAATGCCTCTATATCCTTTTATTAACATAGAGACTATATTATTTGAAAATGAAAAGTTTAAAAGAGTATGGGAAAAGGGCAAGTGAAATGGGAACAATTAGGTAACTCTTTCTGACACCCAGCAATGGTCCAGTGGGCCGAATGGCCTCCTTCTATGTTGTAAAATTCCATGATTCATTTGCAGGACATCACATTATTTTTAGAAGCTAATGTGATCAAAAGCTATGGATAGATCTAGATCCAATCCAGGATTTTGTTACAAAAAATTGATATCCTACTAGTACATGTTCTCTGAAAGCAGTGGGTTCTACATCATTTACAAGCTTGTTTACGTCGGTTAATTTAATTTCTTTCAATTTTCCATTTACATTCTTTTAAATTATTATCAGCACCTTTCATGACCTGGCTGAAAATATTACAAAGCTTCAGAAAACCTCTGAACATTTTGCCTTTGTGCCATGCTTGATGATATTTTGAAACTAAAGAAATAAGACTGAAACTGTCCTTGTACAACAGAACTCGAAGTGACAGATAATGAATTTGTTTACTTCATAGACATGGTCGTGCACAATTAAAGACAAAATCTGGCCTCCACACCCTGAGTGTACAATAAATACTTCATTCCTTTTCACCCTGATTTCGCTGTGGGAAATTAAAGAACAGTAACACTAAAGTTAACCTTGACTACAAAAAAAAACAGGATCCTGAAAAACTGTCATAACTCCGAGAATGTTTCCTTCAATTCACTAGATGGACTGTTAAAACTGAGATAAGAAAGTAACTAAAACAGTAGTCACTGTGTTCACGCAGAAAGTTTATTTATCTTTCAAACAGTGATCTACTGCTGTTCTCGTGAAGTAAAAAGTCAGGATACAAACCTTGTTACAGTCTCGTTTGTACCTCCAGAATCTATCAGACAGATTGACGCAACCGGTTCACTCATCACCATAAACCACATTAAGTCATTTTGACTTTTCTGGACCGTGTTGTCAGTTTACTGTACTGCACACATGAGCAATGTCCTGCGTGAGGAAGCTCAGAACTTCAAAGCGAGACCCCCAAATGGTGAGAATAGACGTGGTTTGGTCCAAAAATAGTAATCTGAGATGAACAAAGATACATAAAGAACTGGTTGTATTAAAGAACTGGTTGTATAACGGGCAAATTAGATTCACAAAGAAAAAAAAACATATAGTGGAGGCACATTATATACAAGGAACAAATGATGTTAGGAGTGAAGTGTAGATGAGTACGCAATCCTGTGTTAGATGTGGGCCTTAGGAACATATAAAAATGACAGACAGGAAAAGACCCGCTGGTCCATCTAGCCTGTCCCTAGTGCATCACAATACAGATACTCCCTACCCACCTGGAGCCATATGATCTCCTGGGAGAGGCAAAAAGCCAGGTTAAAAAGCTGGGCCTATTAGGGAAAAGTCTGGAAAATTCCTCTCCGATCCCTTTAGGCGATCAAAACTGGTCCAGGAGATCACATACACCCTAATTTATATTACAGGATACCTACCTCATGTACGAGGTGACCTCCATCCCAGCCAGAAACAGGTTCAGCTCCCTCTTGAAGGAATTCAGTTAATCAGCGTTCACCACATGAGCCTGCAAACTGTTTCACGGGACCAATATTCGCTGGGAAAAGACGAACCACCTAACTTCCAACCTAGTTCTGTCCTTACATAACTTGTAAGCATGACCCCTAGTCCTCCCTAACCTATTCAGTTGAAACAATTAGTCCACATAAAAACAAAGTCCCTTCATTATTTTTAAAACTCAATCAAATCAACCCTGAGTCTACACTTTTCTAAAGTGTATAGACCCAGCTCTTTGAGCCAATCCGGGTAACTAAGGTGTTTTAAACTGGGAATTAATGTTGTGGCCTTCCTCTGCACACTTTCCAAAGCCTCAATATCCCCCACCATGTGAGGAGACCAAAACTGGACACAGTATTTTGACTGAGTCCGAACCAAGGTCTTGTACAAGGACAAAATGGTATGCTTTATTTTAGAATGAATTGTCCTGTGAATACAACCTAGAACCCTGTTAGCTGTAGCTATAGCTTCACTGATCTCTTTCTTTCACCACTGGCTTTAGTTCCGGTCCCTGTAGGGTTCAAATATATTCGGCATTTGATCTGCCCATGTGTATGACGCTACACTTTTCTAAGTTAAACATCATTTGCCAAACACGGGCCCATTTTTCCAACACATCAAGATTTGCTTTCAGTCGTTGAGCATCCTCTACAGTCCTAACACTTGCACGCATCTTGGTATCGTCCGCAAACTTAAGGCTCATTCCCTCAAAATGTTAATAAGTGGCACAGCTAGAAGTGCACATATAAGTCCAAAACCTCAGGAACTTCAGGCAATTTACCTGCGGCTATCAGCTATTTATTGTATCATCCAGTACTGTTTTTTTTTGTTCCTGTTCATGAAACATCACGTTAGTCAGATTTTCTGTTTGCCTCTGTTTCTGTAATATGGCCAGCATCCCACTGGGTGGTATTAATTACATGGATGTGGTGGTACCTCAGTATTAAGAATGTTATCATTTTAGATCTTCCCCTCCCAGCTGAACTCAACTTGCGATGGATTAAAGTTCCTCATTGTGATATTTTGCTCAGTTATCTGAGAAAAACATGCTCTAAAAGCTCTGTGCAGAAAAGACCAATACAGACATTAACTGTATGGTTTGTGATTCTTGTTTTGACAAAAGCCATAATCTGCAGAGAAACTGGATAGCATTGAAGTAGTCTAAATAATTTTTTAACACGTACAGGGCAGAAAGAATGGCAGGTAATTTAAGAGCAATTCCTACTTGCAAAGAAAAATAGTTATTGGAGTGGTGCAGGTACACCCCCGTTTTTGTTATTTGAATAAATGAACACAAGTAAAGATCATCAAGCCCAACAATATTTCCCCTAGCTGTTACATCATGTAACATGGTGTTACCATCCTACCCAATCAATAGTAATGGGGGAGACAAAAGCAGAGGAACAACCTTACATAGAAATTACAACAGGCCATACAGCCCAACCAGTCCATGTTGGTGCTTATCCTCCACATGACCAGTAGTGCTAATCCCATATGTCCGCTTTGTTCCCATATCGTTTTATTCCTCTTTCTTTCAACCAGCTATCGAACCTGTTCTCAAATGATAACATGGTCACTGCTTCAATCGCTAACTCCGGTAATGCATTCCACAACCTCATAATCAGGATTGAAGGTAGAAGAATGCGGCGGCAAGCACGCAGGCTACACCCAACCCGCAAGTATCCTCACCACCGGATCTACAGACCATGGGGAACCTACCTGGACATTTCCTGTAGGCAGTGTCTGAGAAGCTCTGAGCTAGGGTGCTCTTCAAACCATCTATGGAAGCAGTTATTGCAGCCACCCCAGAAGCAACAGTTCCCCGAGAGTCTCTTCCTGACGTCTTGAGGCTGCCACAGTCATCAGGGTGTTCCTCACATCGTGCCATTGCATCACCTCCTGCATTGAATTGTAGATGCAGGTTGTGGACTCCTCCAACTTATCCACAACCTGCAACACATGATAGGAGACCGCACATGAGATCCATGCTCTTGATACACAGATCTTTTAAAGGTTGAGCCCTTGAGATCTTGGTCCTTGGGCTTTTTTTAAAATTCATTCATGGGATGTGGGCGTTGCTGGCAAGGCCAGCATTTATTGCCCATCCCTAATTGCCCTTGAGAAGATGGTGGCGAAACGCCTTCTTGAACCGCGGCAGTCCGTGTGGTGAAGGTTCTCCCACAATGCTGTTAGATAGGGGGTTCCAGGATTTTGACCCAGCGACGATGAAGGAATGGCGATATATTTCGAAGTTGGGATGGTGCATGACTTGGAGGGGAACGTGCAGGTGGTGTTGTTCCCATGTGCCTGCTGCCCTTGTCCAATTGGTGGTAAGGGTCACGGGTTTGGGAGGTGCTGTCGAAGAAGCCGTGGTGAGTTGCTGCAGTGCATCCTGCAGAAGGTACGCACTGCAGCCACGGTGTGCTGGTGGTGAAGGGAGTGAATGTTTAGGGTGGTGGATGGGGTGCCAAACGGGTTGCATTGTCCTGGATAGTGTCAAGCTTCTTGAGTTGGAGCTGTACTCATCCAGGCAAGTGGAGAGTATTCCATCATACTCCTGACTTGTAGATGGTGGAAAGGCTTTGGGGAGTCAGGAGATGAGTCACTCACCGCAGAATACCTAGCCTCTGACCTGCTCTTGTAGCCACAGTATTTATATGGCTGGTCCAGTTAAGTTTCTGGTCAATGGTGACCTCCAAGATGTTGAATGGTGGGGAATTTGGCGATGGTAATGCTGTTGAATGTCAAGGGGAGGTGGTTAGACTCTCTCTTATTGGGGATGGTCATTGCCTAGCACTTGTCTGGTGCGAATGTTACTTGCCACTTATCAGCCCAAGCCTGGATGTTGTCCAGATCTTGCTGCATGTGGGCAGGGACTGCTTCATTATCTGAAGGGTTGCGAATGGAACTGAACACTGTGCAATCATCAACGAACATCCCCATTTCTGACCTTATGATGGAGGGAAGGTCATTGATGAAGCAGCTGAAGATGGTTGGACCTTGGACACTGCCCTGAGACAGCCATGAGCAGCTGTTCTGTCCCTTCTGGGGAGAGATGGCTGCTTCCTCACATTCCTTCCCAGCTCCTCCTGCTCACTGACGCTCTGTGATTCACCCAGTGAGATCGCCTCAGTAATGTCCTTGACTCAATTCGGTGTATCTGGGCTGGTGCTTGAGTAAGTAAGATGCCATGACACCGTGGGTCATCAGATAGAGGACGGGTCTTCCTGGAGGTGCCAGGTTGCTTGTCAGATGTTTCCTTCTATAAGCATTTAGCACCTCTGAAGGACACAAAGACTTTCTTTTTAGGACAGTATCCTCTGATTTGTGAGTCCGAAGATGTGATTGAGCAATAGCAGGAGGCTTTTCAAGTTATCAGAATGCCCGCAGATATCAAAAACTTACAACTGTATATGCGCTCCACCCGATTACCTGAACCTGAAAGCTCTCCTCCAACTTCTCCATCTCTCACAGCCTCCCAGGTGTGTCCGCCCAGGAATTGCAGAGCTTCCTCGTCATGCCTACTGAGGGATTTGCTGCTAGTTGTTCCTCCATCCATGGCAGACCATTGCCTCTCGATGTGCATGTGCAAGGAACACAAAGATTTAGACACTGAACAGATTAATTCACAATGTCTTTTCATGCAAGTGTCTGCAGAGTTTCCCTTGTGAACATGCTATCAGATGCGGCCAAAGACTTTCAGAAATATTAACATCCACAGTCCACATGGGATGCTACCCTTCTCGCAACAGTCAAGGAGGTTAGTCAATAGAACCTTCCCCTTCTGAAGTAACAGTGGCTGCGGTTTATTAAGTTATCACAGTACAAGTTTTCTCTTGATAGTGTGTGTAGTTGCTTGGGTCTGGTTTATCACCTTTTTTGAATATAAAGAAGTCCTGAACTGTACCTCAGAACAGTCATTAATGAGTCAGCTCAGAGAATGGCAAGAATTCTAAATATTGCATCTTTCAGAGAATAAAGTCATAAAGGGTGAACTCATCAGTCGTGCAGTATAACCATTTTACAAAAGTCCATAATTGTGTAAGCACACATGGCCCTCTAGGATATGTAGTTGTTTTGACAACATAGACTACAGTCCACATACAGGGCACACCACAATAAAACACTTTTGGCATTCCTTCTTTCCTGTAGAATTGCCTTGCTTGTTTGCATAAGTGTGCTTTTTACAGTCAATTTACTTCCAAAAGAAAAGACAGCAGTTTATATTGTCCACAAGATCCTATACATGTTGATCTTTCCTTTTAAGATTCTTAACAAGTATAACAGCCATTCACGTAAATACATCAGTGTCCAACACTGTTACCGAGCTGATAAACTCTAATGTAGTGCAGACTTGATACCTAAATTTAACAGTGCCCTCTTTAGGATACTTTTGAGCAACACAAAATCATGCAAATCCCAACTGGCTGTCGCATTCTGCTGAAGTTACCAGTGAAGCATTGGCACAAGATATCAAAGTATCAACGATCTATCCTTCCTTGCCTCAGGATTTTACAATATTTGCATATAGAGGGCCATGTGTGCTTACACAATTATGGACTTTTGAAAAATGGTTCAACAGATTCATACCTGAATGAATAAAAAGACTGACCATTTGATGAGATAGATAGTTCGAATAGTAACACGCACATTGATTTATGAGCTAAGTATATCAAGTTAACAGGTAAAAAGAAAAAAAAGGTGGAATTTAAATTTTGGATGGGCGTGGAGCGGGTCGAGCAGCAAACCCCCCCCAACCCCGGCAACATGAAGCCCGGGTGATTTTAACACCCGGGCTTCATCTGCATGCCAATGGTCAGCTACCCGTCCGATAACGGGTGGGATGAGGTAGCTTGGACAGCAGGACTGGAGGTACGGGCAGCAGGAGATCGCCAGCCAACACCAAAGAGTCGATTTTAACTTGGGGCAGGATCAGTGCGTGGGGGCTGGAAGCAAGCGGCACAGCTGGAAGGCAGCTGTGCCTCATTTAAATTTTGTAGATCCATCTCCTGTCCAATGCCGCGGGGAATGACGTCAAGGCTAGCGGGTGGAAGCGGGTGCTGGAATTCCGACCTGATACCAGTCAGGTGAGAGCGGGGCAAAGCCGAGTCTGGGGAGGCCCAAGATCTCCTTACTCCAACTCATACTCCTCCTGACCCACAAGGATTCCACATAAAAGTAAAACTTTTTTTAACTCACCTTGGCCTCTTCTGGCCACTCCACAACTCCCGGTTTAGTTCGACTGTCAGGGTTGGCCCTGTGCGGGCCTCCTTATTCCAAGTCGATGGAGATAAAATGTCACTGGGCGGGGATGGTACGGTCTTGAGTCAGTAAGTGAACTCGGATGATTTTAATCCTTCCAATGCACATATCTCCCCCCCCCCCCCCACCCCGGGGGGCGGGATTAAAATATACCCCCAAAGGGAGGTTAGCGACAAGAAGGTAAGTCGAAGGGTAGGAGTATTTGAGAGGGTCTGGCGAAAGAGCAGTGGGGAGCCAGGCAGATTATCCAATAGAGATAGACCTAAAAGTAGAGACATTGCATTGTGTTGTGACACCAGCTTATCCTTGAGTGCACAGCAATCACATGGACCCTATTTATACTGTCGGACACAGATATGCTTCCTATCATGATTCTGAATGTGGTCCCAACTCCCTGGAGCTCTGATGTTGTCATGATTACGCACTGTTCATCATACATTCCAGATATCCAAACTCCATGATACTCCAGTTACACTGCAACCTAGTTTATTTGAACTTTGGTGGAAAACCCCTCAGCACTAGGGTTTCATTCCTCTTGTGAAGTGTGAATCTGACTCTGGAGTTATACTGGCACGTTTGTATTGCTGTGAAGCAGAAATCACTTTGCACCAATCCAAAGGTGTATCCCCTTTTCAACAGAAGAAAATAATACTCTTAGCTGAAATTTCTTTTAACTTTTTTCAATTCATAGAAGTTTAAGACTTTTTTTTTGATCTTAAAAAAAACAGGAGGAGTACTTTGAATGAAAATTACCCCCATTAACTTCTCTTTTAACAGCAATCAGGGCTAATTTAAACAATGAATCTAAATGCAGGTTTGTGCTGGTGGGGAGCAGGGCCAATTTATTTCTCCATTTCAAAGTATATACATCAGCAATTTCTAAAATACAGAAAAAAAAAGATTTTAAACATGCTAGAAGGAGCTAAAGGGGCCAATTTTCCTGACTTCTGATCCCGGGGAATGTTCAAGCCAATGGGAGCAAAGATCAAGTAAAAGGGATGGCGACCCAGTTCACCGGATCTTCCTGCGGATGAGGAAAAGGATGGAGCTTGGTCTGTGCCTGCATTAGGGACAGGGCTGACACAGCCATTCAAGTGAGGCATGGGGTGGGGCGGGGAGTGTCCGAGCCCCCCCTGTTTCATTTTCCAGGTCGGTCACTGGCAGAGGCTCCCCGGAAACATGGTGCAATGGCCTGCCCTGCACTCTCCGCAACAGAAGCACAAGTGGTGGGGGGGCGGGAAATCTCAGCATTTCTGAGCCTGGGGTTTGAAAGAGGAACATCTTTCCTCTAGTATTTCTTAAACTTTGGAAAGTTCATAATGAAAACAATTCTGTTCATCCTGTCTTACCAAAGGCATGCTTCACTCCTCTTCTCATCCATATTTCCAGCTACGTCTATATGTATTTGTAAAATCAATCATATTTCCCATCTATGCCAGGGTGTGGTACAGTTTCAAAGCTAATGCTGTTAATTGTTCTAGTTTGACAATGTGTCAAGACATGCTGAGAAATCCAATGAAAGCATTGCCAGGATATAATGTGGAACTGCATGTCCACAGCTCCCTCTACAGTCACAATGAAATTACCACGTCACAGAATTTTTAAAAAAACAATACATCTGTTTTTATTGGTCAATATAAACTGTATTTAGTTTAATATTTACACCCTCTCCATTTAAACCTTATCAGGAGCATACAGCAGGAATTAATCTGAATATATCAGAATTTGGCTGATATAATTTTATTCGAAGGGGAAATAAAACATCAAAATTCTGAGGATTTCAGTGTACTTTGTGGTAATACTCTGAAAACGTATTTAATCTACAGCTATAGTGAGCAAAAGGATGCTACTTTCAGGAAAGAGATGCATTAGCAGCAAGCAGATTCTTCAATATTACTTTTAATTTATAAAACAAACTACCTAAGGGTTAAGTGAGAGTCTGATGGTGAGCCCCATAAAAGTAGTGTCCACGAACTCTGTAAATAATTGTGGGTTGCCATTTAGCCAGACTGTACTTTTTTACGTCCCTTGTTTGTTTTCTTGAGTTTTAGCAACGTTCAAAATAAAAACTTTTTTTAAACTGATTTTTTTCAGATTTAACTGTGATTTTTGGGTCCAATTTTTTTATTCATTCATGGGATGTGGGCGTCGGTGGCAAGGCCAGCATTTATTGCCAATCCCTAATTACCCTTGAGAAAGTGGTGGTGAGTGGCCACCTTGAACCACTGAAGTCCGTGTGGTGAAGGTTCTCCCACAGTGCTGTTAGGAAGGGAGTTCCAGGATTTTGACCCAGCGACGATGAAGGAACGGCGATATATTTCCAAGTCGGGATGGTGTGTGACTTGGAGGGGAACGTGCAGGTGGCGGTGTTCACACGTGCCTGCTGCTCTTGTTTTTCTAGGTGGTAGAGATCGTGGGTTTGGGAGGTGCTGTCGAAGAAGCCTTGGCAAGTTGCTGCAGTGCATCTTGTAAATGATACACACTACAGCCACGGCACACTGATAGTGGAGGGAGTGAATGTTTAAGGTGTTGGATGGGGTGCCAATCAAGCGGACGGCTTTGTCCTGGATGGTGTCAAGCTTCTTGAGTGTTGTTGGAGCTGCACTCATCCAGGCAAGTGGAGAGTATTCCATCACACTCCTGACTTGTGCCTTGTAGATGGTGGAAAGGCTTTGGGAGTCAGGAGATGAGTGACTCGGCGCAGAATACTCAGCCTCTGACCTGCTCTTGTAGCCACAGTATTTATGTTTAGTTTTTGGTCAATGGTGACTCCCAGGATGTTGATGGTGGGGGATTCGGCGATGGTAATGCCGTTAAATGTCATGGGGAAGTGGTTAGACTCTCTCTTGCTGGTGGTGGTCATTGCCTGGCACTTGTGTGGTGCGAATGTTACTTGCCACTTATGAGCCCAAGCTTGGATGTTGTCCAGGTCTTGCTGCATGTGGGCACGGAATGCTTCATTATCTGAGGGGTTGCGAATGGAACTGAACACTGTGCAATCAGCAGCAAACATCCTCACTTCTGACCTTATGATGGAGGGAAGGTCATTGATGAAGCAGCTGAAGATGGTTGGGCCTAGGACACTGCCCTGAGGAACTCCTGCAGCAATGTCCTGGGGCTGAGATGATTGGCCTCCAACAACCACTCCCATCTTCCTTTGTGCTAGGTCAACCACCATTCACGAGTCAGCCACTGGAGAGTTGTCCCCCGATTCCCATTGACTTCAATTGTCCAGGGCTCCTTGATGCCACACTCGGTCAAATGCTGCCTTGATGTCAAGGGCAGTCACTCTCTCCTCACCTCTGGAATTCAGCTCTTTTATCCATGTTTGAACCAAGGCTGTAATGAGCCAAGTGGTCCTGGTGGAACCCAAACTGAACAGTTTATTGGTGAGTAAATGCCGCTTGATAGCACTGTCGACGACACCTTCCATCACTTTGCTGATGATTGAGAGTAGACTGATGGAGCGGTAACTGGCTGGATTGGATTTGTCCTGCTTTTTGTGGACAGGACATACCTGGGCAAATTTCCCATTTGTCGGGTAGATGCTAGTGTTGTAGCTGTACTGGAACAGCTTGGCTAGAGACACGGCTAGTTCTGGAGCACAAGTCTTCAGCACTACAGCCGGGAGGTTGTCGGGGCCCGTAGCCTTTGCTGTATCCAATGCGCTCAGCCGTTTCTTGATATCATGTGGAGTGAATCGAATTGGCTGTAGACTGGCTTCTGTGTTGGTGGGGATCTCGGGAGGAGGCCAAGATGGATCTTCCACTCGGCACTTCTGGCTGAAGATGGTTGCAAACACTTCAGCCTTGTCTTTTGCACTCACATGCTGGGCTCTGCCATCACTGAGGATGGGGATGTTCCCAGAGCCTTCTCCTCCCGTTAGTTGTTTAATTGTCCACCACCATTCACGACTGGATGTGGCAGGGCTGCAGAGCTTTGATCTGATCCGTTGATTGTGGGATCGCTTAGCTCTGTCTATAGCAGTCTGCTTCTGCTATTTAGCATGTTGCTTCACCAGGTTGGCACCTCATTTTTAGGTACGCCTGGTGCTGCTCCTGGCATGCTCTTCTACGCTCCTCATTGAACCAGGGTTGATCCCCTGGCTTGATGGTAATGGTAGAGTGAGGGATATGCCAGGCCATAATGTTATAGATTCTGCTGCTGCTGATAGCCCACAGCGCCTCATGGATACCCAGTTTTGAGCTGCTAAATCTGTTTTGAATCTATCCCATTTAGCACGGTGGTAGTGGGACACAACACGATGAACTCTGTCCTCACTGTGAAGATGGGACTTCATCTCCACCAAGACTGTGCAGTGGTCACTCCTAGCAATACTGTCATGGACAAATGCATCTGCGACAGGTAGATTGGTGAGGACGAGGCCTTATTTTGGCTCTCTCACCACCTGCCGCAGGTCCAGTCTGGCACTTATGTCCTTCAGGACTCGGCCAGCTCGGTCAGTAGTGGTGCTACCGAGTCACTCTTGGTGATGTTTATTAAAGTCCCCCACCCAGAGTACATTCTGTGTCCTTGCTACCCTCAGTGCTTCCTCCAAGTGGTGCTCAACATGGATGAATACTGATTCATCAGCTGACGGAGGACGGTAGGTGGTAATTAGCAGGAGGTTTCCTTGCCCATGTTTGACCTGATGCCATGAGGCTTCATTTTCCCCATTTATTTTCTCCTGTTTTTTTTACACTAAAATAAAGTCTGAAATAAAAACTGACTTTAATGCTCCTTATCCATTTTCTATTAGGCAATTTGTTTTGGAAAATAAACACTTTTTTCACAATATTAGACTATTTGCTGCTACTGAGGGGAAAAAAGTTCAAAATGTAAAGAGAAATAATTAATTCACAAATGGCAAATAGAAAGTACTTTTTCAATAAAATTAGGGAAATATTTCTTTATTAAGTTAAAAAATACATTTCCCAAGGTCATTGTACAAAGCAAAATACTGGAAAATGCAACAAAGTTTCAGAAATTAGAATTTTCGGAGGGGGTGGGGCATGCCCAGGGGCCCCCTAGAAAATAAATCTTGTGCCTTCAAATTCATCCCTCTTCTGGCTTCCATGTGCTTATGGTTTATTTTTTTCAGTACAAGTAAAGGAATGCTGGATATACCTACAGCTTATTTTGAAAGCCTATCCGATGACCTTTTTTGAAGAAGTTGATCAGCTTTTCTCTATCTTCCTAGGCTAGCATGTACGAACTTGTACATTGCTGAGGAATTACAGCAGCAGTAGAGTCATAGAAGCATACAACACAGAATAGGGCCATTCGGCCCATTTTGCCTGTGCCAGCTCTTTATACGAGCTACCCAATTAGTTCCACTCCCCTGCACATTCCCCATAGCCCTACAAATTTTCCTCTTTGAATATATACCCAATGTTTGCAGTTACAATTTGCGATTAAGGCTGTGCAAAATCGTGGTGGAAACGCATTATGCCTGGGCATTTTCATGGACTTAACAGCATAGATGCTGGTTTCCAGCCAATTTGGCTCAATGCACCTAACATTAAGAGGCAGCTGAATACAATGGCCACAATGAAGGCTATGGGCACTGACAATGACACTGACAACATCTCAACTGTAGTGCTGAAGACCTGTGGTCCAGAACTAGCCTCCCTCCAGCCAAACTTTTCCCATGCAGCTATGACACTGGTGTCTATCCAACAATGTGGAAAATTGCCCAGTTATGCCCTATTCACAATAAGCAAGACAACTCTAACTGCCCTATCAGCCTCATCCCAATCATCAACAAAGTGATGGAAGAAATCATCAATATTGCCATCACCATTAATCTGCTCATCGATTCTCAATTGAGGTTCCTCCAGAATTATTCAGTTCCAGAACACAGCACAGATCCAGACATGGACGCAAGAACTGAATGCAAGAGGAGAGTTAAGAGTAACTGCCCTGGACATTAAAGCAGCATTTGATCGAGCATGGTACCAAGGAACCCTGACAAAACTGAAATAAATGAGGTTCAAGGGGAAAACCCTCCGATGGTGAAGTCATAGTTGACACACAGGAAGATGGTCATGGTTGTCAGAGGCCAATCATCACAGCCCCAAGACATTGTTACTGGAGTTGCTCGGGACTGTGTGAGGCAAAGGTGGAGATTGTGGGGGCTCTAACACATATATTCAGAACCTCTCTGGCCACAGGGGATGTGCCAGAGGACTGGAGAACCGCTAATGTAGTACCATTATTCAAGAAGGGGAGTAGGGAAAAACCGGGGAACTACAGGCCAGTGAGCCTAACATCAGTGGTAGGAAAATTATTGGAAAAAATTCTGAAGGACAAAATTAGTATCCACTTGGAGAAGCAAGGATTAATCAGGGATAGTCAACATGGCTTTGTCAAGGGAAGATCATGTCTGACTAATTTGATTGAATTTTTTGAGGGGGTGACTAGGCGTGTGGATGAGGGTAACGCAGTGGATGTGGTATACATGGATTTCAGTAAGGCCTTCGATAAAGTCCCCCACAGGAGACTGGTCAAGAAGGTACGAGCCCGTGGAGTCCAGGGTGCCTTGGCACTTTGGATACAAAACTGGCTTAGTGGCAGAAGGCAGAGGGTGATGGTCGAAGGTTGTTTTTGTGACTGGAAGCCTGTGGCCAGTGGGGTACCACAGGGATCTGTGCTGGGGCCCTTGCTGTTTGTGGTCTACATTAACGACTTGGATATGAATGTAAAAGGTATGATCAGTAAGTTCGCTGATGATACAAAAATTGGTAGGGTGGTAAATAGCGAGGAGGATAGCCTCAGTCTGCAGGACGATATAGATGGGTTGGTCAGATGGGCGGAACAGTGGCAAATGGAATTTAACCCGGAAAAGTGCAAGGTGATGCACTTTGGAGGGACTAACAAGGCAAGGGACTACACAATGAATGGGAGGACCCTAGGCAAGACAGAGGGTCAGAGGGATCTTGGTGTGCAAGTTCACAGATCCCTGAAGGCGGCGGAACAGGTAGATAAGGTGGTAAAGAAGGCATATGGGATACTTGCCTTTATTAGCCGAGGCATAGAATATAAGAGCAAGGAGGTTATGATGGAGCTGTATAAAACACTGGTTAGGCCACAGCTGGAGTACTGTGTGCAGTTCTGGTCGCCGCACTACAGGAAGGATGTGATCGCTTTGGAGAGGGTGCAGAGGAGATTCACCAGGATGTTACCAGGGCTGGAGCGCTTCAGCTATGAAGAGAGACTGGGAAGATTGGGTTTGTTTTCCTTGGAGCAGAGGAGGCTGAGGGGGGACATGATTGAGGTGTACAAAATTATGAGGGGCACAGATAGGATGGATACTAAGGAGCTTTTTCCCTTCGTTGAGGGTTCTATAACAAGGGGACATAGATTCAAGGTAAAAGGCGGGAGGTTTAGAGGGGATTTGAGAAAGAACTTTTTCACCCAGAGGGTGGTTGGAGTCTGGAACTCACTGCCTGAGAGGGTTGTGGAGGCAGGAACCCTCACAACATTCAAGAAGCATTTGGATGAGCACTTGAAATGCCATAGCATACAAGGCTACGGACCAAATGCTGGAATATGGGATTAGATTAGACTGGGCTTGATGGCCGGCGCGGACACGATGGGCCGAAGGGCCTCTATCCGTGCTGTATAACTCTATGACTCTATGACAGCGTCCTTAGTCCGACAATCTTCAGCTGCTTCACCAATAACCTTCCATTTGTTATAAGGCCAGGAGTGGAACTGTTTGCTGATAAGTCCACTTCCACTTCCAATTCCTCCAATAATAAAACAGCCCATGCCAGCCTACAGCAGGATCATTCAGGCTTGGGACAAAATGTGGCAGGTAACATTTGCACCACACAAATACCTGACAATGATCATTTCCTCGAAGAAAAGGGTTAACCATGTCCTCTTGACCTTCAACTGCACCACCATCCCCGAGTCCCGCACCATCTACAATGTTGGGTTCACTACTTATCAGAAACTCTACTCCACCAGCCATATCAACAATGTGGTTGCAAGAGCAAGACAGAGACTTGGTATTCCAAGATGAGTGGCTCATCTCCTGACTCCTCAATGCTTCTGCACTATCTCCAAGGCACAAGTCAAGAATGTGATGGAATATGCACCACTTCCCTGGATAGGTGAAGCAGTAACAACAAGAAGTTTGACACCATCCAAAACAAAGCAGTCCACTGAATGGCATCACTGTTACTGAACTCGATGTCTACTTCATCCACCACTGGCACACTGTGGCTGCAATATGTACTATCTACCGGATGCACTGCATTAACTTGCCAAGCTTACTTCGACAGCAGCTCCCAGCCCTGCAACCTCACCACCGAGAAGGAAAAGAACAGCAAGATCACCTCCAAGTCACACATCATCCTGATTTGGACATATATTACTGTACCTTCACTGTTGCTGGGTCAAAATCATGGAATTCGCTCCCTAACATCATTGGGAGAGCACTATTCTGGAAGACATTCAAGAAGATGGCTCACCACCATCTGTTCAGGACAACTAGAGATGGCAATAAATGCAGCCTTGCCAGCACAGCCTACATACTGAGAACATGTTAAAAAAGAAACTTTAGTCCTTCTGAATTTCACTGGCCTAGAATGGAGAGTCTACTGATTGAATATCTTCCATTAACAGTTGGGGAAGGTAATGGTTTGCCAGGTCATGTTGATTTACCATTGTATGATTTGAGATTCCAGAAAAAAAAAAATCAGTTGTAACAGTCTGTGAACTCCTTACTGAGTTTTATGGATCGGAAGTGAGTTTGCGATCTGCTTTCTGTACAGAGCATTCTAGCCGATTTACTTCATCTCGTAAGAGAAACTTCCGAGAAATGCTCTTGGATTTCTAAGAGCAATTGAGCGAAACTCATATGAATCTAACTTTAAGACTTCCATTATTCAAACCAGAGATCAGGTAGTTCAACGTGGACTGGAGATTGAACTTGTATGACTCAGATACTCACTGTCTTGGAACTGTAACACATGCATCAGTGCGGACATCACTTCAAATTGTCTGATGTGTGAATGATATCAAGCAAAAGAGACCGTAAGTGTTAATAGAGTCCATTCAGTTTGGATCAAATCCAACTGAAGTAAGTACAATCTCCCGGTGCAAGTAGGCTGCCTAAGGGAAGACCCCTTTCAAAAAGGCGACAGCTGAAGTGTCCGAGTTAACGGGGTAGTAAGTCTACTGACCCCATTTTGAGGCCGTTAACGCCAATTTCACCCAGTTAAAATTGTCCCACGTGTGTCATTTTCATCAAAGTAATGTCAGATTTCAATATGATATAAGTTGTTGCATCATGTGCCAACACTTTTTTTTGAAGACAATGAGGCCCAGTTAGGTTGGTCCAAACAGGATATCCTTATTGAGTTCAGCAATCACAGTTTAGGATCATAACAACTGGTTGCACGTACATGGGAGGCATAGCTTTTGGTTTACATTCTGCTCCCAAGTGGTTTGAATTGTATCTCTGTAACTGAATTACAGATTAGAGGGGAACTAATTCTGTACGTATACTGCGATCAGAATAAAATACTTAGGGGCCGAAGTTCTGATGGACCCCTCTGCTGAGGCTGAATTTCTGATTGACGCACTCTGCTGGGGTTGATCTTCTGATGGACCCACTCTGCTGGGGTTGATCTTCTGATGGACCCACTCTGCTGGGGTTGATCTTCTGATGGACCCACTCTGCTGGGGTTGATCTTCTGATGGACCCACTCTGCTGGGGTTGATCTTCTGATGGACCCACTCTGCTGGGGCTGAACTTCTGATGGACCCACTGTGATGGGGTTGAACTTCTGATGGACCCACTCTGGTGGGGTTGAACTTCTGATGGACCAACTCTGCTGGGGTTGAACTTCTGATGGACCCACTCTGCTGGAGTTGATCTTCTGATGGATCCACTCTGTTGGGGCCGAACTTCTGATGGTCTCATTCTGCTGGGGCCGAACTTCTGTTGGACCCACTCTGCTGGAGCTGACCTTCTGAAGGACCCACGCTGCTAGTGGAAGTGTGGCCTAGCATAATTCCCGTCTTCTCAAGACAAAGGCCGCAAACCATGTCCCAAATCTTGGGTCATTTACATGGTTGGGGGTAGGCTGCCCCACCTGTAAGAGCACTTCAGAAGTGCTCGCTCTGATCTGCCAGCATGTATCAGAGCAGTCAACCTGCACTCCAACGGTGGAATCCAGAGACCAATCTAAAGAAAAGAGTGAGTTTTCTAAGGGATCCAAAGTGTATTTTTATTAAGATAATTGATCTGGGAATCTGGGCAAGTCCTGGGCCCCAAATTATCCAGTAGGCAACATATGGACATGGTCATGCGAAGCAAACAGTAAAAATAACCTTGTATGTCTTTCTGTGAGTATTATTTTTATTTCAGATGCATTTTACTTACAGTTTGTTCTGTCATCAAATCCCTATTTGGGATGGGCAATAAATGTTGGCCTTGCCAGCGACATCCAAATCCCATGAGTGAATAAAAAAAATCACTCACGCCATTTCTCAGCTGGCAAGAGTTCCATCGAGGCTTGGTAAGGGCATACTGGACTGACTATCTAAGGTAGCCCAGGAACCCCCCTAGACACACCCACTTGACGGAGGGGAACAAAAGATTTCCTTGCTTCCCCCAGCCAGAATTTACTGGGCATTTTACATAGGGTGGAATTTCAATGGAATCAGGTTCTGTGGGCTCAGCTAACACCTCATTGGTTTAACAAGGTGATGTGCCACTGGATTGTAGGATATCAGTACTGTCATGGTTTACCCATAGTTTGGAACTGTATTGCACAAAATCTTATATTTAATTAAAATATTTGTATTTTTAAACTCAAGCCTTTGCAAAAGTCAACCTTCCACTGTATACTTAAGTTTTCTACAGACCCAGGAATGTTTACTTGAAGAATTTTTCCACATCAGATCGTGTCCCCCCCCCCCCCCCCCAATTTATTTTATATTTACTGATGATTTTGAAAGTATAAATATTTGTAAAGTAAGACCTGGGTGCTGGAATTTGTTGACAGAACAAACTATAACTATTGCCCATCCCAAACAGGGATTTGATGACAGAACAAACTGTAAGTAAAATGCATCTGAAATCAAAATAATACTCACAGAAAGACATACAAAGTTATTTTTACTGTTTGCTTCACATGATAATGTCCATATGTTGCCTACTGGATGATTTTAACCTTCTGTTGTGGAGTACAATGCTTTGGGTTCAAAGAAAAAACTTTCAAAAGCATTATATCTACCTGTATTAATTTATTTTCGACTTCCACTCCTGGTATCCTCGCTCCACCTTTGAAAGTGTCTTTCCTGTCACTGTTATGAGCCTTTACTTATTAACAGCATCTGTGATGCTGGCTTAATCCCACTGAGGTAATCATTTGCATATCTGCAAAGTAAAAACAAACCATAACCAGGCTTTAAGTGCTAGAGACAATTTTATCTGGTTTAAACCTTATTGATAGATGGCCAGGTTACAGTCCTACAAGCCTTAAAATTTTTAAAAAATATTTATTTATGTGAACTTACTTAGATGAAGTGGTAATAAATAACTAATTGATACACCACCTTGATTTACTGTATCCATTTTGTTTCCTGTTCTGTCTTTGAACCACACTTGGGCAGGTTCCCATTATAAACATGCTTTCAAGTTTAACTGGGATATCCTGTATGGAGCTGCCAACATCCAAAAACAAACTTCAACAAGAATATTGGCCCAAAGATGTCTAAACACTGCCTCCTCCTCACTTCACAAAAATTCTTGAAGTGTTAGGTATTAAAATCAACAATTATGGGCTGCGTTGAACGTGCTTTCTGTAATTACTCAATTTTAAATAGAGAATAAAATCGTACTGAATGTGAACTTGAAATGGTAGCATTCCCATTAATTTGCTCCTCGTCCTTCTCGGTGGTAGAGGTCGTGGGTCTATGAGATGCTATCAAAGCAAGTTTGGTGAGCTGCTGCAATGCATCCTGTAGATAGTACTATCAGCACACTGTACTATCAGAGGCGCTGATCACCTGTTTCAGGCGTGGGCCCTGGTCACCTCTTTTTCTGCCTTTACTAATGTGGCGCACTTCCGGAGTGTAATAAATGTGTGTGCCCCATCTGCCATATTGGATGCTTAACTGCCTATTTTGCACCTGACAAACAGCACAGCTCCATTGAATTTCTAGGCCCATGTTTTTACACAGCTCAGGTGAAATTCAAGAGTTATACTCAGTATGAAACTGGAACTGTTTCAGCTAACTTTCATTCAGTAATTTTTATTTGTAATGGTATAATTTTATATGTATCATATTACCAATGCAGAGCAGTGGGATACATAAAGTTATTCACTGAGTTATACTTCAAAGATCTAATCATGATCAGGGCAATTAAAAAAAAAACACAACTTGAATCAATCACTTTCCAGTGCCCTCTCACTCATTGAAGCATTAGGAACAGGAGTAGGCCATTTAGCCCCTCCTTTGCTATTCAGTTAGATCATGGCTGATCTGCATCCCAACTCCCTTTTCCCACCTTTGCTCCGTATCACGTGATACCTTTAACGAACAAAAATCTATTGATCTCAGTCTTGAAAGTTCCCATTGTCCCAGCATATTCAGCCTTTCCATGGAATCATAGAATTATACAGCATGGAAGGAGGCCATTCAGCCCATTGTGTCTGTGCCGGCTCTTTGAAGAGCTAACCAATTAGTCCTACTCCCCTGCTCTTTCCCCATAACCCTGCAAATATTTCCTTTTCAAGTCTATATCCAATTCCCTTTTGAAAGTTACTATTGAATCTGCTTTCACCACCCTTTCCAGATGGGGGTGAGAATTCCAGATTTCTTTTGGGGGAAGAGAACTCCAGATTTCAAAACTTTCCTTTCTTTACTGAAAGAGACTTTCTGGAGATTGAACCTGCCACCTTTGTGATATATTTATTATTAAAGGCACATCAACCCAAGCACTTAATTCAAATGGATGGAAAATCAGGAACTGCAGCTACAATTTTGAAATTAGCCTCCCTGCAAGCATGGCTCCTTGCCAGGAGTCCCCGATCAGAGTATCATTGCTTATTCTTCTGTGTCAATGGTGACTAATGCCTGGAACTGGCTGTACAATCAATCCCTCACAGTGTGCTTGATGGGAAATATCCATCCAAAATGATTTTGCATTATTTTGAGGCTTTTGTTTAGAAATAAATAAATGAACAGTGGAATGGACAATTCTAATTTCTTTGTTGTTGAACCATGAAGGTAAGTATATGAAGGAAATGTCAAGGTTCCAGGCATTGTCTCCTCACCTCACAGGGTGAAAGAGTCCTCAGTCTATTTGTTTACATCAAAAAGTGGCTTTAACATGAAAGGTTACACTGAATCTACAGCGCAGAAACAGGCCATTTGGCCGAACTGGTCTATGTCAGTGTTTATACTCCACACCAGCCGCCTCTCTCTCTAATTACCTCTTTCCACCCTGCTGCTATAACCTTCTATTCCCTTCTCCCTTTTGTATAAGAATATAAGAGCATAAGAAATAGGAGCAGGAATAGGCCATATGGCCCCTCGAGCCTGCTCCGCCATTCAATAAAATCATGGCTGATCTTCAACCTCAACTCCACTTTTCCACCCAATCCCCATATCCCTTGATTCACCTCGAGTCCAAAAATCTATCTATCTCAGCCTTGAATATATTCAATGACTCAGTATCCACAGCCCTCTGGGGTAAGAATTTCAAAGATTCACCACCCTCTGAATGAAGAAATTCTTCCTCATCTCAGCCCTAAATGTCCGACCCCTTATCCTGTGACTATGCCCCCTTGTTCTAGACTCTCCACCAGGGGAAACAGCCTCTCAGCATCTACCCTGTCAAGCCCCCTCAGAATCTTATATGTTTCGATGAGATCATCTCTCATTCTTCTAAACTCCAGAGAGCATAGGCCCATTCTGCCCAATCTCTCCTCACAGGACAACCCTCTCATCCCAGGAATCAATCTATTGAACCTTTGTTGCACTGCCTCCAAGGCAAGTCTATCCTTCCTTAGGTAAGGAAACTAAAACTGTACACAATACTCCAGGTGAGGTCTCACCAAAGCCCTGTACAATTGTAGTAAAACTTTCTTACTCTTGTACTCCAACCCCTTTGCAAGTATGCAGCAAGTCTCCCGTTAAATGCATCAATGCGATTTGCTTCAACCACTCCATGTGGCAGTGAGTTCCGCATTCTCACCACTCCCTTTGTAAATTCCTCCTAGATTCTTTGTTTCATCTGTTCATGGCCATCTTATATTCATGCCCCCTTGTTCTGGGCTCACCCACAAGTGGAAACAGTTTCTCCACGTCCACCCTATTGAACCCTTTCATAATGTTAAAGACTTCTATCAGGTCTCTCCTTAGTCTTCTTATTTTCAGAGTAAAGAGCCCCAGCCTGCTCAATTTTTCCTAATGGTTGCAGCCTCGCAATTCTGGTAATACCCTTTGAAAATCTTTTCTGGACTTTCTCCAGTGCTTTAATATCCTTTTCGTAGGATGAGGCTAGAACTGCACACAGTACTCCAAGTGTGGTCTAACCAAGACTCCAAATAAATTTAACATTAAAGATATCCTATGACAAAATTCACCTCTTTGGTTTCTTACCTTTAGTTTTGGCAAAAGAGCCAAGCTCCTTGGGTTAACTGGAAATTTACATTGGCCATGTACAACACTGCATTGCGAAGTCTATGAAAGACTGTTTCATCTAATAGATACACTGGGGGTAATTTTGACTTTGGACAATAGTGTAAAACAGATGATATCGGATCAGCCGCCTGTTATACATCTCTCCAGATTTTCTCTTCCATTGACTTCATTGGAAATGAAAAGTGGGAGAGATGTAAAATGGCCAGCTGATCAGAAATTGTACATTTTATACTGTCGTCCAAAGTCAAAATGACCCCCATTGCTTATTATACTCTATTAGAACCATGTTTTAAAATGAGTTTATTAATCCTGTGTGCTGATTCTAATTTTATTTTTATATTGTGTTGATTCAGTATCTTGCTGTATCATTATACTTCTGGTTAATTATTTAACCTGTAAATAAATATGAGTAATTAGTTACCTTTAGTTTTGGCAAAAGAACCAAGCTCCTTGGGTTAACTGGAATTTTACATTGGCCGTGAACAACATTGCATTGTGAAGTTTATGAAAGACTGTTTCAAGACCTCTATGCATTGGTCTGGCAGTGTGCTGCTTTTTGCATTTCAGAAGAGACAGGAGAATGTGGTGGGCAGTCCGTGCGATCTCCACTGAACAATATTCCATGCTTAGGGGTTAATTGTTAAACCTGATCCCACTAACTCATCCACAACACATATAAAGGTGCGGGGTTCAGTTCATAGGAGACACAGTCTGCTTATGAAAATTGCCTTTTTTGCCATGGCACAAGATAAAGGAGTTGAGAAACAGCCCAAACTGCAATGCCTGGGTGTAGTTTCATTTTTGGCGCCAATGGAAATCTGGCAGTTGCAGATTGGCCACCCATTATACACCCCGTATGATTTTCCTTTCCGTTGAAGTCACTGGAGAGGAAAATTGAGGAGAGAGTATAACGACGGTCAATCTGCAAACGTCAGTTTTCCACCCACTCCCAAAATGAAAATTACCCGCACTGTCTCCGATGGGGCCAGCAAAAATAATAATTTGTAATAAGCAGTGGATTGCCAAGAGAATAACCCAAAGGGTGTTGAGGGTTTCATGTGACACATTAACGTGCATTGTTTCAATGCTCACAAGACTCGAGAAAGAAAGGCAGAAAGTACCCTGATTCAAATACAGTGAGTATATAATCCAGTTGATTGATTGAAAGTTTCTTATTTTCTAGCCATAAGGGTCTGAGATTAAATGAGCCATTAAACTGTTTGTAATTTGCCAAACAATTGGCAGTTATTTAGAGAGGCCATAGGGTTGGCTACCCTGGGAAAATTCACATCGCTGCAGTATTGGTGCTTTTCACAAATGGGGTTAAGTTAAACTGTCGAAAGCTTCTCTCCGGATCTGGCCCAGCTTTGCCTGACATAACAATGCTTGGTGCCCACACTGGGATCCAAAAGTTGCCCATTCTCCAGTAAAGATACACTCTCCTCTGTTAAGCACAAATATCACCAAACAGGATAAATAGTTAACAATTAAAAATAAATAAAAACCTATTCATTCAAAGCACTAGCCCAGAACTGACACAAAAAGTATGTTGCAGAACAGAATGGAGTGGATAGAAGCCAAGTTGACATTAAGCAATATATGAAATGGATTAAACAATGAAATAAACAACACTAATGAGAAGAAGTTTACTGGAATTGGGATACTTAAACTTTAAAATCTAATTGAGATTTGTGAAATATTTATGCACAGATGCCAAATTAATTCTGTTCATCATCATTTGAAGGACATAAACCCACATACCAGAGCTGGCCCATGTATTTCATTAACCTTAAATGGTAAATTATACTTATTTGACATACACCATGCTGAAGTGCAAATAATAATTTATTTTATATGATGCCAGCTAACTTTAGCTAAGTTGATTTATGTCAAAAGTCAGACTCATGTTCCCATAGAGTTATATAGTGTATATATAGTGTTGTCAAATGTCAGCTTAATTTCTGAACAACTATAGCTGTGTGTTTTGTTTGAGCAACAATGCAAAGCTAATAGGCACATTTTTTTAACTATTAAAATACCTAGGCAATAATTCTGGTCTCGTACTTCCTGACAGTAATAACAATGGGTTGTTGGTAGAAATGATCTCAGTAAAGCAACTGTTCATAGGACAGTCAGACCTCACCATTATAAACTTGCAGACTGAAAGTAGTTTATATTCAGATATTCATCTTATGGTGTCAGCTGTCGCTCAGTGGTAGCACACTTACCTCAGAAGTAGCAATCAGAAGGTTGCGTGTTCAAGTCCTACTCCACAGACTTGGGCACATAATCTAGGCTGACACTCCAGTGCAGCACTGAGGGAGTGCTGCACTGTTGGAGGTGCTGCCATTGGGTGAGATGTTAGATGTCCGCCCTCAGGTGGACGTAAAAAATCCCATGGCACTATTTACAAGAAGAGCAAAGGAGTTCTCTCCAATGTCCTGGCCAATATTTATCCTTCAACCAACAACACTAAAAAAAATCAGATGATCTGGTCATTATCACATTGCCGTTTGTGGGAGCTTGCTGTGCACAAACTGGCTGCCACATTTCCTACATTATAACAGTGACTACACTGCCTGTTCAGGGAGATGTAAGAGATTTTATGGCACTATTTTGAAGAGCAGGGAGTTCTCCCTGGCCAATAGTCAGTCAACACCACCAAAAAAGATTAAATGGTCATTCATATCACTACTATTGTGTGCAAATTAGGTGTGCATTTTGCTACATAACTACAGTGACTACATTTCAAAAATAATTCATTGGTTGTGAAATCCTGAAGATGTGAAAGGACCTTATTTAAATGCAAATCTAACACCTTAACCTCAATGGCACCTTAACTTGTCTGTTCCAAACATTTACAGGAATTAATATGGCAGGAACACAGGGCACGTATGGGGATGAGGAGTAGATGGGTGTGAGTCACAGGGTGTGGTGTGTGCGTGGGCAGAAGAGGTAGACGGGTGTAGGAGGGTCACAGGGTGTGTGTGTGGGAATAAGTATGTTACTGGGCAGGGGGGGCACACGGTGTATATGGGAATAAGAAGTATGTTGCTGTGCAGAGTGTGTGTGAGGGATGAGCAACAGGATGGAGGTTACTTGTGGCAACACAGGGCTGGAAAAAAGACATGAAGGAACCTGAAGCCACAGCACACTAAGTGTGTTAACATTAAGGGAAGTCTGACTCCTTTGGGATCTAAGGGCGTGACTTCCTTCAGCAAGATGAATGCATCCCTCCAAATGGCTGAGTGGCCCCTCGAACGAGTGACTCCCTCTTCTACCGAGACCCTTCTCGCGATACCTTGCACTGGCCCCGCCCCACGTGATCTCCCGGCTGTCCGTTATTTTGAATCTGCCGGCATTCCGCGCGCTGCCGTTTTGAATGTTTTTGGCGGGTTTTCCAGCTCCCCGCTCGCTCCCCGGTACCTTCAATTCAATTCAATTCTTGCTTCGCATCAACTGACGGGTGGCCATGGTGGAAGGGCCCGGGTGTACGTTAAACGGGGAGAAGATAAGGACCCGAGTCAAAGAAGGACAGAGGGTTGTGGAGCTGAGAGGGAGTGCGGTGAGTGAAGAGACGTACTGTAAATATAGAGACAGTATTATCAATAAATGGACACTATGAAGAGACAGGCGGTATATAAAATGGACACTATATATAGAGTATATAACTGGACACTATAAATGTACAAATGATATATAAATAAGTGGACATTACCATCGCCGAATCCCCCACCATCATCACCCCCATTGACCAGAAACTTAACTGGACCAGCCATATAAATACTGTGGCTACGAGAGCAGGTCAGAGGCTGGGTATTCTGCGGCGAGTGACTCACCTCCTGACTCCCCAAAGCCTTTCCACCATCCACAAGGCACAAGTCAGGAGTGTGATGGAATACTCTCCACTTGCCTGGATGAGTGCAGCTCCAACAACACTCAAGAAGCTCGACACCATCCAGGATAAAGCAGCCCGCTTGATTGGCACCCCATCCACCACCCTAAACATTCACTCCCTTCACCACCGGCGCACTGTGGCTGCAGTGTGTACCATCTACAGGATGCACTGCAGCAACTCGCCAAGGCTTCTTCAACAGCACCTCCCAAACCCGCGACCTCTACCACCTAGAAGGACAAGAGCAGCAGGCACATGGGAACAACATCACCTGCACGTTCCCCTCCAAGTCACACACCATCCCGACTTGGAAATATATCGCCGTTCCTTCATCGTCGCTGGGTCAAAATTCTGTTACTCCCTACCTAACAGCACTGTGGGAGAACCGTCACCACACGGACTGCAGCGGTTCAAGAAGGCGGCTCACCACCACCTTCTCAAGGGCAATTAGGGATGGGCAATAAATGCTGGCCCTGCCAGCGATGCCCACATCCCATGAATGAGTAAAAAAAATACAGGCAGTATATGAATGGACAGTAAATATACAAACAATATATAACTGGACACAAAATATACAGGCAGTAGATGGATAGGGACACTATATAGATGTACAGGCAGTAGATGCAAATGGACACCGTGCAGATGTGCTGGCCGTGTGCGGACACCGTGCAGATGTGCAGGCCATAGCCGTCACTGATATGGTTCTAGGGTGACCAAGGTTGAGAACTAAATATTCCAGGGCACTTGAATTTTAGAAAGATAGGCAAAATGTAAAAGGAGGGGTAGCCCTGAAGGCAAAGGATGAGATAAAGGCAATAGCGAGAATGGATCTTAGCTCAGAAAATGAGGCTGTAGAATCAGTGTGGGTGGAGCTAAGAAATAAAAAGGGGCAGAAAACACTGGTGGGAGTAGTTTATAGGCCCTTTAACAGTAGTTATAATGTTGGACAGAGTATAAATCAAGAAATTAGAGAAGCATGTAACAAGGTAATGCAATAATCATGGAGGACTTGAAACTTCATATAGATTGGCAAACCAAATTGGCAAAAGTAGTTTGGAGGATGAGTTCATGGAATGCATTTGAGACAGGTTCCTCGACATACTGTTCTAGAAAACTATCAGGGAACAGGCTGTTTTAGATCTAGTATTGTGTTATAAGACAGGGTTAATTAGTAATTTTATAGTTCAGGATCCTATGGGGTAGAGTGATCGTAATTTGATCGAATTTCATATTGAGTTTGAGTAATGTAGTTAAGTCTGAAACTAGGGTCTTAAATTTAAACATAGCCAATCACATAGGTATGAAGGGCGACTTGTCTAAGGCAGATTAGGAAATTAGATTAAAAGGTATAACGGTAGATAAGCAATGGCGAACATTTAAAGAAATAATTCATAATTCTCAATGATTATGCATTTGCTTGAGGAATAAAAACTCCACGGGAAAAATGATCCAACCGTGCCTAACTAGAGAAGTTAAGGATAGTATTAGACTAAAAGAAGATGTGTACAATGTTGCTAAAATGAGTAGTAAGCCTGGGGATTGGGAGGATTTTAGAAATCAGCAAAGGATGACGAAGAAATAAAGAGGGATAATATTGTATATGAGGCTAAACTAACAAGAAATATAAAAACAGATTGTGAGGGTTTCTACAATTTTATGTAAAAAGGAATAGATTAGAGAAAGTAAATGTTGGGTCTCTTAGAGGCAGAGACTGGAGAAATTATAATGGGGAATAAGGAAATGGCAGAGATGTTAAACAAATATTTTGTATCTGTGTTCACAGTAGAAGACACAAAAAACAAACTGGAAATAGTGGGGAACCATGGGTCTAATGAGAGTGAGGAACATAAAGTAATTAATATTAGTTTTTCCAGTACTTTTTCTTTACTAATAGGATTGAAAGCCAACAAATCCCCTGGACCTACATCCTAGGGTTTCACTATATAGATGTACAGGCAGTAGATGTATACAGACAGGGTTTAGGGTTTCAAAAGAGGTAGCTACAGAGATAGTGAATGCATTGGTTTTGATCTTCCAGAATGGCCCCTGTGGATTGGAAGGTAGCAAATGTAACCCTGCTATTCAAAATAGGAGGGTGAGAGAAAACAGGGAACTATAGGCCAGTTAGCCCGATATCAGTAATAGGGAAAATGCTAGAATCTATTATTAAGGATGTAGTAACAGGGCACTTAGAAAATCATAATATGATTGGGCAGAATCAACACAGTTTTATGAAAGCGTGTTTAACAGATCTCAGAGTTTTTTTGAAGGTGTAACTAGCAGGTTAGATAAGGGGGAACCAGTGGATGTAGTATATTTGGACTTTCAAAAGGCATTCAATAAGGTACCACATAAAAAGTTGTTACACAAGGTTAGGGCTCATGGGATTGGTGGTAATGTATTAGCATGGATTGAGGATTGGTTAACGGACAAAACAGAGAGTAGGAATAAATGGGTCATTTTCAGGTCGCCAGGTTGTAACTAGTGGGGTGCCGCAAGGATCAGTGCTTGGGCCTCAGCTGTTTATAATATATATCAATGACTTAGATGAAGGGACTGAGTGTAATGTATCCAGGTTTGCTGATGATACAAAGCTAGATGGGAAAGTAAGCAGTGAGGAGGACGCAAAGAGGCTGCAAAGGTATATAGACAGGTTAAGTGAGTGGGCGAGAAGGAGGCAGACGGAGTATAATATGGGGAATTGTCAAATTATCCACTTTGGTAGGAAGAATAAAAAAGCAGAATATTTTTTTAAAAGGTGAGAGACTAAGAAATGTTGGTAGTCAGGGATTTGGGTGTCTTTGTGCATGAATCACAGAAAGTTAACATGCAGGTACAGCAAACAATTAGGAAGGCAAATGGTATGTTAGCCTTTATTGTAAGGAGGTTTGCTGGAATTATATAGGGCTCTGGTGAGACCACAACTGGAGTACTGTGTACAGTTTTGGTTTCCTTACCTAAGGAAGGATATACTTGCCTTAGAGGCGGTGCAATGAAGGTTCACTAGATTGATTCCTGGGATGAGAAGGTTGTCCTATGAGGAGAAATTGAGTAGAATGGGCCCATGTTCTTTGGCGTTTAGAAGAATGAGAGGTGATCTCATTGAAACGTATAAAATTCTTCAAGGGCTTGACAGGGTAGATGCTGAGGCTGTTTCTCCTGGCTGGAGAGTCTAGAACTAGGGGTCATAGTCTCAAGGTAAGGGGTTGGCCATTTAGGAACGAGATGAGGAAAAATTTCTTAGGGTTGTGAACCTTTGGAATTCTCTACCCCAGAAGGCTGTGGATGCTCAGTCGTTGAGTATATTCAAGGTTGAGATCGATGGCTATTTGGACACTAAGGGTATCAAGAGATATGGGGATAGGGCAGGAAAATGGAGTTGAGGTAGATCAGCCATGATCTTATTGAATGGTGGAGCAGGCTCGAGGGGCTGTATGGCCTACTTCTGCTCCTATTTCTTATGTTCTTATGATATGAAGAAAAGGACACTATAAATATACAGGCAGTATATAAATGGGCACTATAAATTACATGTTACATATATTTTATAGAATTTGCAGCACAGAAACAGGACATTTTGCCCAACTGATCTATGCCAGTGGTTATTATCCACACGAGCCTCCTCCCACCCTTCGTCATCCATCCCTATCAGCATAACTTTCTATTCCTTTCTCCCTCATGCAGACATTAATGGTGGTACTATAATAAACAATTATACAGAGGTTCTAAATATGTATGTAAATATACAGTAAATAGTGTAGATGGGAGCAGAAAGCTGCAAAGGAACATTGATTGATTAAGTGAATGGGCAAAACTGTGGCAGATCGAGTTCAAAGTGGGAAATGTGAGGTCATCCACTTTGGACCTAAGAAAGTTAGATCGCAGTATTTTCTAAATTGTGATAAACTAGGAACTGTGGAAGAGTAGAGAGATTTAGGGGTCCATGTACAGAAATCATTAAAAGCTAATGGACAGGTACAAAAAATAATTTAAAAAGCTAATGAAAAGCCTCCATCTCAAAGGGGCTGGAACGCAAAAGAATGGAAGTTGTGCTACAGTTGAATAAAGCTTTGGTTACAATTCATCTGAAGTACTGTGTTCAGTTCTGGGCACTGCACCTCAGGAAGGATATATTGGCCTTGGAGGGGGTGCAGCGAAGATTTAAAAGAATGAGACCGGGGCTAAAAGGGTTAAGTTATGAGGACAGGTTGTATTAGACTAGGCTTGTATTCCCTTGAATATAGAAGATTAAGGGGTGACCTAAGATGATTAAAGGATTTGATAGGGTAGATAGAAACTATTTCCTCTGGTGGGGGAGTCCAGAACAAGGGGGCATAACCTTAAAATTAGAGCCAGGGGTGACGTCAGGAAGCACTTCTTCACACAAAGGGTAGTGGAAATCTGGAACTCCCTTCTCCCAAAAAGGTATTGAGGCTGGGGGTCAGTTGAAAATTTCAAAACTGAGATTGATCTATTTTTGTTAGGTAAGGGTATTAAGGGATATGGAACCAAGGTGGGTAAATGGAGTTAAGATACATATCAGCCATAATCTAATTGAATGGCAGAACATACTCGAGGGGCTGAATGGCCTAGTCCTGTTCCTATGTTCCTAACTTTTGCTATTCGACTTTAAATTATTTATAGTTAAAGTATCTTATTAAAAATAAGGACAGGCATATGACTTCAAAATGGGGACTGAATTGCATTGCTTAATTCAGATTATTGGATAATTCAAACTTTTTAAGCGCAAAAATTATTTGAGAATTTTGAAAGACCGATATGTTTTTCTTTTATGCTATCCTTCAGACTACGCAAGTATGCGGGCAGAAGGTTTCCTGTCAGGATGGCTTCGGACTGCTGAAAGGAAAGGTTTACACTGGTGTGAAGACATTGGGCAAAGAACTTTTCATATATTTTGGCTTAACTGCATTAAGGTAGTGTATCTTGTATTTTTTTCTACTGAATGGAAAACACCGGGCTCTTGTTCAAAGGGGACTTTTATTGTGGCAATCCTGTAACAGCAACATTGGATACTTAAGTAGGAAATTCAGGTTTCAACCTTGTCTTGACTGACATCACTGGTAATTTCTCTACTGGGACAGTCATTCATTGATGGCTATGCCCTTGGCTGCTGTTCCTTTTCATCATGTAACTTGGAGGGGGCATGGGTAAGAATTTGGGAGTTACAAAATGAGAAATACAACTGCCTACCTGCAGTCCTCATAAAATCAATGAAAAGTGTAGGATTTTCCACTGAGCATCATGTTTGTCTGTGAAGCTTTATTAAAAGTAATGCAAATGTTGCAGTGATATGTAGAATAGTATGGCTTGGTGCAGCTAATTACTAAGCCATTGGGGATCCTAAATTCCTGAAAGTTTATAGGTATAAAGTATTACTGAATGGTCTCTAACAATGTCACAAGGGATCAACTAGTTTGTATAATGTATTTCTAATTGGTCTCTAGAGCTGACTTAGTGATCAAATATTTTGCTGCAGTGAACTATTATGGACATATCTTGTAAAACTGAAAGAAACTGTGATAAAGCCATTCTTTCAAGATATACCATAACTTCAGTGCCTACTCCAAAAATGATACAGTAATGATGCTGCTGATAAATGACATCTGGAATTTGTTTGACTGCTAATGCTTTGGCTTGTACTAATATAGAATTTAAATTTGCCCGTGGATGCAATACTGAGATGTAGCTCAAACAGTGCCAGCTTCGGCAGTTATATTTCTACACACACATGGCTTTTGATACTGTGTGGGTTTTGTTCTGTTTTGTTCCACTGGACCGTGATAAGCTACAATTACAATCTCAAGGCAATTTGGAATGCCAGTGTTTGGGTTGCAACAGGTACTCAAATGTTTATTTACAACTATATGATACAGTTATCGGTAAATGTGAACTTTTAAGACTTTTAAGTTGTACCTTGGCCTCGTGTGTGCACCAAACACAAACTGTTCTATTAAATTTCTGAAAGGCTGAGCCGATGAAAACCTACCCTGGTTTGGAGAGGAAGTGTTAAATAAGGTGTATTTGGCTCTTCACTCACTCACTGGAAATTTTACATCTGCTCCCAAGTTCTCTGAATTGCCAAAATCCATATGTATCTTTGCTTCTCTCTTAATCTACAAAGAAATTTGAAATGTGCTATAGTAATGTGACATTAAATATGCATTCAGTACAATAACATTTGCATTTAAATTTGTCAAAATATCTCCAAGTAATGAATTGCCTTTTGCAATGCCGTGACGGTTATATCGGCTTAACAGATTAACAAAAGTTGAGATTCAAAGCCATGAAGTAAGAATTGTACATCAAACGTTGAAAAGACTGGAATCAATGGGATATATCGCTTTTTCTAGTTTCATTCTTGAGTGCATTATAACTTAACACTATTAGGTAAGAGACAGAGGTCAATCTATGGACAGCTGTGAATTTTTTTAAAAATCAGCCTCCTCAAGCCTTTGTCTTGCATACGAACATACTTGTCCTGGTGTATGTTTGCCCAGGCCATCGCTGTGTATCTTGCCCAAGTGGTCGTTCTTCACATGTGAGCCTGACGGCATGTGTCAGCCAGCTATTCATTTTGGGGTGGGGGAAGGTTTACAGCTGAGCCAATCCTGTCTTCTGACATCCAAGAACATGCACTTTCTAGCAGGGATAATCAGATAGCGATTAGTAGGAACCCTAGCTGAATATTCTCTCCCTTAGCCCAGGGAGATATTAGGAACAATTGACTGCCCTTGTTGAGAGGAACTAACTTGGCATAGATCCCGGATCTAAATCTGGAATCTTTCTGGTTCCGTGGGAAGTATTGTACCCACTGAGGGGAGGACATAAAAAGTTTTATTTCACGAGTGAACTGACCAAATAATTTACATGTACAGTTTGTGCAAATAAGATGTGGCGTTAGTCCATAAATAGAGTTTTAGATCAACATCTCTATTGATAATACTGAGAAAACGATTAGTGTTTTTAAATGAGTTTAATACCTTCTGTGACATTGCTCTTATTCGATGACCATAGAATGATACAGCACAGAAGGAGGCCATTTTGACCATCATGCCTGTGCCGGCTCCTTGAAAGAGCTATTCAATTAGTCCCACTCCCCTCCTCTTTCCCCATAGCCCTGCAAATTTTTCCACTTCAAGTATTTATCCAATTCCCTTATGAAAGTTGTTGAATCTGCTTCCATCACTCTTTCAGGCAGTACATTCCAGATTATAACAACTTGCTGTATAAAAAATGTTTTCTTCATATCGCCTCTGGTACTTCAGCCAATCACCTTAAATCTGTGTCCTCTGGTTACCTACCCTTTTGCCACTGGAAACAGAGTAAATAAGGAGAAACTGTCAAATCTCCCCTTAACCTCCTTTGCTCTAGGGAGAACAACCCCAGATTCTCTAGTCTCTCCACATAACTGAAGTCCTTCATCCCAGGTACCATTCTAGTAAACCTCCCTCTCTAAGGCGTTGACATCCTTCCTAAAGTGTGGTCCGCAGAATTGGACACAGTACTCCAGCTGGGGCCTAACCAGTGTTTTATAAAGGTTTAGTATAGCTTCCTTGCTTTTGTACTCTATGCCTCCATTTATAAAGCCAAGGATCCCGGATGCCTTTTTAACAGCCTTCTCAACTTGTCCTGCCACCTTCAAGACTTGAATACATACACCTCCAGGCCTCTCTGTTCCTGCACCCCTTTAAAATTGTACCATTTAGTTTATATTGCCTCTCCTCATTCTTCCTACCAGAATTAATCACTTCGCACTTCTCTGCGTTTAATTTCATCTACCACCCGTTTGCCCATTTCATCAGTCTGTCTTACTCCTCAGTCAGACTCCTGTCGTCTGTTACTATCCTCCTAACTGTTTACTACATTTCTGAGTTTTGTGTCATCTGCAAACTTTGAAGTTATGCCCTGTATACCCAAGTCCAGGTCATTAATATGTATCAAAAAGAGCAGTGGCCCCAACACTGACCCCTGGGGGACACTGCCCTCCAGTCTGAAAAACAACCGTTCATCACTACTCTCTGCTTTCTGTTCCTTAGCCAATTTCGTATTCATGAAGCAACTGCCCCTTTAATCCCATGGGCATCAATTTTGCGAACAAGTCTATTATGTGGTACTGTAATTATTATTTTGCTGCTAATGGTGTACTGTTTTTTAATTTGTCCCTTTAAGGTCGCACAGTAAAACTGTAAGTCAGCGCATGCTTTGGTCAATTACAGGATAATTTAATTACTTTTGAATAGGAAGTCTGCAGATTGGCAGGAGTTGACTCAAGGTTAGAGGAAACCAGCATGAAATGACTGCCTTTCTCTATTTTTCAGATGTAAGTTAGATGCAAGACTCTACATCTATTTATCTGCTTCTACATTGCATGCACTTGTCTTGTCATATTCATTCACGCTTGAAATTCTTAATCCATTTAATGGTCATTTCAAAGTTAGAGCAACATTTTGCCTTTTTGTTGCCTCAGTGTTTTGCATTGATGAGAGCATCAGCCACCAAGAATGCTTGATTTTGATTTGATGATCTCTATAAAGCTAAAGACCAAGTCAAATTTTGATTTGACTTGGTCTTTAGCTTTACAGGGATCATCTGCAGGTACATTCAAGAAAAATTCTGATGCACACTTGGTTTGAAATATTTAAATCTTCAACATATGTTTTAAATATTTAAATAAAATCTGTGCAAATCTTACTTGTATACCATCCCAGGGTACATTTTGGCATGCATGGTTCAATGCGTATCAATTCATCTGAGAGAAGGCACAACGGTGGAGCCCCAGCAGTTTTGGAGATCCAGCTGACCAGTGATTTGATTTGCTTCTTTGACTGCACAGTCGATAACAGGTGATTGAGTATAAACTGCATTATCTGCTTTATTTTCATGCTTCATTTTAATTTTATTCATCGATATCTATGTTGCCTTAATCTCTGAAAATAAATTACAAATTTGATTTCAAAATTATTTGAAGCTTAAAACAGGATTCTAGGTAATAGATCAGTGTGTGTGTTTTCATCACCCCAGATTTATTTCCTACGTCCAGGTTTAATTATAGGCCATCCAGTCATTACTTAGGCAAATATATGCCTTTTTTCCCTCAATAGTTGTGCAATAAATCACAGCATGAGATGTAGCAACAATGGAGAGAACACTGATCAAAGTAACAGCAGAATTACATAGAAGTTACAACACGGAAACGGATTATTTGGCTCAATAAGTCAGTAGTCATGTTTATCCTTCGCATGAGCCGTATTCTCGCTTTGTTCCCATATCCCTTTATTTCCCTTTCCTACTTTTTGTGCTCTCATAGACTCTTGTATTATTTTTATGTACCTTTTACACTAATCACCTGGCTGCAAAGCTTAGTGCTGTCAGTAAATTTTGGAATACTGAAAGTACCATCCTCCAGAACCACTTATGAAGATTGAATAGCAGGGAGTCACAAAATAAAACATAGGAAGGCACAGGACTAGAAGAGATTGCAGTTCATCTAGCCTGTCCCAGAAGACTCCTACGGAATCTGATAGGCACTGTTCCCACTTCCTCGTACCTTCTTTTACCAAGGCAGTCTTCAATCCAGCCATCCAATCTGTTAATTCTTTAAGATTAAAAGTCGTTGAAAGGTTCAAATGTGGTATTATAAAATACCTATTGAAAATTGCAGTAAATGCATTACTCTGTGATCCTTGTGTACTAATTTAGTTATCTCAAAGAATTCCAGAAGATTCACAAGATATGACCTGTTGTTTATTCCTCTTTTTGATGTCTTGATCTTTGGATAAATAAAGTTCTTGAGAGCTACCATATGTGACATTTGCTTTGAAAACGAAAGTTGTATTTTAATAAGAATTGCTTCAACGAAGGCTGAACCGGACTGTTCGCAACCTCGGCGTCCTATTTGACCCTGAGCTGAGCTTCTGATCTCATATCCTCTCCATCACCAAGACTGCTTACTTCCCTTCCATAATATCACCCATCCCTGCCTCTACCTCAACTGATCTTCTGTTGAAACCCTCATCCACATCTTTGTTACTTCCAATGCTCTCCTGGCTGACCTTCCACCCTCTAAACTTGAGCTCATCTAGAACTCTGCTGCTCGTATCCTAAATCACACCATAAATTCAAGTTTCTGTTGGTGCTCAAACTCCTATCAACATCACGTTCTGCAGTTAACATGCGTGTTAAGACTTTATTTTTAATTACAGCATCAGTTGTAGCTTAAGGGAGTGCCTCTTGTTGCACTTGCATTCAGTTTGCCTAATAAGTCCATTGATTAGACTAAGTGGATTACTAAACTGGAGGGGGAAAAAACTCAGGATTAAAGGAAATGAGAACTGGTTGAGATTGCAAGACTGTTGTGTAGAAACTATGATGCAATAAACTCTTGACAAACCAGTTACATGTTGAATTAAATTTAACAGTAATATTTTCTATTATCTGTCAGGAGCACTTGTGAGTGTGAGCAGAAAGTAAAACTAATGGAAGAACTGGATGTTTGTTCAGCAAAATTCAGTTGCTCCCGAGCTGAGGATGAATTGAAGCGACACGGTGCTCGTATGCTCTGTGATGTGCTCTTGGACCAGACTGTGCTGCCTGGAGTAGGAAATATTATCAAAAATGAATCAATGTTTGACAGTAGTTTCCATCCTGCTGTAAAGGTACAATCCTTATGTAGCGGTGTCCATTTTTACTTGCCTTAATTTGAAAGTAATTTTGTTTTAGGTCAGGAAAAATGAGAAAGTGGTGACTTTTCTTTTAAAAAAAAGTTGAGGTTTTAAAGGCAAAATCTTGTTATCCTCTCTTCCCCCCACCCCCCTGCCTTTATGTATCTATTTATATATTTTTTTGTTTCCTAAAGACATTGGTCCTGACAAATGCGGGGGATGGGAGGAGGGAACTGTCGCAAAAAACGGGTTTCCTGGAGGTACTGCCAAATTTAAATTTCTTGACTCTGTTCCCCAGCCGGGCAGATTGAGAGGCTGGCTGTAGCCTGGGAGCGATTTGGTGGGGAGAGGGGGGGAGCAGAAGATTGCGGGCTGTGAGTAGATCGGGGTGTGGGGGTGATCGGCCAATCGCAGGGAGGCAGTAGGCTGATTTTGGGGGTGGGGGGGATTTGGGCAGGTTTGTTTGAAGAGCCGGGTGAAAGCACTCCTGCTTCTCCTGGCCCACAAGCAGTGCTGGAAAGGCACTTGCCTGCTGGATCCGGCCGTTCTCGCTCCCCTTCGGCTGCCGGTTTTCCCGAGCCCTGGGAAACCTGGCCTGCAACCATTAAATGTATAACTATCCTAAAATTTGAGGCACGCAGTCTTATTAAAGTATTTAAATGATGGGCCAGCCTCTGGAGAGCAGGTTAGTTGCCTGCCCCCCAACCTGCTTCCGTTAAAACCGGAAATGGGAGTTGGAGGCAGGTTTCCCATTTTTGAATTTTAACCCCTCCCCCTGCCACCTGTCCAAGGGGGTTAAAATTCTCCCCATTGAGTCCTATTTGGTATTGTTCAATGGGTGCTAGCAACCTTCCAGTACCTTGCTAAAGTGACAGTTTCATTCATAAGACTACTGTTGGCTGGCTTTAAACTACAATTCAACAGAGCCCCACATATGCACCTTCCAGCCAGGGTTACTGGACAGTTATGAATCTTTAGATGTTTTTCTCTCCTCAACTCCCTAGTCTAGGATCTTTGAAGTGACTTGTTGTACTTCCACCACTGCCTTGGCTCAGTCCCACACCACAGAATGCATTTGCCCACTGAGGTATGTGGGAAGTGTATTGTAGTGATTTTTAAAAAAAACATCTGTTGCGAAAAATCTAGACCTAGGCCAATTCCCAACAGTCCTGAGGCTCAAAATTTGAGGTTGGGTGAAAAGCTCAACATTCAAAGCTGTTGAATTTGATTTTCCTGCAGGGTATATAGTGCTGTAAAACACGCTACAAGTAGAATGCAGTACTTGTTTAGAGCTATAACATAACATTGTTATTTTAGCATGACTTCTGATGCATATGACATTGGCACCATTTCTACTAATGCTAACCCAGATCTTAATTTTCCAACTCAGTTCTTCACTACACAAGCCCCAAAAACTTCAAACTTTGGTGTAGGAATTATTCAACACTTCAAAACACTTTCAGGTGGTGATTGTTACAGCCTTAGTTAGGTACCTATTACATTGTGGCAGAGGACTAACCAGTTCCATTTTGCTCTCAATTATTTTGTTAATTCTGTGAGCATTCAGTCTCTCTGTGTTCTTAATAGTGTCTCAATAAATGCAATTTGTACTTGTCAGTCACATTCACCTGTCATTTCTCACTCTTTTCGATGTTTGGTTAAGCACTTATGAAGCCCACCATGCACAAACATGTTTGTTTTCAAATACAAACTAATATTCTTGCCTTAGGGCTTGTGTGGACCAGTTTGCAACTGACATCAGTTGGTTTTAAAGTTTAACTATATATTATTTTGGTCAGTCTTTACTTAATTCTGGGTGATTTGACGAAGCTACCACCTCATAGAATTTCAGCCTGGAGGTTATGAAACAAATGACATACTATATTTTGTACATGCTATAAAAACACGTAATCGTATTTATAACAGTGACTGACTTCAAATATCAGGTTTGAAACTGGTTTAGTTGAGTACAAGAGAACTTTTTTTTTGCTTGTTACGATTCTTGCTGTACTATATATTTATGGGCAACCCAAACATGCTTTTTAGTGTGATACCTGGTCTCTGGAAATTAAGACAGTAATGCTTGTTCCATGTTAAAATTGTTTTAAAATGGAAGATTATATTTGGATGAAATATCTAGTTCTTTTTGATAGATTTTTGGACTCTAAGGAACTCAAGGGATTTGGGGATTGAGCGAGAAAGTGGTGATGAGGTCGAAGATCAGCCATGATCTTATTGAATGGCGGAGCAGGCTCGAGGGGCCGTATGGCCTACTCCTGTTCCTATTTCTTGCATTCTAAAGATGTTTCCACATGTCCCCTGCAGAAGTGTTGAGATAGCTGGTAACTTTAAAGTTGTTTTACTGCAGCTGCTTATTTAGCTGAATAAACTAAAGTGAGCCGCAAAAGGGTAACTAGGGAGAGAGTAGGGCCTCTTAAGGATCAACAAGGTCATCTATGTGCGGAACCACAAGAAATGGGTGAGATCCTGAATGAATATTTCACATCGGTATTTACGGTTGAGAAAGGCATGGATGTTAGGGAACTTGGGGAAATAAATAGTGATGTGTTGAGGAGTGTACATATTACAGAGAGGGAGGTGCTGGAAGTCTTAACGCGCATCAAGGTAGATAAATCTCCGGGACCTGATGAAATGTATCCCAGGACGTTATGGGAGGTTAGGGAGGAAATTGCGGGTCCCCTAGCAGAGATATTTGAATCATCCACCGCTACAGGTGAGGTGCCTGAAGATTGGAGGGTAGCAAATGTTGTGCCTTTGTTTAAGAAGGGCGGCAGGGAAAAGCCTGGGAACTACAGACCAGTGAGCCTGACATCTGTAGTGGGTAAGTTGTTAGAAGGTATTCTGAGGGACAGGATCTACAGGCATTTGGAGAGGCAGGGACTAATTAGGAACAGTCAGCATGGTTTTGTGAGAGGAAAATCATGTCTCACGAATTTGATTGAGTTTTTTGAAGGGGTAACCAAGAAGATAGATGAGGGCTGTGCAGTAGACGTGGTCTACATGGACTTCAGCAAAGCATTTGACAAGGTACCGCATGGTAGGTTGTTACATAAGGTTAAATCTCATGGGATCCAAGGTGAGGTAGCCAATTGGATACAAAATTGGCTTGACGACAGAAGACAGAGGGTGGTTGTAGAGGGTTGTTTTTCAAACTGGATGCCTGTGTCCAGCGGTGTGCCTCAGGGATCGGTGCTGGGTCCGCTGTTATTTGTTATTTATATTAATGATTTGGATGAGAATTTAGGAGGCATGGTTAGTAAGTTTGCAGATGACACCAAGATTGGTGGCATTGTGGACAGTGAAGAAGGTTATCTAGGATTCCAATGGGATCTTGATCAATTGGGCCAGTGGGCCGATGAATGGCAGATGGAGTTTAATTTAGATAAATGTGAGGTGATGCATTTTGGTAGATTGAATCGGGCCAGGACCTACTCCGTTAATGGTAGGGCGTTGGGGAGAGTTATAGAACAAAGAGATCTAGGAGTACAGATTCATAGCTCCTTGAAAGTGGAGTCACAGGTGGATAGGGTGGTGAAGAAGGCATTCGGCATGCTTGGTTTCATTGGTCAGAACATTGAATGCAGGAGTTGGGATGTCTTGTTGAAGTTGTACAGGGCATTGGTGAGGCCACACTTGGAGTACTGTGTACAGTTCTGGTCACCCTATTATAGAAAGGATATTATTAAACTAGAAAGAGTGCAGAAAAGATTTACTAGGATGCTACCGGGACTTGATGGTTTGACTTACAGGGAGAGGTTAGACAGACTGGGACTTTTTTCCCTGGAGAGTAGGAGGTTAAGGGGTGATCTTATAGAAGTCTATAAAATAATGAGGGGCATAGATAAGGTCGATAGTCAAAATCTTTTCCCAAAGGTAGGGGAGTCTATAACAAGGGGGCATAGATTTAAGGTGAGAGGGGAGAGATACAAAAGGGTCCAGAGGGGCAATTTTTTCACTCAAAGGGTGGTGAGTGTCTGGAACGAGCTGCCAGAGGCAGTAGTAGAGGCGGGTACAATTTTGTCTTTTAAAAAGCATTTGGACAGTTACATGGGTAAGATGGGTATAGAGGGATATGGGCCAAGTGCAGGCAATTGGGACTAGCTTAGTGGTATAAACTGGGCGACATGGACATGTTGGGCCGAAGGGCCTGTTTCCATGTTGTAACTTCCATGATTCTATGATTAATATGGTAATGTGCTAATTGCAACATGGTTTACTTGCTCTGTTCTGTGGTCAGTTGAGTTGGAAGGAGCCAGGGAAGCCTTAATAAGTTGCATTTTATTTGTAAAACCATCAGTGTTGATAACCCACTGCTTAGCTATTGGTCTATGGATAAGTACTTGAGGGAATCATTCCCTCAAAGGTACCTGTATTCAAGTACAACAGTTATCTATCAATCACCTTCTAGACACTTTAGGTCGAAGACAGCAGGCTGGATCCTAAAAGGAATCTTGCACACCAGTTCTTTTATCATTGTACTACTGCTGCTGGTGTGGAGCTATGTGTGTCCATTGCTACTGTTTATCTGTTACTTTTCATAAACCTGCTCTGTGGGTTGTAGACTAAAGCATAGTTTGATAGCATCGATTATTCCACTATCCAAAGTCCAGGAGATCACAGGAGAATTTGTGTCGTATTCAGTTAGCTAAACCTAGCAACCAGAGTTTCTGTTTGACTTATGGGCTAGAAATTCAGGCACACCCATTTTTGGGGTGCAGGAGGCAATCCCTGTGCCTGAATGGTGAGGCCCAAGGTGCCCCAGATGTTAGGCCTCTGGCCTCGTTTCCATGAAACGGACGAGCTCCAGAGAATAAGAGGCAGCTAGCCCAGCGAAGCATTGCAGATTGGGCTGTTGTGATACTAGCAATGGCGCTTGGGTAAGTGGTGGCTGGGGGTGGGAGAATCGCTGGGGTGGGAGGGTGGTCGTTGGCTGGAGCAGCAATGATTGGGGGGTGTAGCATTGTCTGGGATCCTGCTGGGTTGGATGATCTCGGCCAGTGGGTTTGTACAATTGGATTCACAATCCCAAAGCTAGAGAGGAGGAGGGGGGTCAGAATTCCCAGTCCTGATTGCATCCAATTATTGTGTTGACAAATGTGAAGTGATGAAGGAAAATAAACATTGGAACTATAAATTAAATGCTGTTGTTCAACAGAATGCAGCACAGGAGATGGATTTTGGGATATTGGACAGATTGTTGATCATACCATCTTCACAAGGTGTGGCAGTGGTAAATAAGGGATAGGATCTTGGATTGCATAGTGATGGAATAGAACACAAATCATAGGATGCGATACTGAGCCTATGCAGGCATTGGGTTGTTCCCATCTGGAGTACTGTGTAGTTCTGGTCGCCATTGTACAGGAAGGACATAATGGCACTGGAAAAGGTGCTGCAAAAGGCTACTCATCTGATGCCTGGCATCAGAACCTGAGTTATAAGAAGAGAATTCAGAAGCTGAGTTTGTTTGCACTAGAGAAGACTGAGGGGGGATCTTATTGAGGTATTCAAAATCCTTAAGGGTAGCAACAAGTTAAACCTTGAGAAACTTTTACCATGTCCTTGAGAACAACAGCATGAGGGCATGGGATGAAGCCAGAAGAGGAAGGTGAATGGACAGATTTGATATAACTGTTTCACACAGACAGTGATGAATGTTTGGGTTGGACTGCCTATGGATGTGAACCAATCAGATAACATCAGTCATTTTAAGAGGGAGTTGGACAGGGGTTTGATGAGAAAATCAGTTCAGGGATACAGGTAGTTAACTCTGCATTGTTCTTGAACACCGGTCTGGAAATGGTCTTTTCCTGTCCTGTACATTTCTATGTCTCCGGCTGGACTCGACTGCAACAAGCTCCATGTAACCCGACTGCTGTAAGTGCTCCAACTCGTCTGAGCGTAATGGCCACTTGGGTAAGATGCTAGAGTGCCGCATTTATCCATGGAACTGATCCCAGCATGATCAGGTACCTTAAAGAGAAGAAGGGAAAAAGTAAAGGGGGCCATTACTTACTGTTGCCAGATCATCCTTTTCTCCAAAGGGCTCCTATTACCAAAAAACATCAAATGTTGCCTAAACAATATGTGTTCACATCTTGGCTCACACTGCTCAAACCTCAAAACAATTTTGCTATAAATGTGGAGAAAACTTGGCAAAGAGTAGTTTATGCAAAAATTATTCACCAAGTGATTACAGACAATATAATGGACTTGAGTTACATAGTGCAGATTTACTTGAGCTATTTTTGTGCAAACCAAAATATTCATTACCTTTTTAAAAAGCATTCATACCATCATACTAAATATTGCTGTTTCACAAACCGATGCAAAATAATGTAAATCTGAGTGGGTGACAGTTGAATAATTTATTTTTGAATCAGACCTCTATCACCTTTTTACAGGGGATTTCTATGACCATCAATCGTGCTTTAAGTTGATCTGTGCAGTGTACTGCCAGATCTTCATTGTTCTAATATGCTTTTAATGTACAGCCAGTTAGTTGTTTCCAGTAAGTTTGAAATCAAACATCAAGCGTCAGTGATTTATAAAGTAAACAATTATCTCAGATGCATGTTCTTTCTCGTAGATTTGGCAGTTATCAGCTGAACAAATACACCACCTTGTAAAAGTGACTCGTGATTTCACAATTCTGTTTTATAAGGTAAGAATGTATATGTTTATTATTTGCAAAAAATTCAACTAAACTGTTACATTGTTACTTTGTCACTTTTTAGTAAAAATGTGAAGGCCTTAAAGAGGGTGCAGAAAAGATTTACTAGAATGGTTCCAGGGATGAGGGATGTGATGAGGGAGAAACTGGGGTTGTTCTCCTTTAGAGCAGAGAAGGTTAAGAGGAGATTTGATAGAAGTGTTCAAAATCATGAAGGGTTTAGATAAAATAAAGAGAAACTGTTCCCATTGGTGGAAGGGTCGAGAACCAGAAGGTGCAGATTTAAGGCAATTGGCAAAAGAATCAAAGGCAACATGAGAAACTTTTTTACATAACGAGTAGTTATGATCTGGAATGCGCTGCCTGAAAGGGTGGTGGAAGCAGATTCAATAATGGCTTTCAAAAACGAATTAGATAAATACTCGAAGGGAAAAAATTTACAGGGCTATGGGGAAAGAGTGGAGGAATGGGACTAACTGGGCCGAATCGCCGCCTCCTATGCTATAATGTTTATATTGTCCAACTCAGTAGCTCCCTCTAGTTGAATTTGGCATAACCTTTACTTCCATACTGAGCAATTTATTGTACAGTTTCTTAAAATACTGTTCAAGAAGCGTATTGTGGCCTACGTGGAACAGCGACCTTGTGGTTCACACCTATAGTTTCCTGCACACCTTTGCCAAACTGCTTGGGTCAAAATTCAGCATTATTAAATCCTACACAATATAGGAATTACTTTATCAAAAGTTTCTGTGAATTTAAAATAGGCTTGGAATTTAGACCTTGTCAAACAATGGTTAATCTGTTTTCATGAACAAAATACAATATAAATAGGGATTATTAGTCACTTATTTTACTGATTTTTTTTTTCCCACTATAAATTCTAAGATTTTTTTTGGCTTGGTGAATCCAAAACTGGTGTTCTCCTGATTTGTTTCAGCTAAAAGGCCTGAATTCTCCCTGGAACATGTCATAGTAAATTTAGTAATGAGTAATGAATCAGAATTAGTTAACAATCTGATGGTAAGGGAACAGCTTGCAAATAGTAACCATAACATGATTGAATTTCTATTGGGTTTGAGAGGGAAAATCACAAACCAAGGTTTTAAATTTTTAAGTAAGGCAAACTTCGAAGGGATGAGAAATAAATTGATAAATAAATACTGTTTGTAGATTTACCCATTAACAGTTCAGCCCAAACAGTGGGAAGTATTCAAAGAGGTATTTGGTACAATAAAAAAGTCAGTACATGCCCCCATAAGACAAAAGCTCCACTTGTGCAGTTAAGCAACTATGGTCAACAAATGAGGTAAGAGATAATATCAAGCTAAAAGAAATGGCTTCCACAAATGCAAGGAAAAGTAGAAATCCAACAGACTGGGACAGCTATAAAAAGCAACAAAGGGATACAAAGAAAGTAATGAGGTGCAAAAAGGGAATATGAAAAAAAAACTTGCAAGGGATATTAAAGCTAACAGTAAATGTTTTTGTAAATATTTTGAGACTGATAAAGGGGCACATGGGCCCATTAAAGACAGATGCAGGTGAGACTATAGACAATAAGAAAATGGCAGGGTTATTAAATGGATACTTTGTGTCTGCTTTCACAGTAGAGGAAAATGACAAAGTACAAGGGAACCTAAAAATACACCAAAGGGTGGAACTTACTGATATGTGAACAAAATGGTAATGGAGAAAATAATGGGACTTAAGATAGACAAATCTCCAGGACCTGATAGTTTCCACTCCAGGGTATTAAAAGAAAAAGGTGAGAGAATTGCAGATGTGTTATTTCCAAAGCTCTCTAGATTCAGGAATTATGTACTTGTATTGAAAAGTTGCAAATGTCACTCCATTATTTAAAGACGGAGGGAGAAACCCAGAAACTACAGACCAGTCAGTTTAACATCAGTTATGGGGAAGTTGCAGGAATTTATCATCAGGGACAGATTGGACAAATATGAGCTGATCAGAGAGTCAGCATGAATTTGTGAAGGATAGGTCATGTCTACCTAATCCAGCTGAATTTTGAGGTGGCTAGGGGTGTGTCTGTGGATGTTCTTTATACAGACTTCCGGAAGGCATTTGTTAAGGTTCCGCACAAGTAATTATTAGCAAAAATGAAAGTGCACGGAATTGGTGGTAACCTTGTGACATGGGTTGGGAGATAGGAGACAGAAAGTAGGAATAAAGGGAAAATTCTCTAATTGGTGGGATGTGACAAATGGTGTTCCCCAGGGTTCTGTACTGGGGCCTCAGCTTTTCACCACATACAAATGCCTTGAATAGAGTTGTAAACAATTTTACAACACCAAGTTATAGTCCAGCAATTTTATAAATAAAATTGCTGGACTATAACTTGGTGTTGTAAAATTGTTTACAATTGTCAACCCCAGTCCATCACCGGCATCTCCACATCTTGAATAGAGTTGTATATCCAAGTTTGCAGATGATCCTAAGTTAGGAGACATAGTAAGTTGTGTAGATGGGAGCAAGAATTTACAAAGGGATGTAGACAATGAGTGGGCAAAACTGACAGATGGAGTTCAGTGTGGAGAAATGTGAAGTCATCCACATTGGATCCAGTAAAGACAAATTGGAATATTTTCTTAATGGTGAGAGACTAGCAGCTGTGGCAGAGCCAAGGGTTACTAAAAGCTAGTGCACAGGTACAGAAAAATCAAAAAGGCTAATGGAACATTAGCCTTTATCTCAAGGGGGCTGAAATATAAAGGGGGGGAAGTTATGCTTCAGTTGTGCAGAGCCTTGTTCAGACCCCATCTGGAGTACTGCGTTCAGTTTTGGGCATCGGACCTCAGGAAGGATATATTGGCCGTGGAGGGGGTACAGCAGAGATTCACCGCAATGATACTGGGCTCAAAGGATTACATTATGAGAACAGGTTGCATAAACTTGGCTTGTATTCCTTTGAGTTTAGAAGGTTGAGAGGTGATCTAATTAAAATGTTTAAAATGATAAAGGGATTCGATAGGGTAGATACAGAAAAACTAAATTTGCTCTGTTGAAGAAATCCAGAACAAGGGGGTATCATAAAATTAGAGCTGGGCCATTCAGAAATGAAATTAGGAAGCACCATCACACAAATGGAAATCTGTAATTCTCTCCTCCAACAGGCTGTGGATGCTGGGTTAATTGAAATTTTCAATGCTGAGATTGGTAGATTTTTGAAAGGTAAGGGTATCTAGGGATACGGATCAAAGGCAGATAAATGAAGTTGAGGTATAGAACAGCCATCATCTGATTGAATGGCGGATCAGGTTCAAGGGACTGAATGGACTATTCCCGTTCCTATGTCTTCATTGCTTAAAATGAGATCCCAATATATCCACGCACTGCATTTGTAACTTCATGATGCACGTTGCAGTATGTGATGATACTAATGTGACAGCCCTGATATTTACAAGGAAGCCGGGGCGGGTGAGGCTGAAGAACCCGGCAAGGCCGGGGACGCGGAGGTCTTGCCTATCTTAACGGTAGGACCTCATTAAATTTTCTTAGCTCCATTTCCTGCCTAGCAGCCAGCCAAATGAACAGCAAAGCTGGCAGGCAGGAGGCCGCAGCCAGGGATCCTTGGGGACGGTCCCCTGCAATTGGGGCTAGGGGAGAGGCTGCCGATCGGCTTTTTTGAGGGGCCTTAGAGGAGCACCTCTGCTCCTCCTGGCCCACAAGGAGTGCTAAAAGAGGCACCCATCTTCTGGAGTGGGCAGCTCCTGCCACCCTTTCACTGCCGAGTTTCCCTGGGAAACCTGAGTAGCAACAGTCAATTTAAAATCTGGTTCCCAATTGCACTTTAAATGTTAATTAAGTGCCCCGCCTCTCCATGGCAGTACACTTGGTTGCTCCAATATCCGCCGCCGTAAAAGAAAAGCCGCGGGTGTGTGCGCAGGGGGTTGGGGGTCACGTTCACCCCCGACCCCCTCCCACCTGTTGTAGGGGGGTTAATGTTGAGGCCAATGTGTGCATATCTTAGAACCCGATTTTCAGCACCAAATTCTTTCAATGGAAAACTGTTTTGAGCTTGAGAGTTCAGACTTGTGTAAGCAGCACACTTCCTCAACTGTTAACGTATCCAAAACTCTACCACCACAAATTGTGTCCTGCAATAAGGCTCACTTACACATCATGCTTCCTGCTGTCTTCACTGACCTACATTGGCTCCCCATCCCACAATGCATCAAATTCAAAATTGTCATCCTGATCTTTAAATACCTTGCTCCACCTGGAATCTCCAGCCCTATATCTCTTCTGTCCTCCCAAACACTCCGTTCCTCTGTCTCAAGCATTTTGTGCATCCTGCACTCCCTTCACCCCACCGTTGATGGCGGAACCTTCAGCTGTCTGTGTCCTACTGTTGAATTCTCTTCCTAAACCTCTCCACCTCCCTCGTTTCAAAAAAAAACCTCAAAACTAATTTTCTTGACAAAGCTTTCAGTAATCATCTTAATCTCTCCCTTTTCTGGCTGGATGACTGTTCACATTGTGAAGCACCTTAGGGCATTTCTTACATTAAATGCGCTATGTAAATATGTAAATGCAAGGTTTGTAAGCGCTTCTCTCTTCACTCCCACCATAAATAATCAATATGCTCGTGAAATAAAAATACTAAAATAAAAAGAATGTTTTAATTCTATTTATTGGTGTTTATTTTCCCATGAGATTATCTGAGCATTCCTCTTTCATTCATTATGGATTTTTATAATTTAATACATAACCTATTTTATGCCAAGCACTAAAGGAGCAGGAAAAAAGCTTTATTGTGGGAAGTTTGTTTCACTTAAATATAACAAGTGTATAAACAGATTACATTGACATCATGCAGAAACAGATTAGTGGTCTCATAAAAACCTTCTGATCTTGCTACAAGCATATACTTGCCAGAACTTTTGGAAGTGCCATTGAGGTGAATAATATTGATGTCAATGAATTGTGTAAATAGCCGTGGGTCCTCTAATAGGTATTAATTTTTAGTGTCATTTAGCTTAACTGTGCCTTTTATTTTAGTACCTTGTTTCCTTGATTTCTGGTGCTATTCAATGAAAAAATATTTATAAATTAATTTTCTTCAAATTAATCTAGATTTTTGGGATCCAGGTTTTCCCCCATATTTTTCTCCTGCTTGCTAATGCTAAAATAGAACTTGAAAAATATCTGGGGGAAAGAAAAACAGGTTTTTTAAATCAGAAGTAAAAACTAACTTAAATGATCTTTAGATATAAGTAGTCTTAAGCACCAACTTCAAGAGAAAGGTTAACGTTCAAAGTCCAAACAAACTTCCAACAGAGTACAAGTGCATTTCATTATTCTACTGACCACCGCTCTATCTTTGCATTTCCCCCCAGCTTTGTGGGCATATTGTACTACTGTATGGCCATTCACGTAGTGATCTACAAAAAGAGTTGTGATAATAGTGTAATAATCAAATACATTTTTGTTTTTAGTGAATTGTGTTGAAAACTTAAACTTAATGCATTGTATAGAATAATTAATATTAACACGCAAACACTTAATTCAGACAAGCAAGAATTTATTAAGAAACTTGTATAAGTGGAAGAGTGCCTCAAACAATGGTTGAGGCTACGTCTTCGCTGAGTTCAAGAAACAGCTCACGTTTATACAGTTCAATAAAAACGCCCATCTGCTACAGAATATGGGCGTACACGTACATTCTTTATTGGCTCAGGTAGTTGGTCAATCAAGTAGTGAGCCTGGCACCCCAAACGTCCATAGCCCTTTATTACTTTGGCACGTAGGCCTGAGCATTCTCATCCTCCCCACATTTCTGTCCTGGTTATCAGTAGGGCTGAAGTCAGTCTCAAGGCCACATGGCCTTTCAAGAAACTGTATTCTCATTATATTTTTGTAGTCAGCAATACCCTTATCTGCTAGGGGGTCCAGACGGTACTAAGCACCTGCTCAGCTAACTTAATTATCAACATACCAAGGCTTAAATGTAATTACACAATTGTGCTTCTCTGTGTGTGCTGTAGCTACCCTATTATGTGAGTTAATAAAGAGTTAATATGGTCAAATATCCCTTCATGCATTTCTACATTAATATGGTCAAGTATCTCTTCATGCATTTCCACAATTAGTTTGGCAGGCGATAAATGTATTGGCTGAAAAATACAGCTGGAATGAGCTGGAATGTGCTTACCATGATAACAAATGGGAAGATGAAGCAAGAAAAGGCCTTTTGGTCCACCTAGCTTAATCTGTCATCTTTAAGTCCATGTAGAGAACATGTTTAGACAGTTTTCGTCTGTTGCCTTGTGCCAAGCCCATCTCTACATTACTTTTCAATACATTCGTCACTTTTAATTAAAGTTCTATCGTTTTTCATGTAACAAATTTTGCAACAAATCAGATTTGTTCGCCAAAGTTAATCAGTTTATGCTTTATCTAAACTGATTTTTTTGAAAATGTTGGGCAGTGACCTATGAACAAGCGGTGGTAAAAACATTGGGAGCAGAATGCATTTTATGTATTTATTATATTACAAATGTAATTGTTAGCAATATATGCTGTGGTGAGTTAGAAAGCATCCTCTGTTTCCCCTCCCCGCCTTACTCTCTCATTTGCCTGGCCTTCTGTCTCCTCCGGTCTTCTTCTCCCAGTCCCCTTCTGGCTTCTTCTCTGTAGTCCTCTCCTCGTCTCCCTCCTCTTCCTTGTTCCCTCCCGCTCCTTTTCCTCTCTTCTCTTAACCAACCCCCTCTGAGTCAGAAGGTACTGGGTTTAAATCCCACTTCAGAACTTCAGCATGTAATCTAGGCTGACACTTCAGTGCAGTACTGAGAGAGTGCTGCATTCGTGGGAGTGCCGATTGCGAGTGTGATCTTTGGATGAGATGTTAAACTGAAGCCCATCTTCCTGTGCAGGTACATAAAAAGATTCCCTTGGCACTATTTGAAGATAATGAAACAGTCCGAGCCCGCATGCAGCAAGACCAGGACAACATCCAGGCTTGAGCTCATAAGTGGCAAGTAACATTCGTGCCAGGCAATGACCATCTCCAACAAGAGAGAGTCTAACCACCTCCCCATGACATTCAATGACATTACCATTGCCGAATCCCCCACCATCAACATCCTGGGGGTCACCATTGACCAGAAACTTAACTGGACCAGCCATATAAATACTGTGGCTACAAGAGCAGGTCAGAGGCTGGGTATTCTGCGGCGAGTGACTCACCTCCTGACTCCCCAAAGCCTTTCCACCATCTACAAGGCACAAGTCAGGAGTGTGATGGAATACTCTCCACTTGCCTGGATGAGTGCAGCTCCAACAACACTCAAGAAGCTCGACACCATCCAGGACAAAGCAGCCCGCTTGATTGGCATCCCATCTACCACCCTAAACATTCACTCCCTGCACCACCGGCGCACTGTGGCTGCAGTGTGTACCATCCACAGGATGCACTGCAGCAACTCGCCAAGGCTTCTTCGACAGCGCCTCCCAAACCCGCGACCTCTACCACCTAGAAGGACAAGAGCAGCAGGTACATGGGAACAACACCACCTGCACGTTCCCCTCCAAGTCACACACCATCCCGACTTGGAAATATATCGCCGTTCCTTCATCGTCGCTGGGTCAAAATCCTGGAACTCCCTTCCTAACAGCACTGTGGGAGAACCTTCATCACACGGACTGCAGCGGTTCAAGAAGGCGGCTCACACCACCTTCTCAAGGGCAATTAGGGATGGGCAATAAATGCTGGCCTCGCCAGTGACGCCCACATCCCTTGAACGAATAAAAAAATGTTCTCCTGTCCAATATTCATCCCTAAGCCAATACCACCAAACCAGATTAACTGGTCATTTATCTCTGTTCCTATTTGTGAGACCTTGTGTATAAACAATGGCTGCAGTTCCAAAAACAAAAGCATTTTAGAATATCCTGAGGACATGAGAGGCACTATACAACTTCAATTCTCTCTTCTTTCACTGCCCTAATGTGGTTCCACTCTTACCTGCCACATTGCAGTCAACACATCTCCTATAATGGCTTTTTGTTCCACCGCAGGTTTGGTCGCCTTCTTTGCCTGGTCTATGTGTTGCCCTTTGGTGACATCATTCATAGGCATAAAGTCAGCTTTCATTTGCATGCTGGCTATGTCCAGCTTTAGCTGTTTGCTGCCACTCAAGATCTCGACTACCACCATGCTGTCTGACTGCTTAGCTGATATCGAGTCCTGGATGAACCAAGAATTTTCAACTCAACATCAGCAAAATCAAAGCCATCATATCCTACCTAAAACTCCATACCTTAGCACCTGGTTCCCTCCCTCTCACTTGCAGCTCCCTCAGATTGAGCCTGCTTGACTCTGAGCTTCAAACAACGTATCTTGTCACTGCCAAGTCTACATACTTATTGCTTCAGCCCCAACTTTACTCTCACTGCCCCTGAAGAACAATCCAAGTCGTCGTTGCCTCCAGACTCTATTATTTCGGTGCCCTCCTTGCTAGCTTTCCAAGTTCTACCCTTTTACAAATTGCAACACGTACAAACACTCTGCCACCTACATTTTATCATGCATTAAGACACATTCCCCTATTATTTCCTGTTGAGGTGTCAGCCGTGGCTGAATGATAGCACTCTAGCCTTTGAGTCAGAAGGTTGTGGGTTTAAGTCCCACTCCAGGGACTTGACATTCCAGTGCAGTACTGACTGAGTGCTGCACTAGCATCTTTCGGGTGAGATGTTAAACCAAGACCCCATCCACCTCTCAGGTGGATGTAAAGTATCCCATGAGACTATTTTGAAAAAGAGCAGGGGAGTTTTCCGATATTTATCCCTCAACTAACATCACTAAAAACCAGATTATTTGGTCATTATCACATTGCAGTTTGTGGGACCTTGCTGTGCACAAAATTGACTGCCACGTTTCCTTCATTACATCAAGGACTACCATTCAAAAATACTTAATTGGTTGTAAAGCGCTTTGGGACCTCCTGAGGTCATGAAAGGTCCTATATAAGTGCAAGTTCTTTTTCTTTCTTTATTACTGCTATGCTTGCCAACCTTCATGTGGTGGCAGTTCTAAATCAGTGGTAGCGCTCAGCTCTGAGTCAGACAGCCATGGGTTCAAGCCCCACTCCAGCGATTTGGGCATGTAATCCAGACTTACACTTCAGTATGTGACTGAGGGAGTGCTACACCATTGAAATTGCTGTCTTTTGGATGATACGTTAATATCTGTCTGCTCAGGTGGACTTACAAGAGCAGGGGAGTTCTCCCAGTGTCCTGGTCAACATTTATTCCTCAACCAACTCGCTGCTGTTTCTGGGACCTTGCTGTGGAAATTGGCTGCCACATTTGCCTACATTAAACATTGAAGAGCTTTAGGACGTCCTGAGGATGTTTAAGGCATTGTATAAATACAGGTTTGGTCTTTCCCTATCCACTTGCAGATCAATTTCAAAATCAAAATCATTGTCCTCATCTACAAATCTCTCCATGGACTACCTCCTCAATCTCGTTCAGTCTTATGTTCCTGTATGTGGCCTCCTTTGCATAATTCCTTTCTCTTCACTTCACTTTGGCTGCAGAGCCTTCAGCAGTTTCTGCCCACACTCAGGACTTCACGACATCCCAGAGTTCTTCAGTCAATGAAGTACATTTGCACTGTTGTAAAGTAGAGAAATGTGGCAGTCAATTTACACACAGCAAGGTTCCACAAAAAGCAATGAGATAAATAACCAGATAATCTGTTTGTGATGTTGATTGAGCGATAAGTGTTAACTAAAATACATAGAACTCCCCAGCCTTTCTTCAGATCATGCCAAGGGATCTTTTACGTACACACGAGAGGCTGGACGGGACCTTGCTTTAATGTTCCATCTGAAAGATGGCACCTCAAAGTGCAGCACTCCCTCAGTACTGCACTGGAGTCAGCCCACATTACTTAAGAATCTGGAGTGGGGCTTGAACCCACAACCTTTTGATTCAGTTGACGTTGACATATGGAATATTCTACTTAAGTCCCTCTGCCTTGTTACCTCTCTCTTTCAAAAGCCTCCTTTTAAACCTACCTCTTTACATAAATCTTCCTTGTTACCATACCTAATTCTTCTAACTCCATTTCTCGATCTCGTTATTTTCCACATTTGTGAAGTTTTTTTATGTTAAAGGTGCTATATGAATGTTTACACAAGAAACAAGTGTTGAGAAAAAAGTGCGAACTATAACACATGGGAAAATATCAAAATCAACACTTCAGATCGTGGACTGCCAGTGGGCAACACCACTGGAGATCTACGGGTAACTAACAATCTTGAGCTCTTATTCTAAACACTGCAAGTAGATTTGGTTTCTATCAGTCTAAGCTATACTCTGTCATGATTTGATTCTTTCTTTTCCTTCCAACTTTTTAGTGTCGTAAGATGGGGTCAGCCTTGTATAAGCATTACAAAGTATACAAGCGTTCCTCATGTGGACAGTGCAATGGTAAAATCACTGTCTGCCGCCTTGGTGAGAATAACCGAATGACTTATTTCTGCTCATGCTGTCAGAAGGAAGATCCCTGCCAGGTTAATATTAGGTACTGCACATATATGGAATATGTTAAAATACAATGTTTACCAGACATATTTGGAAAGCTGAGTGAGTGTGAGGCCAGGCAATGTGGACCTTTGTATCATTTTGAAATTGTACTTTAATCAGTTTTAGATCAGAACCACATGACAATTTGGGAACTTGGATGACTTGAATTTAATTACAACTTGATTTTGAATTAAAAACCATAGAGCATTCCTTCAACTTATAGTTACCCTCCCATCTTTAATTAACTTTAATTTTTGTGTTGGCTTCCAAATCATAGTCTCCATCCATATTTCTAGTTCCCTGCTAATTTGTCACTTTGATCCTACTTGTTTTTTTCTTTGGCTATTTCTGGTCACCCCTATTCTCTCTCTATCGTGCAAGATTGTTTGTTGTCAGCCCTTGCCTCTCTTACCTCAGTATCTCATCACCTTTATTCAATATTTTTCTTGGCTTCTTGTGATCATATTTTGTAAATATTGCAAATGTCAATTCATGATCGTAAAATCCAAATGTCATAGAAACATTAAAAATGTACTGCACAGAAGGAGGCCATTCAGCCCATCATGCCTGTGCCAGTCGAAAAAGAGTTACGCAGCCTAATCCCACTTTCAAGCACTTGGTCCATAGCCTTCTAGGTTATGGCACTTCAAGTGCACATCCAAGTACTTTTTAAGTGTGATGAGGGTGATGTCACATGAGTCAGTATCTTGAAGTCTGACAAGATCGTTTTTTCTTAGTCTTCATCAATTGCTTTTCTTTTCCTTTTCCTGTCCCTCCAACGTAGTTATTTTCTTCTTACTAATCAGGTACTGCTAAGCTCTAAACTATTCCCTGAGCCAATGGGGTGAACAAGTTACCCTAGCCACTGCTTATACATTTGTCCCATTCTCGATATGTGGTGTCACTAGCACGGCTGGCAGTTACTACCCATCCCTAGTTACCCTTGAGAAGGTGGTGGTGGGTCATTTTGAATCATTGCAGTCCGTGTGGTGAAGGTGCTCCCGCCATGCTGTTAGCTAGGGAGTTTCAAGATTTCGACCCAATGACGATGAAGGAATGGTGATATATGTCCAAGTCAGGATGGTGTGAGACTTAAAGGGGAACTTGGTGGTGATGGTGTCCCCATGCACCTGCAATCTTTGTCCTTCTAGGTGGTGGAGGCCGTAGGTTTTTTTTTTATTCGTTCACGGGATGTGGGCGTCGCTGGCAAGGCCGGCATTTATTGCCCATCCCTAATTGCCCTCGAGAAGGTGGTGGTGAGCTGCCTTCTTGAACCGCTGCAGTCCGTGTGGTGACGGTTCTCCCACAGTGCTGTTGGGAAGGGAGTTCCAGGATTTTGACCCAGCGACGATGAAGGAACGGCGATATATTTCCAAGTCGGGATGGTGTGTGACTTGGAGGGGAACGTGCAGATGGTGTTGTTCCCATGCGCCTGCTGCTCTTGTCCTTCTAGGTGGTAGAGGTCGCGGGTTTGGGAGGTGCTGCTGAAGAAGCCTTGGCAAGTTGCTACTGTGCATTAACAACAACTTGCATTTATATAGCGCCTTTAACGTAGTAAAACGTCCCAAGGCGCTTCACAGGAGCGTTATCCAATAAAATTTGACACTGAGCCATTTAGGAGATATTGGGACAGGTGACCAAAAGCTTGGTCAAAGAGGTAGGTTTTAAGCAGTGTCATAAAGGAGGAGAGAGGTAGAGCAGGGGAGAGATTTATGGAGGGAATTCCAGAGCTTAGGTCCTAGGGAGCTGAAAGCATGGACATCAATGGTGGAGCAAGAGGCCATAATTGGAGGAGCGCAGAGATCTCGGAGGGTTGTAGGGCTGGAGGAGATTTCAGAGATAGGGAGGGGCGAAGCCATGGAGGGATTTGAAAGCAAGAATGCGAATTTTAAAATCGAGGCCTTCCCGGACTGGGAGCCAATTAGGTCAGTGAGCACAGGGATGATGGGTGAACACGACTTAGTGTGAGTTAGGATACGGCAGCAGAGTTTTGGATGAGCTCAAGTTTATGGAGGGTGGAAAATGAGAGGCCGGCTAGGAGAGTATTGGAATAGTCAAGTCTAGAGGTAACAAAGGCATGGATGAAGGTTTCTGCAGCACACACCGCATCTATGGTCTGTTCGTGGTGGAGGGGGTGAATGTTTAGGCTAATGCATAAGGTGCCAATCAAGCGGACAGCTTTGTCCTGGATGGTATCTGGTTTCTTGAGTGTTATTACAGGTGCACCCGTCCAGGTAAGTGGAGAGTGTTACATCACACTCCTGACTTGTACCTTGTAGTAGTGCAGAGACTTTGGGAAATCAGGAGGTGAGCTACTCGCCACAAAATAACCAGCCTCTGACTTGTTCTAGTAGACACGACATTTATGTAGCTGGTCCATATCTCTCTCTTAATTGCCCGCATCCCACAATGAGATGCAAGAGAGAGTTGCAAGTTCACATCACAAGATAAATACAGATGAGGAAGTTCATTTATTCCATTTTAGTTCATCACCCAGAAAGAACCTTGAGTCTCCTCTTACCCTCCATTGCAGCATCTGTTTCTTAAATAATTTGAGTTATTGCCTCCACTTCTTTACCTGGAAGAGCATTCCATGTATCGATCACTCCTTGTATGAAGAACTACTACCTTCAAAGCATTGATTTCAGGTAGTTACGTATTCTGCTTTGAACAGTACGTGTATAGATGTTCTCTTTTAAACTGTATTGGTGTTTGCCAAGGTTCACGTATAGTAACTTTCATTATAAGAGGTTTACATATATCTTCATATACCCTTTAAATGCATTATGCCTGTAAATAAAACATACATTTAGGGCATTATAATTGTAGAAAAATTTAATTCCAATAATTCTGAAGTGACTTTCTCTTTCTCAACATCGTAGGTGGAATGTCACATTTTTATTGAGAAAAGATCTATTTTAATAACAATGAAGATATTTTTCTAATACTTTCAAATCTGTTTTTAACAGTAACTTCTCTAAACGGAATAGCCTAACAGGCTGGGCAAATGGTTCTGGAGATTATTCTACTGACACCATTGCCAAAAAAGAGGAGGAAGAATGGTCATGTTCACTTTGCACATTAATAAATACACCGTCAGCCAAGTCATGTGATGTCTGTTTGACGCAGAGACCTGTCAGTAAGTAAGGTCTTCAGCAAGTGGACTAAAACAATTTGTCATTATTATCAAGTTGATTTAACTTTTGTACATTAACGATTTAATGTCTCAAGTTTCTTAAATCCCTGTGGCATAGTCAGTATCTTTTGAGAGATGTATTGCTGTTGGAAACAAAATGTAATGTGAAACTTCGCATGAAATTGGCCACAACGTTAAAAAGAGTCAATTATAATTTTCATGCTGTGCTATTTATATAACGAGTGAAATATTAATGACTGTTTACATACTAATGACAATTTCCCCCATCCCTGGAACCTAGACCCCCCACCCCCATAAATAGATGTATTGTAGATACTATGACAGTTATAAAAAGTGTATGGTGCAAGCATTTAAATGAAAATTGTAAACTGTTCAAGAAAAAACATTGTCAAAATTGCAAATGAGTCCTTTTACTTCCATTTTGTTGAGCAGCTGAGAGTTTAACACTAGTGAACATCTTGCTCACGACAGCTAAATTAATGCCGTTATAAAATCTCCCTCGCCACCTTATAAGAAAATAAAAATCTAAATTGCAAAAGGGAGCATAAAAAAATCTCACTTGAATGGTATTGAAGATTAATCATGTTCAGTAATGTTAACTGTGTTCTGCATTTTTTTTTAAAGAGGAAGCTCCTCTTCGGGCGTCTGACTTTGATACTGATCTCACAAAATACCCGTGCAATAGTTTTGGTAAGCCCCTAGTGGAATGGAAGCTGAATCGGAAGGCAGCATTTGGCACAACAACACTGGTTCTCACATCACTAAGAAGCTCTCGAGAGAGACCCAGACCCACTTTCTCAGCAGACAGCGAAATGAAAAGGAACGTGCCATTATCTGATGGAAATCCTTCACACCAAGCATTGTCTTTGGTTAAGAATTGTTCTGCAAATGGAATGAACTCAAACCTCTGGACGAATAGTTCCTATAATAATTATGCAAATCAAACGGCCAGTAATTCAGTATCATTTAGTTGTACCAACCAAAGTTCATTTCATCAGCCTCCCAAAAGAATGAAAAAGGACCATTGTTTGTCTTTTGACTCCAACATGAGGACTACAGTTTCTGTTTTCAGGTATGCCCATAGACCTATCTATTTAAAATTAAACTTCAGTTGGCTGAAAGTTACTATGGGATGTCAGTTAAGTAAGCTAACTATTTGATAGGAGTGGTGTGCCTTTCACACCTCTGGGCATTATTTAAAATTTTCTAAAGGCTGCCTATTAACACAGCTGATCAAATATTATGATGGATACATTAGATGAGTGTATTACATCTATCCCTTTACAACATGATCTTGTAGAAAATGAATCGGAGCGGAGTCCTCAATTAGTGAACTGCTTAGTTGACATCTGGGTAGATCTTAACAATTTAAATGCTACAGAACCTGGCATACAGACCAGGTTATTTCTCCCTTACATATGCAGGAGATAAAATATGCCCAATGGTGTGACTTGCACACCAGATTTTAATGGCTTTTGTGTTTTATAAATAGTAATTTTAAAGCTGTTTAATTGCAGGTTTACTGGTTCATATGTTGGTAGAATTATTGAATATTGTACCAGCTGTATGTTATAAAATAATTACTCCCTTTTAAAGTACACTTGGAACATGACAGCTGCATGCTTTAATCAGCATGTTGATTATTGCTACCTATTGATCAATTGTTTTGAATTGTGCCATCTAGCAGAAAAGCTCGTGCAATGTTCATTTTCAAGATAGATGTCTGTTAAGTTGAAGTGTTCCAATAGGCTTCCTCCATTAGCTCAGTGGGTAAGTGGGCTACATGGGGGATGATGAAAGTTGAATTTATGTCACAACCTCAAGAATTATAGAATCGTACAGCTCAGGAATGTTGCACAGATGCTGAGTGGATGTTACCTCTCATGGGGGAATCTAAAACTAGGGGGGTATAGTCTCAGAATAAGGGGTCGCCCGTTTAAGACTGAAATGAGGAGGAATTTCTGCTCCCAGAGGGTCGTGAATCTTTGGAATTCTTTACCCCAAAAAGCTCTGGAGGCTGAGCCATTGAATACATTCAAGGCTGAGTTAGACAAATTTTTGATCAGCAAGGGAGTCAAAGGATATGGGGAAAAGGCAGGAAAGTGGAGTTGAGGTAAAAATCATATCAGCCATGATCTCATTGAATGGTGGAGCAGGCTTGAGGGGTCCGAATGGCCTGCTCCTGCTCCTGCTCCTATCTCTTATGTTCTTATGGTCTTTGGAGGCCATTCGGTTCACTTTGAAAGAGCTAATAATAGTCTCACTCCCCTGCAATTTTTTCTCCAAGTATTCATCCAATTCCTTTTTGACCGTTACTATTGAATCTGCTTCCACCACCCTTTCAGGCATAAATAAATAAATCTCATCTTCCCTCTGCTTCTTCTAATGACCTTAAACCTTTGTCCTCTGGTTACTGACCCTCCCCCCCCGGCCAGTGGAAAGAGTTTCTCCTTATTTATTATGTCAAAACCCCATATAATTTTGAACACCTGTATTAAATCTCCCTTTAACTTTCTCTGCTCTAAGGAGAACAATCCCAATTTCTTTAGTCTCCACATAACTGAAGCCCCTCATTTCTGGTACCATTCCAGTAAATCTCCTCTGTACCCTCTCAAAGGCCTTGACACTCTCCCTAAAGTCTGGTGCCCAGAATTGAACATAATACTATAACTGAGGCTTAACCAGTGATTTATAAAGGTTTGGCATATCTTCCTTGCGTTTGTACCCAGCCTCTCTTCTGTCCACCTAAGCAATCAAAACAGACAGGCAGGGCCTCAGTTAATGCCTTATCCGAAAGACCGCACCTCTGACGATGCAGCACTGGAGTGCCTCGGTCTGTAGTGTGGCTTGAACCCATGAACTTCTGACTCAAACTGAACCAAGCTGGCTCTTGTTGAGTGATAGGATGTTCTCAGGTTTGGGCCTCTGGTCTTTGCTAAGTTAACTGATCTCAAACCAGCCAGCTGTTGAAGAACTACACTTTTTCTCTGGATCCCTTTGGTAAGTAGTAAGAGGGACATAATGGAGCACCTTGAGCTAATCTGAGACAGTCATCATAGTTTTAGAAGCAGGAAGTCATGCTTGACCAACTTATTGGATTACTTTGAGGAGATAATAGATCTTGTCAGTGGGGGAGAGACAGTGGATGTTATCTACCTGGATTTCAGGAATGCATTTGACACTTTCCCACATAATAGGCTACTACATAAGGTTCAAGCCCATGGGATAGATGGGAATGTATTAAAATGGATTGGCAAATAGTTGGTTGGTAGCCAACTATGAGTAGTAGTGCTTGGGCTGATAAGTGGATGGCAGTCAGTTACCAATAGACTGTTGTTTATCATTTTTATAAATGATTTAGAGGAAGAAATTGTGTCCAAATTTGCAGACTATTTGCAAACTGGGAGCAGTGGCAAATGATGGCTATCAATGTGCACAAATTGAAAAGGATCTTGACCAACTTAATCAGCGGCCAGAGAAATGGCAGATGCAATTTAATACAGGTTTGTATTAAATATAGCTTTGGCCAAATAATGAATGTTGTTGAAATGTCCTTCAATAGCAGGACTGTACTGGGACATGACATTACTGGCTACAGTTGGAAGAGATACAGCAATAAACACCATAAGGAGGCAGGCAATTTTATATTCTTCCTCTGGACTAATGTTCTCTGACTTTTGCGATGATAAAGCTTATGAAATTTTGTAGAGGATAGGTTAATATGGATTATGTACTTGAGGTATCTGAGCAGGAGAGATCTTGGGGTTTTAGTGGACTGGTCAGAATCCCAGGCTGTTTTTTTCAAAAAAGCAAACTATGTTTGGATGCATAACAAGGGGTGTAACATCCAAACCATATCTGGAGTACTGCATGCAGTTTTGGTCTCCCTATTTCAAAAATGATATTCATTTAATGGAGGGAGTGTAGAAAAAAGCTAAGCAGCTGATCCCAGAGTTTAAGGGAATGATATATGAGGAAAGATGGTCTATCCTGGGTTTTTTCTCTCTTGAAAAGAGAAGGCTGAAAGGAGATATGATGGAAGTGTTTAAAATTATGAAAGGTTTGGACAAATTAGATCCAAGTAAGCTTTTTCTGCCATATACAGAATTTAAGTACAAGGGGTCATATTTACAAATTCAGGATAACAAAAGAAAATAGGAAATACAGAAGGTACTTTTTTACTAAAAGGATGGTAAGTATGTGGAACAGATTATTGGCATGGGTGATGGAATAAGAAACCTTAATAGGTTTCAAAAAGGAATTAGTCTGGGTCTTATCGACAAATTGGATTCAGGGTTATTAGACCCTAACCAGGGGAATACTGTGGATAGTTGGACTAGATGGACCTTCTCCTGCCTGAAACTTAAATGTTACTATGTAAAAGTCCGACTGAGTTCCAGCTTATTGCTACCTCTTGATCTCTGAATGTATGTGGACATCGGTTGAGTTAAGTGATTGGACTTGAATGTGATTTTGCTAAATTTTATCGAAGGTACTATAAGCACTGCAATTTTGTTATTTCAATGAATATTTTTACATCCAATCTAAAGGCAATATGACTTCTAAAAGAGATATGAAGGACGCTGAGAGGTCAGATCTGTTCCTGCTGTTAAATTGAACTAGTTTTAACAGATGGGAAGACATTGGAAAGAAATGACGACAGGAATATTTTTAACGACAAGGGTTTGTAAACCAGAAGATGCATTTGCTTTCTTTCCCTTCACCCCTTAGTAAATTCGAATGACAAACTTTTTAGAATTATTCGCAGTCTAGTGATTTTCTTGCTGCAAAATGGTGATATTTCTCACCCTTTAGTCCTGCTGTCTGGTTGTCCAGCAAGCATTGAGCCCTGAAATTGCATAAAAGGCAGTTTTATTGCTTTGTTTTGCTAAAAGTATGTGGTTGAATTAATAAAAAAAATTTTGTGTTCACAGGGACTCTGTTAATATGAATGATGGTACTGCTGCTGTAAATCCTGAAATCCCTTGTTGCAAAAAGCACAGTCGACCCTGCACGCTGAGAGTGGTCAAGAAAGAAGGTGACAACAAGGGGAGACAGTTCTATGTGTGCTCCCTACCTCAAGAAACTCAGTGTGACTTCTTTCAAGTGAGTATATTGTTCTACTCTGGAGCCTAAATTATCTGACATCGTGAAAGTGACACTTCTACTGGATGATTGAGCGTTAACAAAATATACTGCTGATTGCTGCTGTAAAGTTTAAATGTGCTGACTCTATCCACTTCTGCATCTCCTATCTTCCACTGTCTGCTGGCTCAAAGATCCCCCTGCACCCTATCTGCTTGTGATTCCAGTCACTCGACCTGCCACTGACTGAAAAATGACAGCCAAAATGCTCCCCACAGTGACTAGCACAAGCCCTCGTGTTTGAGCTGGTGCTGCATTCAATGTGCGCTCTGCTTAGAGGGGCAGGACCTCGTTTAAACAAGTAGGCCCTGTATTGATTTTAAAGTCAACAGCTCCACTAAGATCAGCACTGCAGAGGCTGCTAACAAGATGGCTGAAGATGAACATGTACTGCCTTTGCACTCCCCTCTGTAGTTGTGGGTTTGGTGGTTGGCCATTTTAAGGCTGACGTTCTTCGTTTTGTGGCAGATTTGGCAGCTGGAATTGGGGATGAGTGTATGGGGAACTTTCAATGGTGAGAACGAAAGAGATGTGAAAAAATGCTTCCAGTCTTAAATCATGCTGGCCATCCATTTTCTGTGAAAATTCTTATGGATAATCAAGAATGCAGAAAATTGTGGTTACATATAGATGGGTTGGTCAGATGGGCGGAACAGTGGCAAATGGAATTTAACCCGGAAAAGTGCGAGGTGATGCACTTTGGAGGGACTAACAAGGCAAGGGAATACACAATGAATGGGAGGACCCTAGGCAAGACAGAGGGTCAGAGGGATCTTGGTGTGCAAGTTCACAGATCCCTGAAGGCGGCGGAACAGGTAGATAAGGTGGTAAAGAAGGCATATGGGATACTTGCCTTTATTAGCCGAGGCATAGAATATAAGAGCAAGGAGGTTATGATGGAGCTGTATAAAACACTGGTTAGGCCACAGCTGGAGTACTGTGTGCAGTTCTGGTCGCCGCACTACAGGAAGGATGTGATCGCTTTGGAGAGGGTGCAGAGGAGATTCACCAGGATGTTACCAGGGCTGGAGCGCTTCAGCTATGAAGAGAGACTGGGAAGATTGGGTTTATTTTCCTTGGAGCAGAGGAGGCTGAGGGGGGACATGATTGAGGTGTACAAAATTATGAGGGGCACAGATAGGATGGATACTAAGGAGCTTTTTCCCTTCGTTGAGGGTTCTATAACAAGGGGACATAGATTCAAGGTAAAAGGCGGGAGGTTTAGAGGGGATTTGAGAAAGAACTTTTTCACCCAGAGGGTGGTTGGAGTCTGGAACTCACTGCCTGAAAGGGTTGTGGAGGCAGGAACCCTCACAACATTCAAGAAGCATTTGGATGAGCACTTGAAATGCCATAACATACAAGGCTACGGACCAAATGCTGGAATATGGGATTAGAGTAGACAGGGCTGATGGCCGGCGCGGACACGATGGGCCAAAGGGCCTCTATCCGTGCTGTATGACTCTATGACTGTAATTACATTATCAATTTAAACAAATCCAATCAGACAAATAACATTTTAACTACAAAACACCCAAAACCATTTCAACACTACCAGTTTTGTTTTATTACTCTAGACAAAGTATGACCAGAAACAGTCTTGATATTAATAATTGTAGATGTCCTGCAGTGAGTAATGCAAGAACTTTTTTTCTTTAAAAAAAATCCATATACTAAAGTGTTACAAACTGAATTTAGTGCAGTCTCTGATTAATGCAGATTCCGTTTTGATAAGTGTTAAATGGTCGTGTACAATTACGCTAAATAGCCTGAAGAGGGCACCTGCACACTGTCAAAAAACCTGAAGGTGAATAACACAGTATTCAGAACTTGCCACAGCGTGTGTCCCACCACAAATTTTCTACACTAGTCACCTTAAACATCAGCTGCACTGTAGTTTGACTGCTGAATCTAACTATTCAAAATGACTTTGAAATTACAGTAATTGCTATTTTTCCACTAGGTAATGAGCGTAGCCGGGTAATAGATTAGAGTACAATTTGTGGAAATGTTTCAACTATTTATAATTTAATTGCATTTGTTCAGCTCAGCTACACATAATTTATATAATAGGCCTGTAAATCAAAAGGTTTTTACTAATAAACTGAAGACATAAATAATTTTAATTGCGTGGTTAGCAACATATTTTCATACATCTAGAATTGTGCTGTAGTAGTAGAATTGTTTTTATCAGCTACGTTACACATAATTCATCATTTTTTTTCTGAAAGACCCCCAAATTAAAAATTTAACACAGAAAATGATCAATTAAAAAAGTTTCCCTGCAAACATAAGTTAATTTATTAGAGGCAAAAGAACATTGGGATAACAAATAAAAATTGTTCCACGAGTGAATTCTGAAGGTATTCACCACATCTTTTGTTAATACAGCAACAACAACCTGCGTTTATGTTTCTCCTTTAACGTAGCAAAACGTCCCAAGGCGCTTCGAGTGTTTTTAAACAAAATTTGACATGAGCCACATAAGGAAATATTAGAACAGGTGACCAAAAGCCTGGTCAAGGAGGTACGTTTTAAGGACCATCTTAATGGAGGAGAGAGAGGTGCAGAGGTTTAGGGAGGGAATTCTAGAGCTTAGGGCCTAGGCAGTTGAAGGCACGGTCGCCAATGGTGGAGCGGTTAAAATCGCAAGAGGCCAGAATTGGAGGGGCACAGAGATCTTGGATGGTTGTAGGGCTGGAGGAGGTTAGAGATAGGGAGGGGCGAGGCCATGGAGGGATTTGAAAACAAGGATGAGAATTTTAAAATCGAGGTATTGCTGGACCGGGAGCCAATGTAGGTCAGCGAGCACATTGGTTACCAGGAGTTACTTATTTGTTCGTTGTTGATCGTAATCATTGCACACGCTTTAGTGCTGCTGATACTCACATGGAATGGCTTTCATCTGCGACAGAGTCATTTGACATTCTTGCCACCCTGACTCCCCTTGCTTTTTGTAAAATAAATGCAGAAGTCAATTTCAGCTGGCACACTTGTACACAAACTTGTACTTTTCAAACTACATTAGAGTTTACAAAATCAATTTGAAATAATTCAAGTACAATTACTATATATCAATCTCTGTACATTTTGCTGTACACAAACTTGTACAGCAAAATGTATAGAGATTGATATATAGTAATTGTACTTGAATTATTTCAAATTGATTTTGTAAACTCTAATGTAGTTTGAAAAGTTCAAGTAAAAAGGATTTAAATAAGCCATCTTATGCAAACTGTTGAGCATTAACCCCGTTTTGCTTTTCATAGTGGGCTGATTTACATTTTCCATTTTGCAATCATGGAAAGCGATGCATTACGAGGACAGTGCTGAAACTTGGGCCTAATAATGGACGCACTTTTTATGTGTGCTCACAAGGAATGGACAAACAGTGTAATTTCTTTCAATGGGCAGAGAATGGACCAGGCATCAAGGTCATTTCAGGCTGCTGAAACTCAACCTGCACTGCTGAGGCAAGCATTGATGGAATTGTTTCATTTATTAATTTTCCAGTGCTTGGATCAATTTTTGAATTAGAATTTTAGATGTGTTTGTAAAAATGTATAACTATTTTGCTGAGATGGTCCTCTCGGATCTGTATTATGGAGATAGCACAATGGGATTCTATATTTCGGTTGGGTATGCATTGATCTAGGATCCACTGCACAACTAAACCGCTGACAACACTGATACATTGTCCATAGTGTCATCAAACACTTTGATCAGTTTACTGGGGTCTTCAGGCTACAGGAAACTTTATAGTGGGTGGGGGGGAGGAGGAGGAAAGAGAGAAGAGGAGAGTGTTAGTGATAATAAAAATGGAAAGGTACAGATAGGGTAACGGCTGAACAAATGTATTTTTATTAGTAAATTTCCCAGGTTCGGTTGATGAATATAAGATTTTTTTTAACCTACAAGATAGTCATGGAGTTGGGAGAAGAACTTCAGAAATTGGCTCCACAGAGCCTCCTAATGGCCAAAACCTAAAACTACATTCACAGTTGGCAGCAAAATTGGATGGAAACTTCTGACATTGGTAATGATAAATGTTGACAGAAAAGCATAACCAAAAATAGTGACGACAGCGAATAAGGTTTGAGGACAGTAAGTGTGCCTCAAGCAAGATTTTTCAAAAGATTTATTAACTTAAAAATGGGAACACATTTCTGGACAACATAAAATTTGCTTTTCTGCATATTACTAAAGATAGTAAATTAGAAATACAGTTCTGCTTTAACACAGCTATAACCTACTCCTGGTAATTGTCTTTTTTTTAGCCGTTTTAAAAAAAATAATATCCAGTAATTTGAATTAAGCAATATCAATTTAGTGATTAAAAATTTGAATTCAGATCATTTGAATTAGGAAAAGTATATGGAAGATTAGACAAGTTTTCAAATGGTAAACTTATCTTATTAGCAATTTAAAATTTGCTGCTTTCTGTTGCATTCTTCAAAGGATTTAACAGCACTAAACGATATTTATGCATTTGGTCCAAATGTGGTTTTTTTTAAAAGCACTTATGTGGTTTTATAAAAACCCATCTCTGATAAAAATGTGTTAACTGTCTGGATACTGCAAAAGTCTTTATTCAACATATCAAAAGAAAATTCCTCAAAGCTAGCTTGTTTTTAATGTCTTTGCTTTCTTCTATTTTTCTATCGCTGCTGTAATATTATGTCTTTCAATAGCTGACATGATATCCTTTGTCACCTGACTTTCTCTATGTATCTATGTCGCAAATAAGTATTAATAAATTGGAAAATCAGTTTTTAATGTACTAAAATTATATTGGTTATTTTTAATGAGCAGCACTACTTGAGCATTCCCTCAGTTCCTATCTCCAAAGCTTCAGCTTGTGGCTTAATTCAGGACATTGTTGGGAGTTATGTACTTCTGGGTTTTTGTGGATTTCACCCTGCACCTCCTATGTGATCTGTCACAGATTTATTTTGGAAGGGTCTGATGAAATCTTCCATGGTCTTGGCTAGGGCACAACTTGTCAGGTAAAAGTCCTGTTTTCATTTCTCCATCATAGATTATTTAATAATACTCCAAGTACAGAGTTGGTGCAAAAAAATCCTATGGTCCTGAGAAAGGATTCTAAGAAATTAGCTTGGGATAGGAGGGTATACTTACAAATAAAATGTATCCACCAGCAAACCTCTCCAATCAAACCTCTGCTCATGAAAAGAATATGGAATTTAAACTGTTTTATTCATCTTCGCGATACCATCTTGGCATCTTGATGTGTTCTCTGCAAACTCAATCCAATGACTTTTTAAAAGATTTGTGTGGCCTTTGATGTCTCTCAATTAGTTGTTCATGTTCTAGTCTCTATTGCATCAGTGATCTTCACCCTTAGGGGTGTGATACATGGTATATTTTGGCACTTGCTTAGGCCAGTCACAACACCCCATCCATATGCCTAATATTGGGTATTTATTCATGTATTGTGTGCTTCCCCCAAGGATCCTTGGCCCTGCCTATTTTTCATCGACATGCTGCCCTTTGGCGACACAACATCAGATTCCACATGTACACTGATGATCGTCAGCTCTCTTGACCTCTCCACAGTCTCTGTTGTCAGGCTGCTTGTCCAACATCCAGTCCTGGATGAGCGTCAATTTCCTCCAATTAAACGTTTGGAAGTCCGAAGCTATCTATTTTGGATGCCGTCACAAACGCTAGACACCGATTTATATCTCCCTCCCTGGCCACTGTCTCAGGCAGAACCAGACTGTTCGCAACCTCGGCGTCCTATTTGACCTTGAACTGAGCTTCCAATCCATTATCTTTTCCAACACAAAGACCACCTACTTCGACCTCCGTAACATCATCCGTCTTCATCTCTGCCTATCTGCTGCTGAAACCCTCATCCATGCTTTTATTACATCCATACTTGACTTTTCCAGAGCTCTCCTGGCCAGCCTCCCATCTTCCACCCTCTATAAACTTGATCATCTAAAACTCTGCTGTCCGTATCCTATATCCTAACTCGCACCAAGTCATGCTCAACAATCACCCCTGTGCTCAGTGACCCACATTGGCTCCCGGTCCACCAACGCCTTGATTTAAAAATTCTCATCCTTGTGTTCAAATTCCTCCATGACCTTGCCCCTCCCTATCTTTGATCTCCTCCAACCTTTCAAGATCTCTGCGTTCCTTTAATTCTGGCCTTTTGTGCATCCCACACTTCCGCCGCGCCCACCCCCCAAAAATCATTGGTGTCTGTGCCTTCAGCAGTCCAGGCCCTAAGCTCTGGAATTCCATTCCTAAATCTTTTTAAGATCCTCCTTTAAGCCTACCACTAACCAAGCTTTTAGTCACTCATCCTAACTAATCTCCTTCTTAGGCTCTGTCAATATTTGTCCACATTCCTATGAAACATCTTGTAATGTTTTCCTACTTTAAAGGTGCTATATAAATGCAAGTAGTTCTTTTAGAAATAGAACTTGAGGTTATCTCTTTACTGGAGAATGGGTTATAGAATGTATTTCTTTGCAGTGTAGCTTCTTATGAACCATGAGGAGAGCTCTTGTATTGGGCTTTAGTGGACTAATGTGAAAATGGTTTCTCTCAACTTAATTTGAAAGAAAATCTTTTGCAGCACTTTTCAACGGTTACTGTTTGGATCCATCTGCTAATTAGGATATGTATTTTGGCATCTTTATTTTCCAAGGTGGTCTTAAATCCTCATTAGCATTATTGGCCTGATATTGCGCTGAGTGGCGAACGAACGGTGCCCATCGCTTGATAGATTAAAACTCACCCACACACTATCTGCAAGCTTCTGCGTGCCAACTTGCTGCAATGGGGAGATGAAAAAAGTGCAGCATCCTCTCCCGGGCATCTGTGAGCTGTGTGGGAGGAAAGGATCTCTCTCAACCAATCAGCTTGAAGTATCTGTGACAAGAGAACCAGAAAGTGCGCTCGCCAGAACTTGCTCTTCTGTTTGCCCTGAAATAACAGTGAGCCCCATTAGCGTCGCCGTTATTTCATGAGCAATTTCCAGGCCATTGTCTTTATTACTTTGGTATCAAGACACAAAAGGTTTTCCTCTGTGACGAATGCTTGTAGCTGGTTAAGAAGTTTATTCAGTTTCTCTGCTCTTAAAGCTATAAAAGAACTGAAGCTAAAGGCCAGAAAGAGATCATTTCCATAATGGGACAGCAGAACCGTGTGAATTTCTAAGAAAAGGAAACTTTATCGAATGAATTATGTGGTTTTCTCTTTTCTCTGCTGCCACCCTGTCCCTCTTATAGAACAGGTGGCAGCCTTGGCTTGGTGGCAGCACTCTCGCCTGAGTCAGATGATCGGGGGTTCAAATCCCCCACCAGAGACCTGAGCACAAAATCCAGGCTGATACTTAAGTGCTGAGGGAGTGCCGTCTTTCGAATGAGACATATAACTGCCAAGTCAGGTGGACGTAAAAGATCCCACAGCACTATTTAAAAAAGGAGCAGGGGAGTTCTCCCCGGTGTTCTGGCCAATACTTAACCCTCAACCAACATCACTAAAACAGATGATCTGGCCATGATCACATTCCTGTTTGTGGGACCTTGCTCTGCACAAATTTGCAGCATTTCCTACAATAGTGACAACACTTCAAAAGTACTTAATTGGCTGTAAAGTGCTTTGGGACATTGTGAGGGACACTATATAAATGCAAGTCTTCTAATATATGTGGGGTGGAGGGAGTTTCAAAGAATGGGAAGATTGCAATGAAGATGAGCAGTCACAGAAGGAGAACAAAATGAGATTAGCATCTTTAGTTTGCATTGTCAGGACTTGTATAAATGTTCACAAACAAAATTGTCCTCCACAAAAATTGTAAAATAGTTTTGCCAAAACAGCAGTTATATACAAATAATTCTGATTTAATAAAAATTCTCTCCATTATTTTCTGCTGATTTTTGATTTTGTTTTAAGTATCAAGGGCTAAAGTTACACTGCTGGTAACATTGACATGGGGAAAAACGACAGCGCTTTGCAAAAGCATATTCATATGTGGTAAATGGAGAACTGCTTAACTGCAGCTTAATAATTGAGAACAGTTGACAAGCCACAAGTTAAATGGAAAATTAGCATAATACCAGTTCCAAAGGTGCAGTGTAATATCCACCGCACACTGGCAGCTGCAATACAATAGCACTTAAATGTTACAACTTTAACTATGTTAATTCCACTGCTAGTGGCCAGTTCAGCAATATTTCTGCATAACTATCCCAGTGCTTGCTATTTAAACAAAATGATAAAACATAAGAAAACCTTATTAAGGGTGCTGTTTTACTGCAACTATTCGTCTCCAACCCATATCTGTAATATGCAATGTGCGGATGCAAGTCACACTTCTGATTGAACTGCTCGCTAAGTTCTCTCTCTACTGCTTTGAATGTATACCCAGGGCTCCGCTCAGCAGCTGGCTAATTTTTATTAATGTGAATAATGGAGTGTTCTTTTAAAACATTGAAACAGTTGCTTCAGTGAACTCCCAGGCACTTGTGAAATGTAGCTTTGGACTGGGCTGCATTGATAGTGCACCCAGTACGATTCAAAGCAGCACGAGATTCTTTTGCCAGGAGACGGTCTTGCATCTCTCAGTTTAGTGCACTAAGGAATCAGGAGGTTGACCTGACTCTTTAGTGGTACTATCACCACCATGTCGCTGCAGATCTGAAACCGTGGGTTTTATGTTCAGGTTTAAACAACATATTTTTTTTCAGACTCCCCCAAGAAGCTGTGGATGTTGGGTCAATTGAAATTTAAGTCTTGAGGTCATCAGATTTTTGTTAGGTAAGGGAATCAAGGGATGTGGATCAAAGGCCTGAGTTGAGATACAGATCAGCCATTATCTGACTGAATGGCACAACAGGCAAGAGGGGCTGAATGGCCTACTGTTCCTATAAGATCTCGTGTTTACAAACATACCCACGAGTGGCTGCTACTAATACAACTTTAGGGGTTTCTATTTACTTACTGGATTTTGTAAAGGTTTGATATATCTTACAAAAGATTAAATGGAGTTGAGGTACAGATCAACCATGATCTAATTGAATGGCCCACTCCTGTTCCTATGTACATACACAAAATGTAAATGTTTACAGTGCACCTCTGAAACCTTGAACTTAATCTGCAAGTATCAATTGACAGATATGGCTCAATTTCCAAAGCATCATAACAATATTCTGTACTAAATTTAGATTACAGCTGAATTTGTTAGTTGACATTTAGATTCACAATTGAGTGTAAATGGTTTGAATTCCACAAGCCGTTAAAGTCTTTAAAAATGGTGCATCACAGCAGCTTTAAATGCAGTCTACTATATGTTCCGAGGCCATCAAGTGATTGTGAACCATAAAATGAAACTGATCAAGCCCTGGAGCTTCACTGCATGCAGCACCTAGAAAAAAAACAATAATTTCAGGAAAACACAGTTGCAGTTAATGTAACACATCAGAAATAGGCTTGTTATTTTTAACCACCTAGTAATTCTTATTAAATGTTTCTAATGGTTTTGAGTGGTACATAATTCTAAGTGAATTAGATTGAATGGATAATATTATTTTAAGTTAGAAGTCAATTTTTAAGTATTTGTACAGTTGAATGTAGCGGCTGAAGAGGTTCCCCCCACCATCACTTAAACCATTTTCAAGAGTGTTTTTGTCTTCCTTTTAGTGAGCAACTATATATTATTGATTTCTGACTAACATGCATGAGGCAATAATGAGCTTTCTCAAACTGGCTCCAATGTAACATTGCCTGAAATTTAAAAGTAGCAATGTATATCAAGATGAAAAGCTGCTGCCCCTTGATAATCAATAATACTGATTATTAGCCATGAAAGTTGTATTATGTGAATAAGTTATAAAGCTTACTGATGAGACAATAAGCACAGTATGCAGTAGAATAGTATATATACTCTGTGCAATTGCTTTGATAATCCATCTGGTTCAGCTTTTATTTGTACCAGATAATCACTGTCTAATGTCAAAGTTCAATTTTCTCTCCACCTGGGCAAACATCATTTGTTAAGAAATTTCATTGGTAAGAAGATAGAGAATTGCATAAAGCAGCTGTTTCAAAAGTAAGCTTTATTTTGCAGTACCTATTAAACAACGTGGTTATGGTCGACAGTGATAACCTGATCCTAGACCTGCTTTTTCTGCCTGTCCTGATCAAAATCAATCAGGGCTTTCTATTATCCAGTAACCCCCACTGGAATCAGCACATGTAAACATTGAGTGAGAACATAACTGGGCTCCGTTATAATGCTCTTCACTGTCAAATATATAGATTCACTCATAAAGAAAGGCCAGTTGGACAAAATGCTGGAGAACTTTAAAAAAAAATATTCTCAGCACCTGGGTGACACTGGCAAGGCTGTATTTACTGTCCATCCCTAGTTGCTCTAAGAAGGTGGTGCTGGCACTTCTTGAGCTGCTGTAGTCCAAGGTGATAGTGCTCTCACTGTTGATGCCTGTGGATCTGTAACCCAGCCATAGTAACCCTTCAGCAGAGGAGGGGAGAATGCAGTGGTGCAGGTACTGCCTGGGATGATTGGAAATGACCTGAACAAATCTTAATACCCATGCACAAACTCAACGTAGTATTCAATCCAGCCAACTTCCCCTGCCTCCTCACCATTTAAATTGCATAGCTCAGGACCAATGGAGTGGGATATTCTCACATCTTGCAAAGTTGCAAATCTTAGTCTACATGTGACTGTACAGCAACTTTATAGTAAATCTGGTGCAAGGAAAAAAGGTTTTGGAGAAACCTCACTTTTAGAGATCAGTGAGTCCTCCTCTATACTCAAGTCTTGATATGCTAACCTTACAAGACCCATGAGAGTTGGAAGCTCAACACAGATATGATGTAATAAGGGCTAAGTAGTGATATGCTGTAAGTAATGGCACTGTCTTAGTATAACACCTTTTTGGATATCACTGTTGTAAAATTAAATTCTCAACATATCCTGCAAATACAAGGACAAGTAAGTTACAACCTGACTGTTCAGATTGTCTTTTGTTGCACATTTAAGAGTCACAGTCTGTGTTGACAGCTTGGATCAAGACTCTATGATCTCTTGGGGGGGACCTACCAACTTATGCATCCGCAACCCAGAATGTAGTTTTCTAGCCTATTGGTTCATAATGCACTAAGAGAATTGGTTGAAGGAGGCTGTGGATTTGAAATCTAAGATTTATAAACTGGGTAGTTCCTGAGCAGAACACAAGGAAGGCCATGTAAACACGTTACAGTACTTTCTATTGCCACTATGGGATTCAGTGATATTGATATGTCACACCTCAATGCCCTCTCAGGTGGCAGGAGGGTGGGAAATTTGAAGTATTATTTCACTATAGAGTAGATCAATACTTAAGCTAGAGCCACCCAAAATTGTGTTTGAAAATACGGCTTTGTGATTTGCTGAACACTGCCTGTTTCAGGTGATACCCTCATAAATCAATGCCTTTAGGGCATCTTCAGTGGCAATGTAGCATTCAGCTTCAGCAGTCAGTCTCTCCACACACATACAAATAGGATATAGTGCCCATGTGCAGAAAGGGAAAAAAGGTAGGGTTGCAGTCACTAAATCTTAATGTATGCTAAGGTCTCTTCCCTAGTAGCTATAGTTCATGCTTTGTTCTGGACCACAGTACTGTTCTCTAGAAGAGATATACCTAGGTTAACTCTGTGCAAAAACCCTTAACTGCAAAGTCACAATTTGCTTCAGTTTTTTTTTAAGTTTCTGAAAATTAGTGCTAGAAAAAGGTGGTAGGTCTCCCTGCCCCAGTAAAACTATATACTAAAAAAAATTCTAATGGAAGGTTGAACAGAGCAAAACTTCTACAGCTGCATAGAATAGTCAGGTGACATCATTGTTGGTTTTGTGACTGGGTTATTTAGATTTTAACTCAAGTGCTAAGAGAATCAGAAATGCTGTGTTCTTTTCTTAACCCATTAATGAAAATGGTGAGAAAAATGTCCAAGAACATTTAATCCAGGTTGATAAAAAATTCTAAATCCAGAATATCATGCAGCCAATGTACCATTCTCTGGCAATACCTCTATTAATCTGAGTCCAGCATCTACTTCATTCTTTTGACAAAACCTTCTTGTTACAAAATGTCACCTTGATCAAAATATAGTTGATTTGATATTCAGATCCCAAATACTCTATCCTGTGGTGTTGCCATAGTGCATTAACGCACAAACATGTGGGTTTGTAACAAATTCCCAACAGATAGTGAATAGCATGAGATAGTTAATCAGAGAGCCAGCATGGATTTGTGAAAGATAGGTCATGCCTGACAAACCTGATTGAATTTTTTGAAGAGGTGACTAAAATAGTGGACAGGGGAATGTCAATGGATGTTATTTATATGGACTTCCAGAAGGCATTTGATAAGGTCCCACATAAGAGACTGTTAGCTAAGATAGAAGCCCATGGAATAGAGGGAAAAAGTATGGACTTGGTTAGGAAGTTGGCTGAGCGAAAGGCGACAGAAGGGATAATGGGTAGGTACTCACATTGGCAGGATGTGACTAGTGGAGTCCCGCAGGGATCTGTCTTGGGGCTTCAATTATTCACAATATTTATTAACGACTTAGATGAAGGCATAGAAAGTCTCATATCTAAGTTTGCCGATGACCAAGATTGGTGGCATTGTAAGCAATATAGATGAAAACATAAAATTACAAAGCGATATTGATAGATTAGGTGAATGGAATTCAATGTAGACAAATGTGAGGTTATCCAATTTGGATCAAGAAAGGATAGAACAGGGTACTTTCTAAAATGGTAAAAAGTTAAAAACAGTGGATGTCCAAAGGGACCTAGGGGTTCAGGTACATAGATCATTGAAGTGTCATGAACAGGTGCAGAAAATAATCAATAAGGCTAATTGAATGCTGGCCTTTATATCTAGAGGACTAGAATACAAGGGGGCAGAAGTTATGCTGCAGCTGTACAAAACCCTGGTTTTACCGCACCTGGAGTACTGAGCAGTTCTGGGCACCGTACCTTCGGCAGGACATATTGGCCTTGGAGGGAGTGCAGCGTAGGTTTACTAGAATGATACCTGGATTTCAAGGGTTAAGTTACGAGGAGAGATTACACAAATTCTCTGGAGTTTAAGGTTAAGGGGTGATCTGATTGAAGTTTAAGATATTAAGGGGAACGGATAGGGCGGATAGACAGAAATTATTTCCACTGGTTGGGGATTCTAGGAGTAGGGGGCACAGTCTAAAAATTAGAGCCAGACCTTTCAGGAGTGAGATTAGAAAACATTTCTACACAAACGGCAATTGATACTAGCTCAATTGCTAAATTTAAATCTGAGACAGAGCTTTTTGGCAACCAAAAGGTATTAAGGGATATGGGCCAAAGGCAGGTATATGGAGTTAGATCACAGATCAGCCATGATCTTATCAAATGGCGGAGCAGGCACGAGGGGCCTACTCCTGTTCCTATCTTTCCTAAAACGAATTCAGGCAGCCATTCAAACTGTTTCTTTTCCAGCAGGTTTTCTTGTAAGGTATTTATTTGTGTTTCAATCTTATACAGTGAAAATACTTTGTAAAAGAACCACAGTAGATTTTCAGCATTTTATTGAAAAAATATTACAGTACACCAAAAAAGGTGAAACTTAACATTCCTTTATGTAGAGCTACATGTGCTCAATTATGCCTCCTTCCTTTCAGTATCATATTTCAGATTACCAGTGGGATTAGGGAAGTGAATAGAAATACAGTAGAGTACACCACATTTGGTATGTGCTCCTGTATAGCCAATTCAATTCACTCCACATATCAAGAAACAGCTGAGTGCACTGGATATAGCAAAGGCGATGGGCCCTGACAACATCCCAGCTGTAATGTTGAAGACCCGTGCTCCAGAACTAGCCGTGCCTCTAGCTAAGCTGTTCCAGTACAGCTACAACACTGGCATCTACCTGACAAAGTGGAAAATTGCACAGGTATGTCTTGTCCATAAAAAGCATGACAAATTCCAATCCAGCCAATTATCAACCCATCACTCTACCCTCAAATCATTACCAAAAAGTGATGGAAGGTGTTGTCGACAGTGCTATCAAGCGGCACTTGCTCACTGATGCTCAGTTTGGGTTTCGCCAGGACCACTTGGCTCCAGACCTCAATTCAGCCTTGGTCCAAACATGGACAAAAGAGCTGAATTCCAGAGGTGAGTGTGACTGCCCTTGACCTCAAGGCAGCATTTGACCAAGTGTGGCATCAAGGAGCCCTAGTAAAATTGAAGTCAATGGGAATCAGGGGGAAAAAACTCTCCAGTGGCTGGAGTCATACCTAGCACAAAGGAAGATGGTAGTGGTTGTTGGAGGCCAAGCATCTCAGCCCCAGGGCATTGCTGCAGGAGTTCCTCAGGGCAGAGTCCTTGGCCCAACCATCTTCAGCTTCTTCATCAATGACCTTCCCCCTATCACAAGGTCAGAAATGGGGATGTTTGCAGTGTTCAGTTCCATTCGCAACCCCTCAGATAATGAAGCAGTCCATGCCCGCACGCAGCAAGACCTGGAAAACATCCAGGCTTGGGCAGTTAAGTGGCAAGCAACATTCGTGCCAGGCAATGACCATCTCCAACAAGAGAGAGTCTAACGCAAGAAATAGGAGCAGGAGTAGGGCATATGGCCCCTCAAGCCTGCTCTGCCATTCAATAAGATCATGGCTGATCTTCAACTTCAACTCCACTTTCCTGCCCGATCCAGATATCCCTCGATTCCCCTAGAGTCCAAAAATTTAATCTTTCTTAGCCTTGAATATGCTCAATGACTCAGCATCCACAGCCCTCTTGCATAGAGAATTCCAAATATTCACAACCTTCTGAGTGAAGAAATTCCTCCTCATCTGTCGTAAATGTCCTGCGACTATGCCCTCTAGTTCTAGACTCTCATGCAGGGGAAACAGCCTCTCAGCATTTAACCTGTCAAGCCCTCTCAGAATCTTGTACGTTTCAATGAGATCACCTCTCATTCTTCTAAACTCCAGAGAGCATAGGCCCATTCGACTCAACCTCTCCTCATTAGAACAACCCTCTCATCCCAGGAATTAATCTAGTGAACCTTCGTTGCACCACCTCTAAAGGCAAGTATATCCTCCCTTAGATAAGGAGACCAAAACTGTACGCAGTACTCCGGGTGAGGGCTCACCAAAGCCCTTTACAACAGTAAGACTTCCTTACTCTTGAACTCCAACCCCCTTGCAATAAAAGGCCAATATGCTATTTGCCTTCCTAATTACTTGCTGTACCTGCATGCTAACATTTTGTGTTTCTTGTACTAGGACACCTAAATCTCTGAGCACCAACATTTAAACAGTTTCTCACCATTTAAAAAATATTCTATTTTTCTATTCTTCATACCAAAGTGAATAACCTCACAATTCCCCACATTATACTCCATCTGCCACCTTCTTGCCCACTCACTTAACCTGTCTACATTTCTTTGCAGACTGTGTCCTCCTCACAGCTTACATTCATAGCTTTGTATCGTCAGCAAACTTGGATACACTATCCTCGGTCCCTTCATCCAAGTCATTAATATAGATTGTAAATAGCTGAGGCCCAAGCACTGATCATAGAAGTACCCCACTAGTTACAGCCTGCCAACCTGAAAATGACCAGTTTATCCCTACTCTGTTTTCTGTTAACCAATCCCCTATCATGCTAATATGTTAACCTCCAACCCCATGAGCCCCTATCTTGCATCACAACCTTTTATGTGGCACCTTATCAAATGCCTTTTGAAAATCTAAAAGATACTACATCCACTGGTTCCCCTTTATCTGCGCTGCTAGTTACAGCCTCAAAAAACTAATAAAATTTGTCAAACATGATTTTCCCCTCATAGAACATCATGATATGATTCAGCAGACTCAACATGGTTTTAAGTGCCCTGTTACCACTTCCTTAATAGTGGATTCCAGCAATTTCCCGACGACTAATGTCAGGCTAATTGGCCTGTAATTCCATTTTCTCTCTTCCTCCTTTCTTGAATAGCGGTGTTACATTTGCTACCATCCAATCCGCTGGGACTGTTCTAGAATCTAGAGAAGTTTGCAAGATCATAACCAAAGCATCCACTATCTCTGTAGCCACCCCTTGGATGTAGGCAGTCAGGTCTAGGGGATTTATCGGCTTTTAGTCCCATTAGTTTCTCAAGTACTTTTTCTCCACTGATAATTACTTTAAGTTCCTCACTCAGAACACCTTTGTTCCCCACTATTTCTGCTATGCTTTTTGTGTCTTCTACACTGAAGACAGATACAAAATATTTGTTTAAACGCATCTGCTATTTCCTGATTCCCCATTATAATTTCCCCTATCTCAGCCTTTAGGGACCAACGTTTACTTTTGCTACTCTCTTCCTTTTTACATACTTGTAGAAGCTCTTACAATCATGGGAACACCACCACCTGCATGTTCCCCTCCAAGTCACACACCATCCCGACTTGGAAATATATCGCCGTTCCTTCATTGTCGCTGGGTCAAAATCCTGGAACTCCCTTCCTAACAGCACTGTGGGAGAACAGTCACCACACGAACTGCAGCGGTTCAAGGCGGCGGCTCACCACCACCTTCAAGGGAAATTAGGGATGGGCAATAAATGCTGGCCTCGCCATCCAGTGAACGAATAAAAAAAAAATCAGTTTTTATATTTATTGCTAGTTTACTTTCATATTCTATTTTTTCCCTTATCAATTTTTTGGTCATCCTTTGCTGGTTTCTAAAACTCTCCCAATCTTCAGGCTTACTACTCTTCTTGGCAACATTATAGGCCTCTTCTTTTAATCACTTTTCCCGTAGAGTTTTTATTTCTCAATGGAATGTATATTGAAATATTTCTTTAAATGTTTGCCATTGCTTTTCAACCACCATACACTTTAATTTAATTTCCCAATCTACCTTAGCCAACCCTCCCCTCATACCTATATAATTGGCTTTATTTAAGTTTAAAGACTCTAGTTCCTGACTTAAGTACATCACTCTCAAACGCAATGTGAAATTCTATCATATTATGATCACTCTTCCCCAGAGGATCCTTTACTGAGAGATTACTAATTAACCCTGTCTCATTACACAATACAAGATCTAAAGTAGTCTGTTCCCTGGTTGGTTCCATGACATATTGCTCTAGGAAACCATCTCAAATGCATTCCATGAACTCGTCCTCCAAGCTACCTTTGCCAATTTGATTTGCCCAGTCTGAAGAATAAAGTCCCCCACGATTACTGCATTACCTTTGTTACAAGCTCCTATTATTTCATGATTAATACTCTGTCCAATGGTATAGCTACTATTAGGGCCCTATAAACTACTCCCGCCAGTGTTTTCTGCTACTTGTTATTTCTTATTTCCACTCATAACCGCCTCCCCTTGACATTCAACAGCATTACCATCGCTGAATCCCCCATCAACATCCTGGGGGTCACCAGTGACCAGAAACTTAACAGGACCAGCCACACAAATGATACAAGAGCAGATCAGAGGCTGGGTATTCTGTGACTCACCTTCTGACTCCCCAAAGCCTTTCCATCATCTACAAAGCACAAGTCAGAAGTGTGTTGGAATACCCTCCCACTTGTCTGGATGAGTGCAGCTCCAACACTACAAGAAGCTTGACACCAACCAGGACAAAGTAGCCCGCTTGATTAGCGCCCCATCCACCACCCTAAACATTCACTCCCTCCACCACCGACGCACCGTGGCTGCAGTGTGTACCATTTACATGGTGCACTGCAGCAACACGCCAAGGCTTCTTCGATAGCACCTCCCAAACCCACAATCTCTACCACCTAGAAGGATAAGAGCAGCAGGCACATGAGAACACCATCATCCGCGCATTCCCCTCCAAGTCACGCACCATCCTGACTTGGAAATATATCACTGTTCCTTCATCACCACTAGGTCAAAATCCTGGAACTCCCCACCCAACAGCACTGTGGGAGAACCTTCACCGCATAGACTGCAGCTGTTCAAGGTGGTGGCTCACCACCACCTTCTCAAGGGAAGTTAGGGATGGGCAATAAATGCTGGCTTTGCCAGCGACACCCACATCCCATGAATGAATAATAAAAAAAATTGTCAGCTAAAACAATTCCTTTTGATTGGGGAATAGTTACACTCCAAAGTAGTCCAAACAATCTTAAATAGAAACCTTGATGAAACAGAAGTAGTTCCAAATGAAACAGATTTGCAAGTCTTTAGTGCAAATCCTAACAAATTTGTTATTTGGAAACAATTAGTACTAAATCAAGTAGCTTTAAGTTCTGTAACGCTCCTTAAATTCAATGCAGCATCTGCTCAGGTGGACGGAAAAGATCCCAAGGCACTATTCAAAGAGCAGGGGAGTTCTGTGTCCTAGCCAATATTTATCCCTCAAGCAGATGAAAAAAAACTTGCATTTATATAGTGCCTTTCATGACCTCAGGACATCCCAAAGCACTTTACAGCCAACGAAGTGCTTTTGAAGTGTAGTCAGTATGTTTGTACTGTAGGGAATCTGGTCATTTATCTCATTGTTGCTTATGGGATATTGCTGTTCGCAAATTGGTTGCTGCATTGTCCTACATCACAACAGTAACTACACTGCAAAAATACTTCATTGGCTGTAAAGCACTTTCGGACATCCTGAGGCTGTGAAAGGCACTATATAAATGCAAGTTCTTTCTTTACCCAATGTTAGTCATCAATGCAATTCATGCTAAAGTTCTGTAGAGCTAGCTGGTTTAGCAATTCTCTGCTGCCAACAGTAAATTAGTTGTAAACGTAGCAGCTTATAGTAAAGATATCCATGTAGATCAGTACAACCATTTATTTAATCAAACACCATGTAGTCCCAGATAACAAGGGTCAAAGCTTACCTTGCAAATTCTTTCAAAGTTGCTAAATCAGTTTCCAAGTCCAGATGTATACAACATTTCCTCCCCAAAAACAAGTTGCATTGCCTTAAAATAATTTATATTTAAAAATATTTTAAATATTAAATAGTCCCAATTTAATAGCTCTCAGCATTTATTCTCCAACATTTTTAACAGCATCATTTAAATCTTGTAATCAGAATTCAGTCCCCTTTTAACTTTAACCTTTGAATGAATCTTTCAAAACACTTATTGTTGTACAATCACTGGAATAAAAAGATTATCTCAACTATCTACCAACATGAAACACAAACAGTCTGGATGTAGAATGCCATTGGTCCCTTAACCTTCCAGAACATCAGCCTTTCCATTTTCTCACTAGGAACTAGCTTGTTCTTAAAAATGAGCCCAGAATCCAGACTCCAGATACCCTTTCTGCCTTGAACAGAGCTCTGTACTGCTTCAGTATGAAGTCAACTCATTTGGCAATATATCCCAACATCCTGTTCCAAACAATGTAGGCCAGAAAACAAGGCATGTGGTGAGTGTCAAGTCCACTAGCATCCTTAAGTGTCTCAACATCCCCTTTGGCACTTGGTACACGTAGCTCCTATTTTTACTGCCAATATATACTGCCTTGCATTGTCCATTGTGAATTTCATTGACCACTGTTCAACCCTATTGAGCCTTCTTTCGAAGATCCTGGCTGTCTCCAAGTCCATCCCAGACCCATGGGTACCCATTGAATACCCTGTCCCCATTTCGACCTAGATCCCCTTATGCTTACCCTTTATTTCCTTTCTATTAGCCAGCTATCAAGCCACGTCTTACCCTTTATATCCACTGATCTTATTTATAAAGAATCTCACAGGACTTTGAACAAAGGCCTTCTGGAAGTCCAGGTACTATGCCACCTGATCTCTCCCATCCACCATATCAATTTGTCATCGCCTCAAAAAGTCTATGATGTTAGTCATGCAAGATCTACTCCTGAGGTTTTGTAGGCCACCATTTAATTGTCTTGCGAACACCAAGAAAACATGAATTTACATCATTGTATATCTGGGTGTCAACGGTTTCACTGCACTTACGCACAGGCCAAACAGCAAATTTCAACTACAGTTAAAGTCAGTTAATCAAAATGTTCCTCTAGACATCATTGTAAAGAGGCTTGTAAACTGGACAAGTGTTGTAGTCTTTCACAATATGAATTTATTTTGTAGACATTCTGCTCGATATAGTTAAGTTCAAGAAAAGTTTACTCAAGGTTATTTATGTCCTGTATGGCTTTAGCTTTTCTCTCAAGAAACTGGTTTCAGGCATCTTATTAACAGGTTTTATTTTAAAGACTTACCATAACTCCCAGTTGTGTTGGCACAGATAAGTGCACCAAAAAACTTTGGGTAATATTTTTGAATTCTTGCAATAGCCTTCTGGCAAGCTGTTGTTGGGTCAACCCCTAATCTCATATATTCCACTGCTTGGTAGCTAATTTGAAAGGCAAAAACATCAAACTAAGATAATGCCCACATTGAAAACATACTTGAACAGCAAAATCACACATTCTGCAGCACAAGCTTACCAAGCATATTTAGTCTACAGTCAAGCACAAGACAAATTTCTATTAAAGCAGTAACATGGAGCCCATTATGATTATGAGAGCAGGCATTTGACTTGATCCCAGGCCACAAACGCTGCTTCTTTAGCATCAAAGCAGACTGGGTGATGTACAGTCCAATATCCCCAAGCCTTCTCTGGGAGCATGATTGAAATTGGAAACTTGTGTGGAGAATCCAAGGTGCAAACCCACTTCCTACCCTCCATAGTGCAACATATTGGGCTGGATCTTGCTGGAGTGGGACATGTCGCAGCATACACTGTTAGCTAGACTGTTTCCTGCATCCTTCAGCTCAAAATGTGTGTGCCGTAATTTGCTGGAAATGTGAGCTGATAACGGCGCGGTGAGGGCAACTGGGACCTTAGTGAATGGCAGGGCCAACAGTGTATCTCCTTAACCAATGAGATTTAAGGATCAAGAAAGAAACAGGAATGATGGAGAAGGAGGGTGAATTAGAATCAAATCAGATACAGAAAGAAAGATTGGATTAAGGAGATAGGAAGAGAGAGAAAGGGTAAGAGTTTTTTTTAAATTTGACATTTTTAAAATCACAAACAATTTACTACATGCAGGGATGAGATTGAACAGTTTAAAACTGTTCCCTTTCTGGGTTTGGCATTGCATTAACAATTATCATGTCGGTAAAAAGGTACTTACGCTGTAAGTTTCAGCCCTGACTTTCTGCAGCAAGTTTAATCGTGCAAATCCAATCAGTTCTTAAAAATAACGGGGAGGCTGTGGGCGAGATGCCCTGTGTGTGAAGCAAATGATGGAGCGGCATTAAATCGACCAGCAAGTCCTGGAGACTCTCAACTCACAGCGTATCTCTTAATCCCCTGGACTTGCTGGCTGCTTTGCACATTAGTGATGGCTTGTGTTGTTAACACGCCGTTACTTTTTCCAGCAAGATTCGGCCCAATAGCATACCAATATCCTACAACACTTAAAATTCTTGTTACCCACCTGTGATTATGGTTAAATAACCTTTTGTTCCCATGATGATCACAGTGTAGAAATGTGACACAGTTACATACTTAAAAAGGTTACTGCTGCTGCTCGGTCTATTAAGGAAGTGAAATTTATACAGTAAATCCAAGCCATGCTTTTAAACATTGGCTTCACTTAAAAGAATGATGAGTAGTTAAATGTTGCAGCTTTATTCAGTCACCTCATTATGGTGACGGGTTTTAAAAACACATCTTCCACTAAAAGTAAATTTGAGCACGACATACCTTGGCAGAAATCGCATCATAATATCTCCAATTCCAGTAGCAGCTGCAGCTCCAGCTGTGCCATCAGCATAAGCACCTGCTCCAGCTATTGGCGAATCCCCTACGCGGCTGTAAGAAATACAAATAGAACGTCCGATGATAATTATCATTTTAAACAAATGCACATCTGGATTGCCCCAGAGATAAGATTTCACTGTTGAAAGTTTATCAACCTGGTGCACCAAAGCATGTAGCATTGAGCAAGTTTCCACCCCCCCCCCACCACCCCATGATTCCCTAAGCATAGAGTGAATCTCTCCAATCTCAGCAGAAATTTGGGGGTTGGGAGAAGCACCAAATGTACTCAACGATTCACCAAGCAGTCACACCACACTGTTCCCAAATGGTCATATAACACTTACTCCAGAGGCAGATTTAGTTGAAACTGGGACAGAGGTGCACTCTAAATGGGAAGTCAAATATTAGCAATATTGGGCTCCTATCTAACCTTTTTATTAGTCTCAATTACAATGCCAGAGTTTTTTTTTTGAAGATAGATTTTATTTTCATTTTCTCTTGCAATATATTGTCCTACCATTATTAGTGGTTTCTCTTTCATTATCCCAACAGAAACTATTCTATTAGAGTGAGGGAGGAAAAGAGAATGGAATTATTTTTATATACCAGGGTAACTTCTCTCATGTCCCACAGTTCCAAAGATTTGCATGCAGAGGACTGGGTGTATATCATCTGTTTCTCCACTTTTTTTTTGTTCTTAGGATGTAGTTAACAACTATGACACACAGTCACACTTATTACCCATCCCTAGTTGCTCCACGAATATTTGAGTGGCTTGCAAAACCACTTCAGGCAATAACTAGAGTCATATGTAGGCCAGGCAAGGGTAACAGATTCCCAGACATGAGTGAACCAGTTAGCTTTTCACAATTATTCAGAAGCTTTGATAGCAGTTGTTTTCTGTAACTTGCTCATAAATGATCAGATTTATTGATTTCAACAACTTGCTATGATGGGAATTGAACTCAATTCTTCAATTAATATACAAGATAAATGACAATATTACAGATGCTGTGACATAAAAGCACATAGAGGCAGGGCAGTGCTGAGTTACTGGTACCATAACTTTGATACCCATTTCACTGTCCTCTTCAGTCCAATGTCCATATACATGGACTTGCAGCAAGGCTGGGTGGAGGGAGGAAAAGAGATGGCTATCGGCCAGGAGTAGGAATCTTGGTACAAGGCTAATTGCAGCACCCAGCAGCAACCCTGGCTATGACCTTACTACTACAACTACAACTTGCATTTAATAGCACTTTTAACATAGTAAATGTCTTGAATGTATTAAAACATCCCAAGGAGCTTCACAGGAGCATCTACAGACAAAATCTGACACTGAGCCACATAAGGAGATATTAAGACAGGTGATCATAAGTTTGTTCCAAGAGGTAGGTTTTAAGGAGCATCTTAAAGGGAGCGGGGTAGAGAGGCGTAGAGGCCTAGGGAGGGAATTCCAGAGCCAAGACAGCTGAAGGCACGGCCACCAGTGGTGGAGCAATTAAAATCAGGAATGCACAAGAGGAATAGAGTTCTTGGATTTTATTAACTAAACACTAACTAGGGATTGAACCTGGGACTTTCCTGACCTAGCTACTCAAAATTTTTAACAAGCTAAGTCGTCAGGGGATGTTAATACTAAGTTTTAAAATCAAATTCTTCAATAAATATGCAAGGTAATGACACTATTACAGATGCTGTGATAATACAAGCAGTGCTGGGTTCTTTTCAAACCAATTTTAGGGGCACAGTATTATTCATTAAACAGTTCTAAACACATTTAGAAACATATGTTGAGACCAATAAACAGCCATAGCCTTATAAAGTATGATCAGTTTTACAATATAGGGTAATTTTCAACTTTGCTGCCTGGGAAGTAATGTGGTGGAGCAGACTGCCCACCAGATTTTCACTCCATAGTATAACTGTCCAATCAATTTGGTTTTACATTTCTACTTAGTTGCAGCATCATCATGCCAGTACTGGTAGCTGTGATAAAAGTACAAAGTAAAAGAAAATACATTATAGAAGTAAACCACTAAAGATAAACTTGCAAGAAGTCATCTTACCGCAACCCATAATCCAATAAAGAATGACATTTAGCATGTTGCTTACAACAAGTCAACTCCAAATATTGACTGAAGTTTATTCAAAATTGTTAATATTAAGATAGGCAAGGATATAGTCTTAGGTGGAATAGATCTGGCCCAAAAGATATCGACTTGAGGGTCCTCAAGCGTGGGTGAAAAAGAGAGACGTTGTTCACGAGAAGCTTTAACAGAGCAGGCTCGAGGGGCTGTATGGCCTACTCTGGCTCCTATTTCTTATGTTCTTAAACGCAAGAATACATACCCTGGGATTTTATGCCTTAGACCGTTAGTAGACGTCCCCGCAGCTATGCTTCCGCTTTTATCAATCACAATCATACCTAAATTAAAAATCAGTAATTAAGTGAAATCACACATGAATCTCCAAGTCTTCCTTACAACTGCAAAGTGTCTTCATGCTAAAAGTCCCATTTACAAGAGATAGAAGAAAAAGGACTTACCAATGGTGTCGTGGTTGTGAAAATTGACCTCCTGTACTGGCATTCTCTGTCTTTTTGACCACAGCCCTTTCATTCGCTTGTATGGTCCACAAGAAGTTTTAGCATTTGGAGACACATTCTATAAATATCAATTGTTTTTCCACAATAGGTTATTAGTTGACAGTAATCTAAAAATCTGTTTCTTTATTTCAGACCTGGCAGCACATCTTAAAAGCATCTAAAATATTAAAGTAGGCCTTGTCCTTCATAGAAATGACACTCACCTTCCAGAAATTGGGCTGGCACTTTTTGCCCAGCCATTCTGAGTGCATGGACAGAGATGTATTCATTGTTAATTCTTCACTTAGGAAGCCCATATTCTGAGCAAAAATAGATGCTGTTGAAAAAATATTGTAGTTATAATGGAGCATTTAAAGATGTCTGGATACATTAATATTGTTAAATGCATTAGTATTGCAATGAACTTTCTAATTCACTGCCTTTTAGCCACTTAAATATGCTTTGGAAGCACGGTATTTTTTCATATGGGAAAAATACTCTGGGAGACACTACTTTTTGTTTGAAAGTACTTCCCCCAACCCTTTTATACAAGATGATATTAGCCCAGGAATGTTCATTTAGCATTTTTAAATATATCAATTTTCTTACCACCATGAAGACCTTGGAGTAGAGCCTTGGCTGTCTCAGCCATGTTACCAGTGAACATCCCTGAGCATTGGTATAGGATACGGCAAGGGCCATAAATTCATATTAGCCCCCCCCACCAAGAGCTAATTCAGATCTGTTTGACCCCAGGAAACCAAACATGCTGAGGAGGCAGATTCCCAAGATTGTAGCAAGATTTCCTGGGTTTGAACAGTTCTAGATCGGCCATTTCCCTATGGACACAGTTGGGAGCATTGCCCATTAATACCATCAATACAGCCCATCAGGAAAGGAGACCTGACCCAAGTAAATTCAACATAAAATCGCTGTCAAAGCAAGTCAATTCCACTCTACTGTATAAAATATTTTTCTTACATCAATAGAGACAGCAGGCAGAGTTTTCACAGAATCATTAAAGCTTGTGTCAACTACCTATTATCTCACTTGATTAGTTAATTATTAAAGATCTGTTTCTAACCTAATTACCAAGATCTTGAGTAAACATTTTGGAAACATCTGGAGATTATATATAAAAACTTAATACAAGCACTATACTATAGCATATGATTGATCATAATTTGCTTATGTTTTACCATTTTATAATATGAATCTTTATCCTTTACAAGACATTATACCCCACATATTGTTTCAAAAAGGTCATTCTGCCTTCCAACTGTATTATTTGTTGATAGTTAATTTTGAACTAGTCTCCTTACTACGTCTGCATATTCCGTTAAAAAGAGTATCCTCACAGGAACTGACTGACTCTGGGAACTTAAAATACAAATTGCCATGCCGCATAAATGAATCCGTTATGTTCCCATAGCTTTAATGTTAAAGTCACTCCAATAAAAAAAAAAGTTAAAATAAATTGCAGCTGGCCTTTTTCTTTTGGACTAGTTAATACATCCATTCAGTAATGAAATCTAAAATGAGAGATTTTGTTTTGTCTTGAATTAACCATTTTTTTTTTAAAACAATCATCTTTTATTTAAATGCCTCTCACAGTATTAGCCGTGGCTCAGTGAGTAGCATTCTCACCTCCGAGACAGAAGGTTATGGGTTCTATTCCCATTCCAGAGACTGGAGCATAAGATCTAGGCTGACACTCAGTACAGCACTGAGGGAGAGCTGCACGGTTGGAGGTGCCATCTTTCGGATGAGACATTAAACTGAGACCCCATCTGTTTTCTCAGGTGACATAAAAGATCCTATGGCACTATTCTAAGAAGAGCAGGGGGTTCTCCTTGGTGTCCTGGCCAATATTTAATCCCTCAACCAACATCACAAACAGATTATTTGGTCATTATCACATTTCAGTTTGTGGGACCTTGCTGTGTGCATTTCCTACATTACAACAGTGACTACACGTCAAAAGGTACTTTGGGACATCCTAAGGTTGTGAAAGGCACTATATAAATGCAAGTTCTTTCTTTCTCAAAGAACAATGGGGACTAGGGATTACCTGCCTCCCCCACCAACAGTGAATGACTGCTGTGTTCCATCACAGCTCGAGCAACACTGATCGCACTTTTAATTCTTCGAAGGTTTCCAACTGCTCCAACCTCGATCGTGTTACTGAAGAAGAGTTTTTAAAAATATATTTAATTAGTGATGAATCACAATATTTTATAACATTATCTGCTGATTAAATTATTGAGAGTTTTCATTCCCCCTACATTTTCACTCTGGCCTTGACATTCATGTCTGCTGTACTCTCATTAAAAATGTTAAATCATAAAATGTCACATCACATGAAATCTAGTGTACAAATCACATGTAACATTCATACAAGTTGCATTTAATACCTTGAACTGCTTGCAATTAAATTAAAATGCATTTCAAAAATCAAGAGTGCAGTCACATACAAGAAAATGGAGAACATCAGAAGCAATTCTAGGATTTGGACATAAACTGTTTCAAAAAAAATTGAGCAATGCAGAGAGAGAGAAGAGAAAGAGGAAGCACACCCTCATCGTACCATCCGGTGATTGCACCCACATTGAAAACTAAAGTAGTGGACTGAAGCAAAACAGCGAAGCAAAGATATTGAAAACTGATTTTAATTTTCACAGGTATTTATAAAAGGTTAGTGGCCTTTTGGGTTATTACTAAAGGGCAGTCATGACAACAAGTGTAATTCATTGCATATTTGGCCTTAAAAGCCAATTTGTAAATAGATACATTTCCCAGTATTCAGCACTGATCAGGTACATTACTTACCCATTCATAATCATAGCATCCAGTGTTGTCTCTCCATGTTCATCTGGGCTTCCTCCATATCCCACAGTACCACCACACTGGTCAATTTCACACTGACTGCAACCTTTTTCCACTGCATCCAAAGCTGAACCTCCAGACTGAAGAGTGCTCCATGCTAAATGCAAAACATTTAATCCAAAAACAGTAGAAAGCAGTTTACACAGGGAAAATAAATTTCAACTGGTTTAAGAACGTGTGTGACGCCCTTTTAAAAAAAAAACACGTCTTGTCCTGGCAATAAAAGTATGAAAATTAAAAAAAGAGAACCAGTTTCAAAAGGAAGTCAAGTTTCAACAGTTGACAATATGTGCAGTATCTTTTTTTAAAAATAAAATCACCATAGCACATCTTATCCTTGCAGCAAATGGGTAAAGAAATAATCATTTAATTAGCTAGTCACAGAAGCAAAAAGTACAGCTTTATGACCAAAGCTCTTAAGTTCCCCACTATTCGACTGACATTATTTAATGGCGATATTAAGGTAGCTCGAACCCCATAGCGCAAGCACCATCAATGTAAAATGTAAAAGAACAGATCAGGCAAATCCGAATCAGTGATTAGTTGATGCCAAGAATGGGTTTTAAAAGTCTGTGAATATTGGACAAGAATAAGGAAGACAGAAAAATAGGAAATTCCACAATTTCAAGAGCCTGGAAAAGAATGAGTTAGTGTGGAAGACAGTGGCGAGCCTGAGTATTAAACACAATAATCCCATACGGAAGAGAAAGTGCATGTAGGGCAGCATAGAAGCTTAGAAAGAACAGAGAAAAGTTTAGAACACTAACTATAGTAATAGATGGAGAAAGGTTTGAAGTCAAGTAAGAGGGGAAACACTTCTCAAATGAAAAGCCCCTTTTCTTTTCTCTATCTAGGAGTAACAGATGCAAATCCTTCCAGTTATAGGAATAATCAGCAGCAATTTCCTCAGCTTCTCCTAGACTAGAGAGTTTGAGGGAAAGGTATTCTGCATAGGTAATAACAGTTGTCTCTAGTCGACACTAGGTCGAATTTTAGAGTTACTGTTAGCATCAGCTCTAATGTGACAGATGATACTTTGCCATTATAGAAGTGTTAATATCCCTGAACATGACAAAAAGAAACTTCTGTGCTGATATGCCACAGTTATACATGCCATTAGTTCAATGTTGAAATGCCGATTGGAATGGAAAGAGCATTGTACTATGAAGAATGGATGCCAGGAGTATAGCTGTTTGTGATTACTTTCAATGGAGAGTGTATTTTTTTTTAAATGGTTCCTTTATCAAAAAAAAAATCACTACCTCACCTTTTCTGATCTTCACCCTGTACAAAATCCTTGCAATACTGCTCGCTTCACTTATTTTATTTAAAACATTTCAAGCCGCTCCATTAAAAAAACGCACACGCTTGGACTTAACACAAGAATGTAAAAACATTCACCTCATTAGTGAGGTCTGCTTGCTGAAGTTGCTCAGACCATTTCCATCTTATAGAATCGTATAGGACAGGAGGCCATTCAGCCCATCGTGCCTATGCTGGCTCCCATTAATCTCACTCCCCTCTCCCCTGTTCTTTCCCTATAGCCTTGCAAAATTTTCATTCTCAAATATTTATGCAATTCCCTTTCGAAAGTTACTATTGAATCTGCTTCCACTACCCTTTCAGGCAGTACATTCCTGATCATAACTCGCTGCGTAAAATAATTTTGTCCTCATCTCCCCTCTGGTTCTTTTGCCAACTACCTTAAATCTGTGTGCTCCCACTCATAATAGTAACACCACGTGTATTTATGGACCAATTTACAACCAAAAAAACCAAAAACAACTTGCATTTATATAGCGCCTTTAACATAGTAAAACGACCCAAGGCGCTTCACAAGAGCGTTACCAAACAAAAAATTTGACACCAAGCCACATAAGGAGGTATTAGGACAGGTGACCAAAAGCTTGGTCAAAAAGGTAGGTTTTAAGGAGCATCTTAAAAGGAGAGTGAGATAGAGAGGCTTAGGGAGGGAATTTCAGAGCTTAAGGCTTAGGCAGCTGAAGGCACGCCGCCAATGGTGCAGTGATTAAAATCGGGGATGTGCGAGAGGCAAGAATTGGAGGAGCGCAGAGATCTTGCAAGGTCGTAAGGCTGGAGGAGGTTACAGAGATAGGTGAAGCCAGAGAAGGATTTGAAAACAAGGATGAGAATTTTTAAAAATCGAGGCGTTGCTGAATGGGAGCCAATGTAGGTCAGCGAGCACAGGGATGATGGGAGAAAGGGACTTGGTGCAAGTTAGGATATGGGCAGCAGAATTTTGGATGAGCTCAAGTTTATGGAGGGTGGAAGATGGGAGGCCAGCCAGGGGAGCATTGGAATGGTCTGAAGGTAACAAAGGCATGGAATGAGGGTTTTAGCAGATGAGCTGAGGCGGGGGCAGAGACAGGCAACATTGTGGAGGTGGAGCAGATATGTGGTCAGAAGCTCATCTCAGGGTCAAATAGGACACCAAGGTTGCAAACAGTCTGGTTCAGCCTCAGACAGCGGCCAGGGAGAAGGATGGAGTCAGTGGCAGCGACCAAAGACAATGACTTCGTTCTTCCCAATATTTAGTTGGAGGAAATTTTTGCTCATGTCAGACCAGCAATATGACAAATGAGAGACAGTGGAGGGTCAAGGGAGGTGGTGGTGAGGTAGAGCTGGGTGTTGTCAGCGTACATGTGGAATATGACTTGTTTATTAAAACTAAAAATTCAAGGGTGGGGGGGGCGCATATTGTTGAGAAATTAGTTAAGTGTTTGGAAGAGGACTGGGGTGTTAGTGAGTTACTCCACTATATTTTGACAGCTTTGGGACCAAAGTGTCTTCTCTCAGATAGCTTCAATGTTGCAATTTTTGTCACTGGTTCTGTGATGCTTGGGTGATAAGTTTGCACATCTGTAAATAGGGTTTGTGATTGCTGCATATCAGGGTTAGATCAGGACACGAGGACCTCGAAATTAGTTTGCGCTGATCTGCTGGCGAGTACGGGAAATGATCCCTGCGCCTGAACGGGTAGGCCCATGGCAAACCTGATATTGGGCCTCAGGCCTCATTTAAATGAGACCAGTGATCTGCGAACACCTGCTCGGTGTCGCAAGGCAGCTCGTTGACGAAGAGGCTTCGTATTTTGGGCTGCTGCATCGCCAGAAGCTGCCTTCAGGCAATTCATTAAAGTGGGAGGGAGGCGACTTGGAAAGGGAGGGAAATTGGGAACGGGTCGATTGGGAGATGGGGGGAGCTTGGGAGAGGGGGGCACAGTGACTAACAGCAACCGCAAATTTTAATGTGGAGTTGGGAGGAACAATCCTGCACTTCACGGCTCCACATTCTGGTATTTTTAAAACAAACTTACCTTTTTGGTGGCAGCCTAAAGTAGTCCCTTTAAAAAGGACCACCAGTTGGGCAACATGTAGATCTGTTTTTTTTTATTGCAGCTAGCCAGGCACTGGTCCCATTCAGGGCAACCCAATTTTGAACAGGGGGTCCCACAGGAGTTAGGCTCCTTATTTACATACGCAAAGGACTAAATACCTGTTTCAGGCGCAGATCCTGGACGCCTATTTTATTACCATCATCAATAGGGCAGGTGGCGCGCTTCTAGTTAATAGTCTAAAAATTCTAGCACTTCCTACCCGCCATATTTGAAGTTTGAGTGCTCGATAAACAGACGTGACACCATCAAATTTCTTGGTCGAGTTTCCTACATAGCAGGAGGGTTTATTAACACTGCACCTATCAGTCAGACTGGTAGCCGCAATTTGGGTTCCAAGCTACAACATTACCCAACACCTACTTAGAATGAACTAAATCAGTCTTGTCCAGGAGAGCGCTGTGTCATAGCTCTCTCCCAACAGTTAAAAATGAAAATGTTTAGAAAGCAGGGAGGAGTGAATCCCATTATCTAAACATTTTAATTGAAGTTAAGTGGATTTACAAATTGTCCAGAGGACCCAATAGACTATGTAAACCAGGTTTGATACTACATTGGATTCACATTCCATCCATTGTGAAACCAATGCAGTCCAAGACTATCCTGCCAAGAAGTCTCATGAGACAGCTTCTGACACCAGATTTACAGATCACCATAGTATAAATGTACCATAATGCATTTCATAAGGTGACTCCAGAGGCTTGAGTACATAATCTAGGCTGACACTCCAGTGCATTACTGAGGGAGTGCTGCACTGTCAGAGGTGCCATCCTTCGGATGAGATGTTAAACTGAGGTCCAGCCTGTTCTCAGGTGGATGTAAAAGATTCCACGGTACTATTCAAAAGAGCAAGCGAGTTCTCCCAATGTCCTGGCCAATATTTATCCCTCAATCGACATCACTATAACAAATTATCTGGTCATGATCTCATTGCTTCTCGTGGGGCCTTACAGTGCACAAATTAGCGGTTGCGTTTCCCTACATTTACAACAGTGACTGCACTTCAAAAGTATTTCATTGTCTGTAAAGCACATCCTAAGGTCGTGAACGACGCTTTACAAAGGGCAGTTTAGTTGACGTAGCCACATTGCCAGTACATCACTCACTGGCCACTGACAAACTCACCCAATCATATTACCCACAATATACAAATGACACGGACTGGAGAGAACTGCTGCACTTGTGCTTAACAGTAACTGCCACATCATCATCCCGAAACTCGTGGTTAAACGTGTTGACAGTACCACACATGCTCATTAGAAGTAATCCTAACCACTCCTAGAATTTAAACAGCTCCGTTTTGCATCGCCCCAAAATAACTGGATTAAAGACCGCAAAGTAGCAAACTAGTGCATAATAACTACCACGATACAAATGCATGTGGTGTGTAAACATACACAAATGGAGTCACTTGGTTTCCCCGCTTTGCTTTGCTTTGCAGTGCAGCGCAGTGCCTGGCTGTCACTCACCTCGCTGCGTTGCGTCTTTAAAGGGCCAGGTGTTGATGACGAGGGGCAGCTGGGCGGCCGCGAGCGAGCAGCTGGCGCTGAGCGCGAGGATGACGGGGAGGCAGCCCGGGAACCCCATAGCGGCGCGAGCCCGATCCCAATCCCCGGGCACAGTGAGAGCCCCCGCACCGCTTATCACTACTTATACCAAGAAGTTCCTCGCTTCCTACCACACCCACGTACGGTGGCTGCCAACGGACGGCGAGGGAGGCAGTACTTCATTCTTAAAAAAAAAATCAAACTGCCTGCTGAGCAAGACTGCAAGGTCTGCTCCTCTCCAGCTGTCATCGGATCCCCTTCCCCATTATGATTTTAGCATGTTCTAATTTAATGGGGAAGGCACGTGTGTGTTTGGAGTTAAAATGGTACTTTTATTGCAAATGTAATATTCCTCTCAGAGTAATTTGACTTTTATGTATCTCTCCAAGTTAATTTAATAGATTTTTAAAAAAATCGACTTTCAGTTTTAGAATCTGAATAGCCAGTGTCCTGGCCAATATTTATCCCTCAATCAACACCTAAAAACAGATTATCTGGTCATTATCACATTGCTGTTTCTGGGAGCTTGCTGTGCACAAATTGGCTGCATTACAACAGCTGTGTTTCCTACATTACGTGGAGATGCCGGTGACGGACTGGGGTTGACAATTGTAAACAATTTTACAACACCAAGTTATAGTCCAGCAATTTTATTTTAAATTCACAAGCTTTCGGAGGCTACCTCCTTCCTCAGGTGAACGATGTGGACATTTCACATCGTTCACCTGAGGAAGGAGGTAGCCTCCGAAAGCTTGTGAATTTAAAATAAAATTGCTGGACTATAACTTGGTGTTGTAAAATTGTTTACAATTTCCTACATTACAACAGTGACTACACTTGAAAAGTACTTCCATTGTTTATAAAGTGTGTTAGGACCATGTGAAAGGTGCTATATTGATGCAAGTCTTTCTTTTCCCAGTAGGGTTGCCAACTCTGGTGTCAGATATTCCTGGAGGATTGATCACATGACACTAACCCACAGTTTGCACATGTTATTGCATTTACCTTATGGCGGTTGGGTCCCCTGTAGTGGAGTATCTTTGCTCGCGGTTTTGCGCCTGCAGCTGTCACGCGAGAAGCTCCGAGAACCAGGAGGTCGCTCGTGAGCTGGCGAAGAAAGTATGCAGGCACAAACCACAGATGCAAACTGCAAGCTATACTTTTCTCCCGAGTCACTATCAGCAGTGTCATGGAGATTAATCTTCCATTCCAGGCAATCCAGGATGGTTGGCAACCTTACCCCAATGCTGATTCCTGCCCACTGACCCGGGATAGAGGGAGGGAATATCAGCCAAGGTTCCTGCTCCTGATCACTATCCAGTGACCCTCTACTGCAAACCATCAGTGGATGTTGGGCGAGGACTGGATCAGGGTTAGCTGTTACGACTTTCAAGGCGAATAGTCTGCTGGACTTCAAACACTGATAAGTGAGTGCCTGGGTAAGATACGGGGTGGAGGGAAACAAAGACAGGGTAGGGTAGGGTGGGGTGGGGAGGGAAAGAGGTGAAAAGGAGGAGAAAATGATTGGGGCAATGGATAAGGGAGGAGAAACAGAGAGGGGAAGAGGAGACACCAATGGGGGAGGGTAAAGGACTAGAATCTGAGGGGAAGGAGGGTAAAATGAAGGTGGGAGAGGGAATTGCAGGGGAGGTGTCAGGAGGTGGGACAAACTTTGATTCCACCAGTAACTAATAATTAATTACTCACAAATTGCACCGGTAACTAAAAAGTAATATTGTTAACACTCAGATTCCCCTCAATCAGCAGCAATAAAATAACTCACTGACAGTCTATATAACACCCCAATATCCTACATGTAACTAGTATTAATCCTATAACCCTTTGATATTCGCCAAGTAACTACAGCAAGAATTCCCCTGCACTGCATAAGGTGCAGTTAGGCTTCCTAGTCAATGCCACTTTTAACAGGCCCCGTCATTCTCCCTACCTCTTTGGGCTACGGTTCTGTGCGAAGATGACAAATCTAAACTGGAAGCCTCAGTCAGAGCTGATCTGTACTTAGACTTTACAGGTTGAAGGGGAGGAAAACCAAAATCGGCCAATACAGACCGACCTGAACCGAACTGTGAGATCGCGTAAAGGGGAGCGGGTTCGATGTTTTGGGCACTTCTCAAAGGGCACAGCCTCCCAAACTCAACCCAACACCATCATTTTTAAACCAGTCCCTGGACTCAGACTCGTTAAACGGAGAGTTTACAAAGATTAATAGAAATTGCAGCACAGGAAGTGGTCATTCGGCCCCAGTGCCTGTGCTGGTGCTTTGACTGGAGCTCTCTTCTCTAATCGTATTCCTCCTCTGATCCTTTTATATTCCACCTTCATAAATACTTATCCCATTCCCTCTTAAATTATGTTATAGTTTCTGTCTCAATAGCCACTTGTGGTGAAGCACCCCATGATCTAATAGCCCTCGATGTAAAAATCTTCCTTCTCTAAAACATAATAGGACCAGGAGTGGGCCATACGGCCCCTCGAGCCTGCTCCACCATTCAATCAGATCATGGCTGATCTTCAACCTCAACTCAACTCTCCTGCCCAATCCCCATATCCCTCAATTCCCCTACAGTCCAAAAATCTATCTATCTCAGCCTTGAATATACTCAACGACCCAGCATCCACAGCCCTCTGAGGTAGAGAATTCCAATGATTCACAACCCTCTCAGTGAAGAAATTTCTCCTTATCTCAGTCTTAAATGGCCGACCCCTTATCCTGAGACTATGCCCTCTAGTTCTATACTCTCCAGCCAGGGGAAACAACCTCTCAGCATCTAGCATGTCAAGTCCCCTCAGAATCTTATAAAACCCCTTCATGCCCTACCATTACCTTCATAACTATTTTGTACACATGGGAAAACTGGCACCCATCGAATAAATGCCTCTTCCTCCTGTGTTTCTAGATTTTAATTCAATCAACAAATGCAATTTATAGGTTGACAGATGTGGGTAGAGTAGCCCCCTTCTCCCTTGGTTCTTCCCTATGAGATTCCTCAGTCTTTATCCTTTTGTTCCTCATACGCCCACCATTGGAAACAATCTTTCACTATTTACCCAGAGTAAAGTCCCCAAGTTTCATTCCCCCATTTACTGGCTGCTCCTCTTTTGGTACCACTCTCACTCACTATGTTACTGCTGCAGGAAATTCTGGGCCCCAATTGCCCTGATTCCTAGTCTCCATCTTTCTCTCCCCCTTCCGCCACCCAGCAACCCACCCCCTGAGCCCTAAACCCCTGACCTCCAGTTTTCCTCTCTTCCACCCCAAGCTCCAGTCCTCCAGCCCTCCATGCCCCAGTCACCCTCTCTCCCCAACCCCCAGTCCTCCTCTCCCTCCTCCCCCACCCCACCAGAGGCCCGATCCCCTAACCCCATTTCTCCCCAAGTGCTCAATCCCTGAGCCATAGCCCACTGTTGCCCTCTTTCCCACCCCCAGCCCCAACCCAATCCCCTGCCCCCTAGTTCTCATTTAGCTTCTTCCAGCCCAGCTCCACCCCTCTCCCTAGTCTGTCTTCCCCCACATGTACATATCTATCTTTCTTGAGTCGGCTTGAAGTAAAGAAAGGCAGACAGACTTGCAATTATATAGTGTCTTTCACGACCTCAGGATGTCCCAAAGCGCTTTACAACCTTTGAAGTGCTTTTGAAGTGTAGTCACAGTTGTGATGTAGGAAACACGGCAGCCAATTTGCACACGGCAGCCAATTTGCACACGGCAATATGATAATGACCAGATAATCTGTTTTAGTGATGTTGGTTGAGGGATAAATATTGGCCAGGATACCAAGGAGAACGCCCCTGCTCTTCTTCAAATAGTGCCATGGGATCTTTTACATCCACCTGAGGGGACAGCCAGGGCCTCGGTTTAATGTCTCATTGCAGAGAGGTGATGTCACCGAGCGGGAGATGGTCTTACTGCTGTGGCAGCAGAAGGTCGTCATGTGGACCTTCCTCATCTCTCTGTTAAAATGATCAAACATTTATCAAATGACAAGCCTCTTTCCCCCCTGTCAAGGAGTAAGAGAAGTTCACAAAGGCTCCCCAGGTATAGAGATAATAACAATTCCCTCAGGGCTTCTATTGCTCAGCCATCATAAGTAAACAGGGTTTCCGCCAAAGTTACGGCAACAGTGTGAGAAAACCCTCAGGGAAATTCCTGATGAATATTGTAGTCTCGGATGGACTTGAGCTTTGGAGAGAGAGTTTTTGAAGGGGAAATTATTCTGTTTAGGACGTAACAAAATTACCACTAGTCGGCACCATGGGTAGAATTTTACTGTTAGCATCAGCTGTAATGTGACACAGATAATACTTTGCTATTATAGATGTGTTAACATCGCCTACCATAACAAAAAGGAACTGATGTGCCATAGTAATCTATGCCGTCAGTTTAATATTGAAATGCCAATTTGAATGGAGAACTAGAGCATAGTTCGGATGCCAGAAGTATAGCTGTCTGGGACTACTTTCACTGGCAAGTGTATTTTTTTTTTAAATGTTCTTTTATCAAACAAAAATCACACTACCTCACCTTTTCTGATCTTCACCCTGTACAAAATATTGCTTGCTTCACTAACTTATTTCATTTAAACATTCCAAGCCCCGCCATACAAAAAACAACACAATTGGACTGAATAATGAACGTAGGAAGCCTCATCTCATTAGTGAGATCTACTGACTGAAGTTGCTTAGATAATTTTCATCTCCTTCCTAACTTTTGCTAGTCGTAGCAACTCCATGTGCATTTACCGACTGATTCACTAACATTAAAATTAAAAATTCAAAGTGTATTGTTGAGAAATTGAATGTGTTTGGAAGAGGACTTGGCTGTTACAATGGGTTAAATCCACTACACGTTGGCAGTTCTGGGACCAAAGTTTATTCTTTCCTGATAGCTTCAATGTTGCAATGATATTGCACTTTTGTCACTGGTTCTGTGATGCCTTGGGTGATAAGTTTGCACATCTGTAAATAGGGTTTGTGATTGCTGCATGTCAGTGATACATCAGGAGGCTTATGCCTAGAAAAGGCCAGCACAAACTGGGTGCAGGGATCGACCAGTACTATTTTGCTACCTACACCAAAATGGCAGGTGGCACACTTCAGGCTCATAATGATCATGCACTTCCTGCCCACCATATTGGAGGCTTAGGCACTCGTTTGTCACCCAAAAAACACACAGCAACATCAAATTTCTTTGCCTAAGATCCTACATGGCAGAAGGGTTCATTTACACTGCACCTACCAGTCGGACTAGCAGCTGCACCATGGGCTCTCTCCAGTTACAGCATTACCCAACACTTACTTAGCAGGAACTAAATCAGTCTGGTGCTGGTGAAAGCGGGCGGTGTATATACCTGGACACAGAAGGGAGCATTACTCTCGTCCCAACAGTTTAAAAATGTAAATGTTTAGAAAGCAGGGGAGGAGAGAATCCTCACCACATTTTAACTGAAGTTAGGTGGATTTGTTAAAAGCTAACAACTCCCCCGAAAATAACCGGATTAAGGACTAAAAGTAGCGTCTGGTGCACGAGTTTATAATAACTATCACGATACAAATGCAAGTCACGTCTAAAGAGACCCAAGCGTGGGCTACTTTGCAGTGCCTGGCTGTCACTCACCTCGCTGCACTGCGTCATAATAGGGCCAGGTGTTGATGACGAGGGGCAGCTGGGCGGCCGCGAGCGAGCAGCTGGCGCTGAGCGCGAGGATGACGGGGAGGCAGCCCGGGAGCCCCATAGCGGCGCGAGCCCGATCCCAATCCCCGGGCACAGTGAGAGCCCCCGCACCGCTTATCACTACTTATACCAAGAAGTTCCTCGCTTCCTACCACACCCACGTACGGTGGCTGCAGAAGAACGGCGAGGGCACCACCTCCCCGTATATACCTTTATTGCAAATTTAATATTCCTCTCCCCAAGTTATTTTAATACAGCCCTTTCCCCAATTTACCATAGAGGTATTGGGCAGTTTTAGTATCTCCTTCCAGAGACTCGACATTTTGGTTTCTTTCGGCCGAGGTGTTACTCCCAGCGATGACGTGAGGTTTCTCTAAAAGTTCTGCTGTTGCAAGATCATCTTTTAATGTTGATTTTGGAGTTGTATAAATTGGGTAAAGTTGTACAGAAGGGAGGGAGAAAGAGGAAAAGCGAAATGTTGAATAGTTCTCCTTTATAAACCTTGTAGTGTTGATAGTTCCGGGCAATTCAGATCACGGACTGCTTACACAGATTTCCCTGCAACTGCTCATCAACTAACTCATCAACCTCACCATTTTTAACTTGCTCCAAATTTTGTGGGTTTTCTAATTAGAATGGTATTTTGAGTCGGAGCATAATTATTGCTCTGCGTGTTAAACTTGCTATCTATGAAATAAAACAGCTTAATTATTTTGTATCTGGTCTCATCTTACTAAGTGTTTAATTGGTTTGTTTTTGAAAATATTGAAAAAGCACGTGAGAGTACATGCTATTCTCTACCTCTCTCTTTAAGAGGCTCCTTAAAACTTATCCCCTTGATCACCTGTCCTAATCTCTCCTCCTTTAGCTCGGTGTCAATTTTTTTTGTCTGATTACTCTCCTGTGAAGCCTTGGGATGTTTTACTACGTTAAGGGTGCTATATAAATGCAAGTAGTTGTTATGTCAAGGGGGATTTATTGTTGCATCCCCTGGATTATGCTATTGTGTAGTAGATATTAGGTATGGTGAGGCAACTCTGGCATGTGAGGAGTGTAGGATTCACTTACAGGAGTAACTGATGTCACTAAACCCAAGGAGATATCTACAGCAAACCTGAATTTGTAACACACAGAAAGAAAATTTGGATTTATATAATGCATTTTACGACCTCAGGACCTCCGACTTTACAGCCAATGAAATACTTTTGAAGTGTAATCACTGTTGTAATATAGGAAACCCGGCAGCCAATTTGCACACAGCAAGGTTCCACAAACAGCATTGGGATAATGACCAGATAATCTGTTTTAGTGATGTTGGTTGAGGGATAAATATTTGCCAGGACAAAATCCCCTGCTCTTCTTCAAAATAGTGCTATGGGATCTTTTATGTCCACCAGAGAAGGCAGATAGGGCCTCAGTTTAATGTTTCACCTGAAAGATGGCACTTCTGACAGTGCAGCACTCCCTAGGAGTGTCTCAGTGCAGCACCCTCTAGGAGTGTCAGTCTAGATTTTGTGCTCCAGTCTCTGGAGTGGACTCAAACCCACAACCTTCTGACTTAGAGGCGAGACTGCTACCAGTGAGCTACAGTTGACACACATGTATGTTAAGAAGAGCCCAGGCATAACTTTACCTATTTCTGAAGTTTATAAGTATAATTAATATAATACAATATAGCAGTTTTTATTTTTGTCATGTGTCTGAGTAGCACCTACAATAATTACTGTTAGAACAATCTGGTCAAATAACAGTTTAAAAACTGCAATGTGTTTTCCTTTTATATATTAGTCCTGATGAAACTGTTGCTCACTAAGCAGTAAAGGTTGTCTGGCAGAAAGGTTGAAGAAGCAAAATATTTTTAAATGAAAACATGTACAGTCCTTCAAAGGTGAACAAAAATTGTATCATTTTGTTGGCATTGCATTACCACATTTCTGAATCAGCTGATCTCAGATCAGCTTCACTGACAGGTGCAATAGTGTGCTAGTGTTATCAGTTGGGCAGACTGTAAAACAGGATTAGCTTACAGATGGGTAGTGGTGTGCCACTATATTCTATTGTCTTCCTACATTCATAATGGCAGCCCTGTCAGGGCAGGTGTGTGCTATTCTATACTGAGAATTCATTTTTGATGATAAAACCACGATAGTGAAGGTCCTTTAAATATTACTTCCATCACAAAATGGCCTCGTGGCTGTACTGTAGCAATGCTGTATAAATGACTTCTAAAATGGTTGACATCCTCAGTTGATGTCATGCAGTGTGCTAAATGGCATAAAGGATTTTAAATTCCATGTCCCTCTCGAGGTTACAGCCTTTTGACGACGGGAAGAGTAACTGCTGTTTTACAATCGCAACACTATCAAACACGTCAGTTTAAAATAAATTTAATTAAATTAATTTCAAGCTTAAATTAAATAAGAATTTGTTCACTTAAATATTGCCTGCCATAAATTACTTGTATGCACTACTGAAATGTGTATTACTTCATCAAAAATAATGTACTTGTGACATTTTAATAATTGTGCATAAAATGTTAAATATGAAATTTAATGAAATTTGAAAATGTTAAATAATACTTTGACAGAACTTATTTAAGAACTAAAATATATGGTTTTCATTATTCATCCGAAGTAATGAAGCAAATGGATATATGAGTTGTGTATCAAAGGCTATCATTGAGTTGTCAGCCTGGGACTGATACCTACTGGCTGCAACGTGGCATCAGCAAACCCATGTTATTCTGCAGACCGATCTGAGTTTGACCAGCACTAAGGTGCGAAAGCAAGAGATCTCTGCCCATCTTCAACACGTGGTTGGAGCTCCATTCTCCTGGCTGCTTATTTTTAAAGTTAGTCATGGGATCTTAAATGTCCACCTGAACCACTGGAAAAGGCAAATGGTGCCTTGGTTTTGCATAATTTCCAAAGGAGGGCACTTGTGACAATGCAACACTCCCTCAGTAATGCATTGGAGATAGACAATGATCTTGAAGTGTGATGAAATTCCAGTTTCTACTTTGTTTAGCAGTGACCATGGAGCCTTTTGATGTTAATTGCTCTATCTAGTTTTAGATCAATGTTTAGATAGTTTTCCCTTCTTTCCTGATGATGAACCAGGAACATATCATCCTTTTTCATCTTTAATGGCCTAGCTCTGAGTCAATGGCCTACATAACCTCTTTTTCTCTATTTTGCAAACAATTGGCATGACAAGTTAAGAAGCTTGATTTGCAGTTTTTGACAAGCTAGAAATTTTTCAATAGTTCAAAGGGGCATTGCTTTGCAGTTTTGTAAGAATTTTGTGAAGCACTTTACCTCAGCATTGAATTTGCACCAATGTAGTATGACTTTTCTATCCCTGGATTTGAGGTTGTAAAAGTGGCTGTTCCACAGGTAAGCAGCTGGGATGGGAGACCTTGAAAGATCTGGTGAGGACAAGAGTGTCAAAAGTGAAGGCAAGGCAGATGTCTACCAGGTCCTCAGAGATGTCATGTCTGGAGGACCACAGGAGGGGAGTTTGGAATTAGAGAGGGTGGTAGTGAGAAAGCTAGAGTAATTTTTTCCAAGGCCAGTGGGGAAGGGTGGAGGTTTGAAGACAGATAGGATATGGGTGGTGAGGAGAACAAGGAAGTGGTCAGCAACTACCTTGCTAATGATTGAGACTTCAGATGTGGAGAGGCCTCCGGTGATGGTGGTCAAGGTAGCCGTGCAGAGTTGATGTACAGAGTGAGGTTGGGTTAGGACAGGAGGATACAGAAGTTGGAGGAGAGGGGGCAAAGGGAATTTAGGTATAGGTTGAATTTAGCTGTAGAGAGAGACAAAAAAGAAGAGCACCCATTGCTACTGAACTTCACATCTATCCAAGCCTCAAGGTTTCATTAATAAAGCCTGAAATATTTAGGGCACAGATGAGTTTATTATTCCCAGAGCTATTTAAATATGTACATAATGTACTATATTAATGGCTGCTTCAAAAGGGGTACAAGTTCTCTTCTGTGAGTCCCTGCAAATCTTGTCATTCCAGATGGACAATCTGGGAGAGGTAAAGTATTCCCCCAGATGAAAGGAAGAATGGTGGTTAGTTGAGTCACCCCAAAATGTTCTTGTAGTTACAGAACAGTGATGATAAAGACTTACTGGGAAACTTACTCAAAGAATTCTACATGTTCTGTGAGAACTCCTAAAAAAGAAAACTTAGTAAAGTTTGAAGGTGATGTCAATGTAACCTTGGCAGTTGCTTTAAGTTTTCTCAAGTCATTGTACAGAAGTTTAGTTTCAGTACACATCTCAACCCAAATAAAATGAGGAAAACAGCCCGATGGCTACCAACAGGCTTATAATTGTCAAAGTATATCAAAGTGTTTTGAATTTTAAATAACTTTTAAGTCTTCTGTTGAAACTTTAAATTATAGTTTTAATTAATGCCCTGCATTACAAATTTAAATACAAAGCACTTTCCTGTTCATTGAATATATAAATATTGTTTTACAGTACTTCACCACACTGCCAGTTGAAATAAAATGTATCACTTGTACCTGTCAACCAAATTGCAGTTTAGCTTCTAATTGGTAAATACCAGCCGAGCAATTGACATCCTGTTGAAGCCCAAGTGTCCAAGATCTTCATTAAGTAGTGTGTCAAGTTACAATGTCGTATTACCCAGAGCCAGACAAGTTAATTATAAATATCCGATTACTTTTCAGCAGTCAACTGACACCAACACATTTTATTCATAAGGGAGGATTTTTTTTTACCATAATCTGCACCAAATTATTTTACATTACAAGAATGTGTGAGTCTAGTGTAGCCTGTATTTCCTATACACTGCAGTTACTTGCTACTACTGATGAATGAGGCATATTTGTTTTTTGCTGGTAGAGTTTTTATTCCTGTAAGTTCACCAACAGTTTTTGCTGCCTTACTCACAACCCAGCACATTTTGTAACTTTCACATCTTGCATCCTTATCTTAAAAAAAAGTTCCAATGATCTACATGCAATTATATTGCAATTGTCAATTGTTATTAATTCATCTTTTGAAAAGGCTATAGTCCGGAAATAAGTTAGTAGATCTGTATTAATCATCTCTTTGAAGTTTGAAATACCTCGTTCCAGATTAAGTTGATATTAAGTTTTTGTATTTCTGCATCAGAGACCGAAAGTTGCTAATTGCTGGACATTGCCTCCAGTATTAAGTGTTTGGTTTTCATGTCATCCCTGATAATTATATACAATGTAAACAAAATATAAACATTCAATGAACAATTGGCATTTGTAAACTTCATGATGTTGAGCTCTGTTCTTCCAGCCTAGCAGCTGGATTAATTCTTTGTTCTAGACGTATAATCAAACATGGATTCTGTTTTCACTGCTACAAATAAGAAATTTGAGCATTATCCTGGTCTGCGTAGGAATACAGGAGCTGAAAAGTCACAATCTGTTCATTCTAAAACATAAGTGAACAAATTTGTGCTTACTAAAACAATTCTGTATTCTTAAGTCAATGAGTAAAAGAACTAAGAAGATTTTTCACATGTTATTTTGGGTTCACGGTTTTCATGTTAAATCTATATGAAATTTTTTAATTGTTACTTGTTCGTTAACACAAAAAGGAAACTAGAATGCTACATATGGTGGAAACACTCAGCAAGTCAGACAGCAGCTGTGCAGAGAGAAACAGAGTTAAGTTTCAGGTCGATCACCTTTCAAAGGTCATTGATCTGAAATGTTAACTCGGTTTCGTGCTCCAACCAACAAGATTTGCTATTTAACTATAAATGATTTCAAATTAAAATATATTAAATTAAGTACAAAATGTGTAACTTTAAAATGGAGGCTGATTTTCTTTATTAGTTCTTGGATTATGGACAACACTGGCAATTCAGTATTCATTACCAATCCTTGGTTGCATTAAGAGTCAACCACATAGTGGGGGATTGGAGTGACATGTAGGCCAGAGCAGGTAGCGGTGGTAGCTACCTTCGCTGATATTACTTGGGTTTTTATGACAATCCAGCAGCATGGTCGTTTTATCTGGTGCTAGCTCAAAAATTAGCAGATTTATTGTATTCAATTTCACAACTTGCCCCGTAATGGGATTGAAACATGTGACCTCTGGGTTACTAGTCCAGTACTATAACCACTAGGCTACCGTACCTGATTATAGCTGTGCGTACAGGTCTAATTATCCCGTGCCCTCTAACCCCACTTCACCTGAAGACTACAATTGCTCTTGACATCCTGGGATAATTTTTACTTTCGGTAATGGTGTAAAGCAGGCAATCTTGGATATACAGACCGTTCGATTTTCCTTTCCACTTTACGCCATTGCTGAAAATTAAAACTACCCCTCCCACCCCATGTGCAATGCCAGGGAGATGGCTTAATAAACAGAGCTCAAGCTCCCAACCCTGATTCTCTGCTTTATGGCCCTCCTTACTTCAATGCTTACTCCGCCCAGACTGAAAATTGTGAAGCTGATATTTAAGAGAGTCTGCCGTTCACCTGATTTTACTCTGATATTTTCTTTTTATTGTTAAATAAAAAAATTAACTAGTAAATTATCGAATTTTGCGCAAATGAAAATTTGCCACAAAAAAAACACCAAAGCCCCAAGGGTTTCTCGCTCAGAACTGAAAATGCTGCCTAGATTTTGCACTCTAGTTTCATTAACTTATCCAATGAAACTTGGGCAGAATTTGGTGGAAAATTCATTGGAAGGCAGTTACCCGCTCACCCCTGCCACTTTTGGCTTTTACTACCACAAGTGAAGGACAGCTTAGACTACATCCAGGCAAATATGGGCAGATGTATTCAAATATGCTGCAAAAGATAGGAACATATCACATGACATAATTTGCACCTTAACCAAACTAGGTGCAAGGAATGGACTCTGGATGGGGTGGGTTGATGGACCAAATAACCTCTTGCCACTTTGGACCTTTTTATCTTCGTATACTTATGCCGTATGAAATATGTTCTATTATAGAAATAGTATTATTTTGTGATCGGTCATGGCATTGCTCATGGATAGTTCAGGTCTAGCATACAGTTGTGATGTTTAGTTGCTAACCTGGCCTGGTCTTTTAAGATCACTAATTTTAATTGGAAAATTCAGAATCTACTTACTGATAAACTTCAATCAGAGGGCAATTGTAATTCATTTTAAGTTTCAGGCTCCAAGTCAATGACTGACTTTTTTATTTCGAAGTTTATTTTGCATCTAATGCAATATGATGTCCGTTATGTGATGGGCAAATGATACATGCAAGCGCCAGTAATTTCTGCAGGGTAGTTTCCTGATCTTCTGCCTTAACTTCAATAGAAACTCCGGACAAATGGTAACCTTCTGCTGAAATTACGGCGGGAGATCAGGAGAACCCCCAAGCAAATTCTACATCAAGATTTTTAAAAATTTACTTGCAAATCTCCCCTGACATTGCTCAAAGTAAGTCACATGACACGCTGAGGGTAATTCTGACTTTAGGCGATAGTGTAAAACGGGCGATATCGGATGACTTCAACAGAAATTAAAATAGAGAGCGATGTATAACGGGCGGCTAATCCGATATCACCCGTTTCACACTATCAACCAATGTCAAAATTACCCTCACTGTTTTATAAGGATAGAATGATACAGAACTGAAGGAGGCCATTCGGCCCATCTTATCTGTGTCAGCTCTTTGAGAGCTGTCCAATTACTCCCCTGCTCTTTCCCCATAGCCCTGCAAGTTTCTCCTTTTCAAGTATACATCCAATTCCCTTTTGAAAGTTACTATTGAATCTGCTTCCACCACCCTTTCAGGCAGTGCATTCCAGATCGTAACAACTCGCTGCACAAAAAAATTTCTCCTTATTTCCCCCCTGGATTTTTTGTAAATTATCTTAAATCTGTGCTCTCTGGTTACTGACCCTCCTGCCAGTGGAAACAGTTTCTCTGTATCAACTCTATCAAAACCCCTCAAGTTTTAAACACCTCTATTAAATCTCACCTTAACCGTCTCTGCTCTAAGGAGAACAGTCTCAGCTTCTCTAGTCAATCCACACAACTGAAGCCACTCATTCCTGGTAACATTCTGATAAATCTCCTCTGCACCCTCTCAGGAATGTTAGATCATTTAACGCACATATGTTATTCTGTTACAGTAGAGTTATGTGTTATTAAGCCAGCAAAGTCTTATTGTTGTTAAGTAGAAACTGACAAGCATTTTACAAGTTGCAAATTTACTTAACCAAAAATCAGTTAGAGGCCACTCAGAGTTTGCCATCGTTTGGTCAGGCAACTTTGCAAATCATAAAGTTTTCATCAGCATCAGCTATAGATAGAAAAACCCAGCACTAAAGAACTGACTTTTTTTCAAGAATGTTTTGCACCTGTATTACTACAGCATTGCTCAGAGTAAGTCAGATGATACACTGTTTTATAAGGACCATGGGATATCATGTAATGCAGAATGTATTACTCTCGATTTTCATCGTTCCATCATTGGAAGCCGTGCCTTCAGCTGCCTAGGCCTTAAGCTCTGGAATTCCCTCACTAAACCTCTCTGCCGTTCTACCACTCTCTCCTCCTTTAAGATGCTCCTTAAAACCTACTTCTTTGATTAAGCTTTTGGTCGCCTGTCCTTACATCTCCTTATGTGGCTCCGTGTCAAATTTTGTTTCATAACGCTCCTATGAAGCGCTTTGGGATGTTTTACTATGTTAAAGGTGCTATATAAATGCAAGTTGTTGTGGTGGTGGTGGTGGTGTTGTTATTGCTGCTAAGGTGAAATTGCATACCTTTAAGGCCACAAAGCCTAATTGCTATTAAGTAAACAATGGATGAGGTCAGAGTTTAATTGCTTTTCAGGCTGCAAGTCACAATCTTGATTTTCTTTTTTTTTGTGTGTAATTTGTAAACTCATTCTAAAGATTATCTTGGGCATAACAAATTCAGACAGTTAATAGTAACAGATTATTAACAGAGCTAAACGTAGGCATAACGACAGAGCACATGGAAGCTCCTCTGAAACTTCAAAACGTGCAGCCTGAAGAGCAATTAAGCTCTGACCTCATCCATTCTTTACTTAATAATAGCAATCTTGGTTAGAACACTTTGTAACACATACTGTTTTGCATCAGTTACTATGTGACTCAAATTGTTCATTTGTATATTTTTAATTCTAGTATGTATTATATCAGCCAAGAGATTAAGTCACAGAGGGCAATCATGCTAATTTTAAAAATTTTCCTCCCACTGAAAACAATAGTAATACTAGTCTAAGTGTAAAAGTCATCAACGCTGACTTTCCTCCGTTGTGCGCTTGGAAGGCTCAGTTCCCAGGCGCAAAGCAGCGGAAAAGGAGGTTGTGAGGGTTAAACGTCGTATACCAGGACTCCACCCCCCCCCCCCCCCCATTGTATCGCCCAGAACTTTCTTGGGGTCCCGCCGGGGGTGGGGACAGCACAGCTATGTCCACATCTGGCATAACCAGGGTCATATCATGCAAATGAGGCAGAAGAAACGTAGCAGGCCCGCCCATCTCATTTTCCTGTTGGAATGCTGGGTGGACGCCCACTGGAAGGAGCGCCCAGAAGAAGTGGGCTTCGGCTTTGCGTCCAATCCTGCTCAGATCCTCTGACCTGTTGAAGCCGTGCAGAAGGTTTTTAAATTTTAAACATTTTTATTTCCAGCTGGAGGAAGAAGAGGTTAAGAGCTCAAACCTTCTGGCTGCTGTTTTTTTTGGCTAGCAGCCAGAAGGCCCTCACCCTGCAGCTATTGCTGCAGCTGCAGGCCTCTCAGCTAACATCCCTTCCCCACCAACAGGTGGTAGGTGCTTCCAGAGGCAGGCCTGCTCTAGGGGAATGTCCAGCCTATGGAAATGACCTAAACTGTAAATACAGACAGTTTCAGGATATGTCAGACGGAGCACACTTTGGGTGCACTACACCCGAGTGGAACCCAGATTGGGAGGTGAGAAAAATTGTTCCTTCCACCCCTCCCTCCTGTAGTTGTGTTAATTGCCCCTACCGGTGCAGTAAAACGACAGGTTCTGCCAGCTACCACTCACCACCCCCCACCCCCCACCTCTCCACTCTCTTGAGGCCCATGGCTGTCGTCTGAGTTGGCCAAACTTGCAGTCCCCCATGTCCGGTGAGTTGCCTCTTGGACTGTGAATGGTGCCTGCAGCTTACCGCTAATGAGGTCGGCAGACCAATTTGCCGTGGTCCTCTCGCCGGTATTATCAGCATGTGCTACACCAGGATTGTGCTCTGATTCTGGGGTGTCATCCAATTTCTAGGCCCTAGTTTTTCCAAGATTTTAGCTCCCTTGTAGTGATGATGAAAAATTTCCTAAAATTCCAACAGTGTAAATTTATTTGGCTATTAGAAGCAACTTTATTTTGAATACATTGTTATATCACCATAACTGTGCTTAGAATTTTAAAATAAAAAAAACTTTTAGTGGCACTAAACAAGAAAGAGCAGGGAGTTCTCCCATTGTCATGGCCTATATTCCTACCTTGACCAAACCAACAAAAACAAATTCATTGATCATTTTCTCATTTCTGTTTATAGGATCTGCTCTGTGCATAATGGTTGCCATATTGTGTACAACAGTCACTCTATTTTAAAGTAATGTATGAAACGTGAAACATTATAATGTCTCTGAGAGATATGATAAGATTCTTTATAAATGGAAATTCTTTCCAGTCCTCACTTTTGTATCCATTTTTAATACAATGGCCCAGAATTTACTGTGAAAATAACAGTGAGGCTAACAGCAGTCACTGCTTTTTATTCGCAAATCGGACAGCAACTTCAGGCGAGCGCACATGCGCCATTAAACGCAGGAATCCGTAAGTTGCTGTCTGCTGTCAACTTCACGAAAATGGCATCTCGCCGTCTGACTCACCATTCAAATATATTGAATGGCATGAGGTTCCTGTACTTGTGTACTCGCCACAAAAAGTTAGGGCTTATCTATTCCTGTCTAAGTGCCCTTTTAATGGTATGGTAAGTTTTAATTACTGCCAAACAACCTCTCTGGCACTGAAAATTAACCTTTACAAGTGTGGAGTCTCATTCCTTCAGCTTTTAATTATTGTTGGAGCTTTAAAGAAAATTTTAAAAACTTTTTTTACTTTTTCTTTCTGACTCTCTTTTCTCTCTCTCTTAATCCAGTCTTTCTTTCCCTCTCTTTATTTCGCTTTCTGTACCTGATTTGACATTGAATTCACTATTCTAATTTACACTTCCTGATTCAAACTCTGTGCTGTTATTAATGATTCTTCAATCTGATTTGTTAAGGAGATACACAGTTGCTTCATGCTATCATAGTAGGTACAGCACAAGAGGAGGCCATTCGGTCCATCGTGCCTGTGCCGGCTCTTTGGAAGAGATATCCAATTAGTTCCAGTCCCTTGCTCTTTCCATGTGGGCGTCGCTGGCAAGGCCAGCATTTATTGCCCATCCCTAATTGCCCTTGAGAAGGTGGTGGTGAGCCGCCTTCTTGAACCGCTGCAGTCCGTGTGGTGAAAGTTTTCCCACAGTGCTGTTAGGTAGGGAGTTCAGGATGTTGACCCAGCGACAATGAAGGAACGGCGATATATTTCCAAGTCGGGATGGTGTGTGACTTGGAGGGGAATGTGCAGGTGGTGGTGTTCCCATGTGCCTGCTGCCCTTGTCCTTCTAGGTGATAGAGGTCGCGGGTTTGGGAGGTGCTGTCGAAGAAGCCTTGGCGAGTTGCTGCAGTGCATCCTGTGGATGGTACACACTGCAGCCACGGTGCGTTGGTGGTGAAGGGAGTGAATGTTTAGGGTGGTGGATGGGGTGCCAATCAAGCAGGCTTCTTTGTCCTGGATGGTGTCGAGCTTCTTGAGTGTTGATGGAGCTGCACTCGTCCAGCAAATGGAGAGTATTCCATCACACTCCTGACCTGTGCCTTGTAGATGATGGAAATGCTTTGGAGAGTCAGGAGGTGAGTCACTCGCCGCAGAATACCCAGCCTCTGACCTGCTCTTGTAGCCACAGTATTTGTGTGGCTTTTCCCTTCAAGTATTGATCTAATTCCCTTTTGTCTGTTAACGGCAATACCATTGATGTACCTGAAGTGCCCATTTGTAAATTGAAGCAAAGTTGAGCAGGCTCTTTGACACTGAAGGCATTTGTGTGGATAACAAGCTAATATCAGAAGTGGGACCTAGATGCCCTGTAGATGCGCTTTTTGGATGTCCCGCTGACAGCAACTTGCCGTGCAAAACCCCTAGAAAATCTATGGGCAAATGCGAGTCTAATAAACGGTAGGCGCCGTTTGTTCGCCACTCACAGTAAATTCTGGCCCATTAACTTTTTTATATTATTTTTTATTTATTCTAACTTTTACTGGGCCTTACTTATTACCTGCAAAGGTTCTGTGGCTAAATTCAGACCGAAATAGATACAGTTTTCAGTCAGCCATGTCTCATGATTTAAAGACTGACCCTATCACAAAGATAAATGCAGATGAGAGACTCTATCTGACCATCAGATTCATGTCTGTCCCTTGAAACCCAAGGTTCCCACCTCATCACCGCATATAACTGCTTCAAGAATGATCCATTGATCTCACTGAAGTGACTGTGATGCTGGTTTTTGCAGTGATGTTGGGCACTTAATGCCAACTTAATAAGACAACTCGCTGGCTACTCAGTGGAGCAGGCACCACTGAAATAAATTCAAATGTTGGGATTAAACACCATTTATTAACATTTCGCTCAGATAACAGTCACTATGCTTCAGAAAGTAATTTATTTTGTGTAAAATTACTTTGAGATGTTTTAACATGAAAGACATTATATAAATGCAAATATTACTATTATATCACAGCTTACAGTTGTCCTATAATGCTGCATACTATTGAGTACACCTATCATTATACTATGCTGAAGAAGGTACATATCCAGCATTCATTCTTCATTATTTTATATATATTTATATATTTTACTATGATAATTATAAAAGTATTAAAGCCACATCATTTTGATGATTGTTTTTAGTAGAGTTTTAATCATTTGTTTCACAAATGTATGATGTAATCACAAAAATACTCCCCAAATTTTACATTCCTTTTGCATGGGCTTTGTGAAAAAATTGATGCAAAGCCCTTTTGGCTCTTCTTCCTTAAACAACTAAAAACAGGCTTGACAAACACTTTTTATGAAGACATTGCCCCTTTTATAACCGATTATTAGAGGCTATTAGCATTGGTATCGTGCCACCTGTTAACAGAACTCGGTCATGACTAAGGTCTGGATATGATTTTTCTATCCTGTTATTGGAAAGAAAGAAAGACTTGCATTTATATATTGCCTTTCATGACCTCAGGATGTCCCAAAGTGCTTTACAGCCAAAGAAGTACTATTGAAGCGCAGTCACTGTTGTAATGTAGGAAATGCAGCTGACTATTTGTACACAGCAAAGTCCCACAAACAGCAATGTGATCATGACCAGATCATCTGTTTCAGTGATGTTGGTTGAGGGATAAATATTGGCCAGGATACCAGGGAAAATTCCACTGCACTTCTTTGAAATAGTGCCATGGGATCTTCTACATCTAACTGAGAGGGCAGGTGGGACCTTGGTTTAACGTCTCATCTGAAAGACAGAACATTCGACAGTGCAACACTTCCTTAGTACTACGCTGAAGTGTCAGCCTAGATTTTGTGCTCAAGTCTCTGGAGTGGGACTTAAACCCACAGCCTTCTGACTCAGAGGCGAGAGTGCTACCACTGAGCCACAGCTGACAATTAGATAAGTACACAGACTGTCAATCTTCAAGGGAGCTGTATATGAGCATTTTATATTGAAACAAGGTGAATTCATTGAACTATAAACAAAAGGAATTATATTTGTAATTTTCTATCTTATGACAGTTTATATAAATATACAAATTAATAATTGTCCACTTAATTTCTTTATTCTGTATTTGGATGTCCTATAATTGGTACTTTTTTGCTGTATTTGTCTGGGTTTTTGCCCTTAGTACCCCAAATGAACCCATTAAATGCTAGTTATCATATTTGTTGTGTTAACTGCACTTGGAGTGAAATTGCATTGAATGATATTAATAACTAAGTTGATATGAAATTCCTTTCTCTGGTATTTCAAAAGAGGCATAAATAAATGTTTTTAAAAAATGGGTTAAACCATTGTTAAAATAGAAATTTTGCACAAATGTGTTCAGTACTAAAGAAAGAACTTGAACTTGCCTCAAAATTTTTCTAGCACTCTCATCTTCCAACCCCACGTGGGCCCCACTTCAACCCCTTTTGGCCTGAGCAGAAGCAATTTAGACTGAGATGATTAAATCCTTCAAGAAGGAGTTGTATCATAATTTGAAGACAAAATGGCGGCAATCTTGTTCTCAGAAAGAGCATTTATATAACGCCTTTCACGGCCTCAGGACATCCCAAAACATTTTACAGCGATTGAGGTACTTTTAAAGTGCATTCACTGTTGTAATGCAGGAAATGCGGCAGCCAATTTGAGCACAACAAGATCCCACAAAGAGCAATTAAATAAATAAGCAGATAATCTGTTTTTGGTGGTTTTGGTTGAGGATAAATATTAGCCGATGCATTGCAGATTGTTTCCAGTGATCACAGAAATTACTCCGATGGGACAATAAAATTTACAACAGGAAATGACCATGATGACAAGTGACCTTTCTGCCCATCCCTAGTTAAAATTCAGATTTAGCTGCCCTTCAAATATATAACGAAAAATAAATGAAGACACAAACTTTACACTTAATACTTGCTGTAGGTCAGAAAGTCGGGGCAATGAAAGAAATATTGAGACCTTTGGAAAGAGAACATTTTAACCATGAGTTTAGTCAGAAATACTTAATGTGGATTAATATACATATTACATTTAAACAAATTATTTCTTATGCTGATCCAATCAATGCCCTTATAAAATTGTACAGGCACAGTATTGTACGGGTACTATATCATTGTATATCACAGGGACTGCTCTGACCTTTAGAACGGCAATGCAGCAAATTTCATGGGAAATTACTACATTTGTTAAGAGATACTGCAGTGGTTCATAATGAATGTTCATAACACCAGCCCGAGGAAAAAAATGGGTTGGTATTTTAAAGGACAGTTTTGAAGCAACTAAAATGTGTCTTCCTCACAGAGCATGCAACCACATTACCTTGATGAAGCAGAAAATTATTTAATTTGTAATTACCATTCAGGAATATGGTACTGTAATGCTTATGGTACAGGAGTAACAGCCTAAAGGTTAACAGTTCAAATCCCAAATTGTGCAATAAAATTCAATAATCATGAGTTGAAGAATGACTGTGGTAGCTTTTTTCTACAGAAGCCCAACTGGTTCAGGGAAGGATCACCACCATTCCTGCCTGATCTAGCCTACAAAATAGTGATTGACTCTTAAAGGTCTCTGACTGTTTTACACCCAAGTAAAACAAACAATCACTTCAAGAAAAAGGACCACCACCATCTTCTCGGGGGCAACGAGGGGTGGGCTTGCCAGCAACACCCACATCCTGAAATCAAATTTTAAAAATTGAATTTGGTTCAGATGGTTGACACTAATAATTTTTCATGGGAGAAGAAAATGTTTTTATGATAACTTCGAAAACAAATTTATGCGTCCAAGTTTGTATTTACTGATTTAATAAGAGGTGAAGATTCTACAGTCTATTACATGCTTTTTCTTTGTTGCTGTTACTAATGTGCTGCCACCGTTTGGAGAATCTCTTTATCACCCTTTCTGTTTGTTCTACATAGGACCACACCAACCACAGTAGAGGTAAAGCAGCTATGGCTATGTGAGTTCTCATCAATCATACTGGATATTCACTGCTGTACAAGGAAGAGCCTATCGGTCTCTACCTTTGTGACAAGAGGTGATAGGTACAGGATGAGGAAGAGAAATGAACAGACATGCTTGATTCTACCTTCAAGAAAATGGTGCTTTTATAAAGAAAGAAAGACTTGCATTTATATAGCACCTTTCACAACCTCACGGCATCCCAAAGTGCTTTGCAGCCAATTAAGTATTTTTGAAGTGTAGTCACTGTTGTAATGTAGCAAACACATCAGCCAATTTGTGCACAGCAAGGTCCCACAAACAGTGATGTGATAACGACCAGATAATCTGTTTTAGTGATGTTGGTTGAGGGATAAATATTGTCCAGGACACTGGGGAGAACAGAATGTAGAGTGGAGATACGCTAACTTCAGTTTGTAGTACAAGTTTGGTTCAATGGTAGCACAGCTCCACGGTGCTAATCGAAGATCGGGCCAACTGGTTATTTATCTCATTTGCTGTTTGTGGGACCTTGCTTTCATAACAATAGTGACTACGCTTCAAATTCATTAGTTATGAAGTGCTTAGGGACGTCCTGAGGATTTGAAAGGCATTATATAAATGCTAGTTCTTTTTCAATGCAGGAAAGCATGCAGGACCTACGTTTGACCTTGTACAGTGACATAGAGTGGTGGAGATTAGCAAGCAGGATTTGAAAAGCTCTTTAACAGACCTGTATAGTGTTTTGGATTTCCAGTTGGCAAGAATTTAGTCCACTATAGAGGATTCATGAAACTAATGTGGGTACAGCATTGCTGTTCGCTGTCCAGGTTAAGTAACCTGTATATAGACTGACTTATAACCTTCTCTTCTTATTGGTTTTATAGCCTAGATGCTTAAGCACAATCTGCACCACATCGCTGTTTGGCTGACACAGATTGGAATATATTCTGCTTGGCAGACATTAGGAGTGATTTTAGGATGTCATCCAGAGTGGTTTCAGCCAAAATATATGACCACCTGGCTGTGTGCGACATCCCATATACTTGAGTTGGAACCTCTGAGACAGAGGCGTAGTATCTAATGAGCATGAACATGGTGTTAATTTTAAATTTAAATGACAGCTCGTTGGAAGCTATCACCGAAGACATACTGCTCTACAATCAGCATACCAGCACATTGATGCATTTGTATGAGATTCCTCAGGCTACTATTTTAACAAGGGCATTAACACATTCAAAGTAAATAGGTTCAGGCCTCCATTAAAGTAGTGGGCCAGAGGAATTTCACACTAATGAGCTCATATAAAAGACTCAACAGGCTGCGGCTCTTTTCTCTAGAAAAGAGAAGGTTGAGGGGTGATCTGATCGAGGTCTTTAGAATTATGAAGTGATTTGATAGGGCAGGCGTAGAGAAGATACTGTGGGAGTATCCAAAAATAGGGATCATAAATATAAGATAATCACCAATAAATCCGATAAGGAATTCAGGAGAAACTTCTTTACGCAGAGAGTGATTAGAATGTGGAACTTGCTACCACATGGAGTAGTTGAGGCGAATAGCATAGATGCATTTAAAGGGAAGCTACATAAGTACATGAGGGAGAAAGGAATAGAAGGATATGCAGATAGGGTTAGATGAAGTATGGAGGGAGGAGGCTCGTACAGAGCATAAACATCGACATAGACCAGTTGAGCTGATTGGCCTGTTTGTGGACTGTAAATTCTATGTAAAATCTATGTAAAATGTTAACATCACATAGCACAATTTCACCCTGATCAACTCGAGAGAATTTCAACACAACAATTTCTCAAATAAATATCAAAAACACTGGCAATGCACAGGAGGCCAATTAATACTGTAAAGAAAGTTCAGGACCCTTCTCGACTAATAGATTTCTCGGTTACTTTGGTCATAGACGCACGATGATAATTGTTTTAATTGATGTTTTTAATCAACATACGCTCTTCCTTTTGAAAAGCTGCCGCAAAGAATGCAAAGTAGCAGTGTTTAACAGAAGTCGTGCTTTACCACCAGAACTAACATACAGCAGTTCAATATATTACTCCACACCGAACAATCCAGGAAATTGATACTTGATTAGCCTTTTTTGCATTGGCGAGCATAAATCTTAATGAGCAAAAGCATTTTTTAAATCATATCGAAATATTTATCTAAAAAATCTTTGTGTGGAAATTTCGTACGAGGTTGTTCCAGCTGAATGGCAGATACACAAATATTATTGTTGTATATTGAAAGTCAGATTCCACAGTTAATAGAGACTTTTGATAACAATAATAAAGAGGATACAACTATCAGGAAAGATAGAAAATAGGAGCAAGAGTAGGCCATTCGGCCCTTCGGGCCTGCTCCACCATTCAAAATGATCACGGCTGATTGTCTAACTCTGTTCCCTTTAGCATTAAGAAATATATCTATCTCCTTGAATACATCTAATGACTTGGCCTCCACTGCCTTCTGTGGTAGAGAATTCCACAGGTTCACCACCCTCTGAGTGAAGAAATTTCTCCTCATCTCTGTTCTAAATGGCATACCCCGTATCCTGAGACTGTGACCCCTGGTTCTGGACTCCCCAGCCATCGGGAACATCCTCCCTGCATCTAGTGTATAAAGTCCTGTTAGAATTTTATATGTTTCAATGAGATCACCTCTCATTCTTCTAAACTCTAGTGAATATAGGCCTAGTCGACCCAACCTCTCCTCGTACGTCAGTCCTGCCATCCCAGGAATCAGTCTGGTAAACCTTCGTTGCACTCCCTCCATGGCAAGCACATCCTTCCTCAGATAAGGAGACCAAAAATGTACACAATACTCCAGATGTGGTCTCACCAAGGCCCTGTATAACTGCAGTAAGACATCCTTGCTCCTGTACTCAAATCCTCTTGCAATGAACGCCAACATACCATTCGCCTTCCTAATTGCTTGCTGCACCTGAATGCTCGCTTTCAGCGACTGGTGTACAAGGACACCCAGGTCTCGTTGCACTTCCCCTTTTCCCAATCTATCACCATTCAGATAATAATCTGCCTTTCTGTTTTTACAACCAAAGTGGATAACTTCACATTTATCCACGTTATATGTATCTGCCATGTTCTTGCCCACTCACCCAACTTGTCTAAATCACTTTGGAGCCTCTTTGTATCCTCCTCACAGCTCACATTCCACCCCAGCATTGTGTCATCTGCAAACTTGGAAATGTTAAATTCCGTTCCCTCATCCAAATCATTGATATATATTGCGAATAGCTGGGGCCCGAGCACTGATCCCTGCGGTACCCCACTAGTCACTGCCTGCCACCCGGAAAAAGACCCGTTTATTCCTACTCTCTGTTTCTTGTCTGTCAACTAATTTTCAATCCATGCCAATATATTCCCCCCAATCCCATGTGCTTTAATTTTGCACACTAACCTCTTGTGTGGGACCTTATCAAAAGCCTTCTGAAAATCCAAGTATACCACATCCACTGGTTCTTCTCTATCTATTCTACTAGTTACATCCTCAAAAAACTCCAGCAGATTTGTTCAGCACGATTTCCCTTTCATAAACCCATGCTGACTTTGTCCAATCCCGTTAATGCCTTCCAAGTATTCTGTTATCACATCTTTTGTAATAGACTCTAGCATTTTCCCCACTACTGATGTTAGGCTAACTGGTCTGTAATTCCCTGTTCTTTCTCTCCCTCCTTTTTTAAATAGTGGGGTTACATTTGCCACTCTCCAATCTGTAGGAACTGCTCCAGAGTCTATAGAATTTTGGAAGATGATCACCAATGATCACCACTAATTCAAGGGCCACTTCCTTTAGTACTCTGGGATGTAGATTATCAGGCCATGGGGATTTGTCAGCCTTTAGCCCCATTAATTTCCCTAGCACTTTTTTTTTTACTAATACTGGTTTCCTTCAGTTCCTCCCTCTCACTAGACCCTTGGTACCCTAACATTTCTGGGAGGTTATTTGTGTCCTCCTTTGTGAAGACAGAACCAAAGTATGTGTTTAATTGTTCTGCCATTTCTTTGTTCTCCATTATAATTTCCCCCATTTCTGACTGTAAGGGACCTACATTTGTCTTCATTAATCTTTTTCTCTTGACATATTTATAGAAGCTTTTACAGTCAGTTTTTATGTTCCCTGCTAGTTTACTCTCATACTCTATTTTTCCCCTCTTAATCAATCTCTTTGTCCTCCTTTGCTGAATTCTAAACTGCTCCCAATCCTCAGGCTTGCCGCTTTTTCTGGCAATTTTATATGTCTCCTCTTTGTATCTAATACTATCCCTAATTTCTTTAGTAAGCCACGGTTGAGCCCCCTTTCCTGTTTTATTTTTGTGCCAGACAGGAATGAATAATTGTTGTAATTCCTGCACACATTCTTTAAGTATTAGCCATTGCCTATCCACCGTCATCCCTTTTAGTAAAGTTCCCCAATCTATCATAGCGAACTTGCACCTCATACATTCGTAATTTCCTATTTTTAGATTCAGGACCCTAGTTTTGGATTCAATTACTTCACCCTCCATCTTAATGAGGAAATTCTATCATGTTATGGTCGCTCTTCCCTAAGGGATCCCGCACAACAAGATTGTTAATTAATCTTTTCTCATTGCACAATAGCCAGTCTAGGATCGCCTGTTCTCTAGTTGGTTCCTCAATGTATTGGTCTAGAAAACCATCACGTACACACTCCAGGAATTCCTCCCTCACAGTATTATTGCTAATTTGGTTTGACCAATCTATATGTAGATTAACGTCACCCATGATTATAGTTGTACCCTTCTTGCATGCATCTCTAATTTCCTGTTTAATGCCCTCCCCTACATTTCTACTACTGTTTGGGGGCCTATAGACAACCCCCACCAATATTTTCTGCCCCTTGGTGTTTCTTAGCTCCACCCACACAGATTCCACATCGTGATTTTCCGAGCCAATATCCTTCCTCACTATTGCATTGATTTCCTCCTTTACTAACAACGCTACCCCATCTCCTTTCCCTTTTTGCCTGTCCTTCCTAAATATTGAATACCCCTGGATGTTCAGTTCCCATCCTTGGTCACCCTGCAGCCATGTCTCCGTAATCGCAACTATGTCATAACCGTTAATATCTATCTGCGCTGTTAATTCATCTAGCTTATTGCAAATGCTCCGCGCATTTGGACACAATGCCTTTAGACTTGTCTTTTTAAGATTGCTAATTATCTTAGTTTTATTTTGCACTATGGCCCTATTTGTTTTTCGCCCTTGTTTTCTCTGCCTTCCACTATTGTTTCTTCCCTTTCTGTCTTTTGTTTCTATCCTTGTTTCCCCCTCCTCTGTCTCCCTGCTCAGATTGAATGGACAAGGGCTCTTTACTCTAGACCTGATAGAGGTCTTTAAAATTATGAAGAGTTTCAATAGGGTAGATGTAGAGAAGATGTTTCCACTTGTGGGGGAGTCCACAACTCGGAACCATGAATATAAGATAGTCACTAATAAATTCAATAAGGAAATGAGGAGAAACTCCTTTACTCAGAGAGTGGTGAGAAGGTGGAATTCACTACCACATGGAATGGTTGAGGCAAATAGCATAGATGCATTTAAGGGGAAGCTAGATATGTACATGAGGGAGAAAGGAATAGAAGGATATATTGATAGGGTGGGATGAAGTAAGGGTGGGAGAAGGCTCACATGGAGCATAAACACCGACGTAGACCTGTTGGGCCGAATGGCCTGTTTCTGTGCTACAAAATTCTATGTAATGTGACGAAATATGAAATGAAGGAAAACTTAAGGCTGATGCACTTGCTTGAAATTTTGCAAGCCTTAAAAGCCATGGTACATCTATATAGATATAATCCAGCCTTTCATTTCTATGTACCATTTCTCCAATCCATCCTATCCACTCTGGCCTCTGCATAGTTAGTAATGATTGTTTCCCACAGATAGCTGTGCATACCGATTTGTAATTACATTTTTTCTCACGTATAGATAGAGCCAATGAAACCCATTTTTGAAAAGAAATTATGTTTACATGAACAATGCATTTAGAAGGCCTAGAACCTTTGCAGCGGAGATCGATATCAGTGACATTGTAGGCTCTTGCTCATGCCACTGATCTCTGTAGTTTATCCTATGTTCCTGCCAATCAAAAAGATAGAGCGTAGAGCTGAAGACTGAAGGTCAGTGCCATTAGTGCCCATATCGATCTCCATTGCAAAAAAAAGGCCAAAATATCTTCAAGGTAGGGATTTGTGCGGAAATTCTTTTTCATGAACACTTCCATTTTTTTTAGACCTTACCCCACAAAAATACCATTTTGAGTGATTGCTGCTTTTAAGAACAGAGTTTGGGATTGGGTTTTTCTTTGGTTTTTCATTCCAAATTTCCTTGATGCTGTATTAAATTTGCTTGAAATTCGCAAAATAATTTTGTTCATAGCTATGAATGGAATTGTTGAAAAAAACAGCAACCTCTCTGTACAAGGCAGAAGGGAGGTGGAATTGGCTTGTCCAGGTCTTACATACAAACTTACATGACAGAACAAGGTAGATTGAGTGACACAAAAGCAAAATATTGCAGATGCTGGAAATCTGAAATTAAAAAATGAAAGAAAATTTTCTCTCAGACAGCAGGTGCTGGTAATGGAGGATGGCTGCACCAGAGCCTCTGGGAGTGGAGGAGGCGTGGGCTGGTACTTAGGGTGGGGATCCCCTATCGGTATATGATGGGGTGGTCCGCACTCCTGGGGCCTACCTGCCTTTCTTTCCCCATATTCTTGAGCCGTTGGAGCCTTCCCTTAGCCAGATTTTTCATGCTTCTCTCTTCCTCTGATATTGTGCTGTAACCATTTACACCTCCTCAGGACTCACGTTTTGGTTCTATACTTGTCTCATTATCACTTCCTTTTGCCTTGCATCATCATCACTTTCGTCATGTAATCATGCCCTCCACCCTACTACAGACCTTCCCCTTTGTTCATTATCTAACCACCCCTCCCCCTTTTCCGTGGCTCTGCAATTGGTTAGAAGCTGTTCATCTTTAACGCCTTGCATTTCCGATGAAAGGTTGTCGAGATGAAACCTTAACTCTGTTTCTCTCTCCACAGATGCTGCCTGATCTTCTGAGTGTTTCCAGCATTTTCTGTTTTTTAAGGTAGATCGAGCGGCTTTTATCTTGTTCCTCTTCTTGAAAAAGATATCCTTTTGCACACGGTGTAGCAAAATCATGGATTGTTTAGAAAGAATAGTTTCACAAATTAGTTTCACTGAACTCAGAAGATCTTACAGCTTAGATTGTTATGAGATTAGTATGTTACAAAAGAACACCTGATATCTTTACTTTACAGCGCCAATTTGACTTCGTTAGTAGGGCTCTCACCTCCAGAATCAGAACGTTGTGGGTTCAGCCCCATTACAGATTTGAGTACATAATCGCGGCTGATGCTTCAGTTCAGTACTGAGGGAGTGCTGCATTATTGGAAGTGGCACATTTGTTTGAGATGTTAAACTGAAACCCTAACTGTGTACTTATCCCTTAGCACTATTCAAAGACGAGCAGTGATTCCTCGCACCGTCCTGGCCAACATTCCTCCCACAACGCCAAAAACAGATTCCCTGGTCATTCACGTATTTCCTGTTCCTACATATTAAAAGTGACTGAATGTCAAAAGTAATCCATTGGTTGTAAAGCACTTTGGGACATCCTGAGGACATGATAAGGCACTATAATGAATTAAAGTTTGTTCTCTCTTTCTTCCTTCCTTTCTCATATTCTGAGAATTGCATTTAGGTTTCTGAAACTTCCACATACACTCTCTGTAGAGGCCCACTGTACTGAATTATTTGCAGTGCGAAATCGTACAGATTCTATGCTGTAATCTGGAACTTTGAGCTAATAAAAGAACATGGCTATCACCTTATGCTTGAGTTAACCTTCTATTCCTATCATATCCTGCAGCCATAATGAAAAAGACAGAATAAAAGTACAAGAAGTGAAAAACGCTTCCTCATTTATTTCTCAGATTTGTCAGTCTGTATGTTGTCATAGGTAGAATGACAATTCACCTTTCGGAAATTGCCTGATGTTCGTGAAGTAACATTCGCACCAGACAAGTGCCAGGCAACGACCATCTCCAACAAGAGAGCGTCTAACCACCTCCCCTTGACATTCAACGGCATTACCATCGCCAAATCCCCCACCATCAACATCATGGGGGTCATCATTGACCAGAAACTTAACTGGACCAGCCGTATAAATACTGTGGCTACGAGAGCAGGTCAGAGGCTGGGCATTCTGCGGCGAGTGACTCACCTCCTGACTCCCCAAAGTCTTTCCACCACCTACAAGGCATAAGTCAGGAGTGTGATGGAATACTCTCCACTTGCCTGGATGAGTGCAGCTCCAACAACACTCAAGAAGCTCGTCACCATCCAGGACAAAGCAGCTCGCTTGATTGGCACCCCATCCACCACCCTAAACATTCACTCCCTTCACCACTGGTGCACTGTGGCTGCAGTGTGTACCATCCACAGGATGCACTGCAGCAACTCGCCAAGGCTTCTTCCACGGTACCTCCCAAACCCACGACTTCTACCACCTAGATGGACAAGGGCAGCAGGCACATGGGAACAACACCACCTGCACGTTCCCCTCCAAGTCACACGCCATCCCGACTTGGAAATATATCGCCGTTCCTTCATCATCGGTGGGTCAAAATCCTGGAACTCCCTTCCTAACAGCACTGTAGGAGAACCTTCACCACACGGACTGCAGCAGTTCAAGAAGACGGCTCACCACCACCTTCTCAAGGGCAATTAGGGATGGGCAATAAATGCTGGCCTCGTCATCGACGCCCACATCCCATGAACGAATAAAAAAAAACTGACTGGCCTATAGTTGCTGGGTTTATCCTTACACCCTTTTTTGAACAAGGGTGTAACATTTGCAATTCTCCAGTCCTCTGTCACCACCCCCGTATCTGCGGATGTTTGGAAGATTATGGCCAGTACCTCCTCAATTTCCACCCTTACTTCCCTCGGCAACCTAGGATGCATCCCATCCGGACCAGGTGACTTATCTACTTTAAATACAGCCAGCCTTTCTAGTACCTCCCTTTATCAATTTTTAGCCCATCCGATATCTGAACTATATCTTCCTTTACTGAGGCTCTAGCAACATCTTCTTCCTTGGTAAAGACAGATGCAAAGTACTCATTTAGTACCTCGGCCATCCCCTCTGCCTCCATGAGTAGATCTCCTTTATGGTCCCTAATCAGCCCTACTCCCCCTTCTTACCACCCGTTTACTGTTTACATGCCTGTAGAAGACTTTTGGATTCCCTTTTATGTTGGCCGCCAGTGTATTCTCATGCTCTCTCTTTGCCCCTCTTATTTCCTTTTTCACTTCCCCACTGAACTTTTTATATTCTGCCTGGTTCTCACTTGTGTTATCAACATCTGTCATGCGCCCCTTTTTTCCGTTTCATCTCACTCGCTATCTCTTTTGTCATCCGGGGGCTCTGGCTTTAGTTGCCCTACCTTTCGTCAGCTTCGTGTACTTCCAACATTTTCTGATTAGGATTCAGAAGCATTACTGGGGAGCTGGCTTTTGTGCTACACAAGAGGTGATAGAAGGGTGGGTTGGTTTTCTTTTCACTGGGCTCTATTATTTTGCGTAAATGCAAAAGACCAAACGTCAGTATGGTATTAAAGCTATTAGGCCAAATAAATACTGACACCATTTATTTTTGTCTTGAAAAATATTCAAGTGGTTAAAAGAAATGTTCGGGGTAATATTATAGATAGTACATATGTATCTTTCAAAATACACAATGCAAAAGGAAGCTCGAATTACTTCAGCACAGTGACATTTTATTTCTATCTTTACGAACAGAACGCCCAATTAATTTAGCCAACTCCAGTAATCCCGCTGCTAGGGATGCATCTGTATGAGGAATGATGATTGCAAGCTGTAGGGGAGGTGGCTTACGAAGCTTGTTGGAAGGATAATATAACACGCTGGCAGCCCACTTTCCAAGGTTCCTAGACTAGGCTAATAAGCTGACAAGACATTACATGTGGATCGGCAAACCATTACCATACATAAGGCACTCCACGGAGGATCAGAGATTTGTACAGCAGTATTTATTAAAGAACTGCACAAAATTCTTCAATGACACAGGCCACTGTCAAAATGTCTATTTTTTTGCTCTGTTAACCAACCTTTGTAGAATTAGTTTGCTCTTGTCAAATCTGGAGAAGATTAAGGTCTGCTCAGTTGAAAGTCATGGGTAAAACTTTGGCTTGCTGAAAGAAGATAGTGGCTGGTCCCATTGTCTCAGAGTCCATTCCAGGATCTGAATGTAGATGTGTTAACCTCTCTCCAGGCAGGCACGTGTGATTCACAACTGTGCGCAGTCTGCAGTATAACTCAAAGTGCCGCTGGCCAAGTTTTGCACTCGACAAGCCACTGGTTTCAGAGAGGTGGTGCGGCATGACTGCAGCGCACGTAACAACTACTGAGAGAAGGCAAATTACTTTGAAAAAGGAAATAATTATTTACAATGACATTTCACTTTTTTTTTTCTTCATTCATGAGATGTGGGCGTCGATGGCGAGGCCAGCATTTATTGCCCATCCCTAATTGCCCTTGAGAAGGTGGTGGTGAGCCGCCTTCTTGAACCGCTGCAGTCCGTTTGGTGAAGGTTCTCCCACAGTGCTGTTAGGAAGGGAGTTCCAGGATTTTGACCCAGCGACGATAAAGGAATGGCGATATATTTCCAAGTCAGGATGGTGTGCGACTTGGAGGGGAACTTGCAAGTGGTGTTGTTTCCATGTGCCTGCTGCCCTTGTCTTTCTAGGTGGTAGAGGTCGCGGGTTTAGGAGCTGCTATTGAAGAAGCCTTGGCAAGTTGCTGCAGTGCATCCTGTGGATGATACACACTATAGCCACGGTGCGTCGGTGGTGAAGGGAGTAACTCGCCGCAGAATACCCAGCCTCTGACCTGCTCCTGTAGCCACAGTATTTATGTGGCTGGTCCAGTTAAGTTTCTGGTCAATGGTGACCCCCAGGATGTTGATGGTGGGGGATTCGGCGATAGTAATGCCGTTGAATGTCAAGGGGAGGTGGTTCGACTCTCTCTTGTTGAAGATGGTCATTGCCTGGCACTTGTCTGGCGCAAATGTTACTTGCCACTCATCAGCTCAAGCTTGGATGTTGTCCAGGTCTTGCTGCATGCGGGCACGGACTGCTTCATTATTTGAGGGGTTGCGAATGGAACTTAACACTGAGCAATCTTCAGCGAACATCCCCATTTCTGATCTTATGATGGAGGGAAGGTCATTGATGAAGCAGCTGAAGATAGTTGGGCCTAGGACTCAGCCCTGAGGAACTCCTGCAGCAATGCCCTGGGGCTGAGATGATTGGCCTCCAACAATCACTACCATCTTCCTTTGTGCTAGGTATGACTCCAGCCACTGGAGAGTTTTCCCCCTGATTCCCATTGACTTCAATTTTACTAGGGCTCCTTTGTGCCACACTCGGTCAAATGCTGCCTTGATGTCAAGGGCAGTCACTCTCACCTCACCTCTGGAATTCAGCTCTTTTGTCCATGGTTGGTCCAAGGCTGTAATGAGGTCTGGTGCCAAGTGGTCCTGGCGGAACCCAAACTGAGCGTCGGTGAGTAGGTTATTGGTGAGTAAGTGCCGCTTGATGGCACTGTCGACGACACCTTCCATCACTTTGCTGATGATTGAGAGTAGACTGATGGGCCAGTAATTGGCCGGATTGGATTTGTCCTGCTTTTTGTGGACAGGACATACCTGGGCAATTTTCCACATTGTTGGGTCGATGCCAGTGTTGTAGCTGTACTGGAACAGCTTGGCTAGAGGAGCAGCTAGTTCTTGAGCACAAGCCTTCAGCACTACAGCCGGGATGTTGTCGGGCCCCATAGCCTTTGCTGTATCCAGTGCACTCAGCCTTTTCTTGATATCATGTGGAGTGAATCGAATTGGCTGAAGACTGGCTTCTGTGATGGTGGGGATATCGGGAGGAGGCCGAAATGGATCATCCACTCGGCACTTCTGGCTGAAGATGGTTGCAAACGCTTCAGCAATGTCCTTTGCACTCACGTGCTGGACTCCGCCATCATTGAGGATAGGGATGTTTGCAGAGCCTCCTCCTCCCGTTAGTTGTTTAATTGTCCACCACCATTCACGACTGGATGTGGCAGGACTGCAGAGCTTAGATCTGATCCGTTGGTTGTGGAATCGCTTAGCTCTGTCTATAGCAAGTTGCTTCCGCTGTTTAGCATGCATGTAGTCCTGAGTTGTAGCTTCACCAGGTTGGTACCTCAGTGGTGGGGAAACTTTTAGAAACAATAATCCGGGACAGAATTAACAGTCACTTGGACGAGTGTGGATTGATTAGGGAAAGCCATCACGGATTTGTTAAATGCAAATCGTGTTTAACTAACCTGATAGAGTTTTTTGATGAGGTAACGGAGAGGGTAGATGAGGGCAATGCAGTTGATGTGGTGTATATGGACTTTCAAAAGGCATTTGATAAAGTGCCGCATGGTAGGCTTATCATCAAGATTGCAGCCCCTGGAATGAAGGGAGCGGTAGCTACGTGGATACAGAAGTGATACGAACCAGAGATTAGTGATGAATGGTTGTTTTTCGGACTGGAGGGAGGTGTACAGTGGTGTTCCCCAGGGGTCGGTGCTGGGACCACTGCTTTTCTTGATATATATTAATAATTTGATAGAGGTATTCAAAATCATGAAGGGTCTAGACAGAATAGATAGAGAGAAACTGTTCCCATTGGCGGAAGGGTCAAGAAACAGAAGGCATAGATTTAAGGTGATTAGCAAAAGGACCAAAGGTGACATGAGGAAAAACTTTTTTACACAGCGAGTGGTTAGGATCTGGAATGCACTGCCCGAGGGGGTGGTGGAGGCAGATTCAATCATGGCCTTCAAAAGGGAACTGGATAAGTACTTGAAAGGAAAAAATTTGCAGGGCTACGGGGATAAGGCGGGTGAGTGGGACTAGCTGGATTGCCCCTGCATAGAACTGGCGCGGACTCGATGGGCCGAATGGCCTTCTTCCATGCTGTATCTTTCTGTGATTCTACGATTCCATGGTTCTATACACAGCAGATCCATCAGCCCCTGAAAAGAAGGCATAATATTTTGGGTTGAGACTCTAACCAGAAATATTTCAGCGTTTTTTTCAGCTTTCCCTCATTTGCTGTTTTTATGTTTTTACATCTATTGTTTTTGAGATAGTCAGCTGGCTAAAATAGCTATCCTGGAGCAAGCCATCCATTTGGTGCAATGCTGAGTTAGCATATGTTTTAGCACAAGCAATATTTTCTCTGTTGTGCCAACACTTGTGGAAATAGAGAATAGGGGCTGATTATCCTCGGGACCACGTGTCTCGTCACTGGACTAGCACAGCACGCATGAACTGGGCTGTGCCTGTCCGAACCGAAGTATGTCTGAATTTGATGAGCTTATTTGTAGCCAGATGCAGGCCCATCCCCTGCCGGTGGCTTGCACTGGGAAATGGGGCAGAAGCAGGAGCTCAACTACAGGCCTCTTACCACCATCTTCGGAGCCTGCAGGCCTCCGGGGAGCTGTTGGAGAATAGCTGCCAGAAAGCCCGGATATCCGTTGGGTACTGAAAAGAAAATGTAGGTGATTTACCCTGCCGGCTGTCTTCGCCTTGCTCCCTGCCTCTTCAATCTGAGCGGCAACCAGGGTCAAGGCCTACTGCCATCTTATTGGGCCTCCACTGAAAATGGGCATAAATTTGATTTTATTGTTTTAAGGGAGACTCCTTTTTGCTAAAGTGTTTTCTCTCTTTACTTTCCCTGGTTTCTCCATACCACACATCATCTGTAATCAGGAGGGCAGATGAACAACCTGCTCCCTGGCATTCACAAATGCCACTCAAACTGGCCACTGAGTTGCGCAGAAGAATGACTTGGATGCACTTTCCTCTCTGTTTTCCTCCCTCACCCTGGAAAGGTATCTACCCTCTGCATACCACCTCCCTAAAATGTACTGCGGAGATTGTTAATGAAACATGTGGAAAATTGTGTGCACTAATCCAGTCCCACAGCTATTTTTAATGGTATATTTTTCTATTATACCACATACATGGACTCAATATCGCTGGTGTAGTGTACTGATCCATTCCATGCTTTGCACCTGACTTTTGGCCGTAGATTTTCCGCAACATTACCGCTCCATATCAGGCAGTAGCTGGGTGGTCAGCATCTGGCGATGAGTGGATGTATTCAAATTAGACATTAGCGGCAGGATTATGTCACCTGACAGATTTTCTGTCATCCCAGCATCCAGTTTTGCATAAGTGATGGGGGAGAGGGGGAGTTTAAAAACAAAAGAGCCACCTTATCTAGTGCAAACAATCGCCGCGTCATCTATTTCACCGGGCAAGGAGAATAGTTCAAAGATTAAAATATTTTCTTCGGTCAAGGCCATACTATTAAGTGGCAGGTACCACAGCCATTTCCCTCTTTGATGTGGAGATGCCGGTGATGGACTGGGGTTGACAATTGTAAACAATTTTACAACACCAAGTTATAATCCAACAATTTTATTTGAAATTCACAAGCTTTCGGAGGCTTCCTCCTTCCTCAGGTGAATGTTGTGGAAATGAAATCCTCGAACCCTTCGCATTTATAAATCACAGAACAATACCTGGTGATTACAGATAGTCTTTCCTTGGCTGCCTTGGCAACGGGCAGTTGGAAAGATCCACTGGGGTCAGCGATAACTGGGAAGGGTGTTGCAAAGCTTGGCCACTCACTGATCTGTTGGGATTCCCAGTAGATCGAAAAATCCAGCCCCTGATGTAGTAGATTAATCTATTCCACGTTTTGCATCTGATTCTAGCTCAGTCTGATTAAGAAATCGAATAGTAGGCTAGAAACAGCAAGTACTGGACTATCTGCCTAAGCTGAGATCGAAGGTCAGAGTGCAGGAGACTTGTAGAAACCAGTTGATACTGGCTGGGCTGAGAGTTGTTTGAGTAATACTGAACTGAATGAACTCTGGAGCTATCTGTGTCCTAAGTCTTTATGCGCTACAGATGGTACACATTTGGTGAATTATTTCTGAAACCACCTCTTTTTATGATTCCTGAAATCATGTGATGCAGCACATGCATGACATAAAAACTATTTTCCCTGTGCTGTAATTTTCCACCGGTCGCAGTTATTTAGTGACTGCTGCAACTTGAACTGGAAGCAGATTAACAAATAACAATGAACCGTTCAGTATTTTGTGCTGCAGAGTGCAGCCAGCGACCAGCCCATCTCCACATCGAGCTCATCAACTGCCATGTGATCAGGTCACAGTTTATCAAGACTCATGAGAAAAAAGAACAGAATGGAGAGCAATGTGAAGGAAGACAGCTAGCATAGTGAAACACTAGGGCAAAATAAATAGATGCATATGGAGAGAAACAGAGACTACCCCAAATAAAGTGAATAGGCGAGTTAGACAATGACTGGGTTGGAACAGGGAATTTGCAGCAACATTAGTTCCAACAGTGATGTCTAAGATCTGTAAGCAGGACCACTGGAAAATCATGATGACATTTTTATCAAGGACCCACAAAAAAAATCACCATAGCATGAAAATCTCATCACCTGCTCCATTTCCCCAACTTACCCCTTACTGCCACTCTCAGCTCCTCTGTAACTTTAAACTGGTCCTAACTGGAGAGCACTGATCATAATGCAACATCTGTACTATAGATTGTAATACTCTATATATCTGCAAGCAAAAGCAGTTCATATTGGCCCCAAATTTCGTGGATCGCACTTAGGCAGAAATTATGCCAAAAAAATTTTGGTGCTGATCTTACAGATGGGAATTGGCACCGAAATTTCCTGCGAAGCTCATTTGCCGACTGGAATGTAAAAACCAGTATAAGACAAGTGCAAATGCAGCATCACCAATAGGGGGTGGGTTGCTGTTTTCTGCCGCGATGCCTCACTCTCAGCTCTTCTTGCCTCTGCTGTTACCTCATCCTCTTCTATTATTTGCTAAAAATAGATAATAGGGAAAATCTTCCCACCCTATTTACAGTGTTGCTAACACATAGCATAAATATAAGAACATAAGAAATAGGAACAGGATTAGGCCATACGGCCCCTCGAGACTGCTCCGACATTCAATATGATCATGGCTGATCTTCCACCTCAACTCCACTTTCCCACGTAATCCCCATATCCCATGATTCACTTAGAGTCCAAAAATCTATCTATCTCAGCCTTGAATATACTCAACGACTCAGCATCCACAGCCCTCTGGGGTAGAGAATTCCAAAGATTCACAACCGTCTGAGTGAAGAAATTCCTCCTCATCTCAGTCCTAAATGTCCGGCCCCTTATCCTGAGACTATGTCCCCTAGTTCTAGACTCTCTAGCCAGGGGCAATATCCTCTCAGCATCTACCCTGTCAAGCCCTCTTAGAATCTTATATGTTTCAATGAAATCACCTCTCATTCTTCTAAACCCCAGAGAGTAAAGGCCCATTCTACACAATCTAACCTCATGGGACAACCCTCTGATCCAAGGAATCAATCTAGTGAACCTTCGTTGCATGACCTCTAAGGCAAGTATATCCTTCTTTAGGTAAGGAGACCAAAACTGTACACAATGCTCTGGGTGCAGTCTCACCAAAGCCCTGTACAATTGTACTCCAACCTCCTTGCAATAAAGGCCAACACACCATTTGCCTTCCTAATTGCCTGCTGTACCTACATGTTAATTTTCTGTGTTTCGTGTACAAGGACACCCAAATCCCTCTGAACGCGAACATTTAATAATTCCTCACCATTTAAAAAATAGTCAGTTTTTCTATTTTTCCTACCAGAATGAATAACCTCACATTTCCCCTTATTATACTCCATCTGCCACCTTCTTGTCCACTAACTTAACCTGTCAATATCCCTTTGCAGACTCTTTGTGTCCTCCTCACAGCTTACGTTCCCACCCAGCCTTGTATCATTAGCAAACTTAGATACATTACACTCGCTCCCTTCACCTAAGTCATTAATAGACATTGTAAATAGTTGAGGCCCATGCATTGATTCTTGCGGCATTAGTTACAACTTGCCAACCCGTAAATGACCTGTTTATTCCTACTCTCTGTTTTCCATCTGTTAACCAATCCTCTATCCATGCTAATATATTACCCCCAATCCCATAAGCCCTAATCTTGTGTAACAACCTTTTATGGGGCACCTTATCAAATGCCTTTTGAAAATGCAAATATATTACATCCACTGGTTCCCCCTTTTCTGCCCTGCTAGTTACACCCTCAAAAAACTCTCATAGATTTGTCAAACACAATTTCCCTTTCATAAAACTGTGTTGACTCTGCCCAATCATATTTTGATTTTCTAAGTGCCCCGGTACTATGTCCTCAATAATAGATTCTAGCATTTTCCCTACTACTGATGTCAGTCTAACTGACCAACAGTTCCCTGTTTTCTCTCTCCCTTCTTTCTTGAATAGCAGGGTTACATTTGCTACCTTCCAATCCATGGGGACCGTTCAAGAATCTAGGGAATTCTGGAAGATCAAAATCAATGCATCCACTATCTCTGCAGCCACCTCTTTTAAAACCCTAGGATGTAGGCCATCAGGTCCAGGGGATTTGTTGGCTTTTAGTCCCATTAATTTTTCTAAAACTTTTTCTTTACCAATTGTAATTACTTTAAATTCCTCCCTCTCATTAGATCCTTGGCTCCCCACTTGGTATATTTTTTGTCTTCTACTGTGAAGACAGATATAAAATATTTGTTTAACGTCTTTGCCACTTCCTTATTCCCCATTATAATTTCTCCTGTCTCTGCAAGGGACCCACGTTTACTTTCAATAATCTCTTCCTTTTTATATACTTGTAGAAGCTCTAACAATCTGTTTTTATATTTCTTGCTAGTTTACTCTCATATTCAATTTTCTCCCTCTCTATCAACTTCTTGTTTATCCTTTGCTGATTTCTAAAACGCTCCCAATCCTCAGGCTTACTCCTCTTTTTGACAACATTGTAAGCCTCTCCTTTTAATCTAATACTATCCTTAACTTCTCTAGTTAGGCACGGTTGGATCACTATTCCTGTGGAGTTTTTATTCCTCAAGGCTATGTATATTCGTTGGGAGTTATGAATTATTTCTTTAAATGTTCACCATTGCTTATCTACTGTCATATCTTTTAATCTAATTTCCCAATCTACCTTAGCCAACTCACCCATCATACCTACATAAGGGCCTTGTTTAAATTTAAGATCATAGTTGTGGACTTAACTACATCACTCTCAAACTAAATATGAAATTCTATCATATTATGATCACATTGCCCCAGAGGATCCTTTATTATAAGATTACAAATTAATCTTGTCTCATTACAGAATACTAGATCTAGAATAGTTGGTTCCTAGACATACTGTTCTAGAAAATTGTCTCGGATGCATTCCATGAACTCGCCCACCAAACTATTTTTGCCAATTTGGTTTGTCTAGTTTATATGAAGATTAAAATCGCCTATGACTATTGCATTACCCTTATTACATGCTCCTCTAATTTCCTGATTTATACCCTGTCCAATACTATAACAACTGCTAGGGGGCCTGTAAACTGCTCCCACCAGTGTTTTCTGCCCCTTGTTATTTCTTAGCTAGGTCCAGACTGATTCTACATCCTGATTTTCTGAGCTAAGATCCTTTCTCACTGCTGTCTTTATCTCATCCTCTATTATCAGGGCTACCCCCTCCCGCACCCCCCCCCCCCATTTTCCATTTTTGTCTATCTTTTCTAACTGTCAAGTAACCTGGTATATTTAGTTCACAACTTTGGTCATCCTGCAACCACCTCTCAGTAATGGCTATTAGATCAAACCCATTTATCTCTATTCGTGCCATTAATTCATCTATCTTGTTACGAATGCTTTGTGCATTCAGAGACAGTGCCTTTAATTTTAACTTTTTACTTTTATTCCCTGATGCAACCTTAGTCACTAATGCCCTATTAACTTTGTTAAACTCTCTGTCCCTTTCTGACACACTCTGCTTGTTTTTACACAAATCTGCTGTACAGCCTTGACGTTTCTTTTTAGACTGATAAAATTACCCTTCCCTGAACCCTCCTCCCCTCTCAGCAACTAGAGGAATTCTTTCCATTAAGGCTGTCAACAAATATGTACTTCAGTGAAGCCGCTTTACTTCTGCGCTTAGCTCCTTGACCTGGAGGTTACGATGGTGCTGGATCACCTAGCTTCAAATCTTGGTTAATCGAGAATTTAGGTCAAGTATTCCTCAATTTGGGGACAAACCACTTTGTAGATTCTGAAGGTCTATATAGAAAATGAGGTTGTTGTTATTAGTGGACATCAGTGATCACATTTAAAAGCTGATTTAATTTAACAGGAAATGGAATATTGGTAATAGCATGCTGGTGATTCGATGACATCAACAGTACGTGCTAGCCTGGTTTGGGTGAAGCAGAATTGGCCATTCTCAGCACTCAAAGAATTAACCTTGCTGTGGTCAAAAGATGAACTTAAAGGTCAATTAGATTTTGACACAACCTTTTAACATCTTTTCCCATCTCGCTTTATTTATAATTTGTCATTTCATTTTCAACCAAATCAGTAGCTCTACTTAGTGGCAGCTGCAGCATTCAGCATTAAGAATAGTCAGATAATGGAGAAAACCACATAACCAATCCATTAGTGTGTCAGGGATGATGCCAAGGAGCAAGATTTTTGATAACTGCAGGATAATTCTAAATTCATCGCAACTGGTTCATGCTGGGGCTTATGCTCCACACGAGCCTTCTCCCTACTTCATCTAACCCTATCAGGATATCCTCTATGCTTTTCTCCTTCGTGTGCTTATCTAGCTTCCCCTCACATGCATCTATTTGCCTCAACTATTCCTCGTAGTAGCACGTTCCACATTCTTGCTACTCCTTGAGTAAAGAAATTTCTCCTGAATTCCCTATTGGATTTATTAGTGACTATCTTATATTTATAACCTCTAGTTTTGGACTCCCCCACAAGTGGAAACATTTTCTCTATGTCTACCCTATCAAACCCTTTCATTATCTTAAAGATCTCTATCAGGTCACCCCTCAGCCTTCTGTTTTCTAGAGAAAAGAGCCCCAGCCTGTTTAGTCTTTCCTGATAAGTATATCCTCTCAGTTCTGGTATCATCCTTGTGAATCTTTTTTGCACCTTCTGCAATCATCCAAACATCCTTTTTATAATATGGAGACCAGAACTGTGCACAGTTCTCCAAGTGTGGTCTAACCAAGGTTCTATACAAGTTTAACATAACTTATCTGCTTTTCAATTCTATCCCTCTAGAAATGAATTCCAGTGCTTGATTTGCCTTTTTTATGACCTTATTAACCTTCGTCACTACTTTTTGTGATTTGTGTATCTGTACCCCAAGATCCCTTTGCTCCTCTACCCCATTTAGACTCTTATTATCCAAGCAGTATATGGCCTCCTTACTCTTCCTACCAAAATGCACCACCTCACACTTATCTAAATTGAAATTCATTTGCCAATTACATGCCCGTTCTGCAAGTTTATTAATATCTTCCTGCATTTTAATGCATTCTTCCTTTGTATCGACTATACCTCCCAATTTGGTGTCTGCAAATTTTGAAATTGTACTTCCGATTCCCGAGTCCAAATTGTTGATGTAAATTGTGAACAACAGTAATCCCAGCATCGATCCCTATGAAATACCACTTCTCACCTTTTGCCAGTCTGAGTAGTTACCCTTAACCCCCTACTCTCTGTTTTCTGTTTTGTAGCCAGCTTGATATCCATACTGCTACTTGTCCCTGACACCACATGCTCTGACCTTAGTCATGAGTCTACAATGTGGTACCTTATTGAAGATCTTTTGAAAATCCAAATATACTACATCTACTACATTACCCTTGTCTACTCTTACTGTTACTGTTACTTCTTCAAAGAATTCAATAAGGTTGGTCAAGCATGACCTTCCCTTCTGAAATCCGTGTTGACTATTCTTTATTATATTTTTGTTCTCTAGTGTTAATTGTATCCATATGATTTCTATCAATTAGTGTTAATTGTATTCAGGTGGCGTGCATCAACTGGGGACTCTCTTGTATCCATTTATATGAGAGCTTATCTAGATGGTGCACAGAGGGTAATGTGGATCTCTGTGAATAAAGGCTTGGAAGTTACTGAACACCAGGCTCTAGGATTCTATCGTTCATCACCTGATTACCCAATTTATTACATCTAAATGTCTTTCTATTATACCTTTGAGTAAAGATTATCCATTTTCTTTCTTATCACCAACATTAAGCTAACTGGTCTATAGTTCCCTGGACTTGTTCTATCTCCCTTTTTAAATACAGGAATAACATTAGCTGTCTGCCAGCACTATTCCCTTTTCTAATGATTTTTTATATATATGTAATAGTGCCTCTGCTATCTCTTCCTTAGCTTCTTTTAATATGCATGGATGCAATGCAATCCATCTGGACTAGGTGTTTTATCCTCTAAGTTTGATTAGTTTAGCAATTGTATCCCCCCTTTCTATCTTAAATGTCTTTATACCTTTTTTGATCTCCTCTTCTAATGTCATACTCACCTTATAAGTCTCCCTGATAAATACTGAAGCAAAGTAACTATTCAATATTTCTGCCATTTTGCTGTCATTACCTGTGAGTTTATCTTGTGCATTCCTTAGTGGCCCTATTCCTATCCTGATTTTCTTGTTATTTATGTGTCTGTAGAATACTATTTCTTTTTATATTCCTTGATAATTTAATTTTGTAGTTACTCTTTGCTTTCCTAATTATTTTTTCAAATCCTTCCTAACCTCTTCAGATATCCTTTTTCACATCCCCTCCTTTATTGTCTTTGTACTTAAAGTATGCTTTTTTTAGTTTCAATGTTACCTTTATCTCTTTATTCATCCATGGTATATCATTATTGGCTAGTTTGTTCTTGTTTTTTGAGGAAAATATTTCTCCTGAACTCTACTGATCACCATTTTAAATATTTCCCAATGCTGTTCTATCTCTTAGAATCATAGAATCATAGAAGTTACAACATGGAAACAGGCCCTTCGGCCCAACATGTCCATGTCTCCCAGTTTATACCACTAAGCTAGTCCCAATTGCCTGCACTTGGCCCATATCCCTCTATACCCATCTTACCCATGTAACTGTCCAAATGCTTTTTAAAAGACAAAATTGTACCCGCCTCTACTACTGCCTCTGGCAGCTCGTTCCAGACACTCACCACCCTTTGAGTGAAAAAATTGCCCCTCTGGACCCTTTTGTATCTCTCCCCTCTCACCTTAAATCTATGCCCCCTCGTTATAGACTCCCCTACCTTTGGGAAAAGATTTTGACTATCGACCTTATCTATGCCCCTCATTATTTTATAGACTTCTATAAGTAGGAGGTTAAGGGAAGTACCCCTTAACCTCCTACTCTCCAGGGAAAAAAGTCCCAGTCTGTCTAACCTCTCCCTGTAAGTCAAACCATCAAGTCCCGGTAGCATCCTAGTAAATCTTTTCTGCACTCTTTCTAGTTTAATAATATCCTTTCTATAATAGGGTGACCAGAACTGTACACAGTACTCCAAGTGTGGCCTCACCAATGCCCTGTACAACTTCAACAAGACATCCCAACTCCTGCATTCAATGTTCTGACCAATGAAACCAAGCATGCCGAATGCCTTCTTCACCACCCTATCCACCTGTGACTCCACTTTCAAGGAGCTATGAATCTGTACTCCTAGATCTCTTTGTTCTATAACTCTCCCCAACACCCTACCATTAACGGAGTAGGTCCTGGCCCGATTCGATCTACCAAAATGCATCACCTCACATTTATCTAAATTAAACTCCATCTGCCATTCATCGGCCCACTGGCCCAATTGATCAAGATCCCGTTGCAATCCCAGAATTTTTTTCTAGTTTACCTTCCTCAGTACCATTCTCATCCCCTCAAAATTAGCTTTTTTCTAATCTATTACTTTGGTCTTTGTCTTATTTATGTCTTTCTCAATCATTATTTTAAACCTTATTATGTTATGATCGCTATTGCCTAGATGTTCCCCTTCGCTTACTTCTCTTATTTACTCCGGTTCATTTCCCATTACTAGATCCAAGAGTGATTCCTCTCTTGTTGGGCTTCTCACATACTGGGTAAGAAAAGAGTCATGTATACACTTCATTCCCCTTTCCCCTTTCCCTACCTCTTGTCAGTTTATTTGGGGGTTGTTGAAATCTCCCATGATTATTATTTGATGTTTTTTACTCATTTTTTACTCATTTCATAGATTTGTCTACATATTTCTTCCTCCACTTCCCTTCCACTATTAGATGGTCTATAGAATATACTTATTAATGTGATCGATCCCTTCTTATCCATTGTCTCAATCCATATGGATTCTGTTTCTATCTTAATATTATTATATCCCTTTTTTCTATTGCCATTATGTTTTCTCTAATTAGTACAGCTACTCTACACCCCACCCCCCCCCCCCCCACACACCTTTTGCCTTCCCTATCCTTTCTATATACATTATATCCTGCAATATTTAACTGCCAGTCCTGTTCTTTATGTCACCATGTTTCCATTATCCCTACCACATCTAGCTCCTCGCTATGAATTATTTCCTCCAGTTCCCCTGTTTTGTTTCAGATGCTGTGCACATTGCTGTATAGGCCATTTAATTTGTTTTTAATAATTGTTCCCCTCACTTTATTTGTAACAGTCATTTTGTACTTATGTTCTATAACTGTATTTGTTCCTGGACCATTTATGCTACCCCTGTTCCTTACCTTAGTCTGATCTTTACTCTCATCTCCTACTTCTTTTATCTTCAGACTTATGTTATCTTCACCAGGTCCCTCTGCCTGTTTTGTGTTATGAATGAGTATTATCCAATACTATAGTGAGCTGCAACATTGTTGATTAGACCATGCTAATAACCTAACACCATTAATGAATCAAATCCCTATGAGAACATATAAGGCAACCTAAAAAAAAAATCTACTGTAATTTTTAGCTTGCCTGTTTCTACATTTCCTGGTACTGGGGGATGTGACAGTAAGTGGTATGTGAGTTTTTGCTATGGGTCCTTCTTGACTTGAGATTTGGGGAAGAGCAAAATAGGTGGAGGTCAGCCAAAGGTAAGAATGATCTATCTTAAATTACCAAAGATTGAATAATTCTGTGCAAAAAAGAAATTTAAAAAGCTTGTTAAAATAAATGTGTGGGTTTCTGAATGAATGAGGACATGTTTGTGGTTGTGTGATTGGTGAGTGCCCCAGCTCCCTTGCCCCATTCTCTCTCAGCCCCAAACCCCTCCCTCACTTCTAACTTAAGGAGCGACAACGTAATTAATGTGGCTATGATAGGGTCAGAGCCCCAAGGCTGGCTTTAAGTATCCAAGGAAAGAGGGGAGAGGGAGAGGCATGTAACGAGAAGTGAAGAGAAACTATGTGAGAGGCATCCAAAGAGAGCTGGGGAAATAAAGAACAGATACAAACCAGAGGAAGTAGAAACTTACAGAAAGAAGGGGAGTGAGCAAAACAGCCACAGAGAAACCGAGATACAGAAATAACAATGACAGTTTGCCTCTCATACATTTACAAAGAGAGAGAGAGAGCAAAAAAGAAAGGGAGAAAAAGAGTGGAAACCAAAGGAAAAGAGAGATGAAAATTAGAGAATGGAAGACAAGCAGAAAAACAATTATGGGAAGAACGTGACATGTAATTTTGTTGCCCGTGAGCAATGTCACAAGAGGTCAAGTGCTTATCAAATAAAATCTTGGAAGTAGAGCTATTGCGATATTATTTTTTTAATTAACTATGGAATAAAACTATTTCATTGAGTTAAAGGTTAAAGATGATGTCTGGAAGTTCTTTGTGTTGTACTTTTTCTGCAACCAAGGTTAAAGTTGGCTACAGTAGTCCCTGAGAGTCTGAATGTATTCAATTGAGAAATAACAACCCCAGGGAAGTTCAAAACATAAAAACACAACTTTTTCACTTTTAATTTGGAATCCTGTACCACTTGCTGATAACACAATAATAATTAATCAAATTGAGGAGAATAAAAAAAATGCCAAGTGTGATACTTAAATAATTTTCCGCTACAAGGCATTTTAATTTCGTAGAAATTGCTACCGTTTTGAGGGACAACTGGAAAAAAAATCCTGACGTCCACTTTCATTGGAATCACAAGCTAACCACTGGCATCTCTACAAAGTGCCAATCAAGTGCATCGCCGTACAAGGCAATCAACTGCAGGAAATCAAACATATTCCCAACCAGTAGAGCAGCTTATCTGATGGAGCAGTAAGCCATACACACCCACATTGAGTTACAAAGAGACTGTTTCACTGAGGCTGAAATCATGGTTATATTCATGAAACGCATCACATACTGTTTGTGAAGCTCCCTACCTTCTCATCAGGGGTTATATATGTTCACACTTCCATCAAGTGCTACAAAGAAGCCAATGAAATAAAGAGCCACCACTAAAATGAAAATCAGCATATTCTCAGTGATAAGGAATAAGTCATCATTTTTAAAATTGTGCAGAATAATCCTTTTAGCTGCTGTTGGAGGCTGATTGTCAAATTTTAGCAATCACAATCAGGACTACTGAAAATAAAATACATACCCTGAACTGTTATAAAATGTATTTAATAGGAGTTGTAGCGATTAAATATCAAATTTATATTACAAAACATTCAGAGTTACACATTGAAAAATTGGCAGTTGGTTCACGTTGAGTGGAAAAGCCATTGATACTGAAATCGTACTTCACTGTGGATGAATAATGCTTTCCCTCCTGTGTCCTTTCGGTGTATTTACACATGTAGTAAGTAAGAACAGCTTGAATGTGATTTATCTTGTTTTTGTGCACTTAACATTAGAATCGTAAGTCACCACACAATAGCATACTGTGTGGCCACATAACAAAGTCTTGAATCTCAAATTCGACTAATGTTCCTTTCAGCGCAGTACTGAGAGAGGGCTGCATTGTCGGAGGTGCCAGTTTTTGGAGGAGGTGTTAAACTAAGGTTCAATCCCTTGTTCCACTGGTTCAGGTGGACCTCGAAGATCCATGGCACTATTCTAAATAAAGAACTTTGGTTCCCTACCTAAAGTTCTTCCCTCAACCAACGTGCTTAAAAGAGATAATCTGCTATTCATCTCGTAGCTACGTGTGGGATCTTGCTGTGCACAGATTAGCTGTCACATTTGCCTACATAACAGCAGTCACTGTGCTTGTATGCAAAGCACTTTGTGACATTTCTGAAAGATGTGATAAGGCGCTGTAGAAATGCAAGTCTTCTTCCTTTACTTCAGTTGCTGATTTAGCCTGATAATAGAAGTTAAAAAGGATAAGGGAACACTTGAGCAGAATGGACCCCTCTGTATCATTGCTTCTAAAGCAGCATCAATATTGATGCTGACCATAAAGCTAGGGCCAATTCCCTCAAGTCCAAGGGACACGGACTTGGCTGGACCATATCAAGCTCTACCAGGCCTCATTCTCCTCTGCCAAAAGCACTCGCTACTCTAGGATCATCTTGGAGTGCAAAGATAACCCTTGGCCTCTTTTTTCCACTACCAAGCATCTCCTTAAACTCCCATGACCCTTTCACCCTCACCTCTAAAAACAAGTGTGAGGAGCTCATGGACTTTTTCTTCACCAGGAGAAAGACCATCCATTCAACTTCCTCTTCTGCTTCCACCCTTCCCCTTCGCCATCAAGCCAAATCTTACCCCAGGGCACCCCTACCATTGCCCTAAATCTCTCTGCTTTCTCTCACATCTCCATCCATGTCCTCCCTGAACTCATCTTGTCCATGAGACCCACCTACGGCTTCCTTGACCCCGTTCCCACCAAACTACTGACCACGCAACTTCTCTTCCTGGCTCCCATACTAGCTGACATTGTAAATGTTTCCATCTCCTCAGGGATTATCCTCCTACCTTTCAAAATCACTGTCATCCCACCTTCATAAAACCTATCCTTGACCCTTCGGTCCTTACAACCCCATCTCCAAAAGCAAAATACTGCGGATGCTGGAAATCTGAAGTAAAACAGAAAACGCTGGAAACACTCAGCAAGTCGGGCAGCATCTGTGGAGAAAGAAACAGAGTTAACGTTTCAGATCAATGACCATCAGAATTGGAAGAAGTTAAAGATTTAACAGTTTTTAAGCAAGTACAGAGCCAGGTAAGGTGGGTGGGGGGAGGATTTTTTCGGACAGCAGGTGCTGGTAATGGTTCTGCTGTTGCCGTTTACAGCTCCTCTAGACCCATCGTTTGTTCCTTTACTTGTCCCATTACCACCCTCCTTGCCTTGTACCATCATCCCTTTTGCTATTTAATCATTCCTGCCCTCCACCCTATCACAGACCTTCCCTTTTATTCTTTCCTCCCCTCCCCTCCCCTTCATCTTCCCCATTTCCCTGGCTCTATACTTGCTTAAAAACTGTTAAATCTTTAAATTCTTCCAGTTCTGACGAAAGATCATTGATCTTAAACGTTAACTCTGTTTCTTTCTCCACAGATGCTGCCTGATTTGCTGAGTATTTCCAGCATTTTCCGTTTTTATACCCCATTCTATGATTCTATAATTCTACCTCCAATCTCTCTTTTCCTCTCCAAAGTCCTTGAACATGTTGGGCTCGATTTTAGGGTTGGGTTACCTGCGGGTTTCCAGCGGGGGGGCCCCGAAAATCCCGATCTCCGATCACGTGACCGGATTCGGACGAAATCCCGGCCACTTCCGGGTACCGCGCTGACGTGCGGGGCTGCGCGCGCAAGCCCCGCTGGTGGGAATCCCGCAGGCAATTAAAGCCAGCGGGGTTCCACTTGAGAGCACTTAACTTGCTCGTTGTGGTCAGTTAATGAGCTGAAGCAGCTGTCAAAAGAGGAAGTGTGGGATTTTACGTTCAAAGCAGTCAGTTTCCCACACTGGGGGAAACAGGACCCTTCAAACCAGGCGTGTTGCAGCCAGCAGCCTGTGGCAGGTGCCAAGGTGCGCTCCACGGGGGAGCGCCCTCACCCACGCAGGAGGCCACCGCGTCACATAGGGCAACCCCTGCCCTCCACCAACCCCCGCCAAGCCAGAGGACAGACCGACACGAAACCGCAGCCCCAGTCCGAGGACCCACCCACCTACCCTGCACAATCCCTCACACCAACACCTGCCAGATGGGTGGTGCGTTGACATCGTCGGAGGACGAACAGGATGACCAGCCCCAGCAGCCTCGCAGTCCACGCCGTCCGCCTCGGAGAGGTGGGGCCCCCCAACACGGTGCTGCGGCACACCCACCTGCACAGCAGGAGGGAGGGCAACCGCAGAGAGAGATGCGTCGCAGGAGGCACTACCCTCCGCACAGGGTGTACAGAGCGAGGCTCAGCTTCATGGACCTCTCCGAGGAGCAGTGCATACGGAGGCTCAGAGTCAATCGCCAGGTAGTCGCCGACATCTGCAGCCTCCTTAACGACGAGCTGCTCCCTGATGGACCAAGCAGCATCTTCTTACCTGTCGCCGTCAAAGTCACCACTGCCCTCAACTTCTTTGCATCCGGTTCCTTCCAGGGTGCCACCGGGGACATCACCGGGGTCTGTCAGTCCTCTGCACACAAGTGCATAAGGCAGGTCACCGATGGGTTGTTCCGCAGGGCCTCCCACTACATCAACTTCGCCATGGACGAGCGCAGCCAGATGGAGAGGGCGGTTGGATTCCATGCCATGGCCGGCTTCCCACGGGTGCAGGGTGTAATCGACTGCACCCACATCGCAATACGGGCACCTCCGCATGAGCCAGGGCTGTTCATCAACAGGAAGGGGTATCACTCCATGAACGCCCAGCTCATCTGTGACCACCGCCAGAGATTCCTACACGTGTGCGCCAGATACCCCGGCAGCTGCCACGATGCCTTCGTCCTCAGGGAGTCCGCCGTCCCGCCCATCCTGCAGGCACCCAACGCCGGCAACGGCTGGCTCCTCGGCGACAAGGGGTATCCCCTCCACACGAGGCTCATGACACCTCTGAGGAACCCCATCACCGAGCCGGAGCGTCGGTACAATGACAGCCACACTGCTACCAGGTCTACAATTGAGCAGACCATAGGGCTTCTCAAGATGCGCTTCAGGTGCCTTGATCGTTCTGGGGGAGCGCTCCAATACACACCATTCAGAGTGGGACGAATCATAGTTGTCTGCTGTGCCCTGCACAACATGGCCCAACAGAGAGGGGTGCCGCTGGAGGAGGCCCCATCCACACCCGCCACCCACATTGAGGAAGGCGAGGGCGAGGAGGAGGAGGAGGAGGAGGAGGAGGCGGAGGACGCGCCCGAGGATGTTGGACGACCCATGCGCCGAGCCGCGACTCACCGGGATGGTCGCCGGGCCAGGGACGCACTCATACGTCAACGGTTCTCCTAGAGTCAGACACTGCAATGCGCTCGCATCTCCTCACCTGCACATGCGAGCGGCCATACCAGCCCCCTCTACTGAAGAGTGCTGCCAGTAATCCTGCACCCACAGCAGTGTGCCCAATGGGTGGCAGGAGGTGCTCGCCGTCATGATGGCCTCCACGGAACGCACCTATTGCACAAGCCGCGGAACAATGGACGAGAGGTGGCAGGAGTGTTGAGAATAGACTATTTAATATCTGGAATGTGACATCATTTAAGAAACAAAGTACAAAATAATAAACACCCTGGTGTATTCCCTTTGTGATTATAAGGCCTTTGGAATTCTTCTCCGGGAACCCCTACGTGGTGCTACCCCTGTGGCTCCAGCAGAGGTAGTGGCAGGTTGCTCGTCTTCTTGCCTTGACCGGGTAGATGCTTTTGGCGGACGGCCCCTGGGTTTCGGTGCCCGTGAGGGCACCTCCACAGACTGCTCCTCCTGCACCGGGGCAGGGGCAGACTCGGCCACCTGGAGAGGAGGCACCATTGCGGGTGCTGGTTGAGAGGTGGGCGACGGGTTGGACGTGGGGACGCCTTGAGAGTCGTCCCCGCTTCCATGTCCCCGGTCACCATCATCCCTCTCTTGGCCTCGGCCCACATCACCCCTTCCACCCTGCTGGACGGCAGTTTGGATGGCATGTGTGAGGCCTTGCAAGGCCACCCCTAGTGTATCCCTCAGCCTGTTGGTGGCGTCGGAATGTTGCTCACCCTGAATCCGTACAGACGTTGTGAGGGCCTGCAAGGACTCGAAGTGGAGCTGTGCGTGACGCTCGAGGGAGGCCAGCCTGTCCTCCACCGCAGACAGTCCAGCACCTACCCGCGACACTGTGTCGCCGGTACCCTCCTGTGCCTGCGCCACCAATGCCCACATGCAGGAGGTGGACTCCTCCATCGCCTGCGCTATTGTGGACAATGCGCGCGGCACCTCTGCCAGCACCTCAGCAATTAGCTGGTGGCCCTCGACGACTCTCCTTTTCTCTGGTGGCCCCCTGGGTTCAACATCTGGGTCCGGCTGAGCAGAGCCTGGAGATGAGTGCTCCCTCCGTCGCGGACCCTCCGCGGCTGCCCCTGCCACCAGGGTCTGCTCATGCTCACTCGTGCGCAGTGACTCACCAAGTGCTACCCCAACTAGTTGGCGAGGGGGACCCACCGAGGTGCGTGTCTCTGCGCTGGTGGATGGTTGGCTCTGATGTGACGATGCACCCTCAGAGACCGCCATGTCCTCTGAGGAATCGCCCTCCACGCTCGCTTGACCCAAAGACGGACCTGCAAGAGAACAGAGGGCACTTTGAGGCATGTGGACCAACTTGACAGTGCGCCTGATGGCAGGTGATGATACGGTCACTCGCGATCATGGGTGTTGAGTGTCAGCTTTCCCTTACCGGCCGTTTCGGCAGCGACACACTCGCCATCGGCCACCGACAGGCAATGTCGCGTGCGGGCGAGGTCGAGCGCCTCCACCTCTGCGTCGGTGAGCTCCACCACTTGCGGCGGCCCACCTCCGGTGCGTGCCCTTTCGCGGTTGTTCTTGCTCCTCTTCTCCTGTGAAGGCAAAACACAGATGTGTGAGTGGGTGCGTCTTGCATCGTGAGACGCATCGAGCATCGGTGTGGTTGGGTTGAGCGTAGCGCGGAACGGATGGGAGGAAGTGTGGGCCACGTGCCCATCCCATTGCATGGGGATTGGGGTGTGTGGTAGTGTTCGGGTGGGGTCAGGGACGGTGGGTACTTGCGTGCACGGCGAGGATGGTGAATGAGTGGCTGTGAGGATTGCTGATGGAGCGCAGTGGTGGCTGTGCAGGAGGGGGTTGTGATCTGCTTGGCGTGATGGTGGGGACGGGATGTTGGAGGGTGCGTTGGTGTACTCACCTTGCCAGACCTAGTCAGGTCATTGAAGCGCTTGCGGCACTGCTCCCAAGTCCTTGGGGTGTTGCCCCTGCTGCTCACCTCCGCCGCCACCTCTGCCCATGCCTTCCTGGTTGCGGCGGCAGGGAACTTGCGCCCATCCTCAGGGAAGAGTGTTTCCCTCCTCCTCCTCACGCCCTCCAGCATCAGCTGCAGTGCCAGATCTGAAAAACGGGGCGCAGCCTTTCCCCTTTGTTGAGCCATTCTCCCAGACCTCTTGCTTGCAGCAGGAGGGGCTTTGGGAGACTGCCCCTTTAACTGGAGCTCCTACATCGCGTCGACGGTACTGCGCATGCGCAGCCGGCCGGCACGCAGCTGGGGAGCGCAGAACCCGGAAGCAGGCCTCAATGGGTCCAATTATCCCGCGATCGCGTGGGGGACGCAGACAATTACCCGTCCGCGTTTTCCACGCTCCCGGAGGACCACCCGCTGGGAACCCGCAGGCCTGCTAAATTCGAACCCGTTGTCTCCCAAATCTGTGCCCATCTCTCCCGCAATGGCCAGATTGATTCTGTCTAATCAGGTTTCCGTACCTGCCACAGCACCAAAATGGCTCTAACCAAAGTTGCTAATGACATTCTCTTTGACTATGATGCTGTATTCCTCCTTGTCCTCTTTAACCTTTTTGCAACCTTTGACATTGGTTGACCTCCTTCATTGTCCAACTCAGTGGGACTGCCCTTGCTTCGTTGCACTCTTACCTATCTGAGCATAACCAGAGGATGTCTACCAACAGCTTCTCTTCCCACCCCTGGGAGTCCCTTGACTGTCAATTTTGGATCCTTCCTCTTCTTTATCTATGTGCTGCCCCTTGGCAACATCACCCGCAGACATAGGGTCAGCTTCCACATGTACAAAACAGAACACCCAGCTTTAGCTCTCCAACATCTCTCTCCACCCTTCCACTGCCTCTATGCTATCAAACTGCTTATCTAATATCCAAACATGGATGAGCAACAATTTCCACCAACTGAACATTTGGAAGGACAGAGCTATCATCTTTGGCCTCCATCACAAAGACCGTACCCTCACTATGGATGTCATCCCCTTCCCCAACCACTATTTCAGGCTGAAAAAGACCTTGCAATCTCTGCATTCTGTTCGACGCTAAATTGAGCTTCCAAACCCATATCCTCTTCATCACAAAGACTGTCTACCTCCACCTTGTAAGATCACCAACCTCTGCCGCTATCTCAGACCATCTGCTGCTGAAAACTGCATGCATGCCTTTGTCACCTCCAGACTCAACTATTTCAATGCTCTCCTGCCTGTGCTCCCATGCTCCCCTCACCAACTCACACTCGCCTATCCCTCCTGCCCAAGCTAATCTACATTGGCTTCAGGTTGCTCAGTGTCTCAAATTTAAAGTTCTCGTCCTTCTGTTTAAATCCTTGAATGGCATCACTTCTCCATATCTCTGTAACCTCCTCCAGCCCAAAAAGACCTGTCCTTTCCTCTCACTCTGGCCTATTGTGCCTTCCCTTTCCTTCACCCCACCATCGGTGGCCATACCGTCAACCACTTAGATCCCACACTCTGGAATTCCTTCCCTAAGCCCCAGTGCCTGTTCACCTCCCTCCTTTAAGACCCTCTTTAAAACCCATCTCTTTGACCAAGCTTTTGGTCACCCCCCCTAATGCTTTAGTTCAGTGTCCATTTTTTTCTTCACGTCTCTGCGAATCACTTTGGGACGTTTTTCTATTTTAAATGGGCTACATAAATGCAAGTTGTGGTTAACATTGTCGTCACCATCCCAGTGTCCCAGTTGAGGAAGATTGTCTGAGCATGTGCGACCCAACTGGGAGAGGAAATGAAAAAGAAAAACTTGCAAAGGTAATTTAAAAAATTATACATTGCTGCATTGTGTAACTGTTGTATGCCATCTAAAATAGTTAGAATTCAAACAATTAAATTAATGAGGTTTTGTAAACAAATCATTGTTGGAAGTTTTTTTCATTCTCTAGCCGAGGATGCTGAGGCCAGTTGTAGCACCTCACTGCCAATAGCCGATATCAGTTGGCTCAACACAAACTGAGGATCCAATCTAGGACCTTCCTGGTCTCTATGGTTCAGTATCACGGTGCTGAGGGGAATAAAGGGGAAACTAAATGTGAGGGAGAAAAGAATGGAAGGATATGTTGACGGGGTTTGAGGAGGAGGCTCATGTGGAGCATAAACACTGATATAGACTTGTTGGGCTGAATGGCCTCCTTCTGTGCTGTAAGATTCTATGTTTCTATGTTACTGTGTCACCAAAATTTTGGTCCCAATGGTGCTTTCACATCGAAAGGATGTAAATTGGCAATCTTAAAATAGAAATTTAAGAAAGCTTGACATAACCCAATCTTATTCATTATGCTATGCCCTCCACACCTGCAGAGTCCTAAAGTCTTGCTACAGCATCTGAATAGCAATATTATACTGTGATTAATAACAGTAATCTTTCAATTACAAATCTTATCACTTCTAATCCTATTTTCTTTTTAAATGAAAGCAACATAAAAACTTGCAGCAGCGTATCGCTAAATTTGGGCTATTTCAAATACAGCAGATTTAAACACTTTAGAGTCACAAAAATGTGCAGGAATGCCAGGGGCGAGAATAGTGCTTTAAAATTACCACAAGGGGGCAAAGGATGCCCATTTTAATACTTCACTGAGCACTTCTCTGCAAAAATGTCTGATGCATTGAAGTCCTGTAACTCCTCACACCCGTGACTTTTAATAGATTTCTGCCAGATTTTTGTGCTTTCAGATACTAGTGGAAGATGTGGGAACCATTTGATTCACAGTAGAGTATTTTTTCACATTGACATTTACAACTAACATTGGGGGTGATTTTCAACTGCCTGCTGCCCATTTTGTCAGCTGAGAAACAGCCAGCTGGCAATTGAAAAAGGGGAAAGGGGGAGGGGGGGGGCATCCCGACTGTCCCATTGCTGACCAAGGGCTGCCTGATGTAATTTTCAGGTGGGCCTGTAAATGGGCAAGCAGCCCATCCATCTGAAACAGGTGGGAGCATATTTTACTCACACATGCGAATTGGGTGCTACACCATTTGTAGGACCCCGATTGCAATTTTCGGGTACAAATGGCCTGACTGAGCGCTGTGCTCGCTTCGCCCATTTGTACCAGGAGGGTGAACGGCCCAACCAGTGGTCCTTAAAGGTGCCACTGGAGGCTGCTCAGAAAAGGGCTCAGGAAATGTTTAATTATATAAATGCAAGTCTTTCCCTACAGCTAATGAACTACTTTTTGAAGTGTAGTCACTGTTGTCATGCAGGAAATGCGGCAGCCAATTTGCGCACAGCATAGTCCCACAAACATCAATGTGATCATCTGTTTCATTGATGTTGGCTGAGGGATAAATATCGGCCAGAACACCTGGGAGATTTCTCCTGCTCTTCTTCGAAATGGTGCCATGGGATCTTTTACGTCACCATGAGAGGGAAGGCGGGACCTCGATTTAACATCTCATCCGAAAGACGGCACTTCCGACAGTGCAGCACTCCCTCAGTACTGCACTGGAGTGTCAGCCTAGATAATGTGCTCAAGAATTTCGGATGTTCAGGAAAATATATATTATAGCCTTTAAAGGCGTAGAATCTTTAATTGGCATTGCTGGTGGTTTTGTAATTCTACCGGCAACTATTAAATAATAAAGCTTATCCACACGATGATGCTGCATTTGAAGGAATGGATCTGACTGTGTAACATGAGTGTGCTATATCTGGTTGAAGATTTGAAAATTGAAAATTTCAAAACTGAGATTGATCTATTTTTGTTAGGTAAGGATATTAAGGGATATGGAACTAAGGCGGGAAAATGAAGTTAAGATACAGATCAACCATGATCTAATTGAATGGCGGAACAGGCTTGAGGGGCTGAATGGCCTACTCCTATTCCTATGCTCCTATAATTAACTCTATTCCTTGTTTCCATATAGTATCACAGCGATTTATAGAGATAGAAAGAAACTTATCTGATTGCCACCAGATGGTAGCACGAGGCAGCTCTGATCTCTGTTTCTATTGCTGACAGCTGGGAATGTTGAAAGGCAGTACCTAGGATAGCAGTGCACACAGTTCCTGCTGTCACCTACTCTTCCCCTCCTCCAAGTTCTGGTACTCACACAGAAGGATGAAAGTCTGAGTGAACCCTGGCAAGATTCTAACTCAGGATCATTCACCCCTCAGTCCACAAGTTAACCCACTGAGCTACTCCGCGCTGCTGGCTATAGAGTGTGAAAGTAACTTTGAGTGGTTTAACTTTCAAAAAATGTTTTAAATAAATACAAGAAATGGAGGGTCCAGCTTTGTGGGTGAAATTGTGCTGTGGAATATTAATATATGGATGCTTAATGTACCCATATGAAATTCCTTTAGTCACCATTTTAAACCCATAATACACTTTGCCCTTCATTAAATTAGCAAACAAAGGAATCTCCTATAAATGTGCTAATATTTCTGCATGAATATCATGCAGCCTGATTTCATTTCAATGCAATGACTGAGCAAATAGCAACTAACTGTACAGAATGACATTTAAAGAGAATTCAATGTGTATCACTCTCAATTCTGGTGCATACAGTGAAAGGGCAATTTGGAACTGACCAATTATATTGGTAATAAATGTTTAACTCCCATCTCTATTTTATATATTCCCTCCTTCCTGAACATCAACAACTTGCATTAATGTAACATCTTTAACATAGAAAATATTTCAAAGTGCTGTAACAGCAGGGTGGGAGAAAATTGTAAATAAAAGAATAAAAGATTGGATATGGAGCATGGCAGGAGATGGTGACTGAAAGTTTGGTTAAAACAACAGGTTTTGAGAAGGTTTTTTAAAGGCAAAGAGAGTGTCAAGAGATGTACAGGTTTAGGGAGAGCGTTTTAAAGAGTGAGGCTGAGGCAGCTGAAGGGTTTGCCAACAATGCTGTAGCAAAGAGAGAAACAGTGATGCATAAAAGGCCAGAATTAGAGGACTGAAGTCATAGGAGAAGATGCGAGGCTGGGGAGTTTTCACAGTTAGGTTGTGGCGAGGCCACGGAGGGATGTGAGAATGAAGATGAGAATTTTAAATTCAATGTGTTAAGGGACAGGGACCCAGAGTAGGTCAGTGAGAACGGTGATGATGAGCGAGAGGGAATCAGTCAGTGAGAGGACATGGACGGCTGAGTTTCGGACAAGTTGTCATTTATAGAAGGTCGAGGAAGGAAGGCTAGCAAAGATGAAATTGGATCCAGAGGTGAAAGTGTTGCAGTGATAAAAGTCTTGGTGATAGATAGGATGTTGGGTGTGAAATGCAGTTATTAATCGAGCAGGTTGCCATGGTTCCGCACAACCTTATTCAGCCTGAGTATATGGCCGGGAAGGTGGATGGAATCAGTGGCAAGGGAGCAGAGTTTATACTGTGGGTGAAAATGATTGCTTTGGTCTTCCACACGTTCATTTGGAGAAAATTTTGACTCAATTCATGACTTTATCTCAGTCAGTCTGATAGTACAGAGGTAATTGTGGGGTCAAGGAAAGTGGTGGAAAATTGGACCTGGGCTCTGTCAGCATGCATATGGAAGCTGACCTGATACCTGTAGGTGATATCACTGAGGAAGAACTTGTAGCTGAGAAAGTGGAGAGGGCTAAGGATAAATCCTTTGTGGAGGTGACCATGCAGAGGTGGGTAAAGAAGCCATTACTAGAGATGTGCTATTTGCATTGGGACAGCTAAGAATGCAATTATGCTAGGGAAGTCCCAACCAGATGATGGAGGAGAAATATCATTGTCGATTGTACGAAACATGCAGAGAGGTCGGGGAAGATAAGCAACGATTACACAGAGAGGATGCCGGCAATACACAGCAGGTTAGTCATCTGTAAAGAGAAAAGTCAGGTCAACCTTTTGGGTGTAAGATCCAAGAAGGCACAGACTCAACCTTGGAATAGGGAAGGCGAACAGACCATTTAGATTAAACTGCTTCTCACAGGGGATGGTGAATGTGTGGACAGACAACCTAGGAAATCAATGGAGGCAGATAGTGTCTGCAATTTCAGGAGGGATCTGGGTAGTTTTTAATTCAGAAAATTAATTTGAGACGTATTAGTTAGAGTAGGGCACTGTAGATTTGAACTGTGGATCCAGTCAGAAAGGTCTTCTTCTCATACTCTACATTCCAAGTTCCTCAGTTCATATAAAATAGCTTCACAGACTGGTCAGAGCCTGTCCCCCTCCATTAGTCGTTGAGAACCTGTTTGATGATTTTACTTCTCTATGAGTGAATTGGGAGATATGTCTATGCATTTTTTTCACCATGTGTATTATCATTTACAAAACCATTGATATGGCATGTAGGTAGTTCTGTAAAATGAAAATATGGGACATTGAAAGGGAAAAAAACATTAAAATTAAAAACTAGTCAAATTGTTACCAAGAATAAGTGTATTATGCCCTCCTGGCCTGCCTCCGTTTTTCCACCCTCCTTAAACTTGAGCTCATCCAGAACTCTGCTACCCGTTTCCTAACTCGCACCAAGTCCCGTTCACCCATCACCCATGTGCTCGCTGATCTATTTTGGCTTCCGATCCACCAACGCCTTGATTTTAAAATTTACGTCCTCATGGGCAAAGCCCTCCATGACCTCGCCCCTCCCTATCCCTGTAACCTCCTCCAGCCCTACAACCCTCCGAGACCTCTGCGCTCCTCTAATTCTGGTATCTTGTGCATCCCCGATTTCCTTCGCACCAGCATTGGTGGCCATGCCTTCTGCCGTCTAGGCCCTAAGTTCTGGAATTCTCTCCCTAACCCTTTCCACCTCTTCCTCCTCCTATAAAACACACCTTTGATCAAGTTTTTAGTCACCTTTCCCAATATATGCTTCCTTGCTTCAGTAGCAAATTTTTTCTGATTACACTCCTGTACCTTGGGACATTTAACTATGTTAGCAGCGATGTATGGATGGAAGTTGTTAATGTTGTATTACGGAAATCATCAGAAGGCCCGTCTTGTCTTCAAACCAACTGTAAACGACTTCTGCCTGGTGGGAAATCCTCGGGCGATTTGTTAAAATTGCATTAGAGTCTTATTGAGGCATTAGGGCCCCGATTTGCATAAATGGCGCCTAACCTGCCAGCGGGTGAGTAAGCTGCTTGTTTTTAACTGCTCAGCCTCCCAGTATCTGCCGGGTGGGTAGGGTTAAAATGGACCCCAGTGTACTTGTACTGCAGCAGACTTTCAATGGTAGTTGGCTACCATGTGTTCTTTGATGTACAGTTTACCCTGGCGCAGTGTGTTTGACATGGAAGAACCAAGGCTGGCGTAGAAACAATTCTTGGATCAGTAGGAAATCGGCAAAGATTTTGTTGTCATGCAGCAAGTTGCAGGGACCAGGGAGGGGAATTTTAACCCCTAAGAATGGGTGGGTTGCGGTCGGGTAGGAAGTGAAAATAATACAATTTTGAAGCACTGCCACAATCTGGCTCCAACATGCCCCTTCCGGTTTTAACAGAGGCAGGTTGGATCTGGGGGCGGGTGACCAACCCACGATCAGGAGGCGGGTCGGTCAGTGGAATCTTTTAAGGAGGCTGCGTGCCTCCCTTTTGCCAAGATTTTTATTTTTAACTCATGGAGGCCGGGTTTCGTGGGCCGCAGGACTCCCTGCAGGTAAAGGGAGGTGAGAAGGGTCGGATTCATGAGGTAACTGTGTTTTCATAACTGCTCGTAGGCCAGGTGGAGCAGGAGTGCTTCCCCCGGCACCCCCAAGCTGACCTCTTTCAAGACCCCGTGACGTCCGACTCCCCTCACCCCCTCCTCCCCGATGATCTCCGACTGCTTACCCGCCCCCCCCACGCTGTCCGACATCCCCCCCACAAAGGATGTCCGACTTCCCTACCTCCTTCCCCACCCACCCCGCAATCGGCCCCCACTATTTAAACCCCAAAGACTCTGATCTCTCCCCAACATCCCCCCCCACCCAACCTCTGACTTACCATCCTTCTGCTCCCAGGCTGCTTTCCCACCCGATAGGCAGCCAGACTCTCAAATCAAGTTGGCTATCGGGCGGGAAACCGTTTGAAAAATTTTGAAGCTGATCCTACGGTTAAATTTGGGAAGACCTGCGGGAAACCCTTACTTCCGGGTTTTCCGTCCGCAAACCACCCCCTCTCCTGCTCTCTTCCCAGCTCCATGTTAATACCGGGGCCTAGGAGTGGGAAGGGAGAATCTATTCACAATAGGATCATTAGTGGGTGCTGTAAGTCACACTGGGAGATAGAAAGATTATAAAGCTGGTTCGACGAAGGACCGGTTGCTATTATTGAGGACACATATGTGCGCGTGTTGCATGAGGTAATTTTATGCATCAAAGGAGCTGGCGGGTTGAGCAATAAACCAATGCAAATGAATTATCCATACATCATATGCAGCTAGGAGAAGCAATTTGTTATCAATCAGATCAATTCAGAGACCTGCATTTTCACTGCCTTTGGGTGTCTTTTTACATAAAATCGCGGCAAGCCAACAGCAAATCTAGCCACATGCAGTAAATGTAGCGATGAGTGGCGTTTCCCCCAGGAGGTCATTCTGTACCAAGTCACTTGCCCTAGAGGTACACTATGCAGCGTCTGAGACCTGTTCAGAATACAAACCCAACCCACACTTTCTATCTGTAAGATTCTAAGTGATCAGCTTTCCCTGCTCATTATTATCCCTTCCAATTACTTCACCGCAGGTGAATTTTGAATTTGTAGGTTGAAGCTATGTGGAAGTGATTATTTTTGTTTTTGAATTGCAGCATACTCACGCACATGAATTTCTATGTAGGGTCCCACCAAAACATTACTAAGGACAGGGACTGACCAAAGGTCTTCTGATCAAAAAATAAACCTGCCTGCATGTACACACTAAATTACTCCTGATAAAACTAAGCTCGAAGTCATAAAGTAAGTTTAAAAAGGACCTGGACAATTGCGAACAAACATAAAGGGAAGAAGCAGCGAAATTAAAAGAACACTCTGAATGCCGGAGATTTGAAATAAAAGCAGAAAACAGATTAATCAGCAGCTGACAGGAGAAAAGGTGAGTTCTGTTTCAGGAAGACATTGTTCATCCTGACTGATGATGGGTTTCGATCCAGACATTAAAGTGCCTTTTCTCATTTCAGAAAACACCAGTGCAGACTAGATGGGCTGAATGGCTTGTTTCTATGCTGTAACACTCTATAGGAGGGAATTTTAACCAAACCCCCCCCCCTCCAAGCCAGGCAGGAATTGAATGTGGGAGGGGTTAAAAATGGGCGAGTCGACTTACCGGCCCAAAGTCACTCCGTTCCTGCCCGGCGCCATTTTCTTTTTGCTGATTTTCAAGTTGGCTCGAAGCACTCGCTCATAGGCAGGTGAGGGACATTGGAACTCACAATATATGGTCCCCGGCCCCACCCTCTTCTTCACCACTGGTGGGCAGAGGCTGTGCCCCTTACAAGGCCACGTGGAATCCCAAATTTAGGCAGGGGTCTGACTCGTCCAAGTCCTGGTCTATTTTGGGGCCCTGCACTGCGCTCGTGCCAGAGTTGTGGTGGATGTCCACTGGAAGGACTGTGGGTTTTGGCCCCCTATGTTTTTTTTCTCTCTTTCTCTTTTGCCCCTTTTGGGTGGGCGATGATGGTTAGTGGTATGGTGGGGAAGACAGAATTTTATGGTAGTGCCGGGTGGGGCACTAGCAGAGGAGATTCACCAGGATGTTACCAGGGCTGGAGCGCTTCAGCTATGAAGAGAGACTGGGAAGATTGGGTTTGTTTTCCTTGGAGCAGAGGAGGCTGAGGGGGGACATGATTGAGGTGTACAAAATTATGATAGGCACAGATAGGATGGATACTAAGGAGCTTTTTCCCTTTGTTGAGGGTTCTATAACAAGGGGACATAGATTCAAGGTAAAAGGCGGGAGGTTTAGAGGGGATTTGAGAAAGAACTTTTTCACCCAGAGGGTGGTTGGAGTCTGGAACTCACTGCCTGAAAGGGTTGTGGAGGCAGGAACCCTCACAACATTCAAGAAGCATTTGGATGAGCACTTGAAATGCCATAGCATACAAGGCTACGGACCAAATGCTGGAATATGGGATTAGAGTAGACAGGGCTGATGGCCGGCACGGACACGATGGGCCGAAGGGCCTCTATCCGTGCTGTATAACTCTATGACTCTATGACTCTATGAGAAGCATCCAGGCCTTGGATGTGGTAGTACTCTCGCCTCTGAGTCAGAAAGTTGTGGGTTCAACTCCAGAGACTTGAGTGCATAATCCAAGCTGACACTCCAGTGCAGTACTGAGGGAGTGCTGCACAGTCGGACGTGCCGTCTTTCAGATGAAGCGTTAAACCAAGGCCCCATCTGCCCTTTCAGGTGGATGTAAAAGATTCCATAGCTCTCTTCAAAGAAAAGCAGATGAGTTCTCCCTGGTGACCTGGCCAATATTTATCCCTCAGCCAACATCTCTAAAACAGATTATCTGGTCATTATCTCATTACTGTTTGTGGGACCTTACTGTGTGCAAATTGGCTGCCACGTTTCCTACATTACAACAGTGACTACACTTCAGAAAGTACTTAATTGGCTGTGACGCGCTTTGGGACATCCTGAGGTTGTGAAAGGTGCGATATAAATGCAAATACTTTTCCTTCATACTGATTGCCAGTGCCTCCCAAATCTCCTCACTTGTCTTTCTCAGCACTTGGGCATAAGTACCATTTAATCCCAGGGAATTATTAGTTTTAAGCCCTTTCACCTTGTCTAGTACTTCCATCTCATTTATGTCAATGTCTTGAATTATTCCGTGGTTTTTTTTTGGGTGGAGAGGTACGATAAATGGGAGAGCGAAAGGGTGCGGAGTAGTAATGCTTGGGGTGAGAGATGGCAGGAGGGAGAGGGAAAAGGCAAATGGTGGGAAAGTACGGGCATTTAGGATAGGTGGTGATAGGAGGCAGAAAGAAAGGGGAGTAACAGGCACTTGGTATAGGAGCCACTTTAAATAACAGGGGCTTCCCCAAGGTGTTAGTAAGTCTTTAAGGGAATTCCGTCCTTTAATTCAAAAGCCGAACTCTGGCCTTCACTGAGCCCCAGTTTTTGAAAATATGTGGGAAAACCCTTTAGAGAATGCTACCCCTCTAGGGTTGCCAACTCTGATTGGACATATTCCTGGAGGTTTCATCACATGACCTCCTGTCTCCAACTGCCCGGCCCAGTCAATCAGCCGTTTATCCCCATCTCCAATATTTTTATATTTAATAAACAAAAATGTTCAAAGAAAGCTAAAATAACATTTCTTTTAATGCCCCATTGATTTTTCTCCTGGGTTGCTCCAAGAGATTAATCTGTAATTCCTGGACACTACTGGAGGGTTGGCAACCCTATACCCTCGCAATTCAAAAAGTGGTTCCCAATGAAGGCCAGGAACGGGCTTTTGAAGTGCGTCTGAAGGTAGGTGAGGGAGAAAGATTTGGCAGAGGCCACGGAGGGGACTTCAGGCCAAGGGAGAATCAGAGCAGAGGCAGCAAGGACAGGCTGAGCAGTGGAAGAAGATAGTGACTCAGGATTTTTTTTTATTCGTTCATGGGATGTGGGCGTCGCTGGCGAGGCCAGCATTTATTGCCCATCCCTAATTGCCCTTGAGAAGGTGGTGGTGAGCTGCCTTCTTGAACCGCTGCAGTCCATGTGGTGAAGGTTCTCCCACAGTGCTGTTAAGAAGGGAGTTCCAGGATTTTGACCCAGCGACGATGAAGTAACGACGATATATTTCCAAGTCGGGAGGTGGTTAGACTCGTTCTTGTTGGAGATGGTCATTGCCTGGCACTTGTGTGGCGCGAATGTTACTTGCCACTTATCAGCCCAAGCGTGGGTATTGTCCATGTCTTGCTGCATGCGGGCACAGACTGCTTCATTATCTGAGGGGTTGTGAATGGAACTGAACACAGTGTAATTATCAGCGAAAATCTCCACTTCTGGCCTTATGATGGAGGGAAGGTCATTGATGAAGCAGCTGAAGATGGTTATGCCTGGCCGGTAATTGGCCGGGTTGGATTTGTCCTGCTACTTGTGGACAGGACATACCTATCATAGAATCATAGCAAGGTTAAGCACGGAAGGAGGCCATTCGGCCCATCGAGTCTGTGCCGGCTCTATGCAACAGCAATCCAGCTAGTTCCATTCCCCCTCCCTGTACCATAGCCCTGCACATTTTTTTCCTTTCAAGTACTTATCCAGTTCCCCTTTGAAGGCCATGATTGAATCTGCCTCCACCACCCCCTCAGGCAGTGCATTCCAGATCCTAACCACTTGCTGTGTAAAAAAGTTTTTCCTTATGTCACCTTTGGTTCTTTTGCAAATCACATTAAATCTGGTTCGTGACCCTTCAGCCAATGGGAACAGTTTCTCTTTATCTACTTTGTCTAGACCCTTCATGATTTTGAATATCTCCTCGCAACCGTCTCTGTTCCAAGGAGAACAATCCCAGCTTCTCCAGTCTATCCACATAATTTAAGTCCCTCATCCCTGGAATCATTCTCGTAAATCTCTTCTGCACCCTCTCTGTTTTATAAAGGTTCATCATGACTTCCATACTTTTATACTCTATGCCTCTATTTATAAAGCCCAGGATCCCATATGCTTTTTTAACCGCTTTCTCAACCTGCCCTGCCACCTTCAACAATTTGTGCACATATACCCCCAGATCTCTCTGTTCCTGTACCCTTTTTAGAATTCTGCCTTCTAGTTTATATTGCCTCTCCTCGTTCTTCCTACCAAAATGTATCACTTCGCATTTTTCTGTGTTAAATTTCATCTGCCACGTGTCTGCCCATGCCACCAGCCTATTTATATCCTCTTGAAGTCTATCACTATCCTCCTCACTGTTTACTATCCTTCCAAGTTTTGTGTCATCTGCAAATTTTGAAATTGTGCCCTGTACACCCAAGTCCAAGTTATTAATATATATCAAGAAAAGCAGTGGTCCCAGCACAGACCCCTGGGGAACACCACTGTACACCTCCCTCCAGTCCAAAAAACAACCGTTCACCACTACTCTCTGTTTCCTATCACTTAACCAATTCTGTATCCATGTTGCTACTGTCCCCTTTATTCCATGGGCCGCAATCTTGATGATTAGTCTACCATGTGGCACTTTATCAAACGTCTTTTGAAAGTCCATATACAACATATCAACTGCATTGCCCTCATCTATCCTTTCTGCTACCTCATCAAAAAACTCTATCAAGTTAGTTAAATACGACTTGCCTTTAACAAATCCGTGCTGGCTTTCCCTAATCAATCCACACTCGTCCAAGTGATTGTTAATTCTGCTCCGGATTATTGTTTTTAAAAGTTTCCCCACCACTGAGGTTAAACTGACTGGCCTATAGTTGCTGGGTTTATCCTTACACCCTTTTTTTATTATTCGTTCACGGGATGTGGGCGTCGCTGGCGAGGCCGGCATTTATTGCCCATCCCTAATTGCCCTCGAGAAGGTGGTGGTGAGCCACCTTCTTGAACCGCTGCAGTCCGTGTGGTGACGGTTCTCCCACAGTGCTGTTAGGAAGGGAGTTCCAGGGTTTTGACCCAGCGACAATGAAGGAACGGCGATATATTTCCAAGTCGGGATGGTGTGTGACTTGGAGGGGAACGTGCAGGTGGTGTTGTTCCCATGTGCCTGCTGCTCTTGTCCTTCTAGGTGGTAGAGATCGCAGGTTTGGGAGGTGCTGTCGAAGAAGCCTTGGCGAGTTGCTGCAGTGCATCCTGTGGATGGTACACACTGCAGCCACAGTGCGCCGGTGGTGAAGGGAGTGAATGTTTAGTGTGGTGGATGGGGTGCCAATCAAGTGGGCTGCTTTATCTTGGATGGTATCGAGCTTCTTGAGTGTTGTTGGAGCTGCACTCATCCAAGCAAGTGGAGAGTATTCCATCAAACTCCTGACTTGTGCCTTGTAGATGGTGGAAAGGCTTTGGGGAGTCAGGAGGTGAGTCACTCGCCGCAGAATACCCAGCCTCTGACCTGCTCTCGTAGTCAAGGACTAGGGTGTAACATTTGCAATTCTCCAGTCCTCAGGCACCGTATCTACAAATGTCTGGAAGATTATGGCCAGTACCTCAGCAATTTCCACCCTTACTTCCCTCAGCAACCTAGGATGCATCCCATCCGGACCGGGTGACTTATCTATTTTAAGTACAGCCAGCCTTTCGAGTACCTCTTCTTTATCAATTTTTAGCCCATCCAGTATCTCATCTATATCTTCCTTTACTGAGACTCTGGCAACATCATCTTCCTTGGTAAAGACTGATGCAAAGTACTGATTTAGTACCTCAGCCATTCCCTCTGCCTCCAAAAGTAGGTCTCCTTTATGGTCCCTAATCGGCCCCACCGCTCCTCTTATTACCCCTTTACTGTTTACATGCCCATAAAGACTTTTGGATTCCCTTTTATGTTGGCCGCCAGTCTATTTTCATACTCTCTCATTGCCCCTCTTATTTCCATTATAAAGCAATTTTCCACTGGATAGATGCCAGTGTTATCGGTGTGCTGGAAATATTCACATGTTTATATTGGTTTTTCCATTATAAATGTTTAAATTGGATTTCTCATTATAAGTGTTGACATAAAACCATGATATGGGCCATAGAAAATATCCAACATAGATTGACCAGAATAATGCCAGTGATGACAAACTATCGTACATGAGACTCGAGGTACATTTCTAGTAGAACAGAGACATCTAAGAGATTTATTAGGTTTTTAAAATTATAATGACTTCTGAAAGAGAGAATGGGGAAATACTATTTTCTCTGGTTGGCAAATCAGTGAAGAGGAGATCTTTAATTTAAAATTATCACTAAGAAAAGGAGAAATTCCTTGCTACAGAGGCTTATTGGTGCATGGAATGCTTTGCCACATGAAGTGGTTGAGGCAGAGACCATTGCATCTTTTAAGGGAAAATTGGATAAATATTTGAAGCAGATGAAGATACAGAGAGAACAGGAGAGTGGGATTGGATTTAGATTGCTCCAGCAAGCAACTAGGAACAGACATGATGGGCCAAATAGCCTCCTACTGTGCTGTCAACTTCAATGGTTCTACTTTGTGGACAGGAGCTGTGTGCCATTTTCAAGATGGAGCTTGTAGTAAGCAGAATTACTGTGCTGAAGTGGTTGACAACTAGTTTTGATTGAAATTCCTAAAATGGCACCATCTGGTTTGCAGGCTGAGCAATTACCATTGCTCATACGTACATAACACAAGTCATTGAGACAGTTTGGAAACAAAAGTTCTTCTTTTAAATAACATTTTGAAATATAGCCACTTACTTCTTGTTGATATCAAGAACCTGAAAGGTAAAACATTGTACTTTTCTGCTTTCATTAAAAGAAGCTGTGCGTGCTGAGATATATATATATATATAGACACACACATACACACAGAAATGAAATTGAAAATGGACCTGGACACACAGACTGTATTGAAAAAAACCATAAATCAGACATAGACACAGCTTTACAATTGATACCATACAACTGTAGAATGTTCCAGTACAGAAACAGGCCATTCAGCCCATTAGGTCAACACTGGTGTTTTTCTCCACATGAGCCACCTAGTCTAATGCTACTCATCTGCTCACTCCCCACACCCTTTAATATTCCTCTTTTTTGAGCAAAAATCTAATTTCATTTTAAAAGAATTCATGGAGTCTGCTTCAACAATGGTTTGTAACAGAACATTTCACATTCTAACCATCCTCAGTGTAAAAACATTTTTTTCTGACTTCCCCCCCCCCCACCCACTTTAATTCTTTTGGTGATTATCTTAAATTTGTGTCCATTCATTACCACCTCACTGTTCAGTGTAAGAAATCTATACTACCGCATCATAACCCAAAATAATCTTGAAGGCCTTCATCTGGCCACCCCTTAACCTTCTAATTTTTTGTGAAAAAATCTGTCTTCTCACATCTCTCTTCAAAACTGTAATCCAACAGCAGGTAACATCCTAATCAATCGATGCTGGACCATTTCCATTGCTTTCTTCCTATAATGCAATATAAACCAGAGGGTACAACTCTAAAAGAGGTGGAGGAATAGAGGGATCTGGGGGTATATGTTCATAAATCATTGAAGGTGGCAGGGCAGGTTGAGAAAGCTGTTAAAAAAGCATACGGGATCCTGGGCTTTATAAATAGAGGCATAGAGTACAAAAGCAAGGAAGTCATGATAAACCTTTATAAAACACTGGTTCGGCCACAACTGGAGTATTGTGTCCAGTTCTGGGTACCGCACTTTAGGAAGGATGTGTGGGCCTTAGAGAGGGTGCAGAGGAGATTTACTAGAATGATTCCAGGGTTGAGGGACTTAAATTATGTGGATAGACTAGAGAAGCTGGTTGTTCTCCTTTGAACAGAAAAGGTTGAGAAGAGATATGATGGAGGTATTCAAAATCATGAAGGGTCTAGACAGAGTGGATAGAGAGAAACTGTTCCCATTGGCGGAAGGGTCAAGAGTCAGAGGGCATAGATTTAATGTGATTTGCAAAAGAATCAAAGGTGATATGAGGAAAAACTTTTTTACACAGCGAGTGGCTAGGATCTGGAATGCACTGCCCGAGGGAGTGGTGGAGGTAGATTCAATCTTTTTTTTTATTCATTCATGGGATGTGGGCATCGCTGGCAGGGCCAGCATTTACTGCCCATCCCTAATTGCCCTTGAGAAGGTGGTGGTGAGCTGCCTTCTTGAACAACTGAGTGGCTTGCTAGGCCATTTCAGAGGGTGATTAAGAATCAACCACATTGCTGTGGGTCTGGAGTCACATCTCAGCCAGACCGGGTAAGAACGGCAGGTTTCCTTCCCTTAAGGACATTCGTGAACCAGATGGGTTTTTATGACAATCCGGTAGTTTCATAGCCACCCATTACTGACACTAGTTTTTTTTATTCCAGAATTTTATTTAATTAAATTTAAATTCCCCAGCTGCTGTGGCAGGATTTGAACTCATGACTCATGGAATATTAGTCCAGGCCTCTGGATTACTAGTCCAGTAACATTACCACTATGCTACTGTACCCATTATATCACAGCCTTCAGAAGGGAACTGGATAAGTACTTGAAATGAAAACATGTACAGGGCTAAGGGGATAGGGCAATGGGACTAGCTGGATTGCTCTTGCATCGAGCCGGCGTGGACTCGATGGGCCGAATGGCCTCCTTCCATGCTGTAACCTTCTATGATTCTATGATTTAATGGAGTGGCCAAATCTGTGCACAATACTCCTTCTGCAGCCTAATTAAGTTGCACAAGTTCAACATTTCCTTCTTACTGATGGGTGACACGGTGGGTGAATGTCAGAGACTAGGGTGAAAAGGATTAAGCAGAGACTTTGCATCAAGTCTAATTGATTCTCTGAAGAGACTTGTTAGTGTAACATTGCTGTACTGTTATTTTAACAGTAACCATTTGAAATGTTAGTTTCTCATCTGGAAAAAATGTCATATTGTGGTTTACGTTAAACCATAATATTGTGAAATGTTTAAACAATGTCTGGGATATTTGGAATGGAGACCATTTGGGGGAAGATTTCAGATAGCGGGCAGATGTCTGTGTGGAAAATGCTGAGATTAGATATATGTGGGAAGTCTGTGAAAATGTAAGTGGGATGGCTCCTTGAGCTGAATTGCCTTTAGAAAGGGGAAGAATATGCTGGGTCAAAGGTAGTTGATGTTTACCAGTGAGAATCGCAAGAACATCCACGGCAAAGAGACGCCCTCTGTTCGGACAAGTGTGACAAAGTTCATGGGAAAGCTGAGAAACAAAGGATAGTTGCAGCAGAGCTGTCATATAGCAGTGATGAGAAAGGGTATCGAGAGAGAGGGTATACACCTAGATGGGGAGTTTTGGAAATATATTATTAATGCTGCCAAGGGTTGTTAATCCTTCTTAATAATAACTTCCACGATGATTCGGGCCTGAGTGTGACCGAACAGACAAGCTTTATTATAGACACAAGAACAATGTTCTAAAACAGTTATACCAAACAACAAGTATTTATATAATAATGTTCTAATGCAATTATATCAAATAAACAAGGATGGTACACCCTGTCCCTAGGAAATTTCAGGATGATCAGACCTGGTTCATAGGGTGAGTGGACCTACGTATGTCCTGAGAAATTGCTTCTGACCTTAAGATGGACAGTGCCTCTGTTTATATATCTTTCCGAAGCATATTTGCTTCGAGTAGCTTAACGACATTAGTTCCATGATGTCATCTGACCTGGACATCTTCCCCCCCAGCGTGCCCATTGTTCCAGACATCTTTCAGATATCCATTCTATGGGGTTAACTGTTGTCAATTCTATCTGGCTTATCGGAGGAGTGACATCTTTCTGTGTATTTGGATTGTTCAGATACAGACATTTAAGATGTCTCATCCTGTATATGCCAATCACGAAGGTTACCTAATTATCTGATGTGGAGATGCCGGTGATGGACTGGGGTTGACAATTGTAAACAATTTTACAACACCAAGTTATAGTCCAACAATTTTTATTTGAAATCTACAAGCTTTCGGAGGCTTCCTCCTTCCTCAGGTAAATGTTCAGGAGCTCCTCGAAGCCTACGCATTTATGAGGCTTCGAGGAGCTCCTGAACATTTACCTGAGGAAGGAGGAAGCCTCCGAAAGCTTGTAGATTTCAAATAAAAATTGTTGGACTATAACTTGGTGTTGTAAAATTGTTTATAATTATCTGAACACAGCTCCTGTAATTAACATAACAAGATTAGTCTGTGTCCAGGTCCTGAATCTTTGATTATGTCTTGGGACTTCTTGTTATCTGTTTCTGACAATTGGTCTTCAATGTGTCTGTTTCACGCTTCTAATGTGTCTGCAATATCCCCAATCACTTTGTCTGATGGCCTATGTCAGACGTATCATTTCCTGTGGAATGTTGGCTCCCTTTGTATTCTCACAGACACAAGGTCTTCTCACAGCATCGTTTGTTAGCCCAGTGCTTGAAGGTTTGCAAGATCGGATACATGATTATGATTTGGTCTAGAAATCGTATTTCTTACAGGGAATTACAACAAATCCTCCACAGAAAACAAAGGACATGCTGGCATAGCTTCCAGAATGGAGATAATCCCTATGTTCCAGTGGTAATGTTACCTCTGAACGGAAATGTAGCGCAGTGTCCTCTTACTGCTATAGTTCTGATGTGGCGATGCCGGTGATGGACTGGGGTTGACAATTGTAAACAATTTTACAACACCAAGTTATAGTCCAGCAATTTTATTTTAAATTCACAAGCTTTCGGAGGCTACCTCCTTCCTCAGGTGAACTATAGTTCAGTTGCTGCAGTTAAATAAAGATTATATATGTGTAGTCATGTCTGATTCGTCAGGCATGAACTAAATTATATTCAAAAGACACAGTACATATTATTTCACCAACATTACTTTTGTATTGGATGCAAAACTAAGGATTCTGTTTACCTTTTTTTATGGCCTTATCTATATGCACTGTCTCCCTTAATGACTCAGGGATCTTCATACCAACATTCTTCTGCTCCATTTAAAATCTTACCATTTAAGGTATATTTTCCTTCATTATTTTTACTTCCAAACTGTTTTACTTCACATGTTTCTACTTTGAACTGTATTTGCCCGTCCTGCAAGTTTATCTCATGCTTCTGCAGTTTTTCACAATCCTCGTTGCAATTCACCATACCCCATCAATTTGGTGTCTTTAGCAAGTTTTGATATCATTCCCTCAATTCTGATATCTGTATCACTTCTGTGTACAGTACATAAGAGTGGCCCCAATACAGACCCTGATCCCTTAACTCCACATGCCATTATCTTTGCCAAAAGTTTATTTTGTGGTACCATATTAAATGTCTTTTTGAAAATCCATATAAATCACATCTGATGCATTTCCTTTGTCTATCCTGTCTGTTATTTCTTCAATTAATTCTATAAGGTTGGTCAAGCAAAACCTGACTTTTAGAAATCCATCCTAACTGATCCTGATCAACTCAATGGCAGATATACTTATTTAATATATCTTCCATTCCCTCATACTCCACTACAAGCTTGCCTTCTTAATCTCTTAGTGGCCCTACCCTTTCTTTGAATACCTACTGGTAGATACAGTGTCGACGTTTTTTAAAATGTTAACTCAGAGGTTAAATGGTTTGTGATGAATAAATCATAATAGACTAGAGAGGACTGCCATGTGAGTACTGCCCTGTCACCACTCAGATAACAACACTGGTTAACACCTATAAACTGAAATGCTGGAAACGCAGACTTTTATATCCATGACTGCAGCTTAAGCAGATGAGCAAAGCCATATTTTTTGCTGAAATGCATTTTAAGCTAACACTTCAAGGCAATACTGAGGGAGTGTCGCATTGTCAGAGGTGTCATCTTAAGGACGAGATATTAACTCGAGGCCCCTCTGTGTGTTTAGCTGGGTGTAAAAGATCCTACAGCAGTATTCGAAGATGAGCAGGAGTTTGTCCAGGTGTCCCAACCAACATTCATTCCTTAACCAATAACACCAAAACAAATTAACCAGTCATTCATCTCATTGGTGTTTGTGGGATCTTGTTGTGCGCAAAGTGTCTTCCGTGTTTCCCTACATGACGGCATTGACTATATTTCAAAAAATAATTAATTGGCTGTGAAGTCCTTTGGGATGCCCTGAGCTCATCAACTGTGCTCTATATACGCAAGTTCATTCTTTCTTTCTTTTGCAACCTCATGCTACATCAATCAATTTTCTGCACTTGTACCCAATTGTCCTAAACAACATTATTCTGGATTTTCTTTTTTGTTGTTTCCTAACAGTCAGAGTGTCGCAAAGGATTTAGATTAGCTCAACTGATTGATCGTGTGAAAATTAAATTATCAATCTGGGGGGAAGCTTCTCAGTCTTGAAAACTACATTGCAAAAAAAAGAGTTGGAGAAAAAGGTTTTGGCGTGGAGGAGAATAGCTACTCACACAGCCAACCCCGCCACTCCGCCCCATCGCATCTCCATTGGACACTTGACTAGGCACTGGGAAGACTTGGACCAATTTTGTAGATGAGCTGGTCAGCTTGGATCAGTGGTAGCACTCTCACCTCTGAGTCACAAAGTTGCAGATTCAGGTCCTGCAACCAATACTTGAGCAGATAAATCTAGGCTGGCACCTCAGTGAAGTACTCAGGGTGAGTTGTATTGTCAGAGATGTCATCTTTAAACTGAGGCCTCATAGAATTGTAGAATGATACAGCACAGAAGGAGGCCATTGGGCCCATCGTACCTGTGCCGGCTCTTTAGAAGAGCTATCCAATTAGTCCCACACCCCTGCTCTTCCCCCATAGCCCTGCAATTCTTTCCCCTTCAAGTATTTATCCAACTCCCTTTTAAAAGTTGTTATTGAATCTGCTTCCACCTTTCAGGCAGTGCATTCTGCAGTCATTTTCACTTTGGATATTGTTATTTGCCTCTCAATTTTTTTTTAAGGTATGTGTTAAACAAATCTGCATAATTACTTAATTCCCTCACTGTACACATAGGGTCATGTACAGTTTATAATCAAATTAATGCTGCTAGTTTAAGAATCTCACTCTATTCAGCCAGTAAGCCACTTGCCTAATAAGGCACTCTGCCATTTTTAAAGTAACTGTGCAATCCAAAACATTAAGATCATGACGAACTTCACCCAAGTAAAATTTATGCCTGGTTGAGACACAGACTATGCAGGACTGCAACATTGTGGAACTGTGTGTTCAAACAATATACTAGAAAATCAAATAAAATTAGAACTGGGTCTATGAGGGATTTTTGTCTGCAACTTGTTGACTAAGACTTTAGTGCAAAAACCTTCAACCCTTTAATAAATAAGATGCTGCGCACATTACCAAGTACAAGTCTCCACTACATTACGCAAAAGGTCTGTTGCCTGCCGACGGTAATCGAGTTAAGAGTATAAACCTTAGCATGCCTGATTGCAATAGTGAAAGCTATTTTGATCACACCTTTCTAAGGTGACCAAACAACATAACAGCAGTGACTGCACTTCAAAAGTAATTCATTGTTTGTGAAGCACTGTGGGATGTCCTGAGGATGTGAAACATGCTCTGCATATTCTTCCTTTCTTTCAAGTTCCTTCATTACTTATGTTTTTGTAGCTTGCTAAGGACATAGGCATTCCTGTGGGAATTGCTGGGGATTGGCTTTGCAAGCACATCTACTGGACTGATCATAGTACTAAAACTTTATCTGTGGCTACGTTGGATGGATTTAAAAGGAAGACCCTCTTTGACACCAACCTAAAGGCATCGGCTTCTGTAGCAGTTGATCCACTATCAGGGTACTGAAGTTTTTTTGTAATTTCTATCTCCTTGACTCTTTTGAGATAGAAATGCAAACTTGTTTGTAACAGATTTTTAAAAAGTGGCCGGTGCCAATGGAACCATATCTGCCTGGCATCAGCTCCTTCAGAGAAAATAATAAATATTGGCAGATTATTCTAAATGACTTTTGAAATTGCAAAACTGTATTTGATAATTTTGTTTTTCCCAATACATTGATTTAAACCATCAGAAATACAGCATATCAATAATCAGGGTTGGTACACCAAATAGCCATGGTGATGACTTATAAGTAATGGCTCTGAATATTTACTGTATTACTTTCCATGCCCTGTTTCTCTGTCACTTTCCGTTTACCAGACCAGTTATGAGTATAATTCTCAAAACAACTTTCAGGACTTCCATGTGCTGAGGGTTGGGATGGGTGGAGAGAGACAGGTTGAATCAAATTCTCAGGCCCTGAAATGGGGCTCAGCTGGTCAGCAAGGATAAAATAATTATTTGCCCATAAAAATATGATGGATTTAGGAAACCTGACCCTCGTGTAATGGTTCTGAGAGGATTGGGCTGATTGGTTTTGTTCCTGTGTTAAGCCAGCATGGATGGAGCAGTTCATTCACCCAGCAAAGTGGAGATTTCTAAGCTTGAAAAGGAGTCTACTTATAATATGTGAAGCTTATGCCTTTTTTTCCAAGAATGAAAGGTCAGACCAGAGCGACACATACAGATATGAAGTAAAGTGGAAATGATTCTGTCCTTCAACATAGTAAGACTTGGTTTTACTATCTAAGAATCAGTTTAAAAAGCATATCTGCAAAATTAACATTTCTAATTCTGAATATTATAAAATGTCACATTTTGCTAAATAATATGTTGCTCTTTGCATGAATAAACAACATTATTTTATAGACTCTATGACCTTTAGAAAAATTAATTTAGCACTTTCCACATGAAATAAAATCTATCTATAGTTCAGTAAGAGGCTTGTTAACCCTTATGTTCTTGCGATTTTAAAAGAAAAACATCTGTTGCCATAAAAATGTAAAAAAAACATTTGGGCTTGGGACACCAGCAATATGAACCCTTAAAGCGTTTGTCTGAAATTCCTTTTCACTGTTTTAATGCAGGCAATCTCCCATGGCCTAACTTCAGGGCCTCGATATTTTAGAAAATAGGTCATGCCTCATATATATCAATTTTACTTTCCCTTACATCAAAAAATTGCACGGATCCTCCATCATATTGTTAAGTCTAATCTAATTTGTTTCTTTTTTCACTCACAGTGCACTCGTATTTGGCTAATTATAATCAGCATCAAACAAAACTGTTTTGGGAACGGTACCCAGGTATTCATTTGACTCGCATGTTAAGTAGGTACAGCAACGTGTGCACAACTTCCTGAGCAAGCTGTTGAATGGGTAGGATTTTTGTGCTGCTGGTACCCAGGAGTGTTGATGTTGGTGACATATGCCATTTACGCTCGGGCAGTAGCAGTAATTACGTGTTACAGTTGTAGTGGTTGAGAGCCACCAGTGAAGCTCAGGGGACGGCCCACAGATCATTGGTACAACTGGCCCTGCTTTTCTTGAAATTTCAGTGTTAACTGCTGTGGAAAGAAGACCAGGTGGATGTAAAAGAATCCAAGGACAAGAAAAGGCCATCTTGCTCATCAAAGCTCATCTCTCCAGTACTCTGTCTTTCCTGTTATAACATCCATCTGCATTTGAAAGCCCGTAACAGTTTTTACCTCGACTGTTTTTGCAGATTATCCCCAACATTTATCAGTTAAAGAAGTTTTCCTCAGTGTCTGTTTTAAATTGACTTTTCCCTAATTTAAATGGATGTCCTCTGGTTCTATTTTCCCGACTTGAGTGGGCGCATTATTCTGGGTTTATCTTATCTAAACCATTCCAGATTTAATATAGGCATCCTATATCCGAGGGAGAAAATTTCCTGAAAGATTCATTAATAGGTGCTGGAGAGGTCATACAGGATTGGAAGCAAGAAAATAGAGTGCTTACATTTTTTTTTAAAAGGGGCCAAATGAGACCCAAATCACTACAGGCTTGTTTGCCTTATATCAAATAATGGAAATTACTACTAAGGAGTAAATTGGAGGAGTACATGTACAGTAATAGCTTAATAAGCAACAGCCAGCATGAATTTAGGAGAGGGAGCCCTGCTAGCCAAACCTCCTTGATTTCTTTGGGGGCGTTACAAATAAAATATAGATTGGAAGTTTCTATGATATAGTTTATTTAGACTTACAGAAGGTCTTTGACAAAGACTTACATGAAATACTCCTAATTAAACTAAAATCCATGTGAGTTCAGGCTTCAGTGGACTGTGGGACTGCTAAGATTTTGGGTAAAGAAAAAAGGAAACTGAGAGTATGTCTAATGATACACTGATCAATTATCTGTTGCTGGGCAGCATTCTCCAAGATCTTAAGCCTCTCATGCAGCAGGGGGCTTACTGGAAAATAATACTCCAATAAAATAATATTTAAATAAGTTCTCACGCACTGAAGTGCAGATGTGATAAACCAAAACAAAAAAAAAGAGCTTTCATTTATTTGGGCTGGTTAGTCAAGCAAAGATTCATAGAACCTCACAGCACAGAAGGAGGCCATTTGGTCTTTTGAAACCTGTGCCAACTCTCTGTACAAGTTCTCCACTTTCTCTACCTTTTCCCCAATGCCCTTTTACATTTTTCTGTTTTAAATATGTATCCACTTCCGTTTTAAAAGCTATTTTTCATTCTGTTTCCATCACTGTTTCTGGTAGGGTAGCGATCCTCAGCATAAGAAAACACATTCTCCTAACTTCTCTCTTTGTTCTTGTGCTGATGATCTTAAATTTCTGTCTATTGTTTTAAAATGTTATCTAGGTTGCTTTTATCTACTTTCTTTAAAAGAATATCTTTGGTACCTGTCACAGTGAAGAATGTAAGGACTAGGCACCCCACAGTAGTGTCAAGTATTTCCAGGTCACATAATTTTTATGGTCAAATTTTGTTTGATAATGCTCCTGTGAAGCACCTTGGGACATTTTACTATGTTAAAGGCGCTATATAAATGCAAGTTGTTGTTGTTGTTGTTAATGGATGCAAAGTAAAATTTCCTCTATCCCAATAGTCAGGGAAGAATTGCTCTGTTCACTATGTGTAGTGATATTGCAAATGTAGTCATAAAATGTCCAGAGTGTCTATTGACACCATTGTGTCAGCCAATGAGTTGCGGGTGGAGCAGGACTTATAGCAGGACTTACAGCAAAGTCTATTTTACAGCAAACAAAATCTATTTACTCAGCAAACAGAGTTTGTTTAAACAGTGCACTACAGCAAAGTCTTCAGAATCTATTTAAAAAGAGATTCTACGAACTAGAGGAAACAGAACTCATGACCGAAACTGCAGCAACCTCTCCCGATAAAAGCAGGGTGATTTTTCCAGCAAAATGCAATGAGTGGAGGCTAGTTACGTATGAATTATGTAAGTAAAATCAATCCTAGTGCGGTCTCCAGGCATGAATGTTGGGGAAATTACCCAATCATCTCCATTCTGGCTGGGAATAGTGGTGTCACTGTATACAACCTAAAATGTCCACTGCTTTGTATTTTAAATTAAATCATAAATGCATTAGGGAAGAACAGGTTTATAATTTCACCAAAGGACATTTATGACACATTTGACATGTCACTCGACTTAGCGACCGAAGCATTTCTTCTCCAAAATGCCTAAACATCCTTCATACAGGCTACTTTACCGTTGGAAGGTACGTGTTATATAAAAATATTCTCTGAACATACAAATACTTGTTGATGCCACATCTTCAGCTACATTCTAAATTATAAGAAATATAATAATGTAAGTCTTTATAAACTACTGGAAACAGAATCTACTGAGGAGGGTGATGGATTAAAATTGCGACAATATTCACATAGTAGTAATATTTCTCCATGAGAAGGAATTGAGATCTTTTTAAGTCTTATAGTTTTAGAAAAGTGTGATAAATAAAGTGGCAAGGATGTGAACACTTACAACCAGCACTGTGATGGGAACTTGTACTTTTCTTTTTGAATGAATGTGAACAGTGCTACATTATCTCATTATTTCAGTTAAGGAAAATGATGTGGTCGTGATCACTGAACCGTGTGTAAGACAAATGATGGTACATCTAAATGGAATAATTCATCTACTTCAACAATGACTACCAAGGAAAATTAATCAGTTAGATCCATATAAGGACAATCAGCGAAGAATCACCATTGTAACTTTGCAGGACCAGAGGTGGTGCAGTTATGCAAAATGATTTTTCTACTTCTTTTACAATGATTCTAGCACTTTGATATTCTATAAAAGGCACAACCTGTTTGAAAAGTTTAATCTCTTTGAGAGGATGATACAACTGGCAATTTGCGTAGCATAGATTATTTTCTTCTCACCGTTCATAATAATATTCAGTATCTTTGCTGTATATCATTCTATTTCTGTTAATGTCAAATGGTGCTAATCCCTTTCCCAGATGTGCTATCAATAGCTCTGGCAAACATCTGAATCATTAAGTTGTCTTTTCTCTTTTCAGACGCTGACAGACCAAACTGTGTATCACAAGAATTCCCTGTTTTTTTGTTTAAAAATTTTCAATCAAACCTGCCAATATGTACACATTATATATTTAAATATATGCAAAACAAGAACACCAGGTAAAGAAAGAAAGAGCTAGCATTTATACAGCACCTTTCGCAATGTCCCACAGCTAATTATTGACTTTTGAAGCGTAGTCACTGTTGTAATGTAGGGAAACATGACAGTCATTTTATGCAGAGCAAAGTCCCACCAACAGCCATGAGAGATATGACCAGACAATTTGTTTTTTAGTGATACTGGTTGAGGGATAAATATTGGCCAGGACACTGGGTAGAACACCTGTGCTCTTCTTAAAATAGTGCCATGGGATCTTTTACGTCCACTTGAGAGAGTGGACTGGGTCTCGGTTTAAAGTTACATCCGAAATACAGTGAGGGTAGTTTTTAACTTTGGCGGGAACATAAAACTGGCCGTAGTGGGTCAGCCATTCGTTATACACCTCCTTAATTTCCGTTCCACCACTGAAGTCAATGGAAAGCAGAATCAGGCATGGTGTATAACAGACAGCCAATCTCCTACCACCAGTTTTATGTCCCCCACCAAAGTTGAAAACTACCCTCAATAGTGCAGCACTGAAGTGTTAGCCTAGATTACATGCTCAAGCGACAGGAGTGGGGGTGAACCCACAACCTTTAGATTCAGAGGTGAGTGCTACCACAGAGATAAAGCTGATACGAGATTTATATTACTTAAAAAACACTGAGCATGAATACATTTGAGATGATCCCCAAACATTCATGTTATTGTAGGGGAAGATTGGTAAACCCCACTCCTTCTAATTGCTCTGGTCTTTCAAATAATTCAAAATAAATGGAACCTACACAATTAAGGGTTTAACTGGTTGTGCACTACTTAACACGATCATGTGAAATTCTTTACAACAAAAACAATAACAACAACTTGAATTTATATAGTGCCTTTAACATGTTAAAACATCCCCAGGTACTTCAGAGAAGCGTTATCAGACAAAAATTAACACCGAGCCACATAAAGAGACATTACGACAGGTGACCAAAAGCTTGGTCGAAGAGGTAGATTTTAAGGAGCGTCATAAAGGCAGGGAGAGAGATAGAGAGGCGGAGAGGTTTGCGGAGGGAATTCCAGAGCTTAGGGCCTAGCCAGCTGAAGGCACAGCCGCCAATGGAGGAGCGACGAAAATCGTGGATGCGCAAGAGGCCAGAATTGGAGGAGCGCATCGATCTTGGAGAGCTGTAGGGCTGAAGAAGGTTACAGAGATAGGGAGGGGCGAGGCCATGGAAGGATTTGAAGACAAGGATGAGAATTTTGAAATCGAGGCATTGCCGGACCAGGAGCCAATGTAGGTCAGTGAGCACAGGGGTGATGGGTGAACAGGACTTGGTGCGAGTTAGGATACAAGCAGCAGGGTTTTGGATGAGCTCAACTTTACGGAGGGTGGTAGGTGGGATGCTGGCCAGGAGAGCATTGGAATAGCTGAGTTTGGAGGTAACAAAGGCATAGATGAGGGTTTCAGCAGCAGATGGGATGGGGCAGGGCAGCAGTGCCCCCATTGGCCCCACAGAGAGTGGTTGGGCTACAGCCATCCCAGCTCCATTGCCTTCCCACCCGCAAAACCCTCCTGAACCCCCCTCCTCTCCCATGATTTACCTGACTGCTGGCGTCCAGGCCACCCAATTTTCATAAGCCTAAAGTCGGCAAGCTGCCTCTGGGCATTTATTTCGGGCCGGCTACCTGCCTGGGAGTTAAAATTCTCCTTATTTTGTCAGACCAGATAACCAATGAATCCTTCAGATATTGTAGTCCAATTTCACACTGCAAACCGTCATTCAGTCATTTGCTTGCAAATAAATGGCTATGAGGTGGTCTACGTAAAATTTGTATGATGACCGTAACTCACACGGCATGGAAAAAAAAATGAAAATAATATAGAATATCAAAGAGATGTGTGAGAGTCATGGTGAAGAAGTGTATTGAGAATCAATGTGCAAAGTCACAAAGGGCTCATGGGCTGACCGGTGATTTCCCCCCCCCTCCCCCCCACTGCTGAGTTCCCTATCTCAGCTGTGTTACTCTAGAAAAATGGCAAGTGGCTGCCAACTGCTCTTCCACAGGGGACTTGGGAGAGTAATCATGGAGGTAGCTGTATGTATCTCCCAGTGGCCAGTACAGAGCAGCACTGATGGAAATTTGGGAACAGGTCAGTCACCTTCTTGGCTGCAGTTACTCATGATGTGGAGATGCCGGTGATGGACTGGGGTGGACAAATGTAAGGAATCTTACAACACCAGGTTATAGTCCAACAGTTTTATTTGAAAAATAAAACTGTTGGACTATAACCTGGTGTTGTAAGATTCCTTGCAGTTACTCAGTGATTCAGGGAGATTCCGGAGAAAGGGTGGGAGAATCACTTCAAAGAGACAAGCTTCTACTATTGTAAAAAAAAAATCACATTTGCAGTCTTCATGTCCTCTCACATGGACACACCCTGTGGTCAAGGTAGAATGTTCAGATGGTGACGATAGGAATTGAAAACTTAAAGAAGGAAAATATGAATTTAGGATGGTAATTATCCATCGTTTGAACAAAAAGAAACAAACAAAGGCAATCCATTCAGTCACCAATCATTTAAAAGCATTGGCGTGTAAAATGTTCATCTGAGTCACAAATTTAATTCTAAAACTGTATGATGATGATGAAGCTCTCCAGCACTGTTAAAATGGACTTTATTTGCTGCTCTGACTGTAGAATAAAGCAATATTGATATTGTGGCTTTTCAAGAAATGATTTATAGAGCCCCTATCGAACTACTAATAACTTTACTGTTCGTATTGTCTTGCCCTATAAAACCTGCCGACTCATGCGACTATTTGACATGAATTCAAACGTGCTCCATTTATTTATTTTGCTGTAATTAATAAAAAGTGCTTACATGACTGTGTGTTTTTCACACATGTCACAACCAGCAATCCAGATATCACATCTAATTATGTGGCTTGTGTTTTTACCACTGTAACAATATAGCAACAAAGGCACAATTATCTGTGCTGCACTTTATCTAATCCAATTGGACCTCTGAAAGTTGCTGAAGCATAATTTCTTGAATTATCAGGAATCTTGATGCAATAATATAATTAGAGCCTTTATGAAGCAAACAGATGGATGATTATACCTACAGAAAGTGAACTAATAGGATTAAAGTTCCACAAAGTTTTCAGGATTGACACAATTTCTGGGTCTCAGTCTAGCCATAGTTGTTCATTCTAACTTGCGGTTAAGGATCAGCCAGGCATGAGGGCCATTTTGATTACAATTACTAAATAAGGGCGATTTTTGAGAACGCAGCTGTCTGAATCCTTGGAATTCTGGACAAGTTGACCTGAGGTGAATCTCTAAAGTTGTAGCTTCGTCGAAAGGTAGAAAGAGCCCGTCATTCCCTCCTGCCTCACTTCGGTCCTAATATAACTTCATTACCACCATCTGCCATGCAGTTGAGATTTCTGCTATTGATTTGTTGAATGTGGCTTCTGATGTCAATGGACTGTCTCCACCTTCTTCCCCAAAGTTATATTGGTGAAATTTCTCACAATTAGATGCCATGGAAAGCATTTTATCTCTAGTTGTGCACAAATTTACCATGTCTCGTGGAGAGTTTTTGATGCTTACGTAACTGATATTCCCTTATATTACATAGAATTACATAGAATTTACAGCACAGAAACAGGACATTCAGCCCAGCACATCTATGCTGGTGTTTATGCTCCACAGGAGCCTCCTCACACCCCTATCAGCACAACATTCTATTCCTTTCTCCCTCGTATGTTTATCTAGCTTCCCCTTAAATACATCTATGCTAGTCGTCTCAGCTACTCCATGTGGTAGTGAGTTCCATATTCTAACTACGTAAATAAGTTTCTCCTAAATTCCCTATTGTATTTATTAGTGACTATTTTATATTTACTTTTGGTCTCCCCCACAAGTGGAGACATCTTCTCTCTGTCCAACCTATCAGAGGCTATTCTTTTAGAAGTACTGCTGTTATAAGGCAGTTAAACTGCAAATCTCACCTCACTGTGAAGTGGTTTCTGCATCATTTCAGTGCAAGTCTGTGCTGTATAACTAAATCCAACCAGCACTGGTCTTCCATTTTTATATTGGATTATTTTATATCTACACAGTACTTCAACTTCGTATAGGTTACAGCAGAACCACAACTGATGCAAAGCCAAGTTTTTAAAGTTACAAATGAGCTGATCATCCTAGAAGTTGGAGACCGATGAGCAGAGCTCCAAAAAGCAAGTCGCAGTCCCAAAATAGTAGCTGTAATATAATTGCAGTGTTAGTCCATCTGATGGATTGACTGAGATTACACTATTTTTCTTAGTTTCAAAATGCTTGAGTGCAGGTGTCTGAGTTACCATTCTTTTCAGACTATTCATCTTAATGGCATTCTATATCAGCTGATCTAATGGTTCAGTTGTGTTTGAGAGATTTATTGTTGGCTCAGCTAAGTTTTTTTTTCATTAATTCTGGGGATATGGGCATCGCTAGCAAGGCCGGCAATTATCGCCCATCCCTAGTTGCCCTTGAGAAGGTGGTAGTGAGCTTTCTTCTTGAACCGCTGCGGCCCGTGTAGTGAAGGTTCTCCCACAGTGCTGTCAGGTAGGGATTTGCAGGAGTTTGATCCGGTGACGATGAAGGTACAGCAATATATGTCCAAGTCGGAATGGTGCATGACTTGGAGGGGAACATGCAGGTGGTGTTGTTCCCATGCACTTGCTGCCCTTGTCCTTCTTGGTGGTAGAGGTCACAGGTTTGGGAGGTACTGTCGAAGAAGCCTTGGTGAGTTGCTGCAGTGCATCCTGTAGATAGTACACACTGCGGCCACGGTACGCTGGTGGTGAAGGGAGTGAATGTTTAGGGTGGTGGATGGGGTGCCAATCAAGCGGGCTGCTTTGTCCTGGATGGTGTCAAGCTTCTTGTGTGTTGTTGCAGCTGCACCCATCCAGGCAAGTGGAGAGTATTCCATCACACTCCTGACTTGTGCTTCATAGGTGGAAGAGAGGCTTTGGAAAGTTATGAGGTGAGCCACTGGCCACAGAATACCCAGCCTCTGACCTGCTCTGGCATTTATGTGGCTGGTCCAGTTGAGTTTCTGGTCAATGGAAAGCCCCAAGATGGAGGATTTAGCGATGGTAATAAGGGGAGGGCGTTAGACTCTCTCCTGTTGGAAATGGTCATTGCCTGGCACTTGTGTGGCGTGAATGTTACTTGTCATTTATCAGCCCAAGCCTGAACGTTGTCCAGGTCTTGCTGCATGCAGGCATGAAATGATTCATTATCGGAGAAATTGTGAATGGAGCTGAACACTGCAATCATCAGCGAACATCCCCATTTCTGACCTTATGATGGAGGGAAAGTCATTGATGAAGCAGCTGAAGATGGTTGGGCCTAGGACACTGCCCTGGGGAACTCCTGCAGCAATTTCCTGGGGCTGAGATGATTGGCCTTCAACAACCACTACCATCTAGGTATGACTCCAGCCACTGGAGAGTTTTCCCCTGATCCCCATTGAGTTCAGTTTTACTTGGGCTCCTTGGTGCCACACTCAGTCGAAAGCTGCCTTGATGTCAAGGGCAGCCATTCTCACCTCACTGTAATGAGGTCTGGAGCCGAGTGGTCCTACTGAATTTTCACTGTACCCTTTCCATGACACTAATATCCTTTCTATAAACTGCATCCAATGCTCCAACTGTGAATTAACCAACATCATGTACAGATCCACCATCATCTCTTTGCTTTTATATTCAAAGCCCTTAAGTGCCTTTTCTATCTGCACTCCTAAAGAATAAAAGAACGACTTGCATTTATATAGCGCCTTTCATGACCTTAGGACGTCCCAAAGCCCTTTACAGCCAATGACGTACTTTTGAAGTGTAGTCACTGTTGTATTGTAGGAAACAGTGAAGTGTAGTCACTGTTGTAATGTAGATTCCTACCTTTAAAGATCTGAGCATCGGCATCCCTGGATCGCTCTGCTCCTCCATTCTGTTAAGGATCTTACCATATAAGGAACACTTTCTCTCACTTTTCCTTTTGTTGCAAAATGTATTCCTTCGCATTTTTTTCTCCTGTTTGTTTTAATGCACTGTCAGTAAAGCAAACATTGCTCCCTGCATCTTTTCTGACTTTGAATGTATTGTGACACATAAGTGAAGAAGCAATCAAAAGTAACTTCCAGTAATGCTTTTGAAGCATCCATTGAACAGCTAAATAGGCCATTTACCACTATAAGTAGTACATAATGTGCCAATATCACTCTGCAATGTGTAATTTTCTGCACAAATGGAGGGAATACGGAGAACCTGAGAAGCCATTGATGAGGCCTCGGAAATTATTGTACAGGGTCTGAAGGAGCAGGGAAATGCCCTGTACTGTGATGTGCAGAAAGCCAACTAATAAGTAGGAGGAGGATGCAGATAACCTGAGAGGTGACCACCCCAGAGAGGCGTGTGTCAACGAAGTTTCTGCTACATGTCAAACATGGGAGGGTGTTTGTAGGAAGGTGCCAATCTTGAAGAAAAATGCAACGGTAAACCATAAGGATCACTCCAAATTCCTAAATAAAGCTCTGAAACCAAGGCCTTGAAATTATGCATTGAGAATATTAGGCTATGAATAATTAATACAATAATCTGGGGGTAGATTTTAACTTTGTGTGATAATGTAAAACAAGTGATATCGAATCAGCAGCCCATTTTACACATCTCTCGATTTTACACTATTGCCCAAAGTCAAAATGACTCCCTGGAGTGGAGCTTGAACCTACAACCTTTTGAGTCGGGGTGAGATTTGCATCATTAATTTGAGCTCACAGGTTTCCTTCAGTATTTTAAAGAGTATGTTAAAATGATATTTATGATGGCATTGTAGGGCAAAGGAAAGTAACCTGGATTGCCGAGAATGTTACAAGATGCTGCTCGATATGGGAAGGATAGCAACTTGGAGGTGGAAAAAGTTAACCGTTAACTGTACTGCAGATCTTATGAATTACTGCTGCCGATGCAGATCTTCGCATGCAGGTAAGGAATTTGGGTACAGCACAGCTCAGCCAATTTTCCATCCATTCATTTTAATTGGATGGTGAATATATGGAAATATAAAAGGGAACATGAAAGGGAACATGAAAGGGAATCCAAAAGACTTCTACAGGCATGTAAACAGTAAACGGGTAGTAAGAGGAGAGGTGGGGCCGATTAGGGACCATAAAGGAGATCTACGCATGGAGGCAGAGGGCATGGCTGAGGTACTAAATGAGTACTTTGCACCTGTCTTTATTAAGGAAGAAGATGCTGCCAGAGTCTCAGTAAAGGAAGATATAGTTGAGATACTGGATGGGCTAAAAATTGATGAAGAAGAGGTACTAGAAAGGCTAGTTGTACTTAAAGTAGATAAATCACCCAGTCCGGATGAGACGCATCCTAGGTTGCTGAGGGAAGTAAAGGTGGAAATTGCGGAAGTACTGGTCATAACCTTCCAAACATCCTTAGATACAGGGGTGGTGCCAGAGGACTGGAGAATTACAATTGTAACACCCTTGTTCAAAAAAGGGTGTAAGGATAAACCCAGCAGCTACAGGCTAGTCAGTTTAACCTCGGTGGTGGGGAAACTTTTAGAAACATTAATCCGGGACAGAATTAACAATCACTTGGACGAGTGTGGATTGATTAGTGAATGCCAGCACGAATTTGTTAAAGACAAATCGTGTTTAACCAACTTGATAGCGTTTTTGATGAAGTAACAGAGAGGGTAGATGAGGGCAAAGGAGTTAATGTGATGTATATGAATTTTCAAAAGGCATTTGATAAAGTGCAGCATGGTAGGCTTATCATCAAGATTGCGGCCCATGGAATAAAGGGGGCAGTAGCAACATGGATACAGAATTGGCTAAGTGACAGGAAACAGAGAGTAGTGGTGAACGGTTATTTTTCGGACAGGAGGGAGGTGTACAGTGGTGTTCCCCAGGGGTCGGTGCTGGGACCATTACTTTTCTTGATATATATTTGGAAATATATCGCCGTTCCTTCATCAGCACTGGGTCAAAATCCTGGAACTCCCTACGTAAAAGCACTGTGGGAGAACCTTCACCACATGGTCTGCAGCCGTTCAAGAAGGCGGCTCACCACCACCTTCTCAAGGGCAATTAGGGATGGGCAATAAATGCTGGCCTTGCCAGCGATGTCCACATCCCGTGAATGAATAAAAAAATAATTATTGACTTGGACTTGGGTGTACAGGGCACAATTTCAAAATTTGCAGATGACGTAAAACTTGGAATGGTAGTGAACAGTAAGGAGGATAGTAATAGACTTCAAGAGGATATAGACAGGCTTGTGGCAAGGGCAGACATGTGGCAGATGAAATTTAACACTGAAAAATGCGAATGAGGAGAGGCAATATAAACTAGAGGACATAATTCTAAAAGGGGTACAGGAACAGAGAGATGTGGGGGTATATGTGCACAAATCGTTGAAGGTAGCAGGGCAGGTTGAGAAAGTGGTTAAAAAAGCATACGGGATCCAAGGCTTTATAAATAGAGGCATGAAGTACGAAAGTAAGGAAGTCATGATGAACCTTTATAAAACACTGGCGCAGCCACAACTGGAGTATTGTGTCCAATTCTGGGCACTGCACTTTAGGAAAGATGTGAAGGCCTTAGAGAGGGTGCAGGAGAGATTTACTAGAATGATTCCAGGAATGAGGGTATTTAGTTACATGGATAGACTGGAGAAGCTGGGGTTGTTCTCCTTGGAACAGAGAAGGTTGAGAGGAGATTTGATAGAGGTATTCAAAATCATGAAGTGTCTAGACAGAGTAGATAGAGAGAACCTGTTCCCATTGGCGGAAGGGTCAAGAACCAGAGGACATAGATTTAAGGTGATTGGCAAAAGAATCAAAGTGGACATGAGGAAGAACTTTTTTACACAGCAAGTGGTTAGGATCTGGAATGCACTGCCTGAGGGCGTGGTGGAGGCAGATTCAATCTTGGCCTTCAAATGGGAACTGGATCAGTACTTGAAAGGAAAAGAATTGCAGGGCTACGGGGATAGGGCGGAGGAGTGGGACTAGCTGGATTACTCTTGCATTGAGCCGGCATAGACTTGATGGGCCAAATGGCCTCCTTCTGTGCTGTAACCTTTCTATGATTCTATGATTCTATGCTTAGATTTTTGGCAACCAAAGGTATTAAGGGATATGGGCCAAAGGCAGGTATATGGAGTTAGATCACAGATCAGCCATGATCTTATCAAATGGCGGAGCAGGCACGAGGGGCTGAATGGCCTACCCCTGTTCCTATGTTCCTATGATTCATGCCGATGTGTTGACCTCAAATTCTCAGTATGCTATCCCACCTTGCAAAATTCTGTGCTGGTGCAGTCATTCAAAAAATCTATCCATATCGTTATTCACACAAAAGCACCGAGAAGACATCTTTACACAGTCAGATCTCATAAGGTCAACTCCAAGTTGACCATCTGTATTGTACAATGGGAGAGTATTATTAACGTTATACTGCCACTGAACAATGGAACTGCACAATGGAGGTGCATACAATGAATACCGCTAGTTTTGCCTTGCAGAGGATGTTTGTATTTAATGTGAGGGAGAGGTCAGACCACTGGTGGTGATATGCAGCAACCTGTTTCTGGCATACCCTCTTAGAGATCCTAGGAAGGGAGGTCACAGGGGATCAGAGTGCTGCGAAAGTTGGAAAGTAGGATGATGCTTAAGGTTTATAAAACTTTTTTTAAAATTCATTTTCGGGATATGGGAGTCGCGAGCAAGGCCAACATTTATTGCCCATCCCTAGTTACACTTGAGAAGGTGGTGGTGGGCCGTCTTCTTGAACTGCTGCAGTCCATGCAGTGAAGGTGTTTCCACAATGCTTTTAGGTAGGGAGTTCCATGATTTTGACCCAGAGACGATGAAGGATACGGCAATATAGATCCAAGTCAGGATGGTGTGTGACTTAGAGGGGAAATTATGGTGTTCCTTTGCGCCTGCTGCCCTTGTCCATCTAGGTGGCGAAGAATTAAACTGTGTTGACAGAGCATAACTGAAGCAAAATTTGTAACATCCAGCAAGCTTAATGTTGATTGAGCACATCCAGTTGCAGACGCTAGGTCCTGCCAGGGAGCAGGCCTTTCATGGGGGAGTGTGTGGGCCATTTAAATGCCCTGAAATCCAGGTGGCATAGTCGATTTCAGTGTGACCTGCCTGACTAGTGCCTGGGCACAGGGATCACAGCAAAATCGGCCCCTTAGTGCGCTGTTGCTATTCAGCACAAAAAAGTGTCTCTGATAATTCTATCATTAGATACACTTTGCTTACCGTATGTCAGTTAGGTGCACTGAGCACTTTCTCAATAAATGTCACATAAACGTGATGATATATCAATGTAAAGCTAATGTATTAAAAGTTGAATTCCTGGAGGAGTTAACACATTAGGAACAAGGGGAAACTAATTAGTGCTGTTCAACAAAATTAATTAATGATCTCCATTGAATTACCCTGTATGAATGAAGGACACCAGTGCTCTGGAGCAATTAGGTTTTGCAAGTACTAATTAAAGAATGTATTTTACATATTTAATTTTTTTTGCCACAGACTGTGGTTCTAGAGGGTAAAGTGTATTTATATCTTCACTATTATTGATATAAGAACAGATTATTTCTTTTAGAATTGTATTGATCTTCCTAAAGACCCTGAAATTACATTACAGGCAACTAGACTACAAATGCTTAACATGTTCATTTGAAGCTCCTCTCTTGCAGTGTTTTAATAGAGACATTAAGGGGGTTGAATTCGGGAGTGCCCACTTTTGGGTGTGTGTCTTTCCCCCCCCCACACCGTGCAGCGTTATTGCACCGTGCACAAACGGCGAGGTCTGAGGAACCGCTGATATTGGGCCTCAGACCTCATCATAATGAGAACCAGGACGCACGGTAGGTGCTGCCTATTTGCATATGCAGAGGGCCTTACACCTGCTTCAGGTGTGGGTAAAGGACGCCTCTTGTTTCTCCTCACCCAATATGGCAGGTAGTGCATTTCCAGTCGGAAGAGTGTGCACGCTTCCTGCCCGCCATTTTGGAGGCTTAGGAGGCCACATAGCGCCTGAAAAATGGGCGCAACACGGACCAATTTAACCCTCAAAGCCTTTTATAGTAAATAGGTTAATGCCTTGAATGAACGTGTCAAGCATTTGTACACACTGTTCAATTTTACAAATTTCATTTTTTAGCAGGGAGCCTTGCCCAACAGAACTGGGCATCAGGAAATTGCAGGTATGTTATCCGCGATTTTATGGACTGAAAGTTTAGAGGAGTGCAGGCAAGACTCCCCGCTGGGAGCACGCTTTCGAAAAATCGACCCTTAGTATCCCACAATGTAAATTCAAAGCCATAATAATGGGTATAGAGGGATATGGGCCAAGTGCAGGCAACTGGGACTAGCTTAGTGGTATAAACTGGGCGACATGGACATGTTGGGCCGAAGGGCCTGTTTCCATGTTGTAAACTTCTATGATTCTATGAATAATTTATTGTCTAACAAAATGGAAGAGAGACAATGTAGAAAAGAGTTTGACTCCTACTATATATCTTGGAAGTACAAGGTAAAATTCAGTTAGAAAGAAATCTTGAAAAGAAACAGAACCAAAAGGTGTCACTAACTTTTGGTCAAATTATATGGCAAACTTTGAAATTCTTTAAAATTCTGCAAGCTGGATGGAACAGTTTAGTGTCATAGGCTGAAACAGACACAGCACTACATAAGGTCACAAGATACATATAGATGAGTAAAGCCATTTTTCACATCCCAGGTCATACATCCAGAACAAATCTCGTCCCCTCACCACAACATCTGACTGTTTCTTAAATCACTCTATGGTTTTTTGTCTCCACTGTCCTATCCAGCAGTCCATTCCATGTGTTGTTCGCTCTTTGTGTTAAGAAAGTCTTCCTGACAGGAGTGCCTGAATTTGCCTTTCACTACTTTGAAGCTATGCCTCTTGTTCTACTGTCATGCTTTAGTTTGAAGTCATCTTCTGATCTACTTTTCTGTACCTTTTACTTTCTTATATAACTTGATGAGGTCTCCTCTTAGTCAACAGCTTAAAAAGATTTGTTTTCAGATCCAGTAAAGACTCAGTTTGCAAGTTTAACCTCATTCCTATAAGGAAGATTTCTTCAGTGTATAAATGCGTCTATGATTTCACGATAAGGCACACAGAGGAGATCTTCCCACTTGAACTCTGCTGTAAATGTAATGATTACTATTTCAAGGTGTTTCATTGCATATCGTTTAAAAACAGTCTTTATGTATTAGGGAATATTTCCTCTATGTACTAACTGTAGTGAAATCATAAATGCAATTATGAAGAAAGAGTTTATGACTTTGCCACATCTACAGTGATGCTGGGCACTCTATGGATCAGCAATATTTAAATCTGATTCTTTTTTAATGTGTGTGTTTCATGAATATAGAGATATTTTAATGTTGTGCTTTGCAGTACTCTCATTTCATAACCTTTAATGTTAATGGTTGCTAAAGTACTAATGTATCTGTTCGAATTAAATTATTAAGTAGCTGGATAAAAAAATGTAGAAACTAATTTTCGCAAGGAATTCACTGCATTGGTGTTTTTTGACTCCACAAAATGAAGGACGTTTAAATTGTGACCAAAGTTGCTTTACAGTTTGACGTACCTTTTTTAATGTTATCGCTCAGTATTAGTATTCCCTTTGATCAGGAGCATCATTTGTGCTGATTAGAATCACGTACCAATTTAAAATATACTTTAATAAGACTTTAATGGGAAAAGCTTAAAAGAAAATAACTGAAGGACTAAAACTCATTATTGAAGTGTTAAATGCTAAATGTGCAGCAGTTTCTGTGAGTCCATAACTGGAGGTGACAGATCTTTGTGAAGGTCCTGCAATTAAGCTGTATTGTTTGTTACTGCTTTTACAGCGATGCAAAGTGTTTTTAGATGTGCATTACCAGGGATATATGATGGTGTACTTTGGGAGTCAGCTCCACAATCTGACTCCTGAATGCACTGCAGACAAGCATTGGAGGATTGGCTACAGCAGGTAACCTCACACGACCTGGGGTTCACACAATACGTTATACAACACTAGCCCAGTGTGAAAACTGTTCTTTCTTTGGACAGCCTGTGCGATCAATGTTTTCAACGTTAGGAGAGAGTGCTCCCATCGGGTCTCTCCTAGCACTTGAAATTTTGTTTCCTGGGCAGAGGGTGACACGTAATCAGCAGTGTAACTTGGGTGTGCTGAATGCATGCCCCATTCCATGAGTGCCTTCTTATAGCACCTTTAACATAACAAGATGTCCCAAAGTACCTCACAGTTGCGGGTCACACCCGAGCAGCAGTAAAAAGACTTGCATTTATATAGCACCTTTCATAACTTCAGGATATCCCAAAGCACCTTGCAGCCAATGAAGCGTAGTCACTGTTATAATGTGGGAAACACTGCAGACAATTTGCATATAGCAAGGTCCCACAAACAGCAATGTGATAATGACCAGATCATTTGTTTTAGTGATGTTGGTTAGATATTGGCCAGGATACCAGGGAAAACTCTCCTGCTCCTCTTACAAAATAGTGCAATGGGATCTTTTATGTCCACCTGAGGAGGCAGAAGGGCCTCAGTTTAACATCTACAATCTCAAGGACAGCACTCTCTCAGTATTGCTTTGAAGTGTTAGCATAGATTTTGTGGTCAAGTCACTGGAGGGGGACTTGAACCCTCAACCTTCATCCACTCAGAAGGCAAGAATGCCACCACTGAGCCACAACTGACACCTAGGAGGGAAGTTAGGCAATGTGACCAAAGTTGCTGTCGAAGAGGTGGGTTTTGAGGAGGATTGTGAATGTGGGGGAGATGTAACAAGACAAAGGGTTTAGGGAAGGATTTCCAGAGAGAGAGAGAGAGAGTGTGTGTGTGTGTGTGTGTTGGAGGGACAGGATGGCTTAGAACTTTGCAGACCAGCATTGGAAGAGTGGAGGGTGTGGGAGGGGTGTAGAGCTGGAGGAGATTGCAAAGGCAGGGAAGGGTGAGGCATTTATGCTTTTGTTTGGTAGAGAAGGATTAAAAAGTGGATAGATCAGCGTCATAGTGAGCTCTTCAGTTAGCATTCCATGAAATCTCACTCCTAACCTTATACTGCAACATTAGCCCGGGTTGATTGATATTTGAATATGCTATTCTTGAATAATTGATATACACTTTGTAATTATAGTGCCTTTTACTCATCTATAAATAGTTCTACACAAAACAAGACCAGAAGAACAGGAAAAAAAATGTGGTGAGAGATTGAACAGCCATTATTGGGCAAGTAAAGTACATTATTAATGTAACAAGATTGTGTTCTGTGAGTGGGTGATGTTGTCAGATTACTGGCCCATAAATCAAGCGTTCATTTGCGCAAAAATTAGTTTTAACAAGAGACACAAATTTGACGACTTTCTGACATATTTCAGATTAATCATTTTTTAAATTGGTCTCACAGTTGCCCTAAGAATTGCTTAAAATTCTAAAAATAAAAGCGGCTGAAATCACGGTATCACTTTTACTTATAATTATTAACATGTCATTAAATGCTGCTGAATTGCTACATACCTACCTGAGAGAGATGCCACTAAATGAGATGAAGGCACTTAAATTGCCACGTACCTACCTGAGAGAGAATTAATATGCAGAATATAGCCTGTGATTTGGTCTGCGGGGAAATGAGAGAACTGCTTAACATTTATACAACTGTCCAGATGATTTATTTAATTTATGGAAAAAAAGCACTGTATTTAAAATGGGACGGGCTGGCTTGTGGGCTTTCTCCTGCTTTCACACAGTTAAAATCACAGCTGGCAAGATTCGTGACGAGAATATTACAGGCCTGTTTAACATGGTGGTGGCTGTGTATGTTGTGTTTTGTTCCTTATCTAAGCCACCCACTGGGAGTTGACATCAGTCCTTATATTCATTTTAATTTGCAATATTGAAAATTAAAATTGAAAAGTCATTATGATCACTTTTATTTATATTCAGTTTTCCTCTCAGGGGCCTTATGGTTCTCATCAAAGGGAGCCTTTCTCAGCCAGTTAAAAGTTATGGGTCCAGGCCACAGACTCTACTTAGGAACACAGGAACTGGAGTAGGTCATTCAGCCCCTTGAGCCTTATCCGCCATTTAATTAGATCATGGCAGATCTGTACCTCAACTTCATTTGCCTTTGTTCCATATCCCTCGATACCCGTACCTAATAAAAATCTATTGATCTCAGTCTTGAAAATTTCAATTGACCCAGCATCCACAGCCTTTTGAGGTAGAGAGGTCCAGATTTCCACTACCCTTTATGTGAAAAAATGCATCCCGATTTTACTCTTAAATGACCTAGCTTTAATTTCAAGATTATGCCCCCTTGTTCTGGATTCCTCTGCCAGAGGGATTTTTAAAAATATATTTACCCTATCGATTCCCTTTATCATTTTAAAGACCTTGATTAGATCACCCATTCAACCTTCCAAACTCAAGGGAATACAAGCCAAGTTTATGCAGTCATTCCTCATAGTTTGACCCTTTAAATCCTGGTATCATTCTGGCCATACTGAGCTGTACCACCTCCAAGGCCAATATATCATAAGAACATAAGAACATAAGAAATTGGAGCAGGAGTAGGCCAATCGGCCCCTCGAGCCTGCTCCGCCATTCAATAAGATCATGGCTGATCTGATCCCAACCACAAATCTAAAGAACACAAGAAGTCGGAGCAGGACCCGGCCACATAGCCCCTGGGCCCTCTCCGCCACCCACAGGGCATTGACCGATCCGAACTCAGCTTCATGTCCAATTTCCTGCCCGCTCCCCATAACCCCTAATTCCCTTTACTTCTAGGAAACTGTCTATTTCTGTTTTAAATTTATCTAATGATGTAGCTTCCACAGCTTCCTGGGGCAGCAAATTCCACAGACCTACCACCCTCTGAGTGAAGAAGTTTCTCCTCATCTCAGTTTTGAAAGAGCAGCCCCTTATTCTAAGATTATGCCCCCTAGTTCTAGTTTCACCCATCTTTGGGAACATCCTTACTGCATCCACCCGATCAAGACCCTTCACAATCTTATATGTTTCAATAAGATCGCCTCTCATTCTTCTGAACTCCAATGAGTAGAGTCCCAATCTACTCAACCTCTCCTCATATGTCCGCCCCCTCATCCCCGGGATTAACCGAGTGAACCTTCTTTGTACTGCCTCGAGAGCAAGTATGTCTTTTCTTAAGTATGGAGACCAAAACTGTGTGCAGTATTCCAGGTGCGGTCTCACCAATACCTTATATAACTGCAGCAATACCTCCTTGTTTTTATATTCTATCCCCCTAGCAATAAAAGCCAATATTCCGTTGGCTTTCTTGATCACCTGCTGCACCTGCATACCAACTTTTTGATTTTCTTGCACTAGGACCCCCAGATCCCTTTGTACTGCAGTACTTTCCAGTCTCTCGCCATTAAGAAAATAACTTGCTCTCTGATTTTTCCTGCCAAAGTGCATAACCTCACATTTTCCAATATTATATTGCATCTGCCAAATCTCCGCCCACTCACCCAGCCTGTCTATATCCCCTTGCAGGTTTTTTATGTCCTCCTCACTCTCTACTTTCCCTCCCATCTTTGTATCATCTGCAAATTTTGATATGTTGCACTCGGTCCCCTCCTCCAAATCGTTAATATAGATTGTAAAGAGTTGGGGACCCAGCACCGACCCCTGTGGAACACCACTGGTTACTGGTTGCCAGTCCGAAAATGAACCATTTATCCCAACTCTCTGCTTCCTGTTCGATAACCAATCCTCCACCCATGCCAGAATATTACCCCCAATCCCGTGATTTTTTATCTTAAGTAATAATCTTTTATGTGGCACCTTGTCGAATGCCTTCTGGAAGTCTAAATACACTACGTCCACTGGTTCCCCTTTATCCACCCTATACGTTATATCCTCGAAGAACTCAAGCAAATTTGTCAGACATGACTTCCCCTTCATAAAGCCATGCTGACTTTGTCCTATTAAATTATGCTTATCTAAATGTTCCGTTACTGTCTCCTTAATAATAGACTCCAAAATTTTACCCACCACAGATGTTAAGCTAACTGGCCTATAATTTCCAGCCTTCTGCCTACTACCCTTTTTAAATAACGGTGTTACATTAGCAGTTTTCCAATCTGCCGGGACCTCTCCTGAGTCCAGGGAATTTTGGAAAACTATCACCAAAGCATCCACAATCCCTACTGCCACTTCCCTCAAGACCCTAGGATGGAAGCCATCAGGTCCAGGGGATTTATCCGCCTTGAGTCCCATTATTTTACTGAGTACCATCTCCTGAGTGATTTTAATCGTATTTAGCACCTCCCCCCCCAGAGCCCCCTGTTTGTCCAGTGTTGGGATATTCTTAGTGTCCTCTACTGTAAAGACTGAAACAAAATATTTGTTCAGCATTTTTGCCATCTCCATGTTTCCCACCATTAATTTCCCGGTCTCATCCTCTAAGGGACCTATGTTTGCCTTAGCCACCCTTTTTCTTTTTATATAACTATAGAAACTCTTGCTATCTGTTTTTATATTTTTTGCTAATTTCTTTTCATAATCTAACTTCCCTTTCTTAATCAATCCTTTAGTTACTTTTTGCTGTCTTTTGAAGAATTCCCAATCTTCTATCCTCCCACTAAGTTTGGCTACCTTATATGTCCTTGTTTTTAGTCGGATACTATCCTCAATTTCTTTACTTAGCCACGGATGGCTGTCATTTCTTTTACACCCTTTTTTCCTCAGTGGAATATATTTATTTTGAAAGTTGTAAAATAACTCCCTAAATGAACACCACTGCTCATGTACCGTCTTACCCTTTAATCTATTTTCCCAGTCCACTTTAATCAATTCCGCTCTCATACCATCATAGTCTCCTTTATTCAAGCTCAGTACGCTTGTTTGAGAATCAACCTTCTCACCCTCTAATTGGATATGGAATTCAACCATGTTGTGGTCGCTCGTTCCAAGGGGATCCTTAACTAGGACATTATTAATTAATCCTGACTCATTACACAGGACCAGGTCCAAGGTTGCCTGCCCCCTTGTAGGATCAGTTACATACTGCTCAAGAAATCCATCCCTGATGCACTCAATGAACTCGTCCTCAAGGCTGCTCTGCCCAATTTGATTTGTCCAGTTAATATGATAATTAAAATCCCCCATAATTATGGCTGTTCCCTTATTACATGCCCCGACTATCTCCTGATTAATACTTCTTCCAGCAGAGTTGCAACTATTAGGAGGCCTATATACTACGCCCACTAATGTTTTTTTTTCCCTTATTATTCCTTATCTCCACCCAAACTGTTTCATTATCTTGATGCTTTGTCCCAATATCATTTCTCTGTATTACAGTGATTCCTTCCTTTATTAACATAGCCACCCCACCTCCCCTTCCTTCCTGCCTGTCCTTCCTGATTGTTAAATACCCTGGCATATTTAATTCCCAGTCGTTGTCACCCTGCAGCCATGTTTCTGTAATGGCCACAAGATCATACCCATACGTAGTTATTTGTGCCGTTAACTCGTCCATTTTATTACGAATGCTACGTGCATTCAGATAAAGAACTTTCAAATCTGTTTTGTGACGCTTAGTTCCTGCTTTTTCCTTTTTTAACACTTTACCTATTACTCCATACCTTCTGTCCCTTCCTGTTACGCTTTCCTCTCTCTCCCTGCTCAGGTTCCCAACCCCCTGCCACTTTAGTTTAAACCCTCCCCAACAGCACTAGCAAACACTCCTCCTAGGACAGCGGTCCCGGCCCTGCCCAGGTGCAGACCGTCCGGTTTGTACTGGTCCCACCTCCCCCAGAACCGTTTCCAGTGTCCCAGGAATTTGAATCCCTCCCCCTTGCACCATTCCTCTAGCCACGTATTCATTTGAAATATCCTCCTATTTCTACTCTGACTAGCACGTGGCACTGGCAGCAATCCTGAGATTACTACCTTTGAGGTCCTATTTTTTAATTTACCTCCTAACTCCCTATATTCTGCTTTTAGGACCTCATCCCCTTTTTTACCTATATCGTTGGTGCCTATGTGCACCACGACAGCTGGCTGTTCGCCCTCCCCCTCCAAAATGTTCTGTATATCCTTTTTGAAGTTCGGTGTCCAAAACCAAAAACAGTGCTACAGATGGGGTCTGACCAAGGCTCTGTACAACTGAAGAATCACGTCAATACTTTTGTAATCCAACCCTCTTGTGATAAAGATCAACAATCCATTAATTGTTTTGATTGCATTTTGTACCAGTGCTCAACAGTGCTAGTCTCTCATCCATTAAGAAAATATTCTGATTTGTGTTTCTCGGATCCAAAGCAGGTGACCTCACGCTTCCCCATATTGAAGTACATCTGCCATAGTTTTGCCCACTCATTTAGTCTGTCTACATCCCTTTGTAACTTTCTGCTCCCGTCTACATAACTTACTGTACCTCCTAACTTAATGTCATCTGCAAACTTGGATATACAACTCTTTATTTCATCATCCAAGTCATTGATAAATATATTGAAAAGCTGAGTGCAGTTCCCTGAGGAACACCACTTGTCACATCTTGCAAATCAGAGAACATTCCCTTTATCCCTACTCTCTGTCACCTACCTCCAATTACCAACTCATGTCACAATGTTACCACCAATTCCGCACGCTTTCATTTTTGCTAATAATCTTTTGTGTGGAACCATATCAAATGCCTTCTGGATGTCCATGTAGATAATATCCATAGATAATGCACTATCCACCATGCTAGTGACCTTCTCAAAAAAATTCAACATGTCCTATCCTTCACAAATCCATGCTGACTCCCTTTGATCAACTGATACTTGTCCAAGTGCTCAGTCACTCTGTCTCAGATGATAAATTCTAGTAAATTCCCCCACAATTGATGTTAAACTGGTGGATCTGTAGTTTCCTGGTTTCTCTCTCCCTTCCTCCATTCTTAAATAATGGAGTGATATTTGCAATTTTTCAATCCAAAGGCATAATTCCTGAATCTAGAGAGTTTTGGAAGATTATGATGCATCTGTAATTATTTTCTCTAATACCATTTCCTTACTATATTAAATCCACTAAGTTCCTCCCCTTGACTTATTTTTAGGTCCCCTTGTACTGTTGGTATTTTGTCCTCTTTCTCCACTCTGAAAATGAACACAAAGTACTCATTTAACAAGCCTGCCATTTCCTTATTGTCCATTATAGTCTCGTTTGCATCTGTCTTCAATGGGCCCACATTCTCTTTAGCACTTTCTTTCTGTTAATATATTTATAAAAGCTTTTGCTGTTAGCTTTGATATCCCTTGCAATATTTTTTTCATATTCACTTTTAGCACCTCTGTATCCCTTTGTTGGTTTGCTGATTTTCCACTTTTCCTTTTATTTGTGTAAGGCTTTTATTCTAGCTTGATACTGTCTCTTACCTCATTTGTTGACCATGGTTGCTCAACTACACAAGTGGAGCCTTTACTTTTTAGGGGGATAATAATGGCTTTGTATCATACTTCCCACTGTTTGTTTGTAGTTTTACCCATTAACAGTTCAGCCCAGTTTACTGTGGTCAATTCATTTCTCATCCCTTTGTAGTTTGCTTTACTTAAATTTAAAACCTTTGTTTATGACTCTTCCTTCTCCGTCTCAAACCTAATATCAAATTCAATCATATTATGATCACTATTTGCAAGATGTTCCCTTACTGTCAGATTGTTAACTAGTTCTGGTTAGTTACTCATCACTGAATCTAATATGGCCTGTTCCCTTCTCAGTCCTAAAGCATATTGGGGCCTAAATTCCTTAGTGCTCCAAACCGAGCATGATTTTGGTGGGGTGCAGCAAAGGCACGCTGTAACAAAGAGGCCCAAGGACCAAACTAAATTTGTCCTTGGTCCTCATCAGAATAAATCAACTGCAGGCACCAATCAGGCTTTACCAATTTTGTGCCATGTCAAGGCTCGTGGGAGAGAGGAGGTGGATGATCGAGAGGGGGCGAGGACAGACTGGCAATGGTCCGTCATTGTCTTGTGGAACCAGGAGGAGCATTCTTGCTCCTTACGACTCCACAAAATGAGGACCTGGAAATGCCAGTTGGAGCTTGCGTATCGCGAGCTCCGACTAGAAAAAATTAATTTAGGAGTCCTTGTCACAAATGAGCGCAGGAGTCTCATTTAAATATTGAAATTAGTCTTGCGATCATTCCACGCGGCCGTCAAAGCTGCCTTAAAAAAAGGCCTCAACCAATTTAGCAGTGGCCTGAACGCCCCGTGAAGATCAGGTGCCTTCTCTTCACTGCTAAATTGATTATGCACATCCGTTTAAGGCCCACAAAATGGGGACAAAGTTGTTAACTTTGGGCCCCATTGTTCTAGAAAACTATCCCAAATACATTTTATATATACACGTCAATGGAAATGAAAATCAGGTGAGGTGTGTAACGGGTGGCCGTGCCGATATTGCCCGTTTTACATTATTGCCTTAAGTCACAATTAACCCCTCCCCCCCCACTCCATGTGCAATGGCATGGGGGATTAACTGGTTTTATTTATAATAAAATACCATGCATGACATATTTGTATGATATTCATCAGCAAAAAGTCACTTTAAAGTTCTGAAAAATCTGAATTTTAAAAATTATAAACTAGAAATGATTGTGCAATATTAGCATATGAATACTTAACTAGGGTTAATACGGCTGTTAAAGTATCAAACAGCAATGTCATACAAAGGCACTAAACATTCCTACGCTAATATTGCACATGGTAACTCTGGGGGTTATATATGCAGAAACAAGGTACTTTTGCAGAATTGAAATGTACTTTTTAAATGTAAATTCACCGTCACTACTATGCTTCACCTCAGCTTTAATTAACAAGAAAATTCATCTATCTTTAAACACTGAGTATACGGGTGTGCATTTGCATTTTCTGCTCAGAGACTATTGACTCGAAAATTCTGAACTTTGTGAAGCCCGATATTAATTTTCCCTGAAGTTATGACAATATATCATTTTAGTTTTCATTCCTTTGCCTAGTTATGCTCATTTACCAGTTTAACTGTTTAGGCAATCCCTCATTAGCATTAGAGTGGTGATCTATCACAAGCTGCTTTATGTTATATTACACATTTTAAAGAATTCCACCCAGGTGCAATAGAACTAGACTGATTAAGATTTCATATTGCTATAGATCCCAATTTCATCCCACCCTCATAAAAGTGATATTTATAGATATATATCTTTCCGAGCCTGTGACTGCAGCAGCACCACAAGAGCTGCCAGCATATATGCCAGACTTCCGTGTTTATGTCAGGACCACTCGGAGCTGTTGCAGCTGCACCTCATTGCTCCTCAGTGCTCCATAAAACTCTACAGAGAACTACAGCAGCAATGCTTCACACATCATCTCTCATGCCTTAAGAACTCGTAGACAATATCATAGCCTGGAACTCTGTTCCCTTGCGTGCAAAGGTTTAAATGCAAGAGTTAACCGCTGTGTGCTGAAGCGGGTAGTTACAGCGTACATTAGGTGCTAGAATCTCTATGAGTCCCCTGTTAGTATTCCTGTAGAGTTCTTCCAAGTGTTGCTCCCAGCAACTGCCAGGGTCATTAGGTCTGTGAGATTTTGACTGCGTTACATTTCTCTCCAGCTGCGCCTTGCCCAGTAGATAAAACAAAATACAGTGGACGATCTCCATGGTGCTGAGTCTGAGGGCCATTTAAAAGTGCGAGGTAGTTGCAGCCAGGTTTCTGCAGCATATTTGCCACGCTACTAAGCAGCTTAGCTCTATAGAAAACTGCTCTTAATGTAACTCAGATGTTTGGCTAAAATAGATTGATTTAACAATGAATTTTAAATTGAGACAACTTTCACAATCATGTACTACAAGTTTAGAAGAATAAATTGCCCTCGCTTTTTACAGAGGGTTTTAAAATCTTGTAGAGTGTAAAATATTAAGAAATTAATCAATTAGTTGGTTACTGAAGAGTACTTTTATATTATGTATCAAAAAGGACCCTGTCCCTCAGGAGAGCTCAACAATTGGTTCTAGATTTGGAGCCAATGGTACTGCCATCACATCAAATGATGAACAGAGGGTGTCATGCCAAATACTCACACAATAGAGAGTTAAAGATCAGGGGTCAGAGGAGTGAGATTCATTAAACATTGGCACAAACAGGTATGTTATAAAATGAGAGCATGTCTGTGCATTGGTCGAGTGCACTCTATAAGATTAATTCAAGCAGGATTCCTACACAATAACATTCAATGAAGTGCCATAGTGTAAGGAAAATGCCCTATAAATAGCCTGGGATGTGCCCTCAAAATGGAGTTTCAGCTTAAAGCTGTCTATAAAATGAGCCCCTGGAATACATTGCCAGCTGGTGTGGTGGGTGCTGACCCTCTGCATGCCTTCAAGAGGGAGCTGGACTGGTTCCTGACTGGGGCAGAGATCGCATCCTTCAGAAGGTAAGTGTCTTTATAGATAACACTTGGTCCGTGTGATCTCCCAGACTGGTTTCGATTGCCTGAAGGGTCTGAGAGGAATTTTCCAGAGTATTTTTTCCCTTATTGGCTCTGGGTTTTTTCTCTGGTGTTTTGCCTCTTCCAGGAGGTTACATGGCAGCGGGAGGAGAGCGGGGGTTGGGAGGTGGGGGGGAGGGAAGGAGTGTCTAGTCATGATGCTCCGGCCATTATGGTGAGGGGCAGGCTTGATGGACCAGTTGGACTTTTCCTGCCCGTTAATTTTGTATGTTAGTATGTAAATGGAGTCAGTAATTAAACTGGATTCTGGGAAATCAAGAGACTAAAACTAATTAAAATGAAGACGGTTTATTTATCAAGAAAGACTAAAACTAAATAAAACAAAGAAGGCTTATGTGAACAAAACATTCCATACTAGTGATGGAAAGCTTGCTTTGAAGATACATGCTCAGAGATAGCTTTGTAGTGGGATATTAATATGTATGCGTTATCTGGATCCTTTGTTAAAGAAAGATTAAGGCGCTAAGGCGTAAGAGTGATCTGGCATGCCTAAGTACCCGTGCTTCCTTAGATTGGAGGTCTTCAAGGGCATTTACATGGCTGTTTGAAGTGATTGACACCAAAAGAGATGAACTCTTCTGAAATGTGTGTCACTCAGATTGGTTAATTGAATGGAAGGGAGTTTTTCTTTGAAAATCAAGGTATATAAGAGGGTGCTTGACACACCTCTTGGCAGATTATTTTTGTTCTCTTCCACCCTCTTCAGTCTTCTGCTTCTGCAGTAGATTTTATCTAGTGTATGTAGAAGGGTGACTATGCAAGGGCCAAAGTGTATCCAGGGCTAAGAGGACAAGGTTATGGAAGTCCGATTGTATGGCTATACCAGCCAGATACAGACTTAGAAGTGGGTGTCACTTAAATGTATAAGTTTGCCTGGGATCAAGGAAGGTGAGACTTAAGTCAGCTGGTTCAGAAACATTTAACCTGGAGCAGAGGATTCCAGAAGAAAGGATAACCTGGCCAGAAAAGGAATTCATCATCCCAACAGTCCCAGAAGCTGACACTATGGCCTCAGGGGAAGACGGAAATCAGCTGAACCATGCAGTTTATAAGGACAAGGTCATATAAAGTCTGGAAATATTGTTAATCACCAGCACATAGACTCCAATCTATCTAAGGAGTTTAATCCTAAATTAATCTCACCAATTTATAGTAGTGTCAGATAGAGATCTCAACTAGAATTTGAAAATCAGCAATCCAGTTAATGCTGAATTAAGGTGGTACCATTGAAATGTCTTTATAACCTCCGTTATCCCCATCTACAATTGTTTCTATCTACTAATTATCTGCACAATCAGTATTTAACTGTTGCTAATTATGATTTTGAAATTAATAAACAATTGCTGGTGCATGACTGGTTGTTGGACTTCTTTGATGATTTGGCAAGAAAGGGTTCATTCATTCACTCAGTAAATTGAGGGTCTCCTTGTTGGGGGTTGGTGAGATAAACTCACATTCAATCTAAACTGGGTGATGGACAGTTCAGTGAGTCATTCACCCTAAGTTTAGGCTAGGCAGTAAATCCCAGGTGGTTCCTTAGCGAGGAGTTTAGGTGAAGGGGTTAAGGATTCATCTGGTTCCTTGACATTTATTTGTCAGAATAGTGATCCCAGGATTCTTACAACATCATATAATTTTTTGCTTGCAATTGCAAAATGATATTACTTTAAATTACTTTGACACTGGCAACATATCTAAACTCAATCACATACAATTTTACCTTATTATGGACTGAAGTTGCTTTTACTGTAGTATAATTACTGCCAGTGTTTAATAACAGTATGGATGACTTTAAGAGCTGGATGTTCAAATTTACGTTGCAACAGCATTACACATTGGTGATCATCTGGATGCCAGGATTAAGTTTGAAAGAATGTAACTTTTACATTGAGCACGCACGGAGAGATTCCGCTATGTTATTTGAGAGACGTAGCATAGACCATTATGGGAAATGTGTTGGATAAGGAGGCTGCAGACTGCAGGATATAAGTATCTCCTTACAGTAGTCCTGAGATTGTGGTCCTGGTACAGCGTTTTGCTACACGGGAGCGCAGATTGCAGATCGGCTGTGGAGCTCGTCTGCCTGATTCACAGTGCTCACGAATTGCTGGGAATTCATTTTAGTGGTTGGAAAATCACGGGGGCAGAAAATTGACCATGCTGACCTTCGATTCTTCAATCTGTGTTCCCATCAAGCGAGACTTTGTGTCAAATAATGGAATGCTTCACTTCCAATGGTGCATCAGGTAAAATTTAAAACAGAGACGTTGGGCGCTAAATTGGGCCATGTAGAGCCCATTGTTTCAGTGCTACGTGGCCTCTCCGACATCCAGGATGGTGTCTTGGATGCGGATGCACGTTTCCTGCGTGACGTGCGCCAGACGCCATCTTGGTATAGGAGTTAGCACAGGCACAGATAAGAAATGCTGGAATCATGAAAGTAGGGAGAAAATGGCTTCAATCAGTGTGCAACGCTGATTTAAAGTGATAGACACCATTTTGGGACTTAACGCTCAACTCAATGCATAGTCTTAACCCCGACCATCTGAACCTGTCTTAGAGTGCCTGGAGGACCCCCCACCGGCGCTATTTAAAGGGACCATGCAGGATTTACAGGTTAGTGGCTGGATTATTGCCTCTGGCTGCCGAGACATTTGTAACCGTTTTTGGAGGACTCCTAGACTTGAATACTAGGACGTGGGGACATAGCCTAACATTTAGAGCCAGGACGTGCACGAGTGAAGTTAGGAAATGCTTCTACACACAAAGGGTGGGAGATGTTTGCAATGCTCTTCTGCAGACGACAGTTGATTTTTAAGAAACATCCTCCCTTTAAGCGATTGAGCTCCCTCTGGTGGTGGAAAGTGCGAATTGCATTGATTCCACGTGCAAGGCCTGGAACAGAAGGCTGATTGCAGGTAAGTCCTCGGGTGGGCTGAAACTTGCGTCCTACCTGTGCAGGGGTCATTGGGTGTGGGGTAGTAGCACATCGTGCTACCTGCGTCCGAAAGTGGCCTCTATTAAATTTTTACCCCACATTGTCTTAACCACGACCATGTGAACATGAGTGCCTGGAGGAACCCCTGATGTGGAGATGCCGGTGATGGACTGGGGTTGACAATTGTAAACAATTTTACAACACCAAGTTATAGTCCAGCAATTTTATTTTAAATTCACAAGCTTTCGGAGATTCTCTCCTTCCTCATTTACCTGAGGAAGGAGAGAATCTCCGAAAGCTTGTGAATTTAAAATAAAATTGCTGGACTATAACTTGGTGTTGTAAAATTGTTTACAATGGAGGAACCCCAACAGCGCTATTTAAAGGAACCATGCAGGATTTACAGATTAGTTGCTGGATTATTGTTCCTGGCTGCTGATGCATTTGTCAGTGTTTTTGTGGGAGACGTTTGGAACGCTCTTCTGCAGACGGCAGTTGATTTTAACTCAATTGCGAATTTTAAAGTAAAAATTGATAGATTTCTGTGAATATTCCGGGATATCGGGCTAAGGCTGGTATATGGAGTTAGGTTATAGATCAACAATTATTTTATTGAATGGCAGAACAGGCTCGAGGGGCTGAATGACATTGCCGCTTGCTGCCTCCTGATAGTCACCACCTTCTCCTGCAAGAAAGCGGGACGTGTGCCTGGGTGATGTGCCTGTCATGGTTGAATAGCTGCCAGAGTGCGTGACCTGTATGTTGTGGGTGTGCGGCTTGCAACAGTGATAATGTGTGACGGTGAGAGGAAGCATCTGATTGGAAGAGTTGAGTACTGATTGAAAGAGTTTGTTGGGATGTGGGTGATGGGGGTGTAGTGTGTGGAGCAGTGGATGCGGCTAGTGGGGCAATTGGTAGGAGATGACACTTGAGAGTTGACCTCACTCACCTTGACCACTCGTGTCAAAGCATTGAACTTCTTCCTGCACTGCATTCATGTTCCCGGTGCTATGTGCCTGGCATTGACTTCACCCCCTACTGCCTCCCACTGCCTTTTGAGCATATAACTGGAGGGCCTCTTGCCCCCTCCCCTGTGCAGATATAGGATGTCCCTCCTTCTGTCCACCTCTTGCACCAAGGCTTCTAGTGCATCATCAGCGAACCTTGGTGCTCACACTCTCGAGGGCCTGGCACTAGCTCGGACCGGCAGATTGGTGAGGTCCGGCATTCAGATTGGAGGATGTGGGATTTAGTGGTACGCGACCTTTATTCAATGTTTTAACATAACTCAACAATTTGTAAACATAGGAACGGGACCTGCATCTGTGTTTTACGTGTGTGATGTCTGGTCTCCGTTCAGACTCTGTGCAGACAGTAGACTGTTATTTTCAGCAAATAAAAGGTACCAGCTACCTTTAAGAGATTTCTAAGAAACATCCTCCCTTTAAGAGATTGAGCTCCCTCTGGTGGTGGAAAGCGCAAATTGCATTGATTCCACTTGCGGGGCCTGGAACAGAACGCTGATTGCAGGTAAGTGGTCCGGTGGGTCCAAACTTGCGTCCTGCCTGCGCAGGGGTCAATGGGCACGAGGTACTAGCGCATCGCGCTGCCCGCATCCAAGAACGGCCCCTATCGAATCTTTCCCCCGTGGTCTGTGCTTGTGTATGAGTGAAAATGAAAGAGAAGAAAGAAATAATAGATTATACCTGATTACACACCTGCTGCAGTGTTATAAATACCTTGTAACCTTCAGAAAGTGTATTAAGCAGAAAGGCAGACAACATATTAAGAAGAAAGGCAGAAAGCATATAATGCAGAATGGCAGATAGTCAAGGGAGCTGCGTTTGCTTCCAGGGTAGTTTTGCCACTGGACTTCTGCCCATTATCCTGACCCACCGTGACATCACTCTATTTTCCTGGGTTGAGCCTAATTATAGATGCAGCATGGGATCCTCTGTCACACAAAGGGAGTCTACTACAGCTGGCCAGCAAACTTTGGTGGGACAGCAGGAGGACAATCATAAGGAGAAGACACCATTAAAGGGGGCAGGAGTGCTCCAAAATGGTTTTTAAAATGTTTTCGAAAAGCCTCTGAATGAGCCGCAGCCTCTTTTGGTGCAGTTATTGGCAAAGAACAGGTGGCCACCACCAGCACGTCTCCCTCTGTCAACGTACATCAATCGTCTTTCCACCATTGCCCCAGCTTGTAGCATCACCCCTCCTCTCGCATTACCTGGAATTGGTGGTACTTCAATGGGAAGGCGGGCAAATCAAGCAGTTTCCCTAGATCTGCCCCCCATGCTGTGGCAGGGTGATCAAGGGTTGGGCGGCTGGATTACTTGCTGCGAGAGAGCAAAATTTTTGATGCTAGTTTCAGGAGCGGGGTCTGGCCATATGTTCTCCCACCCCATTTTCCTTCCCCCCCCCCCCCCCCCACACACGATACCACACAATTTTGGGCAGAATAGCAGAGGGAAATCCAGCCCAAATTGTCTTTCCTCATCCTAATTTGAATCCTCTTTAAAAAAAAACATACAAGTTGAATTTTGAAAGCAAATAAAGCATCTAACTAACATCCGACCATCACTTGCATTTTGTTAAAGAAGATGTGAATCCTTGAGTCAGCAGAGAGAGAGAGGCAGAAAGTTTCTTCCCCATATACTATGTCAGCCCCCACAGGCAGGAAACATTTTGATATTAATCAAGGTTCCTCCCTCGACACCACAAACTATGGCTGGATCAGCAGCAGAGGTCCCACATGGGCGCGAACCTACATTTCGACTGTGATCATAAAGTCATAGAATCTTACAGCACAGAAGGAGGCCATTCGGCCCATCATGCTTGTGCCACCTCATTGAAAGAGCTATCCAATCAGTTCCACTCCCCTGCTCTTACCCCATAGCCTGGCAATTTTCCCTCTTTCAAGTATTTATCCGATTCCCTTTAGAAAGTTTCTAATCTGCTTCCACCACCCTTTCAGGCCCTGCATTCCAGATCACAATAACTCGCTGCGTAAAAAAAATTCTCCTCATCTCATCTCTGGCTCTTTTGCCAATTACCTTAAATCTGTGTCCTCTGGTTACCAACCCTTCTGCCACTGGATGTACCCCATTCCCGTAGTAAGTTCATTCCAACAGTACATAAGTAAAGGAAATATATTCAAATAAAGGTCACTCATTTACACTGAATAGTGGATAGAGTTGTTGAATTTGATTCCCAAAGCACCATTAAAATCTAAGAATACCTCTTAGTAAAAATGGAATTTGACTTATTGCAAATTAGTGGCCTTGATATTATTTCCTACACATCCCTATTATTACAAATAAAAACAGAAAACGCTGGAGAAGCTCAGCAAGTCAGGCAGCATCTGTGGAGAAAGAAGCAGAGTTAACGTTTCAGGTCAAAGACCTCTCGTCAGAATCTATTATTATAAAACTGTTTATCCTCCATCTCCCCAAGGGCAATGACACAGGAGATGTGCTTGTATTAAATTAATATTTTACATCTGTTTTTAAAAATGATGGTGGAAGTGAGAATGTAGAATCTGGAATATTTGTCACAGATAATGACAGAAAAGAAATTGGTTCTGAAAAAATGAATGGAGCTCAAGGTGATTGACAAGGAAATCGTGTTTGACAAATCTACTGGAGTTTTTTGAGGATGTAACTACCAAGGTAGATAAAGGGGAACCAGTGGATGCAGTATATTTGGATTTTCAAAAGTCATTCAATAAGGTGCCACATAAGAGGTTGTTACACAAGATTAGGGCTCGTGGGGTTGGGGGTAATATATTAGCATGGATAGAGGATTGGTTAACGGACAGAAAACAGAGAGTAGGAATAAATGGATCATTCTGAAGTTCGCAGGCTGTAACTAGTGGGGTACCGCAAGGATCAGTGCTGGGGCCTCAGCTATTTACAATCTATATTAATGACTTAGACGAAGGGACCGAATGTAATGTATCCAAGTTTGCTGACGATACAAAGCTAGGTGGGAAATTAAGCTGTGAGGAGGACACAAAGGGCAGAATTTTAACTTTGAAAAACGAGTGGGTTGGGGGCAAGGGGGCATTGAAGATCACATCAATTTCAGACCTGCCCCCAACCAGCCTCCAACATGCCCATTTCCGGTTTTCAGCGGGGTAGGACGAGGGGTGGGCACCCCACCTGCTCTCAGGAGGCAGGTTGGTAACTAAAACCTTTCAAGGAGGCTGCAGCCACCATTTTCAAAGGTTTTTCAATTTCGACCCCAGGGGGCCGGGATTCCAGGGCCTTCTCCTTCACGCCAGGTGAAAGAAGGCGAGAAGGCCCAAAACTGCAGGTAAATGCCTTTGTGGTGCAGCTTGTGGGCCCGGAGGAGCAGGAGTACTTCCCCCAGGCCCGACAAGCCTACCTGCAGCAACTTTCCCAACGATTGCAGACTCCCCCCACACCGATCGCCGATTCCCCCCTAAAATGATTGCAGACCCCTGCGATGACTCCCGATCCCCACTCCCAGTGAGTGACCCCTGATCCCTCTGCCTATGACTGACTCCTCTGATGACTGACTCCCCCTCCGTGCCCCCCTGCTCACCGATGACCCCTGCTCACCGATGCCCCCTGCCTACCGGTGCCCCCATGCCCACCAGTGCCACAATGCCCGCCAGTGCCCCAATGCCCATTGGTGCCCCTGTGTCAACCCATGCCCACCCATGCTCCCTGTGCCCATCTACTCCCCGCCCCCCCACATGCCCCTCCCCATCCATACAATGACAGACTTACCTGAAGACTTAACTTTTCATGTCCACTTCCTTGCTCTGCTCTTGTCCAACTGAGGCCAGCCTGTCAATCAGGCCGGCCAGTCGGATGGGAAACCAACAAAAAAAGGCGACCTTATGTCAAAATTGTAAGGCAGTCCGGGAAAACCGTACTTCCGGGTTTCCAGTTCGCAATTTGACTCCCCTGCCCCCTTCCCGGCTCCGGGTTAAAATTACCCCCAAAGATTCTGCAAAGGGATATAGACAGGTTAAGTGAGTGGGCAAGAAAGTGGCAGATGGAGTAAATGTGGGGAAATGTGAAGTTATTCATTTTGGTAGGAAGAATAGAAAAACAGAATACTTTTTAAATGGTGAGAAACTATTAAATGTTGGTGTTCAGAGAGATTTGGGTGTCCTTGTACACGAAACACAGAAAGTTAACATGCAGGTACAGCAAGTAATTAGGAAGGCAAATGGTATGTTGACCTTTATTGCAAGGGGGTTGGAGTACAAGAGTAAGGAAATCTAGCTACAATCGTACAGGGCTTTGGTGAGACCACACCTGGACTACTGTGTACAGTTTTAGTCTCCTTCCGAAGGAAGGATATACTTGCCTTAGAGGTGGTGCAACGAAGGTTCACTCGATTGATTCCTGGGATGAGAGGGTTGTCCTGTGGGGATAGATTGGGTAAAATGGGCCTATACTCTCTGGAGTTTAGAAGAATGAGAGATGATCTCATTGAAACATATAAGATTCTGAGAGGCCTTGACAAGGTAGATGCTGAAAGGCTGTTTCCCCTGGCTGGAGAGTCTAGAACTAGAGGGCATAGTCTCAGGATAAGGGGTCGGCCATTTAGGATTGAGATGAGGAGAAATTTCTTCACTCAAAGGGTTGTGAATCTTTGGCATTCTCTACCTCAGAGGGCTGTGGATGCTGAGTTGTTGAGTATATTCAAGGCTGAGATAGATAGATTTTTGGACTCTAAGTGAATAAAGGGATATGGGGATCGGGAGGGAAAGTGGAGTTGAGGTTGAAGATCAGCCATGATTTTATTGAATGGTGGAGCAGGCTCGAGGGGCTGTATGTCCTGCTCCTTTTTCTCATGTTCTTATGTGAATGAGTCACCGGACGCTAATGGCACACACCCAAGGATGTTGGCGGGAGTCGGAGGAGAAATAACAGAGACTCTGACCACAATTTTTCAATATATATTAAGATATGCAAATTATGCCGGAGTACTGGAAGACAGCCAATATGACTCTTCTGTTCAACAAGGGAGGGAAGGATAAACAGGGTGACAATAGGCAGGTTAATCTAATGTCAGTTGTGAGCAGCTGTCGCTTCCATAATCCCAGATAAGATTTGCAAACACTTAGAAATACATGGGCCAGTAAAGGACGGCAAGCTCAGATTTGTTAAAGGCAAGTTATATTTGACCAGCTTTTTGAAGAAGTGCCCAATTGAATAGATAAAGGGAATACAGTAGATGTAGTGTATATGGATTTTCCAAAAGGTTCAGTAAAGTCTTTCTCTTTTAGGAGGCTTGTTACAAAAATGGATGCTTATGGTATGTAGCAGCATGAAAAGAAAGTTGGTTAAATAGGAAATGAGGGGTTCAGGTAAATGGATTGGAAATGATGTACCTGGGTGTTAGAGTTGGGTCCATTTTTGAGAGAGGTTAGAAGAAATGTCAAACTTTTATATATATAGGGGTGGAATTTTACCCCCCCCCCACATGGCGTAAACTGGGTGGGTAGGCAGGTAGTTAAAATGCCCCATGCGACTTACCCCCTCCTCCAATCCTGCTGCTTTCTCATGGACCCCGATATTAACCTCTTCTTTTAGCATGCGAGCAGCACACCTGCTGGAAGGCAATAGAGTCCTACTCCAAATATGCAGATCAGCCTTTGATGACGTCATTGGGGCCCGACTGCAATTTTAACCCTAGGCCTGTACAGGGAAGTCATCTTGGCTTCTCCGCCAGGTCAGACCTGTCACGATCAGGAGCTGGGGCCAGAAGAGGCTCAGAAAGGTAGGTTTGTTTTAATTTATTTCTGTTTCCTTTTGTGGCCAGGAGGAGCGGGAGTGCTTTTTTGGGCCTCACGAGCAAACTTCAGAAAGAAAGACTTAAATTTACATAGCGCCTTTCAGGACCTTAGGACATCGCAAAGTGCTTTATGGCCAAGGAAGTACTTTTGAAGTATAGTCACTGTTGTAATGTAGGGAAACGCAGCAGCCAATTTGCACACAGCAAGCTCCCATAAACAGCACTGAACTAAATGATCAGATCATCTGTTTTAGCTGTTGGTTGGGGGATAAATGTAGACCAGGACACTGGGGAAAACTCCCAGGCTCTTCTTCGAAATAGAGCCGTGGGATCTTTTATGCCAGCTGACAAGGTAGACGGGGCCTCGATGTAACATCTCATCTGAAAGAAGGCACCTCCAACAGTGCAGCACTCTCTCAGTATGGCAGTGAAGTGCCTGGATTACATGCTCAAGTCACTGGAGTGGGGCTTGAACCCATAACCTTCTGACTTGGAGGCGAGAGTGTTACCATGGAGCCGAAGCTGACACCCAAAACCCTAAAACCCTGAACTGCAGCTCCCAATCTTACATCAGTACTGCTGTGCAAGTAAGCCGTTGAACATATACACATTATCCGATCTTTCCATCTGACGGATTTTAAAGCAATACGAAAGTAAACGTTGACTTTTTCAACCATTCGAATGACTCAGACAGGAAAGGAGAGTGGGAGAGGGGAATGTTCTGCTAATGTGGTCATTAGAGAAGAAGACCGTCATAAGATCAAAAATGAGCAGTTGAAACACAAGTCAGAGAACTCTCGTGTGTCTTTGTCCACAGTGTACACGGACAGCTATAAAGTGAACAAATGTGGAAATCCAACATTGGACTAAATAAATAAAAATAGTTGTAAGTCTCAGTTTATTCCATTCTGGTGGACGTGCATGAGCTACTTTAATCATAGCTTTCATCTTTGCTCGATCGTCTTGCTCACTTGCTATTTCCTTGTTCTGCAACACTTTATTTTGTCTTGTCAGTATCAAAATTCTTCTCAAAGAACTCATATCAAATGCATTGAGTTTTTTTACCTTGCACCTTGAAGTTGATGACCCATGGACCAGTACTAAAATTGTACTTATATCTTTGTTTCAAAACTGATTTCCAAATTGTTTTCAATCTTATAGTCATTCTAAAAACATTCTTAATATAAAAATCATGGAATACACTTCGAGGACTGTGTACAGTTCTGGTCTCCATATTACAAAAAAGATATAGAGACACTAGAGAAGGTGCAAAAAGATTTATAAGGATGATACCAGAACTGAGAGGCTATAACTATCAGAAAAGACTGAACAGGTTGGGGGATAGATAGAGGTCTTTAAGATGATTAAAGTGTTTGATAGGGTAGACATAGAGAAGATGTGTGCACTTGTGGGGGAGTCCAAAGTTAGTGGCCATAAATATAAGATAGTCACTAACAAATCCAATAGGGAATTCAGGGGAAATTTCTTTACCCAGAGAATGTGGAACTTGCTACCACCTGGAGCAGTTGAGGCGAATAGTATGGATGCCTTTAAGGGGAAGCTAGATAAGTACAAGAGGGAGCAAGGAATAGAAGGATATGTTGATAGGGTTAGTTGAAGTAGGTTGGGAGGAGGCTCGTGTGGAGCATAAACACTGTTGGGCCGAATGGCCTGTTTCTGAACTGTACATTCCATGCACACAACATTGGTTTCAGTCTGGCTGTCCAGATATTTAAACTGTTTTACAATTTCAACCTGTCCTACTCCCTGCCTCAAACAGCCAGCCAACTATGCAGCATCCGTTTTATTCCCGATACATTGCGCTCAATTTTAAAATGTCCGTGCGGGTGTGTTGGTGGTGGGGGGACTCCAAAAATCATGGAAGTGAGGAGTGGGAAAGCAACCTGTTTCATATTTATGACCACTAACTTTAGACTTCCCCACAAGTGCTGACTTCTGAGTCTCACAAAGACGCATCTGTGTGCGCGCGCCGTTCCCGAATCCGGAAGTGCCACCGGCAATTAAAGCCGGCGGGATGATAGTTAAAGAATCAAATGTACCTCATTGAGGTACTTAAGATAGTTTATTTCTAACATAGTAGGTAGTTAAACGGATTTTGCACTTACCTGTGCGGCTTTCCCACGGCTTCCGATTCATGCCAGATCAGGCAAAAATAAAGTAAAGAAATTAAATTTTAAAAATGTCGTAAGTTAAAAAACAAAATAAAACCACCTTTCAAACAGTGCCACCTGCACACCCCTGCTCTGATGTCCGATGTCTCAGCCCCCGATGCTCTCTCAGCCCCGATGTCTCAGCCGCCAATATCCCTGGATGATGAAAGAGAAGGAGAGTAAGATGAAGCAGATAAAGGGAGCTTGTGATAGATGTCAAGTTGATAATACAAGGGAGAACAAGGCGGAATATAGAAAGTACAGAGGAGAAGTGAAAATAAGAGGGGCAAACAGAGAGTATGAGAATAGACTGGTGGCTAACATTAAAGGGAATCCAAAAGTCTTCTGTAGGCATTTAAAAAGTAAATGGGTAGTGAGATGAGGGGTGGGGCTGATTGAGGACCAAAAAGGAGATCCATGCATGGAGGCAGAGGGCATGGCTGTGGTACTAAATGAGTACTTTGCATCTGTCTTTACCAAAGAAGAAGATGCTGTCAAAGTCACAGTAAAGGAGGAGGTAGTTGAGATACTGGATGGGCTAAGGAGAGGTACTAGAAAGACTGGCTGTATTAAAGTAGATAAGTCACCTGGTCCGAATGGGATGCATCCTAGGTTGCTGGGGGAAGTAAGGATGGAAATTGCAGAGGTGCTGGCCATAATTTTCCAATCCTCTTTAGATATGGGGGTGGTGCCAGAGGAGTGGAGAATTGCAAATGTTACACCCTTGTTCAAAAAAGGGTGCAAGGATAAACCCAGCAACTACAGGCCAGTCAGTTTAACCTCGGTGGTGGGGAAGCTATTGGAAACGATAATCTGGGACAAAATTATTAGTCACTTGGACAAGTGCAGATTAATTAAGGAAAGCCAGCATGAATTTGTTAAAGACAAATCGTGTTTAACTAACTTGATAGAGTTTTTGATGAGGTAACAGAGAGGGTTGATGAGGTCAATGCGGTTGATGTTGTGTATATGGACTTTCAAAAGGCGTTTGATAAAGTGCCGCGTAATAGGCTTGTCAGCAAAATTAAAGCCCATGGAATAAAAGGGGCAGTGGCAGCATGGATACGAAATTGGCTAAGTAACAGGAAACAGAGAATAGTGGTGAACGGTTGTTTCTCGGATTGGAGGAAGGTAAACAGTGGTGTTCCAAAGGAGGCGGTACTAGGACCACTGCTTTTCTTGATATATATTAATGACTTGGACTTGGGTGTACAGGGTATAATTTCAAAATTTGCAGATGACACAAAACTTGAAAGTGTACTAAACAGTGAGGAGGATAGTAATAGACTTCAAGAGGACATAAACAGGCTGGTGGAATGGGCAGGCACACGGCAGATGAAATTTAACGCAGAGAAGTGCGAAGTGATACATTTTGGCAGGAAAAACGAGGAGAGGCAATATAAACTAAAGGTGGTGGAGGAACAGAGAGACCTCGGGGTATATGTGCATAAATCTTTGAAGGTGGCAGAGTAGGTTGAGAAAGCAGTTAAAAAAGCATACGGGATCCTGGGCTTTATAAATAGAGGCATTGAGTACAAAATCAAGGAAGTTATATTGAATCTTTATAAAACACTGGTTCGGCCACAACTGGAGTATTGTGTCCAAATCTGGGAACCGCACTTTAGGAAGGATGTGAAGGCCTTAGAGGGGGTGCAGAAAATATTTACTAGAATGATTTCAGGGAGGGTCTTCAGTTACGTGGATAGACTGGAGAAGCTGGTGTTGTTCTCCTTGGAACAGAGAAGGTTGAGAGGAGATTTGATAGAGGTATTCAAAATCATCAAGGGTTTAGTTAAGGTAAATAAAGAGAAACTGCTCCCATTGGTGGAAGGGTCGAGAACCGGAGGACACAGATTTAAGGTGATTGGCAAAAGAATCAAAGGCGACATGAGGAAAAACTTTTTTATGCAGCGAGTAGTTATGATCTGGAATGCACTGCCTGAAAAGATGCTGAAAGCAGATTTAATCGTGGCTTTCAAAAAGGAATTGGATAAATACTTGAAGGGAAAAATTTGCAGGGCTACGGGGAAAGAGCGGTGAAATAGGACTAATTGCATTGCTCTTACAAAGAGCCGGCATGGGCTCAATAGGCTGAATGGCCTCCTGCTGTTCTGTAACCATTCTATGATTTTATGATTCTATGATTTGCAGTTGACAAAATTCACCACTGGATGGTAGGAGCTGTACATAGGCTTAAAAGTCATAAGAATAACAAATATCAATAATCTTTATGCATCACTGTACTAGCCATGATGACTTTAATGTATATTTGAATGAAAGGCAAGTATGGTATTATATCTATGATTCATAACCTTTAGGACTCTACTGGGTTGAAATGATGCATTATTAGTAATGAATATGTAAAACATATTTGTGAAATTCCTCTCTCCGCTATTTAAATAAAGACATTAACCCATTTAAAACAATGGGGTTAACATCCTACATTAAATTAGCGGACAAAGAATTTCATACTAACAAGATTTTTTACTAATATTGCACAATGTGATTTGAACCCTTGTGTGAGGGAAACACAATGGGAGGAATAGAGATATAAGAGGCAGTTTTAACCTTGAGGGTGGGCAGTTAAAATAGCCCGGTGAACACACCTGCCGACGTCACTCTCTATTGTTCCAGGCTTACGATTTTAACCAGCTCTTCTGAAGAAGCGAGAAGGACTCGCGTTGGAAACTAACGGGGTCCTTCTTTAAGTATTCAGATAGGGCTCTGATGATGTCATTGGCGCCTGCTATTTTAACTATGGGCCTGAACAATCAACCTAGCGAGGAGGAGCTGGGGCCAGAAGAGATCCAAAGAGGTAAGTTTGTTTAATTTTTAAAAGAACTTTTCTTGTAGTGCACTCCTGCTCCTCCGGGCCCCACAATGAAAGTTCAGGTCTCTCCTGCCCTGGGCTCTCCCCCCCACCCCACCTGATTGCGAGGCCCTCCTGAGATCCCCTCTCTGTGACTTACCAGAGTACCTGGGATCATTTTGGTCCCCGGAGGTGGCCTCCTGCCTGCCTGATATTGCGCTCCTGCTGGTCAGCTGTCATTTTTCACCAGTTTCGGGTGGAAACTGGGAGTTAAAATGTCTCGGGCCTCACACCACCGAGGTGAGAATGGTTTGTCGATCCTCCCAATTCCCACCCCACTGTAATTTCTCGTTTTTGTGCATAAAGTGCTAATTGAGCTTTGCACATCGACCAAAGTGCTCGATTTTTACTCCAGTTAACTTTGTGTAATCTGAATCCATCAAAACAAACTAACTAATAACTGCATACCTGCAAAAAAGGCTGCTTTTGTGCTGCCTTCGAGCAGCTGAATGACTCAATTAAGCAACGTAAATAATGAATCTTTCATTCATCCGACTGTGGCTGACAAAAAATCTTTGGACATTGTGGAAACAAAAATTTAGCAAAGTATGTTTCGCTAATTGGGACAGGTCACATTTAAAAAAAAATAAACACAATGACATTTTTAGGATAGTGGGGGTGATGTGTTATGGTAGCCCATAAACATGCTCTGGGCAGAATGAACTTAGGAATATGTTGTAGATGGGATGAGTGTGCGGTTGACTAGCATGGGGACCTGGAAGGAGCTTTGGAAGAAGTATCGCAATTTGAAAAAGAGAACCAAGGTAAGGCAAAGGTATCATCCTGACTTAGTATGGAAAGGGACATATATAGATTATGCAAATGTCTGATGTTTTCAAGATCTCAATGAAAAAACCATTACTCACACAGACAAATGAATGAATGAAATATGATCTACTTCTCTTGGTTCAAAGTCACTTTATTCAAATTAACTGATAATTCCAAAAAATCTTTAGCACTAAATTCCCACGTTGTTGTTATTTACATTGATTAATTCAAATTATTGGATAATTCAAATTTTGTTCGTGCAAAAATGATTTCAAATTATCAGGAGGAGACTGTAGCAGGTTACAATTCATTGTGGAGAGGAATGACAAGTATTGTATGGAGTTAAAAACGGGAGTAATAAATAGATGTATGAAATCCTGTAGACGCACAAAGAAATGTTAAGAACATAAGAAATAGGAGCAGGAGTAGGCCATACGGCCCCTCGAGCCTGTTCCGCCATTCAATAAGATCATGGCTGATCTTCAACTTCAATTCCACTTTACTGCCCGATCCCCATATCCCTTGATTCCCTTAGAGTCCAAAAATCTATCTATCTCAGCCTTGAACATTTTCAATGACTCAGCATCCACAGCCCTCTGGGGTAGAGAATTTCGAAGATTCGCAACCCTCTGAGTGAAGAAATTCCTCTTCATCTCAGTCTTAAATGGCCGACCCCTTATCATGAGACTATGCCCCCGACCTCTAGACCCTCCAGCCAGAGGAAACAACCTCTCAGCATCTACCCTGTCAAGTCCCCTCAGAATCTTATATGGTTCAATGAGATCATCTCCCATTCTTCTAAACTGCAGAGTGTATAGGCCCATTCTACTCAATCCAAGGAGGAAGTAACAAGGAAGACAGTACAAGTTAAAATTTCAAGCTACTGTAATTCAAATTACATTACATATTACATGAATGGCAAAAAGACTGCACTGCTGGAAAGAAATCGCGTGGCTTAAATCAACCAATCTGAATTTAGGTTGTTCTGAAGTTTAAAGGCCAAATTTGCATATAAAATGACAAGGAATAGAAAAAGTGATGGACTATTGCAGCAGCAACCTTTAATAGTGTACGAAGAGACAACGACAGAATTGTTAGGGAGGGAGGCTCTGGAAAGTGCTTGTCCTCAGGGGTTGGAAGTTTGCACTGAGTGGGGAGCAGTGATGGCCAAAGCTGTTGAGATCCAGATCCAAGGCAAGTAAAGGCCCAGGTGAGTGTAGATTTTTTTATTTTTTTACAGGCGATTTTGTGGGCCAGGAGGAGCAGACCACACAAGAAAACCTTGGCCTTGCTCCGGGTTCCCCCATTTTCCCCCACTGCGATTCTGCTCCCCGAGCCTTCCAATGCCGAATCCCTGGCAGTGACCTCCGACCCGCCTGATTTTAACAGAGGGGCAGCCGCCTCCCACCAACCTCCCGACCGTTTTGGTCAGGGAGTTGGCAAGCGCCATGCAAATGAACTCCAGCTGTTAATATTGGCCGAGCCTCCCTGTTACCACTCCCGGGCCGGCTGGCCGCTTTCTAGAACCAGTTCCCACCCACGAGTAAAAATTGACCTCATTATGTCAGCCTCCCTCTCCACTATGCTAAGGTTAAGAGGAGATTTGATAGAGATGTTCAAAATCATGAACGGTTTTGATAGAGTAAATGAGGAAAAACTGTTTCCAGTGGCAGTAGGGTTGGTAACCAGAGGACATAGATTTAAGGTGATTGGCAAAAGAACCGGAGGCGACATGAGGAAACATTTATTTACACAGCGAGTTGTTATGATCTGGAATGCACTGCCTGAAAGGGTGGTGGAAGCAGATTCAACAGTAACTTTTAAAAGGGAATTGGATGAATATTTGAAGGGAAAAAATTTAGAGGGTTAAGGGGAAAAAGTAGAGGAGTGGGACTAATTGGATAGCTCTTTCAAAGAGCCGGCACAGGCACGATGGGCCGAATGGCCTCCAGTGCTGTATCATACTATGATACTATGCTTCGCCAGGATTTCTGGCTGTTCCCAGAACTGGTGTAACTGGGCCTGCACTTGCAGTTGGTACAGGTTCAGTAATGACATGGAAATGAGGCAGGGGCATCCTGGCCCTCCTGCCCCACATTCCTCATCATGTTCACATGGGACGGTCAAAAATAGGGCAGCCCAAAAAGCTGGTGGCAGGGCTTGCGTCGGAACGCTCCATAGACCGAAGGGTCCGAAGGGGTCCAAGGAGCACACGCATAAGACTCAGCTTGACTGAAGGTGAGACCTCTTTGCTTTTGCGGGATCAACTTTGGGTGTTGTGACCTTCTTATTGCTGCTCTGCAACTGCAGCAACCCGAAGGAGACAGGCCTGTGTCAAGGGATTCCCAGCCAAGGCAAATGACCTGGGCCAGGAATATTGGCCTCTCTATTCCCTTAACAGATTCAGTGAACCTCGGTATATTGTGCTTATCTAGTGCCTGGTTGGGGAAGGGTGTGGGGGGCGGGGGGTGCGAGGGGTGACGATGGGAAAGGAAAATCAGCCCTAGGTGGAGTCACCAGACATTGATGCTGAATAGTCCTCAGTTTATTTTCAATCCCGTTTAGTGCCAATTAGGCAATGAATGTGTGTGTGAGATGTAACTTTGACATTATTACAGAAATAGGTGGTGAGATGAGAATTGATGTACAATATTTACACAGCATATTTAGACAATAGTTAAATGGGAAAAATTGCACACCACCTTTATGTGATACTCCTAATTACCCTTAATTTGCATGTCAGTTAAAATATATATTTGCCAAAATGTAAAAATAGCTAATGAAGTTATGCCCACAGACAAATTTTAATTTGTACGTTTATTAATTAGTTCTCAGAACTAATTAACATCAAAATTAATGATGGGAATGCCTTGCAGCATATGAAATTAAATGGTTGGAAAGAAGGACAATATCTGTCTACATAGAATCATTTTTTTTTATTCGTTCATGGGATGTGGGCGTCGCTGGCGAGGCCAGCATTTATTGCCCATCCCTAATTGCCCTTGAGAAGGTGGTGGTGAGCCGCCTTCTTGAACCGCTGCAGTCCGTGTGGTGACGGTTCTCCCACAGTGCTGTTAGGAAGGGAGTTCCAGGATTTTGACCCACTGCCGATGAAGGAACGGCCGATATATTTCCAAGTCGGGATGGTGTGTGACTTGGAGGGGAACGTGCAGGTGGTGTTGTTCCCATGTGCCTGCTGCTCTTGTCCTTCTAGGTGGTAGAGGTCACGGGTTTGGGAGGTGCTATCGAAGAAGCCTTGGCGAGTTGCTGCAGTGCAGTCACTGTGTGCTGGTGGTGAAGGGAGTGAATGTTAAGGGTGGTGGATGCGGTGCCAATCAAGCGGGCTGCTTTGTCCTGGATGGTGTCGAGCTTCTTGAGTGTTGTTGGAGCTGCACTCATCCAGGCAAGTGGAGAGTATTCCATCACACTCCTGACTTTTGCCTTGTAGATAGTGGAAAGGTTGTGGGGAGTCAGGAGGTGAGTCACTCGCCACAGAATACCCAGCCTCTGACCTGCTGTTGTAGCCACAGTATTTATATGGCTGGTCCAGTTAAGTTTCTGGTCAATGGTGACCCCCAGGATGTTGATGGTGGGAGATTTGGTGATGGTAATGCCGTTGAATGTCAAGGGGAGGTGGTTAGACTCTCTCTTGTTGGAGATGGTCATTGCCTGGCACTTGTTTGGCGTGAATGTTACTTGCCACTTATGAGCCCAAGCCTGGATGTTATCCAGGTCTTGCTGCATGCGGGCTCAGACTGCTTCATTATTTGAGGGGTTGCGAATGGAGCTGAACACTGTGCAGTCATCAGCGAACATCCCCATTTCTGACCTTATGATGGAGGGAAGGTTATGGATGAAGCAGCTGAAGATGGTTGGGCCTAGGACACTGCCCTGAGGAACTCCTGCAGCAATGCGCTGGGGCTGAGATGATTGGCCTCCAACAACCACTACCATCTTCCTTTTTGCTGGGTATGACTCCAGCCACTGGAAAGTTGTCCCCCTGATTCCCATTGACTTCAATTTTACTAGGGCTCCTTGGTGCCACACTCGGTCAAATGCTGCCTTGATGTCAAGGGCAGTCACTCTCACCTCACCTCTGGAATTCAGCTCTTTTGTCCATGTTTGGACCAAGCCTGTAATGAGGTCTGGAGCCGAGTGGTCCTGGCGGAACCCAAACTGAGCATCGGTGAGCAGGTTATTGGTGAGTAAGTGCCACTTGATAGCACTGTCGACAACACCTTCCATCACTTTGCTGATGATTGAGTGTAGACTGATGGGGCAGTAATTGGCCGGATTAGATTTGTCCTGCTTTTTGTGGACAGGACATACCTGGGCAATTTTCCGCATTGTCAGGTAGATGCCAGTGTTGTAGATGGACTGAACAGCTTGGCTAGAGGCGCAGCTAGTTCTGGAGCACAAGCCTTCAGCACTATAGCCGGGATGTTGTCAGGGCCCATAGCCTTTGCTGTATCCAGTGCACTCAGCCGTTTCTTGATATCATGTGGCGTGAATTGAATTGGCTAAGACTGGCTTCTGTGATAGTGGGGATATTGGGAGGAGGCCGAGATGGATCATCCACTCGGCACTTCTGGCTGAAGATGGTTGCAAACGCTTCAGCCTTGTCTTTTGCACTCGCGTGCTGGACTCCGCCATCATTGAGGATGGGGATGTTTGCAGAGCCTCCTCCTCCCGTTAGTTGTTTAATTGTCCACCACCATTCACGACTGGATGTGGCAGGACTGCAGAGCTTTGATCTGATCCGTTGGTTGTGGAATCGCTTAGCTCTGTCCATAGCATGTTGCTTCTGCTGTTTCGCATGCATGTAGTCCTGAGTTGTTGCTTTACCAGGTTGGCACCGCATTTTTAGGTACGCCTGGTGCTGCTCCTGGCATGCTCTTCTACACTCCTCATTGAACCAGGGTTGATCCTCTGGCTTGTTGGTAATGGTAGAGTGAGGAATATGCCGGGCCATGAGGTTACAGATTGTGCTGGAATACAATTCTGCTGCTGCTGATGGCCCACAGCGCCTCATGGATGTCCAGTTTTGTGCTGCTAGATCTGTTCTGAATCTATCGCATTTAGCACGATGGCAGTGCCACACAACTCGTTGGATGGTGTCCTCAGTGCGAAGACGGGACTTCGTCTCCACAAGGACTCCTACCAATACTGTCATGGACAAATACTTTTGCGATAGGTAAATTGGTGAGGACGATGTCAAGTAAGTTTTTCCCTCATGTTGGTTCACTCACCACCTACTGCAGGCCCAGTCTGGCAGCTATGTCCTTCAGGACTCGGCCAGCTCAGTCAGTAGTTGTGCTACCGAGCCACTCTTGGTGATGGACATTGAAGTCCCCCACCCAGAGTACATTCAGTGCCCTTGCTGCCCTCAGTGCTTCCTCCAAGTGGTGTTCAACATGGAGGAGGACTAATTCATCAGCTGAGGGAGGGCGGTAGGTGGTAATCAGCAGGAGGTTTCCTTGCCCATGTTTGACCTGATGCCATGAGGTTTCATGGGGTCCAGAGTCAATGTTGAAGACTCCCAGAGCCACTCCCTCCTGACTGTATATCACTGTACCGCCACCTCTGGTCAGTCTGTCCTGCCGGTGGGACAGGACATACCCAGGGATGGTGATGGAAGAGTCTGGGACGTTGGCTGAAAGGTATGATTCTGTGAGTATGGCTATGTCAGGCTGTTGCTTGACTAGTCTGTGGGACAGCTCTCCCAATTTTGGCACACGTCCCCAGATGTTAGTGAGGAGGACTTTGCAGGGTCGACTGGGCTTGGTTTGCCTTTGTCGTGTCTGGTGCCGAGTGGTCCGATGCCGGGGCGGTCCGTCCGGTTTTATTCTTATTATGACTTTTTTTAGCGAGATTTTACAACTGAGTGGCTTGCTAGGCCATTTCAGAGAGCAATTAAGAATCAACCACATTGCTGTGGGTCTGGAGTCACATATAGGCCAGACCGGGTAAGGACGGCAGGTTTCCTTTCTTCAAGGACATTAGTGAATCATAGAATCATAGAAAGGTTGCAGCACGGAAGGAGGCCATTCGGCCCATCGAGTCTGTGCCGGCTCTATGCAAGAACAATCCAGCTAGTCCCATTCTCCCGCCCTATCCCCGAAGCCCTGCAAATTTTTTCCTTTTAAGTACTTATCCAGTTCCCTTTTGAAGGCCAGGATTGAATTTACCTCCACCACCCCCTCGAGCAGTGCATTCCAGATCCTAACCACTTGCTGTGTAAAAAAGTTTTTCCTCATGTCATCTTTGGTTCTATTGCCAATCACCTTAAATCTATGTCCTCTGATTTCTTGACCCTTCTGCCAATGGGAACAGTTTCTCTCTATTTACCCTGTCTGGACTCTTCATGATTTTGAATACCTCGATCAAATCTCCTCGCAACTGTCTCTGTTCCAAGGAGAACAACTCCAGCTTCTGCAGTCTATCCACATAACTAAAGCCCCTCATCCCTGGAATTATTCTAGTAAATCTTTTCTGCACCCTCTCTAAGGCCTTCACATCTTTCCTAAAGTGTGATGCCCAGAACTGGACACAATACTTCAGTTCTGGCCGAACCAGTGTTTTATAAAGGTTCATCATAGAATCATAGAATCATAGAAGTTACAACATGGAAACAGGCCCTTCGGCCCAACATGTCCATGTCGCCCAGTTTATACCACTAAGCTAGTCCCAATTGCCTGCACTTGGCCCATATCCCTCTATACCCATCTTACCCATGTAACTGTCCAAATGCTTTTTAAAAGACAAAATTGTACCCGCCTCTACTACTGCCTCTGGCAGCTCGTTCCAGACACTCACCACCCTTTGAGTGAAAAAATTGCCCCTCTGGACCCTTTTGTATCTCTCCCCTCTCACCTTAAATCTATGCCCCCTCGTTATAGACTCCCCTACCTTTGGGAAAAGATTTTGACTATCGACCTTATCTATGCCCCTCATTATTTTATAGACTTCTATAAGATCACCCCTTAACCTCCTACTCTCCAGGGAAAAAAGTCCCAGTCTGTCTAACCTCTCCCTGTAAGTCAAACCATCAAGTCCCGGTAGCATCCTAGTAAATCTTTTCTGCACTCTTTCTAGTTTAATAATATCCTTTCTATAATAGGGTGACCAGAACTGTACACAGTACTCCAAGTGTGGCCTCACCAATGCCCTGTACAACTTCAACAAGACATCCCAACTCCTGCATTCAATGTTCTGACCAATGAAACCAAGCATGCCGAATGCCTTCTTCACCACCCTATCCACCTGTGACTCCACTTTCAAGGAGCTATGAACCTGTACTCCTAGATCTCTTTGTTCTATAACTCTCCCCAACGCCCTACCATTAACGGAGTAGGTCCTGGCCCGATTCGATCTACCAAAATGCATCACCTCACATTTATCTAAATTAAACTCCATCTGCCATTCATCGGCCCACTGGCCCAATTGATCAAGATCCCGTTGCAATCCCAGATAACCTTCTTCACTGTCCACAATGCCACCAATCTTGGTGTCATCTGCAAACTTACTAACCATGCCTCCTAAATTCTCATCCAAATCATTAATATAAATAACAAATAACAGCGGACCCAGCACCGATCCCTGAGGCACACCGCTGGACACAGGCATCCAGTTTGAAAAACAACCCTCCACAACCACCCTCTGTCTTCTGTCGTCAAGCCAATTTTGTATCCAATTGGCTACCTCACCTTGGATCCCATGAGATTTAACCTTATGTAACAACCTACCATGCGGTACCTTGTCAAATGCTTTGCTGAAGTCCATGTAGACCACGTCTACTGCACAGCCCTCATCTATCTTCTTGGTTACCCCTTCAAAAAACTCAATCAAATTCGTGAGACATGATTTTCCTCTCACAAAACCATGCTGACTGTTCCTAATTAGTCCCTGCCTCTCCAAATGCCTGTAGATCCTGTCCCTCAGAATACCCTCTAACAACTTACCCACTACAGATGTCAGGCTCACTGGTCTGTAGTTCCCAGGCTTTTCCCTGCCGCCCTTCTTAAACAAAGGCACAACATTTGCTACCCTCCAATCTTCAGGCACCTCACCTGTAGCGGTGGATGATTCAAATATCTCTGCTAGGGGACCCGCAATTTCCTCCCTAACCTCCCATAACGTCCTGGGATACATTTCATCAGGTCCCGGAGATTTATCTACCTTGATGCGCGTTAAGACTTCCAGCACCTCCCTCTCTGTAATATGTACACTCCTCAAGACATCACTATTTATTTCCCCAAGTTCCCTAACATCCATGCCTTTCTCAACCGTAAATACCGATGTGAAATATTCATTCAGGATCTCACCCATTTCTTGTGGTTCCGCACATAGATGACCTTGTTGATCCTTAAGAGGCCCTACTCTCTCCCTAGTTACCCTTTTGCCCTTTATGTATTTGTAGAAGCTCTTTGGATTCACCTTTGCCTGATCTGCCAAAGCAATCTCATATCCCCTTTTTGCCCTCCTGATTTCTCTCTTAACTCTACTCCGGCAATCTCTATACTCTTCAAGGGATCCACTTGATCCCAGCTGCATATGCATGTCATATGCCTCCTTCTTCTTTTTGACTAGTGCCTCAATCTCCCGAGTCATCCAAGGTTCCCTACTTCTACCAGCCTTGCCCTTCAATTTATAAGGAATGTGCTTACCCTGAACCCTGGTTAACACACTTTTGAAAGCCTCCCACTTACCAGACGTCCCTTTGCCTGCCAACAGACTCTCCCAATCAACTTCTGAAAGTTCCTGTCTAATACCATCAAAATTGGCCTTTCCCCAATTTAGAATTTTAACTTTTGGGCCAGACCTATCCTTCTCCGTAGCTATCTTAAAACTAATGGAATTATGATCACTTGTCCCAAAGTGATCCCTCACCAACACTTCTGTCACCTGCCCTTCCTTATTTCCCAAGAGGAGGTCAAGTTTTGCCCCCTCTCTAGTCGGGCCATCCACATACTGAATGAGAAATTCCTCCTGAATACACTCAACAAATTTCTCTCCATCCAAGCCCCTAATGCTATGGCTGTCCCAGTCAATGTTGGGAAAGTTAAAGTCCCCTACTATTACCACCCTATTTTTCTTGCAGCTGTCTGTAATCTCCTTACATATTTGCTCCTCAATTTCCCGTTGACTATTTGGGGGTCTGTAGTACAATCCTATCAACGTGATCTCTCCCTTCTTATTTTTCAGTTCTACCCATATAGACTCAGTGGGCGAACCCTCGGATATATCCCCTCTCACTACTGCCGTGATGTTCTCCCTAATCAAGAACGCAACTCCCCCTCCTCTCTTACCTCCTGCTCTATCTTTCCTATAGCATCTGTACCCTGGAACATTGAGCTGCCAGTCCTGCCCCTCCCTTAGCCATGACTTCCATACTTTTGTACTATATGACTCTATTTATACAGGCCAGGATCTTGTATGCCTTTTTAATCACTTGCTCAACCTGCCCTGCCACCTTCAACGATTTGTGTACATATACCCCCAGATCTCTCTGTTCCTGTACCCCTTTTAGAGTTGTGCCCTCTAGTTTATATTGCCTCTCCTCGTTCTTCCTACCGAAATGTATCAATTTGCATTTTTCTGAGTTAAATTTTATCTGCCACATGTCCGCCCATGCCATCAGCCTGTCTATATCCTCTTTAAGAATATCACTATCTTCCTCACTGTTTACAACCCTTCCAAGTTTTGTGTCATCTGCAAATTTTGAAATTGTGCCCTGTACCTCCAAGTCCAAGTCATCAATATATCTCAAGAAAATCAGTGGCCACAGCACCGACCCCTGGGGAACACCACTGTACACCTCCCTCCAGTCTGAAAAACAACCGTTCACCACTACTCTCTGTTTCCTGTCACGTCCTTCTCCTCCTCCACCTCCTTCTCCTCCTTCTGCTCCTTGTCCACCTCCTGCTCCTTGTCCACCTCCTGCTCCTTGTCCACCTCCTGCTCCTTCTCCACCTGCTGCTCCTTCTCCACTCCTGCTCATTCACCACCTCCTGCTCCTTCTTCTCCTCCTTCTCCTTCTCCTGCTCCTTCTCCACCTCCCGCTCCTTGTCTCCCTCCTGCTCCTTCTCCACCTCCTGCTCCTTCTCCACCTCCTGCTCCTTCTCCACCTCCTGCTCCTTCTCCTCATCTTACGCCTTCTCCACCTCGTGCTCCTTCTCCTCCTCCTGCTCCTACTCCTCCTCCTGCTCTTGCTTCTGCTCCTTCTTCTTCTCCTGCTCCTTCTCCACCTCCTGCTCCACGTCCTTCTCCTCCTCCACCTCCTTCTCCTCCTTCTAATATAGAAAGGATATTATTAAACTAGAAAGAGTGCAGAAAAGATTTACTAGGATGCTACCGGGACTTGATGGTTTGACTTATAGGGAGAGGTTAGACAGACTGGGACTTTTTTCCTTGGAGAGTAGGAGGTTTCGGGGTGATCTTATAGAAGTCTATAAAATAATGAGGGGCATAGATAAGGTAGATAGTCAAAATCTTTTCCCAAAGGTAGGGGAGTCTATAACGAGGGGGCATAGATTTAAGGTGAGAGGGGAGAGATACAAAAGGGTCCAGAGGGGCAATTTTTTCACTCAAAGGGTGGTGAGTGTCTGGAACGAGCTGCCAGAGGCAGTAGTAGAGGCGGGTACAATTTTGTCTTTTAAAAAGCATTTGGACAGTTACATGGGTAAGATGGGTATAGAGGGATATGGGCCAAGTGCAGGAAATTGGGACTAGCTTAGTGGTATAAACTGGGCGACATGGACATGTTGGGCCGAAGGGCCTGTTTCCATGTTGTAACTTCTATGATTCGATGATTCGATGATTCTAAGCCAATTCTGTATAATGTTGCTATTGTCCCCTTTATTCCATGGGCCACAATCTTGAAAGTAAGCCTACCATGTGGCACTTTATCAAACGCCTTTTGAATGTCCACATACACCACATCAACTACATTGCCCTCATCTACCCTCTCTGTTACCTCACAAAAGCTCTATCAGGTTAGTTAAACACGATTTGCCTTTAAAAAATCCGTGCTGGCTTTCCCTAATCAATCCACACTCGTCCAAGTGACTATTAATTCTGTCCCGGATTATTGTGTCTAAAAGTTTCCCCACCACTGAGGTTAAACTGACTGGCCTATAGTTGCCGGGTTTATCCTTGCACCTTTTTTTGAACAACGGTGTAACATTTGCAATTCTCCAGTCCTCTGGCACCACCCCCTTATATCTAAGGCTGTTTGGAAGATTATGCTTCGTACCTCCACAATTTCCACCCTTACTTCCCTCAGCAACCTAGGATGCATCCCATCCAGTCTGAGTGACTTATCTACTTTAAATACAGCTAGCCTTTCTAGTACCTCTTCTTTATCAATTTTTAGCCATCCCGTATCTCAACTATATCTTCCTTTACTGAGACTCTGACAGCATCTTCTTCCTTGGTAAAGACAGATGCAAAGTACTCATTTAGTACCTCGCCATCCACTCTGCCTCCATGAGTAGACCTCCTTTATGGTCCCTAATCGGCCCCACCCCTCCTCTTACTACCCGTTTACTGTTTACATGCCTGTAGAAGACTTTTGAATTCCCTTTTATGTTTGCCACCAATCTATTCTCATACTCTCTCTTTGCCCCTCTTATTTCCTTTTTCACTTCCCCTCTGAACTTTCTATATTCTGCCAGGTTCTCACTTGTGTTATCAACCTGACATCTGTCATAAGCCCCTTTTTTTCCACTTCATCCTACTCTCTATCTCTTTTGTCATCCAGGGAGTTCTGACTTTAGTTGCCCTACCTTTCTCCCTCTTGGGAATGTACCTAGACTGTACCTGAACCATCTCTTCCTTAAAGGCCACCCATTGTTTAATTACAGTTTTGCCTGTCATTCTTTGATTCCAATTTACCCGGGCCAGATCTGTTCTCATCCCATTGAAATTAAATACAATAGCGTCTTTTGTGTCTGTAGTTACCAAGAGTAACTGTTGCGAATGGGGTGTCTGCCGTGACTGTGTCTCCGTTTTGTACTTGTGAATTGTTCCGTCAATATTTCATTGACAGCGCTCAACCAACGGTGCCGCAGAACTGTCAGAGGCCCGCGCAATCTCTGAGTCTTCTGATTGGCGCAACACATTTCACTGGTCGTTGTGGTAGGAAATCTGACAGTGATCTAACCAATGGGGATTGGTGGAGTGAGTACCAAAAGTAAATTCAGGAAAACATTACAATCCTTTATTAAAAGAAGATGAGTAAACTCAGATGTCTGATACTGAGGTCAGTAACTGTGGGTTTATATCTGAACTTTCTGAGCTGTCCGAGAGGTACATCCTAAGAAAAGCCTGCCAGTGGATTTCAAAAGCAACCCCATGAAGGACTCACTGGTATCAGCAGTTGAGGTCCCATTAAAAAGAAAATTGTAAGCTGTGTCACTGGAGATTTGCTGGTACTTTTTAATACTTATAGAAAACAGGGTCAGTGTCAGGATTAACAATACCTTGACTCTATTCCCCCCCCACCCCACCTCCATTACATTTGTAATTCTCCGAACACCCTTTGCCACTTAATCAAATACTTCTCCTCCCACACCACTACCCAGAGTCTCAAACACTCCTTCCAGTTGAGACAACGATTTACTTCTACTTCCTCCAACCTGTATACTGTATCTACTGCTCACAATGTGGTCTCCTCGAAGATTAGGCAACCGCTTCTCCAAACACCCTCATTCTGTCTGCAGTTGCGACCCTAAGCTTCCTGTTGCTTGCCATTTCAATTTCATGACCTACTCCCAGTCTGACCTCTGCCTTTGGCCTGATAGAGGTCCTTAAGATTATAAAAGGGTTTGATAGGGTAAATGTAGAGATGTTTCCCCTTGTGGGGGTGACCAGAACTATTGGCCATAAATATACAATAGTTACTAATAAATTCAATAGGGAATTCAGGAGAAACCTCTTTATCCAGAGAGTGGTAAGAATGTGGAAGTCGCTACCACAAGGAGTAGTTGAGGCGTTGATGCATTTAAGGCGAAGCTAGATAAACACATGAGGGAGAAAGGAGTAGAAGGATACGCTGATAGGGTTAGATGAAGTAGGGAGGGAGGTGGCTTGTGTGCAGCATAAACACCAGCATGGACCTGTTGAGCTGAATGGCCTGTTTCTGTGCTGTACATTCTATGTAATGCATCAAGCAGACCTTTGGAGTCTTTAAGCAATGATTCTGCTGCCTGGTCAGGTCTGGTAGCTTCCTGCAATACAGAACACAAAGTCTGTATGAAAGTAGTTTGTTGAATGCTGCATAACTTTACTCTGCAATGGTGGGGGGCAACAAATGGAGCCATCATTGGACAAGGACCTTCAGCATGATGAGGGAGATGACATCGATGACTTAGAGGAGGGTGAGGATGCGGGAGGGCTTCAACATACTCTACAGGGCTCTAAGGCAGCAGGTCATTGAAGAATGATTCAGCTGAACGTTCCCTGCCCCGTTGCATTACAGTCTGTTCCAAATCCAATCCAATCCTTCCATCCTTGAATAAATGCGTCCAAAGGCCAACATTGATATTCACGTCAACTAACACTGCAGGGCCACCAGTTTCTAAAGGAATACTCTTTCTATATGCTCCACGGTTGACTATAGAGTGCCAATGTCACATGTGAGAACCCCTACCCAAGTTGGTAATGGACTCCTCCATATGTTGCAGAAATCCCCTATAGTCCAATACATTCAGTATCTGCTGGCGCACCGAAAACATATTCTTTATAAGGTTAAGTCCCTAAACTCTTCATCCTTGTCCTCTTCAGCGGATTTAGAACCTGAGCTTGCCCTCCAGAGAGCCGTTCTCAGGGCTATCCTTTCCACCTTTACCTGTTCCTGCTCACTTGTACTCAGTAAATTATCCAGTGCAGACTCCTCTAATGCACTACCTATATCATGCGGAGGTGCCAAGTTCTGTGCTGGTGCTTGGAAGGGTGAGTGCAAGTGATGGTACATCTTCAGGAGGGATCTCCCCATCAGTCTGCAGGATCTAAGTCATCTGAAGGAGCTAGATAAAAAGGCAGCAGGACAAGAGTTAGCACGTAATGGCAAGGGCAATCAGAAGCAGGTGAGTAGCAGCTAAACCAGGTGGTCATGCTGTGTGTGTGTTTTTTTTTTATTCGTTCACGGGATGTGGGCGTCGCTGGCAAGGCCGGCATTTATTGCCCATCCCTAATTGCCCTCGAGAAGGTGGTGGTGAGCCGCCTTCTTGAACCGCTGCAGTCCGTGTGGTGACGGTTCTCCCACAGTGCTGTTAGGAAGGGAGTTCCAGGATTTTGACCCAGCGACAATGAAGGAACGGCGATATATTTCCAAGTCGGGATGGTGTGTGACTTGGAGGGGAACGTGCAGGTGGTGTTGTTCCCATGCGCCTGCTGCCCTTGTCCTTCTAGGTGGTAGAGGTCGCGGGTTTGGGAGGTGCTGTCGAAGAAGCCTTGGCGAGTTGCTGCAGTGCATCCTGTGGATGGTGCACACTGCAGCCACAGTGTGCCGGTGGTGAAGGGAGTGAATGTTTAGGGTGGTGGATGGGGTGCCAATCAAGCGGGCTGCTTTATCTTGGATGGTGTCGAGCTTCTTGAGTGTTGTTGGAGCTGCACTCATCCAGGCAAGTGGAGAGTATTCCATCACACTCCTGACTTGTGCCTTGTAGATGGTGGAAAGGCTTTGGGGAGTCAGGAGGTGAGTCACTCGCCGCAGAATACCCAGCCTCTGACCTGCTCTCGTAGCCACAGTATTTATATGGCTGGTCCAGTTAAGTTTCTGGTCAATGGTGACCCCCAGGATGTTGATGGTAGGGGATTCGGCGATGGTAATGCCGTTGAATGTCAAGGGGAGGTGGTTAGACTCTCTCTTGTTGGAGATGGTCATTGCCTGGCACTTATCTGGCGCGAATGTTACTTGCCACTTATGAGCCCAAGCCTGGATGTTGTCCAGGTCTTGCTGCATGCAGGCTCGGACTGCTTCATTATCTGAGGGGTTGCGAATGGAACTGAACACTGTGCAGTCATCAGCGAACATCCCCATTTCTGACCTTATGATGGAGGGAAGGTCATTGATGAAGCAGCTGAAGACGTGTAAAGCAGGTTAGCATAGTGTGCAGGCTGAGAGGAGGAAGCAGCAAGTGTGGGAAAGAGGGGATGTAGTTTTGAGGGCAGAAGCAGGTATTAAATGTGTTAGTGCAAGCAACAGGAGGTGTATTGAAGTGTTGTGCTGTGATTGGTGAAGAGGTGTGCTAAGTGTGTGGGGGGGGAATGATTGACAATGCTAGGACTAAAATAAAGTCATGCAGGGATATACAGAGAGTAAGAGAGATGTTAAGGGGAGTCTTACCTTGGTAGTCCTGGTGAGGTTATTAAATTTCTTCTTGCACCTCAGCCAGGTCCTTGGAACAGTATTGCTGGCACTGACTTGCTCAGCCACCTCTCTCTGCTGCTGCTGACTTATTTGATTGGGCACCGGAGAATCGAGAGGGGAGGGAAGGCTGGATTACATCATGCTGCCTGCTGCCTCAATAACTCACTCTCCACTAACTAACATTGAAAAGTGTTCCTCCTTTTTAAGGACCTACAGGCTGCCTTTAAGTAGTAACCACCCTACTTTATTTCCTGCTCTCCTAATCGGTGAGCTGTCTAAAAGGAGTGTGAAGAGCACTGGCAGCTCTTCTATTCAATGTTAATGAGCCCAGTTCACAAAAATTGATTGGACCTCCCTGACTGCCCCACCCACCACCCGCCTGATATACACCCGAAATGACAATGGTCTCTATATATAGTTCATTCTCATTAAATAAATTTAAAACAGAAATAGACAGTTTCCTAGACGTAAAGGGAATTAGGGGTTACTGGGAGCGGGCAGGAAATTGGACATGAATTTAAATTTGAGGTTAGGATCAGATCAGCCATGATCTTATTGAATAGCGGAGCAGGCTCGAGGGGCCAATTGGCCTACTCCTGCTCCTATTTCTTATATTAACTATCTAAATCTGACATTCGCTTGATTAATGTACCAGGAGCTTTGTAACACTATAGCAGCATTGATTATAGATCTCATAGGTCACTTTTAATAGATTGCAGTGCTAAATAATTGTCATAGCATGTCTCAATTTGAACATAGGAACATAAGAAATAGGAGCAGGAGTAGGCCTTACGGCCTCTCCAGCCTGCTCCGCCATTCAATAAGATCATGGCTGATCTTTAACCTTAATTCTACTTTCCTGCCTGATCCCCATATCCCTTGATTCCCCTAGAGTCCAAAAATCTATCCATCTCAGTCTTGAATATACTCAATGACCCAGCAGCCACAGCCCTCTGGGGTAGAGAATTCCAAAGATTCACAACCCTCTGAGTGAAGAAATTCCTCCTCATCTCAGTCTTGAATGGCCGACCCCTTATCCTGAGACTCTGCCCTCTAGTGTTAACGTATCAGGTTGATGACCTTTCATCAGAACTGGAAGAAGTTAGAGATTTAACAGTTTTTAAGCAAGTACAGAGTCAGGGAAAGGGGGGGCGGTGGAGGGGAGGAAAGAACAAAAGGGAAGGTCTGTGATAGGGTAGAGGGCAGGAGTGATTAAATGACAAAAGGAGATGATGGTGCAAGGTAAGGAAGGTGGTAATGGGACAAGTAAAGAAACAAAAGATGGGTCTAGAGGAGCTGTAAACGGCAACAGCAGAACCATTACCAGCACCTGCAGTCTGAAAAAACAGGACCAGTGGTTATGATCTTTTTACCATGTTTAAGAAAGAGTTAAGTTGTCTGCAGTAGAAGGCTTTGCCTTGTACCGCATCATTCCAGGTATATTTAAAGCTCTGGCTTGTACACATCTCTTGTTCTTTAGTCTAATCTTAAACTAGATTAAATTCAGTGCCACTCAAAAATGTTTGATATGATGGTGTGGGCTGCACTATATAAGATTCCAGTTGCATAAAATGCCTAATTTTTTCTCTTAACATTTCAGACAATTCATTGCAGCTTATAGGTCAGTGCTTATGCGTTTCATCTGTTTCAAAATCTGCATTGTCTTGTGGTGTTCTCATTCAGTACAGACAATAGCAAACCTCGGCTCAACTAATGAAGTTCCAAATATTTGTCTGAAACATACGATCTGCAAACTGGTCTGCAAAGGTTTTTAGTGGAAAATCTTCAGAACTACTGAAAAAATATAGAACTAAAATGGCAGTGTTTGTCATGTGATGGGAGGTAATTTTGACTTTGTGCGATAGTGTTGAAATCAATGGTAATAAAAATCGGAAGTGATGTAAAATGGGCTGCAGACTCGCTATCACTCATTTTACACTATGGCACAAAGTCAAAATTACCTCACTGAGTCTTAATGATAGGTAACACACTTATTATCAACTGATTACGGAAAATATTCAATGGGTCATCTTCTAACTCCAAGCCAGTATGCAGTTCCTTGTGGAAAGAACAGGTATAAGTGATGCGATTACTCGTGAAGTGTTGCTACTGTCTCCATGCTCCATCTATTAATGCATAAAAAGGGAAAATGCTGGAAATGCACAGGAGGTCAGTCAATGTCTGAAAGAAAGGTCAGTCTTTCTAGTGGGACTCCTAATCAGAACAGATGTTATTAATGGATATTGTTCAGCAAATCCTGAGGGCAATTTCTAGATATGAGTGTTACCATATTCCCAAATTGAGATGCGGCTGGATAATTGATGGTATCTAGTGGAACTCACTGGTCTCACACTGTGTCCTTTAGTTGCCCTGTCTAGCTTCAGTTTGGCAAGACAGCACATCATTTAGTGTTTTCTAAAATTTGGAAATGAGCAATAGCACATAGAGAAAGCGAGAAATATTAAAGAAGAAGGGGAGTTGAGAGGCCTGTGACAAAGATTTGAACTAAAACACTGACTGGGATCTAAAAATTGCTCTGTGCATTGTAGAAATGCATAAAGAGATACTTGACCATGTTAATGTAGAAATGCATGAACAGTTACTTGACCATAGTAAAGAAGAAATGCATGATGGATATTTGACCAATGTTAAATCCTTGGCTCACATAATGGGGTAGCTACAGCACACACACACAGAAAGACACAATTGTGTAATTACGTTTAAGCCTTGGTATGTTAATAATTAACTTGGCTGTGCAGGTGCTTTGTACTGTCTGCCCCCCCCCCCCCCCCCCCAAGGAGATAAGGGTATTGCTGACTATAAAATATAATGAGAATACAGTTTCTTGAGAGGCCATGTGGCCTTGAGACTGACTTCAGCCCTACTGATAACCAGGACAAGAATGTGGGGAGGATAGTGTTCTCAGGCCTACGAGGCCTACGTGCCAAAACAGGAATGAGCTATGGATATCCAGAGGAGGCAGGCTCACTACTTGATTGACCAACTACCTGAACCAATAAAGAATGTACATGTACGCCCATACTCTATGACAAGTGGACATTGCTAATTAAACTGTATAAATGTGAACTGTTTCCTTTGTTCAGGGAAGAGGTTATTCTGACCGTTGTTCAGAATACAGCTTCCCTTGTATACAAGTCAATTAAAGTAAAAGTTTTCCCTTTGTGATACTGGTCTGAGTGTGTTAGTGCATTGGTATAGTGTTAAGTTTTGACAACGTTCACCATTTTGCATGTATATATGTGACAATAATCATCTGCAACTCCATAGGCAGGAAATTGAGTTAAAAAGGAAGTGATGAGGGAGGACATGAAATACAAGCTAGCTTGAGAGCTTCCAGCTCACAAGATTACAGGTGAGTTGTAAATAAGAACGGTCATTCAGACCATCATTAGATGATCAATTTAGAGAACCCATTAACTATTTCTAAAATTATTCCAGGGTTTTTACTTCAACTACCCAATTGCATATGTTAACTAACAGCAGTCAATATGGATTCAGACGGAGAAGATTCTGCCTGACTAACCTCCTTGACTTCTTTTGAGGAAGTAACATTCCAATTGGGTTGAGGTAAACCCTACGTCATTGTTGTACCTAAACTGTTAGAAGGCATTTGACAAAGTTCCACAGGTAAGGCTGTTGGTTAAGCTCAAAACTATGGGGAATCATGGTATATCTTGGGAATGGATACAAAATTGAATGAAGGGTAAGAAACAATAGGTACTTATTAGAAGAGATATGTTGGGGTGTGGGGTGGGGGGTACGCTACTGAGTGGGGTACTCGAGGGATCAGTGTTGGGACCACTATTGTTTCTAATCTATATCAATGATTTAGACTTAGAAATCAAACACAAATTGATCAAACTTACAGATGATACCAAACTAGGAGGGGCAGTGGAGGTGAACGAGGCAGCTCAGGAATTACAGAATGAACTGGACAAAATATGTAGGTAGGCAGAACAATGACAGATGAAGATTCATACACGCAAATGTAAAGTACTGTATATTAGAAGGAAAAATGGGCAACACACTGTTGAAACAGCTAAGGCCTAAGAGAGTTCGAGAATGGAGGCAGTACAGAGATGTGCCACAAGGCAGATCTCCAGTCTTAGACATCTTAGTCATGAGGAAAGAATGGAGAAACTTAGGCTCTTCAGCCTTGAAAAGAGACATCTGAGAGCTGAGGTTATAGAGGTATACATGATTGTAAAAGGTATAAAGGTGCATAATTTCACCTCAAAAACGACCGCAACAGGGACAAGACAATTAATTTCTTCCCACTTTCAAATATGTATGGGTAGATTTTTGTCTTTGCTGTCTGGACATTAAACATTGCTTAGGGAGAGCGCAGAGGAACATTGAGTGAGGAGGATGGGATGCCAGCTACAGAACCTACCTGATTTTTAATTGTATTTTAAAATTTTGTTTGACCATGCTCCTGTGAAGCGTCTTGGGACGTTTTACTGTGTTAAAAACGCTGTATAAATGCAAGCCGCTGTATCAAATTTAGCATTATTCATGGAACCACCACACATGACACACACACAGTACCTAAATTAAGCTGTATGTACATAATGAAATAATGAAACTATCTCGCATCGTTAGAACTCATTACAGTAACAAAGTCGCACAGGTACATGGAATATTTGAACAACTCCTCTACTTATAGTAGAACCAAAAAAGACAGTGAAAGTCAAATCGTTACTTAATTGCCATGGCTCTATAAATGGTTACCCAATATATCGGGGCAGAACTTGTTCCCGAAGTAACGGAGGAGCTCGGCAGCGCTCTCCGTTTTTAATGGCGAATTGAAGGACCAAGTTCCCGCGTTTGCACAAACGCAGTAAAATGCGGAAATCGTGAACTTGCTCCTATCGGTTCGCCGGCGATTTGACAGCTGTGAATTAAAGTGGCATCACACGCTGCAATCATCGAAATCACTGAAAAATCGCAAACTTGCTCATCTGCCCAGCTGGAAAGTAACTAATCACGCCACCGTAAGACCATAAGACCGTAAGAGATAGGAGCAGGAGTAGGCCATTCGGCCCCTCGAGCCTGCTCCGCCATTCAATGAGATCATGGCTGATCTGATTTTAACCTCAACTCCAGTTTCCCGCCTTTTCCCCATATCTTTTGATCCCTCGCTGATCAAAAATGTGTCTAACTCAGCCTTGAATGTATTCAATGGCTCAGCCTCCACAGCTTTTTGGGGCAAAGAATTCCAAAGATTCACGACCCTCTGGGAGAAGAAATTCCTCCTAATTTCCATCTTAAACGGGCGACCCCTTATTCTGAGACTATGCCCCCTAGTTTCAGATTCCCCCATGAGGGGTAACATCCTCTCAGCATCTACCCTATCGAGTCCCCTCAGAGTCTTGTATGTTTCAATAAGGTCTCCTCTCATTCTTCTAAACTCCAATGAGTATAGACCCAACCTGTTCAATCTTTCCTCATAAGACAACCCTTCCATACCCGGAATCAACCTAGTGAACCTTCCCTGAACTGCCTCCAATGCAAACAGGTACGCTTAAAAATACGAGGTCGAAACTAAGTTTTAAAAGCGCAGATAGTCTTAATGATTGCCAAACAACTAAAAATTAAATTAAAAAAATGTGAGGTCTCAGATTACTCCTTATTTTAATAGTTTATTGTCATTAAAAAAAATTAAAGATCAAAAAATATTTTTTTTTTACTTTTCCCTTCTATCTCTTTAATTTAATTCAATTGTTTTTTTGGCTTCTCATATAAAAAAATTAAAATTTTTATTTACAATGACTTCCAGAATACTAACTTTAATTGAATGAAGTCTGCTTGCCTGCTTGTGGGCGTGACTTCTCTTCCTGACAGATTTTGTGGGCGGGACTTCTATTCTCACAGACTGTTCCATGCGTATCAACTTTACGCTGCTCAGAGGCTGAGGTGATAGCGCACAATTCTTTAAAAGTTCAAAATCAAGGAAGTCGACGCCGCAGACCCCACAGTAAGTACATTCGTTAATTTAATTTGCAGGAGCTGCAGCGAGCATTGCTACACCACTGTGCGCAAGTTTTGGCCCAATAAATTATATTAAACAGCTTATCGTTTGACATAATCAATTTTTCTTCCAAGAATTTTGAAATTCACAACAAGTCCAGCCACAATCTACTGTTAACTAATTGAAGAGACAATTGATTTTCTTTGAAAGGATTTACATGGGTAAGACTAATGAATCTATTTTTGTTTTGATGGTTTTCTGAGCGATGCCTTGCATTTCATCGAATCGTAGAATTATACAGCACAGAAGGAGGCCATTCAGCCCATCATGTCTGAGCCGGCTCTTTGAAAGAGCCATCCAATTAGTCCCACTCCCCATCTCTTTCCCACAGCCCTGCAAATTTCTCCTTTTCAAGTATACATCCAATTCCCATTTGAAAGTTACTGTTGAATCTGCTTCCACCACCCTTTCAGGCAGAAACACTTTTTTATTACGGGAACAAAAAACAGACAATGTTGGAGACACATAACAGATCAGTCAAAAGGGAAGGGGTGGAAATTCAATTAGAAAAAAGGAAAGGGGGATATGTCCCCACTGTTTATATCAGGCAAACAAAAGCAAAATACTGCAGATGCTGGAAATCTGAAGTAAAAACAGAAAATGCTTGAAACACTCAGGAGGTCAGGTAGCATCTGTGGAGAACAAAACAGGATTAATGGGCTCGATTTTAAAACGGAAGTGCGGGAGCGGGCAAAAATCCCGGCTCCAACACGCCTAAGAACCCACACGGCCCAGAATCATCGCCCCATTCCCGAACCCGGAAGTTGCCGGGGGGACGATATTTAAACAAGGAATTCAAGTACTTAAGTACTTAAAATGTACATAAATCTAATTAAGAGTGAAGGCAAGCGATTTCGACGCTGCCTCAGCATGTTTCCTGTGCTGTGTGAAACATGCCATGGTGAAAGAGTCGTGTTTCAGTCGGCAGGCATTTGGACATTTAAATCCCTGTTTGACGGATGGGGATAAAAGGTCCGTTATTGCAGCAGGGCACTCAGTTCTCTCAGATAAACTTTTGGCTGGGAGATCTTTGTGTTTAGACTGAAAATTCTTGGTTTCTACTCGGAATTGTTCTGTTTAAACATATTTACCAATTTTTCGGACCCCCTCAAACTAACACTATCAGGATGGGGGTGTGCGATGTCTGCATTCACTAGTACATCCGAGGACGAGGAACATCACCATCCTTGCCAGGCACGGCATGCACTTCAGCCATTTGTAGCTCCATGACACAGTGCTGCGTCACAGGCACCTGCACAAGAGCACAGAGGGGAACAACACAGAGAGCGACATTGCAGGAGGCACTACCCTTGCTACAGGGTCTACAGACCAAGGCTCAGCTTCCTGGACCTCTCTGAGGAGCAGTGCGTACGGAGGCTGAGAGTGAGTTGCCAGGTGGTCGCAGACATCTGCAGCCTCCTTCATGCCGAGCTGCTCCCGGCTGAGCCTAGCGGCATCTCATTACCCGTCATTGTTAAAGTGACCACTGCCCTCAACTTCTTCGCTTCCGGATCATTCCAGGGTGCCCCCGGGGACATCGCCAGGGTCTCTCAGTCATCTGCACACAAGTGCATAAGGCAGGTCACCAACAGTTTGTTTCGCAGGCCTTGCAATACATCAACTTCCCAATGGACAACCTCAGCCAGACGGAGTGGACAGTGGGATTCCACGCTGTGGCTGGCTTCCCACAGGTGCAGGATGCAATTGCCGCATATAGCAATCCGAGCACCTCCACACGAGCCAGGACTGTTCATCAACAGAAAGGGCTATCACTCCATCAACGCTCAGCTTGTTTGAGAGCACCGCAAAAGATTCCTTCGTGTGTGCACCAGATTCCCTGGCAGCTGCCACGACTCCGTCATTCTGAGGGAATCCAATATCCCGGGCCTCTTCCATGCACCGAAAACACCCTTAAGGGCTGGTTCCTCGGTGACAAGGGATACCTCCTGCACATATGGCTTATGACACCTCTGAGGAACCCCATCAGCCAGCAACAGCGTCGATACAATGACAGCCACACCGCCACCAGGTCTATAATTGAACATGCTATAGGGCTGCTGAAGATGCGATTTCGGTGCCTCGATTGTTCTGGTGGGCGCTTCAATACGCACCAGTGAGAATGGGTTGCCTTATAGTATTGTGTTGTGTCCTGCACAACATGGCGCAACAGAGAGGGGTACCGGTTGAGGAGGCCCCATGCCCTCATCTACCATCCACATCTGCCATCCACATTGAGGAGGATCAGGAGCAACAGGAGCAGGAGGAGGAGGAGGAGGAGAAGGAAGAAGAGGGCCGAGCAGCGGCTCACCTGGCTGTTAGTGAGGCCAGGGAGTCACTCATATGTGAACAGTTCTCATAAGATCAGAAAGTGAGAAGAGTCCAGTCCTCATACCATCTGGAAAGACCAGCACCAACACCAGCACCCCCCACCCCACGCCCCCTGCACAAAACAGTCTTGCAACTACACATACACCACTGTAAAGTGACCCACTGGGTGGCATCGAGTGTCGCTGTTGATGGTGAAGCACATGAAAGGGCACTGTCACAAAAGCCAGTCAAGAATGGGCAAGACGTGGCAGTAGTGGTGAGAATGGTAACATTTAACGCGACTTTAACAAAAACCAAATATAAATGAAAAACATGACAGTCTATCAGACAAACCTTGTGCATAACCTTCGTGATCTCAAATCCTTAGCCTTCCTCTTTCTACCGCTTCTAAGTGGTGCATCCCCTGTGGCTGCAGCAGAGGTAGTGGCAGGTTGCTCATGTCCTTGGCCGGACTGCTTAGATGCTTTTGGCCTATACCCTCTGGGTTTTGAAGCCCATGAGGGCCCCGCCAAAGACTGCTCCACCTGCAGGGGCAGACTCGGCCACCTGGAGAGGAGGCAGCATTGGTTGAGAGGGGGGCAACGGGTGAGATGTGGGAGAGCTTTGAGTGGCGTCCCCACTTCCATGTTCCCTTTTGCCATCATCCCCCTCCTGGACCAGGCCCACATCACTCCTACCACCCTGATGGAAAGCAGTTTGGAGGACATGTATGATGCCTTGGAAGCCCAGTTGTAAAGTTTCTGTCTGCCTGTTTAAGGCGGCAGAATGTTGGTCACTTTGAGTCTGAATGGCTGTTGTCAGGGCCTGAATGGACTCATTTGTGAACCGTGCTTGAAGCTCAATGGAGGCTAGCCTTCTCTCCATCGCAGACACTCCCGCACTTACCTGCGACACTATCTCAGACATTTCCGCAGTTACATGCGACACTATCTCAGACAGTTGCTCATGTCCCTGTGAAACTATCTCAGAGATTCCCTCTCGTCCCTGTGACACTATCTCAGAGATTCCCTCACGTAACTGTGCCACCATTCCACTAATGTAGGAGTTGGACTCCTCCATCCTCTTGGCTATTGTGGAGAGTGTGCGTGGCATCTGTTCCAGTACCTCGCAAATGTGCTGCTGTCCCTCGATCATTCTCCTTTTAAAGGATGGCCCCCAGGGTTCAGCATCTGCGTCCAGCTGAGCAGAGCCTGGAGAGGAGTACGCCCACCGATGGGGACTCTCCACAGCTGCCCCTGCCAGCAGTGACTGCTTGTGCTCACTTGTGTGTGATAACTCACCAGGTGCCAACCCAATTAACTGACTACCAGGAACCCACTGAGGTGTGAGTATCTGCACTGGTGGATATGACGGTGCGCTCTGAGGCCGGGAGCTCCTCTGAGGAATCGTCCTCTGCCATCACTGCGGTCGTGGAAGAGCCTGTAAGAGAACAGAAGGCAATATTAAGCATCATCACAGATGTGTCATATTGCGATGAGCATACTGAGGTGTTGAACATGGCAATCATTGTTAACATCAATTCATGTTGTGTGTGATGAATGTTAAAGTTGTGTCACCAGACGTTTGTGGGGTGCCAGTCTCGGCATCCCTGATGGACAGGTACTCGAGGGTTCGGCTGATCTGGAGGGCCTCTTCCTCCATCTCTGTGAGGACCACTATTTGTTGTGGCCCCCCCTCCAGTCCTTGCCCTCTTGCTTGCATTTTGTGCTCTCTTCTCCTAAAAGGGAAGAAAGTACAGACGTGTGAGTGACTGATGGTGAAGTAGCCAACCGGTGAATACATTGCTTTGGGAGAGGCTGACCGTGAAAGAGGTGCTTCAGAGGGTGAGTATGAGACAGAGACATCACATTGGATCAGGATTGGGTGAGTGATAGTGGTGGGGTCACAAATGGAGAAGTGAGAAAGTGCTCAGGAAGTGAAGGTAAGTTGAGGATGAGTCTTAAGTGGGTGTGAGGAGTCATTTGATGGAATAGTCTTGGCAGTGCAGAATAATGTAAGAGGGGAGTGGGGGTGATGTGGAACACGGAATGCAGGAGAATCAGTAAGTGTACTCACTTTTGCTGACCTAGTTAGGTTATTGAAACACTTCTTGCACTGGACCCAGGTGCGGGATATGTTGCTGCTGCTGGTGACCTCCTCTGCCACCTCGAGCCAGGCCTTCTTGGTGGCAGAGGCAGGGCGCTTCCTCCTGTTGGCCGGATAAAATAGTTCCCTCCTCCTCCTCACCCCGGCCAGTAGCAGCTGAAGTGAGGCATCGCTGAATCTTGGAGCAGCTTTGCCCCGTGTGCTGCTCCATTGGGTCTTCTTGCTTTTCGTTCCAGCAAAATCCAATGGAGCAATGGCCCTTTAAATCCAGACATTCCAGCTGACAGCCTGTCACTTGGATGCGCAGGCGGCCCACGGCACAGCTTTCTGACGGCAAACCCAGAAACAAGGCTAAGGGACACCAATTAAGTCGCGATCGAGTGGGGAACGGTAAGTTTTTATTATTCGGGTTTGCCACGCGCCCATTGACCACCCCCCCGCTGCCATCCCACCGTCATTTGAAAATCGAGTCCAATGTTTCAGGTCAATGACCTTTCATCAGGGCATGCTGGTGTTAACGTAATTTGTCCACTGTAAGCAGTGGACAGTAAAATCATAATAAAGTGCAGCAATGAAACAGCGTGAAGCACATCCCCACCTTTGATGTGTGTAGCTTACAATATCAGTACCCGGCTTCTTTAAAAGCTAATAGTGCAATTGCCATTTCCCATTTTGTTGAAGTTTATGTCGTGCACTCTGTTGCGAAACATGAACTGAATTGCCTATTTTGAACTGGAACATACACCGCTATTGCTTCCCAAAATGAGTAGAAATAACTCAGAAACACTGTCTGTATAGATGATTTACAGTGGATGATCAAATCTTTTTTATTCCAGGTGACCCATTCATATTCATTGGTAGGAATCTATCAGCGCAAACTGGGCAACTTAAAGTTTGTACAGTTTCCTTTGTGATATAAAGAAAAACAGGACGTTTCTTATTACATCGGTAGTACAGGGGAATAATGAGATGGAAAGGCCTTATTGAACTGCCCGAAATAGCTGGTACATTTAATATGTTATAAGCGGTGCATCCTAAGGTACTGGTGAATGGTTGGCACTATTTAGCTATGATGTGGAGATGCCGGTGATGGACTGGGGTTGACAATTGTAAACAATTTTACAACACCAAGTTATAGTCCAACAATTTTATTTGAAATTCACAAGCTTTCGGAGGCTTCCTCCTTCCTCAGGTGAATGTTGTGGAAATGAAATCCTCGAACCCTTCGCATTTATAAATTCATTCACCTGAGGAAGGGGGAAGCCTCCGAAAGCTTGTGAATTTCAAATAAAATTGTCGGACTATAACTTGGTGTTGTAAAATTGTTTACAACTATTTAGCTAGTTAGCGGTGTTCAAAATTATGAGTGGTTTTGATAGAATAAACAAGGAGAAACTGTTTCCACTGGCAGGACTTAACCAGTGGACACAGATTTAAGGTAATTGATAAAAGAACCGGAGGGGACATGAAGAGAATTTTTTTACGCAGATCTGGAATGCACTGCCTGAAAGGGTAGTGGAAGCAGATTCAGTAGTAACTTTCAAATGAGAATTGGATAATACTTGAAAAAGAAACATTTTCAGGGCTATGGAGAAAGGGTAGAGGAGTGGGACTAATTGGTTCCCTCTTTCAAAGAGACGATGGGTCGAAAGTCCTTCTTCTGTGCTGTATGATTCTATGATTCTATTTGCGTGATAGAGGCTGCTGCCTGTGATAAGTGTGGATGGGGACTGTATATGAAACATTGGAGGAGACCCACTGTGTAAGCTCACACAGGAAGAATGGACTCTCTTGGGTGAGGCACTGCAGGTTTCCTGTCATCTATTGCATGAGTCACTACTTTCAGGAGAAGGGTAGAGTAAATTTTAAAAAAAGAAATGATATACAAGTGCATTGAAAGATCTTGCTTTTAGTATAATTACTGCAACATTGTGCACTTTTTGCCCTGAATTATGCAAAGCCACAATGAATTAGTGCACAATGACTAAAACACCAATTTAGCCTCTAATTAAGAAATTGGCTTGACTGAAATAAATTAAGATGCCATTTTCTAAATTTTTGTGCTCTAAACAAATCACATTCAAAGTAATATATTCTATGCTGTTAAACTAATGATTGATCATAAATCTGCCACCTATATTCTGGTACACATGAAACTGCTTTGATCAATAGAACTACAGAGATTAATTAACATGGACTATGATGGAATCATTGAGGAACTTTTGGATTTGAAACAATATACATTAAAACTACCTATAGCGATTACTTTAAAGAACAAGGTGAGTCACCTTTTATGCGCGCAAAGTAAGGTAATGAGTCAGAAGTTCAACACTTGCTACAGAACGCTCTAGAAAGGGCCACCTTGGAACACAGCCCCCACATTTTTGTCAACTTTATAAATATATATCAACGCAAGTTTGTTCTTTCTTTCTTTTCTGTTTGAAATGGTAACCAGTTTTATTTTCCCTCTCTTGAATTGAGCGGAAAATAACCTGGATGCAAAAGTGATGAAAAGTTATGTTACGTTTAAGAAATATTCACTAAAAATATAAGTAAGTTAAAGGTTAAATTCAGTTACGTCACTTTCCCAGCAGCGAGCCATGCTTGAGTGGAGCACAGGCTGGAGAATCAAGCTCACAGTATTTTAGCCCAGCTTCCAACCTGTGCTCCCTTCATGTAAGATTCCCTGTTGGGAATGATGAATTTACTTCTTTTTCATGGTAAAACTGGACATAAGTTGAAATGAGAACATTAGGAGTAAGAAGGGAAGCCAGGCACATATTTTTCCACCTATAAAGTGATTAAGTTGTTAGATAAGATACCAGGGAAGCCCTTTGAAGGAACCAAGATATATGATATCACTAACTTACTGTTCGTGGCAAATTACTAAATGAAAATGTGAAAAAAATACTATACTATTGGTTCAGTGGTAACGTAGAGTGCAACTATGGTGTCACAGCAACACTAAGATTGTAATATAAATCCAAAATCGGGATCTGCCTGGTTACTCAGGTCAGTGGTATGAGACCAACTACAGAAGACATTTCAAACTGCTTGCATTTGACATCTCATGGCTTATACCTGCAGTGCAGTGTTAAACCAGGTTTACAAAATGTTCAGGGATCCACTGGACCTTCTGGACACTTTATAAACTTACCCAGTGCTTAGTTCAATGTACTGAGAGTGCAGATGCCTGCATCCATGTTCTTGAAATCGTTTAAAATTTAACTGTCCACTTAGGCAGTGCTCTCTCCTGAATCTGACAGCCAGGCAGAATAAATAAGGCAATTCTGGCTGCAAAATGGATATTGTAGCTACTGATATATTAGCTGCATCCATTGTTAGCATTAAAATAACTTTCAAAAGTGAATTAGATAAATACTTGGAAAGGAAAAATTTGCAGGGCAAAGGGGAAAGAGCGGGGGAGTGGGACTAATTGGGTAGCTCTTTCAAAGAGCCAGCACAGACACGATGGGCTGAGTGGCCTCCTTCCGTGTTGTATGATTCTATGATCTAGCCACTTTCAAATTATTTTATTTTATCTCCAACCACTACCCATTTCTTGAGTGTGTCTGGGATAGTTTTCTACAGCAATATGTCCTAGAGGCAACAAGGGGGCAAGCCATACTAGATTTAGTAATGAGTAATGAACCAGATTTAGTTAACGGCTTAACTGTGCGTGAACATCTATCCAATAGCGATCATAACATGATCGAGTTCAACGTAGTGTTTGAAAGGGAAAAAAGTGAGTCAGCTGCTAAGATTCTAGACTTGGGCAAGGCCGACTTCAATGGGATGAGACAGAGACTGTCCACAGTAAACTGGTCAAATCTGTTAATGGGTAAAACGACTGATGATCAGTGGGAAATGTTTAAAGAAACATTGAACGCGATACAGAATCGGTTTATACCCCTGAGGGGCAAGAACTCTACTTGCCAAAAAAAACAGCCATGGACAACTAAAGAGGTAACGGAGAGTATAAGACATAAGGAAAGGGCATACAAAAAGGCAAAAAATGGCACAGATCCTGCCGAATGGGAAAGATACAAAGATCAACAAAGGTCACAAAACAGATAGTAAGAGCTACAAAAAGAGAGTATGAAAAGAAACTCGCAAGGGATATCAAAACCAATGTGAAGAACTTTTATAGTTATATTAGGAAAAAGAGGGTGGTCAGGAGCAGTGTTGGCCCCTTAAAAACTGAAAGTGGGGATATTGTCATTGACAAAGGGGAAATGGCGGACATGTTGAACAATTACTTTGCGTCAGTATTTACAGTTGAAAAAGAGGATAGCATGCCGGAAATCCCAAGAAAACTAATACTGAATCGGGGAAAGGGACTCAATAAAATTAACATAAGTAAAGCAACAGTAATGAAGAAAATAATAGCACTAAAGAGTGACAAATCCCCAGGACCAGATGGTTTCCATCCCAGGGTTTTAAAGGAAGTAGGTGAACACATTGCGGATGCCCTAATTATAATCTTTTAAAGTTCTCTAGATTCAGGAACTGTCCCTCCAGATTGGAAAATTGCACATGTCACTCCGCTTTTTAAGAAAGGAGAGAGAAGGAAACCGGGGAATTATAGACCAGTTAGTCTAACATCTGTTGTGGGGAAAATGCTGGAGTCTATAATTAAGGATAGGGTGACTGAATACCTCGAGAATTTTCAGTTAATCAGAGAGAGCCAGCATGGATTTGTGAAAGGTAATTCGTGCCTGACAAACCTGATTGAATTTTTTGAAGAGGTGATTACAGTAGTGGACAGGGGAATGTCAATGGATGTTATTTATATGGACTTCCAGAAGGCATTTGATAAGGTCCCACATAAGAGACTGTTAGCTAAGATAGAAGCCCATGGAATCGAGGGAAAAGTACGGACTTGGTTAGGAAGTTGGCTGAGCGAAAGGTGACAGAGAGTACGGATAATGGGTAGGTACTCACATAGGAACATAGGAACAGGAGTAGGCCATTCAGCCCCTCGTGCCTGCTCCACCATTTGATAAGATCATGGCTGATCTGTGAACTAGCTCCATATACCTGCCTTTGGCCCATATCCCTTAATAACTTTGGTTGCCAAAAAGCTATCTATCTCACATTTAAATCTCACATTGGCAGGATGTGACTAGTGGAGTCTCGCAGGGATCTGTCTTGGGGCCTCAATTATTCGCAATATTTATTAACGACTTAGATGAAGGCATAGAAAGTCTCATATCTAAGTTTGCCGATGACACAAAGATTGGTGGCATTGTAAGCAGTGTAGATGAAAACATAAAATTACAAAGCGATATTGATAGATTAGGTGGATGGGCAAAACTGTGGCAAATGGAATTCATTGCAGACAAATGTGAGGTCATCCACTTTGGATCAAAAAAGGATAGAACAGGGTACTTTCTAAATGGTAAAAAGTTAAAAACAGTGGATGTCCAAAGGGACTTAGGGGTTCAGGTACATAGATCATTGAAGTGTCATGAACAGGTGCAGAAAATAATCAATAAGACTAATGGAATGCTGACCTTTATATCGAGAGGACTGGAGTACAAGGGGGCAGAAGTTATGCTGCAGCTATACAAAACCCTGGTTAGACCGCACCTGGAGTACTGTGAGCAGTTCTGGGCACCGCACCTTCGGAAGGACATATTGGCCTTGGAGGGAGTGCAGCGTAGGTTTACTAGAATGATACCCAGACTTCAAGGGTTAAGTTATGAGGAGAGATTACACAAATTGGGGTTGTATTCTCTGGAGTTTCGAAGGTTAAGGGGTGATCTGATCGAAGTTTATAAGATATTAAGGGGAATAGATAGGGTAGATAAAGAGAAACTATTTCCGCTGGTTGGGGATTTTAGGAGTAGGGGGCACAGTCTAAAAATTAGAGCCAGACCTTTCAAGAGTGAGATTAGAAAACATTTCTACACACAAAGGGTGGTAGAAGTTTGGAACTCTCTTCCGCAAACGGCAATTGATACTCGTTCAATTGCTAAAAAATCTGAGATAGATAGCTTTTTGGCAACCAAAGGTATTAAGGGATATGGGCCAAAGGCAGGTATATGAAGCTAGATCACAGATCAGCCATGATCTTATCAAATGGCGGAGCAGGCACGAGGGGCTGAATGGCCTACTCCTGTTCCTATGTTCCTATGTTCCTACCATATGACAACACATCAGGGCGACAATGCAGTAACCTGCCACCAGCAAGACGCTGCTGGCCTTGCCGTCTCTCATGCCAAGAGCTGAGTGCCTCCCCATGAGCTGCATGGCTCTCTCCTCAAAGGGAAGTTAAGCTGAGGAAATCCCCCTCCAGTTCCCATAGTAGGCATTGTGCTCCAATTGGTCCTGCAAAAAGATAGAGTGAATGAGGGTAAGGCTAGCAGTTGAGGAGTGTGTGGCAAGTGGCATAGGAGAGGTGAAGTAAGAGTTGTGGAGGTGTGGAGGTGAAGAAAAGGGATTTTAAGCTATGTGCATGTAAGTAATTGTAATGAAGGGAGTTGGATAGTCATAGTGCAAGATGCTCAGTTGGAGCCCACCCTAATCAGAGAGCACAGTGAAGAGGTAGTTGAGCAAGTGTTGCTTTCAGAGGGTGAAGAGTGTGTTGGTTCCCAGGATGGGCTAGGAAGAAAAAGGAGAGGACTGCAGTACATTACCTTGCCTACCCTGTTGAGGATGTGAAACTTTTGTGGCACTGTTAGAATCATAGAGTCATAGAATCTTACACCACAGAAGGAGGCCATTTGGCCTGTCAGCCCTGTGCTGGCTCTTTGAAAGAGCTATTCAATTTAGTCCCACACCCCAGCTTTTTCCCCATAACCCTGCAAATGAGTCCTCTTCAAGTACATGTCCAATTGCCTTTTGAAAGTTCCTATGGAATCTGATTCCATCACCCTTTCTGTCAATACGTTCCAGATCTTAACAACCTTCTCTCTGAAAAAGTGTCTCCTCATTTCCCCTCTCGTTCTTTAGCCAATTATTTTAAATTTATGACCTCTGGTTACCGACCTACTTACCAAAGGAAACAGTTTCTCCCTACTTCCTCTATCAAAACCCATCATAATTTTGAATACCTCTATTAGGTCTCCCCTTAACCTTCTCTGCTCTAAGGAGACCAATCCCAGCTTCTCCAATCTCTCCACATAATCTGAAGTCCCTCATCCCTAATATCATCCTGGTAAACCTCCTCTGCACCCTCTCCAAAGCCTTGACATCCATCTTAAAGTGTGGTGCCCAGAATTGTACACAATACTCCAGCTGAGGCCTAACCAATGATTTTTAAAGTTTCAGTTTGACTTTGTTGTTTTTGTATTCAATGCCCCTATTTACAAAGCTAAGTATCCCATTCACTTTCTTAACCGCCTTATCAACTTGCCCTGCCACCTTCAAAGATTTATGAATATGCACCCCCAGGTCCGTCTGCTGTTGCACCCTCCTCACAAGATTATACTGCCTCTCCATGTTGTTCCTTCTAAAGTGCATCACTTCACACTTATCCGCATTAAATTGCATCTGCTATTTGTCTGCCCATTTTACCAGTCTGTATATGTCCTCCTGAAGTCTACTACTATCCTCCACACTATTTATTATGTTGCCACGTTTTGTATCATCTGCAAACTTCAAAATTGTACTCCCTATACTGAAATCCAGATCATTTATCTATAACAAGGAAAGTAATGGTCCTAATACCGATCCCTGGGGGACCCCACTGCATCCTTCTCACTAGTTTGAAAAACATCCGTTCACCACTACTCTCTGCCTCCTATCCCTTAACTAATTATGTACCCAAGTTACCACCGTCCCTTTAATCCCATCCTGCTGTCCTTGGGGTGAGTTGGCACTCAGTGCCAGTGGCACCTTCCTCTAGGTGGCACAAGTGATAATTTTGGGTGACTTGGTGGCATCGACAGCCATGAGTCTGTTTGCCCTGCCTTCAATGTCCTCCAGGAGAGCTTGAGATCTGAATGAGTGAGGCTGTGCGTTCTGGCTTAGTGCCATTTCCTGCTGCCCTCTGGGCAGAGAGGGTGCTTGAATGGTTATAATTCTATACAGCTGTAATAAAAATATTGCTAGGACATGCAGTGAAAAAGCCAATCACTGTCCCTTTCTTACCTCATTGTCCCCCAGTGTTTTACTGCTGAAGTATGCAGTCTTTTAAAGACTGCACAGAAGTTCCTGGGCAGTTCAGCTGCTTACACCTGTTTTACACCGATACCTACACCAATGGGAATGTAAATGAGCAGACCCAGAAAACTTGTGTTCAACTCCCTCTAGAGACCACCAGGGGGCACAATTTATTTGAAGGGGAAACAGCAGTGTAACTCATCCAGAGGAAATTCTAGGCTTTGGTTTTATTTAGCTGTCTGAATTGAATATAAAATAAATTGTGCATTGCGAAAAATAAATAACATTTTGGCAGAATTATTGGTGACAGAGTAAGTGAAATGTCTATAAGATTTGAACTTCCAAGCGTATGCTTTTTTTCCTAGCTTATTGAGATATCCCAGCAGCCGTACCATTCACTCTTTGTGCTTTGATCTTAAATAGGCTTCAATTTTCAGTGTGGAGCAATCACTGACTGATATTATAGTTGAAAATTATTCACCAGGAATCATGATCAAATACTTTGATATCTCATTGAAGAAATATGGGGAATAAGTACATGTGCTTTCATGATCACAGAGCACCTCTCATTAGGAAAGAAAAGTCTTATTATAAATATTAAATAACTTCATTTTGTTTGCTGTTTCTATAGTTACGAGCATCAATTAAGCAACTAAGAGTTACAGCATTTGATAATGAGGTTGTCGTCACTATGTAATAGTGATGATAATCTCAACATTAAAATGTCTGACTTCTAGCTGACTAATGAATAATTACAACCATAATAACTGAGCATTTCAGCTGGATGCATTTGGATTTTAAAGTTTTACTTCTTGGCAATGCTCAAGATTTCTATACTTTACTTCCCCATTGGGTAATTTGTCTCTCCTGGTGCATATATATTTTTAAAAAAACATTCTCGGGATGTGGGCGTCGCTGGCAAGGCCGGCATTTATTACCTATCCCTTGTTGCCCTGATAGCATGATATGAAGATTGTGGTTGTTGGAATGTGTAATCATTTCATTTCCCGCTCCCGCCCCCTCCCCCCACCCCAGCTCCCTCTTGTGAGGTCCTCTTTAGTGCTGTGAGGGAAATACTTCCAGAGCAAAGTAATTCCTCTGTTTTCTTCTCAACATGTGAATTTAATGGAGGCCTGTTAGAAAAACAAAATGTATGCCTGGACCTTCTGCCGGGGAGCGGTGGGGGGGGGGGGGTGGGGTTCTCCCGATCTTCTGCTGGAACCTTGGTGGAAGATTGATGGAAACCTCAGAGGTTGCACGGGGCTACCACTGATCATTCACTGAAGTTGGAACAGGCAATCGGGAGAACCCACTGCTGAAATTCCAGGAGCTGATATTCTGTATTGGGGTGAAGGCACCAAGTCCCACTTAAGTGATGTCAGTGCTGAGTTAACTCGGTGAGTGGATGGTCTGAAATGTCGGATATCAGCATCCTTTTCCTCAATGGAACGCAGATCAATTCCCCAACCCACTGCTAGCCAAGGACAACTTTGCGTTTTGCTGATTTAATTATTTGAGGTCAAGCCATCTTGAAATTGCTCTAGCAAAGTAAATACCTGATTAATAAACATTCATTTTAGGTGAATTTAAACGAAACCACTTTCCGACTTCATCCACTCGTCATTATTGTTAAATCAATATCTGTAAACTTTTAAGTGAATGCTTTCTCTGCCTAGCTTACATGGTCTGCAATTCCAGACCATATTACAACCCAGATTACATCCACCCACTCTCTCTATTACATCCCACATGAATGCACTGCCAACTATTCTTGGCTTCTCATTAAAGCTCATTGATGACTTCTGTTTTATTTTTCTGCTGCAATAAAAATGTAACAGTTTAGAATTTCCAAGAACACTTTATAATGACAATGGTTGTTCCTCTCAATATCCACACAAATGTAATCAAATTCATTCTTTCAGAAATTACATGATCTGCATTTTGAAAGATGAAAGGTTTAAGTAAATCAAATTAATTTTGGATAAAAATATCAAACACATTGTGTATCAAAGTCCATTATTTATAATATTAGTGTACAGTGATGGCAAATATTTTACTGCATATGCAATGTTGAGTCTCTTTGGTCAGTCATGTGTCTGATACATGAGAAACCCTCACTGTACTTTACAACTCCAATCTCAGCAACTGGGAAATCCAGCTAAGCAAAATTTCCATTTGCCTTATATGGAATGCACTCCTTCCCATTATTGATGCATCCCACTAACCTGAGCCCACAGAATATAGGCACATACTGCATGGCAACAGCCAAGGCTTAGGGATCAGCAAATGTGTACAGCAGCGCTGCTGGATTTTCAAGAGCAAAGAACCAGCACAAAGAACTGGTAAGATTCCACCTGCTTTACCAGCTAACATCACACGATTAGGGCATTGCCTTGCAAGGTCATCTGGACCTAAGTGAAGAGAATCCCACCGTCCATTGAAAGGTCTACATCATCAAATCCCAACAATGAGCAAGAACTGACTGGTCAGTCGTCAACAGCGCCCTGGAGCACTACAGACCTGTCTGACTCTGGTGTCAGAGCACCAAGTTGGCCACAGAGGATTGTTTGGGCTCCAATCTTCCATGACCAGCATGTCATTTTGGAGCCAACACGACCCCAAAGCGACCCTGCTAACCTTCACCATCCCCCCCTCCCAAGAAGGAAAGTCATTCGTTGGTTATAATTAATTTTGATGATAAAAAGAGGGATAAATGAAAGTAAAAAAAGAAATAAGGAACAGCATTCCCTCTCCAATTGGTGTGGAATGCTGCACTGTTGGGGATGCTGGGATCAAATATTCGCAGCCCTTCCAGCTCACTCTCACCATAACTCCAACAGTAGCCTGCAGGAAAGGCTGGATATGCCGGGGCCAGGCTTTATCATAGTATGTACAGCACAGAAGGAGGCCATTCAGCCCATCATTGCCTGTGTCGCCTCTTTGAAAGAGCTATCCCATTAATCCCACTCCCCTGCTCTTTCCCCACAGCCCTGCAATTTTCTCCCTTTCAAGTATTTATCCAATTCCCTTTTGAAAGTTACTATTGAATCTGCTTCCACCACCCTTTCAGGCAGTGTATTCCAGATCATATCAACTCGCTGCATAAAAAAATGTTTCCTCATGTCACCTCTGGTTCTTTTGCCAATCACCTTAAATCTGTGTCCTCTGGTTACCGACCATTCTGCCACTGGAAACAGTTTTTCCTTACTTACTCTATCAAAACCGTTCATGATTTTGAACACCTCTATCAAATCTCCTCTTAACCTTCTCTGCTCTAAGGAGAACAACCCGAGGATTCCACATTCCTTGTAAGGAAGAGATCAAGAGGCTGAGAAGAAGATCGGGGGGCTGAGGAAGAGATTGGGGGGCCGAGGAAGAGATCGGGAGGCTGAAAAGAAGATCGGAGGTTGCTGGAGGTTGGGTGAAGAGTCGAAGGTAGGTGGGGGCCCCCATCGACCGATCGTGGGAGCCCTGTCGGCCAAGTGAGCTTGTTGGGCCTGGATGAAGCACTCCTGCTCCTCTGGGCCCACAAGCAGTGCAATAAAGGCACTCACCTCATGGATCAGGCCCTTCCCTCCTGCTTTCACCTGACGTGAATTGGAAGTGATGGGAAACCTGAACAGGTAAGGTTAAATTTATTTTATTATTCCAATACACAAAATATTAAGTACCTCAAGTATCTCAATGAGGTACATTGTCCTTTTAAATATCGACCCACCGGCTTTAAGTGGGGGTGGACCTTGCTGGTGTCTGCTCTCCGCACACAGACAAACTGCCTGGGTTAAACCCAGAAGCAGGCATGTTGGAGCCGGTATGTGGCCCCGCTCTGAAAACGGAGCATTTTTACTCCCCACCCGCCTCCCCAGCCCACCTGTTATTGGGGGTTAAAATTTACCCCTGTTAATTCCTGTGTTCCCAGCCTCACAGTGACAACAACAAACAACCGCATTTATATAGCGCCTTTAATGTATTAAAATGTCCCAAGGCACTTCACAGGAGCGATATCAGACAAAAGTTGATACCGAGCCAAATAAAGAGACATTAGGACAGGTAACCAAAAGCTTGGTCAAAGAGGTAGGTTTTAAGAAGTGTCTTGAAGGAGGAGAGAGATGTAGAGAGGCGGAGAGGTTTAGTGAGGGAATCCAGAGCTTAGGGCCTAGACAGCTGAAGGCACGGCTGCCAACAATGACTGCTCTTTAAAAGTAACGTGAAGTGCTTTGAAACCTCCAGAGGGTGTGATAAAGTGCTATATAAATGCTAAGTTTTTCTTTACAATAATATACAAAATGCTGCTCTGGTGCATTGAAAATGCTGTTTCATGTCCTGTCATTGCTATATGTATGTGAAGATGGACATTGGGGTGAAAGTTCTCTTTCAATGGATGCCTATTTTCTCTGTTATAATGAAATTGGATTTTTAAAAAGTTCATGGGGACAGAATTTTCTGTTCCTGGCCCTGGGCATATCAGATTGTCTGGGTGCAGCACATTGAGGACAATCAGGCGGGCTCCCTTACGGGCAGGTGTTTCTCCCCGGCTAATATCAACATGTCCGGGGGCAAGAAACATCAAATTCTGCCCTCATATTTTCAAACCTGCAGCTTCCTGCAATCTTATGAGCCGTGTACTGAGTTAAAGACAAAAACAGGCCTTTGCCCACTTCTTGTTAAATGAGGAATTTCAGGCCCAGAATGCCCAGTCGGTTGGTGACGTGTCAAATCTCTCATTACGTAGCACCCTTTTATCTACAGCTGAAACCATAGTGACACACAAAAACAGGTGTGTGGTTTTTAAAGTTGTTTCTCATTTGATTGATTTTTTTAAAGTGAGCTAATGCGGGACATCGGGTTGATAGAGTTCTAGTGGCTGAGTTTACAATCATTTTCTCTAATAGTCTAGTGGTAGTTTCACAACGACATTCTCTGAGGCCATCTCGGCAGTTGTAGTTTTGCACCTAATCCATAGCAATCTAAATGAAAGGGTAAGTACACATTTGCATTGCCTTGTGATCATTCTGCTTAGCAAAGCTTTCCAAGGAACTTAGAGAGCATGAATGCCCAATTTTTGGAGCTTTAAAATCTAATTGCTTGTTAGACCAGTACGTTTGAATCATTTCAACTAATACCAAATGGGATGTCTTAAATTTGCAGCTGTGAGTTACGATACAGTGAACTGCATTATGCAGCCTTAGCAGTTCAATAGTAAACTTATGTGGTTAATGCCAGAAAATTAACTAAAGTGGCTTAATGCCCGACAGTCCAAAATAAACCTTAATTCATTGATCTAGAGAATTTCGTAACTATGGGATTATTTCACAAAATCGTTTGTTATTGCATTTACAGATTTGAACATCCATCATTGAAACTACAATGGTTCAATTGCTCAAATGTTAATATTGAGGACTTTTACATCTCATGCCAGTAGCGGTAATATGTGTCAATCTCTAAAGACACAGCTACATTTCTTTGAGGAGCGATTACTACCTTCAGCTTCTTTAGCACTATATTATTAAAGGGTGGGGGGGGGGGGTTTCAGAATTTAATTCTGATACCAATATTGGACTGAAATAGATGACTTTTCTCTGACCATGCTCCAACTCATGGCAAGTTGCGAGAACCTAACCTTTACCCCCAATGTGCTGTTGTCGCCTGATGTCAGTAACCAGGGGTTTCATAATCTGCATCTGGCAGATTGATTTACGCTGTTCGAGAAATATTTGAATTTATAAATATAGACACCGGTCTTCTGAAGACTAAGCAGCTCTGTCTAACTTGATAAATGTGAAGATCCAAGACGAAAGGATCCCAATTTTAGTGAAAACCCTAACTGTGTGTGTGCCTTTTGTTTCTTTCAATCGCTCTTCTCTTTGCGAATTAGGTGGTCCTCGTCTCATGACAGCTAAGTCCTGAGAGTGAACCTGTTGCAGCCTCTATCCCTTGTGCTGCTGTACAAGCTGCCTGTCCCTACCTCCTTTCTGCTGCACGTGCAGACATCTGAGAGCATGAGAACAGTTAGGGATGAGAAATGGTCATTCGGCCCATTGAAGCCCATCCCTCTAGTACATCAGCTGTCCTGCCATGGCATCTAATTGTATTTTGAATAAGCTGAATGCCTCTGCTACCTTGCTTGGTGGACTATTTCAATATCACCCTTTGAATAAAAATTCTTTCCCCTATACATTTGTGCTAAATTTACTTTTCACTTATTTCCATATATGTCCCATAGTCTGACTTTCTTGGTATACTTTAAAATATTAATCTGGGTTTACCTTATCTGTACCATTTAATATTTTTGTAAATTATACATAATTATCTGATCTATTGGAAGCTCACAACTCTCTGTGAAGGAGGGCTGCTGACATAACCACTATGTGGGTGTAGGGGGTCTATTGATTACCGTTTTAATTTGCTTTCTTCTGATAAGGCCAAAAGAAAGCTGCAATCTACTTCCTAGAGTAAAAAGTTTCCTAATAATGCTCAAAGTGCACTAAATCTTTACAGTCTAATAATTACAGCACACCTTCTGAGTAACTGTTGACAAAGCTTATATACTCGCTACGTAGTGATTGGATTAGGACCATAGAGGTTTATAGTAAGGAAGGAAGTCACTTAGCCCATCGTATCTGGGTTGCCTCTCGGCTACAGCAGTGTTGTCCATTAGAAATCGCAGATTGGCCACAGGTGTGGCTGTGGCTACATGGGTTTAGTCACATGCACTAGCCTTAGTAGAAAACACCTTACACACAATACAGGTAAATGTACTTCACGTGGATATTTACTTACCAAACATCTACCACCACTCAGTGCAAAAACTTTGCAGTCTTTCTCTGTCACCAAAGTTGGAATGCTGATATAAAATTATCAGACACACCACATCTCAGTGCAGTTGTCCAGCAGATGAGAATGTTGACTTGCACAATGAGACCCGCCAGACCCACCCCCGGCTGTCCATCCAGAACGCAGTTGGATGTTGCTTTGAGGAATGGAGAGAAGGGAATGCGATGCTATTCAATACAAAGGAGCAAGGAGATAACCCAGGGAACTACAGGCTGGTCAACCTGACACCCTTTGTAGAAAAAGTATGGGAGGGCATCCTGAGGAATGAATGATGAACCATCAGGAGAAATATGGAAGAAGTTGCTGGCATGGTTTTATAGGAAGGAAATGACACCTGATGGATGTCTTTGAGGCGATAACAAACATTGTGGACAGGAGGAACTCAGTGGACATTGCTTATTTTGATTTCAGCGAAGCTTCGGATAAAGTGGTGTAGATGGATTTGGATACGCTTGAAGACTGGTCACCAGTGGTGTCCCATAGGGATCGGTGTTAGGACCACTGCCCGTTACTACTTTTATTAATGTTCTTGATGTAGTTGTTGGGGGAAACGATCTTCAAGTTTGCAGATGATACTAAGATTTGTGTGAGAGTCACAACTGTAGACGATGATCGATAACTACAGTCAGATCTTGACGTGCTGAGGGATTGGGCTTGTGACCGGCAAATGATGTTTAACTTAGAAAAGTGCAGTGTTTGCATGTGGGCAGGGCGAATGCTAAACATACATACACCCTTCAGGGAAAAGCATTAAAGCAGGTGGAGAAAGAAAGAGATCTGAGCATTCTAATGCATTGATCTCTAAAGGTTCAGGACCAATGCCGTGAAGCAATAGCTAGGTCGAACAAGGTGCTAGTGCGTATTTATAGGATAATTCACTGTAAGACAGATCATGCTATTTTGTCCTTGTACAAGACCTTGGTTAGGCCTCAGCTAGAATACTGTGCTCAGTTTTGGTCTCCTTACTTGTTGGATGATTTGGAGACTTTGGAAACGGTGCAGAAGAGGGTCACAAGATTAATTCCCAGTTTGAAGCATCTTAGTTACCAAGATAGGCTCAAAGAGCTGGGACTTTAAAGAAGCGTAGACTTAGGGGTGATTTGATCAAGGATATTTAAGATGATGAAGGGAATAGATTGTGTTTGTGTAGACAGTTTGTTTTAACTAAATATGTTAGGGAGGACCAAGGGTCACAATCTCAAGTTATGCAAAGCCAGAACTAGGTTAGATGTTAAAAGGTGGTTCTTTTCTCAGAGACTAGTGGACCTTTAGAACAGGCTGCCAGCTCGTGTGATGAATACTGCTTCACTGAATTCCTTCAAGCAAGAGGTGGACTTGTTTCTGGCTGGGGCAGAGATCACCTCGTACAAAAGGTAGGTGCTGTATAACATTAATCAAGTGAGAGTGGTCTCCTGGACTAGTTTTGAACATTGAAGGGGATGAATTTTCCAGATTTTATTTCGCTAATTGGGCTCGGCTTTAATCTGTTCTTTTGCCTCTCCCAGGAGAGGCTTTCAAGTGGGGTGGGCAGTGTATATATTGTGATGCACAAGGCATCGCAGTTGTGTGGGACAGGCTGGGTGGACCAGAGGATCTTTTCCTGTCAGTCATTGTTTGTTTGTTCGTAAAGCGGCACCTAGGAGATTGATTCACATGGTTGGAAGGTACAGTACATTTGGAGCATGGGTCCACAATTGGCTGCATCAGAGGAGACAAAAGGTAGCTGTATATGGAGCTGGATCAGTATGGAAGGAAGTAACTAGTGGATGCCTCAGTGATCTGTACCGGGACCAATGCTGTTTACAATGTACATAAATGACTTGGAAGTGGCGAACGTGACAAAACTTTCCAAGTTTGCCGATGATACCAAGCTGGGAGGTACTGCAAACAATGTTGCCAGGACTGGAGAATTTTAGCTATGAGGAAAGATTGGATAGGCTGGGTTTGTTCTCTTTGGAACAGCGGAGGCTGAGGGGTGATTTAATTGAGGGGTACAAAATTATGAGGGGCCTGGATAGAGTGAATAGGAAGGACCTATTTCCCTTAGCAGAGAGGTCAATAACCGGGGGCATAGATTTAAAGTAATTGGTAGAAGGATTAGAGGGGAGCTGAGGAAAAATTTTTTCACCCAGAGGGTGGTGGAGGTCTGGAATTCATTGCCTGAAAGGGTGGTAGAGGCAGAAACACTCAAGTCATTTAAAAAGCACCTGGCTGTGCACCTGAAGTGCCGTGATGTATAAGGCTACGGACCAAGTGCTGGAAAGTGGGATTAGGATAGGTGGCTCATTTTCGGCCGGCACAGACACGATGGGCCGAATGGCCTCCTTCTGTGCCATAGATTTTCTATGATTCTATGATTCTAACAATAGGGAACAGACTGTCAAATAGGGAGCTGGGCAATTGAGTGACAGACGTCATTTATTATGGGCAAATACAAGTCATAAGATAGGGAAAGGGTAATAAACAGTGACAATTTAAGCTAAATGGTTTATTCTGCAGGACACGATACAGGAGGGTTTTGGAGATACAGGTGGAAAGATGGCTGAAGCCTTTAGCCCAGTAAAGACAGCAATTAGGATCTTGAGGTATGTCGCTGGAGAAATAGACCACAGATGCCAGGAAGTGATTCTGAATTTGTACTGACCTCTGATCTGGTCCCAACTGGAGTAACATGTAAAGTTCTGGTCACCTTGTTATGAGAAAGACAGCAGGGCTTGGAGAGGGTACAGCAAAGGGCAACTAAACTGATAGCCAGGCACTTGAGTTATGAAGCTGAGAATATTTACATTGAGACGAGAAGGCTCAGGGTGATCCTACTGCAGTAGTTAGGATCCTAAAGGGTAGAAGCAAAATAAACATAATTTAAGTTCTACAACAAGAGAATATGCCTCAAAATTAGAAGAGGAAGGGTGAAAAGACAATTTTAACTACAATATGCAGAGGGTGGTGAAAGTATAGATTGGACTGCCAAGGGAGGCAGTGGGATAGATTAGCCTGGCTTTTCACTCTGAGCCATGGAGAGACGGGGGTGGGGGGAGGGAGCATTTCCGAACGGGAAACCCGGAAGTATGGGTTTTCTGGACATCCTTACAATTTTGACGTAAGGACGCCTTTTAAATTTTTTCTGTAGGTTTCCCGCACGACAGCCAGCCAGATTGACAGGCCGACTGCCTGTCAGACGGGAAAGCAGTCAGGGAATGGATGCCAGCAGGTAAGTTTGACATTGGGGGCTTGGGGCTGGACATCGAAGAGGGGGGTTGGGCTTGGTCATCAGGGGTGGGGGGGTGGTTTCTGAGACATCATGGGGGTGTCGGTCTTGGGGGGGTTCAGAGACAGCTGGAGAGGGGGTCGAACATGTGGGGGGAGGAATTGGAGACATCAGGGCAGGGAGTCGGAGATATCAAGGTGAGTCGGACATCGGGGGCTTGGGGCCGAACATCTGGGGGAGGTCGGTCATCGGGGGGGGGGTCGGAGACATTGTGTGGGGGGTTGGTCATCAGGGAGTCGGACATCGCAGGGGGAGGTCGGACATCGTGGGGGGTGGTGGGGTCGGGGTCGGCCAATCGCACGTGTGGGATCGCGGCAGGTAAGCTTGTTGGGCCTGGAGAAAGCACTCCTGCTCCTCCTGGTCCACAAGCAGTGCAATAAATACATTTACCTGTTGATCTAGGCCTTCTCGCCTCCTGTTACGTGGTGAGAATCAGAAGATCTGGAATCCCGGCCCCCAGGAGTTAAAAATAAAAAAGCTATTACAATGCAGCCTCCTTAAAAGATTTTACTGACCGACCCGCCTCCTGAGAGCGAATTGGTCGCCTGCCCCCGACCCGACTCCGTTAAAACCGGAAGTGGACGGGTTGGAGGCAGGTTTTCCATTTTTACAATTTTCACCTTCCCACCCGCTCCCAACCCACCCGTCCCTGGGGTTAAAATTACCCCCATTGTATCCGAGAAAGTTGCTCAAGTACCAGGAGAAAATTTGTTTGAGGGGTATCAAAAGTATTGTGGGATCTGATATTTCCTAGAGACTGGGACCAGCCAGGAGGATCACAATGATCTTTTCCAGTCTTGTACATTCCCATGGTCCGTGTTCCCTTCCCTGTCCGACTGATGTCCCAAACCTGCTACCAGAAAAGGTAGGGGTAGGACATTTAGGACTGAGATGAGGAGAAATTTCTTCACTCAGAGGGTGGTGAACCTGTGGAATTCTCTACCACAGAAGGCTGTGGAGGCCAAGTCACTGAATATATTTAAGAAGAAGCTAGATAGATTTCTAGACACAAAAGGCATCAAGGGGCATGGGGAGAGAGCGGGAATATGGTATTGAGATAGATGATCAGCCATGATCATTATTGAATGGCGGAGCAGGCTCGAAGGGCCAAATGGCCTACTCCTGCTCCTATTTTCTATGTTTCTATGTAGCCTACAACTGCAGTCAAAAGGAAAGAAGAAGGGAGAGAAGGCAGAAGAGGTGAGAGAAAGAGAAAGAAGCAGGAAAGAGAAAGGGAGAGAGAAGCAGAAGGGGCGAGACAGAGACAAGAAGAGAGAACTGCATCTTCCAACTTATCACGCACAAGCCAAGGGAGATCTATCTATCTATCTGTATTCTATACTGTTTTGTTGCACTTGACTGGCATATCAGATGGGCTTGGGTAGACTTATTTCTTTTTGAGATTCTGAGCTTGCACTTTACCACATACCTACTTTATATATTAATTTAGTAACACTGTCAATCGGTGTCAATTTGAATCATTTAAAGCTCCGTTTGCTGTATCGTAGAGAATTAGAGTGAAACAGAGCTGGTGCTCTACATATCGTACAAGCTATTTTCTATGCAAAGCAGGATCTAATGCATTTACAAAATGCTAATCTCAGCTTGGTTGGTAGCATGATCCTTGAAGGGCAGAGTTTGTGCTGACTGTATCCAGGTGTTTTATAAAATGAACATTCTCAAGGCTCATGTTACTTCTGCCAACAAATAAAGGATAGTCAGTCCTCAGAAGGAGGTTGTGAAGAGGCAGATATCATTTATTTTGTTTTGTTTAGTAAGATGTTTATTAGCTGGTTTTAACGTTTAAAATTAGGATAATGCAAAGTTTACGCCAGAATGATCCTGTGTGGCAAAGTTATTATAAATAGCACTCATAGTCCAATCGAAGTTATAAACATTCACAGTAATTAACTCAGGTATACGTGATTCATATGCAATTTAATCCAAATGTAATGAATTAGTGCATGAAGACTAAAATACTCATCAAGTCAATTATTTTGATGCAGACCCGATTAAAAAAGCCAGAATAATAATTTCTACAAAAATATCCTCCGAGTGTGCTCTCAGTCACAATTAAATCATGTTTAGATGTTTGCCCGACAATTAATCTTATTACAATGAATGGAGTGTTTGGTTTGATTGCTGTTTTGTTTTTAACAGCAGAGACAGGATAGAAGGGGATGGAGAATCTGGAGGAGGACAGAATGTCCCGTTCAAACCCAGAACCTGATACTTGGCCTTGAGAGTGTAGCAATATCCGTTTGATATCATCTCAACCTAGATGCTCTCAATGACTTTTGTCATATGTTAAATACTGGCCTGAAATCACTCTGATTAATAGCAACTACATTGCCTGTGGGGACAAAGGTAACAATGTTATGAATTTCAATGCTACAGACTTCTTTCTCACGCCAGGGGATGCGGTACACAGTCCATTGTGTCAAACTACATTCAAAAGGTTACGAGGGCAGTAGTTTGGAACTCTAATGATAGATTTGTGATGGGTAGGTCATGTCTAACTAATCCATTTGAATTTCTGAGGAGGTCACTAACAAGACGGACAGGGGAATATCTATGGATGTTGTCTACATGGATTCCAGAAGGCATTTGATAAGGTTCCGCAGAAGAGATTGTTAGCAAAAATGAGAGCGTACAGATTGGAGGTAACCTGAGGATATGGGTTGAGAATTGGTTGGGAGGTTGGGAGGTCATTTAGATAGGCACGGATTGATCAAGGACAGTCAGCATGGATTTGTTAAGGAAAGGTCATGTCTGACTAAATTGATTGAATTTTTTGAGATGGTAACAAAGAGGATCGATGAGGATAATGCATTTGATGTAGTCTACATGGATTTTAGAAAGGCTTTTGATAAGGTCCTACATGACAGACTGTCAAAAACGTAAAAGCCCATTGAATCCAAGGGAAAGTGGCAAGTTGGATCCAAAATTGGCTCAATGGCAGGAAGCAAAGGGTAATGGTCGACGGGTGTTTTTGTGACCGGAAGGCTGTTTCCAATGGGGTTCTGCAGAGCTCAGTACCAGGTCCCTTGCTTTTTGTGGTATATATCAATGATTTAGACTTAAATATAAGGGGCATGATTAAGAAGTTTGCAGATGATACAAGAGTTGGCTGTGTAGTTGATAATGAGGAAGAAAGCTATAGACTGCAGGAAGATATCAGTGGACTAGTCGGGTGGACAGAAAAGTGGCAAATGGAATTCAATCCAGAGAAATGTGAGGTAATGCATTTGGAAGGGCAAACAAGGCAAGGGAATACACAATAAATGGTAGGATACCGAGAAGTGTAGGGGAAGAGAGGGACCTTGGAGTGCATGTCCACAGATCCCTGATGGTAGTAGGACTGGTAGATAAGGTGGTTAAGAAGGCATTTGGAATACTTTCCTTTATTAGCCAAGGCATAGAATATAAGAGCAGGGAGGTTATGCCAGAACTGTATCAACCACTAGTTAGGCCATAGCTAGAGTACTGTGTACAGTTCTGGTTACCACATTACAGGAAAGATGTGATTGCACTCGAGAGGGTACAGAGGAGATTTTCGAGGACATTGCCAAGACTGGAGAATTTTAGCTATGAGGAAAGATTGGATAGGTTGGGGTTGTTTTCTTTGGAACAGAGGAGGTTGAGGGGAGATTTAATTAAGGTGTATAAAATTATGAGGGGCTTAGATAGAATGGATAGGGAAGAGCTATTTCTCTTAGCAGAGAGGTCAATAACCAGGGGACACAGATTTAAAGTAATTGGTAGAAGGATTAGAGGGGAATTGAGAAGAATTTTTTTCACCCAGAGGGTGGTGGGGGTTTGGAATGCACTGCCTGAAAGGGTGGTAGAGGCAGAAACCCTCATCACATTTAAAAAATACTTGGACATGCACTTGAAGTGCTGTAACCTACAAAGCTACAGACCAAGAGCTGGAAAGTGGGATTAGGCTGGATAGCTCTTTTTCAGCCGGCACAGACTTGATAAGTCGAATGACATTCTACTGTGCCATAAATTTCTATGATTCTATATGAGACAGAGAGTAGGAATAAAGGGAAATGTGACAAGTGGTGTTCCCCAGGGATCTGTACTGGAGCCTCAGCATTTTACCATAATATCAACGACTTGGATGAAGGTATAGAGGGTTGTATATCCAAGTTTGCCGATGATACTAAAAAAGGAGGAACAGTAACTTATGTCGACGGGAGCTGGAAGTTACAAAGGGACAAATTAAGTGAGTGGGCAAAACTGTAGCAAATGGAGTTCAATGTGGGAAAGTGTCAAGTCATCCACTTTGGATCCGAGAAAGACAAATCAGAATATTTTCTAAATGGCGAGAGACTAGAAACTATGGAGGAGCAAAGGGATTTAGGTGCCCAGGTACATAAATTACTAAATGCTAGTGCACAGGTACAAAAAGTAATGAAAAAGGCTAATGAAATGTTGGCCTTTATCTCATGAGAGTTGTAATAGAAAGGGGAGGAAGTTACGATTCAGTTGTACAGAGCCTTGGTCACACCCCATCTGGAATATTGCGTTCAATTTTGGGCACCACACCTGAGTAACGATATATTGGCCTTGGACGGGGTACAGCGCAGATTCACCAGATGATACCTGGCTGAAAGGATTAAATTACAAGGACAGGTTGGATAAACTTGGGTTGTATTCCCTTGAGTTTAGGTGGTTAAGGGGTGATCTAATTTGAGTTGTTTAATATGATAAACGATTCGATAGAGTGGATAAAGAGAAGCTATTTCCTCTGGTGAGAGAATCCAGAACAAGGGGGCACAATCTTAAAATTAGAGCTAGGCCATTCAGGAGTGAAATCAGGAAGCACTTTTTTACACAATGGGTAGCGGAAATGTGAAATTCTCTACCCCCCAAAAGACTGTGGATGCTGGGTCAATTGAAATTTTCATGATTGATATTGACTGATTTTTATTAGGTAAGGTTATCAAGGGATATGGATCAAAGACAGGTAAATGGAGTTGGGGTACAGATCAGCCATGATTTAACTGAATGACGGAGCAGGCTTGAGGGGCTGTTTTCCGCTCTGTTTTCTACATCTCACTCCAGTGTCATCTTTGGTCACAGTGGCAGAAACAGCACACTGACATTCCATTTTAAAAAGAAAAAAGAAAGATTTGCATTTATACAGCGACTTTCACGACCTTGGGACATCCCAAAGCTCTTTTCAGGCGATGAAGCACTTTTGATGTGTAGTCACTGTTGTAATGCAGGAAATTGGAACACCATTGAAGGTTGATGGATTGCGTTGTGTATCAGATTGTAAAAGATTCAGTTATCAGGTACCGTTAATAGATTTCAGTTTCAAGTGTAGTAAAATGCAATATCTAATCAACTTTTCAGAAGAAAAGCTATATTTAAATCATTTAATTAATGAATGTTTTCCTTCCTGTCATTTTGTAACTCCTTGCCCACCCCAAAAAATTGCCTAGCTGGCAAATAATACTAAATGTAAAATAACAGCCTAACTGAGAGGGTTAGATGAAATAGGGAGGGAGGAGACTTGTGTGGAGCATAAACGCCGGCATAGACCTGTTGGGCCGAATGGCCTGTTTCTGTGCTGGACATTCTGTGTAATTCTATTGACAATTTCACAGAAAAATAAGTGTTTTCCTAGAAAATTAACCAGTTTTACTTTATCCCTGTGTGTGCTCCATTTAATTTGATCACTCTTCTTGTCAAGGCATTAATGATGTTTAGGAGACATTATCCATTCCTCCTCACAAGTGTCAAATTAAACATTATGGCCTTGATGATCGGCCGCACAGCACCCGTTTTTTTGGGCGCTAAAATGCCTCCTAAGTCTCCCATATGGTGGGCAGGAAGCGCGCTCTCATTACAAGCCAGTAATGCGTCACCTGCCATATTGGTTAAGGCCAAAAAAATCAGTGTACCGTGCCCACACCTGAAACAGGCATTAGGCTCTGTGCATATACAAAGAAAGGGCCCTAACACCTGTTTGAGGCCCCCACTGCAAGACTGGTTTGCCCTGAGGCAGCTGGCCACAGCTAAAAAGTTAAGGTTTTAAAATGTACTTCCCTGAATGTGGAGCCAGGAGGAGCAGGAGAGCTCAAAGAGTGCGGGCCGCTGCTGGCCACTGCTTCCCCGATCATCACTGCTACCTCCCCCTCGATCTTCACCACTACGTCCCCGTCCATCATCACCACTACCTCCCCCTCGATCTTCACCACTACCTCCCCGTCCATCATCACCACTACCTCCCCCTCGATCTTCACCACTACCTCCCCGTCCATCATCACCACTACCTCCTCCCTCGATCTTCACCACTACCTCCCCGTCCATCATCACCACTACCTCCCCCTCGATCTTCACCACTACCTCCCCGTCCATCATCACCACTACCTCCCCCTCGATCTTCACCACTACCTCCCCGTCCATCATCACCACTACCTCCCCCTCGATCTTCACCACTACCTCCCCGTCCATCATCACCACTACCTCCCCCTCGATCTTCACCACTACCTCCCCGTCCATCATCACCACTACCTCCCCCTCGATCTTCACCACTACCTCCCTGTCCATCGTCACCACTACCTCCCCCTCGATCTTCACCACTACCTCCCCGTCCATCATCACCACTACCTCCCCCTCGATCTTCACCACTACCTCCCCGTCCATCATCACCACTACCTCCCCCTCGATCTTCACCACTACGTCCCCGTCCATCATCACCACTACCTCCCCCTCGATCTTCACCACTACCTCCCCGTCCATCATCACCACTACCACCCCGTCAATTGTAGTCACTACCTCCTCCCTTGATCATAATCACTACTTCGCCCCTCGATCGTCGCCGCTACCTCCTCCCTCAATCATCACCACTACCTCCTCCCTCGATCATCACCACTACCTCCTCCCTCAATCATCACCACTACCTCCTCCCTCGATCGTCACCGCTGTACCTCTTCCCTCAATTGTAGGCACTACATCCCCCCTCGATCGTCACCACTGTACCTCTTCCCTCAATCGTAGGCACTACATCCTCCCTCGATCGTCGCCACTACCTTTTCCCTCGATCGTGGTCACTACGTCCCCCGCTCGATCGTCGCCACTACCTCCTCCCTCGATCGTCACCGCTGTACCTCTTCCCTCAGTCATAGGCACTACATCCCCGCTCGATCGTTGCCACTACCTCTTCCCTCGATCGTAGTCACTACGTCCCCCGCTCGATCATCACCGCTACCTCCTCCCTCGATCATCACCACTACCTCCTCCCTCGATCATCACCACTACCTCCTCCCTCGATCATCACCACTACCTCCTCCCTCAATCATCACCACTACCTCCTCCCTCGATCATCACCACTACCTCCTCCCTCGATCATCACCACTACCTCCTCCCTCGATCATCACCGCTACCTCCTCCCTCGATCATCACCACTACCTCCTCCCTCGATCATCACCACTACCTCCTCCCTCCATCGTCACCACTACCTCCTCCCTCGATCATCACCGCTACCTCCTCCCTCGATCATCACCACTACCTCCTCCCTCGATCATCACCACTACCTCCTCCCTCCATCGTCACCACTACCTCCTCCCTCGATCATCACCACTACCTCCTCCCTCGATCATCACCGCTACCTCCTCCCTCGATCATCACCACTACCTCCTCCCTCGATCATCACCACTACCTCCTCCCTCCATCGTCACCACTACCTCCTCCCTCGATCATCACCACTACCTCCTCCCTCAATCGTCACCACTACCTCCTCCCTCGATCATCACCACTACCTCCTCCCTCGATCATCACCACTACCTCCTCCCTCGATCATCACCACTACCTCCTCCCTCGATCATCACCGCTACCTCCTCCCCTGATCATCACCACTACCTCCTCCCTCGATCATCACCACTACCTCCTCCCTCAATCATCACCACTACCTCCTCCCTCGATCATCACCACTACCTCCTCCCTCGATCATCACCACTACCTCCTCCCTCGATCATCACCGCTACCTCCTCCCCTGATCATCACCGCTACCTCCTCCCTCGATCGTCACCACTACCTCCTCCCTCAATCATCACCACTACCTCCTCCCTCGATCATCACCACTACCTCCTCCCTCGATCATCACCGCTACCTCCTCCCTCGATCATCACCGCTACCTCCTCCCCTGATCATCACCGCTACCTCCTCCCTCGATCGTCACCACTACCTCCTCCCTCGATCATCACCACTACCTCCTCCCTCGATCATCACCGCTACCTCCTCCCCTGATCATCACCGCTACCTCCTCCCTCGATCATCACCACTACCTCCTCCCTCGATCGTCACCACTACCTCCTCCCTCGATCATCACCGCTACCTCCTCCCCTGATCATCACCACTACCTCCTCCCTCGATCGTCACCACTACCTCCTCCCTCGATCATCACCGCTACCTCCTCCCCCCGATCATCACCACTACCTCCCCCCCCCGATCATCACCACTACCTCCTCCCCCCGATCGTCACCGCTACCTCCTCCCTCGATCATCACCACTACCTCCTCCCTCGATCATCACCGCTACCTCCTCCCTCGATCGTCACCACTACCTCCTCCCTCGATCATCACCGCTACCTCCTCCCCCCGATCATCACCACTACCTCCCCCCTCGATCATCACCGCTACCTCCTCCCTCGATCATCACCACTACATCCTCCCTCGATCGTCACCACTACCTCCTCCCTCGATCGTCACCGCTACCTCCTCCCTCGATCATCACCGCTACCTCCCCCCTCGATCATCACCGCTACCTCCTCCCTCGATCATCACCACTACCTCCTCCCTCGATCGTCACCACTACCTCCTCCCTCGATCGTCACCACTACCTCCTCCCTCGATCGTCACCGCTACCTCCTCCCTCGATCGTCACCGCTACCTCCTCCCCTGATCATCACCACTACCTCCTCCCTCGATCGTCACCACTACCTCCTCCCTCGATCATCACTGCTACCTCCTCCCCCGATCATCACCGCTACCTCCTCCCCTGATCATCACCACTACCTCCTCCCTCGATCATCACCACTACCTCCTCCCTCGATCATCACCACTACCTCCTCCCTCGATCGTCACCGCTACCTCCTCCCTCGATCGTCACCACTACCTCCTCCCTCGATCATCACCGCTACCTCCTCCCCTGATCATCACCACTACCTCCTCCCTCGATCATCACCGCTACCTCCCCCCTCGATCGTCACCGCTACCTCCCCCCTCGATCGTCACCGCTACCTCCTCCCTCGATCATCACCGCTACCTCCTCCCCCGATCATCACCGCTACCTCCTCCCTCGATTGTCACCGCTACCTCCTCCCTCGATCGTCACCGCTACCTCCCCCCTCAATCGTCACCGCTACCTCCCCCCTCAATCGTCACCGCTACCTCCCCCCTCAATCGTCACCGCTACCTCCCCGCTCAATCATCACCGCTACCTCCCCCCTCAATCATCACCGCTACCTCCTCCCTCGATCATCACCGCTACCTCCTCCCTCGATCGTCACCACTACCTCCCCCCTCAATTATCACCGCTACCTCCTCCCTCGATCGTCACCACTACCTCCTCCCTCAATCATCACCGCTACCTCCTCCCTCGATCATCACCGCTACCTCCTCCCTCGATCGTCACCACTACCTCCCCCCTCAATTATCACCGCTACCTCCTCCCTCGATCGTCACCACTACCTCCTCCCTCGATCGTCACCGCTACCTCCTCCCTCGATCATCACCACTACCTCCTCCCTCGATCATCACCGCTACCTCCTCCCTCGATCGTCACCACTACCTCCTCCCTCGATCGTCACCGCTACCTCCTCCCTCGATCGTCACCACTACCTCCTCCCTCGATCGTCACCACTACCTCCTCCCTCGATCGTCACCGCTACCTCCTCCCTCGATCATCACCACTACCTCCTCCCTCGATCGTCACCACTACCTCCCCCCTCAATCATCACCGCTACCTCCTCCCTCGATCGTCACCACTACCTCCCCCCTTGATCGTCACCGCTAACTCCTCCCTCGATTGTAGTCACTACGCCCCCCTCGATCGTCACCGCTACCTCCTCCCTCGATCGTCACCGCTACCTCCTCCCTCACTCGTCACTGCTACCTCCCCCCCTGATCATCACCGCTACCTCCTCCCTCGATCATCACCGCTACCTCCTCCCTCGATCGTCACCACTACCTCCTCCCTCGATCATCACCGCTACCTCCTCCCCTGATCATCACCGCTACCTCCTCCCTCAATCGTCACCACTACCTCCTCCCCCGATCATCACCACTACCTCCTCCCTCGATCATCACCACTACCTCCTCCCTCGATCATCACCACTACCTCCTCCCTCGATCATCACCACTACCTCCTCCCTCAATCATCACCACTACCTCCTCCCTCGATCATCACCACTACCTCCTCCCTCGATCGTCACCGCTACCTCCTCCCCTGATCATCACCGCTACCTCCTCCCTCGATCATCACCGCTACCTCCTCCCTCGATCGTCACCACTACCTCCTCCCTCGATCATCACCGCTACCTCCCCCCTCGATCATCACCGCTACCTCCCCCCTCGATCATCACCGCTACCTCCTCCCTCGATCATCACCACTACCTTCTCCCTCGATCGTCACCACTACCTCCTCCCTCGATCATCACCGCTACCTCCTCCCCTGATCATCACCACTACCTCCTCCCTCGATCATCACCACTACCTTCTCCCTCGATCGTCACCACTACCTCCTCCCTCGATCATCACCGCTACCTCCTCCCCTGATCATCACCACTACCTCCTCCCTCGATCGTCACCACTACCTCCTCCCTCGATCATCACCGCTACCTCCTCCCTCGATCATCACCACTACCTCCTCCCTCCATCGTCACCACTACCTCCTCCCTCGATCATCACCGCTACCTCCTCCCTCGATCATCACCACTACCTCCTCCCTCGATCATCACCACTACCTCCTCCCTCCATCGTCACCACTACCTCCTCCCTCGATCATCACCACTACCTCCTCCCTCGATCATCACCGCTACCTCCTCCCTCGATCATCACCACTACCTCCTCCCTCGATCATCACCACTACCTCCTCCCTCCATCGTCACCACTACCTCCTCCCTCGATCATCACCACTACCTCCTCCCTCAATCGTCACCACTACCTCCTCCCTCGATCATCACCACTACCTCCTCCCTCGATCATCACCACTACCTCCTCCCTCGATCATCACCACTACCTCCTCCCTCGATCATCACCGCTACCTCCTCCCCTGATCATCACCACTACCTCCTCCCTCGATCATCACCACTACCTCCTCCCTCAATCATCACCACTACCTCCTCCCTCGATCATCACCACTACCTCCTCCCTCGATCATCACCACTACCTCCTCCCTCGATCATCACCGCTACCTCCTCCCCTGATCATCACCGCTACCTCCTCCCTCGATCGTCACCACTACCTCCTCCCTCAATCATCACCACTACCTCCTCCCTCGATCATCACCACTACCTCCTCCCTCGATCATCACCGCTACCTCCTCCCTCGATCATCACCGCTACCTCCTCCCCTGATCATCACCGCTACCTCCTCCCTCGATCGTCACCACTACCTCCTCCCTCGATCATCACCACTACCTCCTCCCTCGATCATCACCGCTACCTCCTCCCCTGATCATCACCGCTACCTCCTCCCTCGATCATCACCACTACCTCCTCCCTCGATCGTCACCACTACCTCCTCCCTCGATCATCACCGCTACCTCCTCCCCTGATCATCACCACTACCTCCTCCCTCGATCGTCACCACTACCTCCTCCCTCGATCATCACCGCTACCTCCTCCCCCCGATCATCACCACTACCTCCCCCCCCCGATCATCACCACTACCTCCTCCCCCCGATCGTCACCGCTACCTCCTCCCTCGATCATCACCACTACCTCCTCCCTCGATCATCACCGCTACCTCCTCCCTCGATCGTCACCACTACCTCCTCCCTCGATCATCACCGCTACCTCCTCCCCCCGATCATCACCACTACCTCCCCCCTCGATCATCACCGCTACCTCCTCCCTCGATCATCACCACTACATCCTCCCTCGATCGTCACCACTACCTCCTCCCTCGATCGTCACCGCTACCTCCTCCCTCGATCATCACCGCTACCTCCCCCCTCGATCATCACCGCTACCTCCTCCCTCGATCATCACCACTACCTCCTCCCTCGATCGTCACCACTACCTCCTCCCTCGATCGTCACCACTACCTCCTCCCTCGATCGTCACCGCTACCTCCTCCCTCGATCGTCACCGCTACCTCCTCCCCTGATCATCACCACTACCTCCTCCCTCGATCGTCACCACTACCTCCTCCCTCGATCATCACTGCTACCTCCTCCCCCGATCATCACCGCTACCTCCTCCCCTGATCATCACCACTACCTCCTCCCTCGATCATCACCACTACCTCCTCCCTCGATCATCACCACTACCTCCTCCCTCGATCGTCACCGCTACCTCCTCCCTCGATCGTCACCACTACCTCCTCCCTCGATCATCACCGCTACCTCCTCCCCTGATCATCACCACTACCTCCTCCCTCGATCATCACCGCTACCTCCCCCCTCGATCGTCACCGCTACCTCCCCCCTCGATCGTCACCGCTACCTCCTCCCTCGATCATCACCGCTACCTCCTCCCCCGATCATCACCGCTACCTCCTCCCTCGATTGTCACCGCTACCTCCTCCCTCGATCGTCACCGCTACCTCCCCCCTCAATCGTCACCGCTACCTCCCCCCTCAATCGTCACCGCTACCTCCCCCCTCAATCGTCACCGCTACCTCCCCGCTCAATCATCACCGCTACCTCCCCCCTCAATCATCACCGCTACCTCCTCCCTCGATCATCACCGCTACCTCCTCCCTCGATCGTCACCACTACCTCCCCCCTCAATTATCACCGCTACCTCCTCCCTCGATCGTCACCACTACCTCCTCCCTCAATCATCACCGCTACCTCCTCCCTCGATCATCACCGCTACCTCCTCCCTCGATCGTCACCACTACCTCCCCCCTCAATTATCACCGCTACCTCCTCCCTCGATCGTCACCACTACCTCCTCCCTCGATCGTCACCGCTACCTCCTCCCTCGATCATCACCACTACCTCCTCCCTCGATCATCACCGCTACCTCCTCCCTCGATCGTCACCACTACCTCCTCCCTCGATCGTCACCGCTACCTCCTCCCTCGATCGTCACCACTACCTCCTCCCTCGATCGTCACCACTACCTCCTCCCTCGATCGTCACCGCTACCTCCTCCCTCGATCATCACCACTACCTCCTCCCTCGATCGTCACCACTACCTCCCCCCTCAATCATCACCGCTACCTCCTCCCTCGATCGTCACCACTACCTCCCCCCTTGATCGTCACCGCTAACTCCTCCCTCGATTGTAGTCACTACGCCCCCCTCGATCGTCACCGCTACCTCCTCCCTCGATCGTCACCGCTACCTCCTCCCTCACTCGTCACTGCTACCTCCCCCCCTGATCATCACCGCTACCTCCTCCCTCGATCATCACCGCTACCTCCTCCCTCGATCGTCACCACTACCTCCTCCCTCGATCATCACCGCTACCTCCTCCCCTGATCATCACCGCTACCTCCTCCCTCAATCGTCACCACTACCTCCTCCCCCGATCATCACCACTACCTCCTCCCTCGATCATCACCACTACCTCCTCCCTCGATCATCACCACTACCTCCTCCCTCGATCATCACCACTACCTCCTCCCTCAATCATCACCACTACCTCCTCCCTCGATCATCACCACTACCTCCTCCCTCGATCGTCACCGCTACCTCCTCCCCTGATCATCACCGCTACCTCCTCCCTCGATCATCACCGCTACCTCCTCCCTCGATCGTCACCACTACCTCCTCCCTCGATCATCACCGCTACCTCCCCCCTCGATCATCACCGCTACCTCCCCCCTCGATCATCACCGCTACCTCCTCCCTCGATCATCACCACTACCTTCTCCCTCGATCGTCACCACTACCTCCTCCCTCGATCATCACCGCTACCTCCTCCCCTGATCATCACCACTACCTCCTCCCTCGATCATCACCACTACCTTCTCCCTCGATCGTCACCACTACCTCCTCCCTCGATCATCACCGCTACCTCCTCCCCTGATCATCACCACTACCTCCTCCCTCGATCGTCACCACTACCTCCTCCCTCGATCATCACCGCTACCTCCTCCCCTGATCATCACCACTACCTCCTCCCTCGATCGTCTCCGCTACCTCCCCCCTCGATCATCACCGCTACCTCCTCCCTCGATCATCACCACTACCTCCTCCCCCGATCATCACCACTACCTCCCCCCCCCGATCATCACCACTACCTCCTCCCCCCGATCGTCACCGCTACCTCCCCCCTCAATCGTCACCGCTACCTCCCCCCTCAATCGTCACCGCTACCTCCCCCCTCAATCATCACCGCTACCTCCCCCCTCAATCATCACCGCTACCTCCTCCCTCGATCATCACCGCTACCTCCTCCCTCGATCGTCACCACTACCTCCCCCCTCAATCATCACCGCTACCTCCTCCCTCGATCGTCACCACTACCTCCTCCCTCGATCATCACCGCTACCTCCTCCCTCGATCGTCACCGCTACCTCCCCCCTCAATCATCACCGCTACCTCCTCCCTCGATCGTCACCACTACCTCCTCCCTCGATCGTCACCGCTACCTCCTCCCTCGATCATCACCACTACCTCCTCCCTCAATCATCACCGCTACCTCCTCCCTCGATCGTCACCACTACCTCCCCCCTCAATCATCACCGCTACCTCCTCCCTCGATCGTCACCACTACCTCCCCCCTTGATCGTCACCGCTAACTCCTCCCTCGATTGTAGTCACTACGCCCCCCTCGATCGTCACCGCTACCTCCTCCCTCGATCGTCACCGCTACCTCCTCCCTCACTCGTCACTGCTACCTCCCCCCTCGATCGCCTCCACTATCCTACCCCTCGATTGTCACCGCTACCTCCTCCCTCGATCATCACCGCTGTACCTCTTCCCTCGATTGTAGTCACTACGCCCCCCCTCGATCGTCGACGTTACCTCCTCCCTCGATCGTCACCGCTATTCTACCCTCGATCGTCACCGCTACCTCCCCCCTCGATCGTAGTCACTACCTCTCCCTCAATTCTATTCCGCCTTGTTCGTCACCACTATCTCGCCCCTTGATCGTTACCACTACCCTCCTCGATCGTAGTCACTACCTCCCTCCCCCGATCGTAGTCACTGCCCCCCTCTCAAATCGGCGCTGTTATCTTGCCCCTTGATCGTCATCGCTCCACCCCCACCCCTCCCTGATTACTGCAGCTACCTCCACCCAGCCATTGCTTCCTTTCTGACCCGATCGCCCTCCTTTCCGGACGCCCCTCCTTCACCATGTACCCGAGGGCAACTGCTGGCGTCGCAGCATCCCGATCCCCAATACCACTTCCCGGGCGAGCTGCCTGTTACTGTCGACAGCTTGCTAGCTCGCTGGAAATGAGCCTGAGGTCGAATAGTGGGTGCACCTCGGGCCTCACCATTCAGCTGCAGGGAATGTTCCCTCTGCTCCCCCGTGTGAATTGGGCGAGCCTGAATTTCTAGGCCTATAACCTAATGAGGGTACGGTAGCTTAGTGGTTATGTTACTGGGCTAGTAATCCAGAGGCCTGGACTAAAATCCAGAGTCACGAGTTCAAATCCCACCATGGCAGCTGGCAAATTTAAATTCAATTAATTAAATAAAATCTGGAATTAAAATACTAGTATCAGTAATAATAGCCATGAAACTACCGGATTGTCATAAAAACCCATCTGGTTCACTAATGTCCTTTAGGGAAGGAAACCTGCCATCCTTACCCGGTCTGGCCTATATGTGACTCCAGACCCACAGCAATGTGGTTGATTCTTAATTGCCCTCTGAAATGGCCTAGCAAGCCACTCAGTTGTAAAAAAAATCTCGCTAGGGATGGGCAATAAATGCCGGCCTTGCCAGCGACGCCCACATCCCGTGAACGAATAAAAAAAAAACCTTTTAGTGCACCTGTTTATGCATTTGCATAAATTTCTATCTATGTTATTTTAACAAAATCGCTAACCTGTTTAATGTAAGATGGAACTGATTTAACTAATTAAACATAGTGAACAGAGGAAATTAAACCCACTTATACTTTACTGTGCTGTAGAACATTTTTTAGTTGAAATAGAATTGAATAGATTTCTCTTCAAAACATTGTTTAGGGTTTGGATATCAAAGTATTGTATTTGCGATAGGACAAAAACACTTCACAAAATTATTGCTTTACTAACGCCACTTGTGGGTTTTATGAATCGTATCAAGCAAATGTTATTTAGCAAAGTGGGATTTGACAAGTTCATTGGGGACTGCTTCATGTACTTACTTGCTGAAGTGCAAGACTAACAGCGTTTCATGACACTTACAGAAATGGATGACAGACAAGTCTATTGATTTTTGTAACCACTGTGGATCCATGCTACATAGCACTATGCAAAATAATAAACTGCCGCTGCTGGTCATAACAGCTCCCGACTTGTGCAAGTTTGTAATTCAATGGGCTGCTTGTTTGTTGATAGTTTATTTCTTCCAAAGCCAATTTTGTCTCCAAGTACGATATTTAGAATGTTTGTTTGCTTCAAAAATTATGGATTGGAGTGGGCCCGAACCATACAACTGATAGTCTTCATCCAAATAACGCTGGACTAATAATGGGACAATCTCCCTTTTGGATTGAAGAACAGCTAAGCAGTCTTTTAAAAACAAGATCATCTTGCTGTTCAACAAGTTTATGCTGGTAATAAATGTACATATGTAGGTTTAGAAAATCCAAGGGGGGGCACATTCCTGGTAGTTTTTTCGGTATTGCACCTACTATGAAACTCTGCCACTGACCTTGCCCAAGTTCATAGGGTCAGGGGAAGGGACCACCAGGAATGGGGCTTTGGTGGTGTTTGAGGGAAATGGGGCATTCTTCTCCCCCTCCCCCACTGAACATGCCCGAAATGCCGACAGAAGGGGTGGGGCTGTCGGCTTCCAACCAGTGAGGTGACGAGGCTGGCCCCAACGATCTCCTGTATCAGAGGACCGCTTTGAAAAGTACTGTTGTTTGTTTTTTAAATAGATCCTGCATAAAATGCAAAGTATCTGTTAATTCTTTTCATTTCTGGATTATAGATATAGCTCAAGTAAAAATAGCAGGAAATAGCAAAAATTCTTTTGATTTAATTCTGAAAGACAGAGGAGAGCTAGCAGTCGCGAACAGGGAGGACCTCCTCTGCCTAAGAACTGTACAAGATTAAATGCGTTAGCTGTAAAGAAGAAAGAAAGACTTACATTTATATAGCGCCTTTCACGACCTCAGGATGCCCCAAAGCGCTTTACAGCCAATTAAGTACTTTTGAAGTGTGGTTGCTGTTGTCATGTAGGAAACGCAGCAGCCAATTTACACACTGAAAGATCCCACAAACAGCAATGTGATAATGATTAGACAATCTGTTTATAGGTGTTGGCTGAGGGATAAATATTGGCCAGGACGTAAAGAAGCTAAATGGAGCTAGCTGATGAACAGTAAACAGGATGCTAACCTTCGAGCCACAAATGGTTAAAAAAAATACCCCTTCACAACACAGCAGTGATTTCCGATAATACCCTCTCTGTTAAGAAATAATAGGAAATAAATAGCCCCAAATGTTTGTCTTTGTGGTGAAGCCTGAGGAACGTTAATGCTCATTTATCTATGTTTATAACCCTGACGTTGACAGACACAAGAACCCTGAGGACAACCTTTCTCTGACAAGTAGTTGTACTTTTACAGTGGAAATTTAATGGAGTCTCTTAGACTTAAAGGAACACAAGAGCATGGCTTCCTTCTGCTCAAACTTAGTTGAGGAACATCTTCTCTGAATGACAGGTCTCTCAGATAATCTCTCTCAAACAGCAAAATCTTCTAGCTGATAAACCATCTTTTCCTTTGCACTCTGTCATCCCAATGATTGCAATCAATCTGACAAATTTTATGTAGGCTCCTTATGTAGCCAACAGACAGCGCAAACTTTCATTCCCTTAGTCTAGCTGGAACTCTGACCAAACTGGATGTCCTAACTTACTGCTCAATTCAGGCCCCCTTCCAATCTTTCTTACTTCCTTGCTATTCTGACACCATTCACCATATGTGAGTGGTGAGTGACAGGAAGGGTGGTCAGGTGATCTGCTTGAAGCCCCATCACTGCTACTCAGTCATCAACCACCAAGAGGTGCTCAAGAGCAGGATAATGCATGATACTTTCCATTTTCCCTAGGGGGAAACTCCAAGCTTCTGCTTGGCACCTCCATGTTGTTTAACCTGTTGGGGAAAAAAAAGTGTGCGTGCATGATTGATCCATTTTAGGCGAAGAAGAGAATATGCAAGCTTGCAGTGGGTGGAATTCTGCCAGGGGTTCTCCCGCTCATCTGCTCGCAGCTTCTGCAGGACAGCCACGGAAACCCAGGGAAAATGGGCCAAATGGTGTTCACTCTGTTCTTTCATGGTTTCCGTGACTTTTCTGCCGAAGTTAAGGTGGACGAGCGGTAGAACCCCGAAGGAAATTCACTCCTGTAGTGTTTATGCATTTTCTTAAATCCTGTATCTCATAAGAACATAAGGACATAAAAAATAGGAGCAGGAGTAGGCCATGCGGCCCCTCGAGCCTGCTCCGTATTCAATCAGATCATGGCTGATCTTCAACCTCAACTCCATTTTCCTGCCCAATCCCCATATCCCTTGATTCTCCTAGAGTCCAAAAATCTATCCATCTCAGCCTTGAATATATTCAATGACTCAGCATCCACAGCCCTCTGGGGTAGAGAATTCCAAAGATTCACAACCCTCTGCATGAAGAAATTCCTCCTCATCTCAGTCTTGAATGGCCGACCCCTTATCCTGCGACTATGCCCCCTAGTTCTTGACTCTCTAGACAGGGGAAACAATCAGCATCTACCATGTCAAGCCCCCTAATAATCTTTTATGTTTCAATGAGATCACCACTCATTCTTCTAAACTCCAGAGAGTATAGGCCCATTCCACTCAACTTCTCCTCATAGGACAACCCTCTCATCCCAGGAATTAATCTAGTGAACCTTCGTTGTACCGCCTCCAAGGCAAGTATATCCTTCCTTAGATAAGGAGACCAAAACTGTCCGCAGTACTCCAAGTGAGGTCTCACTTGTACAACTGTAGTTAGACTTCCTTACTCTTGTACTCCAACCCTCTTTCAATAAAGGCCAACATGCCATTTGCTTTCCCAATTGCCTGCCATACCTGCATACCAACTTTTTGTGTTTCTGTACAAGGACACTCAAGTCTCTCTGAACACCAACATTTAATAGTTTCTCACCATTTAAAAAAATATTCTGTTTTTCTATTCTTCCTACCAAAGTGAATAACTTCACATTTCCCCACGTTATACTCCATCTGCCACCTTCTTGCCCACTCACTTTTTAAAAATTCATTTATGGGATGTGGGCATCGCTGGCAAGGCCAGCATTTATTGCCCATCCCTAATTTCCCTTGAGAAGGTGGTGGTGAGCCGTCTTCTTGAACCGCTGCAGTCCGTGTGGTGAAGGTTCTCCCCCAGTGCTGTTAGGTGGGAGTTCCAGGATTTTGACCCAGCGATGATGAAAGAACGGCGATATATTTCCAAGTCGGGTTGGTGTGTGACTTGGAGGGGAACGTGCAGGTGGTATTGTTCCCATGTGCCTGCTGCCCTTGTCCTTCTAGGTGGTAGAGGTTGCGGTTTTGGGATCACTGAAATCATTCAAAAATCATAAATTTACCCATCTGGCCAGCTGGAATGAAAATATTTATGCCCCAAAAGTGGAATGTCATATTACTCTTATTTTAATATTTTTTGATTATTGAAAAAAAAAAATTTTTTTACTTTTAACATCTGTCTGTTTCATTAAATGACATCATATACTTGGCTTTTTATAAGAAGATATGTTAAATTTTTATTTACACTGACACACAGAAGTTTACTTTAAATGAATGATTTCTACTTGCCTGCTTGTGGGCGTGACTTCTCTTCCTGGCAGATTCTGTGGGCGGAGCTTCCATAGTTACGCTGATTTGACAACGCACAGCTTGAGAAAACTTCAAGTTTGAGGAAGTTGACGTCGCGGACCCCGCAGTAAGTACATTCGTTCCTTTTCCTTGCAGGATGTGCGGAGATCCTTGCCACGCTGTGAGCAAGTTCTGGCCCAATCTGTTTGAGTGATATTGGTTGAGGGATAAATGTTGGGCAGGAAATATCTTCTTATAATGATTTCTTATTATAATTATATCCAATGATTTCAGTGATCCCAAAACCGCAACCTCTACCACCTAGAAGGACAAGGGCAGCAGGCACATGGGAACAATACCACCTGCACGTTCCCCAGCTCTTCTTCGAAGTATTGCCATGGGATCTTTCACGTCCTCTTGAGAGGGCAGACAGGGTCTGAGTTTAATGTCTCAGCCGAAAGATGGCATACTCCAACAGTGCAGAACTCCCTCAGTACTGCACTGATGTGGCAGCCTAGATTAATTTGCTTAGGTTTCTGGAGTGGGGGTTGAACCCACAAACTTGTGACTCAAAGACTAGAATGCTACCACTGAGCCAAGACTGATAAATAATGGGAATATCTGTAGGGGTTCACCCACTTGGCCACTCTTCGTGCCGTCTTTCTAGGCTTTCCGTGGCTCTTACAATGGATGTCCAGGACAACCCCACAAAATTCACCCCCAATATTCGCTGGCTAGAAACTACCATTGCTGATATTATTGTACAGAACAGTTAACATACTCGTGTTAAACTCCATTATTTTAACAAAGGAATGCATCAGTATGATAACGTCACCAACAGTAAATCCCTGGCTCTTGAGTTTCCAGCGGGATCGTTACTATTTCATGTCTAGAATCAGCGATAAATGTACCAATAGAAATCAATAAAGAGATTCATGAGAGGGTCGGAGAGGAATTTTCCAGAGTATTTTATCCCTCAGTGGCCCTGTTTCTTTTGCCTCTCCCAGGCATGTCTGGGGGGTGGGGGGGTGGGGGGTGGAGGGGGGGAGGATAGGAAGTGTCTAGTCATGATGCTCCAATCGTCAGTAGTGTGGGGTAGACTTGATGGACCAGCAGGTCTTTTCCTGCCTGTCATTTTTGCATGTTTGTATTATGACCTAGTCCTGCACTTATTCTGTTATCCAGACATTTTATAATATTATTGCAGCATTTCTGTTACGGGATATTACATCCTTCCTTTAGACTTACTTTGGCAGAATTTTGCATTCAGTTTCAAAAGGTACAGTTGATTATATATTTTTTACTTCAATATAGAAGCGCTACTGAAATCCTCAAAAGGTGAAACTGTCGGCCTGCTACTATTGGTTTAATTCATCATACATTATTTTCGTTACGGTCTTTCAACTGTGTAAATGGTCCAATTCTACTCAATAATCGTCCTGGTCGAAGTGTGACAAAACAATTTGCTTATTCAGTGCTATTTTATGCTGACAGATGCAATGGGACAATGTCATAAGATTCCTTTCTGCCCCTGGAATTTGTAAAATAAAAGTCACAGGAATAACAAGTGCCTTTCACTCATTTCACATTAATTTAATCTTCATTAGTCACTGCAAACAAATGCTAATTAAATTACTTAAACACCACAGTCACGTCCGAAATCAACATTCAGAAAGTACAGCAGAGGTGTGCATCACTTAGAGGGATGGCTCTCCAATAACTGCATTCACCCAACCCACTCACATGCAAATTTTCCTGCTTATTCGACTGAAGGAAATTCGATTTCAAAATTTACTCAGCAAGCAAATGAACAATTTAATTCATAAATTGAATTTTTAACTATGTTGCCAATCAGAACATATTGGCCCAGAAATTGCTCGGAGTGGCAAACCAACAGTGCTCGCCGCACCGCAGATTTATACTAACCCACTAAACTCACCGCGGTCTTTACTGGATGCACTTCCTCGAATGGGAAGCGGAGAAGAGCCCAGCGTTAGCTCCAGTGAAGCTAGGACCCATGGGAGAAGCGTTCCTGCAAGCTGGAGCGTAAAATCCAGGAAGTGAAAGGTACAACACTAAAATCATTTGTAAAAACAGTTATTGACAGTGAAAAAAGAGAGAGTAAGAAATAATCAAATTAAATAAAAGAGACAGAAGGGAAAGTAAAAAAAAAAAAAATTTTTAAATTTAAAAACATTTTTTTAATGACCAAACATTATTAAAATAAGGAGTAATGAGACTTCACATTTTTAAAAGTTAATTTTTAGTTGTTTGGCAGTCATTAAGACTTACAGCGCTGTTAAAACATAGTTTAGATCTGGTATTTTTAAGCAAACCTGTATTGTGGCGATATTAGTTACTTTCCAGTTGGGCAGATGAGCAAGTTGACGCTGGTCCCTCGTTTCCACTGATTGCAGTTGGCGATATCTTGTTAATTCGAAGCTGTCATATCGCTGGCAAACCTGGAAGAGCAAGTTCCAGATTTCCACGTTTCACTGCGCATGTGCAAATGCCGAAACTTGGTCCTCGATTTCGCCACTAGTAATGGAGAACGCTGCTAAGCTCAGCATACTTTATTAAGCAATTTCTGGGCCATTGGCTAATGTTTATAATTTTTGCCAATCTGTCCCTTTTAACTTTCTGGCTTGATAGCTTGCTTTGGAAAACCATGAGCACCAGTTGAGACCGCAGTCTTGCCTGATACCCCTCTGGAATCTACATTTCAAAGCAGCGACTTGAGTCACTTGATGCCGAAGACCGTCATTTAAAAAATACAGCGGGGTCGATACTGACTTTGGGAGGGGGGTGGGGGGAGCAATCGGCGGAGCACGCTGGTCGGCCAGCCCATTCCCATGGCAAAGTGGCCCCCCGGTCATTTTGAGTCTCCAGCCTCATTTCAGTTCACCAGACGAACTGCAGGGCCCCAAACAGGCATCCTGACACAGTGCACCAGATTGAACTGACTTGGAAATATATCACTGTTCCTTCACCGTCGCTGGGTCAAAATCCTGGAACTCCCTTCCTAACAGCACTGTGGGAGAACCTTCACCACACAGACTGCAGCGGTTCAAGAAGGCGGCTTACCACCACCTTCTCAAGGGCAATTAGGGATGGGCAATAAATGCTGGCCTTGCCAGCGACGCCCAATCCCATGAACGAATAAAAAAAAATTGGTAATCAGGCCGGAGCTGCTGCCAACAAGTGTGGGGGGAATGTGGTTTGCTATGGTGGAGGGTGGGGGTCATTCCTGGGGCGGCAGCAGCCCAGATTATTATGCAGGGCCCCGGAGGTGCTCCTTCTGGCCCCACAAAATAATAATTGAAATCGTACCTTTAAGGGGCCTTTTCTCTTCCATCACACATGGAAGTTTCTCCAACTTTTATGACGTGCAACTGATTCTACGATCCTAGGCAGCTATTGTAGTAGGGAAATTGCTAGATTCTATTATAAAGGATGTGATAACAGGATACTCAGAAAATATCAACGGGATTAGACAAAGTCAACATGGATTTATGAATGAGAAATCATGTTTGACAAACCTACTGGAGTTTTTTGCGGATGTAACTGGTAGAATAGATAAAGGAGAACCAGTGGATGTGGTTTATTTGGATTTGCAAAATTAAAGCACATGGGATTGGGGGTAATGTACTGGCATGAATTGAAAATTGATTAACAGAGGAAACAGAGAGTAGGAATAAATGGGTCTTTTTCGTTGTGGCAGGCAGTGACTAGTGGGGTACCGCAGGGATCGATGCTTGGGCCCGAGCTATTCACAATATATATCAATGATTTGGATGAGGGAACCAAATGTAATATTTCCAAATTTGCTGATGACATAAGAGGTTAGTGTGCAAAATTAAAGCACATGGGATTGGGGGTAATGTACTGGCATGAATTGAAAATTGATTAACAGAGGAAACAGAGAGTAGGAATAAATGGGTCTTTTTCGTTGTGGCAGGCAGTGACTAGTGGGGTACCGCAGGGATCGATGCTTGGGCCCGAGCTATTCACAATATATATCAATGATTTGGATGAGGGAACCAAATGTAATATTTCCAAATTTGCTGATGACACAAATTTAGGTGGGAACGTGAGTTGTGAAGAGGATTCAAAGAGGCTTCAAGGCGATTTAGACAAGTTGAGTGAGTGGGCAAATACATGGCATATGCAATATAATGTGGATAAATGTGAAGTTATCCACTTTGGAAGGAAAAACAGAAAGGTAGAGTATTATTTAAATGGTGATAGATTGGGAAATGTTGATGTACAAAGGGACCTGGGTGTCCTTGTACACCAATCACTGATACCAAACATGCAGTTGCAGCAAGCAGTTAGGAAAGCAAATGGTATGTTGGCCTTCATTGCAAGAGGATTTGAGTATAGGAACAAGGATGTCTTACTGCAGTTTTACAGGGCCTTGGTGAGACCACACCTGGAGTATTGTGTGCAGCTTTGGCCTCCTTACCTAAGAAAGGATAAACTTGCCATAGAGGGAGTGCAGCGAAGGTTAACCAGACTGATTCCTGGGATGGCAGGACTGTTGTATGAGGAGAGATTGGGTCGACTCAGCCTGTATTCACTTGAGATTAGAAGAATGAGAGGGGATCTCATTGAAACATATAAAATTCTGACGGTGCTAGACAGACTGGATGCGGGGAGGATATTTCCCCTGGCTGGGGGGTCCAGAACGAGGGGTCACAGTCTCAGGATACTGGGTAGGACATTTAGGACTGAGATGAGGAGAAATTTCTTCACTCAGAGGGTGGTGAATCTGTGGAATTCTCTACCACAGAAGGCTGTGGAGGCCAAGTCACTGAATATATTTAAGAAGGAGATAGATAGATTTCTAGACACAAAAGGCATCAAGGGGTATGGGGAGAGAGCGGGAATATGGTATTGAGATAGAGGATCAGCCATGATCATATTGAATGGCGGAGCAGGCTCGAAGGGCCGAATGGCCTACTCCCGCTTCTATTCTATGACCATAGTTAGTTTTACCACTGGATGAAAAGGTTTTTGAACTTAAGCAAGCTTCCTAATTTCTGGAAGATTCTTTTATTTAAACAGCTGGGTTTTGACCCATGATCCTGTAAGTCTTTCACAGGTGGAATCTAATAGAACGGACTATGATCTGTGTTCTATGTAAAGTGTGTAGTTTAATAATTCAGCAAAATCAACTTTACATTTTACTATCCTAATACACTTTGCACAGCACCAATTTGGCTCAGCTGGAACCATTCCCGCCTAAGAGTCAACAGGTTGTGGATTCAATTGACAATCCACGGCTTAAGGACATAATTAGGCTGACACTGAAGGACCTTCAGATGAGCTATTTGCCTGCAGCTTTCAATTGAAATTCTTTGGCATGGTGCCTTCTCTTATTTGATTGTGCCTATGTGAAGCAATCCATGTATATAAATGCAAGTTGTTGTAACAGATGGGGAGGGAGAGAGAGAAAGAAATAAAAATAAAAACAAAAACAAAAACACAAACTGGGGGAGGGAGAAAGAGAGAAAAAACAAACTGGGGGAGGGAGAGAGAGAAAAAAAACAAACTGGGGGAGGGAGGGAGAGAGAAACACAAACTGGGGGAGGGAGGGAGAAACACAAACTGGGGGAGGGAGAGAGAGAAACACAAACTGGGGAAGGGAGAGAGAAACACAAACTGAGGGAGGGAGAGAGAAACACAAACTGGGGGAGGGAGAGAGAAACACAAACTGGGGGAGGGAGAGAGAAACACAAACTGGGGGAGGGAGAGAGAAACACAAACTGGGGGAGGGAGAGAGAAACACAAACTGTTGGGAGAGTTCATATCAGCTATGATGTGCACTGTGATATTGCTGTAAATTGCTCTGAGCAGCGAATCAACTGTGTTCACTGCTCATTAGATTTAAATTTATTCACTAAGTTACCGGGTTCTTTTTGGCGGCAACTTCCTTGAACTGCGATGTCAAAAAACATCAGTGTTTTTTTCCTGGGCTGTGTGAGTGGTGAAAAGAGCCCTAAGGCTCCTCAACCAATCAGCTTGAGGCAAGCCACGCTGCGAGAACCAGGAAGTGCAGTTCATTCACAAACCGCATAAACTAAAAACAAGGATGTGCCCAATAAGATATTATAAAATGACATAGAGAAAGTGAAATAAAGAAAGAGTAAAAGACTGAGATAAAAGAGACAGAAGGAAAAAGTAAAACAAAAGTTTTTTTTAATTAAAAACATGTTTTTTAAAATGTCCAAAAACTATTAAAATCAGGAGTAATGAGACTCCACATTTTTAAAAGTTAATTTTTAGTGCCAGAGGGCTGTTTGGCAGTCATTAATACTTACCCCGCTGTTAAAACTTAGTTTAGACCTAAAAAACTGAGCGCACCTGTTTTGTGGTGAGATTAGTTCCTTTCCAGTTGGGCAGGAGAACAAGTTGGCGCTGGCCCGAAGATTCTATTGATTGCAGCCGGCGATATCCCTTTAAGGCGAAGCTGTCAGATCACCGGCGAGATAGGAAGAGTAAGTTCCGGATTTCTGCGTTTAACTACACGTGTGCAGTTGCCGGGACTTGCTGTTCGATTTCCCCCTTAATAATGGTGAGTGCTGTTAGGCTCACCATTATTTTAAAAGCAATTTCTGGGCTAATGTATTTTATTACGGGAGTCAGGCAGCTTTGGTGCTGTTCCCTGAGGACTGAGCCTCACCTCCCTGTAGCTGGGATTCAATAGTGGGGTGGGAGTCAGTGAATTAAATTCGTTTTGGTTTTGGTTTCATTTATTATTTTTATAACTTGGTGTAAGTAATAAGAAGTCATAAAATTCCACAAAATCTTTAGTGAGAAGTTACTTATATCGATGATGTTTTTGTTGAATCAATAGAATTTACTTGATGTTTCTCGTTGCGGTCGATACTGTAGAAACATCACAGAAGTAGTTTTTATTAAAACATTATTATTCTTTTGTGTTCTTTCTTTGATTTATAAATTATATTATTCATCTCACAATGAAACAAAAAGTTAAATATTTTATTTGGGGCTTGATACTGAGACACTCAACTAAGGTAAATGCAATAACCCCATTTGCACACTGTGGGCAAATGTCATGTGTTCAAATGTCATGTGATTAAGCATCACAAGAACAGTGTCATGTGATCCAGTGACATATGATTAAGCAGCACGTGAGTGGTGTCACATGATCAAATGTCATGTGATCAAATGTTTCATGATCAAATCTCCAGGAATATGTCAAATCAGAGTTGGCAACCCTATATTAGATTGAGGCACTGTTTATAGATCAGGTGGATGGCAGCAGAGCACCATTTAAGACTTCTAGGACACAATATTCCTCGCCAAGCCAAAACAGGCCAGCTTATCATTCATTACACTGCTGATTGTAGGGTCTTACTCTGTGCAAAATGGCTGACGTGTTTGCCAATATATCAACAATCACTGCATTGTAAAGGATTTAATTGTGTGCGCGGTACTTTGAGATGTTATCAGATACTAGAAATGCAAGTTGTTCTCTTGCTTACAAGACATCAGCTGTGCTTTTACCTCCCCAATTTGAAATAATTTGCATATCACCTGCCAAAAAGAAAACTTAATTTAAAGCGTATTATTATCCCTCAATCGGTTTATCAGAAAAGTTTAATAGGTAAGTGTACGGAAACAATTTTGTTTTGCTTTTGTTAAAAAGATATTTTCCCAGATCTATTTCATAAGTTTGGCAAGTCTAACTATCATAAATGTAGTTTCACTGACATTAATAGGTTTAATGAGCTGGCAGCATTTCTGACGCTAAGCAAACGTCCCTCACTCAGCCACTCATGTCATGCAGTAATACTGGATTCTGATTTCAAAATATTATCAACTAGCCATCTGTAGATGGTTTAACATGTTTTTCTTTTGGGGGAGGAGGGGGAAATACAATTTTAATGAATTATTGCTTAGCCTTTGGCAGAAATATAGAACAATGAACAAAACACAGGTGTATTTTGTTGTGTACATTTAAGATAAGCAATATATTAGAAGGCCTCCTGAAAGTAACATGAAGTATGTAATGAATTTGCTTCATTTTGTTTATTTCCTCACTGACTTTTTTAAACTGATACCCAATTTTCAAATGACGGATGGGATTGTGAACTTTCCCATAACTTCTCTTGTTATCTTTTCAAAGAGTCTAATTTTTTGTTGTAGAGAAGGGACATAAATGCTGTGAAATGGAGATGTATTCCACGTTTCGTATCCATTATCAGTCTTGAACACTCACAAACCAGCTTACAGGTTTTTCTTCCACATTAGTAGCCATCTAACAAGGACAAATATTTCACAAGATTGACCCTGGTATTTGCTCTAAGCACTAAAAGCTCAGGGACTATGTGCTTGGGTTGTTAAAGGTCAGCCCTATAGCTTTCCCATTGCCTAATTAATGCTTTGACAGCTGTGGTTCATTCAGCACATGGTTAACTACCTCTGAAACTCCAGATACAAGATACAGTGTCAGAGGTCGCCAAGAAAACCATGAGTAAAGCGCCAGCAAAGGGCAGCAAGAAGCGGAGAAGGTCGAGGAAGGAGAGTTACTCCATCTACGTCTACGAAGTGATGAAGCAGGTTCACCCGGACACCGGCCACGAGCATCATAAACTCCTTTGTGAACAATCTTTTCTAGCGCATCGCGGGTGAGGCTTCTCGCCTGGCCCATTACAAGAAGCGCTCGACCATCAGCTCCCAGGAGATCCAAACCGCCATGCGCCTGCTGCTGCCCGCTGGAGCTGGCCAAACAAGCTATGTCGGAAGGGACAAAGGTGGTGACCAAGGTGACCAATGTACTGGAAGAACAAACAACGCTGTTTATTCGGATTCTACAATGGTATGTAAAGCAGTGCTGCTGGTAATCTCCACGGATGGTTCGGATTAATACAGGATGTAGTTCAGCAGTTTGTGTTTCTTTCATTTGTTGTGAGATGTAGGTAACACTGATAGAGGCGCACTTATTGCCCATCCCAAGTTGCCCTGAGAAGGTCATGGTGGACCTTTCCCTTGATCCGCTGCGATCCTTGTGCTGATGGTGCTTTCACAATGGTGCTGGGTAGGGAATTGAAGGACTTTGACCCATTGATGATGAAGAATATGTCCTAACCAGGTGTGTGTGACTTGGAAGGGAACTTGGAGCTGATTGTGTTCTCACAGTTTTGCTGCTACTGTTTTTCTTGGTAGTAGAGGTCGCGGAACTGAGAGGTGCTGTCAAAGTACGCTTGGCGTGTTGCTACTGTGCATCCTGTAGACAGTGCACGGGTGGTGGTGGGAGTGAATATTGAGTTCAGCGTTCTTGATAAAGGCACTGAGAGCAGTCTTAAGTATAAGGGACTCTTGTGGTGCTATTCCGTTTATGATGTTCTACAGGATTGATAGCCCACCGCATCTTCATGCTGTTGTAGAAAATGGAGTAGGCGAACTTCATCCAATCCAATGCTATATATGGCTTTTGTCTTTCGATTTAGGAGCAAGCCACGCAGTCTACCAACAAAGTTAAAATATTCCATTATTGGGTGGGTACATATGATCAAACTGATATTTACTGTAATAGGTAAAGCCATTTTCTTTTGCCAGTCCCTGAGGGCATATTTGGCACCAGATGGCACTAGCATCGTTAAGGTTTGATTGCATGGCAGGCAACTTGAAAACTTCATAAAGAAAAAAAGTCTTGAGTGTGATAAAAGTTATAATTCAGTACTGTTTGTAGACTACTGTCCAATTGTGCCTGAATCTCTCAGCAGTAAGACTATCAGTGTTTATCTTTGAGTTTGCAATTTTATATACAACGGCGTTTATCGAGAATAAAGTAAATCACTTGGATGTTGTCGATCAAGTTATTCCTGAAGGTGAGGATTAGAGACACTGCATAAGTACACTGCATGGTGATGTGATAACAAGGCACTTTATTATTTATCATACCATCTGTTAAAAATACCTGCTCCAAATACCAGGCATCAAAAGAATCTGTCCACATCTGGACCAGGAATGGAATATGGTAAGTGAACTGCATTAGTCCAAGGAAAGCAACTAGGCAGCAGGTTGTTACATCTGAAATGACGTAACATGCATATTTTTTTGAATGAAGGGAATAATGGTTACTGTCGGGGTGATAATGTTAGACCATAATCAAGGGGTAAACGTTGGGGTTGGACTTTGATATTCTGTGAGGGCAGTAATATTATCTTGAGGGCAGTATGTTGTTTGCTGATTTCCACTTAACTGGGACAACAGCAGTTATGGGGCAGTTGAAATGGATTGGCATTGGAAAAGTTAGTCCTTCTCATGGCTTTGAAATTTAATGCTTCAATACCATCTGGGCCATCAGTTTTTCCGAGATCAAGATTTTTGAAGGAGCCAACCTTTTTTTGTAGCAGAACTTAATTCAACCGGTTGGGCTGCTATAGATAAAACTTTTGGTATTGGGCCATGGATTTCAAATCGATAAATTGTTCGATATCATCATATCCACAGAGGTGTGACACGCAATCCCACCATCCTCAAAAAAACAGTGGGATTGATCCTAATGTAATTGGAATAAGATTTCCCGAATTTCTACCAATCCTTGGTGACTTAGAATGGTGAAGGTTGGAGCTGATTGTGGGCTGTACCTCTGGTGAGAAAATGACAGTCAGTATTTACATTTGGATTTTAAACAGACAGTAAGATATCCTTATCTTTCCCAACAACTAAAACATTCATATGTTTTGGCTAGGACTTTGGTGCATCTTTCATGAAATGCAGTTGGTTAGCTACACCCTGTGTATAGGTTCATTTATCGGCACCAGATATAGGGGTAGGAATTGGACCTTGTGCCTGTTTTATGGGTGTAAAATGGGCCAATTTTGGGTCGGGCCCTATTTCAGGCATCTGTGGCACTCAAAAACGGGCCATAACCAATTTTCACCCCACAATCTCCATGTCCAGATAAAGTCTAGATGCTTTGACTGACAGTTAAGTGCCAAAAGCAGTAAATGCTACTTTTGCAGTCCAAATTACCTTGTCACCTAGTCAAATACCTTGGTACGTATATTCTTTGCAAGGTACTGAAGCGGATAGAGACCAAACCATGCTTTGCTAAACACTTTCAGGTGACCATTGTTAGGCCAGCTTAAGTATTCTAGATGAATAATGAACCAGCTGGTTGATACCTTTAACAACAGAGGCAGAGTAAAACTCTGTCTAGTCTACATTGCCCTGTCAATGTGCTTACTTCAAGAGAAAAACGTTTCCCACATTTTTCCTGCATTTCCCCATGGCACCCTGAGCAATGCTGTTGATGTTGAATTATGGTCAGTTTTATGTTGTAGTGTGATTACTTCTAGGAACACTGTTGAGTCAATCTGAATCCATTTCATGTGGGACATTTATATCCAGCAAAAAGATGAGATTTTCATCCCATCTAATCCAGAAACCTCTGTACTTTTAAACAACAATTAAAGGAAAACAAGCAGTAAATGTTCACTAATGAGAGCAAGATCCATCCAACCAGGTACAAAATATTTGTTAAAAGGTGAGGATACTGAACAATAATTTCACAAGCTATTATATCATATAGGATGCTAGAATGTTTTGGTCAGTGTGATCAGCATTGAAAACAGTTTACCATCTATCTAGCTTGTGTTCTTTAATTGGACATATGTGACCCCCACATTTTGAAAGTCAGAATAATACTGCCCATTATTACAGTATTTTGATTCCTTGAGTTTGGACACAACAACAAAATTTGTTTGGAATATTTTCCCCCCACTTCACTGTTGTACATACTGATGCTGCAAAGTTTCAATCACTTTGGGGTTACAGAAGCCCTTCCAGTCCATGGTCACTGGATAACTGAGATTTCTTGCTTTTCTTTGCTGTATATATCTGGTGCTACTCTCATATTCAAGTTATCCCTCATCTTTCACATCCTGCAGCATGAAAAATAATCCAATATTAAACCATATTGTCTGGAGTCCAAAGTCCCTGCCTACTTCCTTCATTGCAAAAACACAATCCCTAATGCACAATTTCCTGCCAAATCCTTGAAAAACAAATGAAAAAAATGAACAAATGAAATAAAACTACAAAATTCACCCTCCCACACCCTCACCCTTCAAAAAATCCCTCGGGTTGGCCGTTAAAACCCAGACAAAAAATCATTGGTTGTCAAACCAAAAATCAACATAGGTATGAGACAGCTGCAGTGTTCCCCCATCCTCTCACTTTCTTCTGCATTCTCATTCCTATCAGTTCTCTCACTCTATTCTCTCAATTGTACTTCACTGGCTGTAAAGCACTTTGGGATGACCTGAAGTTATGAAAGGTGCTATATTATTGCAAGTTCTTTCTTCTTTCTTTTTCACACACTGAAAGAGTGTAGTCCTGAGTTCAAGCCCCATTCTAGAGACTTAAGCACTAAATCTAGGCTGACACACCAGTGCAGTACTGAGGGAGTGCTGCACTGTTGGAGATGCCGACTTTCAGATGAGATGTTAAACCGAGGCACTGTCTGCCCTCTCAGGTGGACATTAAAGATTCTATAAGGGCCCTATTTTGAAGAAAAGCAGGGGCATTCTCCCCAGTGTCCTTGCAAATATTAATTCCTCAACCAGCATCACTAAAAAAAATGATTATCAGGTCATTATTACATTGCAGTTTGTGGGACCTTGCTATGTGCAAAGTAGCTGTTGCATTTTCTACTTTACAACAGTGACTACACTTCAAAAATACTTAATTGGCTGTAAAACGCTTTGAGACATCCTGAGGTCATGAAAGGTGCTATATATAAGTGTGAGTTCTTTCTTTCACATAGTAGTTTGCTGAAGTTGCTGCCAATCTTAGCAGCAGTGCCACTTTTTTCCCTTACTTGTGCATGTGGCTCTGTCCTCATTTGACTTCCCCTTGTTCCCTCACGCGGTGCTCCTCACCACTTCCTCCGGGAGTTCCCTCACCACATGTTTGGTTCCACTGGCTTGGACATGGTGGTCTTCAATAATGCCTGTGCGTGTGATAGGCAGATCTGAACCAGCATGCATTCAAATTGATTTCTCTATAATGCAAAGCAGCATGCTTCACCGGTAACGTGCTTTCTCTGCCACTATTATTATGGGATTGATAGATTGCCGTTACTAGGGTCATGAAATTTATAATCGTATCACCTTTGGGGTGCTGCTACAGCTCAGGACAAATGCCCTGTTCTTCCTCCTAAATCCAGCCCCTGTTTTCCCAAGAGTAATCTTCTAGTTTAAAAAAAGCATTGCTATAAATTATTGTCCATTTTCAGACGCTGAAGTAAAGCAATAAAACTCACCAAACTGAGACTACCTCATCAGCAACAGTATTCAGCAATGAAATCTAATTAACACACCAGTGAAAAACAGCTAACATTCTAATTCAATCAGGTCCTACTGAAGAACAACGGTCTGTAGCCAACACAACCAGTAGTGTTCTGTTCCAACGTAATATGTAACCTTTGGCAAAATTAAAAGAAATGGTTCTTCCAATTACAGAGATTTTTTATACTGGTGAGAAGATTTTGGGAGGATTCCCCTTGTTTAAAATGGGGTAGACTTTATGAATAAATGCCCTTGTCACAGACCATTATGTGACAGGAGTGCATATTTGATTTTGGAGATCAGCACGCCCTGTATGGTTTTCCATCCATAAGTCTTGATGGATGTATAAATCATATTAACCTCCGTGCCTGGTTTTGAACTTTGATTTCCTCTCACGCAATGTTCTGCATTGGGAATGTAAATTTATAAGACATATCCTCACTTGACATTAAGAAACTGCTAAGTGCACTGAAAACAGTGAAAGCTATGGGCCTGACAACATCCCAGCTGTAGTGTTGAAGACCTGTGCACCAAGGCATCTGCTCCCATAACCAAGCTGTTCGAGTGCAGCTATGGTGCTGGCACATATCCAACAATATGGAGAATTGCCCAGGTATGTCCGTTCCACAGAAAACAACAGAAACTGTTTCCACTGGCAGGAGGGTCGGTAACCAATGGAAACAAATTTAAGACAATTGACATAAAAGCCTAGGGAGAGGAGGAGAATTTTTTTTGCTCAGCGAGTTGTTATGATCTAGAATACATTGTCTGAAAGGGTGGTGGAAGCAGATTTAATAATAACTTTCAAAAGGGAATTGGATATATAATTAAAAAGGAAAAATTTGCAATGCCAAGTGGAAAAAGCAGGGAATGGATTCAAAGATTCAGTACAGGTGGCCGAATGGCCTCCTTCAATGCTGTATGAATTTATGCTTCTATAATTCTATGAAATCTATCCCAGTCAATTGTTTCCCACCAGCCTCCTCCCAAATGCTGGTAAAGTGATGGAAGGAATCACGAATAGTGCAATCGAATTACGGCTATTCGCCAATAATCTGCTCAATCTGGATTCCACCAGAACTACTCATTTCCAGCCTGGATCCAGACATGGATGCGTGCCAGGGGAGAGGTGAGAGCTGCCCTCAACGTCAGGGCAGCATTCGATCAAGTATGGCACCAAGGAGGCCCAGCAAAACTGAAATCAATAGGGGTCAAAGGGAAAACCCGCCAGTGCTGGAGTCATACCTAATAGAATTACATAGAATGTCCAGCACAGAAGCAGGCCATTCAGCCCAACAAGCCCATGCCAGTGTTTATGCGCCACACTTCATCTAACCCTGTCAGCATATCCTTCTATTTCTTTCTCCCCAATGAAAGGAAGATGGTTTTGGTTGTTGGAGGCCAGTCATCACAGCACCAGGACTTCACTACAAGAGTTCCACAGAGGAGCATCCTCGGCCCAACTATCTTTAGCTGCTTCATCAATAACTTTCATTAGGCCAGCAGGTGGCTGTTCCCTGACCATTGACCAGAAGCTGAACTGAACCAGCCATATCAACAACTTGACTACAAGATCAGGGAAGAAGCTAGGTTCTTTGCACTGAGTGGTTCATGTCCTGACCTCTCAAAACTGCTCCACCATCTACTAGGTACGTGATGGAACATTCACCACTTGCCTGAATGGGTGCAGCCGCAACAACACTCAAGAAGCTTTACACCATCCAGGGCAAAGCTGTTCGCTTGATAGGTGACCCTGTCACTGGATTCAATATCCATCCCCTCTGTAACCAGCACACTTTTGCTGCAATATGTATGATATTGTATATATGCAACAACTCACCAAGGTTACTTTGGCAGCCTCCCACCCCCGCCCCTGTGAACACTATCACCAAGAATAACAAGGACAGCAAAGTTGTGGGAATTCCAACACGTCCAATTTCTCCTCCAAATCACACACGTTTCCAGCTTGGACACATATGACCATTCCTCCATTGTTGCCGGGTCAATATCCTGGAAATCTCAGCCGAACAGCAGTGCGGGAACACCATCAGCACAAGGACAGCAGCAGTCCATGGAGATGGCCCATCACCATCTTCTCAGGGCAACTAGGGATAGGTAATTAATGTGGCCTTGCCAACATCAGCCACATTCTGAGAATTTTTTTTTAAGGAAACACTAAATCATAAACCCCATTCTTTTCGAACCCTTTTAAGATGTTGCTAGAAACAATAAACATCTTCCCACAATGTAATGATGTTGCTAACACATAAGAACCAACAAAGAGTACAATGCCCATGCATACTGTAGAATCCGAAATACTGAAAAATGTGCCAATAAAGTGTAACAAAAAAATCAATTTTCTGGGTGCATATCCAATACCCCAAGAAAATAAGTCAAATGACTTCAACACTTGTGTCCCTTTTCAGGTGTTCAAATACTTCTGTTTTTTTCCCCTTGAATACAAGTGAAGGAATGTTGGGTGTACCTACAATTGAAACATATAAAACACATATCTCATCGAAACATATAAAATTCTAACAGGACTAGACAGACGAGATGCAGGGAGGATGTTCCCGATGGCTGGGGAGTCCAGAACCAGGGGTCACAGTCTCAGGATACGGGGTATGCCATTTAGAACAGAGATGAGGAGAAATTTCTTCACTCAGAGGGTGGTGAACCTGTGGAATTCTCTACACAGAAGGCAGTGGAGGCCAAGTCATTAGATGTATTCAAGAAGGAGATAGATATATTTCTTAATGCTAAAGGGATCAAGGGATATGAGGAAAAAGCAGGAACAGGGTACTGAGTTAGACGATCAGCCATGATCATTTTGAATGGCGGAACAGGCTCGAAGGGCTGAATGGCCTACTCTTGCTCCTATTTTCTACGTTTCTATGTTTACAACTTAATTTACAAACCCATTTCCCACTGCACTTTTGGTGTAATTACTTCTTTTCACATGTCGTAGGTTTATACTCAGGGTTATTTTGGAGTTGTCGACTTTTTTGGGGTTGTGCCATATTTTGAAGCCATTAGTCAGCCTCTTCTAGTTTTGTAAATTGACACATATCCAGCATTATCAATCATGCTTGCTCCTCTTCTTTAATTGCAGCTTCAAGGGTAAGTTACAAGGAGAGATTACACAAATTGGGGTTGTATTCTCTAGAGTTTAGAAGGTTAAGGAGTGATCTGATCGAAGTTTATAAGATATTAAGGGGAACAGATAGGGTGGATAGAGAGAAACTATTTCCGCTGGTTGGGGATTCTAGGAGTAGGGGGCACAGTCTAAAAATTAGAGCCAGACCTTTCAGGAGTGAGATTAGAAAACATTTCTCCACACAAAGAGTGGTAGAAGTTTGGAACTCTCTTCCGCAAACGGCAATTGATACTAGCTCAATTGCTAAATTTAAATGTGAGATAGATAGCTTTTTGGCAACCAAAGGTATTAAGGGATATGGGCCAGAGGCAGGTATATGGAGTTGGATCACAGATCAGCCATGATCTTATCAAATGGCGGAGCAGGCACGAGGGGCTGAATGGCCTACTCCTGTTCCTATGTTCCTAAAATGAGGAATTGGGAGGGGGAACTATGGAGAAATTCCCAACAGGCTCGAAATGTTTGAGTTGCGACAGATATGTAGGGGGTGATTTTGAATTGAGGCAGACTCCGGGTGGGCAGTGTGCAAAGCGATCACGTAGCTTCCCTGACGTCCTTGGCAAGAGGCCCAACCCATTTTGAGAGCGGCGCCTCATTATGCTTAACGCTGGCGAGCTGAGATATCTGAATCAGCGCTCGCAGGCAGCTCGATGGTTGGAGTGGGGGAAATCTGGCAGCTCCTCCGCGGAGCTGAGCCGGATGTCCGATGTTAACGGGAGAGAGGCAATCGCGGGGGCTGGGCGTGTACGGGCCGTACATTCATGTTCCCCCTGGCCCCGGAAAAAATCATTAAAACACCTTTACTTACCTGTTTTCTTAGCAGCCCGCAGTGGTCCCTTTAAGGATCACTGATTAGGCTGCTCGTTGCCTAGTACCAATGAGCGGACCGAGTATGGTGCATGCTCACAAAATTGCTCCTACAAGCAGGGTAGGACCTCGATTTGCATATTATAAATACACTTCCACCTGAAACAGGCAAGTGCTTGGGCTGTCCTGGTGAAGGCCCTCAGGAAAATGGCGGTGGGTAGATCAGGAGTGGGAGTGGGAGTGGGAGTGGGAGTGGGGTGGTATATTCTGCACTAAGATGTTTGAAACACTACTGTCTCATTCCCCCCAGATAAAAATTGGGTCCATACTGTCTCTTGCAGTGGGAATATTTCCTGGCGACCAACGAGGATTTTAAGTTGGGTTTTCCGAACAAGCTGTTTTACGCTTAGCTCGTCCAAGAACCTAGCCTGGCTGTGAACTCCTCTGTATGGCAACAGTCACACTTCAAGGGACTGCAATTGGCAAACTTTTGCCCACATTCTGCTTCATTGCACGTCACACAAATCACTTTCGCAATGATGTGCAAAACACTTTTGTATCTTAAATTCAGTATTTTCCTCTGCCTATAATTTTAATTTGCAGATCCCTCAAAATTGTGTTAGAATCATAGAAGCTTACAGCTCAGAAGGAGGCCATTCAGCCCATCATCCCTGTGCCGGCTCTTTGAAAGAGCTATCCAATTGGTCCACTCCCCTGATTTAAGGAATGAAGTGATTCCTTCAGTTATTGGATTATGTTATCTGGAACAGGCAGTTCACTGTTTGCCAGCAATTGCTCAAGCAAATAATGCCTTTCTGAAGATCTATAAATGCCACCATTAATGATTCAATTAAAATAGAAAACAAGGTTAGAAATGCACAACTGGTCCATCAGCCTCTGAAAGACAAGAATAGGTTATTGGTTTAGGGACGTTCCTTTACCAGGGTTATACCTGGAATATCAACCCATGTTTTTCTTCCAGAGGCTGCTGTCGATTTTCAGTATCTTTTGTTTTCATGTTGGACTTGCAATTGCTTGCAGTTTTCTTTCTGTCTTTACTATAAACTACTTTCGCTTCACAAAAAGTACGGTAAAGGATAAAGTTTATTTTCTTTTTCAAATAATATTCGGTTTAATTTGTTAATATTGCATCTTGAATACATCGATAAAGGTAACAGATCTCATGTTATAAATTGTGGATGTGGTTATTGTTAGAGAAAAAATAAATACGCTCTTTCTTTCCCCACCTCCTCCGTTCGTAGTGATAAGTGTATTAAAGACATTTCATTATTCGGTTGTTATGTATTCGCTATTACTGGACAAAAATGGCAATATATTAAATTAGCATGGGCACAAAGTCTTTGCTTTAGATTCCCTAAATCCATATCTATTAACATTGTTTACAATGTTGTAACTCTGTCTTGTCTTGCATTGAATAGAACAAACCACAGAATAGCAAACCTATCTTTGTCACACACACACCTCAAACAATCTGTGGCCGGCTCGATAAGGAATAACAAAAAGTCTTCCAACTAGGATAATCAAGAAAAGAGAAGACACTGCCTTACAAAAAATATTTTCTTTATGTCCTTAAAATTCTCATCCTTGTGTTCAAATCCCTCCAGGGCCTCACCCATCCCTATTTCTATATCCTCCTCCAGCCCTACAACCCTCCGAGATCTCAGTGTTCCTCCAACTCTGACACCTTGTGCTTCCCTGACTTCCTTCGCCCCACCATTGGTGGCCATGTCTTCAGCTATAAGCTCTGGACTTCCTTCCCTAAACCTCTCTGTCTCTCCACCTCTCTCTCCTCCTTTAAGATGCTTCTTAAAACCTACCTCTTTGACCAAGCTTTTGGTCACCTGTCTTAATGTCCTCTTCTTGTAGCTCAGTGTCAATTTTGTTTTTGTCTCTTTATGCTCCTCTGAAGCACCTTAGGACATTTTACTATGTTAAAGGAGCTGTATAAATGCAAGTTGTGTTCCACGTTGATAATTTTATGTCTTATGTAATCTTACCCAAGAGATTCTTACTCTGCCATGGTCTAATTGTTACAGCTATATTTTGCCCCACAAAATCAAACATCAAGGTGAAACAATAAAATCACCACTCTTTAGGATCACAACAAAAACATGCGAACATTCATTGATAAGTATAGTAAAGCCATATTGATCACAGGCAGCTAGAGTAAAGTTATTGCTGCTGTAGCACTTTCACATTTACTGCACTCTGTGGACTCTCAAGATCTGTGTACATAAAATCTTCAAGGCCAACAAATTTTAAATCATTTAAGTAATGGTGAGGAGTTATCGCTTTTTTCCATTATACCAGCCATTGTATGTCAAAACACATTGGAGTAGATTTCGACTTTGTGCGATCATGTAAAACGATTGAAGTCAACGGTAATAAAAATCGGGAAGGATATAAAACAGGCCAATTCGCGGTCAACCGTTTTCCACGATCACAAAAAGTCAAAATCTACCCCATTGTGCTTGTAAAATGGTAGAGGAAAATCTGTGCTGCGGCAACAAAGTTTTAATAATTTATTTCTACAACAACAACTTGCATTTATATAGCACCTTTAACATAGTAAAAACTTCCCAGGGCGCTTCACAGGAGCGTCTCCTTCCCTATCATTGCACATTTCCCATAACATTACAAATGGGGAGTCAAAACCTAGCATAGTCTTCAGGTGAAGTAGGGTTAGAGGGCAGGAATAATGGCACTAGGACATGGCGCCATAATTCAGTCTCCATTTTGAAGTCATGCATTCTGTCTTTATTTTTATGTATTTCTATTATATATTCCTATGTCCATATTTATAATGGAATCTAACTATGGGTCAAGATGATTCAGCCATCTGTTTTGATGTTTCGCTATCTCTCTTACCCCCCTGTCTCTCTCTACTTCCATCCATCTCTCTATCATATATTAAAAACAGAGGGGTGAATTTTCAGCCTTTTTGCCCGGCAGAGATGGGGAGGTAGCACCCTGAAAATGGTGGACAATCAGCTATCGGCTGGAGCGGTCCTGAGTCATAGAATCATCGCATCATACAGCACAGAAGGAGGCCATTTGGCCCATCATGCCTGTGACGGCTCTTTGAAAGACCTATTCAATTAGTCCCACTCCCCTGCTCTTTCTTCATAGCCCTGTAAATGTTTCCCTTTTAAGTCGACATCCAATTCCCTTTTGAAAGTTACTATTGAATCTGCTTCCACCACCCTTTCAGGCAGTGCATTCCAGATCATAACAGCTGACTGCATAAATGTAATTTCTCCTCATTTCCCCTTTGGTTCTTTTGCCAATTATCTTAAATCTGTGTTCTTTGGTGACCGACCCTCTTAACATTGCTAACACTTTCTCCTTATTTACTCCATCAAAACCCTTCATGATTTTGAACACCTCTATTAAATCTCCCCTTAATCTTCTCTGCTCGAAGGAGAACTTCCCCAGCTTCTCCAGTCTCTCCACATAACTGAAGTCCCACATCCCTGGTACCATTCTAGTAAATCTCCTCTGCACTCTCTCCAAAGCCTTAACATCCTTCCTAAAGGATGAGACACAATACACCAGCTGAACACCAACACAGAATTGGACACAATACACCAGCTGAAGCCCGATTTATTAATGTTAGATGATAGGTGATTAAATGGGTGGGCAAAACTGTGGCAGATGTAGTTCAATGTGGGAAAGTGTGAGGTCATCCACTTTGGACCTAAGAAAGATAGATCAGAGTATTTTCTAAATGATGAGAAGCTAGGAACTGTGGATGAGCAGAGAGCTTTAGGGGGTCCAAGTACGGATATCACTAAAAGACAGGTACAAAAAATAATTTAAAAGGCCAATGGAGTGTTGGCCTTTATCACAAGAGGGCTGGAACACAAAGGTTTGGCAGTTATGTTACAGCTGTACAGAGCTCTGGTCAGACTCCATCTGGAGTCCTGCATTCAGGTCTGCGCATCTCAGGAAGGATATATTGGTCTTGAAGGAGGTGCAGTACAGATTCACCAGACTAATACTGGGGCTAAAAGGGTTAAATTATGAGGACAGGTTGCATAGACTAGACTTGTATTTCCATGAATATAGAAGATTAAGGGGTGATCTGATTGAGGTGTTTAAGATGATCAAAAGAGTTGATAGGCTAGATAGAGAGAAACTATTTCCTCTGGTGGGAGAGTCCAGAACAAAATTAAAATTAGAGCCAGGCCATTCAGGGTGGATGTCGGGAAGCACTTATTCACACAAAAGTTAGTGTAAATCTGGAACTCTCTCTCCCAAAAAGCTGGTGAGGATGGGGGTCAATTGAAAATTTCAAAACCGAAATTGATAGATTTTTGTTAGGCAAGGGTATTAAGGGTTATAGAACCAAGGCGGGTAGATGGAGTTAAATAAAGATCAGCCATGATCTAATTGGCTTGAGGGGCTGAATGGCCTACTCCTGTTCCTAAGTTAGGCTCATTTAAAATGCATATCAGGATCCTATGATGTGCAAAGGACCCTGAATGCCATTTTTGGACTGAACTGGGTGGAGTGTGCTCAGTGCATGCTCTGTTCAGTATCAGCCAGTGGCCCACCCGTAGAGGATCGCAGATATAAGTTACTCTCTATTTTTGTGGAGTCGGGAGGAGCAAAAGCTAACAGGCTGGACCTTACTGGAGTGGGGCATCTCACGGCATGCCCCATTAGACTTTTTTCTGCGTTCTTTTCTTGCTGGAAGTGTGAGCTGATAATGAGGGCAACAGGGAATCTGGGTCCTTAGTGAACGACAGGACCAACACTGAGATCCATAACCAATGAGATTTAATAATTGAGAAATAAACAGAGATCTGACCGAGAAGGAGGGTGAATTAAAGTCAAATCAGCTACAGAAAGAGAAATAAAGAGAAGGAAAGAAAGATTGAATTAAGCGAGAGAAAAGAATGGGACAGAAAGGAAAAGTAAGAAAAAAAATGTAAAATTTGAAAATTTTTATATCTTGAGGAACAATTTACCACCTGTATGAATGAGGCTCCACAGTTTAAATTGTTAAATTTCTGGGCCAGAGAGGTTGATTGGCACTGTTTTAACAATTATCACGTTGTTAAAAAGGTACTTGCACTATTAATTACAAGGCTTAACTTTCTGTGGCGAGTTTAATGGGCAATTAATGTGCAAAGCCAACAAATTCTCAAAAATAACGGGGAGGCTAAGGAGGAGACCGTTTGAGTGAAGCAAACGGTGGAGCGGTGTAAATGGACCAGCAAGTTCTGTACAATTGCAACTCAGGGCTTATCTTTTAATCCCCTGAACTTGCTGGCCGATTTGCACATTAAAAAGGTTTGCGTCGTTAAAACGCCGTTATTTTTCCAGCAAGATCCAACCCAACATCTTCAGTCTTATATATAAAAAAAGTTCTTTTCCCAGTTTGGTGTTGGATGAAAGCTTTATTTTAATCACAGAAAGCACCAATGGTTTCCATGTAAAAATGTTCAACAAGGACATTCCAGACACTGTTAAATGATGAAAATGTCCTTAAGCTTGTTTTCTCTTTACCGTTGTTATTTACGTATCAGCACATTACGTGACTGTAGATCCTCCAGAGAGTGAGTCTGGGGAATTAATAATGGAGAGTAAGGAAATGGCAGGTGAATTGAACAGATATTTTGCATCCGTCCTCACTGCAGAGGATACAAATAACATGCCAGAAATAATTGTGAATCAAGAGGCGAAAGGGAAGAAGGAACTTAAAACATTTACAATCACCAGGGAAAGGGTTCTGAAAAAAATATTACAACTAAAAGCTGACAAGTTCCCAGGTCCTGACAGACTTCATCCTAGGGTCTTAAAAGAAGTGGCTGCAGAGATAGTAGATGCATTGGTATTAATTTTCAAAAATTCCCTAGATACCGGAAGGGTCCCGTCAGATTGGAAAATAACGAATGTAACTCCTCTATTCAAGAAAGGAGGGAAACAGAAAGCAGGAAACTACAGGCCAGTTAGCTTAACATCTGACAACGGGAAAATACTAGAATCTATTATTAAGGAGGTTATAGGAGGACACTTAGAAAATCTCAACGCAATCAGGCAGTCAACATGGCTTTGTGAGAGGGAAATTGTGTTTGACTAATTTATTAGAGTTCTTTGAGGAAGCAGCAAGCAATGTGGATAAAGGGGATCCTGTGGATGTGGTGTACTTGGATTTCCAGAAGGCTTTTGACAAGATGCCACATCAAAGGCTACTACACAAAATAAGAGCTCATGTTGTAGGGGGCAACATATTAGCATGGATAAAGGATTGGTTAGCTAAGGGAATTAGGGGTTACAGGGAGTGGATAGGAAATTGGACATGAATTTAGATTTGAGGTTAGGATCAGATCAGCCATGATCTTATTGAATGGTGGAGCGGGCTCGTGGGGGCCGATTGGCCTACTCCTGCTCCTATTTCTTATGTTCTTATGTTCTAACAGGAAACAAAGAACAGGCAGAAATGGGTCATTTTCAGGTTGGCAAGATGTAATGAGTGGAGTGCCACAGGGATCGGTGCTTGGGCCTCAACTATTTACAATCTATATCAATGACTTGGATGAAGGGACAGAATGTATGGTTGCTAAATTTGCTGATGACACAAAGGTAGGTAGGTAAGTAAGTTGTGAAGAGGACATAAGGGGCTCGATATTAGCAGGGCGGCGGGTTCTCAGCGGGGGGTCGAATGGGCGCGTGGGTAACGCGCCCGGTGAAATCAGTGTGCTCCGCTCCGAATCGCAGGCTAATTGAAGCCACTTACCTTGGCTTCTGGGTTTCCCGCTGGTAAGCTGCACGGCGGGCGGACTGCGCATGCGCAGCAAGGTCTGTCAGCTGGAGGAGCCCTATTTAAAGGGGCAGTCCTTCACTGACTGATGCTGCAGAAAATAGGAAAAATTACAGCATGGAGTAGCCCAGGGGGAAGACTGCTCCCAGGTTTAATGATGCCTGACTCCAGGTATCATTGGATGGGGTGAGGAGGAAGGGGAGGACAGAGATCTTCCCCACGGCGGGTGGGAGGAAGCAGCCAGCCTCTGCCACCAAGAAGGCCTGGCTTGAGGTGGCAGAGGAGGTCACCAGCACCACCAACATATCGCGCACCTGCATATAGTGCAGGAGATGCTTCAATCACCTAAGTAGGTCAGCCGAAGTGAGTACACTTACTCATTCCCCTACACTCCGTCTGCCACATCACCGCCCCCACCCCACATCTCCTTCTGCACAGCCAACACTACTCTGTGACATCACCCCTCACACCCACTCAAAGCTCATCCTCATCTTACCTGCACTTACTCACCTCGCCAGTACTCATCCCACCACTACCACTCAACCCAATCCTCATACAATCTCATGGCTCTATCTCATACTCACCCTCTCATGCATCTCTTTGACGGTCAGCCTCACCCAACCTGCCACTACCTGTGCTGCAGCCACAGGGCATGCATCACATATGTGCAGTAGGAAGCGTAAGGCAAACGTGTCATGAGCATGAAAGGGATGCACAAGGGTGTTTGAGGGTTTGTCATGGTTTTTACTTAGATTTAATTTCTGATCAACTCACATAACATGTTATATTGTCACCACTACTGCCACATCTTTGCGAATCTTGTCTGGTTTGTGCAATAATGTGCTTTCCTGAGGATCACTATGAAGACCCACAACTGATGCCACCCATTGTGTCACTGCAGAGTGGGTGTAGGTGTATTTGCAGGGCTCTTTTGTGCAGACGACTGAGAGACGTCGGCGATGTCCCCGGTGGCACCCTGGAAGGATGCGGAGGAGAAGTTGTTGAGGGCAGTGGTTACTTTGATAGCGACAGGTAAGAAGATGGTGCTCGGGCCAGCCAGGAGCAGCTTGGCATGAAGGAGGCTGCAGATGTCCACGACTACATGTCGCGTGACTCTGAGCCTCCGTGTGCACTGCTGAAGCTGAGCCTCGGACTGTGGACCCTGTGGCGAGGGTAGTGCCTTCTACGACGCATCTCTCTCTGCGGTTGCCCTCCCTCCTGTTGTGCAGGTGGATGTGTCACAGCACTGTGTTGTGGAGCTGCACGTGTCAGAGGTGGACGGCGTGGCCGGCGAGGCTGGTGATGCTGTTCGCCCTCCGAGGAGGTCATGACTGCAGCTACGGCGACCCCCATCCGGAAGATGTACATTTGAGGGGGTCCGCAAGGTAGGTACATGTGTCTGGACACCGGGGTAAGTGTGCAAGTTGATGAATTTTATTGTTAGGAGGAGGGTGGTGGAGGCCAAACTTTGTCCAAAGTGACAGAGTGGCCTCCTGCAATGAGTGAGGGTCTCTCCCCGCCACCTGTCAAATGGACCTTTGCAGCTGCCACAGGCTGATGGCTGCAACACGTCCATTTGAACTGGGAGTATTTCCCCCAGTATGGGAAACAGTCTCAGTTCATTTCAAAATATGATCCCTCCTAAAATAACAGGTCAATCAGGTCTGTAAATGACCTAAAGTACCTGTTTAGGTACTTTAAGTGGCACCCCGCCGGCTTTAATTGCCGGCGGGAGTCCCACATGCGGGGGCTGCGCGCACATGTCAGCGCGTCACCGGGGAACCCGGAAGTGGGCGGGTTGGAGCCGGGCTCCAGACACGCCCCGGGAATCCCAGATTTTTGCAGCGCCCCCCCGCCACGAACGTACCCGATCGTGGGTGCGAAAATTGAGCCCATTGATTAAACTCGTTTTTACTGGGGAATAAAAATGAGTGGCGACATGATAGAAACTTGGAAAAATAGAAAATAGGAGCAGAAGTAGGCCATTTGGCCCTTCAAGCCTGCTCCACCATTCAATATGATCATGGCTGATCCTGTATCTTGATACCATATTCCCACTCTCTCCCCATACCCCTTGATGCCTTTTGTGTCTAGAAATCTATCCAGCTCCTTCTTAAATATATTCAATGACTTGGCCTCCACAGCCTTCTGTGGTAGAGAATTCCACAGGTTCACCACCAGCTGAGTGAAGAAATTTCTCCTCATCTCAGTCTTAAATGTCCTACCCCGTATCCTGAGACTGTGACTCCTCGTTCTGGACCCCCCAATCAGGGGAAACATCTTCCCTGCATCCAGTCTGTCTAGCACTTTCAGAATTTTATATGATTCAATGAGATCCCCTCTCATTCTTCGCAACTCTAGTGAATACAGGCCGAGTCGACCCAATCTCTCCTTATACGACAGTCCTGCCATCCCAGGAATCAGTCTGATGAACCTTCGCTGCACTCCCTCTATGGTAAGTATATCCTTTCTTAGGTAAAGAGCCGAAAACTGCACACAATACTCCAGATATGGTCTCACCAAGGCCCTGTATAACTGCAGTAAGACATCCTTGTTCCTGTACTCAAATCCTCTTGCAATGAAGGCCAACATACCATTTGCCTTCCTAATTGCTTGCTGCACCTGCCTGTTTGCTTTCACTGATTGGTGTACAAGGACACCCAGGTCCCTTTGTACGTCAACATTTCCCAATCTAACACCATTTAAATAATACTCTGCCTTTCTGTTTTTCCTTCCAAAGTGGATAACTTCACATTTATCCACATTATACTGCATCTGCCATGTATTTGCCCACTCACTCAACTTGTCTAAATCGCCTTGAAGCCGCTTTGCATCCTTCTCACAACTCACGATCCCACCTAGTTTTGTGTCATCAGCAAACTTAGAAATATTACATTTGGTTCCCTCATCCAAATCATTGAAATATATTGTGAATAGCTGGGGCCCAAGCACTGATCCCTGTGGTACCCCACTAGTCACTGCCTGCCACCCCGTAAAAGACCCATTTATTCCTATTCTCTGTTTCCTGTCTGTTAACCAATTTTCAATCCATGCCAGTTTATTACCCCCAATCCCATGTGCTTTAATTTTGCACACTAACCTCTTATGTGGGACTTTATCAAGGGCCTTCTGAAAATCCAAATAAACCACATCCACTGGTTCTCCCTTATCTATTCTACCAGTTACATCCTCAAAAAACTCCATCAATTGTGTCAAACATGATTTCCCTTTCATAAATCCATGTTGACTTTGTCTAATCCCGTTGATATTTTCTAAGTGTCCTGTTATCACATCCTTTACAATAGACTCTAGCATTTTCCGTACTACTGATGTTAGGCTAACCGGTCTGTAGTTCCCTGTTTTCTCTCTTCCTCCTTTTTTAAATAGCGGGGTTACACTTGCCACCCTCCAATCTACAGGAACTGTTCCAAAATATATAGAATTTTAGAAGGTGACAACTAATGCATCCATTATTTCCATGGCTACCTCTTTTAGTACTCTGGGTTGCAGATTATCAGGCCCTGGGGATTTATCGGCTTTCAGTCCCATTAATTTCTCCAGCACTATTTTTTTATTAATACTAATTTCCTTTAATTCCTACTTCTCACTAGTCCCTTGGTTCCCTAGCATTTCTGGGAAGTTATTTGTGTCCTCTTCCATGACGACAGAACCAAAGTATTTGTTTAATTGCTCTGCCATTTCCTTGTTCCTCTTTATAAATTCTTCCGTTTCTGACTGTAAGGGACCTACATTTGTCTTCACTAATCTTTTTCTTTTTACATACTTGTAGAAGCTTTTGCAGTCCACTTTTATGTTCCTTGCAAGTTTACTCTCATACTCTATTTTTCCCCTCTTAATCAATCTCTTGGTCCTTTTTTGCTGAATTCTAAACTGTTCCCAATCCTCAGGCTTGCTACTTTTTCTGGCAACTTTATATGACTCCTCTTTGGATCTAATACTATCCTTAATTTCTTTTGTTAGCCATAGTTGGGTTCCTTAAATGCATTCGTTCCTTAAATGTTAGCCATTGCCTATCCACTGTCATGCCTTTTAATGAAGCTTCCAAATCCATCATAGCCAAATCACTCCTCATACCTTTGTGGTTTTCTTTATTTAGATTTAGGACCCTAGTTTCGGATTGGACTACTTCACTTTCCATCTTAATGAAGAATTCTATCATGTTATGGTCACACTTCCCTAAAGGACCCTGCACAACAAGATTATTAATTAACCCCTTCTCATTGCACGATATCCAATCCAGGATAGCCTGTTCCCTGGTTGGCTCCTCAATGTACTGGTCTAAAAAACCATCTTGTACACACTCCAGGAATTCATCCTCCACAGTATTATTGCTAATTTGGTTTGGCCAGTTTATATGTAAATTAAAGTCACCCATGATTACTGTAGTACCCTTGTTACATGCATATCTAATTTCCTGTTTGATGCCGTCCCCTACATTACCACTACTGTTTGGAGGCCTATAGACAATTCCCACCAGTGTTTTCTGCCCCTTGGTGCTTCTTAACTCCACCCAGACTGATTCTACATCTTGATTTTCTGAGCCAATATCCTTTCTCACTATTGCCCTGATTTCATCCTTTACTAACGCCACCCCATCTCCTTTTCCTTTTTGCCTGTCCTTCCTAAATATTGAATACCCTTGGATATTCAGCTCCCAGCCTTGGTCACCCTGCAGCCATGTCTCTGTAATTGCAAATATATCATATCCGTTTACATCTATTTGCGCTATTAATTCGTCTACCTTATTACCTTTGTGCATTCAGATACAATGCCTTTACATTTGTCTTTTTAACATTTTTAGACATCTTAACTTTTTTTTGCAATATCGCCCTATATGTCTTATTACCAATTTTTCTTACCCGGACCCTATTTGTTAGTGCACTCTTTTGTTTGTACGCTCTGTCCCCCCCGATACAATCTGGTTATCCTTACCCCACTTTCCTGCACTGCTTCTTTGTCTTTTCTCTTTAGCATTCTCGATTTCTCTGCACCTGGACCCCCCCCACCTTATTTAGTTTAAAGCCCTTTCTACCTCCCTAGTTATTTGATTTGCTAGAACTGTGGGGCTGCTCTTTCAAAACTGAGATGAGGAGAAACTTCTTCACTCAGAGGGTGGTAGGTCTGTGGAATTTGCTGCCCCAGGAAGCTGTGGAAGCTACATCATTAGATAAATTTAAAACAGAAATAGACAGTTTCCTAGAAGTAAAGGGAATTAGGGGTTATGGGGAGCGGGCAGGAAATTGGACATGAAGCTGAGTTCGGATCGGTCAATGCCCTGTGGGTGGCGGAGAGGGCCCAGGGGCTATGTGGCCGGGTCCTGCTCCGACTTCTTGTGTTCTTTAGATTTGTGGTTGGGATCAGATCAGCCATGATCTTATTGAATGGCGGAGCAGGCTCGAGGGGCCGATTGGCCTACTCCTGCTCCAATTTCTTATGTTCTTATGTTCTTATAACAATGCTATAAAGAATAACAAGGATGTTATGGATATAATCAGATTTTTTAACTTTAATGTAAGACCATCCTCAGAGGACTCGAGTCGAATATTATTAATGGCTAAGAAAGATTTGAGTTTAGTTTCCTCCCTCATAGATTAGTGGATATGTGTAACTGACCAAAATTCAAAGCACCTATTGTTAAGCCAATTAATGCGTTCAAAAAATAAAAATCAATGAAAATCTTGTTGCAAATGGGACTGAGACTTATAACAATAAGTACAGATAGAAATAATCAGAACGTTGCTTGGAGCACGATGATTCCTGATCTGCTGGGACCATGGTAATGCTGTAGTAAGCAAGGTAGCTGTTCCATAATTAATAGTGTAGAATATGTGATTAGACAGACATTCAGGCAGATTGTTTGATTTACCTTGAGTGAGGGAAGGGAAATAGGAACTTTGCAAGACTTTTCCGCAGGAGATTGAATAGAATGAGTAGAGTTCGTGATTGATCTTGTATATGGTTTAGGAAAGAAAGGGCTTGATTGTTCATCTGACTGTATTTCATTCCACTGCTTGCTACACCATATAAGAGGTGATTTTGCAATCCTGCGCTTCCAACTGGGAAGTGGCTGCAAATGTGGGATTGTAAAATCACCCTTATAATCTACCAGGATAATTTTCCAAGGCTCTCTTTCCCACATGGAGCCTCACTAGATGTGAGCATGGGCCACAGAATCAGCCCTACGGTATTAGAATAACCCTATCTCTGATTCAGAATCAAAATTACTCCTTATACGTCCAACTCTGTGTCAATCAGTTTCAAATTCTAACTCCGTCCTGAAAATGTGATTAGAACTCTAAGGATACACTTGCTATTTTGATTGAACATTGATGAATAAAAATGTCAATTCTAAAAGCCACGGGCTAGGGTTCCTAAACAATTAATTAACTGATATGCCAGCTTATCTAACAAAAATTGCCTAGTTGGTATATCTTAGGTATTGTTGCAAAAAGTGTACAGCCCCTTCAAAATTTGGCCATGTGGTTGATAGTGAGGAGGAAAGCTGTAGACTGCAGGAAAATATCAATGGACTGGTCAGGTGGGCAGAAAAGTGGCAAATGTCATTCAATCCTGTGAGGTAATGCAATTGGGGAGGGCCAGCAAAGCAAGGGAATACACAATAAATAGTAGGAGACTGAGAAGTGTAGAGGAAGAGAGGGACCTTGGGGTGCATGTCCACAGATCCCTGAAGGTAGCAGGACAGGTAGATAAGGTGGTTAAGAAGGTATGAGGGATACATTCCTTTATTAGCCGAAACATAATCTATAAGAGTTATGCCAGAACTGTATAAATCACTAGTTAGGCCACAGCTAGAGTACTGTGTACAGTTCTGGTCACCACATTACAGGAAAAATGTGATTGCACTAGAGAAGGTACAGAGGAGATTTACGAGGATGTTGCCAGGACTGAAGAATTTTAGTTATGAAGAAAGATTGGATCGGCTGGGGTTGCTTTTTTTGGAACAGAGGAGGCTGAGGGGTGATTCAATTGAGATGTATAAAATTATGAGGGGCCTCGATAAAGTGGATAGGGAGAACCTATTTCCCTTAGCAGAGAGGTCATTAACCAGGGGACATAGATTTTAAGTAATTGGTAGAAGGATTAGAGGGGAGTTGAGGAGAATTTTTTTCACCCAGAGGGTGGAGGGGGTCTGGAACACACTGCTTGAAAGTGTGGTAGAGGCAGAAACTCTCATCACATTTAAAAAGTACTTGGATATGCACTTAAGTGCTGTAACCTACAAGGCTACGGACCAAGAGCTGGAAATTGGGATTAGGCTTGATAGCTCTTTTTCGTCTGGCACAGATGGGCTGAATGGCCTCCTTCTGTGCCATAAATTTCTATGATTCTATGAAAATTTCTTTAAAAAATGATTATGCTATATAGTCCAAGAGAGGAAGATTCCAAGGGTTGAGTTTACCTGCCTCATTTCACATAGGGTCATCATAGCCAGCTGATAAGATGTCCATCCATAAATCTGGCTAGATCCAAGTGCGTGTTCCGACAGAAAAGGCCAATGTGCTGATATTTATAGCATCCAGTCCTTTAGCTTTTGCTTAACATTTAAGGCTGGGAAATTTCTTGGAAATGTTCATGCTTCACCGAAGTGAAGTGGATGCTCTGAGGAATTCCTTGGCCCTAGTTTCTGGTCACAGGACGGTGTTTGATAAGGTAGTAAAGATTTCTCCAAAACTACAAAGATGACATCTTTTATATGTATTTGAATTTTTTTTGAAAAATCATTCATTCTGCACATGACTGTGATTAACATATTAGGATTTTTTCCCTTTACGTCTGCGTGAAGCATTTTTGGATGTTTTTCTACATTAAAGGCACTATATGAATGGACGTAGTTCTATTTATTTTTGATAATGTAAGACTGAAACTCCTGCTATTAATTCCAGATTGTATCTTCTGGGCAAATAATTGAAATCCCTGCACTGAAGGAAATATAAAAGGGGCGATCATAACAACATAAGAAATAGGTGCAGGAGTAGGCCATTCAGCCCCTCGAGCCTGCTCCGCCTTTCAATAAGATCATGGCTGGTCTTTGATCTCAACTCCGCTTTCCTGCCCGATCCCCATATCCCTTGTTTTCCTTAGAGTCCAAAAATCTATTGATCTCAGTCTTGAGTGTACTCAATGACTGAGTATCCAAATATTCACGACCCTCTGAGTGAAGAAATTCCTCCTCATCTCAATCCTAAATGTCCGACCCCATATCCTGAGACTATGCCCCCTGGTCTAGACTCTCCAGCCATGGGAATCATCCTCTCAGCATCTACCCTGTCAAACCCTCTTAGAACCTTATATGTTTCAATAAGATCACCTCTCGTTCTTCTAAACTCCAAAGCATTTAGGCTCAATCTACTCAATCTTTCCTCATAAGACCACCCCCTCATCCCAGGAATCAATCTAGTGAACCTTCGTTGCATTGCCTCTAAGGCAAGTATATCCTTCCTTAGGTAAGGAGAACAAAACTGTATACAGTAGTCTAGGTGTGGTCTCACCAAAGCCCTCTACAATTGCAGCAAGACTTCCTTACCCTTATGTATTATATCCATTATAAGGTGAGAAATTATGACTGGCAAGGTTATTATATGAATGCTTAACATGCTCATATCAATGTCCTCTTTCTGCTATTTTAACTGAGGCATTAACCCATTTTATTTTAAAGCCTTCAATGTTTGTACAATAACATCACCGACAGTCATTGCCACCCTAAGAAATCTGGTTCCTCTTTTGATCATGGCCTGGTTGATCCAGTTCAATTTTCAGAGTGTGCACTGTATGAGGTATCAATCATTGGACTGGAAGTTCAAATCAATAAATATTTCTGCAATATTAATGTAGACTCATAGTTCGTACTTTCCCGTTAGAGTAGCTGACCTCGTAAATCTCAAAGTACCTTCTTTATATGTTCCAAATTATGTCTCAGGGTTCCAGTGAGCCCTAGTGATCGACGTTGTATAAAGGGGATTGAATATATTTAAATCCCTTGTCGGCAGCCATGGGGGTGACTGGTATTATTGAGGCGCAATTGCTTTATACGGCAGCAATCTATACACAGCGATTTTAAATGAATAAAGTGCGTGCAAACCTATAGAGATGTCAAACCGACAGCGGGTAGATAGTGTACCTCTGCCACTTTCGCAATGGAAATGTAAAACAGCTACATGCAATCTTACCCTTGAGGTTGCCTTTTTTTTTCATACTGAGCATCTATGCAATAACTTCTGACAGTCCAGGGAATTCCTGCTAAAATGCAAGGCAAATGACTGGGAGGTAGGAGTGCATGATTGCAGTTTATTTTTAATAGCATAATCATAACCAATGTTCAAAAAACAGTTTAATCAATCTGAAACTAATTATCACATTCTGTTACCTACCCCTCTCCCTTCACTGTTTCTTATTATACCTCTCTGATATCTTGGCTGTTTGTCACGCAGTAAGCCCGATTATATTATACCAGAATGTCATGGAATCCTGCCAGTCATATTGGTGATGAGTTTTGGTTTCTCCATGTTCAGGCCATTAAATAAAGCATCCCAGAAAAGTGGAGAATTTCACCTTGAGTTGCCATTGAGAATGAGAAAGAGGAAAACCCAATGGAAGCTCATTCTACAGCAAGCAAATCAGGCATTAGTCGATCATTAAGCATCATCGTTGTTGAATGCTCTGACCAGTCTGCTCTGGAATTCCCTCCCTCAACCTCTCCACCTCCTCACCACTCCTCCTTTAAGATGCTCCTTAAGAACATAAGAACATAGGAAATAGGAGCTGGAGTAGGCTATGTGGCTCCTCGAGGCTGCTGAGCCATTCAATAAGATCATGGCTGATCTTCGACCTCAACTCCACTTTCCCGCCCGATCCCCATATCCCTTGATTCCCCTGGAGTCCAAAAATCTATCTACCTCAGCCTTGAATATACTGAATGACTGAGCATCCACAGCCCTCTGGGGTAGAGAATTCCAAAGATTCACAACCCTCTGAGTGAGAGTGAAGAAATCCCTCCTCATCTCAGTCTTAAATGGCCGACCCCTTATCCTGAGACTATGCCCCCTGGTTCTAGACCCTCCAGCCAGGGGAAACAACCTTGCAGCATCTACCCTGTCAAGCCCCCTCATCCATTTCTAAGAGATGAATCTAAAATCGATCTTTTTGACCAAGCTTTTGGTCATCTGTCCTAATATCTCCTTATGTGGCTCAGTGTCAAATTTTGTTTAATAACGCTCCTGTGACGCACCTTGAGACGTTTTACTGTGTTAAAGGCGCTATATAAATGCAAGTTGTTGTTCTTGTTGCATGTACCTTTTCTGCCTTGCATTCATGTGCCCCAATCCTGATTTGGAAATAGACAAATGAATGGAAATAAATAATTCAAAGAGAATCCATAAGTTACCCGATTAATGTGCGTCACTCCTTTGAAGTGTTGGCTCCATGAAAAATACAGAAACACTCAGAAACTTAGAAAAGGGGGACTTAAATTAAAAATCATGAACACTGCGGAACATTGCCCATTTTCTTCCTCGTCTCCCCTAATATCCTGAAAGCAGCGGACTTGTGCTGGAGTTCAGTTCAAAAGGGGTCAGCAGCCCCTCAGTAACTTGCCCAAGTAAACCATTCTTTGAGATTGACCTTTGACAATCAATGGCAACAGGCTCTTTGACTGAGGGGGCATCACAGGCAGCATTGATCCTGACCTTATTCCAACATCCACAAATGTGCAGGATTCACTGGCTAAGGAATACTACAACTAATTGTAAAACCACTAGAAAAACATTTATTTTTAAGTAAATAACTAGGTAGATATCATCTCACTCCACACACTCTCAGTTGAAGGACACCTTGCTGTCTCTAACACTCCATTATCTAGAACCTCGTGCAATCTATCTGGTGGGAAGGATATTGGAAAATTGAATTCCAATTTTGAATTCTCCTTTCTGCAGAGTTTACAACATCCAATAATCACAATTTAGATTATCTATTGAACAATAATTACAAAATATCATAAAAGAATAGTTTATCCAAGAACTGTGATTAAAAAGAACCAGAAATGGGTAATTGTTTATTTAAAAAAAGTGAAAACCTACCAGCAGTATGTTGTAAAATAGTGAAGTGGAGAAAATTAACCTGAAATAGTTTCTTCATAAAGTAGTCGGTTCTGGAATATGACGATTAAAGCACTGAAATCAAACGGGCCAAGTTTTGCCTTTAGGTATAAGTTAGTTTGAACATGTTTAGAATTAGTACAAATCCCACCTAGAAAGTAAATTTCAAATAGCACTCTGGTGTAAGCTTCTTTGCACAATTACTCACAGCACCAGATGCAGACTCAGGCTAGCTTAGGAACACCAATAGTGGTGGGAGAGGAATATTGCATGCAAGTCAAATTTAAAGGGATGGGTCGAGAAAAGAGAAAGTCTTAATAGGGGTACACGCGGCCCGTGGTGGTGGTCGCTCTGGCTGCCTGCCTCTCTTGGCTTTGTCCGCGCCCGGGTGGCCCTGGAGAAGGAGCATGTGGTGTCCACCGATTTGCATGAGGCCTTCCGTGACTGATGAGCACCGCAGGGACTGGAGTGCGTAGTCGACACGGATAATAGAATTATTATTTAATTTGCTAAGTTTTGTTTGTTTTTTTATGATATGGGTTTTTATTGGTTGTGCCCCTCTAAAAAGGAAGGCACTTTTGTCAGATTTTTTGGGGCAACCCAGTGTCTCCTCATCGGTTTAATTAGAGGAGGCATAATAGGGGTACAAAAATTCTGAAAGCTTTTGAAGAGCTTCAAAAGGCACCTCAACGGATTTATTGGCCGTTGCCAAGGCTAAAGGGGAAGGGTCTAAGAATTGGAAGTAAACACGCAGGAAAAAGGAACCCTTGGTGCAGACATGAGTCTGCAGACAAATGACAGGGCAGCTCAGCAAACACATTCCACCCCCTCCTTTTGATGGTTGTTGAAGTGGATGTGATGCTGCAGGAGATGCTTGTAAGGAGGGCTTCCTGTTGTGTCACTTCCCATTGTTCAGCATCTTCACCACATGGACTGCACTGATTCATGCAGGAAGCTCACCACCGCCTTCTCAACTAAGGATGGCCAATAAATGTCAGCAAAGAGGTGCCGCCAAGTTTCAGGCCAAGCTGACCGCGACTCTTCCTACAAAATGGAAAAATATAGGAGTGCTCAGTTGAATTTAATCTGAATCAGTGAACTAAAGAACATTTTTAGTCTTTGCAAGATTTTAAATGATCAAACTGTTCGCTAAAGGCGTTTGATAAAGTGCCACATAATAGGCTTGTCAGCAAAGTCGAAGCCCATAGAATAAAAGGGGCAGTGGCAGCATGGATATGAAATTGGCTAAGAGACAGGAAACAGACAGTAGTGGTGAATGTTTTTCGGACTGGCGGGAGGTGTACAGTGGTGTTCCCCAGGGGTCGGTGCTGGGACCACTGCTTTTCTTGATATATATTAATGACTTGGAGTTGGGTGCACAGGGCACAGTTTCAAAATTTGCAGATGACACAAAACTTGAAAGTGTTGTGAACAGTGAGGAGGATAGTGATAGACTTCAAGAGGACAGAGACAGGCTGGAGGTATGGGCGGACAAGTGGAAGATGAAATTTAATGCAGAGAAGTGCGAAGTGATATATTTTGGTAGGAAGATCGAGGAGAGGCAATATAAACTAAAGGGTACAATTCTAAAGGGGGTGCAGGAACAGAAAGACCTGAGGGTATATGTGCAAAGGTCGTTGAAGGTGGCAGGGCAGGTTGAGAAAGCAGTTAAAAAAAGCATACGGGATCCTGAGCTTTATAAATAGAGGCATAGAGTACAAAAGCAAGGAGGTTACGATGAACCTTCATAAAACACTGGTTCGACCACAACTGGAGTATTGTATCCAATTCTGGGCACCGCACTTTAGGAAGGATGTGAAGGCCTTAGAGGGGGTACAGAAAAGATTTACTAGAATGATTCCATGGATGAGGGACTTCAGTTACGGAGGATAGACTGGAGAAGCTGGGATTGTTCTCCTTAGAGCAGAGAAGGTTGAGAGGATATTTGATAGGGGTGTACAAAATCATGAGGGTTCTAGACAGAGTAGATAGAGAGAAATTCTTCCTATTGGCAGAAGGGTTGAGAACCAGAGGACACAGATTTATGATGACTGGGAAAAGAGCCAAAGGCGAGATGAGGAAAAACTTTTTTACGCAGCGAGTGGTTAGGATCTGGAATGCACTGCCTGAAAGGGTGATGGAGGCAGACTCAATCGCGGTTTTCAAAAGGGAATTGGATAAGTACTCGAAGGGAAAAAATCTGCAGGGCTATAGGGAAAGGCCGGGGGAGTGGGACGAACTGGATTATTCCTGCAGGGAGCCGGCATGGGCTGGACAAGCTGAATGGCCTCCTTCTTTGATGTAACCATTCTTTTTTTTTATTCGTTCATGGGATGTGGGCATCGCTGGCGAGGCCGGCATTTATTGCCCATCCCTAATTGCCCTTGAGAAGGTGGTGGTGAGCCGCCTTCTTGAACCTCTGCAATCCGTGTGGTGAAGGCTCTCCCACAGTGCTGTTAGGAAGGGAGTTCCAGGATTTTGACCCAGCGACAATGAAGGAACGGCGATATATTTCCAAGTCGGGATGGTGTGTGACTTGGAGGGGAACGTGCAGGTGGTGTTGTTCCCATGTACCTGCTGCTCTTGTCCTTCTAGGTGGTAGAGGTCATGGGTTTGGGAGGTGCTGTCGAAGAAGCCTTGGTGAGTTGCTGCAGTGCATCCTGTGGTTGGCACACACTGCAGCAACTGTGCGCCGGTGGTGAAGGGAGTGAATGTTTAGGGTGGTGGATGGGGTGCCAATCAAGCAGGCTGCTTTGTCCTGGATGGTGTTGAGCTTCTTGAGTGTTGTTGGAGCAGCACTCATCCAGGCAAGTGGAGAGTATTCCGTCACACTCCTGACTTGTGCCTTGTAGATGGTGGAAAGGCTTTGGGGAATCAGGAGGTGAGCCACTCGCCGCAGAATACCCAGCTTCTGACCTGCTCTTTTAGCCACAGTATTTCTATGGCTCGTCCGGTTAAGTTTCTGGTCAATGGTGACCCCCCAGGATGTTGATGGTGGGGGATTCGGTGATGGTAATGCCGTTGAATGTCAAGGGGAGGTGGTTAGACTCCCTCTTGTTGGAGATTGTCATTGCTTGGCACTTGTCTGGCGTGAATGTTACTTGCCACTTATCAGCCCAAGCCTGGATGTTGTCCAGGTCTTGCTGCATGCAGGCTCGAACTGCTTCATTACCTGAGGGGTTGCGAATGGAACTGAACACTGTGCAATCATCAGCGAACATCCCCATTTCTGACCTTATGATGGAGGGAAAGTCATTGATGAAGCAGCTGAAGATGGTTGGGCCTAGGACACTGCCCTGAGGAACTCCTGCAGCAATGCCCTGGGGCTGAGATGATTGGCCTCCAACAACCACTACCATCTTCCTTTATGCTAGGTATGACTCCAGCCACTGGAGAGTTTTCCCCCTGATTCCCATTGACTTCAATTTTACTCGGGCTCCTTGGTGCCACACTCGGTCAAATGCTGCCTTAATGTCAAGGGCAGTCACTCTCACCTCACCTCTGGAATTCAACTCTTTTGTCCATGTTTGGACCAAGGCTGTAATGAGGTCTGGAGCCGAGTGGTCCTGGCGGAGCCCAAACTGAGCATCGGTGAGCAGGTTATTGGTGAGTAAGTGCCGCTTGATCGCACTGTCGACAACACCTTCCATCACTTTGCTGATGATTGAGAGTAGACTGATGGGACCGTAATTGGCCGGATTGGATTTGTCCTGCTTTTTGTGGACAGGTCATACCTGGGCAATTTTCCACATTGTCGGGTAGATGCCAGTGTTGTAGCTGTACTGGAATAGCTTGGCTAGAGGCGCAGCTAGTTCTGGAGCACAAGTCTTCAGCACTACAGCCGGGATGTTGTTGGGGCCCATAGCCTTTGCTGTATCCAGTGCACTCAGCCGTTTCTTGATATCAAGTGGAGTGAATCTATGATTCTATGAACTGAGATCATTAACATAAGTCTGTCATCATAACACTAAAGCATATGGGTCTCCTGGTACAAATTGGCAAAAGTCAGTGGCTTATAGCTCATCTGATATATAACATCTTTATGTTGTAATTTCCTCGGGTACTTATTTTCCTTTTATTAAAATGGCTTATATACATGGATTATCCTATTGCTGTTATGAACTGGGCATATTTAATAATTATTGTAAAATAAGTACTTTTGGTAGTGAATATGCTTGTGGCATAATTACAACCAATTTGTGGTTTCCACTTGCTTCTAACGAGTTGTGATAATAGTAACTAACAGGGTCATTTTGATTCAATTAAGGTAACTAAGGAGGAGAACAATTTTCAATTACTAATTGTAGGACTAAACACTCGCTAAAACTGACTGTTAACACTAAAATGTTAGAAATGTGGTCACAAAATGGACAAGGAGAAAAAAGAAATTGAAGAATTTAATTAGAACAGTTATACTACGCGTTTGCACTATTTAAAATAGTTTTGCCTTTGCAGCAATGCAGAATGTGCAGAATAAATGCAGCGATTTCACCCCTGATTTAGTTTAATAGAAACAGTATAAGAGAATCTTGTGGAGATCGTCTCACTCACTTTGACTTCGCATTGGCCATAGTAGGAGATAAGAATGGTGGAGTTTGGCAGCATCCTCACCTTGGTGGCACTGAGCCCTCACTCAGAGGGTGAAGGCCACTGTAGTGATCTTCACTAGAGCACAGCAGAGGGCCCAGCAGAATGCAGCTAAAATAGAGACCAGGTCACATCTGTTCCTGTCGTAGATCCTGCAACTGATGTGACATAAATTTTAACCAGTCCTTTTGGATTGTCTGGGAACTTTTTAGTGTTAGCAAAGAGCCTCTCACAATAATTAAATTGAACTAGGATTGGATGATGATGATATGATGATGATGATTACTATTCCAATGCTCTCCTGGCTGGCCTCCCACCTTCTACCCTCCGTAAATTTGAGCTCATCCAAAACTCTGCTGCCTGTACCCTAACTCGCTGCAAGTCCCATTCGCACATCGCCCTTGTGCTCGCTGACTTACGTTGGCTCCTGGTCCGGCAGCGCCTCAATTAGAAGATTCTCATCCTTGTTTTCAAATCCATCCATGGCCATGCCCCTCCCAATCTCTATAACCTCCTCCAGCCCTACAACCCTCCGAGATCTCTGTGCTTGCCTCTAGCCTCTTGCGCATGCCCGATTTTCATTGCTCCACCGTTGGCAGCCGTGCCTTCAGATGCCTAGGCTCTAAGCTCTGGAATCCCCTCCCTAAACCTCCCCGCCTTTCTATCTCTCTCAGCTCCTTTAAGACGCTCCTTAAAACCTACCTCTTTGACCAAGCTTTTGGTCACCTGTCCTAATATCTCCTTATGTGGCTCAGTATTGAATTTTGCTTGATAACACTCATGCGCAGCGCACTGGGATGTTTTACTTGGTTAAAGGCGCTATATAAATGCAAGTTGTTGACGAGCAGAACTTTCTACACATGTTGAGCTTTACTTTGGCTGATCAATATAGTGGAGTGGGCAGTACAATTCAGCACTAGTGGCTCTGCATCCCTTTAAACAGGTACTGATTTGAAAGCTGCACCTGCAATGTATCAGTACCATTATATAATTTAGGAAAAGTATTTTTAACCTATTGTAAACCGTGATATAATGAAAGCTTTTTGCCTATGATGGATTTTTCAATTCTATCAGTACACACAGGGTTAAAACTAAGAAAAATAGCCCAAGCTTCTTGATAGATTCAGGTGATTATCTCCCTGACAACTCTATCGGACACAGATTTTAAAATTGGAACTCAGTACCTGGCTGCACGGTCCATTGAGTTCAATGCTGCTGCTAATAGATTGGATACAGCGACTAATTAATTGGATTCTTCCTGCAGCATTCAGGTGGGACAGTTCACAGGTTGGAGTGAAGTCATTCAAGTCAAAGACCAATATCTTGTGATAGGTTTGATTGACAGCAATAACTGAGGTGAAAACATATGTCAGAGGGGATAGGACCAAGATTGGTTGAAATCCCTTTGACAGGATAACCCTGCAGCTTCCATTTGTGGACTTGTATTTGGCCAGCTGTGCTCAGCTCACCACCCAGGCGGGGTTAGAGCCTAATCAGAGGACACTCTGGTAATGAGTAACTACATGAAAAGTAAGCGTGTTTTCTGTTGAAGGTTAGCATGGGAAATGTATCTTTTTATGTATTTATTCATGGGATGTGGATGACACTAGCAAAGCAGTATTTATTGCCTGTCCCTGGTTGCCCTGAGGGCATTAAGAGCCAACCACATAGTGTGCGACTGGAGTTATATGTAGGACAGGCCAGGTAGGAATGGCACATTCCCTTCCCCAAAGGACAGTAATGGACCAGTTTGGTTTTATAACAATCCAGCACTTTTCATGATCATTTTCTGGTGCTAGCCCACACATTGCCAGTTTTATTGAATTCAGTTTCACAAGTTACCATGGTGAGATTTGCTGGCCTCAGGGTGCTAGTCCAGTACCATGGCTACAAAGGCTACCGTACCCGTAGTCTCCCTCACCTGCCTCTCGCTCTGAAACCACCTGCAGCCCTGCAACCTCCCTCCTGACCTCTCCATTCCTCTGACTCTGCCTCTTATTCATCTTCTCTCCTTTCGCCTCACCACAGGTGGATGTACCCTCAGCCACCCAGAACCCATGCTCTGGAATCCCCTTCCGAAACCCTTATTGAATGGCGGAGCAGGCTCGAGGGGCTGTATGGCCTACTCCTGCTCCTATTTCTTATGTTCTTATGTTCTAACCCCTCTGCCTCTTCACATCCTTCTCTTCATTTAAGACCTTCCTTAAAACCTATTCCTTTGATCAGGTTTTTGGTCACTTTTCCTAATTGCTCCTTCTTTGACTTGGTGTCCACTTTTCCCTGCACTTCTGTAAAGTGCCTTGGAACATTTATCTAAATTAAAGATGATGTTTGTCATCTTTGACATCGTGAGGAGAATAATACTGTAAATATAATTACTGTAAATATTTTGATTGTATTGAACCCTGCTATTTTACCTGTTCTATAAATGTGTCTCATGGTATATAGCTTAAGCTACTGTCTGATAATGTTATTCTTTCACCTATCAACATCGAAAATATCATATGGCAACATGTGATATATTTATTTTGTTCATTCTGGCAAGGCCAGCATTTATTACCCATCTCTAGGTGCCCTTGAGAAGGTGGTGGTGGGCCTTCTTCTTGAACCGCTGCAGTCTTTGTGGTGAAGATACTCCCACAGTGCTGTTAGGTAGAGAGTACGAAGATTTTGACCCAGCGACGATGAAGGAACGGCGATATAATTTCAAAATTTGCAAATGACACGAAACTCGGAAATGTAGTAAACAATGTGTAGGATAGTAAAAAACTTCAGGAGGACATAGGCAGACTGGTGAAATGGGGCGACACATGACAGATGAAATTAAATGCAGAGAAGTGTGAAGTGATACATTTTGGTAGGAAGAATGAGCAGAGGCAATATAAATTAAATGGTACAATTTTAAAAGGGGTGCAGGAACAGAGGGACCTGGTGGTGTATGTACACAAATCTTTGAAGGTGGCAGGACAAGTTAAAAAAGGCTGTTAAAAAAACATGTGGGATCCTGGGCTTTATTAATAGAGGCAGAGCACAAAAGCAAGGAAGTCATGCTAAACCATTATAAAACACTGGTTAGGCCTCAGCTGGAGTATTGTGTTCAATTCTGGGCACCACACTTAGAAAGGGTGCAGAAGAGATTTAGAAGAATGGTGCCAGGGATGCGGGACTTCAGTTCTGTAGAGAACTGGAGAAGCTGGGTTTGTTCTCCTTAGAACAGAGAAGGTTAAGGGAAAATTTGACAGAGGTGTTCAAAATCATGAATGGCTTTGATAGAGTAAATAAGGAGAAACTGTTTCCAGTGGCAGAAGAGTCGGTAACCAGAGGACACAGATTTAAGGTGATTGGCAAAAGAGCCAGGGGCAACACGAGGAAACATTTTTTTACGCAGCGAGTTGTTATGATCTGGAATGCACTGCCTGAAAGAGTGGTCGAAGCAGATTCACTAGTAACTTTAAAAAGGGAATTGGATAAATACTTGAAGGGAAATAATTTACAGGGCTATGGGGAAAGAGCAGGGGAATGGGACTAATTGGATAGCACTACCAAACAGCTGGCACAGGCATGATGGGCCAAATGGCCTCCTCCTGGTGTGTGACTTGGAGGGGAACCTGGAGGTTCATGTGCATCTCCTGCCCTTGTCTTTTTAGGTGGTGGAGGTCGCGGGTTTGGGAGGTGCTTTCAAAGAAGCCTTGGCGAGTTGCTGCATTGCATCCTGTAGATGGTACACACTGCAGCCACGGTGCACCTGTGGTGGAGGGAGTGGGTGTCTAAGGTGGTGGATGGGGTGCCAATCAAGCAGATATCCAGTAAGCTGGAGTACACTGATAAGGGTTCTCTGTTCAATCCTTGAGTCTCATTACATTTACCTTGGTATTTGACAGGTAAAGACACGGTGATGTTTGCCCATGGAATTGGTCAGTGTCACTTCAGCCAAAGAAAATACTTAGCGTTAAAACACCAAAACATAACATAAGGATTAAAGATTAAGTATTTTGTCCACTCTACTGGCCTGTAAATGGCAACAGCTTAGAGTGATCCTCAACTGGAAAGATGGAGTCAGCCTTGTCTGAGGAGCACCTTGTGTCGCAGGAGCACAAAACCACCACATTTCCTACACTTGTGGCATCTAGAGTGTCAAGAAACATCTGAATGGAATTATCCTGTAACTGTGTCGGTGAAGCTTGGTGGTGGGGAAAAGATAGAGATTTAGAAGTAAGCCTGAGTCACAGAGCTTCATGAGTCATCCCCAGCTGGCTTAGCACCTGGTGTAGGGTCAATAAATCCAGTCTGAATATTGTCTCATATTTCTCCTGGATCTAAATTAAGCTGGGAGTTCTCTGCCTCCTGCAGCCTTTGGAAGTCAGATAAGAATTTACTGCGTATCCGCTGATCACAGTAGAACATTGCATATGTTTTTTTGTGTTTTTCCCCAGTGGAGAGTCCTGCTTCCTACTTCCTGTTGCTTTTTAATGGAGGCTTTCTAAGTACATCAGGTATCTTGGCCTCCTACATTGAGGGTGTTGGTGTCACTTCATCAACCTTCTCCACACCTGAAACCAAAGTGGTACGTTACCTCAGTGTGTCTGCAGGTTTCAGCGCTTATGGCATGCTGGGAAATCTGGCATCATCTGCACGGACGACAAAATACAATTATCGGCACATCGTTAACTATAGATGCTTGTTGTACTTTTGATTGAAAATTAATTATTAACGTTTACATCTCGGGACGGCTTCAACACTATCGCCACCAACAATCAGAATTTATACAGCACTTTTAATGGAATGCATTGTCTGAAAGGATGGTGGAAGCAGATTCAATAGTAAAGGGAATTGGATATATACTTGAAAAGGAAAAATTTGCAGGGCTGTGGGGAAAGAGCAGGGGAGTGGGGCTAAATAGATAGCTTTTTCAAAGAGCCAGCACGGCACAATGGGCGGAATGGCCTCCTCTTCTGTATGATTCTACAATCCTATGATTCTATGATTCTAATGTAATAAAAGTCCCAAGGCACTTCACGTAGGTGACAACAGATGCCAAGCAGTGATGTAAGGATTAAGAGAGACGATGGAAGTAATAGTCAAAATATACAATGTGAGGAGGCCCTTATTTCCATCTCCACAACATGTCTCACCTGGAGAAGTAACAGCTAGAATGGCTTAGGGAGGGAGTTCCAAAGAGTGGGTTTGACACTACTAAAGATTCTGCCATTGATGGGCATTGAGAGATTTGTATATGAAAATCAGTACTCTGAATTCAACGCGTTGAACCACATGGAGGTTGGCGAGGACAGATCTGATGGGCCAGTGGGACTTAGTGCAGGACAAGTTCAGGAGGCAAAGGTTTGGACAAGTTGGAGTCTACGTAGTGTAGGGCTTGGAAGGACAGCGAGGAAGGTGTTGGGGAAGTTGAGTCCAGAGGTGACGAAAGCATGGATACAGATTACTGCGACAGTGAGGGCGAGGTATGGGGAGAGGTGAGACATGTTGTGGAGATGGAAATAAGCAATTTTTGTGATGAATGGGAGATAAGATTTGAAGGTCAGCTCAAGGTTAAGCAGGGTGGCTAGGTTACGCACTGTCTGGTTCAGCCTGAGCGAGTTTCTTGGGAGATGTATTAGCCGATAAATTGAAGCTCAGCAAAACCTTTAGCATTATTCCATTTTCTTTCTTTCCTCTAAAACCTTCAATTTTCTTTTGGTATGATGATTTCTCCCTGTAGTGATTTCTGATTGTAGTTCTCCCAGGAATGCTCTGTCCATTGTTCAGAAATCTCTCAGAAATACCTTCACCTTTCTTTGTGTCAGTGATGGTGGTGGTAATAGTGGTGTGGTGGGGAAGAGGAATTTCTGGATAGACTACACTGTATCTGCATGTTTGGCAAAAATCAATTGTCGTGCTGATCTCAATTTCTCTAAAATGCTGTTTTACCCTGTCCTTTAGAACAGGTTTTTACAAGTAGAAATAGTGTTAAACTCATTCCCACAACTTTTATTTGTGGATCTTTAAGCTTACTGATTTCTTTGCCTTCAGCTTTGGAAATTAACCACTTCCAAATTTACCATCACTGCTTACAGAAATTAACAATAACATTTGCATAAATTGGCAAATTTATTTCTGAATAATATTTAACACAGAGCGCATGGAAATCTGGACCATGGACTGAAGCATTATGTCATGAATAACATACAGCAATAACTTTTGACAATCGAACGACATGCCTAAAAGAGAATTCATCTGTTAGGAAAATGCGGCAATTGTGAATTAAGTATTACACAATGAAGTGTGTTCTATACCAGAGAACTGAATGTAAAATGGCTAGAAAGAAAGACTTGCAGTTATACAGTGCCTTTCATGTCCTCATGACATCCCAAAGCGCTTTACAGCCATTGAAGTACTTTTGAAATGTGGGCACTGTTGTAATGCAGGTTAGATTAAAGAATGAGTGTATCAGGTCAAGGCATTCATCTGATCTGCTTATAATGAATTGTCCAGTACATTATGTTCTTTATTTCTATTAAATTATAGTCTGCATTCTTGGAAAAGAGAAGTAAACATTTTATGCTGAATATAACAAATTGCTCCATGAAAGTTAGTTGTAAATGTGAAGTACTGCTGCCTTGTGCGATATTCAGCAGAAAAATGAAAGGCTAACCGTAGCAGTAGACTTTACATTCACATCTAGATCTTTAATCAAGAAATTTCTTATACTCAGCATAAAATTTGAGCTTCAGATTTATTTGCTGAAAATGTACTTTATTTCTCTTTTCCTTTGCAGCTTCATAAAAATGCTATTCTGCACAGAAACTGTACAAACTTTTGCACAGGATGTTGCTAATCATGACACGCTGGCCTAAAAATTGGCACGCACCATGTTGCAGGCACAAAACGGGCACCTATGTGTCCAATATGGCGTGTGGCGAGCGCACAAATTCCGCGCTTCCCACCATATTGGTTAAGGCAGAAAAAGAGGCATCGTGGGCCCGTGTCTGAACCAGACGTTGGGGGCGCTAAATTGGCCCGTGTAGCGCCCATTGTTTCGGCGCTACACAGCCTCTCCAACATCCAAGACAGCGTCTTGGTTGCGCACGCCGTTTCCAGCGTGATGTGCGCCGGACACCTCTTGGCATAGGAGTTAGCGCATGCGCAAACAACGAACGCTGGAAGCATGTAAAGTAACTTAAAGCTCAACTCAACGCACAGTCTTAACCGCGACCATCTGCGCTATTTAAAGGGACCATGCAGGATTTACAGAGTTAGTGGCTGGATTATTGCCTCTGGCTGCCGAATCATTTGTAACTGTTTTTGGAGGTCTGCTATACTTGAATACTAGGACTAGGGGAAATAGCCTAACATTTAGAGCCAAGACGTGCAGGAGTGAAGTTAGGAAATGCTTCTACATGCAAAGGGTGGGAGAAGTTTGGAACGCTCTTCCACAAACGGCAGTTAATGCTAGCTCAATTGTGAATTCTAAATCTGAGATTGATAGATTTCTATGAACCAAGGGTATTAAGGGATATGGGGCTAATGGAGTTCAGTCACAGGTCCACCATAGTCTCATTGAGTGGTGGAACAGGCTTGAGGGGCAAAATGCCACTGCCACTTGCTGCCTCATGTTATGTGCCACCTTCTCCTGCAAGAAAGTGGGACATGTGTCTGAGTGGTGTGCCTGTCATGGTTGAATAGCTGCCAGTTGGTGTGGCCTGTGAGTTGTGGGTGGGCGGCTTGCAACGGTGGTAAAGTGTAATGGTGAGAGGAAGCTCTGATTGGAAGAGTTGAGTACCGATGGAAAGAGTTTGTTGGTATGTGGGTGATGGGGGGTGTAGTGCGTGGAGGATGTGGCTAGTGGTGCAGTTGGCAGGAGACGCCACTTGGCAGTTGACCTCACTCACCTTGACCACTCATGTCAAAGCATTGAACTTCTTCCTGCACTGCATCCATGTTCATGGTGCTGTGTGCCTGGCATTGACTTCGTCCCCCGCTGCCTCCCACTGCCTTTTGGGTATTTGTCTTGAATCCTTATTCAATGCTGATTTGGAACGCTGCTTGAAGGTAAGTCCTCAGGCCTCACGAAAGTCTCGTCCTGACTGCGCAGAGGCCATTGGGCGCGGGTTAATAGTGGACCGTGCTACCCTCACCCAATAATAGGCCCTATCTGATTTTCCCACCCCCCCCCAAGCCCTTTGGATATGCAAATAGGGGCTTTAATGCCTGTTTAATGCACACTTTGCAAAATTGGTCTATCCTGAATGCAGTCAGTGCATGAAAACATGGTGTACATGCGACCTAGTCAGCGATCCTTAAAGAGACTACTGGAGGCCGGCACCAAAAAGGTAAGTTTGTTAAAAAATACTTACCTTAATATGAGTCGGGAGGATCAAGAATGCTCCATCTGGCTCCACTACAGCCCGAAGATCATTGCTAGCTCCCGCTCAGCACTCTCCCGATTTCCCAATCATCCTCTTTCTCTCCTGATCACTTTCCCCCATCTCCTGATCACTTCCCCCCTCCCTGATTGCCACCCCACCCCCTCCCCCCCCAGGTCCTACCTGAGAGCCACTGCCGGCGACAAAGCGGCCTGAAATCCAATACCGATTGGCCGTTATACCACATCAGGCCTCTTAGCCTGGGCCGGCCTAAACTGAGGGCATTTCAGGGCCACGCTAATGACCTGAACCCGCAAGTACAGGTCACGTCACGCAGACCACACTGCAGGACCTCTGAACTGTGTCCAGGTAGAGCGGAGACAGAAAAAATTGGATTTATATGTGAAACCCAAAATCCCACTTGCCTTTTTAAAATCACTTTTTTGACCTGAAAATCTGTGTATCTTCAGCTTTGGATCTCTCTGTCCCTTCATTTCATTAAGAATTTAACCATTTAGGGTTTGTTTCCATTTTCCATTCCTTTCGTCAAAATGTAGTATATAAATTTACCTACAATGAACTTTGCACCTGTCATATATCTGTTCACTCCCCTAACCCGTCTATGTCCTCCTGTAGTCTTTTGAATTCTTCCTCACACATTGCTATGCCCCCGAATCTAGCAAATTTTGATTGGATATTGTTCTGCGTGTGAGATAACTCTTGAAGACACTATTAATTGTATTCACAGCCAAAACAGTAACTGTCTTTGGAACTGGGCGGAAGGATTGAAGTGAATATGTTCTGCTTGGTCTCAGTCTTAATTATTCTGGACAAATTTTATCTCTCACTCCTCCACATAGAAGCTCATTTAGCAATCATTCTATCATCTTTAAAGTTTTATGGGACATAATTGACAACATTGATAATTAATTTAATCTTGCAAGATTAATTTATATGGGATCAGCCCTTACCATTATGAAAGGTTCAGTGAATCTATTTCTGACTTTGTCTATATAACTTTTTATCCATATAAGGCTGAAAATTGGTTTGTACCTGATTTCTTACATAATTCACAATGGACCGGATTTTGCTGTAAAAATAATGGTGAGGCTCATCGTTGTTCATGTGCAAATCGGACAGTAACTTCAGACGACCACACATGCGCTGTTAAATGTGGAAATCCGGAAGTTGCTGTCCGAGGTGCAATGCTCCAAAAGCTGTGCGAAAACGCTATCTCATCGTCCGGCTCACCATTCAAATGTATTTTGAACAGTGTGAAGTTCCTGTACTTCCCTCAGAGATACAGACTAAACTGACCAAAAAAAGTTAGGGCTTGTCCATTCCAGTGTAAGTACCCTTTTAACTGCGTGACAAGTCTTAATTACTGCCAAACAACCTCTCTGTTACTGAAAGTTAACTTTTGCAAGTGTGGACATTTAAAAAAAATGTAAATAAAATGTTTTTTTTCTTTTTCTTTCTGTCTCTTTCATCTCTGTCTCTTAATCCAATCTTTCTTTCTCTCTCTTTATTTCGCTTTCTGTACCTGATTTGACATTTTTTTTTATTCGTTCATGGGATGTGGGCGTCGCTGGCAAGGCCAGCATTTATTGCCCGTTCCTAATTGCCCTTGAGAAGGTGGTGGTGAGTTCCAGGATTTTGACCCAGCGATGATAAAGGAACGGCGATATATTTCCAAGTTGGGATGGTGTGTGACTTGGAGGGGAACGTGCAGGTGGTGTTGTTCCCATGTTCCTGTTGCCCTTGTCCTTCTAGGTGGTAGTGGTTGTGGGTTTGGGAGGTGCTGTCGAAGAAGCCTTGGCGAGTTGCTGCAGTGCATCCTGGGGATGGTACACACTGCAGCCACAGTGCGCCGGTGATGAAGGGAGTGAATGTGAATCTTTGGAATTCTCTACCCCAGAGGGCCGTGGATGCTCAATTGTTGAATATATTTAAGACTGAGGTCGGTATATTTTTGGACTCTAGAGGAATCAAGGGATATGGGGATAGGGAGTGAAGTGGAGTTGAGGTAGAAGATCAACCATGATGTTATTGAATGGCGGAGCAGGCTTGAGGGGTCGTATGGCCTTCTCCTGCTCCTATTTCTTATGTTCTTATCATTCTATGATTCAATGATTCTATAAAAGGATTGAATACATTCCGGTCGGATAGGTTACATGATATCAATAAGAAAGGTAGAATTAGAGGACATTTCCTTTCAGCCAGTGACTAAGACCATGTGGTTTGAATTTATGAAAGAGTTGATTCTGCAGTTAAAGTACAACAATGGACATTCTCCTTTCTTATGCAAAAGCTTAAATCAAAACTATCCTCATTGTGTCAAGATTTATTAATGAGCTCAAAAGCAAAGGAGTCAGAAGACATGTCAGTCTCCTATAAAAAAACCTATTGAGATTCCATCTAATCCTGGAGCTTCCCCCTTAGCCAATTTATTGATTGCATCCTCACATTCTTGAAGGGCAAAGCAGGTCTCTGGATGTATCTTCATATCTTCACAGATTTAGATTTTTAAATTATTTTTGTAATTCCTCATCTAAAGGGAAATAATCAGACTCGGCAATCAAATGTAATTTCATAAGCTAATTATTTATATCCATTCAGTTCACTATCCATGAATAATCTGAAACATTTCATATTGGATTCATTCTTGAAGCTGACACCTTTTAAGTTGACGAGCCACAAGGTATTTTCCTCTCCCACTATGATCAAAAATGAATTGTATGGAGCGTAACACGTCTGTTCCATTGGAGAAATATAACATTTCATGTGAACCGTTAATAATTCTGAACTGTCAATTCCGTATTTATGCAGATGTTCCAATCACTAGATTGATTCCTGGGATGGGAGGGTTGTCCTATGAGGAGAGATTGAGTAGAATGGGCCTATATTAGAAGAATGAGAGGTGATCTCCATTGAAATGTTGTTTTTTTAATTTCAGTATTGCAATTTGCTTTTATTTTTGTGGTTGATGCAGGACATAATCATTTTCCTTTAATGGATGTTTACCTTATTTTCCAGGAAAATAGAGTTCAGGAGAAATATATTCCACTAAAAAATAAGAACAAACTAGCCAAGAATCAGATGCCATGTATAAATCAAGAGCCGAGGATAAAATTGAATTCGTAGGAAAAAGCACATAAACTATCAAGACAAGGATGACCAAAGGGAATCTGATGAGCTTAGGAATGGGGTTAAAAGGACAATATGGAAAGCAAAGAGGAAATATTAAATAAAAATATCAAAGAATATAAAACAAAATAGTAAATATGGCACATAAGTAAGAAAAAGAGAATTTAGATAGGGATAGGAACAATAAAGGATGAGCAGGATAAACTCAGAGGAGAAGATACTAAAATGGTAAGGATAGTGAATAGATACTTTCCTTCAGTTTTCACTGAAGAGGCCAACAAAGAGGAAACAGCAACGGTAGAAGAAGTCAACAGGGATATTACAGCATTTAAGATTGAAAGAGAGCAGATACCAGACAATCGAGCCAAACTTAAGGAGGACAAGACCCTGGTCCCAATGGCTTGCACAAAGCAACTAAGGAGGAGGTGGCAGAGGCGCTAGTATCCAGATATAAAAATTCAATCGAAAAAAGAATAGTGCCAGAGGACTGGAAAACACCAAATGTAATTTTTCTCTTCAAAAAGGGAGATAGACCTAATACAGGAAACTGTAGACTAGCTAGCTTAACATCAGTGGTAGGAAAGATACTAGAATCTTTGGTAAAAGAACAGATAACAAAACATCTAGAGACAGAGACTATAATAACAAATCGTCAGCATGGATTTCAAAAAGGAAGGTCATGTTTAACCAATCTTATTGAATTCTTTTGAAGATATAACTAAAATAAAGGTCAGGGCATGTGGAGTCAGGGACCAGGAATCAGATGTTCACCATATACATAAATGATTTTGACTCAGAAATTGGAGGTATGGTGCTGAAATTTACAGATGATACCAAACTGGGAGAAGGACTGCACCAAAATACAGGAAGACATAAACAGGCTTGCAGAGTGAATGGATAAATGGCAAATGAATTTCAATATAGTGACGCGTGAGGTGGTTCATTTTGGTAGGAGGAATAAGGAGGCCACTTATTCCTTGGAAGGTAAGAAACTAAATGGGGCAAAGGAGCAAAGAGATCCAGGAACACAGATACATAAATCACTAAAACTACCAACGCACGTTGATAAGGTCATAAAGAGTGCAAATAAAGTACTGAGGTTCATTTATAGAGAAATAGAATACAAAAGCAGGGAGGTAATGTTAAATTTGTGTAGAACCTTGGTTAGACCACACTTGAAGTATTATGTACAGTTCTGGTCCCCATACTACAAAAAGAATATTGAAATCATGGAGAAAGTATGGGGGAAAAAAATTGGATAAGGGCTGTTTTTGGGCGCGGGTAGCGTGATGCGTTATTACCCCGCGCCCAATGACACCTGCGCAGGGAGGACGCGGGTTTCGGCCAGCTTGGGTACTAACCTGCAATCAGCGTTCCATTCCGGGCCTTGCACATGGAATCAATGCAATTTGCATTTTCCACCAGCTGGGGGAGCTCAATCTCTTAAAGGGAGAATGTTTCTTTGAAATCTCTTAAAGGTAGCTGGTACCTGTTATTTGCTGAAAATAACAGTCTACAGTCTGCACGGAGTCTGAATGGAGATCAGACATCGAACACGTAAAACACAGATGCAGGTCCCATCCCCATGTTTACACACTGATGAGTTATGTTAAAACATTGAATAAAGGTTGTGCACAACTAAATCCCACATCCTCCAACCTGCACACCAGACCTCACCAATCTGTCGATCTGAGTTGGTACCAGGCCTGTGAGAGTGCGTGCACCAAGGTTCTCTGCTGATGCACTAGAGACCTTGGTGCAAGTGGTGGACAGAAGGAGGGACATCCTATCTCCACGGTAGCGGGGTGGGGGCAAGAGGCTCTCCAGACATATGCTCAAAAGGCAGTGGGAGGCAGCAGGGGACAAAGTCAATGCCAGGCGCACAGCATCATGAACATGGATGCAGTGCAGGAAGAAACTCAATTGTGAGTGGTCAAGGTGAGTGAGGTCAACTGTCAAGTGGTGTCTCTACCAACTGCACCACGCGCAACAACCCCCCATCCCCCACAAACTAACAAACACTTTCCATCAGTACTCAACTCTTCCAACCATATGCTTCCTCTCACCCTTACACATTACCACTGTTTCAAGCCGCCCACCCACAACTCACAGGCCACACACACTGGCAGCTATTCAACGATGACAGGCACATCACCCAGACATATGTCCCACTTTCTTGCAGGAGAAGGTGGCACATTTCAGGAGACAGCAGGTGTCAGTGGCATTTAGCCTCTCGAGCCTGTTCCACCATTCAATGAAATCATGGTGGATCTGTGACCTAACTCCATATACCCGCCTTAGCCCCATATCCTTTAATACCCTTGGTTTACAGAAATCTATGAATCTCAGATTTAACATTCACAAGTGAGCGAGCATCAACTGCCGTCTGCAGAAGAGTGTTCCAAACGTCTCCCACCCTTTGCCTGTAGAAGCATTTCCTAACTTCACTCCTGCATGCCCTGGCTCTAAATGTTAGGCTATGTCCCCGCATCCTAGTATTCAAGTCTAGGAGACCTCCAAAAACAGTTACAAATATCTCGGCAGCCAGAAGCAATAATCCAGCCATTAACCTGTAAATCTACATGGTCCCTTTAAATAGCGCTGGTGGGGATCCTCCAGGCACTCTAAGACACGTTCAGATGGTCAGGGTTAAGACTATGCGTTGAGTTGAGCGTCAAGTCACAAAACGTTGTCTATCACTTTAAATCAGCTTTGCACACTGATTGAAGCCATTTTCTCCTTACTTTACATGATTCCAGCATTCGTTATCTGCGCCTGCGCTAACTCCTACACCAAGATGGCATCCGACGCACGTCACGCTGGAAACGTGTGCGCGCATCCAAGACGCCACCTTGGATGTCAGAGAGGCCGTGCAGCGCCGAAACAACGGGCGCTACTCTGCCCAATTTAGAGCCCCTTTTTTTTTCTTATTCGTTCATGAGATGTGGGCGTCGCTGGCAGTGCCAGCATTTATTGCCCATCCCTAATTGCCCTTGAGAAGGTGGTGGTGAGCCGCCTTCTTGAACCGCTGCAGTCCGTGTGGTGAAGGTTCTCCCACAGTGCTGTTAGGTAGGGAGTTCCAGGATTTTGACCCAGCGACGATGAAGTGTGACTTGGAGGGGAACGTGCAGGTGGTGTTGTTCCCGTGTGCCTGCTGCCCTTGTCCTTCTAGGTGGTAGAGGTCGCGGGTTTGGGAGGTGCTGTCGAAGACCCCTCGGTGAGTTGCTGCATTGCATCCTGTGGATGGTACACGCTGCAGCCACAGTGCGCCGGTGGTGAAGGGAGTGAATATTTAGGGTGGTGCATGGGGTGCCAATCAAGCAGGCTGCTTTGTCCTGGATGGTGTCGAGCTTCTTGAGTGTTGTTGGAGCTGCACTCATCCAGCAAGTGGAGACTATTCCATCACACTCCTGACTTGTGCCTTGTAGATGGTGGAAAGGCTTTTGGGAGTCAGGAGGTGAGTCACTCGCCACAGAATACCCAGCCTCTGACCTGCTCTTACCAGAAGTGAGATGATGCAACTATCAGGAAAGATTGAGCAAGCTGGGGCCTTTTCCTTTGGAAGAGAGAAGCCTGATAGAGGTATTTAAAATTATGAAAGAGTTCGATATGATAGAGGTGAAGAAACCGTTTCCAATTGTGGCTGAGTACAGAAAAAGGAGGCATAAGTATAAGATGGCCACTAACAGGTCAAATAAAGGATTTAGGATGAATTTCTTTATACAGAGAGTGGTGAAAATGTGAAACTCGTTGTGACATGAAGTGGTTGACGCAGATAGCATCAACACACTTAAGTTGGGGCTCAATGCACATGTGAGAGAGGAGAATAATCGAATTAGGAAGCAGGGCGAGAAGAGGTCATTCGAGTGGGAGGAGACTCGTGCAGAGTATAAACACTGGCCTAGACCAGTTGGGCTAAATGGCCTGTTTCTGTGCTGTGGATTCTATATAGGAAGTGAAGGTGCGGCCTGAGGCCACTCTGCCTCCTCAGTATCTACAACCGAGGTCAGGCCTTTCCTCCTTTGCTCCTGTTTGGATGATAAGCTGGATACAGCTAGATATAAACAAGCAATATACCAAAAAAAAGAAAAGTGGGTTACTTAAATAGTTCAAGCCAAGGCCATATTTCATCCTACAGACTATACGGATGTCCCACTGTGCATATTCCAACAATCCAGGTAGTGGCATTGCTAACAACTGAGCTAAGCTGACAGAAAACTTAGATAGCGATAGTAGTAGACACTGGACTGCGTTCAGTAGTGAAGACCCTGGCTGGTTTTCCCCTCCTCTGGTATTAATTGCTTTTTATGCCCAGGAGCTATAGACAAGGTATGTGATGTCTTTTTTAGAAAAATAATTGTGCAGAGGAGTAAAAAGTGTGATCTTTCTCCGTTCGACTTTTTTGGCTCATTTCCTCTATAGATTCTGAAAGTAATTCTATTTCAGTGTTCAGATGCAAGCTATTTGATTAATACAAACTCAAATCCACAACCAAATTAAGATCTCTCCTCTCACCATCGGCCAGCATCTACAAGGAAGAGAAATAATTGGAACTGGGCAAGATCATTATAAGGAAATGAGAGGGGATAGAATTAGGAATGTACATGCAAATCGACCTTCTGGGTAATTAATTAAGAATGTCATACGGGATGGATCTTCTGAGATAACATAATTACCCATTTAATTTTAAAGTTAATAAAACAAAATCAAACCATTTACCCATTCTATTTATATTTCTATATTTCTTCTAATGTGAGGTGTGCGCCCTATAAGTGACAATATTTCTGATCTTTTAGTTGGACTCTTAATTCGACTAACATTATGATTTATACAAAAAATAAACCACATCACAGTCACATTTCTGCAGCACTGTTAGATCATTTATCATGCAAAATATTAACGTTGCTCAGCATATCCAGTATTAACCATGTCAGTGCCATCTTGGCTCCCACCTCACTGGCTGACGTTCCTTCGCTTGGCAAGAGTTAGGGCTGAATTATTTTTAAAGTGCTAAAATAAGCTTTTTGCACCCAACTCATTCCAGCGAGGATCCTTTTCAAATCAGATCAGATAATGTGCCCCATGTCTCGGGTCTCGCCAACAAGTAAAGCATTTAATATAATTCTAACGAAGTAAAACTTTTCTGACGCAATTAAGATCCATAGTAGGAGTTATGGAAGTGCTGACTGTATTTGAAGTGCTGACTGTATTTGAAGTGCTGACTGTATTTGAAGTCCAGCTTTATCAATTAACATCAAATATATATGAAGATTTGGCAACTGAAAATAAGGAAGATATTGAGCACATTCTCCAATGAGTTTTAATGCTGCAGGACCAGAAAATCTCACTAAACAAATTAATTAATGAAATCAGGAATGGTTGTCGGTGTAATAATCTCAGGTTTGAATACAGAAAGGACGATAGGGAAAAAAAACTGGCGTAACTCATCAGGACTCGTTGCATTAAAAGCTAAAATCACAGCTATCGCAGTCCAGGGTTCCTCCAGTTTCTGGCAAAATTTGTTTTTAGATAGTACATCTGGAGCTTCAAAACATACAAATTTCTTTTCAATTAAAGTCCAAAAACAGAGAAGAACCTTGGCCTTTGTTTAAAAAATTACTTCAGAACCAAAATTACCAAGTACAGCTTTCAAAATCCAGTATCATTACAAGTTGCACTGCCAACAAAACATGTTTTTTTTTCAAAGTAGAACAGGTACAAAAACCTTAGAACACACCGGGGGGTCCTTTTCAATCTGTCTACAAGTGCAATGTTATTTTTTTAATTCATTTTCAGGATGTGGGTCTTACTGGCAAAGGCTGTCATTTATTGCCCATCCCTAATTGCCCTGAGAAGATGGTGGTGGGCTTTCTTCTGTAGTGGTTTAATACAACTGAGTGGCTTGCTAGGCCACCTCAGATGCCAGTTAAGAGTCTTTAAGCTAGGAATCATTCTTGTAGCTCTTCTCTGGACCATTTTCAAGGCCACTATATCACCCACCATGTGGGGGGCCAAAACTGGGCACAGTACTCTAGATGCAGTCTGACCAGCGACCTCTATGATGTCAAAATGGTGTCCTTTGATATACATGGAATGGTTCTATCAATACAACCCAATAGCTTGTTAGCTTTAGCTACAGTTTCTCTCTATTGGTCATGAACCTTTAGTGATCTGTGCACAATAACACCAAGAGCTTTTTGTCGCTCAACCTCTTTCATATTGTTCCTTGCAAATGATACGTTATTTTCTGTGTTGGCCCTACAACATGCATGACACTACATTTATCTAAATGGTCAACACCCCTAGCACATCTAAATCTTTTTGGATTTGATTGCACTGCTCTACCATATTAAGCCTTGCACAGACTTTGGTGTCATCTGCAAGTGTACTTACCATATTCCCAACACCACAGTCCGGGTCTTTAATAAAAACCATGAAGAATAGCGGGCCTAGGACCAATCCCTGGGGGACACCACTAGTAACATGTCTCTAAGCTGAACCATATCCATTAACTACAACTTTTTTGCTGCGGGATTGGAGCCAATCCCTAATCCGGTTTGTCAAATTTCTAATGCTACCACAAGATTCTATCTTGCGAAGTAACCTAGTGTGAGCTACATTATCAAAGGCTTTCTGAAAGTCCAGGTACTCATCCACTACCCTAGTGACTTCCTCAAAAACTCTATCAAATTTGTAAGGCACAACCTATTTTTTCAGGAGCTGTGTTGTGTATTTCTAATGGCCCCTACCCTTTCCTGGTGACTTGGACATATGTCACTGTTCTTTCAGCCTCGCTGGGTCAGAATCCTGGTACTCGCAACTGAGCAGCATTTGGGAGTATCTTCACCACGTGGACTGCAGCGGTTCAAGAAGGCGGCTTACCACCACCATCTTGTGGGCAACTAGGGGTGGGCAAGAAATGTTGGCCTTGCTCGCAACACCCATTTCCCGAGAACGAATTTTTAAAAATGTACACTGCTTTTGTTTGCCTCTGTATTATGTTGGCAGCTTAATGTGCCGTATGATAATATGGGGTTGCACAACAGTATTAAGAGGAACACAAATAATGCAGCCACAATTTGACACTGCCACAGTGAGTGGGAATAAAAGACCTTGATATGTAAGTGGAATTTTTGCAACTCATTTTATTCCTCTTCGGCACTTTTTTTTTGGAATTGAAAAACAAATTTTAGATTAGGCTGTTTATTTCTTTGGTTACAATCCACTAATATTTATGTTCGGCACAGTGAGTTGTGTGACGTATTTTTCCATTTTCCTGCTCTGGATCACTTGTTGTCTTACTGGGGTCTTGATATCTACGATAACTTTGAATTAAATTTGTTCGTGTCGGAGAAAGAACAATAAATAAAACCTTAAGTGAAGCTATGACTACTCCTGTCACAACTCAGTAAAAGTACAGTGGGTTCCAATAAACTCGACAATGTGCATTGCTGTGAAAAGCTTTATTCAAAGTGAATTTATTTCGACAAAAGCTCCACAAGAAAGCTTTCTTATCAACTGCTATGGTTTAATATTAACAAAAGACTTCTAATTGCAGTAATGGAAATCGGGCAGAGTAACAGGCTGTAGCAACTTAATACCTGGACACTATCAACATCATTGGTTTCAGTTAACCTTATCGCTTTCATAACGATTAAATTCAGTGCATCATGGGATCATAGAAATTTTAGCAAAGAAAGAGGACACATGGGCTGTGCCGATATTAACTGGCCTACGATTACCTGGCTTATATGCCTTATCCCTGTTTTATAAAGGCAAGGTCATTGTACTAGATAATGCAAAATGTATTATTCTGTTGCTAAACAGCCTGTCTCTTTATGGTCACAAAACCTGTTTCTGTAACATCCTAAGGTCAATTAGAAGCTAATTGGTCTTAAAGACATATTAGTACCTGGGTCAGTATGATATTTTCTGTTGCTGGGGAAGTTTCTCTGCAGAATGTAAATGATTGGCTCTCTTTTTATATTTTTAATACTTTTTTTTGATTGTGATACAAAATTTGCATATCGACAAGTGTGATAATCAAATGCAAAGCTTAAAGTTTAGCAGTCGAAACGTATGCCACAAAGGTTTTACATACATAGATAGTAATTGTCCCATGGGCAGTTTGAAGATAATTAAATCTTTAATTCAATAGGGAAATGTTGCTTCATCTCAGTTCATCTAACAATAGCTGCAGTAACAGATTGTGGTGTCGACTAAGAGCTGGGAGGCCTGCTACCTGAATATATATAACTTAATTTTCATTATTGTAAGGTACTGCCACTTTAATAACTGTGCTTCATCAAATCAGAGAGCTTTAATACCTTGATGTTTTATCTGTTGTTATCTCCTGCATCATGTAGTCTTAAAACAACGATTTACAATTCTTAAAGGGAAGCCTGACTTTGTATCCAACTGTGACTCTCTAGGTAGCACCGAAATAGAGCCAAGAGAATCAGGGAGGTCTATTGTTTTCATCATCTTCCAGAGGAGTCCTGAACATTTTACTAGATTTTTTATGAAAGACAAGGATTAGAAAATTGGCAATATTGCTAAAAACTCTGCTGCTCTTTCCCAAAAATGCAACTAATCCTACAGAGTTTCATACTATGTTGTTACTTATCTTTCATAAAAGGAACATTAAAGTCTTGTACGCGAAGCTATGGATATATCAGCTGAGAGGCAACTGTCTTACTGGCTATAAGACTAGGGCATGGTCTGTCATCACATTTCATAATTTGGACCTCATTATCCAACCAATTAATTGCTGTTGGACATAGTATCATAGTATGTTACAGCACAAAAGGAGGCCATTCAGCACATCATGCCTGTGCCAGCTCTTTGAAAGAGCTTTCCAATTCGTTCCACTCCCCTGGTCTTCCCCCATAGCCCTGTAAATTTTTTCCCTTCAAGTATTGATTCAATTCCCTTTTGAAAGTTATTATTGAATCTGCTTCCACCACCCTTTCAGGCAGTACATTCCAGATCATAACAACTCTCTGTGTAGAAAAATGTTTCCTCATGTCGCCTTTGGTTCTTTTGCCAATCACCTTAAATCTGTGTCCTCTGGTTACCGACCTGTCTGCCACTGGAAATAGTTCCTCCTTATTTATTCGATCAAAACCGTTCATGATTTTGATCACCTCTATCAAATCTCTTTATCTTCTTGGCTCTAAGGAGAATAATCCCAGCTTCTTCAGTCTCTCCACATAACTGAAGTCCCTCATCCCTGGTATCATTCTAGTAAATCTCTTCTGCACCGTCTCTTCCTAAAGTGTAGTGCCCAGAATTGAACACAATACTCCAGCTAAAGCCTATTCAGTGTTTTATTAAGATTTAGCATAACTTCCTTCCTTTTGTACTCTATGCCTCTATTAATAAAGCCCAGGATCCCATATGCTTTTTTAACAGCCTTCTCAACTTGCCCTGTCATCTTCAAAGATTTCTGTACATACATCCCCAGGTCTCTCTGTTCCTGTACCCACTTCAAAATTTCCATTTAGTTTATATTGTCTCTCCTCATTCTTCCTAACAAAATGAATCATTTCACACTTCTCCTTACCTAAGGAAGGATGTACTTGCTAACAAGTCTATTATGTGGTACTTTATCAAATGCCTTTTGAAAGTCCATGTACACATCAACAAGGATGTAACGGAGGTTCACTAGATTGTTTCCTGGGATGGGAGGGTTGTCCTATGAGGAGAGATTGAGTAAAATGGGCCTATATTCTCTGGAGTTTAGAAGAATGAGAGGTGATCTCATTGAAATGTATAAAATTCTTTGAGGGCTTGACAGGGTAGAATCTGGTGAGTCTAGAACTAGGGGTCATAGCCTCAAGATAAGAGGTCGGCCATATAGGACCGAGATGAGGAAATATTTCTTCACTCAGAGGGTTGTGAATCTTTGGAATTCTCTACCTGGGAGGGCTGTGGATGCTCAGTCATTGAGTATATTCAAGATTGAGATCTATAGATTTATGGACACTAAGGGAATCAAGGGATATGGGGATAGGACAGGAAAGTGGAGATGAGGTAGAAGATCAGCCATGATCTTATTGAATGACAGAGGAGGCTCGAGGGACCGTGTGGCCTACTCCTGCTCATATTTCTAATGTTCTTATGTTTTTTATGTCCTCAGCGTTAAATTTCATCTGCCCATTTTGCCAGTCTGTTACGATCCTCCTAGTGGTTTATTACATTTCCAAATTGCGTGTCATCTGCAGACTTTGAAATTATACCCTCTATACCCAAGTCCAGTTCATTAATTAATATCAAAATGAACAGTGGTCCTAATACTGACCCCTGGGGAACACCACTGTATACTTCCCTCCAGTCTGAACAACAATTGTTCAACACTGCTCTCTGCATTCTGTCCCTTAGCCAATTTTGTATCCACACTGCCACTGTCCCTTTAATCCCATGGGCTTTAATTTTGCTAACAAGTCTATTATGTGGTACTTTATCAAATGCCTTTTGAAAGTCCATGTACACATCAACCGTACTATCGTCATCAGCCCTCTCCATTACTCAATCAAGTTAGTCAAACACGATTTTCCTTTAACAAATCCACACTGACTTTCATTCATTAGCCCATACTTTTCCAAGTGCCAATTAATTTTGACCTGAATTATTGTCTCTAAAAGTTTCCCCACCACTGACTTTAGGCTGTAATTGCCGGGTTTATCCCTCTCCTATTTTTTGAACAGGGATGTAATGTTTGCAATCTCCATCCTCTGGCACTGCCCCAATATCTAAGGAGGATTGGAAGATTGTGGCCAGAAATTCTACAATTTCTACCCTTACTTCCCTCAGTGACCTAGGATGCATCCCATCTGGATCGCGTAACTTTTCTACTTTGAGTACTGCCAATCTTTTAAGTACCTCCTCTTTATCTATTTTTAGCCTATTCAATATTGCTACTACCTCCTCCTTTACTGCTATATTGGTAGCATCCTCTTCTCTAATGAAGACCGATGTGAAGTGTTCATTTAGCCATGCCCTCTGCCTCCACAAGATCATCTCCTTTTTTGTCCCTGTTCGGCCGCACCCTTCCTTTGACTACCCTTTCATTATTTATATGTTTATAAAAGACTTTTGGGTTCCTTTTTATGTTAACCGCTAATCTATTCTCATAATCTCTCTTTGCCCATCTTAATTCCCTTTGTTAGATCTCCTCCATACTTTCTGTATTTAGCTTCGTCCTCTACTCTATTATGAACCTTACATTTGTCATCAGCCTCCTTTTTCTGTTTCATTTTAATCTCTATACCTTTAGTCATCCAGGGAGCTCTAGCTTTGGATGCCCTTCCTTTCCCCCTCGTGGGAATGTGTCTACTCTGTACCTGAACCAAATCCTCCTTTAAGGCCTCCCATTGTTCAATTACTGTTTTGCCTACCAATTTTTGATTCCAATTCACCAGGGCAAGATCCGTTTTTAACTCACTGAAATTTACCCTCCTCCAGTTTAGTATTTTTATGCTTGATAGTTATGGAAAAGGACAAGGAACAATTTTAAACCTAATGATATGATCACTGTTTCCCAAATGCTCCCCTATTGAAACATAACCCATTTTGCCCACTTCATTCCCCAGAAATAAATGCAGCACTGCTTCCTTCCCCATTGGGCTGGAAACACAATGATCAAGAAAATTCTCTTTTACACATTTCAGGAATTCCTCCCCCTCTTTGCCCTTTACACTGTTACTATCCCAGTCTATATTGGGATAATTGAAATCTATACTACTCTATAGTTCTTCCTGTAATTTGTCTGCAAATTTGCTCCTCTATCTCCTTCCCACTATTTGGTGGCCTATAGTATACACCCAGTAGCGTAATAGCTCCTCTATTGTTCCTTAATTCTAACCAATTAGATTCTGTCTTTGACCCCCTCCACGACACCATCCCTTTCCAGTGCTATAATAGTTTTTTTGATCAATACTGCCAACCCCACTCCCTCCTTTCTTTTCTTCCCTGTCTTTCTTGAATACCTTGTAGCCAGGAATATCAAGTACCCAATCCTCCCCTTCTTTGAGCCAGGTCTCTGTTATTGCCGCTATATCATAGTCCCATGTGGCGACTTGAGCCTGCAGCTCACCAACCTTATTTACCACGCTATGTGCTTCTATGCACATGCACTCCAGTCTCATCTTAGACTGCCTCGCATTTGCCCACTGTTTGATCCCTCCTATTTCTGAACTATTCTTTACTCTAGTGCTATTTGTCCCCCTCAGTCTCCTTTGCCCCATGTTTCTCCTCTCTAATGTTTCATCCTGGTGCCCATCCCCCTGCCATATTAGTTTAAACCCTCCCCCACAGCACTAGTTAACCTCCCCGTGAGGACATTGGCCCCGCATAGGAATGTACAGGGCTGAAAAATAGCTTATTAGTCCCAAAGTTAAGAAAAAAACATACCAGAGGAGATTTTTCTGGGTTAACTCCCGGGTGCACTGGATTTCCTGGGCAAGTATCAGAAAATCGAGTGGGCCGGAGCCCTTGCTCTATTTGACTCACTCAATTCTCTGAGAGGAACTTTGGACGGCTGGACTTCGCTGGCTGGCACTAAGGAAATGGTTTGTCAGCAAGCCAATACATTGCGGGGGGGTATTCGGCACGGTCTCGTGGGAGGGAAGGGGAGGAGTCTAGGGCTGGGGAAGCCGTGACTTTCCTTCTGGTGCCTGAAGCAGCTCTCCTGGTCACGCCAAGAAATTTTTACCCTTACCTTTGAGGATCTGCAGACCTGCTTCAACCTGGCGGAAATTTTCCTACTCAGTCCTCAGTTAAATGCGTTCGGGGTCCCACTGTCCCAATAGGCCCCTGATTTGCATAAATTCATGTAGCTCCAGATTGCTTTAGGCGGGTGCCTCATCCACCTTCCGAACCCTGTAGGTTAAAAATCCAAAATGGCGCGAATCTGAGTGGGTAAGCAACCTGTTCATTTTTAATTGATCACCCACCCAGGTTCTGCCAGGCAGGTAGGATTAAAACCAATCCCCTTGTTTCTTTCAATTTTTAAGAAATCTTTCCTCATGCTTCTTGTAAGTTTATCCAACAGTTACCAACACTTATCTTTGATGGTTCCACTCATAATCCTATGTCATTTGACATTGCTTGCACCTTTCGCAAATTCTCTCCTATCTGCCCTCGTCCCCTCTCTAAGCACATCTTGTCCATGAGACCCACCTCCTGCTCCCTTGACCCCATTCCCACTAAACTATTGACCACCCAACTTCCTGGCCTCCATGGTAGCTGAGGTTTTAAATGGTTCTGTTTCCTCAGGTACTGTAAGCCTCCCTTTCAAAATCTCCAACGCCTCAAAACATACAAAATTCTTACAGGGCTCGACAGGGTTGATGCAAGGTGGATGTTTCCCCTGGCTGGAGAGTATAGAACCAGGGGTCACAGTCTCAGAATAAGGGGTAGGCCATTTAGGACTGAGATGAGGAGAAATTTCTTCACTCAGAGGGTGGTGAATCTTTGGAATTCTCTACCCCACCCCAGAGGGCTGTGGAGGCTCAGTCATTGAGTACATTCAAAACAGAGATCAACAGATTTCTAGATATTAAAGGCATTAAGGGATAGGGGATGGTGCAGGAAAATGGCGTTGAGGTAGAAGATTAGCCATGATCTTGTTGAATGGTGGAGCAGGCTCGAGGGGCAGGATGGCCTACTCCTGCTCCGATTTCTGATGTTCTTATGCTCTTATGTTCTCCTCAAAAAATCCAACCTCGACCCCTTTCTCCATGCAAACTACTATTCTCATCACCAATCTCACTTTCCTCTCCAAGGTCTTTGAATATCTTGTTGCCACCCAAATGCATGCCCATTTTTCCCGCAACTCCATTTTTGAATCTCACCAACTAGGCTTTCTCCCCTAACACAGCACTGAAATGGCCTTATCCAAAGACACACGTGACATCTTCTGTGACTCTGACCATGGTGCACTATCGCTCCTTGTCCTCAAACTCTCTGCAGCCTTTGACGAGGTTGCCAATGCTACCCCCCTACCAATGTCTTTCCTCCGTTGTCCAGCTCAGTGGGACTGCCCTTGCTTGGAAGCTTTGGATATCCCAGTCTCTCAGACAAAGTTGGAAACAAAAAGATTGTAGAGGCAGAGAAGAGAAAATAAAGATTGCAAAACATAAGGACAAATAAAGGTTGATTAAGCAGGTAGCTGCACAGAAGGAACTGACTCACATCAGTTTCATAAAAGACACAGTTCCCATGGTGCAGGTTCTGAGGGAGCCTCAATGAAAACGTTGTAGTAGACAACTGGAAAATGAAGCAGGGGTACATCTTAAAGAATTGGTACAGGCCTGATTAGGTCCAGTTCAGATACGTTCACATCTGTGACACATGAGTGGAAGGGAGTCTATTGTTTATTACTGAGAGACCTAGATGGAAGGCCAGTGCCTATTGTTCAATATATCAACAAGATTGGAGAGAAAATAAATAAATCAATAAGTAATGGTTAGCTGAAGCCAAACTTAGGCTTTAGAAGTCTGTTAATTGGAGGAGAACGAGATTTAAAAAAACTAAGGGAGGTCAGGACGTCTGCCATTTTGAAGCCCTGTGAAAGAATGAGTCAGAATAAAAGCTGAGTCATGACTTCAACAGTAAGATACAGCAAGAAGGATAAACATCCAGGACAGCATATTTAAATTTCAGGACGAACACAAGAGGAATTTCTGAGGAATAATAACCAGGGGTGGACTGGCTTCCCTGAAAGGGCATAGGATTCATCAGGATGAAATAGAATCTTCAGCACAGAAACAGGCCACTGGGCTCAACCGGTGTTTATGCTCCACATGAGCCTCTTCCCACCCTACTTCATCTAGCCCTATCACCATGTCCTTCTATTCCTTTCACTCTCATCTACTTATCTAGCTTCCCCATAAATGCATCTATTTGATTCGACTCAACTACTCCATGTGATGGCAAGTTCCGCATTCTAACCACTCTCTGGATACATAGGAACAGGAATAGGCCATTCAGCCCTTCGAGCCCACTCCGCCATTTGATAAGATTATGGCTGATCTGTGATCTAACTCCATATACCTGCCTTTGGCCCATATCCCTTAATACCTTTGGTTGCCAAAAAGCTATCTATCTCAGATTTAAAATTAGCAATTGAGCTAGCATCAATTGCCGTTTGTGGAAGAGAGTTCCAAAATTCTACCAACTTTTGAGTGTAAAAGTGCTTTCGAATCTCACTCCTGAAAGGTCTGGCTCTAATTTTTAGACTGTGCACTCTACTCCTAGAATCCCCAACCAGCAGAAATAGTTTCTCTCTATCCACCCTATCTGTTCCCCTTAACATCTTATAAACTTCGATCAGATCACCCCTTAACCTTCGAAACTCGAGAGAATACAACCCCAATTTGTGTAATCTCTCCTCGTAACTTAACCCTTGAAGTCCGGGTATCATTCTAGTAAACCTACGCTGCACTCCCTCCAAGGCTAATATGTCCTTCCGAAGGTGCGGTGCCCAGAACTGCTCACAGTACTCCAGGTGTGGTCTAACCAGGGTTTTGTATAGCTGCAGCATAATTTCTGTACTCCAGTCCTCTATATATAAAGGCCAGCATTCCATTAGCCTTATTGATTATTTCCTGCACCTGTTCATGACACTTCAATGATCTATGTACCTGTACCCCTAGGTCCCTTTGGACATCCGCTGTTTTTAACTTTTTACCATTTAGAAAGTATCCGGTTCTATCCTTTTTTGATCCAAAGTGGATGACCTCACATTTGTCTGCATTGAATTCCATTTGCCACAGTTTTGCCCATTCACCTAATCTATCAATATTCCCCTTTGTAATTTTATGTTTTCATCTACACTGCTTACAATGCCACCAATCTTTGTGTCATCGGCAAACTTAGATATGAGACTTTCTATGCCTTCATCTAAGCCGTTAATAAATATTGTGAATAATTGAGGCCCAAGACAGATCCCTGCGGGACTCCACTAGTCACATCCTGCCAATGTGAGTACCTACCCATTATCCCTACTCTCTGTCGCCTTTCGCTCAGCCAACTTCCTAACCAAGTCCATACTTTTCCCTCGATTCCATGGGCTTCTATCTTAGCTAACAGTCTCTTATGTGGGACTTTACCAAATGCCTTCTGGAAGTCCATATAAATAACATCCATTGACATTCCCCAGGCACGACCTACCTTTCACAAATCCATGCTGGCTCTCTCTGATTAACTGAAAATTTTCGAGGTGTTCAGTCACCCTATCCTTAATTATAGACTCCAGCATTTTCCCCACAACAGATGTTAGGCTAACTGGTCTATAATTCTCTGGTTACCCTCTCTCTCCTTTCTTAAAAAGCAGAGTGACATGTGCAATTTTCCAATCTAGAGGGACGGTTCCTGAATCTAGAAAACTTTGAAAGATTGTAGTTAGGGCATCTGCGATGTTCTCACCTACTTCCTTTAAAACCCTGGGATGGAAACCATCTGGTCCGGGGAATTTGTCACTCTTTAGTGCTATTATTTTCTTCATTACTGTTGTTTTACTTGTGTTAATTTTATTGAGTCCCTGTCCCCGATTCAATATTAGTTTTCTTGGGATTTCCGGCATGCTATCCTCCCTTTCTACTGTAAATACTGACGCAAAGTAATTATTCAACATGTCTGCCATTTCCCCATTGTCAATGACAATATCCCCACTTTCAGTTTTTAAGGGGCCAACACTGCTCCTGACCACCCTCTTTTTCCTAATATAACTATAAAAGTTCTTTGTATTGGTTTTGATATCCCGTGCAAGTTTCTTTTCATACACTCTTTTTGTAGCTCTTATTATCTGTTTTGTGACCCTTTGTTGATCTTTGTATCTTTCCCATTTGCCAGGATCTGTGCCATTTTTTGCCTTTTTGTATGCCCTTTCCTTATGTCTTATATTGTCCCTTACCTCTTTAGTTGTCCATTGCTATTTTTTTGGCAAGTAGAGTTCTTGCCCCTCAGGGATATAAACCGATTCTGTATCACGTTAAATGTTTCTTTAAACATTTCCCACTGATCATCAGTCATTTTACCCATTAACAGATTTGCCCAGTTTACTGTGGACAGTCTTTGTCGCATCCCATTGAAGTCGGCCTTGCCCAAGTCTAGAATCTTAGCAGCTGATTCACTTTTTTCCCTTTCAAACACTACCTTGAACTTGATCATGTTCTGATCATTATTGGATAGATCTTCATGCACAGTTAAGCTGTTAACTAAATCTGGTTCGTTACTCATTACTAAATCCAGTATGGCTTGCCCCCTTGTTGCCTCTCGGACATACTGCTGTAGAAAACGATCCTGGACACACTCAAGAAATTCACTACCTTTCTGACAGTTGCTAGTCTGCTTTTCCCAATCTATGTGAAGGCTAAAGTTCCCCATTAAGACCACTATGCCTTTGTTAAGAAGTTGGGTAAGAAGTTTCTCCTGAATTCCTTATTGGATTTATTAGTGACGATCTTATATTTATGACCCCTAATTTTGAACTCCCACACAAGTGGAAACATTTTTTCTACATCTACCCTATCAAACCCCTTTATAATTTTAAAGATCTCTATTAGGTCACCCCTCAGCCTTCTCTGCTGTGGAACCATTGACGGGGACACCAATCCTCCCCTGATAATGGCCATAATACTGTGTTGGTCAACTAGAAAAAGAACGGTTGCAACAGAAAGATCATGCGATGAGAGATTGTCTATTGGACAATAAGCTTTTTGTTGTATCTTGTCCAGGAGTGTGAGAAAGGTGTCAATAGAGAGAGCCTCGCATGGGAACAACACCACCTGCACGTTCCCCTCCAAGTCACACACCATCCCGACTTGGAAATATATCGCCGTTCCTTCATTGTCGCTGGGTCAAAATTCTGGAACTCCCTTCCTAACAGCACTGTGGGAGAACCGTCACCACACGGACTGCAGCGGTTCAAGAAGGCGGCTCACCACCACCTTCTCGTGGGCAATTAGGGATGGGCAATAAATGCTGGCCTCGCCAGCGACGCCCACATCCCGTGAACGAATAAAAAAAAAATATATGGATGGACATTGGCTTACTGAGTTAAAGGCTGATTATCCATCAAAATGTTTTCTATCCCCACACACGGTAATTTTCACCGCTTAGGGGATAAGCTGGTGGAGCTGATTGGCAACCCCTTATAGAACCTGCCCCATTTTCATTCCATTTTTATCTCCTTAACTAGTAAAAAAAGAAGCTTTGGTTCAATTCATTCGAGTCTGCTTTGGTTCATTGCAATAACTGTCTTTGAAGAGTTGACTCCCTCGACCTTCCCATTTATCCTTACATTATTTCTCATCACACCTTTAAAGTAAATTAATTAGCTTCAGCTATCCTGATTACAGCTGCTAGAATAACAGTTTTAATCCGTAAAGCTCTATCAAATGATTACATCCTGTCGCCTTCCATTTTCCTTGTCGCAGACATTCATGCAACTGTTTCTAATCGCTATATTCTAATTTTAACAACCAAGACAGCTCGCTGACTCTTAACCTCTGTGGAGAAAAGATTACTTCCCTTTACCTCCATCAGAATGTCAGAAATGTTAATACCATCTTCCAAATCCTTATCTGGGAGAGGGTTACCATGTCAACATGTATATTTTTCTCTTATTCCTTATTCATCATTTTATCCATGCAGTCTATAGCTACCATATACTAATTTGTTCCACCTTCATTTAACTGACTTTCCTCACTCCCTCAACAATTTAATTTGCCCTTGTAATCATTTAACTTAACAATCAATTTCTCATATTCCAGTTCTGTCTCTTAATTAGAGAAAATAATGGATTAGTTCAACTTGCCTATGCTTCAAGCACCTGTTATAAATAAACCTAAATTAATTCTGTCTATATTTAATACATTGCTTCTTCATCCATACACTCTCAGAATCTCCAGAATTTACCTGCTTTCTATTTGAGATTCACTAACTATTAAGCTGCTGCTACAAATATGCAAAAGATAATTTTCCAATGTTCAAAGTTTCTTAATCCTTATTTCCGGCCTTTCATTCCTTTTCCATCAGCTCGGACAGTACACAGTGGCTATTTTTGCCTCAGTCTTTATCTCCATTCTGTTTGATTTCCACTATCTCTATTTCCAATGCTCGTCTGCTCTGTGAGTAGACATGTTTCTTAACCTTGGTTCAAATAAGCCTTAATTGCACACATTTATTGCTTGAAGAAGTGATATAAAATCATTACTGGGATGAATTTAGTCTATTTTACTTCTTAATTATTGGATTAATTTGAGTTTTTTCTACTTCTGAGGCAAGGTCTTACATCTGCAATTAATTTATATTGCAAACTTTGATTTAAGAGTAATAATGAAAGTACATTCAGTGCCCACAAAACATTTTTGGGATGAGCGATTTAGGCAGTAAACATTCGCACAGACAAACAACTCCAAATGCACAGAGTCTCCTTTGGAACCTTTATCATTGTCAGATTGTACTTGTTTTTTTCTTTTTTGCTGGGTGTCATTGGAAACGGAGACGTAACACCACTCCATGATTACTTTATAATCTCCCAGGACATCTTAAGTGCACCATCTAAGCATAGCACATATCACACCATGAAAAGTGTTTAGTTTCCTCAAACGTTTATCAAGTCCTGCTCCACATTTTCTGCTTTGCTTCCAATATTACAGCGGCTTTTTAATAAAAGCACTATTCTTACAAGTCTAAAACACTTAGCCAAGAGCTAACTTAGTGCAGAAGTTATTCATTTTATGAAGTAGCTTTGAAAGCAAAAATGATATATGCCATAAATTAGTTGATCTCCTGCAACTTCAGTTGGTAAGTACAGTAAGAGAGCCAAATGCAGACACAGCTAAATAGAAAACCAATAAGTGTGGAAGGACTCAGGCAGAAAAGGCTTATAATGGGTCTTTATATTTTATTCGAAATATATTTATATTTTAGTCTAAATTATTGCACTAGTCTATTTCTTTTATCTGTGTTTATTTCAGAACTTAAAATCAAACAGAAAAAGAAATAATTAAATATAAACGGTGGTAAATTCTGGAAGAGCTGCACCATCAATTAAGTTTGGAATAAAAGTGTTGATTTTTTTTAAGAGGAACCTTTTGTAATCACTAAGTACTGCTTCAGAGATATTTGGTAAAGAAGGAAAGATGCACGTTAGTTTAAGCTTTTTGCAATTTTTATAAATTTTTGGCCTTTCCTATAAAAACCCACACCCTAAACAAATGGGCAGATAAATCATTCCAATCAGATATCTGCTTCTTCTACAGTACCATAACAGCCTGAACCAACATTATCTGTGACTGTCACGCATTATCCCGCCTCATGCTCCTCAAGGTCTCTACGGCCTTTGATACTGCTGATTGCATCATTTAACCTCCAACGCCTTTCCTCCATTATCCAGTTCAGTTGGATGCCCTTGCCTGATTTCACTTTTCTATCTGATCATAGCCATACCATTTCTAGTAATGGCTTCTCTCTCTCTCCCTCCCACCCGCCTTCACACTGTCACTTCACGAGAGCCCCAAGGATTTATCCTTGACCCCTCCTTTCCCTCACCTTTATGGCGTCCTTTGGTGACATCATCTGTAGATGTGGGCTCAGCTTGCACAAGCTCAACCTCTCTATCACCTCTCTCGACCCCTTCACTGCCTTTATGCTATCAGACTACTTGTCTGACATTCAGTCTTGGATGAACTCTACTTTCCTCCAACTAAACATTGGGAAGATTGTAGGCAATGTCTTAACCATGGCATAAGTTCCATGTTCTTACCATTGATTCCACGCCCCCCCCCCCCACCGTCCTGGCCACTGTCTCAGGTTGAACCAGATCATTCACAACCTCGGCATCCTGTTAAACCTAGAGCTGAGTTTCTGACTCTAGATCCTCTCTAGCACAAAGACTGCCTACTTCCAGCTCCATAACAGTGCCTGCCTCCACCCCCTACTTCAGCCCATCTACTGCTGAATTCCTTATACATGTCTTTGTCACCTCCAGACTTGAATACTCAAATGCCCTCCTGGCTGGCCTCCTTTCCTCCACCCTCCATAAATCTCAGCTCAGCCAAAACTCTGCTGCCTTTATCTTATTCTGTAGCGAGTTCCATTCGCCCATAACCCCTATGCTTGCCGATCTGCGTTGGCTCCCAGTCGTCCAATACCTCAAATTTAAAATGATCTTCCTTACGTTCAAATCCCTCCATGTCCTTTCCTTCCCCATCTCTATCACCTCCTCAGCCCTACAACCGCTTCTATACGCTCCATTTCTCTGACTGCAGCCTCTTCTGAATTCCTCCCTTTTGCCCCACCCTTGCTGGCTGTGTCTTCTGCTGTCTGGGGCCCACACTCTGGAATTCCCTCCCTAAACGCCTCTGCTTCTCCACCTTCCTGTCCTCCTTTAAGACCCTTCTTAAAACCCACCTCTTTGACCAAGATTTTGGCCAGCCCTCCTAAATCTTTCTTTTTTTGGCTTGACAACTAATTTCCTTATGCCTCCATGAAGCACCTTGGGATGTTTTTCTTCATTAACGGCACTATATATTTGAAAGTTGTTGTTAATGATATAAAAAGTTAAAGGACGGCCCACCTATACTGCGTGGAAATATCTATTAATGTAAATGTGCGATGTGAGAAGGCCACATTTGTTTATCTACCTGGAATGGTGAGTAAAATACCAATTATTTTCCAGGAACTAATCAAAAATACTGTCTCTAAGGAGAACCCTTATAAATCTTTTTGCAAATCTTTTAACTGGAGTATGCATCTCCCCCCATCTTTACAACAACATAACTTCTGACTCACGGTGAGCAAAGCTGTGAAGATATATTCATACTGATAAAATATTTTATGCCTGTGTGAATATATAAATGAATATATCTATGAATTCAATTCTTTCTGATTAATCTGTGGTAACCATGTGATATTATCTGTCACCTGGTTAGCAGCAACCAATCAGATCTGAAAAGAAACGATAATAAGTGACCACGAGAGTTCCCAGCTGACTTTACTGTTGGCATCTACACCCACTGTCGGAAACATAGAAAAAATTGGTCAGTGCTTTTAAATTGCTCATTCTGTACGATCTGCCCTGTGACTCTGGCCATTGGACCCACCCTCTAAGCTAGTCGTATGCCACCCTCAGGTCTACCAGCTCCCTGTTTGTATTTGGGGACCAAGGTGGCAAGGCTGAGTCAGTGGTAGAGTTGTATCCACGCATACAACCAAGTCTCATCCTCTGCCCAGAAGAAACAATGTAGGAGATCCAAAAATTTCCTTAATGTGGGAAACAGGATCTTCCCTAGGAAGGAGCTCACAATCTTCATGTGGAAGAGCTTGATATCGGGAATAAATAGGGTGCTGAATTAGATCAGTTTACTTGGAGATCTAGGACCCAATTTTGCTGTTCCACATGAACAAATTGTGATACTGTGTGTATCACCATGTTTATGCCCAGTAGATGTACACAACACACATGCCACTATTTAAAGTCCATAGTTTTGTACTGATGGCTTAAAAGAAGAAAGAAAAGAAAATCTAGCATTTATATAGCGCCTTTCTCTACCTCAGGCCATCCCAAAGCATTTTACAGCCAATGAAGTACTTTTGAAGTGTAGTCACTGTTGTAATGGAGGAAACGCAGCAGTCAATTTGCGCACAGCAAGCTCCCAAACAACAATGAGATAATGACCACATAATCTATTTTTAGATGTTGGTTGAGGGATAAATATTGGTCAGGACATCGGGGAGAACTCCTCAGCCCTTCTTTGAAATAGAGTTGTGGTATCTTTTATGTCCACCTAAGAGGGCAGATGGGGCCTTGGTTTAATGTCTGATCTGAAAGACGGCGCCTCTGATTGTGCAGCACTCCCTCAGTACTAATGAAGGATGTTAACAAAAATGAGCGAATGTTATGGGCCTGTAAAAAGACAAATTATCCCAAGATGAATAAAAAGTTATAGGATCAAACAAAATTAAAAATGATCATTAATATCTAATGTTGAAAAGCAACTGACAGCGATGTTTAAAAGACAGGTTGGACTGAGCCGAGTAATAAAAAGCAAGGCAACCTCAATCTGTAATAACAGCAAAAATATATGACGTGAAAGGTTTTCCCTCTGTATTTATATTCATTTTGGTGTGATTTCAAGATGGAGAAGAGGAAAATATGGGAGGAAGCCATTCCACCAGCTTCCTGGCAGCTGAGATTTTTTGCTGGAACCAATGGCAAATGTTGGATATGATGTTTGTATTTGGGCGGGAATATGTGATTTATAGACTAATGACAGGTAAATGTATCCATTTTTTTTTTGGATTTTTTTTGGACTCTAAGGGAATCAAGGGATATGGGGATCGGGCGGGAAAGTGGAGTTGAAGTCAAAGATCAGCCATGATCTTATTGAATGGCGGAGCAGGCTCGAGGGGCCATATGGCCTACTCCTGCTCCTATTTCTTATGTTCTTATGTTCTCATTAATGCTTTAGAAGCTCTGGGCATAAGGAACGCCACCACGTTTCCGGTATTCGGTGCTGCTAAGGAGATGGAGAGGGAGGCTACAAAATGAAAGGAACAAAGCCTACTGCAATCCACCAATCGAGTGGAAGATTTGAAATAAACTTTGGAAAAAAATTCCAGTGGGCACTGCTGGTCACAGCTACTTTTCTCCCTTTTAAAATAGAGTACTGGGAGCCTCGCATGGGATCCTCGTACAAGAAACACAAAAAGTTAGCTTGCAGGTACAGCAAGCAATTAGGAAGGCAAATGGCATGTTGGCCTTTATTGCAAGGGGGTTGGAGTACAAGAGTAAGGAAGTCTTACTACAATTGTACAGGGCTTTGGTGAGATCTCACCTGGAGAACTGTGTACAGTTTTGGTCTCCATATCTAAGGAAGGATATACTTGCCTTAGAGGTGGTGCAACGAAGGTTCACTAATTAATTCCTGAGATGGGAGGGTTGTCCTATGAGAAGAGATTGGGTAGAATGGGCCTATACTCTCTGGAGTTTAGAAGAATGAGAGGTGATCTCATTGAAACATAGAAGATTCTGAGGGGGCTTGAAAGGATAGATGCTGAGAAGTTGTTTCCTCTGGCTGGAGAGTCTAGAACTAGAGGGCATAGTCTCAGGATAAGGGGTTGGCCATTTAAGACTGAGATGAGGAAGAATTTCTTCACACAGAGGGTTGTGAATCTTTGGAATTCTCCTTCCCAGAGGGCTGTGGCTGCTGAGTTGTTGAGTATATTCAATTCTGAGATAGATAGATTTTTGGAGTCTAGGGGAATCAAGAGATATGGGGATTGGATGGGAAAGTAGAGTTGAGGTCGAAGATCAGCCATGATCTTATTGAATGGCGCAGCAGGCTCGAGGGGCCATATAGCCTACTCCTGCTCCTATTTCTTATATTCTTACGATTATTTGACTCAGCTTGACTCTGGGAAAGTCGTTAGCAGTGGGCAGGATTCCCCCCAAAGAGAAAAATCAACAAACATCTCAAATGAGTGGATGTTTTGTTATTGTGGGTCAGGTTTATCTACCATTGTGCACTGTCAATGTGACAGAGGGAATTATTTTCTGTATTCCCTCAATTTTTTTCCCTTCTCTCCCCTCTTCTCCTCTATGTGCTGATTTATGAGAGAATAATCGTCACAAGATAGATTCAGATAAAGACGGTATATTGACCCATTTGATCTCATTCTTCCAGAATACCAACACCACCATCTTGCCATTACAATACCTAACCATTTCTTAAATGAGTCCAGAGATCTGTCCTCAAGCATCTTTCCTTGCGATCTGTTCATGGCCATGTGAACCACCAGCTCGTGTGGAGCATAAACATAAGCATGGACCTGTTGGGCCGTTTGGCCTGTTTTTTTGCTGTGCATTCTATGTAAAAGGCACATGTAGGGTAGATTTTCCACTACACTTTGCCTGGGGAATCAGCATTCCTGAGAGGCCTGTAGCTGTGCTGGGATTTCCTGACCAATTTTCAGGTTGACTTCAATGACCAGGTCTGATCCCAGCTGGGACTGTGCCTGGTGTTCCCAGGGTCATTTCATACTGCTGTCTCCTCACACGCATAAGGCACATCAGCTGTGTTCTTTTATCAAGAGCCCATTAGGGAAACCGTAGAGGGAAACCTAATCCACACTGATCTAACAATAAACCCTGAAAGCTGTGTCTCAATGAGCAAGGGAAGTAATGACTGAAACGGAATGAATCTGTTGGCCAGAATCTTAGAACATTAGCAAACACATTAGCAATATGTGCATCACATGATATATAGATAAACATATACCTCCCTGGTATAATGAAATGATTGTGTTTAACAATACTGACCTATTATCTCATATCTGCTAAAAAGAAGTTTGCATGAGCCTTTCGGATTACTTAGATGTGGTCTATTGCCATCCATTTGCTTTAATAACTGGCGCAGTCAATTTATTTGACTATGACCCTAGTGAACCCAGTATGACACTGATTGGATGTCAAAACGCTCTCTTGAATAAATTCAGTTCCTGAAGCATTTAGAGCCACAAAAATTAAATATTTTGTGGGCATATGTGTAAAGAGATTCATTTGCATTGCCTTTTTCTGTTCTTGGGTTAGTTTGTTTTCTGCACTTTTTTTTTCTGCCAATTTTCTCCCCCTCTGCTCCTCCTCCCCTGACTGTGCTCCTTGCCAGATACAATTCCTTTGGCACCCATCATTCTCTGGTACCTCATGTGCGATCTTTTGTGTTTCGAAACACTTTGACAACATTGCCTGCACCAGCTGAGCTCAGGACATTCAGTCTCTGTCCCATTTAATCCTTGAGCTGTAACATTTATTTACTTCCTTGCAATGGTTTTTATTTTACCCATTGCTATTACGACATCAATAATATTTAAGTGCATTGTAGGCAACACAATGCTTAATTTAATTTTAGGTGCATTTTTTTCTCATTCATGTTCTTTCTAGGATGTCTTTTCCATCCTTTCACTGACGTCCATGAATCTATAGCTGGCAGCTGAGGCATTGTGCAGCTGCTATAGACGATTGAATTAAAAGAATCTTTCAGCATAGAAAATTGAACAGAAAGTGTAGACCTAGATGGATCTGATCGTTGAAGTCAACATTTGGGTTCCACAATTTTGTATGGAGCTTTGTGACAGGTCCAATGTAAACCAATAATTATCAGCAGACTGAATAGAAACATGGGCCCATTTAAACAACTTCTACCATTTGTTGTGCTAATGAGATTCCTGTTTATTTAGCAGGGCAAAAGTTAACTCTTTGAATACAGTTTGAATGCTGTACCCAATAAATCAATTCTATTACAGTCCCCACCACTTATAGCGGGCGTGTTGGTGTTACTGCGATTTGCCCGCTATACGCGGTGGACGGTAAAACCAAAAAGTAAACTAACCACAATATTTTTAAAAAAGCAGGTAGTCTCCATTTAGCAATTTCCTCTTGCGATTGTTAGTAGTTTCATCCAGAATCTCATCACTAAGGTATTCGCACTTTCACCAGGTGAAAACAGACGATTGAAACTGCTTGAAGACCCGACTTTGCCTGAAATCAGCAGAGCTGTTTAAATGGGTAAGTGTTGGGTAAGTACTTATTGAACTGCCCGAAATAGTCAGTGCTCTTAACACATTATAAGCGGCGCCTTTGGAATTGACTCCTGTGGTAATGGCAAATGGTCAGCGCCTTTTGCCTGATATAGTCGTCTGCCCATGAGAAGTGTGGATGGTGTAAGTGGTGGGATGACTGTATGTGGATTAGATTAGGGTGGACAAATAAATCTGCTTCATTCAAATTTGCACCTAACAGGAAGGGCAAATTAAGAGAGATTTACTAGAATGATTCCAGGGATGAGGGACTTTAGTTACGTGGATAGACTGGAGAAGCTGGGGTTGTTCTCCCTTGGGACAGAAACGGTTGCGAGGAGATTTGATAGAGGTATTCAAAATCATGAAGGGTTTAGACAGAGTAGATAGAGAAAAACTGTTCCCATTGGCGGAAGGGTCAAGAACTAGAGGACATAGATTTAAGGTGATTGGCAAAAGAAACCAAAGGTGACATGAGGAAAAACTTTTTTACACAGCGGGTGGTTATGATCTGCCCGAGGGGGTGGTGGAGGCAGATTCAAACATGACCTTCAAAAGGGAATTGCATAAATATTTGAAAGGAAAAAATTTGCAGGGCTATGGGGATAGGATGGGGGAGTGGACCTGCTGGATTGCTCTTGCATAGAGCCGACGTGGACTCGATGGGCCGAATGGCCTCCTTCTGTGCTGTAACCTTTCTATGATTCTATGGCTAACACCTGTACTAAACGAAGAATAAATGAGGACTTGGTAAAATGAACTGCAGATGTGGATGTGTTCTACGTTCACACTGGGTAGATTTTACAATGTAGTGTTCCGGCACCGAGCTTTGCATGATGGGAATGCAAACTGGTAATTAGCCACAGGTAAAATAGATAGAGATAAGCACACTTGATCCACGGCCTGTGTGGTTTTATACCCATTAACACTGATGAATGGAAAATTGTATGGGTTGCAAATGAGGCATGTTGACCTCTGAACTCCCAATATGGGCTCCTACCGTGTGAACCTCTGTGCAAGAACAGTACATTGTAAAATTTCCCACTACGTATAGAGTTGTAAATATGTAATCTAACTGAATGGTTTAATTCAACTGCAGTGAAACCTGTATAAATAGACAATCCCAAAAAATAGACACCTGCAAAAAACGGACACTTAATTGAGAGACCCAAATAACATTCATGGAAAAATATACAAGGGGTACTCTGAAACCACGGACACTCGCAAATTTCGAACTACAATGCACCAAGCCCTTTTACAACTTGCAACACGGGCATGCAGGTCATCGCGAGGTGACAGCGGGTTTTGTGATAAAAACGGATTTTGCGGATTGGAGAGCTCTTTACCCAGCATCCATACTCCTGTGACTCGGCCAACGTTGTCTACCTCATACGTTGCAGGAAAGGATGCCCCAGAGCATGGTACATTGGCGAGACCATGCAGACGCTGCGACAACGGATGAACGGACACCGCGCAACAATCGCCAGACAGGAGGGTTCCCTCCCAGTCGGGGAACACTTCAGCAGTCATGGACATTCAGCCACCGACCTTCGGGTAAGCATACTCCAAGGCGGCCTTCGAGACACACGACAACGCAAAATCGTCGAGCAGAAATTGATAGCCAAGTTCCGCACCCATGAGGATGGCCTCAACCGGGATCTTGGGTTCATGTCACGCTACACGTAACCCACCAGCGAACAAATGTTATCTGTTTTTAATATAACGGGTCATTTGCTGTCTTCCTTCCGGATGTCTCTATGTCTCTGCCTCTCTCTCTTTTTTTGGGGGGTTTGTATATTCGGTGGCCTTGTAGGTGACACCTCTCTGTCTGCTCACTGTGATTGCCTTGGCAACGGGCAGTAATCACCAGGCATTGTTCTGTGATTTATAAATGCGTAGGATTCGAAGATTTCATTTCCACAACATTCACCTGAGGAAGGAGGAAGCCTCCGAAAGCTTGTGAAATTTAAAATAAATTTGTTGGACTATAACTTGGTGTTGTAAAATTGTTTACAATTGTCAACCCCAGTCCATCACCGGCATCTCCACATCATAGCATCCATAGTGGCAAAGAAGCCACTCTATCTCTGGGATTGAATGCTTGCATGGTTCTATCCCAGGTTTGTCTGCCGCTCTCGATGTTGGGGAAAGAACTCCCCACTTGACAAAAGCTGTTTCTTTCAAAAATCCCACTGCTGCCTCGCGCTGACCTGCATGCACTGACTTCACTAGCCACCCGAATCAAGGAAAGCGCTTGTGAGCAGCGAGAGGACCCATCGTTACCTGCCCCAGCACGGCCTCCACGCACTCTTTCAACGGCTGCTGGGAGCTCCTCTCCCCCTGACTCTGCTGGCAGCTCCTCTCCTGTAAGGGGTTTTATTACTGTTTCTCGGGCTTATAATAGGTCAGCCAGTTATGTTTTCCTGAGCTGCCCTGCCCGCAGTGCGGTTGCGAATCGCTTACCCCTTCCTGATTCTGAGCTAAGGACTTATCGGGCGGTAACAAAGACAGACTAACAGACCAGTGGATTGGTACAAGGAAAACCAATGTTTATTAATAAGAAAACTAAAAACTACAAGGTAAACAGTATTATACAGAAGATAAAGAAATCGCTATAGATACAATAGAGTCTTACACTTATCGGGGTGGAAGAAACGGACACATCGAGGGAAAATTCTAAAAACACAAGTTTAGCAATCCCCCTTTAACCCCCACCTTTATACCTAACTAGATTTTCTTGTGGCGGCCAGAAAATTAATGCTCACCGGTGAAAACAGATGAAAAGGCCTGGCCCCTGTGCACTGCTGCTGCCGTCGACATGTGGTTGCGAGGTTTACTGGATGGCCTTCCTTCTTAGTTGCTAGCAGACAGACAGGACAGGGCCAAGAGGCGAAGAGAGAAGAGGAAGAGAGAGATACTGGGCAGCCCAGTTATACCCTCTTGGTAACAGGTTTTTTCATACCTCATCAGCTTGCTTCATTGTTTGATTTAAGCACGAAACGTAAGACAAAGGACCCCAATCTCTGGCCCATTTACATAATGGCCAGTTCCTGTATCGATCTGTTCCATAACTGCTTTACCATTGTTCCGAATGTACCTTGATGGTTCACCTTTTGTCCTGCAATCACTTCCTGCTCGAATTTTGATGTGTTGGCCGGCCATGTTGATGGCTTGCCTCAGGGCTTGAATGCACCTGCATTGTGCAAGGAAACCTGTCTGAGACACGAAACCTGCCAAATTGTTAGAGAATGCAATTTCAAATCTGCCGGTCCTCGGCCATGTGTCTGACCGCAGCCATTTTGAGAGACCCTGGATTTTTAAAACAGTCACACCAGGGTTTCTTTAATAACTCCAATAAATCTTCGGGGTGGGGGGAACATGTGAAATTTTGCGAATCCCTTCACTCCCCCTGACATTGCTGGGCGCTCCTCTCCCCCTGACCCTGCTGGGAGCCCCTCTCCCCCCGACCCTGCTGGCAGCTCCTCTCCCCCTAACTTTGCTGGGAGCTTCTCTCCCCCTGACCCTGCTGGCAGCTCCTCCCCCACTGACCCTGCTGGGAGCGCCTCTCCCCCTGACCCTGCTGGGAGCTCCTCTCCCCCCGACCCTGCTGGCAGCTCCTCTCCCCCTAACTTTGCTGGCAGCTCCTCGCCCCCCGACCCTGCCGGGAGCTCCTCTCCCCCTGACCCTGCCGGCAGCTCCTCTCCCCCTGACCCTGCTGGCAGCTCCTCTCCCCCTAACTTTGCTGGCAGCTCCTCTCCCCCCGACCCTGCTGGGAGTCCCTCTCCCCCCGACCCTGCCGGGAGCCCCTCTCCCCCCGACCCTGCTGGGAGTCCCTCTCCCCCCGACCCTGCCGGCAGCCCTTCTCCCCCCGACCCTGCCGGGAGCCCCTCTCCCCCCGACCCTGCCGGCAGCTCCTCTCCCCCCGACCCTGCTGGGAGCTCCTCTCCCCCCGACCCTGCTGGGAGCTCCTCTCCCCCTGACCCTGCCGGGAGCTCCTCTCCTCCTGACCCTGCCGGCAGCTCCTCTCCCCCTGACCCTGCTGGCAGCTCCTCTCCCCCTAACTTTGCTGCCAGCCCTTCTCCCCCCGACCCTGCCGGGAGCCCCTCTCCCCCCGACCCTGCCGGCAGCCCCTCACCCCCCGACCCTGCTGGGAGCTCCTCTCCCCCCGACCCTGCTGGGAGCTCCTCTCCCCCCGACCCTGCTGGCAGCTCCTCTCCCCCCGACCCTGCTGGGAGCTCCTCTCCCCGTAACTTTGCTGGGAGCCCCTCTCCCCCCGACCCTGCTGGGAGCTCCTCTCCCCCCGACCCTGCTGGCAGCTCCTCTCCCCCTAACTTTGCTGGCAGCTCCTCTCCCCCCGACCCTGCTGGGAGCCCCTCTCCCCCCGACCCTGCTGGGAGCCCCTCTCCCCCCGACCCTGCTGGGAGCCCCTCTCCCCCCGACCCTGCTGGGAGCCCCTCTCCCCCCGACCCTGCTGGGAGCCCCTCTCCCCCCGACCCTGCTGGGAGCTCCTCTCCCCCCGACCCTGCTGGCAGCTCCTCTCCCCCTAACTTTGCTGGCAGCTCCTCTCCCCCCGACCCTGCTGGGAGCCCCTCTCCCCCCGACCCTGCTGGGAGCCCCTCTCCCCCCGACCCTGCTGGGAGCCCCTCTCCCCCCGACCCTGCTGGGAGCCCCTCTCCCCCCGACCCTGCTGGGAGCCCCTCTCCCCCCGACCCTGCTGGGGGCCCCTCTCCCCCCGACCCAGCTGGGAGCCCCTCTCCCCCCGACCCTGCTGGGAGCTCCTCTCCCCCCGACCCTGCTGGGAGCTCCTCTCCCCCCGACCCTGCTGGGAGCCCCTCCCCCCCCGACCCTGCTGGGAGCCCCTCTCCCCCCGACCCTGCTGGGAGCCCCTCTCCCCCTGACCCTGTCATCATCTTCTTTCCCTTGGCCTCTGATGGTGGATCCGTTTCTTTGATGAGCTTTGGGTTTGGGGAGTGAAGGTGGACGGCTGTCCTGGTCTCTCTGCTGCTCCATAGTGAGTGAGGGACTGGCCTGTGAGTCCCAGCTATTGGTCAGCCTTCCTGCAGACTCACTGCTCAAACAGAAAACTGCAGTTTCACTCCTACACACAACGTGACCTGTTGTATTTTCCCTCCCAACTGGTCTCAATCTGTTCTAAGACTTGCCTTTGAAATACAACCTGTCACTACTTTTCCTCATTTTGTTGTCCTGTGCCTGTCGTAATGCTGGTAAGTAGAACTGAGAAACGCAGTTCATTACTGAAGTTACATTCTGCTCCAACTGAGAGCAATTCAAAATGAAACAGGAATTTAGACTGCAAAACTGTTAAGTGAACAGAGCTGAACGTCGGTGTGTGGGAGGAGGATTCTTAGCGTTGTAGCAGCTGATTAGGTGCTGATCATAATCTCAGCTGGTTCTTCAAGATTGGTGGGAACATTTTTACAGTACATGCAATGACCATTTTGAAAAAGGACAGCTGATGCCAGTCCCTAAGGTGTCCGTAATTTACAGGTTTCACTGTACATTAATAGTGCTTTATAAATATTTCATGTAGTGCCGTTTTTCTGAAGCGAATGTAAGTAGTGTAACTTCAATCTCTGATTTCCCTCCTTGGGTTCCCTACATATGTATGAATCGTTGGTGCTCCTAATATCTCCTTGTTCGGCTCAGTGTCAATCTTTGTCTGATTGCGCTCCTATGAAGCGCCTTGGGACATTTCCTGCATTAAAGGCACTATATAAATGCAAGTTGTTGTTGAACGACGAAGGAGTGGGAGTGAGAACTAAAGTACCTTTGACTGAGTGTCAGAGTCTGGGGACCTAACTGTGTTCAACATACCCCGCCCCTTCTTCTGGGTATGGGCGTAACATTTTATTTATTATAATCTTATTTATGTATTTATCATTGTATTGTACTGTCTTGTGTTTGATGCTTTGCAATAGCTAAATCCAATATGCAAATCAAATTGAACTGGAGCTAACATCACTAATGGTGAGAAAACAATTCATAATGCCAGGCATATATCTGCTAAACAGACAGGTAGGAATGTTAAGATGGGCTATAATCCTGGAAGGAAAGGCTTTGATGAGGTGCTTTGGAGAATGTAAAATTTTTACAGATACTTAGTTCAACCTCCAAGGATAGAAAGGCTTTTACAGTGTATGTGCACATTGGAGAGACAGTAACGTTTGGAGCTTTTGTACTAGTAGTTAGACTGATAGGATAGTGTTTGATATGTGTGAAAGCAATCTTGCACCGTATATGTAAATGCTGGAAACACTCAGTAGGTCAGGCACTGTAATTATTTCTCGAATATTCTAATGAAAAAGCCAATTTAGAGATTTAGAAGCTTTATGAAGTGATAGATGGTGGGCAGTGCTTTGCAGGCTGCATTACAGATGTGACAGCAACAACACGCTTTGGGCTCAGTGCTGGATATATGCACAGTCTATCTATCCATCCCTTTGCTTTAGTGAGCACCCATTAGTCTTCTCCACCTTGGCACTTTTCCTCATCTGCTCCCACGAGCACAGAGGAGACATCATTCTTATGATTGGCCGTGTGAATTATGGTTGCTGTGCACTGGGATTATTTGGACAATTTCCCCACCCCTACCACATGACTCAACGCTCCATGAGAATGGGAAGAATCCACAGGACATTTATTCAGATTATGTTAATTACCCAAAATTTGCCATTTTCCTTAGAGCTACCTCCTCCTGTGAAAGTCCAGGCTCTCCTTCGTGAAAGGTGGAGGGGCCCAGGGGTGGGGGGTGGGATGGACACAGTACTACGATCTCCAGTAAGTCAGCCCAGTAAGTCAGCCTCCAAACAAAAATTGATGCCTATCTTTAACAATGCAGCAAGAATATATGACCATCTTGACATCACTGTGGTTGCATTCGTTCGGCCATTTCCAGAGGCTCTGACCAGTACCAAATGCCGAAGTTGCCAATTCATCCAACTGACTGGTGCGGATGCCCTACCAATGCAGTTAACAGATGGAGATAGCACAATGAGATTGAAAGGCTGTTAAAGATGTGTGGGGAGTTTGCACCATTAGAAGCAGTACGCACTAGTTACACTTCATGCTGACAATGCTGTTGAAACTGGGGCTCCATCCACACTCTGCAGGCAGTCCACCAATTACACAATGTGTGCATTGTAAAACAAAATAGCTATAATTTTTCCAATATGCTTTGGCTATGTACAATATTCATTGAAATCAGTGAGAAGAGAGATGTATGTACCGGTAACTTATAACTTCTAGTAACATTTGTACGAGGGGGTCATTAACTATACATTCTTAACACATTAGCTTGTGCATTTGTATATATTTGATATGGTCATAAAAAGATAGGAAATAAAAACAAAGATGGGAAAAAACTATTCATCTCATTGAGCTCACCTCTTTAATATTCCAGTTCACCCAGCCTAGCATCCAACTGCATCTTCAACTCCCCAATGTCTTTGATAATTACTGTTTCTGCTGACAGTGCTGTTGAAACTGGGGCAGGGGATGGGGGGTGGGGGGGGGGATGGGGGGCGGGGCAGTGGTGGTAGTAAATGTTAACCTCTGTGCTACAGTGTCAGTGGGAGGTCCAGTCCATTTTGAGGACCGGGCCTCATTAGCATCTTAAGCTACAGCCATACAAAGACCTGGTTAGACCACGTCTGGAGTACTGCATTCAGTTCTGGGCACCACACCTTAGGAAGGATATATTGGCCTTGGAGGGAGTGCAGCGTAGATTTACCAGACTGATACCTGAACTCGAGGGGTTAAATTACGAGGAGAAATTACACAAACTAGGGTTGCATTCCCTGTAATTTAGAAGATTAAGGGGTGATTTGATCAAAGTTTTTAAGATCTCAAGGAGAACTGATAGGGTACATAGGAACATAGGAACAGGAGTAGGCCATTCAGCCCCTCGTGCCTGCTCCGCCATTTGATAAGATCATGGCTAATCTGTGATCTAACTCCATATACCCGCCTTTGGCCCATATCCCTTAATACCTTTGATTGCCAAAACGCTATCTATCTTAGATTTAAATTTAGCAATTGAGCTAGTATCAATTGCCGTTTGCGGAAGAGAGTTCCAAACTTCTACCACCCTTTGTGTGTAGAAATGTTTTCTAATCTCGCTCCTGAAAGGTTTGGCTCTAATTTTTAGACTGTGTCCCCTACTCCTAGAATCCCCAACCAGCGGAAATAGTTTCTCTCTATCCATCTATGTTAACAAAAGGTATTAATGGATATAGGGCTAAGGTGGGTATATGGAGCTAGGTCACAGATCAGCCATGATCTCATTGAATGGCGGAACAGGCTCAAGGGGCTAAATGGCCTATTCCTGTTCCTATGTTCCTATGTAACATAGACCTGGCGGACTCCCCTGGAGTGCTCGTTTTCTGCCCACAGCCTGCCAGCCTTATATAAATAAGGCCCAGCCCTCAAAATCGACCAGGCCACCGGCCAAACTGGCGGGCAGCCTTGGCTGGCTTCCGGGCCCAGAAAAAAATAGTTCTGTGGGTGATCTGTTCTCAGCATGGCAGTGGCCCAGGTTGTTTTTTGGGAAGCTAAAAGGAACATTTAAAACCTACCTTGTGGGATCCTCTTCAACTGGAAAGAAAGACTTACATTTATATCGTGCCTTTCAAGACCTAAAGATGTCCCAAAGTGCTATATTGCCAATTAATTCCTTTTGAAGAGTAGTTACTCTTGCAATGTGGGACCACGAGCTGAAGTGGTGAGGAAATTTTTTTTTACACAGCGAGTTGTTATGATCTGGAATGCACTGCCTGAAAGGGTGATGGAAACAGATTCAATAATAACTTTTGAAAGGGAATTGGATAAATACTTGAAGGGGGATAATTTTGCAGGGGAAAGAGCAGGGGAGTGGGACTAATTGGATAGCCGTTTCAAAGAGTCGGCACAGGCACGATAGGCCGAATGGCCTCCTTCCGTGCTGTATCATTCTATGATTCTATGATTCTCTGCTCAGCTGAGTCCTAAAATGGCAATTTGAGTCCTATGTACGTCATGTGAAAAGGTCCTACCACCCGACTCAGGCGGGTGCTCCAGCCTTCCAGCGGTATGCCCTTGAGAAGATAACGTCAGCCACGCTGCTGGCAGGAACCGGGCGGTAACTCATAAAACACTTTTGGGGCGCTACCGTCCCATTTTCACCAGGCGGGTGGCCTGAAATTCTTCCCTGGGTCGCCATCCATACTTTGCACGTGAGCTATCAATTACACAACGTGCACACTGTCAGCCTTAGCTCAATGTTAGCACTCTCATCTCCGAGTCAGAAGATTGTGGGTTCGAGACCAACTCTGGAGACTTAATAACATAATCTACGCTGGCACTTCAGTGTTACACTGTCAGAGGTGTTGCCTTTCAGATGTGATCTTAAACTGAGGCCCTGTCTACCCTCTGAGGTGGACATAAACGGTCCTATTTGGCACTATTTGAAGAAGAGGAAGGGACTTCTTCCAGAGGCCTGGCCAACATTTATCCCTCAACCAGCATCACTAAAACGGATTAGCTAGTTATTTATCTCATTGCTGTTTGTGGGATTTTGCTGTACACAACTTAGCTGCTGCATTTGCTCACATTATAACAGTGAACACACTTCAAAAATAATTAATTGGCTTTGAAGTGCTTTGGGATGTTCTAAGGTCATGAAAGGATTTATATATTATTTTATTCGTTCGTGGCATGTGGTCATCGTTGGCGAGGCCAGCATTTATTGCCCATCCCTAATTGTCCTTGAGAAGGGCAGTTGCCCTTGCAAGTTCTTTCTTTCTTCACCTTATTTGGTAGATCATTTCAAATGTTTATCACCTTTTTCTAAGCTTGGTTTTAATTTGCTTTCCCCAAATTTAAATTTATGTCTCTTGTTTTATTGGCCCGACTTACCTTGAAGTAATATTCTGGTTCAACTTATCCATGCAATTCAACACTTTGGATATCGTAATGAGATTGCCCTTCAACCTTCCTCTTTTTGAACAATAGAGATCAGTTTCTCTAATCTCTTATATTTCATCCTCTTTACACGTGGGATCATTTTTCTTGCTCTTTTCTGCATCCTCTCTCATGTATTTATGTTCCTTTTGAAGTCTGGTGAGCAGAATTATACTAACTGCACCATTGTGGTCTGATCAGTACAGGAGGATATCTGTATATTTATACTTCATTGTTCTGCCCAAATATTCCAACATTCAATTAGTCATTTGGAATATTTGCCTCACCTGTGTTTCAATAAGCTTCATGTTTTCAGAGATGAGTTGCTCCATCACTGTTCATTAGGATTTGATTAGTGAGGGGTCCATCATTTTTCCTTAGGATTTGATTTTAGTGAGGGGTCCATTATTTTTCTTCAGGATTTGATCAGTGAGGGGTCCATTCCTGTTCTTCAGGATTTGATTAGTGAGGGGTCCATCATTGTTCTTCAGGTTTTGATTAGTGAGGGGTCCATCATTGTTCTTTAGGTTTTGATTAGTGAGTGGTCCAACATTTTTCATGAGGATTTGATTAGTGAGGGGTCCATCATTGTTCTTTAGGATTTGATTAGTGAGGAGTCCATTCCTGTTCTTTAGGATTTGATTAGTGAGGGGTCTATCATTGTTCTTTAGGATTTGATAAGTGAGGGGTCCATTCCTGTTCTTTAGGATTTGATTAGTGAGGGGTCTATCATTGTTCTTTAGGATTTGATAAGTGAGGGGTCCATTCCTGTTTTTAGGATTTGATGAGTAAGGGGTCTATCATTGTTCTTTAGGATTTGATTAGTGAGGGGTCCATTACTGTTATTTAGGATTTGATTAGTGAGGGGTCCATTCCTGTTCTTTAGGATTTGATTAGTGAGTGGGTCCATCATTGTTCTTTAGGATTTGATTAGTGAGGGGTCCATTACTGTTCTTTAGGATTTGATTAGTGAGTGGGTCCATCATTGTTCTTTAGGATTTGATTAGTGAGGGGTCCATCATTGTTCTTTAGGATTTGATTAGTGAGGGGTCCATTACTGTTCTTTAGGATTTGATTAGTGAGTGGGTCCATCATTGTTCTTTAGGATTTGATTAGTGAGGGGTCCATCATTGTTCTTTATGATTTGATTAGTGAGGGGTCCATTCCTGTTCTTTAGGATTTGATTAGTGAGTGGGTCCATTATTGTTCTTTAGGATTTGATTAGTGAGGGGTCCATCATTGTTCTTTAGGATTTGATTAGTGAGGGGTCCATTACTGTTCTTTAGGATTTGATTAGTGAGTGGGTCCATCATTGTTCTTTAGGATTTGATTAGTGAGGGGTCCATCATTGTTCTTTAGGATTTGATTAGTGAGGGGTCCATTACTGTTCTTTAGGATTTGATTAGTGAGTGGGTCCATCATTGTTCTTTAGGATTTGATTAGTGAGGGGTCCATCATTGTTCTTTATGATTTGATTAGTGAGGGGTCCATTCCTGTTCTTTAGGATTTGATTAGTGAGTGGGTCCATCATTGTTCTTTAGGATTTGATTAGTGAGGGGTCCATCATTGTTCTTTAGGATTTGATTAGTGAGGGGTCCATTACTGTTCTTTAGGATTTGATTAGTGAGTGGGTCCATCATTGTTCTTTAGGATTTGATTAGTGAGGGGTCCATCATTGTTCTTTATGATTTGATTAGTGAGGGGTCCATCATTTTTCCTTAGGATTTGATTTTAGTGAGGGGTCCATTATTTTTCTTCAGGATTTGATCAGTGAGGGGTCCATTCCTGTTCTTCAGGATTTGATTAGTGAGGGGTCCATCATTGTTCTTCAGGTTTTGATTAGTGAGGGGTCCATCATTGTTCTTTAGGTTTTGATTAGTGAGTGGTCCAACATTTTTCATGAGGATTTGATTAGTGAGGGGTCCATCATTGTTCTTTAGGATTTGATTAGTGAGGAGTCCATTCCTGTTCTTTAGGATTTGATTAGTGAGGGGTCTATCATTGTTCTTTAGGATTTGATAAGTGAGGGGTCCATTCCTGTTCTTTAGGATTTGATTAGTGAGGGGTCTATCATTGTTCTTTAGGATTTGATAAGTGAGGGGTCCATTCCTGTTTTTAGGATTTGATGAGTAAGGGGTCTATCATTGTTCTTTAGGATTTGATTAGTGAGGGGTCCATTACTGTTATTTAGGATTTGATTAGTGAGGGGTCCATTCCTGTTCTTTAGGATTTGATTAGTGAGTGGGTCCATCATTGTTCTTTAGGATTTGATTAGTGAGGGGTCCATTACTGTTCTTTAGGATTTGATTAGTGAGTGGGTCCATCATTGTTCTTTAGGATTTGATTAGTGAGGGGTCCATCATTGTTCTTTAGGATTTGATTAGTGAGGGGTCCATTACTGTTCTTTAGGATTTGATTAGTGAGTGGGTCCATCATTGTTCTTTAGGATTTGATTAGTGAGGGGTCCATCATTGTTCTTTATGATTTGATTAGTGAGGGGTCCATTCCTGTTCTTTAGGATTTGATTAGTGAGTGGGTCCATTATTGTTCTTTAGGATTTGATTAGTGAGGGGTCCATTCCTGTTCTTTAGGATTTGATTAGTGAGGGGTCCATCATTGTTCTTTAGGATTTGATTAGTGAGGGGTCCATTCCTCTTCTTTATGATTTGATTCGTGAGGGGTCCATCAATGTTCTTTATGATTTGATTAATGAGGGGTCCATTCCTGTTCTTTAGGATTTGATTAGTGAGGGGTCCATCATTGTTCTTTATGATTTGATTAGTGAGGGGTCCATTCCTGTTCTTTAGGATTTGATTAGTGAGTGGGTCCATCATTGTTCTTTAGGATTTGATAAGTGAGGGGTCCATTACTGTTCTTTAGGATTTGATTAGTGAGGGGGACATCATTGTTCTTTAGGATTTGATTAGTGAGGGGTCCATTATTGTTCTTTAGGATTTGATTAGTGAGGGGGACATCATTGTTCTTTAGGATTTGATTCGTGAGGGGTCCATCATTGTTCTTAAGGATTTGATAAGTGAGGGGTCCATTACTGTTCTTTAGGATTTGATTAGTGAGGGGGACATCATTGTTCTTTAGGATTTGATCAGTGAGAGGTCCATCATTTTTCATTCGGATTTGATTAGTGAGGGGTCCATTCCTGTTCTTTAGGATTTGATTCGTGAGGGGTCCATCATTGTTCTTAAGGATTTGATAAGTGAGGCGTCCATTACTGTTCTTTAGGATTTGATTAGTGAGGGGTCCATTCTTGTTCTTTAGGATTTGATTAGTGAGGGGGACATCATTGTTCTTTAGGATTTGATTAGTGAGGGGTCCATTATTGTTCTTTAGGATTTGATTAGTGAGGGGTCCATTATTGTTCTTTAGGATTTGATTAGTGAGGGGGACATCATTGTTCTTTAGGATTTGATTAGTGAGGGGTCCATTATTGTTCTTTAGGATTTGATTAGTGAGGGGGACATCATTGTTCTTTAGGATTTGATTAGTGAGAGGTCCATTACTGTTCTTTAGGATTTGATTAGTGAGGGTCCATTACTGTTCTTTAGGATTTGATTAGTGAGGGGTCCATTCCTGTTCTTTAGGATTTGATTAGTGAGGGATCCATCATTGTTCTTTAGGATTTGATTAGTGAGGGGTCCATTTCTGTTCTTTAGGATTTGATTAGTGAGGGGTCCATTACTTTTCTTTAGGATTTGATTAGAGAGTGGTCCATCATTGTTCTTTCGGATTTGATTAGTGACAGGTCCATTGTTGTTCTTTAGGATTTGATTAGTGAGGGGTCCATCATTGTTCTTTAGGATTTGATTAGTGAGGGGTCCATCATTTTTCTTTTGGACTTGATTAGTGAGGGGTCCATTCTTGTTCTTTAGGATTTGATTCGTGAGGGGTCCATCATTTTTTTTTAGGACTTGATTCGTGAGAGGTCCATTATTGTTCTTTAGGATTTGATTAGTGAGGGGTCCATTATTGTTCTTTAGGATTTGATTAGTGAGGGGTCCATTACTGTTCTTTAGGATTTGATTAGTGAGGGGTCCATTACTATGCTTTAGGATTTGATTAGTGAGGGGTCCATTACTGTTCTTTCGGATTTGATTAGTGAGGGGTCCATTACCGTTCTTTCGGATTTGTTTAGTGACGGGTCCATCATTGTTCTTTAGGATTTGATTAGTGAGTGTTCCATCATTTTTCTTTAGGATTTGATTAGTGAGGGGTCCATCATTTTTCTTTAGGATTTGATTAGTGAGGGGTCCATTACTGTTCTTTAGGATTTGATTAGTGAGGGGCCCATTACTGTTCTTTATGATTTGATTAGTGAGGGGCCCATTACTGTTCTTTATGATTTGATTAGTGAGGGGTCCATTACTGTTCTTTAGGATTTGATTAGTGAGGGGTCCATTACTCTTCTTTAGGATTTGATTAGTGAGGGGCCCATTACTGTTCTTTTTGATTTGATTAGTGAGGGGCTCCGTTGACTTCTTTAAGTGCACTGATGTAATTATACTGAGTATTGGAATGAAATAAAAATTCGTGATCTTAAGCCGCCATGCGAAAAACAATATGATTTGTACTAATACGATTTAATTAAAAGCTTCAGTTCTAGAAATGAGATGAAAATAACCTTATAAAGCTTTTATACGTGACTAAAATGTTGCATAATGTTTCTGTAAATGTAATTCCTTGACAGGTTTATTGGTTTACAATGATTAGATAAGTCAAATCTTGTTTTTATTTCATCGGATTCTAGGATTTTTGCCAGTGTTTTCATATTACATTCTGTGATTCCATCCAGTTTCCTGTGAAAAGCACAAATTGGGAACGTTATCTGTCACACAACTTATCACAAGTATAATATAGGTCAGAACTCAAGGGACAACCAAGGCTCCAGTGTTGGGATTATGCCCTGTTAATGAAGGATGTGGTTGATGAAAACTGGACTTAAAGCATTAGTTTCTCTTCAGCTGTGGACATACAATAATTCATATTACTATAATTAATAAGAGATCTCTCAGTTCTCTTTTCTGATGGTTATGTTCATGGATCTTTGCATGGTATCTTTTTTTGATACAGGGTTTTATGTTGGCTGTTGGCTTTGTCCTGCTAAAAGAAAATTGCACCAACTTAATTGTAGCACTTCAAATGGAAATCAATACTACTCCAATGAAAGGTTAATAGTTTGAATTTATGGAAATGTGGCCATACGTGGATTGCACTTTCTACCTCCCAACTATTCCCTTCGAGCCCCAAGGCTGCTTGACATTTGACAAGGATGTACAATAATCCAATTTGATTTAGGTCCATTCAGGATTTGGAGGCCACATCTGATGATTTCAGGTTAGTTTGGTGCCAGGTAATGTGACTGAATATTCAATAGCCCTGAAAAGAAAAATTGTATCATGAAGAGATCTGAATGCAAAGTTTGGAGGTAGAGACCTAGAATGTTATGAGGTGCAATACAAGCATGTAAGCATATTGGGCCAGAATTTACTGTCCAAATAACAGTGAGGCTAATGGTGCTCACTGTTATTTATGCGCAAATCGCACTGCAACTTCAGGCGAGGGCAGATGCACATTTATACGCGAAAATCCAGAACTTGCTGTCCGAGACGCACTGCTCCGCTGTTACCTTTCTGAAAATGGCACCTCGCTGTCTGACTCACCATTCAAATGCAATGAACAGCATGAAGTACCTGTGCATGCATGGTAGATACGAACAAAACTCGCCACAGAAAGTTAGGGCTTGTCCTTTTCAGTCTAAGTACCCTTTTTAACGGCGTGGTAAGTCTTAATTACTGCCAAACAACCTCTCTGGCACTGAAAATTAACTTTTACAAGTGTGGAGCCTCATTCCTTCAGCTTTTAATAATTGTTGGAGATTTAAAAAAATAATTTAAATACATTTTTTTTTGCTTTTTCTTTCTGTCTCTTTTTTCTCTTTCTTAATCCAATCTTTCTTTCCCTCTCTTAATTTTGCTTTATGTATCTGATTTGATATTGAATTCACTATTCTAACTTACACTTCCTGGTTCAGACGCTGCACTGCTCATTAATGATTCTTTGCTTTGATCCGTTAAGGAGACACACAGTTGCTTGCCCCGTAAATACAGGTCCCAGATGCCCTGTAGAGGGCGCCGCGCTTAATCTTACCTGAAATCATCTAACTTACAGCAACTTCTCGTGCAAAACTCCATAGAAAGTATATGGGCAAGGGCAAGTCCAGCTGCTTACAGTAAATTCTGGCTCAAATACATGAAACTCCTTTATCTACTATTTTAACAAAGCTGCCAACCTATTTACTTTAAAATGAGTTTTGTGTGCACCCATTAACAGATTCATATACTAATATCATAGAATGCAATTTTACCCTATTGGGGTTCAAAATCTCAACATTCCTCAGACCTGGAGAGGACTGCAGTTGTTAGCCAGAGTGCTGGATGGAATATCCTCATTTTTCTTTTAAAACATGATTCATACATCCATGGTTATGTCATTACTTGTGTACAGTATTGAGAACTGTAGCGTAGTGGTTACGTTACTGGTCTAGTAACCCAGAGAGCGTAAATTCAAATCCCACCAGAATCTGAATTCTTTACAAAGAATTACAAAGAATGTGCAGCACAGAAACAGGCCATTCGGCCCAACAGGTCCATGCTGCTGTTTATGTTCCACGTGAGCCTCCTCCCACACCTCTTCATCTAACCCTATCAACATATCCTTCTATTCCCTTCTCCCTCATTTACTTATCTAGCTTCCCTTTAAATGCATCTATGCTTGTCGTCTCAACTACTCCTTGTGGTAGCGAGTTCCACATTTTAGCCACTCTCTGGGTGAAGAAGTTTCTCCTGAATTCCCTATTGGATTTATTAGTGACTATCTTATATTTATGGCCCCTAGTTCCGGTCTCCCCCACAAGTGGAAATAGCTTCTCTACGTCTACCCTATCAAACCCTTTCATAATCTTAAAGACCTCTATCAGGTCACTCCTCAGTCTCCTCTTTTCTAGAGAAAAGAGCCGCAACCTATTCGATCTTTCCTGCTTGGTATAACCTCTTATTTCTGGTATCATCCTAGTAAATCATTTTTGCACCTTCACAAGTGCCTCGGTATCCTTTTTATAGTGCGGAGACCAGAACTGTTCGCAGAACTCCAAGTGTGATCTAATCAAGGTTTTGTACAAGTTTAGCAGAACTTCTCTGCTTTGCATAACTTCTCTGTTTCCAGTAATAAAAAAGCTGGTTTCAGTAAAAGTGGCCATGAGTCTGTCGGATTGTCTTAAAAATTAGTTCACTAATGTCCTTTAGGGAATGAAACCTGCCGTCCTTACTCAGTTTGGCCTATATGTGACTCCAGTCACACACAGTCATTGTGGTTGACTCTTAACTCTCCACTGAACTTGCCTAGCCAGCCATTCGGTTAGCTCCTTCTCAGAGCAACAAATGCCAGCCTTGCTAGCAACATCCACATCATGAGAATGAATTAAAAAATAAGTTTGACCTTTGAAAATAGCTGCTGTCACTCCATGACATGTTCTGAAGAGATATTTTAAGGCGATGAAAAATGTAATCTTAGAATGTTAATTTAAATTGGTTCGTAATAGTCAGGATTGTTAAGAAGGTATACATGGGCAAATAATCATAACAAGTGACAGGGTAGAGCTCTGGAACATAGCAGGGCAATCACATCTGAACAGGAGCACTTCTGGGGCAGCTACCAGCAAGGACCAAAAGAAGGAAGCCGATTGAAAAGGAAGATGGTGTCAGTTGAGCTCGGTAGTTTGAACTAATGAGATGTATGTGATCGCCTCGATTATAGATCACAAGTGGTTGTATACTGTATTTTCCCCTGTAAATAAAGATTGGTGATTCCTTGAGGGAATTTCTGACAAATTTCTCCCAATGCAAAAAGAAATAAAAACAGGCATGTTATTTGTGAACTCATGGGAGGAAATATATTCCTAGCACAGGGACAGGCATTGTATTAAATGTAACTTGAAGCTGAAGCGAAACCCACATAATTGACTGGCAGTCAGAATGTACCTGTAAAAATGCTGCTGAAATAGCTAAACAGACTTTGTACCAGTATAAATAACACAGTGTGGGCCAAACAAGCCATGGAATCTGCAATCCCTATCAGTAAAGGAGGAAGGGCGCAAAGGGCATGACCCAAGATTTATGGATCAAGATCAGCAGACTATAATAGATGGCACAATGCCACAGCGAACTGCTCTCTACAGAGCAGAGGGCAGGCCATTAATGCCTAGAGGGTGAAGCAGGCACAGCGGACCGTCAGATAGGAGGTCAAAGCTGTGTCACATGCCAGGAGATTCTGGAATGTTGTTTGGAAGAAAATTTTAGACTGGGAAAAAAAAGATCGCTGAGAAACATGGGGCAAGATGAGGAGAATATTTTTTTAATGTAGCGAGTTGTTATGGCTTGGAATGCACTGCCTGAAAGGATGTTGGAAACAGATTCAGTAGTAACTTCCAAAAGGGAATTGGATATATACATGAAAAGGAGAAATTTGCAGAGCTATGGGGAAAGGGCAGGGGAGTGGGGCTAATTGGGTAGCTCTTTCAAAGAGCCGGCACAGACACGATGGGCCGAATGAGTGTTAAGTCTCAGGACAATTGAAAACATGAGGCATGCCTGCTGTGTTTGGTAGTGGAGGATGAAAGTTTGATTTTTGCCCAACTTTATTTTGGATTTATTTTGAAAATAACTGCTGACTTAACAGTTATTCTTTTATTTATCAAAAATGACTGTAAGAGTGTTTTAAGAGATACATTTAAAATTTGCACAGATCTAAAACTAACCACAGCAGTGCTGTTCTTAAAAAAATACAGCAGGAAATAAGCTATAGTGCACATTGACGTACAGGCGATGAAAGGAAAACAGAGGATGCGGCCATCCCTTTCCTTCTGGAAGTAATACAAAGCCAATCTTCATTCTTCTTTTGAAAAACAGGGCTTGATCTGCATGAGTTGAAATATTGGGACAGAATTTGCTGGGAAAATAATGGTGATTTTAATGTGCAAGCCGTTATTAGTGTGTAAATAACCCAACAATTTGTGGCGAGCAAGAGATGCGTTATGAGTTGCGAATTGCCACAAATTCTTGGACAGGAAGTTAGAGCTGGTACTTAATAGCGTAACAACCCTGTTAATGGGGTAATTTATGACTCCAATGGCCTTCCAGTTTGAAACTAATTAGCAATTAAATGATAATTGTTCAGCACATGCCACAAAAGCACGCAGTCAGGATGCAAGTTAAACTGATTTGTTAAATTGATTTGTTGTGGTTCTGGCTGGGAGTAAAATCAATGCTAAATTCATTTCAGCTTGTCAAAATTTAGAGTTACCCCCCCCCCCCCACACTCCCTCCAAGTATGTGGGTAACTAAATTGTAAGTAACCAACAATCGCCATGCTGATTCCACAGCTTTGAATTGCTATAACAAATATACCTTTCGCGTGTTGGCAGCAGCTGCCTTCGGTTCCTGAATTTCATGAATTTCAAAACAGTAATAATCTGAACCCTGGGCAGGGGGCTATCTTATTCATTGGTTTATGTGTCATGCTCCATAGGCAAAAAAATTTAGTACTACAAACTTTCCTGCATGTAATTTGGTGATAAACTTGGTTTAAATAATGTCCAAGCTGCCACTTCAGAGCTTTGTTAGCCATTCCAATCCTTAAATTTCATAGGTTAAGGAGATAGACTGTTGGTCCCCTCGTTCACCAAGATCCCAGATGCCCCGTTGCCCTCGCTGCGCTGTTATCAGCTCGCACTTCCAGCAACTTGTGGTACAAAATTAATTGGAGCTGAAAGGTGAGGAAAACAAATCCAACACAGATTTAAGGTAATTGGCAAAAGAACCAGAGGCGACACGAGGAAAAATATTTTTAAGCAAGAAGTTGTTATGATCTGGGATGTACTGCCTGAAAGGGTGGTGGAAGCAGATTCAATAATAACTTTCAAAAGATAATTGGATAAATACTTGAAGGGGGAGAATTTGCAGGGCTATGGGGAAAGAGCAGGGAAATGGGACTAATTGGATAGCTCTTGCAAAGAGGCACAATGGGCCGAATGGCCACCTTCATGCTGTCTGATTCTATGATTCTCTGAACTCCACCGCGCTCATCACGAGATGTCCCACTCCAGCAAAATCTGGGAGTTACCCTGAATAAAATATATTGCAGCAGCAAAAGCTTATACATGTAATCATTGGGGATGTTAAAATGTGGTGGTGTGACTTATAACACAGCAGTATCCCTGACAGAACAGCACATTAATTAGAAGTGTAACCTGAGGAACCCTAGAGGATTAAAGTGGTAAGGTTTGAATGTTCACTAGCAAAATTGCCCATGAATTAGTTAATTAGATAATTACTGACATGGAGCAGTTTATCTGACTGTACACGTGCCTCCATCTAATTATAAGTAGCTTTCCGGTAAGTAATTACGACACAAATTATACATTTTTTGAAAACGGGGTGCAGTTTAGACACGGATGGAATTTCACTGCCGTGTGGATTTGTATTTATTGTCACCTAACCCTTCACCCCCACACCCCACCCTCAGCATCAGCACCAATATCCTATCTCTCCTGTTTTACTACCTAACTAACTACATTGTCTCCCAGCAGTTGAAGGCGTGAGGTAGTTTGGGACATGGTGCTTCTCATCAGCTGACAGGAGGTCCGCATTGTTGGATAGAAATGCTTATTATCAGAGGTGTCAGATGAATGTCATCTTAAAACAGGACAATAAGATGAAAGTGCCACATAATGAGAGTTAGCTGGCATAATAAATTGAGACAGTGACTTTGGATATACCTTTAGCATTCAGATTGCAGTCTGGAGATTAATCAAATGGTATTTCCTTTTCTTTATTTTCCTCTGAGCTGATTATATTACATTTCATGCCAATGCCGTTCATTTTAAATTATAATTGACCAAAAAAAGACAACTGAGTCATCTCTTTCTCTTCCCGATTCCATCTGGAATATTTGCCATCAATCTTGCTTGTGAGAGATCAGTGTAATGATCCTGGAATACGATGTAACTCAGAGCCATGAAGCCAATATTGGTTCTAATTAAAACTTTCATTAGCTCCGGCAACTAAACAGGATTGCTGAACTGACCCGAATCAGTTGAATGTGATCCCTAATATCAAGTTCGTCTTCAATTATAGCTGAGGGCACTCATCAGGCTTCTGCTCATCTCCTTGACACCTCATTATTTTCTAGTGTGTGTCAAAGAAAAAGTTATGAGTGTACGGTGATCAATAGTGAAAATAACATATTAAGTAAAGCATTGAGACATCAGTCAAATTCTTAGTCTTATTTACTATAATGATATAGATCTCCAAACTTAAATAAATGAACCAGTCATGGTTTTGGTTGCCCATAATAATCACATCATTTTACAGCTCATTAAAATGCAACTTCTAAGTTAGTACCTTCATATCCAAGATAATACATTGCACATTAAAATACAGTATAGGCTAAAAGTGATGCACGTTTTGTATTGATGTTATGCAGTAATTGTGGAGGATATTATTTGTGTGGAAAAACATACTATTTTTGTAGCTCTTGTACCTATCCAAGGTACTGGACAAATTAATGTTAGCACCTCCCTCATAAGCACAGATTGCTGACTCTCAAATATCAGATATTCTGCTATGATGGGTCTTTATGCGAGATGCTGTATACCGTACATACATAAGGACTGACAGCAAAACATGCTAAGTTTGATATTGAGTGCCAGATATGACATAATTGTCATCTTTTAGCCAGAACACATTCAATATGTAGTTTAGTGGCTATGTTACTGGACCAGCAATCCAGAGGCCTGGACTAATAATCTGGAGAATGTGAGTTTAAATCCCACCACACAGTGCAGAAATAGATTTAACGACCTCACAAGTTTGGCTAAGGTAAGTGAAGGCACCATTCCCCGTGCATCTCCTAGAAGAATCATAAAGGTATGATTCTTCCCCCTTACCTATCATCCACTTTCTGTCATTAACTGTATGAAAGGAAATCTATTCACAAACAACTTCTGGAACCAATAATGGCATTGCTAACTCCATACCACAATCTAAATTCATATTGCCTGTATTGAATGGCAGTCTGCCCTTGCAAGCTTTATAATCAAGGGATGGATGCAGCCATTTGAGGGAGCACGAGAGTAATTGGCACTCAGATTCCTTAATCACTATGTTCTCTACTTGCAAAGGAAAATGATGCACAACCAGTGAGAAACAAAAGCAACTAAAAGACCATAAGACCATATTGGCCCCTCAAGCTGCTCCGCCATTTAATAAGATCATGGCTGATCTGATTTTTACCTCAACTCCAATTTCCTGCCCTTCCCCCATATCCTTTCACTCCCTCGCTGATCAAAAATTTGTCTAACTCAGCCTTGAATGTATTCAATGACTCAGCCTCCACAGCTTTTTGGGGTAAAGAATTCCAAAGATTCACGACCCTCTGGGAGAAGAAATTCCTCCTAATTTCCGTCTTAAACGAGCGATCCCTTATTCTGAGACTATGCCCCCTGGTTTTAGATTCCCCCATGAGGGGTAGCATTCTCTCAGCATCTACCCTATTGAGTCCCCTCAGAATCTTGTATGTTTCAATAAGATCTCCTCTCATTCTTCTAAACTCCAATGAGTATAGACCCAACCTGTTCAATCTTTCCTCCTGAGACAACCCTTCCATACCTGGAATCAACCTAGTGAACCTTCTCTGAACTGCCTCCAATGCAAGTATGTCCTTCCTTAAATAAGGGCACCAGAGCTGTATGCAGTACTCCAGGTGTGGTCTCACCAGCACCCTACAGTTTCAGTTGTAGCATGACGTCCCTGCTTTTTTACTCCATCCCCCTAGAAATAAAGGCCAATATTCCGTTTGTCTTCCGGATTACCTGCTGCACCTGTATGTTGACTTTTTGTGTTTCATGTACGAGGACACCCAGATCCCTCTGTACCGCAGCATTTTGTAGTATTTCTACATTCAAATAATATTTTGCTTTTTTATTTCTCCTCCCAAAGTGGATAACTTCACATTTTCCCACATTATATTCCATCTGCCAAATTTTTGCCCATTTGCTTAACCTGTCAATATCCCTTTGCAGACACTTTGTGTCCTCATCGCAACTTGCTTTTCCACCTGTCTTTGTATCATCATCAAATTTGGCCACAAGACATTCTGTTCCTTCATCCAAGTCATTGATATATATTGTAAATAGTTGAGGCCCCAGCACTGATCCCTGCAGCACCCCACTAGTTACAGTTTGTCATTTCGAAAATGACCCTTTTATCCCGACTCTTTGTTTTCTGTTAGTTAGTCAATCCTCTATCCATGCCAGTATATTACCCCCAACACCATGAGCTCTTGTGCAATAATCTTTTATGTGGCACCTTATTGAATAGCTTTTGGAAATCCAAATTTACTGCATACATTGGTTCCCCTTTATCCACCCTGCCCGTTACTTCCTCAAAGAACTCTAATAAATTTGTCAGACATGATTTCCCTTTCATAAAACCATGTTGACTCTCCTTGATTGTATCATGAGTCTCCAAATGTCCTGCTACTACTTCCTTAATAATGGATTCTAGCATTTTCCCAATGACAGATGTTAGGCTAATTGGTCTATAGTTACCTGCTTTCTGTCTCACTCCCTTCTTGAATAGGGGTGTTACGTTTATGGTTTTCCAATCCGCTGGAACCTTTCCAGAATCTAGTGAATTCTGGACGAACTGGAGGAGGAGCACCCACTTTCTGAGGTTTGAGTGCACATGAAGTGGAATCTTATTGGAAGGTCCCAGGAAAGGCTCTAGGAGATTAGGGAAGTAGGAGCTAAATTGTCAAGAGCAGATTGGTGAGGGCAGGGCAAGGGAGAGTATATTTAGTTTAAGCTTAATGTGTAATATCAAAGTATTTAAATGGGCAAAGTCTCAGCCACAATTTTTTCAAAGACCCAAGCGCTTGTTCACACCGGTGTAAAAGCTTTTGTGTTTTAACATTCATGGAGATGGCGTAGAGAAAGAAAAGAACCCGTCAGAGAAGCAACTGGGCACTTCAAGCTGTACAACTCCTTCCCCATCCTCACCAACAACATCATGGCATCTTACATGCCACAGCACCAGTCCAGAGACCCCCACTTGGGAGACCGTAGTTAACGAGTCAGAAGGGTTTTCACAGGGTGAAGCACCGACCACTAGCAATACTGAGGACCTGGAAGTGGAAGAGGGGGAACGAGATGCATCTCGACAGAGGTTGAGAAACATCTGCCCTGAGCTGAGGTGCCAGGGGACTCAGGTCTTAGGGGCCCAGTCTTCAAAGGACCAATGTTTATTGCTCTCATGTACTGGCAACAAAGATGGTTTCTACATACATGGTTGAGATGATGGATGCGAGTGGTAACCATTACACATAACTGCAACACATTGCATTATGTTTTCAGAACTTGCTGGAGAGTTTGGCAGTTCAGGAGAGACCTGCAGCAACAAACTACCAGGAGGAGGTACTAAAGGCTTCCAGAGTGGCAGCTATTATTGCTTCAGTTGATGTCTTGAGGGTCATTGGTACCATGACACTTTGACAGGACTTCCAAGACTTGATTGGGACTACTTGCTCTGTAATGACACTAACTAGTAGTACCTCTGGGTCTGTGCCATCTACAAGAAGTGGTAACAGGCATCACTGTCTCTCGTGAGCCTACTTCTTTAAGGCTCCCTCTAATGCCAGCACGAGGGAGCTTTCGACATAAGCCAGACACCCCTTGATACAGCAGAGAAAGGATATGTGATAAATGAGAACCTCGGAGACAGCAGCTTCACTAAGACGAGAATCACCTCAGTCCTCTAAGTCGCCAGTATAAATGTTTCAGCCAACCAGCTCTCAGTCTCCTGTCACTGAGGGAGCATCACATAGAAGTTAGAAGTTAGGAACACAAGTTAGACACTGTGGTAAGAAGTAGCAGTAGTTAATGTTTGAAATTATCATTATCATTTGGTAAATATTATACTGGAAAGTAAAAATTGACTGATTTAAGATTTCATTTCTGAACGCTTTCAACTTAGCTGACTGAATTGATGAAATGTGAGAATGTGAGATTTCTATTACTGAGGCAAGATACAGATGCCTTTTGGCATACAGGTCTTAATGAGACAGTTGGGAGTGTGGAGGGATCAGCCATGAGAGGAGGACTTTTATTTCTCTATAGAACTTTTTTTTTAAATTGAAAGCGATCGGCAATAACCTCCCTTCTCTGGCTGCAGGCTGGTAGATATATTGCTCCGCCTCCTCTCCCTCATGTGTAGCCTCCTCCTACTTTGGGGCTGGAGGGCTATCTCATTCATCATCATCAAGATCATCATCAGCTTCAGGAAGTAGTAATCCTTTCTGCATTGCACCATTATTCAGCACGCAGTCAACTACTATCAATCTAGACACCCTTGCTAGGCTGTATTATAGGGCTGCAGCAGATTTGTCATGACATCTAAAATGAGACTACAGAATGCCAATGATCTGGTCTATCTTATAGTTCCATGGGCCTCATTATATGTATTCTCCCTCCCTATCTGTACTGGAGTCATTAAGCATAGTGGCAGAGGATATCCCTGATCACTAATTAACCATCCTGTTAGATGGTTCTGAGTCATCATGACTGGCATGGTGGATTGTCACACAATAAAAACATCATGATAGCTTCTTAGGTAATGGGCATTAACATGCAGGATGAAGTGATTAGCAACACACACAAGCTGGGTGTTGATAGAATGAAAGCCTTTCCGATTAATGAAACTGTGAAACTTTCAAGGCCACATGTTCCACAAATTCCTCCCTGCGCCTATGGGAATCCTGCCAATGTATAGGATTGGGATGCTTATTCTCTTTGTTTTACAGGTTCTATTGAGAAGGTTTCGAACTGCAAGGCGCGCCTGGGAAGAACATCAGTGGCCTTACTTTATACATTGGTGTGCTGCTACTTGATTAAAGTGACAAAGGTCACTCGAGTTTACGTGCAAAGATGCAGTGACAAAAAAAAAAATTCAAGGCCATGGTCACTTTCGCTGCTACAGATAATCCTTGTTGAAGTAGGTGGCAAGTCTTCAGCCAGCAGCTGGCAAAACACCCCAGTAGCCTCAGGGGGAAAATGCAACCTTTTTATGCATTGATGGACATAGAAATTGAAGTTACACTTTCGAAGCCTGTAAACTTCTATGGAGTAGATATTAACATGATGGAAATAACCATCTTCTGTGATGCCTCACTCGAAGTGCCTATAGTCTAGGCTCTTCCATTTCCTCTTTAAAACAGAAGAAAGGGATCCCTATTAGGAAATCCATGTCCAATATTCAAAATGCAAAAGTTTTTACTACTTATTTTAAATTGTTGTCCTGGGAGAGATTTAGAAAGCAGCAGTAGCTTCACCAAAGATGGTCTTCTTTATGCAGTATCTGCCATAGCTGTGCTTCTTATATCACCATTTATATAGTGGTGGTGTTTCCTGACATTGAATTAGGGGCATTAATTGGGGGAAATTAAGAGAGAGATTGACCATGTTCACCCTCACCCTCATATGCAATAGGGTAGACTCTAGGCGGCTAGTTATTAGAGTCATAGAGTCATAGAGTCATAGAGTTATACAGCACGGAGAGAGGCCCTTCGACCCATCGTGTCCGCGCCGGCCATCAGCCCTGTCTACTCTAATCCCATATTCCAACATTTGGTCCGTAGCCTTGTATGCTATGGCATTTCAAGTGCTCATCTAAATGCTTCTTGAATGTTGTGAGGGTTCCTGCCTCCACAACCCTTTCAGGCAGTGAGTTCCAGACTCCAACCACCCTCTGGGTGAAAAAGTTCTTTCTCAAATCCCCTCTAAACCTCCCGCCTTATACCTTGAATCTATGCCCCCTTGTTATAGAACCCTCAACGAAGGGAAAAACCTCCTCAGTATCCATCCTATCTGTGCCCCTCATAATTTTGTACACCTCAATCATGTCCCCCCTCAGCCTCCTCTGCTCCAAGGAAAACAAACCCAATCTTCCCAGTCTCTCTTCATAGCTGAAGCGCTCCAGCCCTGGTAACATCCTGGTGAATCTCCTCTGCACCCTCTCCAAAGCGATCACATCCTTCCTGTAGTGTGGCGACCAGAACTGCACACAGTACTCCAGCTGTGGCCTAACCAGTGTTTTATACAGCTCCATCATAACCTCCTTGCTCTTATATTCTATGCCTCGGCTAATAAAGGCAAGTATCCCATATGCCTTCTTTACCACCTTATCTACCTGTTCCGCCACCTTCAGGGATCTGTGAACTTGCACACCAAGATCCCTCTGACCCTCTGTCTTGCCTAGGGTCCTCCCATTCATTGTGTATTCCCTTGCCTTGTTAGTCCCTCCAAAGTGCATCACCTCGCACTTTTCCGGGTTAAATTCCATTTGCCACTGTTCCGCCCATCTGACCAACCCATCTATATCGTCCTGCAGACTGAGGCTATCCTCCTCGCTATTTACCACCCTACCAATTTTTGTATCATCAGCGAACTTACTGATCATACCTTTTACATTCATATCCAAGTCATTAGGACTGGTGATTTTTGGAGAGGAGAATTTTGGTGGCCATTTCTTGCTTGGGGATTGTGACTGTAAGCCAAACTGACAGATTTTACTCACATTTGCACCACAAAACCACCCAACTGTGAGTGGTATGTCAAAGGAACATTCAGCAGGGTATCTTTTTCTTTATTTGTTCATGGGATGTGGGCGTCGCTGGCGAGACCAGCATTTATTGCCCATCCCCATCTGTCTGCCCATTTAGGCTTCCCTGGTTACCTGCTTTGTGCTAACTCCACCCCATCTCTCAGTATTAAAATCATGATAATAACCCTTTTAAATATAAATTCTTCTTTCTTTCGTTCAAAGCAATAGTGATTTAAAAAAACCCAATATTTTCTGTTTCTTTGCTACCACTTGGTCACCGGAAGTTGCCTTTGAGAATTCAAGCTCAAGCCTTAATTTTGCTCAGAATTTCCATACTTTGTGGTGGGCAATTGAATCAAGCTAGCATAGATTCATAGAATCATACAGCACAGAAAGAGGCCATTCTGCCCATCGTGCCTGTGCCGGCTCTTTGGAAGAGCTATCCAATTAGTCCTACTCTCCTGTTCTTTCCCCACAGTGCTGCTAATTTTGCCTTTTCAAGTATTTATCCAATTCCCTTTTGAAAGTTATTATTGAATCTGCTTCCACCACTCTTTCAGGGAATGCATTCCAGATCATAACAATTTGCTGTGTAAAAAAAATTCTGCTCATCTCCCCTCTAGTTCTTTTGGCAATTACCTTAAATCTGTGTCCTCTGGTTACAGACCCTCCTGCCAGTGGAAACAGTTTCTCCCTATCAATGGCAGAAGTTAAATTAATTTTTCCATTTCAGTCACCCAAACAACTATATTAAATTTAGTCATAATTACTTACTAAATTCTAGGCTATAACCTACTTAATTAGCTAGGGTTAAAGACTAGCTCACAGTTCAGATATAATCTGGCCTTTCCTTTTGAATTAATTTCAATTTCTTTAATAGCTTGAGTAACCTGCAACAGGAAATTACTTCTTTTGGTGCTAAGATAGCATTATTTTCCAGTATTTATTTTCTCACCTTTTTTTTTGCATAAGCATAAGCCATGTGATATGCATTGATTAGTCAACTCCAGGTGAGGTAAAATCTAGCCAATCTCCTGATCTGCAGTAAAACAGTGTCTTGGGAAATGTTTAGGCAAACAATTTATTACATTCAGCAGATAAAAAATTGCAAAGTGAATTAACCAAAAAAAATTGGAAGAGAAACCCTGTCAAACGACTTGTATCGAGTAAGTGCTTTCACCATTATACAGATGAGCTCAGGACTGATTAGAAGCAGGTATCCTAGAATTGACTGTGGGTGATATTAGCAGATGGACACTTAACACCATTGCATGACTTTTCCTTCTAATGCAGGCAGTAACCTATTTTAAAAGAGTGGGAGTAAATTTCTTCGGAGCTTCTCCCATTCTGCCAGCATAACCTTGGAGGAAGTTTGGCCAAAGGAGGAAAAGGGATACATGTGTAAATGGGATTTGCACCAAATTTACGGCGGTGGAGCGGGAGAAGCCCCAAGGAAATTTACCCCCAAAGTTTAATGCCCTCACTAAAATAGCAGACAGAGGAATCTCTTATGAAGGCAGTAAATGTTCATCTGCCAGAAATGTTCATCTTACACAGAATTACATAGAATTTACAGCACAGAAACAGGCTATTTGGCCCAACTGGTCCATGCTGATGTTTATGCTCCACACAAGCCTCCTCCCATCCTACTTCATCTAACCCTATCAGCATGACCTTCGATTTCTTTCTCCCTCATATACTTATCTAGCTTCCCCTTAAATGCGTCTATGCTATTTGCCTCAACTATTCCTTGTGGTAACAAGTCCCACATTCTAACCACTCTCTGAGTGAAGAAGTTCTTCAAATTCGCTTACTTCACCTTATCAGTTGCTGCATATTGGAGAGGGAGGGGGAGCATCCAGTCATTGTAGTCCATGTTGGGACCAACAACATAGGAAAGTGTAGGCAAGAGGTCTTGTGTAGAGAGTTCCAGGAGCTAGGAGCTAAATTAAAAAACAGGACCTCAAGGGTTTTAATCTCTGGATTATTACCCGAGCCATGTGCAAATTGGCGTATGGATATGCAGATTAGGGAGGTGAACACGTGGCTGAAGGAGTGGTGTGGGAAAGGGAGTTCCATTTCATGGGACACTGGCACCATTTCTGGGACAGGAAGGAACTCCACCTGAACCGGGCTGGGACCAGGGTCCTAGCGGAAAGGATAAATAGAGCGATCACAAGGACTTTAAACTAGTAAATAGAGGGGAGGGCTCAGGTGGAAAATGCAGTGTAAATAATAATTCTAAAACAAATGAAAAGGAAATGAGTAGAATAATAGTCAGAAATTATGTTTTAGGCACTACATGTCGCCTCATGTTGCCTCTGGTTCTTTTGCCAATCACTTTAAATCTGTGTCCTCTGATTACCGTCCCTTCTGCCAGTAGAAACAGTTTCTCCTTATTTAGCCTATCAAAACTCTTCATGATTCTGAACACCTCTATCAAATCTCCTCTTAACCTTCCCTGCTCTAAGGAGAACAAACCCAGTTGCTCTAGACTCTTCATGTAACTCAAGCCCCGCATCTCTGGTACCATTCGAATAAATCTCCTCTGCACCCTCCCTAAGGCCTTGATATCCTTCTGAAAGTATGGTGTCCAGAATTGGACACAATACTCCAGCTGGGGCCTAACCAGTGATTTATAAAGATTTAGTATGACTTCCTTGCTTTTGTACTCTATGCTTCTGCTTATCCCATATGTTTTTTAACAGCCTTCTCAACTTGTTCTGCCGCCTTCAAAGATTTGTGTACGTACACCGTCAGGTACCTATGTTCCTGCAGCCCCTTTAAAATTGTACCATTTAGTTTATATTGTCTCCCTTCATTCTTTTTACCGAAATGCATCACTTCACACTTCTCTGCATTAAAATGCATTGGCCATGTGTCTGCCCATTTCACCAGTCTGTCTATGTCCTCCTGAAGTCTGTTACTATCCTCCTCACTGTTTACTACATTTCCGAGTTTTGTGTCATCTGCAAACTTTGAAATTATGCCTTGTATACCCAAGATCAGGTCATTAATATACACATCAAAGTGGTCCTAATACCGACCCCTTTGTAAGCAGGTCAAGAGTCCCACATGGTACGTTGCCTACCTGGTGCCAGGGTGAGGGACATCTCGAACCAGCTTGAAAGGATATTCGAGAGGGAGGGGGAGGATCCAGTCATGGTCCATGTTGGGGCCAACAACATAGGAAAGTGTAGGCAAGAGGGCCTATAGTCTAGAATCTAGGCTAGAGTCTATAATTAAGGATAGAGTGACTAAAAACACCTTGAAAATTTTCAGCTGATCAGAGAGAGCCAGCATGGATTTGTAAATGGTAGGTCATGCCTGATTGAATTTTTTGAAGGGGTCATTAAAGTAGTGGACAGGGGAATGTCTCCAGATGTTGTTTATATGGACTTCCAGAAGGCATTTGATAAAGTTCCTCATAAGAGACTGTTAGCTAAAGTTGATGCTCATGGAATTGAAGGCAAATTATTGAATTATTGACCTGGTTAGGAAATTGGTTGAGCGGCAGGAGACCGAGAGTAGGGATAATGGGCAGGTACTCAAATTGGCAGGATGTGACTAGTGTTGTCCCACGAGGATCTGTGTTGGGGCCTCAACTATTCACTGCATTTATTAACGACTTAGATGATGGGATAGAGAGCCGCGTAGCCAAGTTTCCGATGGCACAAAGATAGGCAGCATTTATAGCCATGTAGATGGAAGCATAAAATTACAGAGATATATTAATAAAGTTAGTGAATGGATTTCAACGTAGGCAAGTGTGAGGACATCTACTTTGGACCTAAAAAGGATAGATCAGAGTACTTTCTAAATGGTGAAAAGCTCAAAACAGTGGAGGTCCAAAGAGACTTTGAGGTCCATGTACATAGATCATTAAAATGTCATAGACAGGTACAGAAAATAAACAAAAAGGCTGATGGAATGCTAGCCTTTATATCTAGAGAACTAGAATACAAGGGGGTAGAAGTTATGCTACAGCTATAGAAAGCCCTGGTTAGACCGCACCTGAAGCACTGAGTTAAGTTCTGGGCACCGCACCTTAGGAAGGATATATTGGCCCTGGAGGGAGTGCAGCGTAGATTTACTAGAATGATACCTGGACTCCAAAGGTTAAATTACGAGGAAAGATTACACAATCTGGGGTTGTATTCCCTGGAATTTAGAAGATTAAGGGGTGATTTGATCGAAGTTTTCAAGATATTAAGGGGAACTGATAGGGCAGATAGAGAGAAACTATTTCCGCTGGTTGGGGAGTCTAGAACTAGGGGACATAGCCTAAAAATTAGAGCCAGGACTTTTAGGAATGAAATAATATAGGAAACACTTCTACACGCAAAGCGTGGTAGAAGTTTGGAAATCTCTTCCACAAACGGCAGTTGATGCTAATTCAATTGTTAATTTTAAATCTGAGATTGATAGATTTTTGTTAGCCCCATATCCCTTAATACCTTTGGTTAAGGCGGGTATATGGAGTTAGGTCACAGATCAGCCATGATCTCATTGAATGGCAGAAGAGGCTCGAGGGGCTAAATGGCGTATTCCTATACCTATGTTCCTATATTATTTCATTCTTCAGCCACACCAAGTCCATTTGATGGCACACCATATTTCACATATTGCCCAAGTCATTTCTCACTTGGTATCTTTTAACTCTGAACAACAGTCTGAGCCTGTGTTATTGTATCATGGTGCAATCCAGCTTGTAAAGTTGCATCTTCTGGATAGTATCACTTCTGCCCCGTTCAGTATATTGATGAAGTGAGATTTGGAACAGAAAGATTATTGAATTACCATAATATTTTCCCACTACTTGCTTGTTAAAATACATTCACACACTACCATTTTATAGCTGTCTACCTCCAACTGAAGCCAACTACACAGTTACATAGAGTTAATAGAGTCTATGGCATAGAAACAGGCTAGTCGGCCCAACTGGTCTATGCTGGTATTTATGCTCCACATGAACCTCCTCCCATCCCTCTTCATCTAACCCTATCAGCATATCCTTCTATTCCTTTCTCCCTCATGTGCTTATCTAGCTTCACCTTAAATGCATCTCTGCTATTTGCCTCAACTACTCCTTGTGTTAGCGTGTTCCATGTTTTTATCACTCTTTGGTAAAGAAGTTTCTCCTGAATTCCCGATTGGATTTATTAGTGACTACCTTATATTTATGACCTCTAGTTTTGGACTCCTCCACAAATGGAAACAATGTATCTATGTCTACCCTATCAAACCCTATCATAATATTAAAGACCTTTACCTGGTCACTCTTGTGAGCCATCAAATGAAGGATGAAGCATGGTGGGCAACAGCAGAATGAAGAAAGATGAAAATAATTAAAAAGGTACATTAATTGGAATATCAATGTAAAAATAGGCACAAATCATTTTTAAATGACATGTGGAAAGTGTAGCATGCTTGGGAGGAAAAAAGTGACTTTGGGCCTATGGTTCCCAAAGCTCTTCATCACAGGGGTATTTCTTGCATCATTTCTGGGTCTGTTGTAGACTAATTGATGGAGATTGATTGCGATGATTAGTCAACAACTCCATTATCGTTGTATCATGTGACTACCAGGATGGTAGAAGGTGAACTAGATGGACCTTGGTCTTTTTATGTCTAGCAATTCCTATGTTCCTTAGAGATGCTATTGCTGGTGTCACAGTCTCTTGCAGGGAGGGCCCGGCTGCAGTGTCCATTGAAGTGACCACATGCCTCTTAGTTGACAGCAGAGCTTCAATGCCATGTGCTAGAACCCCACACCTGTTAGTAGTGGACTTCTCCGCATTCTTTGACATGTTGCGGAAGCTCTCAGGGAAGCCATCCAATAGGGCACAGAATGTACTCTGGGTGGGGGACTTCAATGTCCATCACCAAGAGTGGCTTGGCAGCACCACTACCGACCAAGCTGGCTGAGTCCTGAAGGACATAACTGCCAGACTGGGCCTGCGGCAGGTGGTGAGCAAACCAACACGAGGGAAAAACTTACTTGATCTCGTCCTCACCAATTTACCCGTTGCAAATGCATCTGTCCATGACAGCATTGGTAGGAGTGACCACCGCACAGTCCTCGTGGAGACGAAGTCCCGTCTTTGCACTGAGGACACCATCCAACATGTTGTGTGGCACTATCACCATGCTAAATGGAATAGACTCAGAGGTGCTGTGGGCCATCAGCAGCTGCAGAATTGTATTCCAGCACAATCTGTAACCTCATGGCCCGGCATATCCCTCACTCTACCATTACCAACAAGCCAGGGGATCAACCCTGGTTCAATGAGGAGTGTAGAAGAGCATGCCAGGAGCAGCACCAGGTGTACCTAAAAATAAGGTGCCAACCTGGTGAAGCTACAACTCAGGACTACATGCGTGCTAAACAGCAGAAGCAACATGCTATAGACAGAGCTAAGCGATTCCACAACCAACGGATCAGATCAAAGCTCTGCAGTCCTGCCACATCCAGTTGTGAATGGTGGTGGACAATGAAACAACTATCGGAAGGAGGAGGGTCTGTAAACATTCCCATCCTCAATGATGGCGGAGTCCAGCACGTGAGTGCAAAAGACAAGGCTGAAGCATTTGCAACTATCTTCAGCCAGAAGTGCCGAGTGGATGATCCATCTCAGCCTCCTAGTGATATCCCCACCATCACAGAAGCCAGTCTTCAGAAACGGCTGAGTGCACTGGATACAGCAAAGGCTATGGGCCCCGACAACATCCCAGCTATAGTGCTGAAGACTTGTGCTCCAGAACTTGCTGCGCCTCTAGCCAAGCTGTTCCAGTGCAGCTACAACACTGGCATCTACCCAACAATATGGAAAATTGCCCAGGTATGTCCTGTTCCACAAAGAGCAGGACAAATTCAATCCGGCCAATTACCGCCCCATCAGTCTACTCTCAATCAACAGCAAGGTGTCGTCAACAGTGCTATCAAGTGGCACTTACTCACCAATAACCTGCTTACCGATGCTCAGTTTGGGTTTTGCCAGGACCACTCGGCTCCAGACCTCATTGCAGCCTTGGTCCAAACGTGGACAAAAGAGCTGAATTCCAGAGGTGAGGTGAGAGTGACTGCCCTTGACATTAAGGCAGCATTTGACCGAGTGTGGCACCAAGGAGCCTGAGTAAAATTGAAGTCAATGGGAATCAGGAGGAAAACTCTCCTGTGACTGGAGTCATACCTAGCACAAAGGAAGATGGTAGTGGTTGTTGGAGGCCAATCATCTCAGCCCCAGGACATTGCTGCAGGAGTTCCTCAGGGCAGTGTCCTAGGCCCAACCACCTTCAGCTGCTTCATCAATGAACTTCCTTCCATCATAAGGTCAGAAATGGAGATGTTCGCTGATGATTGCACAGTGTTCAGTTCCATTCGCAACCCCTCAGATAATGAAGCAATGCGAGCCCGCATGCAGCAAGACCTGGACAACATGCAGGCTTGGGCTGATAAGTGGCAAGTAACATTTGCGCCAGACAAGTGCCAGGCAATGACCATCTCGAACAAGGGAGAGTCTAACCACCTCCCCTTGACATTCAACGGCATTACCATCGCCGAATCCTTCTCAAGGGCAATTAGGGATGGGCAATAAATGCTGGCCTCGCCAGCGGCGCCCACATCCCATGAACGAATTAAAAAAATACTATATTCCCGCTCTCTCCCCATACCCTTTAATGCCTTGTAGAAAGAGAAAAGTAGAGTGGTTAATATGTGCTCTACTTATAGAATTCAAGATGCATGAGGCAGCTTAGAATGACAGGATGAAGCAGCAAGTGTGGCCAAGAGGGAGATATATTTATGACATAACAATAGTAGTTTCTGAGGGTTTGAGTGCAAGCAAAAAGGAGGTGCAGTGAAGTGCTCCGTGCTAATTTGAGGAATGCCATTGGAAGCGTGGAAGTGAAAGATTGATCGTGATAGTGCCAAAGTAATATCCTGCAGGACTGTTCAGAGATCAAGAATGATGGGGAGAGGAGGCTTAGCTTGGCAGTCCTGGTCAGATCATTACATTTTTTTCCTGCATCCAGGTCCTAGGGACAATGCATGTGGCATTCACACGCTCTGCCAACTCTCTCCATGCCCGCTGATTAATTTGTCTGGGCATTCGATGCCCATTGGAGGGGAATCTAGTCTAGAAATGAAAATCGCCTCTTTACAGTCCTCTTCACACAACAGGAGGGAGAGTGCAGGAAATGACGAGAATTTTTTTAACGCAGCGAGTTGTTATGATATGGAATGGATTGCCTAAAAGGATGGTGGAAGCAGATTCAATAGCAACTTTCAAAATTGAATTGGATAAATAATTGAAAAGGAGAAATTTTTAGGGCTAAGGGGATAGACCGGAGGAGTTCGTCTAATTGGATAGCTCTTTCAAAGAACTGGGACAGACTCAATGGGCCAGATTACCTCCTTCTGTGCTGTATGATTCTATTCTATGATTCACAATTAACCATGGTCACGATTTGTATGTCATCTGTGAATTTTAATATTTATACGCTATGCCCAAGTCCAAATCATTTTCTTTCTGAGAACACATCCTCTAAATAAATAATTTTACTGCTGATATAATGATTCATGTTATTAGTAAAGGGATGGATTTCTGACTGGAAATTTTTTATTTGTAATTTTCTCTGCCAAGAGACCATATACCAGGCCAATTGATTTCAAAGGATCAGAATCAAAACTCCTCCAATACTGAGCTGGTTAAGATAGTGAGTCAGCCATACAGCCCAGAAGGTCTCAGGGTTGATCCATCATCTGTGCCAAGTTAGCTGATCTCAGCCAAGGAGAGCGGGAGGATACGAGGCGCGGTCGGAGGCGAGTCAGCACGTGGCCCGAGAGAGCGGGAGGAAAAGGGGGGCGGTCGGAGGCGCGGTCAGAGGCACGTTCGGAGGCACGGTCGCGCGGTGGAAGGCACGGTCATAGGTGCGGTCGGAGGCACGGTCGGAGGTGTGGTCGGGGGCGAGTCAGCACGCGGCCCGAGAGAGCAGGAGGATAAGGGGCGCAGTCAGAGGCGCGGTCAGAGGCACAGTCGGAGCCGTAGTCGTGTGGTTGGAGGCGCTTTCGGAGGCACGGTTGGAGGCTCGGTTGAGCGGTCGGAGGCGCGGTCGTGTGGTCGGAGGCGCTTTTGGAAGTGCGGCCAGAGACACGGTCGGAGGCGCGGTCGTGCGGTCGGAGGCGCGGCCAGAGACACGGTCAGAGGTGCGGTCGGAGGCGCGGCCAGAGACATGGTCGGAGGTGCTGTCGCGCGGTCGGAGGTGCTGTCGCGTGGTCGGAGGTGCTGTCGTGCGGTCGGAGGTGCTGTCGTGCGGTCGCGCGGTCGGAGGTGCTGTCGCGCGGTCGGAGGTGCTGTCGCGCGGTCGGAGGTGCTGTCGTGCGGTCGCGCGGTCGGAGGTGCTGTCGTGTGGTCGGAGGTGCTGTCGCGCGGTCGGAGGTGCGGTCGTGCGGTCAGAGGTGCGGTCGTGCGGTCGCGCGGTCGGAGGTGCTGTCGCGCGGTCGCGCGGTCAGAGGTGCTGTCGTGCGGTCGCGCGGTCGGAGGTGCTGTCGCGCGGTCGGAGGTGCGGTCGCGCGGTCGGAGGTGCGGTCGTGCGGTCGTGTGGTCGGAGGTGCTGTCGCGCGGTCGGAGGTGCTGTCGCGTGGTCGGAGGTGCGGTCGCGCGGTCGGAGGTGCGGTCGTGCGGTCGCGCGGTCGGAGGTGCTGTCGCGCGGTCGGAGGTGCTGTCGTGCGGTCGGAGGTGCGGTCGCGCGGTCGGAGGTGCTGTCGCGCGTTCGGAGGTGCGGTCGCGCGGTCGGAGGTGCTGTCGCGCGGTTGGAGGTGCTGTCGTGCGGTCGCACGGTCGGAGGTGCTGTCGTGCGGTCGTGCGGTCGGAGGTGCTGTCGCGCGGTTGGAGGTGCTGTCGTGCGGTCGCGCGGTCGGAGGTGCTGTCGTGCGGTCGTGCGGTCGGAGGTGCTGTCGCGCGGTCGGAGGTGCGGTCGTGCGGTCGCGCGGTCGGAGGTGCTGTCGTGCGGTCGGAGGTGCGGTCGTGCGGTCGCGCGGTCATGCGGTCGCGCGGTCGGAGGTGCGGTCGCGCGGTCGGAGGTGCGGTCGTGCGGTCGCGCGGTCGTGCGGTGTCGTGCGGTCGTGCGGTCGGAGGCGCGGTCGCGCGGTCGGAGGCACAGTCGTGCAGTCGGAGGCGCTGTCGTGCGGTCGGAGGTGCGGTCGCGCGGTCGGAGGCGCTGTCGCGCGGTCGGAGCTGCTGTCGTGCGGTCGGAGGTGCGGTCGCGCGGTCAGAGGCGCTGTCGTGCGGTCGGAGGTGCTGTCGCGAATTCATCACCAGCAGAAATTGAAAAAAAAACGTCACACATCAGCAGGTAGATGATTGGTTGGAGAGTATCACTTTTTTTTCTTTCCAGCTTAAAGCAGGGGTTTAATTAAAAGCTTAAAATAACAATTTAAATTAGTCAATAAAACTAAGAATAGCGACTGATTTAAAAACTCAAATAAAGTAAATAAATAAATTCTTGGTAGACGAGGAATGGCAGTGCATCGTAACTGCAGAGTGTGGGAGTTTGTGGAGAGCAGTGTGACCCCAGGCAACCACACCTGCAGTAAGTGTTTGCAGCTCAAGGGACTTCAGCTCAGAGTCGTTGAGCTGGAGTCCGAGCTGCAGACATTGCGATGCATCCGGGAGGGAGAGAGTTATCTGGACACTTTGATCCAGGAGGCAGTCACACCCCTTAGATTAGGTAATGGTTTAGACTCGTTCAGTGGTCAGGGACTGTGAGTCAGGCAGGTATGGGGACCCAGGATGTAGTGATGGAGGAGCCTCGGCCTTTAACCTTGTCCAACAGGTAGGAGGTACTTGCTACCTGTATGAATGAGAGCAAAGAATGCAGGGAGGATGGGCAAACTGGCCATGGCATTGTAGTACAGGAGGCCATTCAAGTGGGGGGAGTGAAAAGGAATGTTGTTAGTGACAGGAGATACTGCAGTCAGGGGGATAGACACTGTTCTCTGCAGCCACGACCAAGAGTCCCGAAGGCTGTGTTGCCTGCCCGGTGCCAGGGTTAAGGACATGTCCTCGCAGTTGGAAAAGAACTTGGAGCATGAGGGGAAGGATCCAGTTGTCGTGGTCCACGTAGGGACTAACGACATAGGTAGAACTAAGAATGGGGTTCTGCTGAGACAGTTTGAGGAGCTTGGGTCTAAATTAATAAGCAGAACCTCAAAGGTAATAATCTCTGGATTACTACCTGAGCCACATGCAAATTGGCATAGGGACAAACAGAACAGAGTAGTGACTTAGGTAAAGATAAGCAGAGTGTGGCAGGAAGGGACAGACAGTTTACCAATAATACCGCAACAACAAGTAAGGTCAAAGCGGGGAAAAATGGTAAAATGTCAAAATTAAAGGCTCTTTATCTGAATGCATGGAGCATTCGTCACAAGATAGATGAGTTAATTGCACAAATAGAGATAAATGGGTTTGACCGAATAACGATTACAGAGACGTGGTTGTAAAATGACCAAGGTTGGGAACTAAATATTACAGGGTACATTTAGAAAAGTCAGGCAGAATGGAAAAGGAGGGGGCGTAACCCTAATAATAAAGGATGACATAAGGACAGTGGTGAGAAAGGATCCTGGTTCGGAGGATCAGGAAGTAGGATCAATGTGGGTGGAAATAAGGAATAACAAGGGGCAGAAAACACTGGTGGGAGTAGTTTATAGGCCCCCTAACAGTAGCCAAACCATTGGACAGAGTATTAATCATGAAATAATAGGAGCTTGTAACAAAGGTAATGAAGTAATCGTGGGGGACTTTAATCTGTATATAGACTGGGCAAATCAAATTGACAAAGGTGGTTTGGAAGACAATGTATTCGAGATGATTTCCTACAGCAATACGTCATGGAACCAACCAGGGAACAGGCTATTTTAGATCTTGTATTATGTAATGAGACAGAGTTAATTAGTAATCTCACAATAAAAGAACCTCTGGGGAAGAGCGATCATAGTATGATGGAATTTCACATGGGGCTCGATATTACCAGGGCCGCGGGTTCGCGGCGGTGGGGGGGGGGGGGGGCCCACACGCCCGGTGAAATCAGTCTGCCCCGCGCACGATCGCAGCCTAATTGGATCCACTTACCTGGTCTTCCGGGTTCCCCGCTGCTGATCTGCGTGTCGGGCGGACTGCACATGCGCAGTAAGATCTGTCAGCTGGAGGAGCTCTATTTAAAGGGGCAGTCCTTCACTGACTGATGCTGCAAGAAATAAGAAAAAATTACAGCATGGAGCAGCCCAGGGGGAAGGCTGCTCCCAGGTTTAATGATGCCTCACTCCAGGTCCCACTGGATGTGGTGAGGAGGAAGGGGAGGACAGAAATCTTCCCCCCCGGCGGGTGGGAGGAAGCGGCCTGCCTCTGCCACCAAGAGGGCCTGGCTCGAGGTGGCAGAGGAGGTAACCTGCACCAGCAACATATCACCCACCTGCATACAGTGCAGGAGGCGCTGCAATGACCTCAGTAGGTCAGCCAAAGTGAATACACTTACTCATTCCCCTACACTCCGTCTGCCACATCACCACCCCCAACCCCACATCTCCTTCTGCACTGCCAACACTACTCTGTCACATCACCCCTCACACCCACTCAAACCTCATCCTCATCTTACCTGCACTTACTCACCTCGCCAGTACTCATCCCGCCACTACCACTCAACCCAATCCTCATACAATCTCATGGCTCTATCTCATACTCACCCTCTCATGCATCTCTTTCACGGTCAGCCTCACTCAACCTGCCATTACCTGTGCTGCAGCCACAGGGCATGCATCACATATGTGCAGTAGGCAGCGTAAGGCAAACGTGTCGTAAGCATGAAGGGGATGCACAAGGGTGTTTGTGGGTTTGTCATGGTTTTTACTTCTATTTAATTTCTGACCAACTCACATCACATATTATATTGGCACCACTACTGCCACGTCTTTGCGAATCTTGTCTGGTTTGTGCAATAATGCCCTTTCCTGAGGATCACAATGAAGACCCACACCTGATGCCACCCATTGTGTCACTGCAGAGTGGGTGTAGGTGTATTTGTAGGGCTCTTTTGTGCAAATGACTGAGAGACGTCGGCGATGTCCCCGGTGGCACCCTGGAAGGATGCGGAGGAGAAGTTGTTGAGGGCAGTGGTGACTTTGACAGCGACAGGTAAGAAGATGGTGCTCGGGCCAGCCGGGAGCAGCTCGGCATGAAGGGGGCTGCAGATGTCCACGACTACATGTCGAGTGACTCTGAGCCTCCGTGTGCACTGCTGCTCTGAGAGGTCCAGGAAGCTGATCCTCGGTCTGTGGACCCTGTGGCGAGGGTGGTGCCCTCTGCGACACATCTCTCTCTGCGGTAGCCCTCCCTCCTGCTGTGCAGGTGGCTGTGTCACAGCACTGTGTTGTGGAGCTCCACGTGTCAGAGGTGGACGGCGTGGCTGGCGAGGCTGATGATGCTGTTCGCCCTCCGAGGAGGTCATGACTGCAGCTACGGCGGCCCCCATCCGGAAGATGTACATCTGAGGGGGTCCGCAAGGTAGGTACATGTCTCTTGACCCTGGGGTAAGTATGCAAGTTGGTGAATTTGATTGTCAGGAGGAGGGTGGTGGAGGCCAAACTTTGTCAAAGTGGCAGAGTGGCCTCCTGCAATGAGTGAGGGTCTCTCCCCCCCACCTGTCAAATGGACCTTTGCGGGTACGGGAAACAGTCCCAGTTGTTTGTAAAATCCCACCCCTCCTAATATAACAGGTCAATCAGGTCTGTAAACGACCTGAAATAGCAAGATAAATACTGTTAAGTGCACCCCGCTGGCTTTAATTGCCTGCGGGAGTCCCACATGCGGGGGCTGCGGGCACACGTCGGCGCATTGATGGGGAACCCGGAAGTGGGCGGGTTGGAGCCAGGCTCCCGATCCGCTCCGGGGTTCCCCGATTTTCGGAGCCCCCCCACCGCCAGGAACGCACCCGATAGCGGGTGCTAATATCGGGCCCGTTGAGTTTGAAAGTAATGTACTTAAGTCAGAAACTAGAGTCTTAAACTTAAATAAAGTCAGTTACATAGGTATGAGGGGCGAAGTAGATTGGGAAATTAAATTAAAGGGTTTGACAGTTGAAAAGCAATGTCAAACATTTAAAGAAATATTTCAATATTCTCAACAAATATACATTTCATGGAGAAATAAAAGCTCCATCGGAACAGTGATCCACCCGTGGCTAACTAAAGAAGTTAAGGAGAGTATTAGATTGAAAGAAGGCACCTATAATGTTGCCAAGAGGAGTAATAAGCCTGGGGATTGGGAGACTTTTAGAGACCAACAAAGGACGACCAAAAAATTGATAAAAAGGGAGAAAATAGAATATGAAAGTAAATTAGCAAGAAATATGAAAACGGACGATAAGAGCTTCTACAAGTATGTAAAAAGGAAGAGAGTAGCAAAAGTAAACATTGGTCCCTTAGAGGCTGAGACAGGAGAAATTATAATGCGGAATCAGGAAATGGCAGATGCGTTAAACAAATATTTTGTATCTGCCTTCACAGTAGAAGACACAAAAAGCATACCAAAAATAGTGGAGAACCAAGGGGTAAATGAAAGTGAGGAACTTAAAACAATTAATATCACTAGGGAAAAAGTACTGGACAAACTAATGGGAATAAAAGCTGACAAATCCCCTGGACCTGAAGGGTTCTAAAAAGAGGGTTCTAAAAGAGGTGGCTGCAGAGGTCGTGGAGGCATTGCTTATGATCTTCTAAAATTCTCTAGATTCTGGAAAAGTCCCAGCGGACTGGAAGGTAGCAAATGTAACCCCGCTATTCAAGAAGGGAGGGAGAGAGAAACAGGGAACTACAGGCCAGTTAGCCTGACATTGGTTGCCGGGAAAATGCTGGAATCCATTGTTAAGGAAGTGGTAACAGGGCACTTAGAAAATTATATTATGAATAGGCAGAGTCAACATGGATTCATAAAAGGCAAATCGTGTTTGACAAATTTATTAGAGTTTTTTGAGGATGTAACTAGCAGGGGAGATAAAGAAAAGCCGGTGGATGTAGTATATTTGGATTTTCAAAAGGCATTCGATAAGGTGCCACATAAAAGGTTGTTACACAAGGTAAGGGCTCATGGGGTTGGGGATAATATATTAGCATGGATAGGGGATTGGTTAAAGGACAGAAAACAGAGCATGGGATTAAACGGGTCATTTTCAGGTTGGCAGGCTGTAACTAGTGGGGTGCTGCAAGGATCAGTGCTTGGGCCTCAGCTATTTACAATCTATATTAATGACTTAGATGAAGGGACCGAGTGTAATGTATCCAAGTTTGCTGATGATACAAAGCTAGGTGGGAAAGTAAGCTTCGAGGAGGACACAAAGAGTCTGCAAAGGGATATAGACAGGTTAAATGAGTGGGCAAGAACGTGGCAGATGGAGTATAATGTGGGGAAACGTGAGGTCATTCACTTTTGTAGGAAGAAAAGAAAAACAGAATATTTTTAAATGGTGAGAAACTATTAAATGTTGGTGTTCAGAGACTTGGGTGTCATTGTACAAGAAACACAAAAATTTAGTATGCAGGTACAGCAAGCAATTAGGAAGGCAAATGTCCTGTTGGCATTTATTGCAAGGGGATTGGAGTACAAGAGTAAGGACGTCTTACTGCAATTGTACAGGGCTTTCGTGAGACCTCACCTGGAGTACTGCTTACAGTTTTGGTCTCCTTATTTAAGGAAGCATATACTTGCAATGGAGGTTCACTAGATTAATTCCCGAGATGAGAGTGTTGTCCTATGAGGAAAGGTTGAGTAGAATAGGCCTCTACTCTCTGGAGTTTAGAAGAATGAGAGGTGATCTCATTGAAACATGTAAGATTATGAGGGTAGATGTTGAAATATTTTCCCCTGGCTAGAGAGTCTAGAACTAGGAGGCATAATCACAGGATATGGAGTCGGCCATTCAAGACTGAGATGAGGAGGAATTTCTTCACGCAGAGTGTTGTGAATCTTTGGAATTCTCTACCCCAGAGGGCTGTGGATGCTGAGTCCATATATTCATGGCTGAGATCGATAGATTTTTGGACTCTAGGGGAATCAAGGGATATGGGGAAAAGTGGAGTTGAGGTCGAAGATCAGCCATGATCTTATTGACTGGCAGAGCAGGCTCGAGGGGCCGTGTGGCCTACTCCTGCTCCTATTTCTTATGTTCTTATGTTCTTAAGGGGGGGGATAATTGGTCAGGGTTCCTGCCCTGATTGCCATCTAGTGACCCCACCACCCTCCCCCCCCCCCTCACTTCCCGCTGGAAAGTGTGCCTGTGTGAACATTCAATAAGATCTGGTTCGGGCTTGGCTGGTGATGCCTCTTAGGGTCACAAAGCCACTGTCTATGTTAGCACATGAAGTAAAAACAGAAAATGCTGGAAGTACTCAGCAAGTCAGGCAGCATCTGTGGTTTCAGGTTGATGACCTTTCGTCAGAACTGGAAGAAGTTAAAGTTTTAACAGTTTTTAAGCAAGTACAGAGCCAGGGAAAGGTCAGGGGGGGGAGGAAGGGGAGGGGAGGAAAGAACAAAATGGAAGGTCTGTGATAGGGTGGAGGGCAGGAGTGATTAAATAACAAATGGGATGATGGTGCAAGGCAAGGAGGATGGTAATGGGACAAGTAAAGAAACAAAAGATGAGTCTAGAGGCTACTGCAGAACCATTACCAATTCCAGATGTCCGATAAATGGGAGCAGTGGTTATGATCTGAAGTTATTGAAATCAATGTTAAGTCCGGAAGGTTGTAAAATGCCTCATCGATAGATGAGGTGCTGATACCTGAGCTTCATGGCAACAGTGTAGGAGGTCGAGAACAGAGAGGTCAGGGTGGGAGTGGGATGGAGAATTAAAATGGCAAGCAACCAGCAGGTCAGAATCACACTTGCGGACTGAGTGGAGGTTTTCAGAAAAGCGATCACCCAATCTGCAACGCCAATTTAGAGAAACCGCATCGTGAGCAGCAAATAGAAGCAAAGTACAAGTAAATCGCTGTTTCACCTGGAAGGAAGTTTGGGGGGCCTTGGACGGTGGGAAGGGACGAGGTAAAAGAACAGGTGTTGCATCTCCTGTGCTTGCACGGGAATGTGCCTCAGGAAGGAGAGCGGGTGTTGGGGATGATGGAAGAGTGGTCCAGGGTGTCGTGGAGGGAGCGGTCCCTTCGGAATGCTGAAAGGAGAGGGGAGGAGAAGATGTGTTTGGTGGTGGGATGGCCCTGGAGGTGGTCAAAATGACAGAGGATGATACGTTGAATGTGGAGGCTGGTGGGGTGGAAGGTGAGGACAAGGGGAACCCTATCGTGGTTCTGGGAGGGAGGCGAAGGGGAGAGGGCAGAAGTGCGGGAAATAGGATGGACTCGGTCGAGGGCCCTGTCAACTACGGTGGAGGGGAGGTAAAAGGGTTGAGATAAAAGGAAGACATATCGGAAGCACTGGTGTGGAAGGCAGCATGAAGAATGGCCACTTAGTTGAGGTACTAAGGGTGTCCAGTGTCCATGAAACCATAACGCAGTAATAAGTCAACGCATTTAGGAGAGGACGTGAGAAAAATCGATCCAAAACAGTTGGAAAGGAAGAAATCAAAGTAGGAATTATATCAGATGAATAAGAGAAGAATGCAGTGGGTAGTTGTACTAATGTAGGCCGGAAACTAGACCATCAAATTTCCAAATTTGCACACACATTAGAACATTTTGACATTATAACAGATAGGTCCCTACTGCTGGATTAACTGGGGATACAGACGTAACTGTATCTCTCACTTCTGTCCAGAGCTGGGAAGTGTCTAGTGGTGATGATCACACTTTTTAGCCCCCTGTATCGGCTGTGTTACTTGGAGCCACCTAATTGGAATTTGACCAAACGTGTAATTATTTTGTCAGTCGGAGCTAGGTGACATCTGCTGTCCTCACAGGTAGGGCCTCGGCTTCAAAAAGTAAAGAGTCAGGTGGGTACCTCTGACAAAATATTTCTCATGCTCCCCTGTTGGGTTTTGAATGAATACCTTCTGGGAGGCACTATCTTGTGTTCAAGACCATATGCAAGGTACGTATGGCATGACATTTATCCGACAAAGGAATCATAGTTTCTTGCAAAACTCATTTAACCCCTTAACTGCCATTTCCAAGTATATTCATAATATTTGGCAGTAAAATTACATTGTGATGACTGTTAATATCAATACTGAGGAAGTGCTGCACTGTCGGAGGTGCCGTCTTTTGCAGACAGTATTTTCTAGGGTTTACTGAGTTTTCCATTCCACAATGAGGTTTATTCATTTAACACTGAATGCTTTTATTACTTGTTGGAAATTAAGATGTTTCTAACAGCAGAGTAGAATAAAAAATTCTTAATCAAAATATATAAGGAAAAAAAAACTTGCATTTATATGGCACCTTTCTCGACCTCAGGATGTCCTAAAGTGCTTTACAGCCAATGAGGTACTTTTGAAGTGTAGCCACTGTTGTAATGTAGGAAACGCAGCAGTCAATTTGAACATAGCAAGGTCCCCCAAATAGCAATGAGATAATGACCAGATAATCTGTTTTAGCGATGTTGGTTGAGGGATAAAATATTGGCCAGGACACTGGGGAGAACTCTGCTACTCTTCTTCAATTAATGCCATGAGATTGTTTATATCTACCTGAGAGGGCATTCAGGGCCTCAGTTTAACATCTCACCTGAAAGACAGCGCTTCCAACAATTTAGCACTCCCTCAGTACTACATTGGGAGGTTAGCCTAGATTTTGTACTAAGGTAATAGAGTGGAACTTGAAACCATGACTTGTCAATGACTCAGAGGCAAGAGTGCTACCACTGAGCCACAGCTGACACACAATCATTAACCTATTTAAAATAACAGAGTAATGCTATTATCACAAATAGTCAGTTCTAAGCCTGCATTATGAATTTAAAAATTCCATTGGCCTGGAATTTGCTCTAAAAATAAGGGCGAGCCGAACAGCGCTCACTGTTATTTCAGTGCAAACAGTAGAGGAACTTTCAGAGACCGCACATGCACAGTTAAACATGGAAATCCAGAAGCTCCTCTACTAGATGCTCTGCTTGTCCAGAAACTTCGCAGGAAGGAGATGTCACTGGCTGACTCACTGTCAAATGGCTGCAATGGCACGAAGTTCCTCTTCTGCCCAGCTGGAAATGAAGTAATCTCTCCAGAATAAGGTACGCCCAGCTTTTTTAGTCTAATCAAAATTTTAACGGCGTGGTAAGTCTTAATGATTGCCAAACAACCTCTCTGGCACTGAAAATTAACTTTTACAACTGTGGAGTCTCTTTCCTTCAGATTTTAATTGTGGTTGGGCATTTAACAAAAAAAGCTCTGACTTATAATTCAATATTTCTTAACCTCTCTTTATTTCACATTCTGTAACTGATTTTACATTGAATTTACTATTCTATCTTACACTTCCTGGTTCTATGGCTGCACTGCTCATTAACAATTCTTCAATCTGATTGGTTAAGGGGATACACAGTTCCTTGCCCTGTTCACACAGCTCACAGATGCCCGGGACAGGACGCTGCACTTTATTCAGCTCCCCAGTGCAGCAAATTGGCGCCAAAAGCCCGTTGATAGTCTGTGGGTAAGTTTAAATTTAACGAGCGGCAGGCGCCATTCGTTCGCCTCTCAGTGCAAAATCCGGGCCAAAGCCTTTTGGAAAAAAGATGCATATAATTGCTATAAGCTGGCTTGTAACCCACTGTGTCAATTCCTCCCTATGCTCTAAAGATTAAATTCAATTAGACTAGATTTGAATTTATGACCAGTGCAAAAAGCAAATGGTTCATGGATTAAATAGTTGGCCATTTTTAAATCTCCACTTAAGCAGTCTAACAAAGTAGCTACTGCAGTTTTTAATATGTTTCTATGACTACTTTCAGTAAATGAATCTAACAAATTAAAGGTGCAATGATTATTAGGCCAGACCATTCAAATGCTGCACTAGTAGTCTGAAACTTCAGTGGTTCGACTGAAGAAAATAATTGTTTTACCTTGTCCCTTCAAATGCTCTGTCACCCCCTGTCCTCCTGCATTGACCCTTTTTCCCTGCTAATTGCACCATTTACCTTAAGCATAGTTGTTATCAGAAAGCATAATTGCCACAAAAAAAATAAAATTACCAGATAAAAACTGACCCAGTGGCACTTCAGGGGAACCGTCTGTGTGTGCCTTTCCTTATTACAGGCTCAGCATTCTACATATTCTTTCCTAGCCATGCAATTAAATTCAGTTCACTGCTCAGCTATATCTTTGATTCCGATGTATTTTCAGAATTTAACTCTGCCTTGCAAGAAATTTTATACAATCTGTTTTTGCTTTGTCCCTTCTTCTCTTGAAATCTATTTTCTGTTACTCCACAGTGAAATCAAACGCATTTTAATACATTGTTTATAATAATTACATGGACAATATTATATAATGTTTTCCTGTTAATTTGTGTTATATGTTACAAGCTACTGTGTTGATTTATTGCTATATGTGTTCCTAAGCAGCTACTTTATTGATGTTTTTTCTGAAGGGTGCTGTTGTAGAGTCGGTTCACAACTGATCTCATCCTGTACAGTAGTTCTGTTTCCTTTCTCCATTTGTTTAGTAACAATAATCAATAAATCATTATATATTTTTTTTCTCTCCCCAGTCTCATGTTTGCTGTCTGGTGACTGGCATTGCTAAGGGTGCAAACGCAGGCATTAGACGGTATGATGTGATTCCACACATTTGCCCACGCCCACCCTGAACGGGCTGGAAATTTCGACAGATGGAAAAAATGGGAGGCGACCTGATGAATCAGGACCCTGCCCCGATTTCTGCCTCTGCTCACCTCAAATATACTGAGGTAATCCAGCCCCTGGAAGTTTCTCAGTGGGACCCAGCCCAAGAAAGCTTGGGAACCGCTGAGCGAGATAGTATTGTTCACATTTGTGCTCAACAATTACAATTGGCTTTGAGCAGGCTTTGAGTTGAAGATCTTTTGGCCAAGCATGTGAGCAGGCCTCTTGTGTCCCTGCCACCATTTTGAGTACAGTGTGCCTATTCATGTGGACGTGTGCATTAAATTCAATCAATTGCAATTACCGTAAAGGCTCACAAAATTCATGTTGTTCGGGATTAGCTCCCATTAAGTCAGAGGGCAGAACTTTCAACTTTGGTGGGGGCAAAAGACGGGCAATAGCAGAAATGGCTACTCGTCATACACCAATCGGGGAGGGTGTACAGTTTGTGGCTGATCCGCTACCGCCCGTTTTACACCCCCGGCCCCCCAACTGACATCGAAAGTTCCGCCCAGAGTATCTTTAACGTAGGTCCGATTCTCACTGCAGGACTTGAGCGCATAATCTAGACTGACACTTCAATGCAGTACCGAGGGAGTGCTGCATTGCCGGGGCTGCCATTCATTGGAGTAGATGTTAAACCGAGGCCCCATACACATGTGTGCCCTGCTCGAATGAGCATTAGTGGTCCTGTGGCAAAGTGTGAAGAAGAGCAGGGGGATCCCCGTAAGCCCGAGCCAACATTCCACCCCCAACCAATACAACCAAACAACCGATTCATTGTCATTCATCCCATTATTGTTTGTGGGACTTTGCTGTGCACAAAATGGCTCTGAACGATTTTCCTTTTTCCTGACCCAGCGGCACTGAGACCGATTAGGCCATCCGTACCACAGCCCCCTACTGAGATGAACCAACTCAGCACAGGTCAAAGGTCAAATCTGGAGATTTCTTAGCCAGTATGTCTCAGTGAACAAAATGGACCAATGGGTAAATAATGGTGGAGCAGGCTTGAGAGGCTCTATGGCCTACTCCTGTTCCTATTTCTTATGTTCTTATGTTCTAATACTGACTTGAGTCTGGGGCCTGCTCGATACTGACACTAGCCCGGGGCCTGCTCGATACTGACATTAGCCTGGGGCTTGCCCGATACTGACACGAGTCTGGGGCCTGCTCGATACTGAAATGAATCTGGGGCCTGCTCGATGCGGACATGAATCTGGGGCCTGCTCGATACTGACATGAATCTGGGGCCTGCTCGATACTGACATGAATCTGGGGCCTGCTCGATACTGACATGAATCTGGGGCCTGCTCGATGCGGACACTAGTTTGGGGCCTGCCCAATACTGACATGAGTCTGGGGCCTGCTCGATACTGACACTAGCCCGGGGCCTGCTCGATACTGACACTAGCCTGGGGCCTGCTCGATACTGACACTAGCCTGGGGCCTGCTCCATACTGACACTAGCCTGGGGCCTGCTCGATACTGACACTAGTCTGGGGCCTGCTCGATACTGACACTAGTCTGGGGCCTGCTCGATACTGACACTAGCCTGGGGCCTGCTCGATACTGACACTAGTCTGGGGCCTGCTCGATACTGACACTAGCCTGGGGCCTGTCCAATACTGACATTAGCCTGGGGCCTGCTCGATACTGACACTAGCCCGGGGCCTGCTCGATACTGACACTAGCCTGGGGCCTGCTCGATACTGACACTAGCCCGGGGCCTGCTCGATACTGACACTAGCCTGGGGCCTGCTCGATACTGACACTCGCCTGGGGCCTGCTCGATACTGACACTAGCCTGGGGCCTGCTCGATACTGACACTAGCCTGGGGCCTGCTCGATACTGACACTAGCCCGGGGCCTGCTCGATACTGACACTAGCCTGGGGCCTGCTCGATACTGACACTAGCCCGGGGCCTGCTCGATACTGACACTAGCCTGGGGCCTGCTCGATACTGACACTAGCCTGGGGCCTGCTCCATACTGACACTAGCCTGGGGCCTGCTCGATACTGACACTAGTCTGGGGCCTGCTCGATGCTGACACTAGCCTGGGGCCTGCTCGATACTGACACTAGCCTGGGGCCTGCTCGATACTGACACTAGTCTGGGGCCTGCTCGATACTGACACTAGCCTGGGGCCTGTCCAATACTGACATTAGCCTGGGGCCTGCTCGATACTGACACTAGCCCGGGGCCTGCTCGATACTGACACTAGCCTGGGGCCTGCTCGATACTGACACTAGCCCGGGGCCTGCTCGATACTGACACTAGCCTGGGGCCTGCTCGATACTGACACTCGCCTGGGGCCTGCTCGATACTGACACTAGCCTGGGGCCTGCTCGATACTGACACTAGCCTGGGGCCTGCTCGATACTGACACTAGCCCGGGGCCTGCTCGATACTGACACTAGCCTGGGGCCTGCTCGATACTGACACTAGCCCGGGGCCTGCTCGATACTGACACTAGCCTGGGGCCTGCTCGATACTGACACTAGCCTGGGGCCTGCTCCATACTGACACTAGCCTGGGGCCTGCTCGATACTGACACTAGTCTGGGGCCTGCTCGATGCTGACACTAGCCTGGAGCCTGCTCGATACTGACACTAGCCTGGGGCCTGCTCCATACTGACACTAGACTGTGGCCTGTCCAATACTGACATTAGCCTGGGGCCTGCTCGATACTGACACTAGCCTGGGGCCTGCTCGATACTGACACTAGTCTGGGGCCTGCTCGATACTGACACTAGCCTGGGGCCTGCTCGATACTGACACTAGACTGTGGCCTGTCCAATACTGACATTAGCCTGGGGCCTGCTCGATACTGACACTAGTCTGGGGCCTGCTCGATACTGACACTAGTCTGGGGCCTGCTCGATACTGACACTAGCCTGGGGCCTGCTCGATACTGACACTAGCCTGGGGCCTGCTCGATGCTGACACTAGCCTGGAGCCTGCTCCATACTGACACTAGCCCGGGGCCTGCTCCATACTGACACTAGCCTGGGGCCTGCTCGATACTGACACTAGCCTGGGGCCTGCTCGATACTGACAATAGCCTGGGGCCTGCTCGATACTGACACTAGCCTGGGGCCTGCTCGATACTGACACTAGCCTGGGGCCTGCTCGATACTGACAATAGCCTGGGGCCTGCTCGATACTGACACTAGTCTGGGGCCTGCTCGATACTGACACTAGCCTTGGGCCTGCTCGATACTGACACTAGTCTGGGGCCTGCTCGATACTGACACTAGCCTGGGGCCTGCTCCATACTGACACTAGTCTGGGGCCTGCTCCATACTGACACTAGTCTGGGGCCTGCTCGATACTGACACTAGCCTGGGGCCTGCTCGATACTGACACTAGCCTGGGGCCTGCTCGATGCTGACACTAGTCTGGGGCCTGCTCGATACTGACACTAGCCTGGGGCCTGCTCGATACTGACACTAGCCTGGGGCCTGCTCGATACTGACACTAGTCTGGAGCCTGCTCGATACTGACACTAGTCTGGGGCCTGCTCGATACTGACACTAGCCTGGGGCCTGCTCGATACTGACACTAGTCTGGGGCCTGCTCGATGCTGACACTAGCCTGGGGCCTGCTCGATACTGACACTAGCCTGGGGCCTGCTCGATACTGACACTAGCCTGGGGCCTGCTCGATACTGACACTAGCCTGGGGCCTGCTCGATACTGACACTAGCCTGGGGCCTGCTCGATACTGACAATAGCCTGGGGCCTGCTCGATACTGACACTAGCCTGGGGCCTGCTCGATGCTGACACTAGCCTGGGGCCTGCTCGATGCTGACACTAGCCTGGGGCCTGCTCCACACTGACACTAGCCTGGGGCCTGCTCGATACTGACACTAGTCTGGGGCCTGCTCGATACTGACACTAGTCTGGGGCCTGCTCGATACTGACACTAGTCTGGGGCCTGCTCGATACTGACACTAGTCTGGGGCCTGCTCGATACTGACACTAGTCTGGGGCCTGCTCGATACTGACACTAGTCTGGGGCCTGCTCGATACTGACACTAGTCTGGGGCCTGCTCGATGCTGACACTAGCCCGGGGCCTGCTCGATACTGACACTAGCCTGGGGCCTGCTCCATACTGACACTAGCCCGGGGCCTGCTCGATACTGACACTAGTCTGGGGCCTGCTCGATACTGACACTAGCCTGGGGCCTGCTCGATACTGACACTAGCCTGGGGCCTGCTCGATGCTGACACTAGTCTGGGGCCTGCTCGATACTGACACTAGCCCGGGGCCTGCTCGATACTGACACGAGTCTGGGGCCTGCTCCATACTGACACTAGTCTGGGGCCTGCTCGATACTGACACTAGCCTGGGGCCTGCTCGATACTGACACTAGCCTGGGGCCTGCTCGATACTGACACTAGCCTGGGGCCTGCTCGATGCTGACACTAGTCTGGGGCCTGCTCCATACTGACACTAGCCCGGGGCCTGCTCGATACTGACACTAGCCTTGGGCCTGCTCGATACTGACACTAGCCTGGGGCCTGCTCGATGCTGACACTAGTCTGGGGCCTGCTCGATACTGACACTAGCCTGGGGCCTGCTCGATACTGACACTAGCCTGGGGCCTGCTCGATACTGACACTAGCCTGGGGCCTGCTCGATACTGACACTAGCCTGGGGCCTGCTCGATACTGACACTAGCCTGGGGCCTGCTCGATACTGACACTAGCCTGGGGCCTGCTCGATACTGACACTAGCCTGGGGCCTGCTCGATACTGACACTAGCCTGGAGCCTGCTCGATACTGACACTAGCCTGGGGCCTGCTCCATACTGACACTAGCCTGGGGCCTGCTCGATACTGACACTAGCCTGGGGCCTGCTCCATACTGACACTAGCCTGGGGCCTGCTCGATACTGACACTAGCCTGGGGCCTGCTCGATACTGACACTAGCCTGGGGCCTGCTCCATACTGACACTAGTTTGGGGCCTGCTCGATGCTGACAATAGCCTGGGGCCTGCTCGATACTGACACTAGCCTGGGGCCTGCTCGATACTGACACTAGCCTGGGGCCTGCTCGATACTGACACTAGTCTGGGGCCTGCTCGATACTGACACTAGCCTGGAGCCTGCTCGATACTGACACTAGCCTGGGGCCTGCTCCATACTGACACTAGCCTGGGGCCTGCTCGATACTGACACTAGCCTGGGGCCTGCTCCATACTGACACTAGTCTGGGGCCTGCTCGATACTGACACTAGCCTGGGGCCTGCTCGATACTGACACTAGCCTGGGGCCTGCTCGATACTGACACTAGCCTGGGGCCTGCTCGATACTGACACTAGTCTGGGGCCTGCTCGATACTGACACTAGTCTGGGGCCTGCTCGATACTGACACTAGTCTGGGGCCTGCTCGATGCTGACACTAGCCTGGGGCCTGCTCGATACTGACACTAGTCTGGGGCCTGCTCGATACTGACACTAGCCTGGGGCCTGCTCGATACTGACACTAGCCTGGGGCCTGCTCGATACTGACACTAGCCTGGGGCCTGCTCGATACTGACACTAGCCTGGGGCCTGCTCGATACTGACACTAGTCTGGGGCCTGCTCGATGCTGACACTAGTCTGGGGCCTGCTCCATACTGACACTAGCCTGGGGCCTGCTCGATACTGACACTAGCCTGGGGCCTGCTCGATACTGACACTAGCCTGGGGCCTGCTCGATACTGACACTAGTCTGGGGCCTGCTCGATGCTGACACTAGTTTGGGGCCTGCTCGATACTGACACTAGCCTGGGGCCTGCTCGATGCTGACACTAGCCCGGGGCCTGCTCGATACTGACACTAGCCTGGGGCCTGCTCGATACTGACACTAGTCTGGGGCCTGCTCGATGCTGACACTAGTCTGGGGCCTGCTCCATACTGACACTAGTCTGGGGCCTGCTCGATACTGACACTAGTCTGGGGCCTGCTCGATACTGACACTAGTCTGGGGCCTGCTCGATGCTGACACTAGTCTGGGGCCTGCTCGATGCTGACACTAGTTTGGGGCCTGCTCGATGCTGACACTAGTCTGGGGCCTGCTCGATACTGACACTAGTCTGGGGCCTGCTCGATGCTGACACTAGTCTGGGGCCTGCTCGATACTGACACTAGTCTGGGGCCTGCTCGATGCTGACACTAGCCTGGGGCCTGCTCGATACTGACACTAGCCTGGGGCCTGCTCGATGCTGACACTAGTCTGGGGCCTGCTCGATGCTGACACTAGCCTGGGGCCTGCTCGATACTGACACTAGTCTGGGGCCTGCTCGATACTGACACTAGCCTGGGGCCTGCTCGATACTGACACTAGCCTGGGGCCTGCTCCATACTGACACTAGCCTGGGGCCTGCTCGATACTGACACTAACCTGGGGCCTGCTCGATACTGACACTAGCCTGGGGCCTGCTCGATACTGACACTAGCCTGGGGCCTGCTCGATACTGACACTAACCTGGGGCCTGCTCGATACTGACACTAGCCTGGGGCCTGCTCCATACTGACACTAGCCTGGGGCCTGCTCGATACTGACACTAGCCTGGGGCCTGCTCCATACTGACACTAGCCTGGGGCCTGCTCGATACTGACACTAGCCTGGGGCCTGCTCCATACTGACACTAGCCTGGGGCCTGCTCGATACTGACACTAGCCCGGGGCCTGCTCGATACTGACACTAGCCTGGGGCCTGCTCGATACTGACACTAGCCTGGGGCCTGCTCGATACTGACACTAGCCTGGGGCCTGCTCGATACTGACACTAGCCTGGGGCCTGCTCGATACTGACACTAGTCTGGGGCCTGCTCGATACTGACACTAGCCTGGGGCCTGCTCGATACTGACACTAGCCTGGGGCCTGCTCGATACTGACACTAGCCTGGAGCCTGCTCCATACTGACACTAGCCTGGGGCCTGCTCGATACTGACACTAGCCTGGGGCCTGCTCGATACTGACACTAGCCTGGGGCCTGCTCGATACTGACACTAGCCTGGGGCCTGCTCCATACTGACACTAGCCTGGGGCCTGCTCGATACTGACACTAGCCTGGGGCCTGCTCGATACTGACACTAGTCTGGGGCCTGCTCGATACTGACACTAGCCTGGGGCCTGCTCGATACTGACACTAGCCTGGGGCCTGCTCGATGCTGACACTAGCCTGGGGCCTGCTCGATGCTGACACTAGTCTGGGGCTTGCTCGATACTGACACTAGCCTGGGGCCTGCTCGATACTGACACTAGCCTGGGGCCTGCTCGATACTGACACTAGCCTGGGGCCTGCTCGATACTGACACTAGCCTGGGGCCTGCTCGATACTGACACTAGCCTGGGGCCTGCTCGATGCTGACACTAGCCTGGGGCCTGCTCGATACTGACACTAGCCTGGGGCCTGCTCGATACTGACACTAGTCTGGGGCCTGCTCGATGCTGACACGAGTCTGGGGCCTGCTCGATACTGACACTAGTCTGGGGCCTGCTCGATACTGACACTAGCCTGGGGCCTGCTCGATACTGACACTAGTCTGGGGCCTGCTCCATACTGACACTAGCCTGGGGCCTGCTCGATACTGACACTAGCCTGGGGCTTGCTCCATACTGACACTAGCCTGGGGCCTGCTCGATACTGACACTAGTCTGGGGCCTGCTCGATACTGACACTAGTTTGGGGCCTGCTCGATACTGACACTAGCCTGGGGCCTGTCCAATACTGACACTAGTCTGGGGCCTGCTCGATACTGACACTAGCCCGGGGCCTGCTCGATACTGACACTCGCCTGGGGCCTGCTCGATACTGACACTAGCCTGGGGCCTGCTCGATGCTGACACTAGTCTGGGGCCTGCTCGATACTGACACTAGCCTGGGGCCTGCTCGATACTGACACTAGCCTGGGGCCTGCTCGATACTGACACTAGCCTGGAGCCTGCTCCATACTGACACTAGCCTGGGGCCTGCTCGATACTGACACTAGCCCGGGGCCTGCTCGATGCTGACACTAGCCCGGGGCCTGCTCGATGCTGACACTAGCCTGGGGCCTGCTCGATACTGACACTAGCCTGGGGCCTGCTCGATGCTGACACGAGCCCGGGGCCTGCTCGATGCTGACACTAGCCCGGGGCCTGCTCGATGCTGACACTAGCCTGGGGCCTGCTCGATGCTGACACTAGCCTGGGGCCTGCTCGATGCTGACACTAGCCCGGGGCCTGCTCAATGCTGACACTAGCCCGGGGCCTGCTCGATGCTGACACTAGTCTGGGGCCTGCTCGATACTGACACTAGCCTGGGGCCTGCTCGATACTGACACTAGTCTGGGGCCTGCTCGATACTGACACTAGCCTGGGGCCTGCTCGATACTGACACTAGCCTGGGGCCTGCTCGATGCTGACACTAGCCCGGGGCCTGCTCGATGCTGACACTAGCCTGGGGCCTGCTCGATGCTGACACTAGTCTGGGGCCTGCTCGATACTGACACTAGTCTGGGGCCTGCTCCATACTGACACTAGCCCGGGGCCTGCTCGATACTGACACTCGCCTGGGGCCTGCTCGATGCTGACACTAGCCTGGGGCCTGCTCGATGCTGACACTAGCCTGGGGCCTGCTCCATACTGACACTCGCCTGGGGCCTGCTCGATACTGACACTAGCCTGGGGCCTGCTCGATGCTGACACTAGTCTGGGGCCTGCTCGATACTGACACTAGCCTGGGGCCTGCTCGATACTGACACTAGCCTGGGGCCTGCTCGATACTGACACTAGCCTGGGGCCTGCTCGATGCTGACACTAGTCTGGGGCCTGCTCGATGCTGACACTAGCCTGGGGCCTGCTCGATACTGACACTAGACTGGAGCCTGCTCCATACTGACACTAGCCTGGGGCTTGCTCGATACTGACACTAGCCTGGGGCCTGCTCGATACTGACACTAGCCTGGAGCCTGCTCCATACTGACACTAGCCTGGGGCCTGCTCGATACTGACACTAGTCTGGGGCCTGCTCGATACTGACACTAGTCTGGAGCCTGCTCCATACTGACACTAGCCTGGGGCCTGCTCGATACTGACACTAGCCTGGGGCCTGCTCGATACTGACACTAGTCTGGGGCTTGCTCCATACTGACACTAGTCTGGAGCCTGCTCCATACTGACACTAGCCTGGAGCCTGCTCCATACTGACACTAGCCTGGGGCCTGCTCGATACTGACACTAGTCTGGGGCTTGCTCCATACTGACACGAGTCTGGGGCCTGCTCGATACTGACACTAGTCTGGGGCCTGCTCCATACTGACACTAGCCTGGAGCCTGCTCCATACTGACACTAGCCCGGGGCCTGCTCGATACTGACACTAGTCTGGGGCCTGCTCGATACTGACACTAGCCTGGGGCCTGCTCGATACTGACACTAGCCTGGGGCCTGCTCCATACTGACACTAGTCTGGGGCCTGCTCGATACTGACACTAGCCTGGGGCCTGCTCGATACTGACACTAGCCTGGGGCCTGCTCGATACTGACACTAGCCTGGGGCCTGCTCGATACTGACACTAGCCTGGGGCCTGCTCGATACTGACACTAGTCTGGGGCCTGCTCGATACTGACACTAGCCTGGGGCCTGCTCGATACTGACACTAGCCTGGGGCCTGCTCCATACTGACACTAGTCTGGGGCCTGCTCGATACTGACACTAGTCTGGGGCCTGCTCGATGCTGACACTAGCCTGGGGCCTGCTCCATACTGACACTAGTCTGGGGCCTGCTCGATACTGACATGAGTCTGGGGCCTGCTCGATACTGACATGAGTCTGGGGCCTGCTCGATACTGACACTAGCCCGGGGCCTGCTCGATACTGACACTAGCCTGGGGCCTGCTCGATACTGACACTAGCCTGGGGCCTGCTCGATGCTGACACTAGCCCGGGGCCTGCTCGATACTGACACTAGCCTGGGGCCTGCTCCATACTGACACTAGTCTGGGGCCTGCTCCATACTGACACTAGCCTGGGGCCTGCTCGATGCTGACACTAGCCCGGGGCCTGCTCGATACTGACACTAGCCTGGGGCCTGCTCGATACTGACACTAGTCTGGGGCCTGCTCGATACTGACACTAGTCTGGGGCCTGCTCCATACTGACACTAGTCTGGGGCCTGCTCCATACTGACACTAGTCTGGGGCCTGCTCCATACTGACACTAGCCTGGGGCCTGCTCGATGCTGACACTAGTCTGGGGCCTGCTCCATACTGACACTAGCCTGGGGCCTGCTCGATGCTGACACTAGTCTGGGGCCTGCTCGATACTGACACTAGCCTGGGGCCTGCTCGATGCTGACATGAGTCTGGGGCCTGCTCGATACTGACACTAGTCTGGGGCCTGCTCGATACTGACATGAGTCTGGGGCCTGCTCGATACTGACACTAGTCTGGGGCCTGCTCCATACTGACACTAGTCTGGGGCCTGCTCCATACTGACACTAGCCTGGGGCCTGCTCGATGCTGACACTAGTCTGGGGCCTGCTCCATACTGACACTAGCCTGGGGCCTGCTCGATACTGACACTCGCCTGGGGCCTGCTCGATGCTGACACTAGTCTGGGGCCTGCTCGATGCTGACACTAGTCTGGGGCCTGCTCCATACTGACACTAGTCTGGGGCCTGCTCCATACTGACACTCGCCTGGGGCCTGCTCCATACTGACACTAGCCTGGGGCCTGCTCGATACTGACACTAGTCTGGGGCCTGCTCCATACTGACACTAGTCTGGGGCCTGCTCGATACTGACACTAGTCTGGGGCCTGCTCGATACTGACACTAGTCTGGGGCCTGCTCGATACTGACACTAGCCCGGGGCCTGCTCGATACTGACACTAGCCTGGGGCCTGCTCGATACTGACACTAGCCTGGGGCCTGCTCGATACTGACACTAGCCTGGGGCCTGCTCGATACTGACACTAGCCTGGGGCCTGCTCCATACTGACACTAGCCCGGGGCCTGCTCCATACTGACACTAGTCTGGGGCCTGCTCGATACTGACACTAGCCTGGGGCCTGCTCGATACTGACACTAGCCTGGGGCCTGCTCGATACTGACACTAGCCTGGGGCCTGCTCGATGCTGACACTAGTCTGGGGCCTGCTCGATACTGACACTAGCCTGGGGCCTGCTCGATACTGACACTAGCCTGGGGCCTGCTCGATACTGACACTAGTCTGGGGCCTGCTCGATGCTGACACTAGTCTGGGGCCTGCTCGATACTGACATGAGTCTGGGGCCTGCTCGATACTGACACTAGCCTGGGGCCTGCTCGATACTGACACTAGCCTGGGGCCTGCTCGATACTGACACTAGCCTGGGGCCTGCTCGATACTGACACTAGCCTGGGGCCTGCTCGATACTGACACTAGCCTGGGGCCTGCTCGATACTGACACTAGTCTGGGGCCTGCTCGATGCTGACACTAGTCTGGGGCCTGCTCCATACTGACACTAGTCTGGGGCCTGCTCGATACTGACACTAGCCTGGGGCCTGCTCGATACTGACACTAGCCTGGGGCCTGCTCGATGCTGACACTAGCCCGGGGCCTGCTCGATACTGACACTAGCCTGGGGCCTGCTCCATACTGACACTAGTCTGGGGCCTGCTCCATACTGACACTAGCCTGGGGCCTGCTCGATGCTGACACTAGCCCGGGGCCTGCTCGATACTGACACTAGCCTGGGGCCTGCTCGATACTGACACTAGTCTGGGGCCTGCTCGATACTGACACTAGTCTGGGGCCTGCTCCATACTGACACTAGTCTGGGGCCTGCTCCATACTGACACTAGTCTGGGGCCTGCTCCATACTGACACTAGCCTGGGGCCTGCTCGATGCTGACACTAGTCTGGGGCCTGCTCCATACTGACACTAGCCTGGGGCCTGCTCGATGCTGACACTAGTCTGGGGCCTGCTCGATACTGACACTAGCCTGGGGCCTGCTCGATGCTGACATGAGTCTGGGGCCTGCTCGATACTGACACTAGTCTGGGGCCTGCTCGATACTGACATGAGTCTGGGGCCTGCTCGATACTGACACTAGTCTGGGGCCTGCTCCATACTGACACTAGTCTGGGGCCTGCTCCATACTGACACTAGCCTGGGGCCTGCTCGATGCTGACACTAGTCTGGGGCCTGCTCCATACTGACACTAGCCTGGGGCCTGCTCGATGCTGACACTAGTCTGGGGCCTGCTCCATACTGACACTAGTCTGGGGCCTGCTCGATACTGACACTAGCCTGGGGCCTGCTCGATACTGACACTAGCCTGGGGCCTGCTCGATACTGACACTAGCCTGGGGCCTGCTCGATACTGACACTAGCCTGGGGCCTGCTCCATACTGACACTAGCCCGGGGCCTGCTCCATACTGACACTAGCCTGGGGCCTGCTCGATGCTGACACTAGTCTGGGGCCTGCTCGATACTGACACTAGCCTGGGGCCTGCTCGATACTGACACTAGCCTGGGGCCTGCTCGATACTGACACTAGTCTGGGGCCTGCTCGATGCTGACACTAGTCTGGGGCCTGCTCGATACTGACATGAGTCTGGGGCCTGCTCGATACTGACACTAGCCTGGGGCCTGCTCGATACTGACACTAGCCTGGGGCCTGCTCGATACTGACACTAGCCTGGGGCCTGCTCGATACTGACACTAGCCTGGGGCCTGCTCGATACTGACACTAGCCTGGGGCCTGCTCGATACTGACACTAGTCTGGGGCCTGCTCGATGCTGACACTAGTCTGGGGCCTGCTCCATACTGACACTAGTCTGGGGCCTGCTCGATACTGACACTAGCCTGGGGCCTGCTCGATACTGACACTAGTCTGGGGCCTGCTCGATGCTGACACTAGTCTGGGGCCTGCTCCATACTGACACTAGTCTGGGGCCTGCTCGATACTGACACTAGTCTGGGGCCTGCTCGATGCTGACACTAGTCTGGGGCCTGCTCCATACTGACACTAGTCTGGGGCCTGCTCGATACTGACACTAGTCTGGGGCCTGCCTGATGAGAGATTGAATTTAAGGAAATTGTTTCGCATATCTCAAGCTTCTGTTTATAACTAGAAAGCTTTTTTGTTGATAATTTAAGGTACAAATTGAGAGGTACAGTGGCTGGTTTATGAACATTTTTTTTTATTCGTTCATGGGATGTGGGCATCGCTGGCTAGGCCAGCATTTATTGCCCATCCCTAATTGTCCTTGAGAAGGTGGTGGTGAGCCGCCTTCTTGAACCGCTGCAGTCCGTGTGGTGACGGTTCTCCCACAGTGTTGTTCGGAAGGGAGTTGCAGGATTTTGACCCAGCGACGATGAAGGAACGGCGATATATTTCCAAGTCGGGATGGTGTGTGACTTGGAGGGGAACGTGCAGGTGGTGGTGTTCTCATGCGCCTGCTGCCCTTGTCCTTCTTGGTGGTAGAGGTCGCAGGTTTGGGAGGTGCTGTCAAAGAAGCCTTGGCGAGTTACTGCAGTACATCCTGTGGATGGTACACACTGCAGCCATGGTGTGCTGGTGGTGAAGGGTGCGAATGTTTAGGGTGGTGGATGGGGTGCCAATCAAGCAGGCTGCTTCTTGAGTGTTGTTGGAGCTGCACTCATCCAGGCAAGTGGAGAGTTTACCTTCACACTCCTGCCTTGTGCCTTGTGGATGATGGAAAGGCATTGGGGAGTCAGGAGGTGAGTCACTTGCCGCAGAATACCCAGCCTCTGACCTGCTCTTGTAGCCACAGTATTTATATGGCTGGTCCAGTTAAGTTTCTGGTCAATGGTGACACCCGGGATGTTGATAGTGGGGGATTCGGCGATGGTAATGCCGTTGAATGTCAAGGGGAGGTGGTTAGACTCTCTCTTGTTGGAGATGGTCATTGCCTGGCACTTGTCTGGTGCGAATGTTACTTGCCACTTATCAGCCCAAGCCTGGATGTTTTCCAGGTCTTGCTGCATGTGGGCTCGGACTGCTTCATTATCTGAGGGGTTGCGAATGGAACTGAACACTGTGCAATCATCAGCGAACATCCCCATTTCTGACCTTATGATGGAGGAAAGGTCATTGATGAAGCAGCTGAAGATGGTTCGGCCTAGGACACTGCCCTGAGGAACTCCTGCAGCAATGTCCTGTGGCTGAGATGATTGGCCTCCAACAACCACTACCATCTTCCTTTGTGCTCGGTATGACTCCAGCCACTGGAGAGTTTTCCCCCTGATTCCCATTGACTTCAATTTTACTAGGGCTCCTTGATGCCACACTTAATCAAATGCTGCCTTGATGTCAAGGGCAGTCACTCTCACCTCACCTCTGGAATTCAGCTCTTATGTCCATGTTTGGACCAAGGCTGTAATGAGGTCTGGAGCTGAGTTGTCCTGGTGGAACCCAAACTGAGCATCGGTGAGCAGGTTATTGGTGAGTAAGTGCCGCTTGACAGCACTGTCGATGAAACCTTCCATTACTTTGCTGATGATTGAGAGTAGACTGATGGGGCGGGAATTGGCTGGCCCAATTGGGGCGTGGTTACTCTGAAGCAAGTCTTATGTCAAAGCTTGTGTCAATTTCCAACATGAGGCATTTTGCATTTAATGTTATATTTTTTCTTTTAATTTGGAAAATATTTCATCTTAAATGGGGACAAATACTATCATCCTGAATAAAATTAGTTTGCTTTCGGACCATGAGAGCAGGCACACAAAGTCTCATTAAAATGGTAATGCACCAGATTCTCCACGAAAAGTCCTTCAATGCAATTCAGATCATTGAACCATAAAGTCTGCATATAACAAATATCTGGACATATTACACTAACTTCCTCTGTTTGAACATTTAACCCTGAATTCTAAAAAACAACACCGCTTAATGGATGCACAACACTCCAGTCAACATGCTGATATGTAAAATAATCCAAAAATCCTTTAATTTATCAGTAGCTGTATTGTCGAATGCAGAGATTATCCCACTGCAGGATCCAGTGCATAATTTTTAAAGTCATGAGTTATATCTAATAGGAGCTGATAAGAAATAATAATTATGGAAAAGCACTCTAAATGTGCATAAATCATGTAAATGATAAATACTGTTAAGTTGCTATTTTAGAGTTTTACTATAATTGATTACAGTGATGTTATCCCCAGAGTTAAACCAAAATTAGGATGGGGTAGCCAATATATATTAATGAAACTAGGTTTTATATTGTGCTTGGAAATATTGGTTTTTTGGGTCGCGATCTTTTCATATTATTCATTTAGGCAGGACTTAATGGGCCCAATTTTATAATGATTGCAATGATGTTAAATTGCATTTGCAAGGCATACACTCAGTTACAAAATGTCATTGTCAATAATTCTGTAGGAAAATTACTACTAGCTATTTCCTGTATTCACTGGTATCTGTCATCTGTTGCTGTCTGTCCTACCTCATTGGAACAGGAATAGACCATTAAGCCACTTGAGCCTGTTCGGCCATTCAATTAGATCATGGCTGATCTGTATCTTAAGTCTATCTACCTGCCTTGGTTCCATAACCTTTAATACCCTACTTGCCTAACAAGGGTGTCTCTAAAATTTATTGAATCGTGTGGACATGGTGTAGAACGCAGACTAAAATATCACTTAAAAAATAAGATATATCGATTAGACATTACCAAGCTTTTGTTCTCTTCATTGTCGATTCCATTTGGAGGTAGAGCCAGGGAAAGATAATTGCAATATCTACCTCTGGCTCAGTCAAAAGGAGCTTGACCTGGGTTTTAGCCACTTGTCTGGCTCTAGTCCACATTCAGAAATTGTACAGTGGGTATCAAACGGGAATAATAGACTGACAGTTCAGATTCAGCTGCCACTTCTGGCTCATTACTCTCCTCAAACAGTGTCATGCCCCGTCACGTAATACATTTGCATTTCCAGCACGGTCTTGTGCAGTTTCCAGTCCCCCTCAGTGTGTTTTCTTTCTACTCGCAGGCCATTGCCACTCTTACCATCTATTTTAATTTCCCTCTCCTCATGTGGCCTTCTGATCTTTTCTTGTCTTTCTTTTTTTTTATTCGTTCACGGGATGTGGGCATCGCTGGTAAGGCCAGCATTTATTGCCCATCCCTAATTGCCCTTGAGAAGGTGGTGGTGAGCCGCCTTCTTGAAACGCTGCAGTCCGTGTGGTGACGGTTCTCCCACAGTGCTGTTAGGAAGGGAGTTCCAGGATTTTGACCCAGCGACAATGAAGGAACGGCGATACATTCCCAAGTCGGAATGGTGAGTGACTTGGGGGGGAACGTGCAGGTGGTGTTGTTCCCATGTACCTGCTGCTCTTGTCCTTCTAGGTGGTAGAGGTCGCGGGTTTGGGAGGTGCTGTCGAAGAAGCCTTGGCGAGTTGCTGCAGTGCATCCTGTGGATGGTACACACTGCAGCCACGGTACGCGGGTGGTGAATTGTAAACAATTTTACAACACCAAGTTATAGTCCAGCAATTTTATTTTAAATTCACAAGCTTTCGGAGGCTACCTCCTTCCTCAGGTGAACGATGTGGATCGATGACCTAGGACACTGCCCTGGTTGGGCCTAGGACACTGCCCTGAGGAACTCCTGCAGCAATGTCCTGTGGCTGAGATGATTGGATTCCAACAACCACTACCATCTTCCTTTGTGCTAGGTATGAATCCAGCCACTGGAGAGTTTTCCCCCTGATTCCCATTGACTTCAATTTTACTAGGGCTCCTTGGTGCCACACTCGTTCACCTGAGGAAGGAGGTAGCCTCCGAAAGCTTGTGAATTTAAAATAAAATTGCTGGACTATAACTTGGTGTTGTAAAATTGTTTACAATTGTCAACCCCAGTCCATCACCGGCATCTCCACATCATGACTACCGGTGGTGAAGGGAGTGAATGTTTAGTTTGGTGGATGGGGTGCCAATCAAGCGGGCTGCTTTATCTTGGATGGTATCAAGCTTCTTGAGTGTTGTTGGAGCTGCACTCATCCAAGCAAGTGGAGAGTATTCCATCACACTCCTGACTTGTGCCTTGTAGATGGTGGAAAGGCTTTGGGGAGTCAGGAGGTGAGTCACTCGCCGCAGAATACCCAGCCTCTGACCTGCTCTCGTAGCCACAGTATTTATATGGCTGGTCCAGTTAAGTTTCTGGTCAATGGTGACCCCCAGGATGTTGATGGTGGGGGATTCGGCGATGGTAATGCCGTTGAATGTCAAGGGGAGGTGATTAGACTCTCTTGTTGGAGATGATGCGGAGATGCCGGTGATGGACTGGGGTTGACAATTGTAAACAATTTTACAACACCAAGTTATAGTCCAGCAATTTTATTTTAAATTCACAAGCTTTTGGAGACTTCCTCCTTCCTCAGGTAAATTTACCTGAGGAAGGAGGAAGTCTCCGAAAGCTTGTGAATTTAAAATAAAATTGCTGGACTATAACTTGGTGTTGTAAAATTGTTTACAATTGTTGGAGATGGTCATTGCCTGGCACTTGTCTGGCGCGAATTATTACTTGCCACTTATGAGCCCAAGCCTGGATGTTGTCCAGGTCTTGCTGCATGCGGGCTCGGACTGCTTCATTATTTGAGGGGTTGCGAATGGAACTGAACACTGTGCAGTCATCAGCGAACATCCCCATTTCTGACCTTATGATGGAGGGAAGGTCATTGATGAAGCAGCTGAAGATGGTTGGGCCTAGGACTCAGCCCTGAGGAACTCCTGCAGCAATGTCCTGTGGCTGAGATGATTGGATTCCAACAACCACTACCATCTTCCTTTGTGCTAGGTATGAATCCAGCCACTGGAGAGTTTTCCCCCTGATTCCCATTGACTTCAATTTTACTAGGGCTCCTTGGTGCCACACTCGGTCAAATGCTGCCTTGATGTCAAGGGCAGTCACTCTCACCTCACCTCTGGAATTCAGCTCTTTTGTCCATGTTTGGACCAAGGCTGTAATGAGGTCTGGAGCCGAGTGATCCTGGCGGAACCCAAACTGAGCATCGGTGAGCAGGTTATTGGTGAGTAAGTGCCGCTTGATAGCACTGTCGATGACACCTTCCATCACTTTGCTGACGATTGAGAGTGGACTGATGGGGCGGTAATTGGCCGGATTGGATTTGTCCTGCTTTTTGTGGACAGGACATACCTGGGCAATTTTCCACATTGTCGGGTAGATGCCAGTCTTGTAGCTGTACTGGAACAGCTTGGCTAGAGGCGCAGCTAGTTCTGGAGTGCAAGTAGAAAGGGGCAATGGAATAAATAAATAACATTAAAGAGAAGTAAAACTCACAAAGCATTATGCGCATGGATAAAGAAGGGGAAGAGGGTCAAAAGCAACAGATGAAGACTGATAAAATGAGAATAAAAATCACGCATTGAACAATAAATGCGAGAAAACGAACAACAAAATGGCTGGCTTGCTCACTTTACTTCCAATGACACGAACTAATGAAAATCTTCTCATTGTGAAGTGTTGACATCACTGTGCTAATGTATCTTGGGGTTATCTCTGAAGCAGCAATTGACTGAAATTTATTGAAACATGTGGACACGGTATAGAAGGTAGACTAAAATAAGAAAATAAGATATATTGATTAGTCATTACCAAGTTTTTGTTCTCTTCATCGCAGGTCGAGAAATATTTACAGAGAGCATGTGTATTTCTTGAGATTTTCTCCTCTCCTTTCCGAAAGACAATCCCCCATTCCTGCCTTTGGTCTTCCACAGGCACCAGTGTTTTTTTGATACCTCACCCAAACCAAGTGCAAAAGAAAGAACTTGCATTTGTCTCGCAACTTTCAAATGCTCAGGACAGCCAGAAGTGATTCATAGCCATTGATAGTATCTTTAATGTGTGGTCACTGTTATTTTGTGGACAGATGAGGCAGCCGATTTGCACACGGCAAGGTCCCACAAATAACAATGAGACAAGTGCCCAGACAATCTGTTTTGCTGGTGCTGGTTGAGGGATGAATGTTGGCCAGAGCACAACTACCTGCTCTTCATAAAATAATACCATGGGATCTTACTGCTCCACATGGAGCCTCAGCTTAACATCTCTTTCAAGGAACAGTATCTTGAACAATGCAACACTCCCTCAGTACTACATGGAGGAGCTGTCCAGATTATATGCAGAAGCCTTAGAGTAGGGCTTGAATCCACAACCTTCTGACTCAGAGGTGAGAGCACTACTACTGAGCCAAACTGGCAGTGAGCATTACTGAAAGCTGGCAGACTTTTCAATCATTACCAAGTTCACTCCTGCCCTCACCTGACAACTACATTCATACAATTTTAGGTGTGGGTCACTGGATTGCAATGAAGAGCAGGAACTCCAGCTGATGTCCCCCTCCCCATCTTCTAATCTGCAGCTACTGAGGCCATTTATAGCAAACCTACCAGTACCCCAACGATGAGAGGATAACTCAGCATAAATCAGGGATCAACTCAGAACCTTCCTGGGCTGTATATTTTAGCAGTACACCAGATACTGTATTTATACATCATGTGATAAGTGTAGCATGCTTGAGAGGAACTGGTGACCTTGGACCCATGGTTCCCAAAGCTCTCCATCACTGGGCTATTCCTCACGTTATGTCTGGGTCTGTTGTAGACTAATTGATGGAGATTGATTGCCATGATTAGTCAACAACTCCATTATCGTTGTATCATGCGACTACCAGGATAGTAGAAGGCGAACTAGATGAACCTTGTTCATTTTTCATCTATCAATTCCTATGTTTTTATAAATACAGAGCTATCCATGGGCCACAGAAAGGATGTTGGATAATGAATGTGGAATTCATGTCATGTAGAAGGACGCACTAAACAATTAATGGACACTTCAGATACAAGTGAGTTGTGCATGTTCCCTTGTGGCATAGGGCTATAAATTGGGCCGCGTAGCGCCTGTTTTGTAGGTGCAACGCGGCCTCCTAAGGGCCCAAAATGGCATCTGGAATACACGCGCACGCTTCTAGTGTGATGTGCCCCAGACGCCATCTTGGTAAAGGCCTTTGCACACACGCAGATAACGAAAGCCGGTACCATGTAAAGTAAGGAGAATATGTATTAGATCAGTGTGCAATGCTGATTTAAATGGACAGATGCGATTTTGGAACTCAACACTCCAGCCAACACTCTGTCTTAACCTTGCACAGCTGAACAGGACGTAAACAGCTTGGAGGACCACCCAGCAGAGTTATTTAAAGAGACCATGCAGGATTTACAGGTTAGTTGCTGGATTATTGTTTCTGGCTGCTGATACATTTATACCTGTTTTTGGAGGTCTCCTATACTTGAATACTAGGACCAGGGGACATAGCCTAAAAATTAGAGCAGGGACTTGCAGGAGTGAAGTTAGGAAACGCTTCTACACACAAAGGGTGGTAGAAGTTTAGAACTCTCTTCTACAAACGGAAGTTGATGCGAGCTCAATTGTTAATTTTAAATCTGAGATTGATAGATTTTTGTTAACCAAAGGTATTAAGGGATAAATGGCTCAGGCAGATATATGGAGTTAAGTCACAGATCAACCATGATCTCAATGAATGGCGGAACAGACTTGAGGTGCTAAATGGTCTACTCCTGTTCCTATCTCCATATGTTCCTATAATAAAGTTACAATATTCTACAGGGAGTGGGCTGGCTAGCTGACAGGCAACAGCAAGGGCACTGGCAGAGTGTCAGGGGTGAGACAGGAATGCTGTCATCCTGAGAGAGGACAGCAGGTTCATGTTCCATGGAGCCACTGCCACTTGCTGCCTCTTGTTATGCGCCACCTTCCCCTACAAAAAAGCGGGACGTGAGTCGGTGAGTGTCTGCAAGATGTTTGGGTGATGTGCCTGTTACGGTTGAACAGTTGTCAGTGTGTGTGACCTGTGAGTTGTGGGTGTGCGGTTGCAACAGTGGTAATGTGTGAGGGTGAGAGGAAGCATCTGATTGGAAGAGTTTAGTACTGATTGAAAGGGTTTGTTGGTAGGTGGGTGATGGGGGGTGTAGTGTGTGGAGCAGTGGATGCGGCTAGTGGTGCAGTTGGTAGGAGATGCCACTTGACAGTTGACCTCACTCACCTTGACCACTCGTGTCAAAGCATTGAACTTCTTCCTGCACTCCATCCATCCGTGGTCCGTGGCATTGACTTCACCCCTACTGCCTCTTGTGCATATGTCTGGAGGGCCTCTTTCCCTCATGTGGATATAGGATGTCCCTCCTTCTGTCCACCTCTTGCACCAAGGCTTCTAGTGCATCAGCAGAGAGCGTTGGTGCACGCTTTCTCGCAGGCCTGGCACAAACTCAATTCGGCAGATTGGTGAGGTCTGGCATGCAGATTGGAGGACGTGGGATTTAGTAGTGCACAACCTTTATTCAATGTTTTAACATAACTCAACAGTTTGTAAACACAGGGACAGTACCTGCATCTGTGTTTTATGTGTGCGATGCCTGATCTCTGTTCAGACTCTGTGTGGAACTGTATCTTATAATTTGTAAATAAAAGGTGCAGGCTGCCTTTACGAGGTGCAGGCTGCATTTACATGATGCTAGCCACTCGCGCGATATCGGGTGCTGGTGAGCTGCCACTCACAGATATCAGGTAAATGACCAGGCAGCATGAATGTTACGTGCTGCCTGCATCTCAACGACCGGATGTGGGTTAACCGGGCACAGCGACCCCCACACCCGGTTTCGGGGGTTATCCAATTTAACCCCCATAATGTTGCATTCAGTGGATTAAGAAAGAATTTGTATTTATATAGCCATTGTACCATAATTACCCTGGGCATTACGTTTATGCCACAGTGCAGCATTGGAAGGGACTCATGCTGTAAGAACTGATTGGAATATACTATTTTTAGTACTAAAACTGAAACATGGGAACTGGGAAATTAGTCATTGATCATAGAATAATTATAATTTGTTACCAGTTTCTACTTCCACACACTTGGCCAAACACTGATTAGACTGTGCCACAAGTGTGGCACTTACAAGAACATAATCAGTCCAGGGAAAAAGAAACATTTGCCCCATCAAGCCTGTCCCTTCTGTGGATCAAGTATTATCCACCCATCATGGACTCTGCACAAACATTTAATTTACTATGGGAAACTTCTACATAAATATTCCTGGTTCACAAAAAGAAAACAAAACAGAATTCTTGAATATTTATGTATCTTGGCATTTCCATTTTTCAACCTTGGCCTATCCCTCTCTAAAAAGAAAAGCAATCCTTTCCCTCATCCCAGCCCTAAAGCACTGAAGTGGGCCATTTGTCTGCTTTATGATATAGTGTAAAATGCCAAGGCAATTCTTCCATGTGGATATACAGAGATGCACAGTGACATGTTGCCCTTCAAGGCTCCCTTGAATATTTTAAAGAGTCGTCTCCAAAAGTTGTTGGGCCAACAGTCAATTCTTTCACAGCTGAATCCAAAGTGTCATCTTATAGAGGATTTGTTGAGTGATGGGTCCTTCCAAAGCTTAGCAGCCAGTTTTTCAGTACATCTTGATACAGAAAAGAGTATGGTACAGGAGTATGTTCAATGATTGATTTAGAATTCCATGATTTATTTTCTGTTTGTTCCTTTTGTCAGTGAATAAGACTCAAGTCCCACTTCAGCGACTCGAGCATATGATCTACGCTGAAACATCAGTGCAGTACTGAGGGAGTGCTGCATTGTCGGAGGTGCCATCTTTCCGATGAGACGTTAAACCGGATCCCCATCTGCCCTCTCACATAAAAGATGTGACGGCACTATTTCAAAGAAAAGCAGGGGACCTCTCCCCAGTCTCCTGGCCAATATTTATCCCTCAACCAACATTTGATCATTATCACATTGCTGTTTGTGGGACCTTGCTGTGCGCAAATTCGCTGCCATGTTTCCTACGTTACAACAGCGACTACACTTCATTGGCTGTAAAGCGCTATAGGACATCCTGAGGTCATGAAAGATGCTATATAAATGCAAGTTCTTTCTACCTTTACCATGCTTTTATTAGGATTATTTTTACGATTAGAAATTGGAAAGAAATGATTTATTTTCTTGTCTTAGCTTCATATTTATATTTACACTGATACATTGTGAAGTAAACTGCAAAGAGTCCTTTATGTTAATTCAGTTTGGCTCACTTCCCTGCTGGCCACAGTGTAAACCCCTGTGTCATCTGCCATCCTACAGCTGATTGAGCTGAAGAATTGCTGTCCGTGATGATCTTCGTGATTGCCGCTGATACTGCCTCCCGCGGAGGGTCCAGATGACCAGTCTGTACAGATGGTTGAAAATCCAAAGAAGGATGATTAAAATTGCTCTCTGGATGGCAAACACCTTTCACTGGCGTTCACCCAGGAGACCGACTCTAGGGCAAAGTATTATAATTAGACACAACACCAATCCAGTTCTTTGCTATATCAGTTCATGTGCTTAACACCCCCCATTAAAGTAAAAGTTGATCAAACACTGCACAAAGACTCCAAATATGGGTATAATGGAATTCTTGTAAAAATAATAGCACATTTAATTAGAAGATACTTAGCCCCTATGCGGTTTACGATATGCATGTGATCTGAGTGAAACTGACAGCATAACCATAGAGCTTTTGGCAGGTAAATTCTCAAACGGACGAAGTTTATCGTGTTCATAATAAAGACCCTTTTACCCTCTGGGCACGGATTGATTTGCAAACTCAGATTTAATCATTTGCATTTTGCATCCCAATGCAGGTTCCCAAGTTCCCACTATTTGAACGGTGGAGTCTGGCTAGTTGATCCATGTTCAGTGTGTTTGATAATTCACGTGTCAGAACAGGAGCAAAGGGATCATAGAATCATTGAATCTTACAGCACAGAAGGAGGACATTCGGCCCATTTGGCCCAACGTGAAAGAGTCCCACCCTCCTGCTCTTTCCCCGTAGCCTTGCAATTTTCTCCCTTTCAAGTATTTATCCAATTTCCTCTTGAAAGTTCCTATTGAATTCCACCACACTTTCAGGCAGTGCATTCCAGATCATAATAACTCACTGCTCTTTAAAAAAAATACTCCTCATCTTACCTCTGGCTCTTTTGTCAATTACCTTATATCTGTGTATCTGGTTACCGACCCTTTTGGCAGTGGAAATTTGAAACATAGAAACATAGAAAATAGGAGCAGGAATAGACCATTTGGCCCTTCAAGCCTGCTTCACCATTCAATATGATCTTGGCTGATCCTCGATCTCAATACCATATTCCCGCTCTCTCCCCATACCCCTTGATGCCTTTTGTGTCTAGAAATCTATCTATCTCCTTCTTAAATACATTCAGTAACTTGGCCTCCACAGCCTTCTGTGGTAGAGAATTCCACAGATTCACCACCCTCTGAGTGAAGAAATTTCTCCTCATCTCAGTCCTAAATATCTGACCCCGTATCCTGAGACTTAACCATCGTTCTGGACCCCCCAGCCAGGGGAAACATCCTCCCTGCATTTAGTCTGTCCAGCCCTGTCAGAATTTTATACGTTTCAATGAGATCCCCTCTCATTCTTCCAAACTCGAGTGAATACAGTCCGAGTCGACCCAATATCTCCTCATACGACAGTCCTGCTATCCCAGGAATCAGTCTGATGAACCTTCGCTGCACTCCCTCTTTGGCAAGTAGATCCTTTCTCAGGTAAGGAGAGCAAAACTGCACATAATACTCCAGGTGTGGTCTCACCGAGGCCCTGTATAACTGCAGTAAGACATCCTTGCTCCTGTACTCAAATCCTTTTGCAATGAAGGCCAACATACCATTTGCCTTCCTAACTGCTTGCTGCACCTACATGTTTGCTTTCAGTGATTGGTGTACAAGGACACCCAGGTCCCTTTGTACATCAACATTTCCCAATCTATCACTATTTAAATAATACTCTGCCTTTCAGTTTTTCCTTCCAAAGTGGATAACTTCACATTTATCCACATTATACTGCATCTGCCATGTATTTGCCCACTCACTCAACTTGTTTAAATTGCCTTAAAGCCTCTTTGCATCCTCCTCACAACTCACGATCCCACCTAGTTTTGTGTCATCAGCAAACTTGGAAATATTACATTTGGTTCCCTCATCCAAATCATTGATATATATTGTGAATAGCTGGGGCCCAAGCATCGATCCCTGCGGTACCCCACTAGTCACTGCCTGCCACCCGGAAAAAGATCCGTTTATTCTTACTCTCTGTTTCCTGCCTGTCAATGAATTCTCAATCCATGCCAGTATATTACCCCCAATCCCATGTGCTTTAATTTTGCACACTAACCTCTTATGTGGGACTTTATCAAAGGCCTTCTGAAAATCCAAATAAACTACATCCACTGGCTCTCCCTTATCTATTCTACTAGTTACATCCTCAAAAACTCCAGTAGATTTGTTAAGCATGATTTCCCTTTCATAAACCCATGCTGACTTTGTCCAATCCCATTAATGTCCTCCAAGTGTTCTGTTATCACATCCTTTATAAATCTCCCTTTTATCTTCTCTGCTCTAAGCAGACAGACAGTAACAACAAAACAGTTTCAGAACAGTAGTCGTTAGGTTCACTTATATTGATCACTGAGATATTACAAATTTCTCTTGTTTTTTAAGAATGACAGATCAGAATGGTGGCACAAATCAGAAGAATTTCACAATATGACAAGTCTGACTGATTGATCACTTGGGTTGGACGGGAACAATGGTTCGAAGCAAGAAGTATTGATGATGCTTCAATGTGACTGCATCTCCCCGCTAGTGACTGGACCACGTGTTTTACAGATTACTGCAGGATTTCTTGGGCACTGGACGAGTCCCAGGACAAATCAGTAGACGCGTTGAAACCCATGCCACTGAACAATTACCAACCAAGTATATTGGTGGTACAGACAGATTCCAATTTCACCAAAGGAAGCAATATAAGTGGGCTAAAATCATACTGTGTGATAGATAGGAACTCATTGACTCATCTGAAATACCTTTGTCCATTTTTTAAACAAAGAAAGGAAGAACGTGCATTTATTCAGCACTTCTCACAACCTCAGGACGTCCCAAAGCATTTTTCAGCCAATTAAGTACTTCTGAAGTGTCGTCACTGTTGTAATGTTGGAAACATGGGAACCAATATTGTGCATAACAAGGTTTCTCAAACAGCAAAGGGACAATCTGTTTTCTGGTGATGTTGGTTGAGCGATAAATATTAGCCAGGACACCGGGGAGAACTCCCCTGCTCCTCTTCGAAAGTGCTATGGGAACTTTTATGTCTACCCGAAAGAGCAGACGGGATGTGGGCGTCACTGGCAAGGCCAACATTTATTGCCCATCCCTAATTGCCCTTGAGAAGGTGGTGGTGAGCCGCCTTCTTGAACCTCTGCAGTCCGTGTGGTGAAGGCTCTCCCTCAGTGCTGTTGGGTTGGGAGTTCCAGGATTTTGACCCAGCGACGATGAAGGAACAGCGATATATTTCCAAGTTGGGATGGTGAGTGACTTGGAGAGGAACATGCAGGTGGTGTTGTTCCCATGTGCCTGCTGCCCTTATCCTTCTCGGTGCTAGAGGTCATGGGTTTCGGAGTTGCTATCGAAGAAGCCTTGGCGAGTTGCTGCAGTGCATCCCGCAGATGGTAAACACTGCAGCCACGGTGCGCCGGTGGTGAAGGGAGTGAATGTTTAGGGTGGTGCATGGGGTGCCAATCAAGCGGGCTGCTTTGCCCTGGATGGTGTTGAGCTTCTTGAGTATTGTTGGAGCTGCACTCATCCAGGTAAGTGGAGAGTATTCCATCACACTCTTGACTTGTGCCTTGTAGATGGTGGAAAGACTTTGGGGAGTCAGGAGGTGAGTCACTCGCCGCAGAGTACACAGCCTCTGACCTGCTCTTGTAGCCACAATATTTATGTGGCTGGTCCAGTTAAGTTTCTGGTCAATGGTGTTGATGGTAATGCTGTTGAATGTCAAGGGGAGGTGGTTAGAGATGCTCTTGTTGGAGATGGTCATTGCCTGGCACTTGTCTGGGGCGACTTGCCACTTACCAGCCCAAGCCTGGATGTTGTCCAGGTCTTGCTGCATGCGGGCATGGACTGCTTCATTATTTGAGGGGTTGCGAATGGAACTGAACACTGTGCAATCATCAGCGAACATCCCCATTTCTGACCTTATGATGGAGGGCAGGTCATTGATGAAGCAGCTGAAGATGGTTAGGCCAAGGACACTGCCCTGAGGAACTCCTGCAGAAATATCCTGGGGCTGAGATGATAGGCCCCGAACAACCACTACCATCTTTCTTTGTGCTAGGTATGACTTCAGCCACTGGAGAGTTTTCCCCCTGAATCCCATTGACTTCAATTTTACTAATGCTCTTTGGTGCAACACTCGGTCAAATGCTGCCTTGATGTCAAGGGCAGTCACTCTCACCTCATCTCTGGAATTCAGCTATTTTGTCCATGTTTGGACCAAGGCTGTCATGAGGTCTGCAGCCGATTGGTCCTGGCAGAACCCAAACTGAGCATCTGTGAGCAGGTTATTGGTGAGTAAGTGCCGTTTGAGAGTACTGTCGACGACACCTTCCAACACTTTGCTGATGATTGAGTGTAAACTGATGGAGCGGTAATTGGCCGGATTGGATTTATCCTGCTTTTTGTGGACAGGACATACCTGGGCAATTTTCCACATTGTCGGGTATATGCCAGTGTTGTAGCTGTACTGGAACAGTTTGTTTTAAAGTCTGATCCGAAAGACGGCACCAACAGTGCAGCACTGAAGTATCAGCCTGGATTAATTACTAATGACAAGCTAGTCAGGCAGTGCAGGAGGTAATGCCAATCCCCCATCAATACCTTCACACTACAATATACAGACCAAAGCTCCTACCTCCAGCTAACCCAGGAACCAGGCTGTGCTTCACCAGGGAAGCCATCAATAAATTATGTCACAAGCTGTAACGCGAGCTGCAGCATGAATTTAACTCAAAGATTTGGGATTATATTGTGGCACTGTAACAGCTGCCCGGGAACTGTAGCTTTTTGCAATGACAGTCTATAAAGCCACGTTTAGTGATTTAAGGAAAGGTGACATTGAAACAAAACTAATTTCAGAACGTCACTTAGCGTTTTAGATAGTGTGTAAGATTATGTTAGGAATGGAGTTGGCAATTAGAAATAGCGATGAGTCTTAGGCAAAATAAATCGCCCACTCCAGCCTGCCAACAGACTGCTAGGGCACAGGTACATGCAAAATGCAAAACAGGTATCCTAAGGGAAACAACAGAAATAAGTGAGTACATTTAACTCTTCCAAATCCTGGAATTCTTTCCCCTAAAAAGTAATTGAGGCTGGGGGTCAATTGAAAATTTCAAAACTGAGATTGGTGGATTTTTGTTAGGTAAGGATATTAAGGGTTACAGAACCAAGGTGGGTAGATGGTGTTAAGATACAGATCAGTCATGATCTAATTGAATGGCGGTACAGGGAGTGAATGGCCTATTCGTGTTCCTATGTTCCAAATTAGTAACCCATTACCAATATGTGAAAACCATTTGATAAGCATTTCGAGTTCACAAAGCAAGTGTGAGGATGAGCAGGTGTATGCTGCAGTAAAAATACTTCATCAACAGTATTTTGAAGAAGTGCTAGAAAATCCTAGCAAAAACGCAGGTGCTTTGGTTATTCTCTAAGTGTAAATGGGCAGTGAAATAGAGGAGAATACACTGAAACGTATAAAATTCTTAGAGGGCTTGACAGGGTAGATGCTGAGAGGCTGGTTCCCCTGGTTGGAGAGCCTAGAACTAGGGGGTCATAGTCTCAAGGTAAGGGGTCGGCCATTTAGGACAGAGATGAGGAAAAGTTTAATCTCAGAGGGTTGTGAATCTTTGGAATGCTCTATCCCAGAGGGCTGTGGGCGCTCAGTCGTTGGGTATATTCAAGACTGAGATTGATAGATTTTTGGACACTAAGGGAATCAAGGGAATGGGGATAGGGCGGGAAAGTGGAATTAAGGTACGAAGAACAGCCGTGATCTTAATGAATGGCGGAATAGGCTCGAGGGGCCGTATGGCCTACTCCTGCTCCTACTTCTTATGTTCTTATGTAACAAGATTATAATTGTCAAAATATATCAAAGTGTTTTGAATTTTAAATAAGGGAATCAAGGGATATGGGGACAGGACGGGAAAGTGGAGTTGAGGTTGAAGATCAGCCATGATCTTATTGAATGGCGGAGCAGGCTCGAGGGGCCGTATGGCCAACTCCTGCTCCTATTTCTTATGTTCTTAGGATATTAATATGAAAGTGGATCTTGATTAAACTCCTGTTATCTCGCAGGTAGCCACTTGCATCACTGTATCCATTGAATCTGAAACTATACACAGTCTGCTAGGAATACACTCAACTGTCATTTAAGTCATATTACATGAAGCAAAGATTGGTGCGTGGGGAAGCAATTTTGTCATGAATTGGCAAGACGGAAGCCATTTTGGTCCCCGCCACAAATTCCGTACCCCAGCCACTGACTCCATCCCTCTTTCTCCTTGGCCATTGTCTGAGGCTGAACCAGACCGGTCACAACCTTGGTGTCCTATGTGACCCTGATATGAGCTTCCGACCACATATCCACTCCATCACCAAGACCGCCTACTTCCACCTCTGTAACATCGCGCGTCTCCACCCTGCCTCAGCTCATCTGCTGCTGAAACCCTTATCCATGCCTTTGTTACCTCCAGACTTGACTATTCCAATGCTCTCCTGGCTGACCTCCCATCTTCCGCCCTCCATAAACTTGAGCTCATTCAAAACTCTGCTGCCCGCATCCTAACTCGCACCAAGTCTGGTTCACCCATCACCCCTGTGCCCGTTGACCTACATTGGCTCCCGGTCTGGGAACGCCTCGATTTTAAAATTCTCATCCTTGTTTTCAAATCCCTCCATGGCCTCGCCCCTCCCTATCTCTGTAACCTCCTCCAGCCCTACAACCCTCCGAGATCTCTGCGCTCTTCCAATTCTGGCCTCTTGCGCATCCCCGATTTTAATCGGGCCACCATTGGCGGCTGTGCCTTCAGCTGCCTAGGCCCTAAGCTCTGAAATTCCCTCCCTAAACCTCTCCGCCTCTCTATCTCTCTCTCTCTTCCTTTGAGAGGCTCCTTAAAACCTACCTCTTTGACCACGCTTTTCATCACCTATCCTAATATCTCGGTGTCAAATTTTGTTTGATAATTGCTCCTGCGAAGCGCTTTGGGATGTTTTGCTACGTTAAAGGCGCGACATAAATACAAGTCGTTGCCGTTGAATGTGAGGAATAATCCAGCAGGCAACTGTCATTGTGAAAAAGGGTGAAAACTGACACTAATGGGCTAGAACTGGATTCATACAAACCAGGAAAGGATATTCACAGTGTTTGGGATGCTTATAAAATGCGGCCCATGAATTTAGCAGTGGGACTCACACCTGTACAGATTAGGCGCAGGCCATCCCAATGCTAAATCGATATGCTTTGCACCCGATTAACACCTGAAAAACAGGTGCAATGCCTACCAATTTCTGCCCCAATCTATGATTTTAGCAAGGAAATCTATGTGTTCTAGGATAGCATTTCCACTTTCCACAAGGCTAGGCCAGTATCTAACATACTAAGGAAGGCAGTGGAGAAGGAACTCTCACATTTGGAGATAATGGTATCACTGCCAAGAACCATCGTAGCAAATGAACAGCACTAATTGTAATAATGATAATGAAAGCAAGCTGAAGTATCAGAAAGTATGGGGGAATACAAGATAATCAGAAACTGTTGTGACCACAAGAAAGCATGGAAAGGCCATGGAAATCTGAAATTCTCTCCCACAGAAGGCTGTAGATGCTGAGATAACTGGAGCTTTCAAGACAGAAATCAATAGATTTTTATTGGGTAAGGGATAGGGATCAAATGAGGTTGAGGTACAGATCAGCAATGATCTAATTGAATGGTGGAGCAGGCTTAAGGGGCTGAATGGCCTACTCATGTTTCTATGTTTCGCTAAGCCTGTTCCGTCCATGGAGCATATACAATTTACTGTGCCTCTGCCCACCTCATTTATTCTTGGGAGGAGAGGTTGTGTAAAACCTCTCTCTTCGCTCCTCCCCCCACCTCATGTAAATCAAGCAAAGCTCTAAAATATATATCAACATTATACCCTGCCATCATTGTTGCAATAACCAGCACAGCACAAATGTCAGCACCCAAGCAATTAAAACAATTTAAAAAAAAGTTTCAATTGTTTTATCGGTTGTAGTGTGTTTTCCATAGCATCAATTCTAAATTAATATTTGCTGTTTTCCATACCAAAAGCTTACAGAATCTTGGCTGACACACAGGTGTCTACACAGACACAGACACAGATACAGACCACTTGTCAAACCCTAATGCATTTTTGCCTGTTTCTGGCCCATGATACGTCCAGCCATATTGATGTGGCTCACACTTGATAAACGATTCTCTGATGCATCTCTATTATAGGCAATGCTAAAGTAGAAATTAATATAAACTTTCAAAGGGAATTGGATATATACTTGAAAAGGAAAAACTTGCAGGGTTGTGGGTAAACAGCAGGACTAATTAGATAGCTCTTTTAAAGAGCTGGCACAGGCTCGATGGGCAGAAGGCCTCCTTCGGTGCTGCAAGATTCTATGATTCTATTCTGATTCTATGATACACAAAGGGCTGGTTTACTTCTGTATCTGATTACATACAATCCCCCCCACCTAACATAGACCAGTCTTCCCCGCCACCCAACATGGACTAGTTGTCCCCTCTATCCAAAATGGACTAGTTGTCCCCTCCGCCCAACATGGATTAGTCTTCCCCCCTACCCAACATGGACTAGTCTCCCCCCCCCACCACTCAACATGGACCAGTCTCCCCCTCCCCCCTCCGCCCAACATGGACCAGTCTGTCCCCCCCCTCCCATTATGGTCTATTAGTTAACATCGTTGGACAGGAGATCAGAAGAGTGCCGTTTTATCTCTGTAATTAATGTCCCACTTATCAAGTTGCAAGGATTGTACAATGTGGACAGTTCAATATAGAAGTAAAATGCCTATGTGGTAAAAGGATCCAATTTTTTACAAAGACTAAGGCCCCAAATTTACACCATGGCAAACTAATGTATGATTGCTTAACCTATTTGTCTAACATTCCTCTCTCCACTATTTTAATGAAGTAGTAGCCTATTCATCTTAAAACGGGTTAACACCTCCACTAAAACAGTGGAGAGAGGAATTTCAGACAAATATGGTAAATATTTGCACATTCATATCCTTCGGCATAATTTCAGGACCTAAGTGTGATTTTTCTCCATACAGCAAGGAAACCCTAGTCACGAATAGAGAATTTTAAAAAAAATGTACAGTATAAAAATATCTATGGGAAGATAAACATTTAACTGCTATTCTTCATCTTATGTTCATATCAAAATGATGAATTCCGGCCAATCCAAGCAAGAAATTAGTTTCAATATTTAAATTACCTCATTAATAGTGTGCAATATGCAATGGATTAGAGGCAAACATTAAATTTCTGCAAAGAGACAAATATTAGGGACCTATGCATGCGTATGTTTCTTCTTTTATTTATGTGGCTAAAGTATGGAAAGTAAATTCATTCTTCAGGTTTTCATTATGTGGCATTCAGAACTACTTTTGCCTTAAGAAGGTGGAGATCAGATTATCATCAAAATGATGTACATGTCCTGCTGAAACATTCCCTCTTCCTCCATTACTCATAACCACAGTGATACTGGAAATGATCCTGTGTAGGCAAACACAGCAGCCAATTTTCACATAACAAGGTCCCACAAACAGCAATGAGATGAATGATCAATTAATCTATTGTTGATGATGTTGATTGAGGGATAAATGTTGGTCAGGACACCAAGGGAACTACGGGTTTGTGTTGCTAATCACTATCCTGTGACACCTGTGCGAAAGTATGTAGGTGTAGATGTCAGATGAGAACAGGATTGAGCTGAGCTGTGATGCCTCCCTTGATAAACAACCCTTTGACAATCGGTGTCCAGGCTCCCATTGGACAATGGTACTCGGGTGAAGTACCAAAGAATTGCTGGTGCTTATGGGATTAAACCTTAGTATGAGTCACTGCATTCGACAGAAAAAAAAGAAAACGCAAAATACAGCGGCAACTAATTGTACTGAAAGTAAGTAGTTTAGTTCAAACCAAATGAGTTGGTTGGCACATTGGTGGCAGTGCACTTATGGACTTGAGATTACAAGGAGTTCCACTTCTGAAATAAAGTATTGGATTAAATGGAATAGAATTTCAGCAAACAGCACTTATCACTAAATTGAGTAACATCCCTCCTTCCTTTCGCTCCACCATTGGTGACTATACCTTCAGCCACTTGGACCCCATGCTCTGGAATTCCCTCCTTAAACCCCTCTGCCTCTCTATCTCCCTCTCCTCCTTTAAGACCCTTCATAAAACCCAGCTCTTTCACCAGGTTATTGGTCAGCCCTCCTCTTTGACTCGGCATTCATTTCTGCCTGATAGCACTTTTGCGAAAACACCTTGGGATATTTTTCTATGTTAAAGGCACTATACAAATGGAAGTTATCAATTATTAAAAATAGCTGGATGAATATCTGATTTGAAATTAGATTGAGGGTTATAGAAATAAGTGCAGACAGAGATGACTGAATGTCCAATGAAACCAGATGGCTCCTGAGTTGTTGGGATCATAAAACTATCCTGCGAAAGAAGACAGCGGGTCAAAGTTGACTGATGGCACATGTGACATTAGTTAGATGATCTGGAGATTAACTGTAGTGTACAAGTTCTGAACAATATATATGAAACAGAAATTATTCATTTCTACAACTCATTAGAAAAGAGCAAGTGTATTTTTTCACTGTCAAATGGAAATGCAGTCAACATTTTTTTTCACTTACTCATAAACTTTAATGTATCTGAGCAGCATTTCATCAGTAGTAAATATAAAATAAATCTGTTTTACAAATGCGCTTGTAAAAGGCACAGCTAACGAAATACTGATTTTTTGATAACTAAAAACATTCAAGGTGTACTCGCAAACTGAGATATCGTCTCTTGCAATAAATTCTTTAGTAGTAAAGATAATTGATTACATTTTTATTACAAGGAAAGCATGCTTCTACACACATTATTTCACCAATATATATCATTTTAATGGTCTGAATCAATATTTTCCTGCTTAGCCATAACTTCACCCATAATCTTTAAATCATATTTATTCTTTGATGCCTTCTTAATGCAATTCTCATTGCGCTGTAAATTCCTAGCAGAAGATATATGTACTCCAAATGAGCTGAGGCGAACTGAGATTTTACGTGTCTCGAATCCTTGAATGAAAAGGGCAAGAATGAAGATGTTTGTATGATATAAATTGATTATTATTTTACTGCTCAGGTTTATGGTGTTAATATTAAACTTTGGAGCTCGATAATAGTTGTGATTTTTTTTCCCTGGCTGGTGATGCCAGTTCAGGGAGGAAGTCAGAAGTAGAGGTGGCCATTTTCAGTTCATGCTCTTAAACCCAGAATTTCCAATTCATCACTGCTGATTGCAAAATTTCTATTCAAATGCCACGCTAATAAGTGTCTGGCGTGTTAGCACCTTTTTGGGTGGTCATTTTGTCCATCATGAACTGGAAGAATGAATCCAGAATTTTACTACATATACTCTCGTCCCACAATTGTTTTGTAGTAAAATCTTTTTAAAATGTGGAAATAATCTCGCAAGTCCTGTTTTTAAGAAAGGAGCACATTTGCAAAGAGAATTCTGTTGAAGACTTTTATAGGAAAAATGCACAGTTAGGACCTAATTTGGATTTGGTCTCATTTTAGAACTTACTGAGGCGCGTATGGAGCATAAACTCCGGCATGGACCAGTTGGGAATGACCTGTTTCTGTGCTGTAAATGCTATGTAATTCTATGTACTGAAAGAAAGAAAGACTTCTTTTTGCATTGTGCCTTATTACATCTCTTAGAAAGTCCGAAAGCACTTCAAATGCAATGAATGATTTTGAAGTGCAGTAACTATTGTTATGTAGGCAAATTAGGCAGTCATTTTGTGGCCTAATGACCAGTTAATCTATTCTCTTTAGTGGTGGCAGGAGAATGCCATGTCCAAACAGTGTGAGGCAGCAATAAACAAAGCAAATGGGATGCCGGTTATATTATCAATCGGTTGAGTTCAAAGCCCCAGAGGTTGTACAGCACCCTGGTCAGACTATGCCTGGAAAACCGCATAGAGGTCTGGCTGCTTCAAATCAGGGGGAGGCACTCAGGCCATATAAGCAGTGCAGATGAGAACACTAAGGTTGATCCTTGTTAGCAGATGAAAGAGCTACGAAGAATGATATGATGTTAGACCTTTACAGCCTCTTTCTGAGGCATCTCAGAGGGAACTTATAAAGCGTTTAAGAAGCCTACTGGCATAGAGCAAGCAGTACGCTCAGACATGCCAGGGCAGCAGGACAAGACAGCGCAAATTCAGGAGTATAAAGGGCTAATTTAATATTAGGAAGTGTTTCTTTACACAGGGGTTGATTAACAATTGCAACAGGTTGCCAAGAAGGGTGCATTTAAGAAAAACCTAGATGCTGTAATGGGGAGATGATAGGATTGATTTTCAGAAAAAATGAGATTAAATGGGCCAAAAAGCCTTTTTCCTTTGAGCTTATCTTGTGATCTGACCACCATTCCTGAGCTGGAACCCACATCAATAAAATTTGACATGTGATTGGCTGATGACTGGCTTCAAAGTTCAATTTTTTTGGCTAATTGATTACAGGGACAGTAAGAATTAACCTGATTATGTCATTGAAATCACCAGGTCAATATTTTGGGGCAACATTGTATGCCCTAACTACTTGACAGGATAATTCATGAATAGCCCAGTTGAACGATAGAGCTTGAAGTGGTCCATCCAGATCAGGTGATGGATGGTTAAACCTGTTGTGCGCCAGCTGTGCTGAAATCGCCATCCCTGGGTGAATGAAGATTGGGGCCATCTCAGTGGGAATGACCAGGATGGGTTTTTACTGGAGACAAGGGCATCAAAGATGGAGGAGATGGAGTGACTGAGCAGATCGACAGCTGCAGATGTATTGAGGCGAATGAAAGGCCAAAGGCTAGGCAGCTGGGAATTTGAAAGTGCAGTTGTAAGTGACTTGGGGGAGAGTTTTTCTCAGGGGGCAAACAAAATGAAATGGAGTTTTAAAGGGGAGGAGGTAGGGGGATTAGGATGGTGAGAGATATAAGGAAATGGTCAGAGATGCCTTCATATTTACCCTCAAACTGGGCTTTGCAATTGGTTGTGAAATTACAAGTCCTGTCAAATGTCCATTAGGATTTCAAATAAGCTGTTTCCAGCCATCAAAGCAACTCTACTTTAATTGATTTCTGAACACAAATCAGTGCGCAATTACCAGTAGGCTCACTGGGGGCTAAATTCAACAGCATTGTGCCCATTTTGCAGGCACAGAATGAGTGCAATGATGATGAATTTAGCAGGGCGATGACCTGCACCCGATTTGCATGTGCGTTTAGGCCACGGCTAAATTCATCAGGGTCTTTTTTTTTTAGACAGCCCCGGTGCCTGCCTGAAATGAGGTTCCTGCACCCGTTTGCAGGAAATTAGTTGACCAGTCAATGGTTACGTTGCGTAAGTTCTGACTACTTTATTCAGGCTCTGCAGCGGCCTAGCCATTGGTCCTTAAAGGCAGGTAGAAAACAGCAGGTAGATTTTCTTCACTTAATGTGGAACCAGGAGGAGCAGGAGTCGATACTGCGGGCTGTTGCCGGTCCGAGCTCACCCCCTCCCATTTGCCTCCCACACCACCCCCCCCACACCCCATCCCTGGATTTAAGCTGTAGGCTGGCTCGATGCCAGAGCCAGCAAAAATATGAAGGGCCCAGACCGGCGAGCTGCGTCAGGACGCCCGATTGATGCCTGCAGCTTACCGGATTTATTAAAATGAGGCCCGAAGATGAACTTAGGATGGTTCTCGGGCTTCTCTGAGCCGATCATTTTGCGCCTGTTGTCGAATTTGTCCCCACAGAGCAGCTTTCAGTTTGACCTCAGCTACTCCTATAAAACAGTACTGTCATGTTATGGGATTCTTCCACAGAAAGCATTTGGCAAAAGGAATTACTTTTAAATGTTGGGTTTTTAAAACAAAATGTATTACTCACTAGGACCATAGGCAGTGAAAATGCTAACAAGCTAATATTTTGTGTTGTTTCCTCCTGGACTCTAAACAATAAGCCATTCATTAGCCTGTCTTAGCAATCGATAACCACCCCACGCCCATGGGGGATGATTTTAAACCCCAAGAATGGGTGGGTTGGGGGCAGGTGGGAGTTGAAAATAGTTGTTTTTTGGGTCGCGACCACAACCCGGCTTTATTTCCGGGTATAATGTCAGCGCAGAAAAGTACAGGCTTCCCACTGGGAATGCAAAGTCCGAAAATTTTGCAGTCGCGACCCAAAAAAACAACTATTTTCAACTCCCACCCGCCCCCAACCCACCTGTTCTTGGGGTTTAAAATCACCCCCATTTTGTTGGGAAGTCGCTAATTCCCTCAAGTGATCAACAGAGGGAGATAAAGAACAGGGACATAGGGGGTAATTTTGAGTTTTGGCAAGAGTGTAAAACATGCGATATTGGCTCGGTCTCTTGTTGAACATCTCTCCAGGTTCCAGAAACCAAAAATCGAGAGAGGTGTTTAACGGTGGGCCGAGTCAATATTGCACATTTTACATTATTGCCAAAACTCAAAATTGGGCCATCTAGCGTCCGTTCCTTTGGTGCTACGCGGCCTCCCAAACATCCAAGATGGCGTCTTGGATGCGCACGCATGCTTCCAGCGTGATGTGTGCCGGACGCCATCTTGGTAAAGAGTTTAGCACATGCGCAAATAACGAATGCCAGCAGCATGTAAAGAGAAAATGTATTCGATCAGTGTGCAACGCTGATTTAAAGTGATAGACACCATTTTTTTTTTATTCGTTCATGGGATGTGGGCGTCGCTGGCAAGGCCAGCATTTATTGCCCATCCCTAATTGCCCTTGAGAAGGTGGTGGTGAGCCGCCTTCTTGAACCTCTGCAGTCCGTGTGGTGAAGGTTCTCCCACAGTGCTGTTAGGTAGGGAGTTCCAGGATTTTGACCCACGACGATGAAGGAACGACGATATATTTCCAAGTTGGGATGGTGTGTGACTTGGAGGGGAACGTGCAGGTGGTGTTGTTGTCATGTGCCCGCTGCCCTTGTCCTTCTAGGTGGTAGAGGTTGCAGGTTTGGGAGGTACTGTCGAAGAAGCCTTGGCGTGTTGCTGCAGTGCATCCTGTGGATGGTACACACTGCAGCCACAGTGTGCCAGTGGTGAAGGGAGTGAATGTTTAGGGTGGTGGATGGGGTGCCAACCAAGCGGGCTGCTTTGTCCTGGATGGTGTTGAGTTTCTTGAGTGTACACTCCACTCAACGCACTGTCTTAGCCATGATCATCTGAACATGTCTTAGAGTGCCTGGAGGACAATCCACCAGCGCTATTTAAAGGGTCCATGCAGGATTTACAGGTTAGTTGCTGGACTATTGCTTCTGGCTGCTGATGCATTTGTAACTGTTTTTGGAGATCTCCTATACTTTAATATTACGATGCGGGGACATAGCCTAACTTTTAGAGCCAGAACATACAGGAGTGAATTCAGGAAATGCTTCTACACGCAAAGGGTAAGAGAAGTTTGGAACACTCTTCTGCAGACGGCAGTTGACTCTAGCTCAATTGTGAACTTTAAATCTGAGATTGATAGATTTCTGTGAACCAAGGGTATTAAGGGATATGGGGCTAAGGTGGGTATATGGAGTTAGGTCACAGTTCAACCATGATCTCATTGAATGGCGGAAGGAGCTAAATGCCACTGCCACTTGCTGCCTCCTGATATGCGCCACCTTCTCCTGCAACAAAGCGGGACGTGTGTCTGGGTGATGTGCCTGTCATGGTTGAATAGCTGCCAGTGTGTGTGGTCTGTGAGTTGTGGATGGGCGGCTTGCAACTGTGGTAATGTGTAAAGGGTGAGAAGAAGCATCTGATTGGAAGAGTTGAGTACTGATTGAAAGAGTTTGTGGGTAGGTGGGTGATGGGTGGTGTAGTGCGTAGAGCAGTGGATGCGACTAGTGGTGCAGTTGGTAGGAGATGCCACTTGGCAGTTGACCTCACTCACCTTGACCACTCGTGACAAAGCATTGAACTTCTTCCTGCACTCCATCCATGTTCATGGTGCTGTGTGCCTGGCATTGACTTCATCCCCTACTGCCTCCCACTGCCTTTTGAGCATCTGTCTGGATGGCCTCTTGCACCTCCCCCCACCCCTTCTTCTGTCCACCTCTTGTACCAAGACTTCTAGTGCATCATCAGAGAACCTTGGTGCACACACTCTCACAGGCCTGGCACCAACTCGGACCGCCAGATTGGTGAGGTCTGGCATGCAGATTGGAGGATGTGAGATTTAGAAATGTGCAACCTTTATTCAATGCTTTAACATAACTCATCCATTTGTAAACATAGGGACAGGACCTGCATCTGTGTTTTACGTGTGCGATGTCTGATCTCTGTTCAGACTCCGTGTGGACAGCCTGCCTTTAAGAGATTCGGGCTCCCCCTGCTGGTGGAAAGTGTGAATGTCGTGTGACAAGGCCTGGATTTTTCACATGCACGAGGTAAATTCTGTGATAGCGCGAATGTCTCATCCTACCTGCGACGGGTCGACCGGGCGCGGGTTAATCACGTGATGCGATGCCCGCGCCCGTTTTCAGGGGTTAACCAATTTATAACAAGAATATAAAATGAAGAAAGAAATTTCGCCACTTGTAACACAATCATACCGCCTACTAACAGGCATTTTCTGAGCGGAACTGTATCCCGGCAAGAATCAGTGCTTTCAGATTAGAAGTTAGGGTGTGGAAACTGGAAAAACAGCTGTAAAAACTAAAAAAAAATCAATACTAAATCTTTCCTGGCATGTTTAACATCAAATATGTTAAAAGCTACAGTCGGAAATTTGGTATTTCAGGGTTAAAAGATTCTTAGTCAGAAAGGTCATATTAATCATCTGAGAATGTTTTTTTAAATTATTCTGCTTCCTTTGGTTGCTCCTTCAGGAAGAAATGTTAAAGAACAATGTATTCCTGTTTTACACTTCAGAGGATGCAAAGTGTTTAATAATGTATGTCGCAAATGATAAGTCACTGTTCTTGAACCCCAGCAGGTGACAAAGTTTTAATTTTATGGATGAATTAGTAAAAAAAATTAATATCTGTATTATAATTACATTAAATCTGTTTTGATCAGCACAGTTAAAAGTGCACTTATGCAGCATGTAGCATTGCAATTGGAGACTATAATCTATGCATGTTTGTAATGAATATGAACAGCAGATAATCCAGTATAATTTGAAACATGGTGGAATGCATTTATATATCTGTACAAGAGTTTTCAGTATTCAGCAAGTTAGCTGTCAGTATTATATCAGTTTTGTCTCAGTAGTAGCACACTCGCCTTCAAGTTAGAAGTTTGCAGGTTCAAGTCTCACTTTAATGTCTTGAGCGCATGATCCAGTCTGACGGCTCAGTGTGGTACTGAGGGAGTGTTGCACTGATAGAAGTACTGTCTCTTGGTGAGATGTTAAACTGTGGCCCTGCCTGCCTGCTAGGATTCAAGAGATCGCATGGTACTTTATTTGAAGAAGCCAAGGGAGTTCTTCTGTTATCCTGGCCAACATTCATCCATCAATCAAAACCACCAAAAACAGGTTAACTGGTTATTCCTCTCGGTATTGTTTGTAGGACCTTGCTGTGCACAAAATGGCTGCTGCATTTGCTTACAACAGTGGCAACATCTCAAAAATAATTCATTAGCTGTAAAGGGCTTTAGGACGTCCTGAGGATGTGAAACATTGTAAATAAATTCACTTTCTTTCTGAGTTAACTTTCAATAGGTAAGAAAGAAAAAAGAATATGCTGCTTTCACATCCTTAGGACATCCTATAGTGCTTTACAGCTAACAAAGTCACTGCTGTAATGTAGACAAACATGGCAGCCACAGCCTGGTTCCAGAATCAGCAAGGAGATAAATGACCAGAAAATCTGTTTCTGTTGGCATTAGTTGACATGTTGGCCAGGACATGTGAAATGGGCAGACACATGGCAGATGAAATTTAACGCAGAGAAGTGTGAAGTGATGCATTTTGTTAGGAAGAATGAGAAGAGGCAATATAAACTAAATGGTACAATTTTAAAGGGGGTGCAGGAGCAGAGAGACCTGGGGGTGCAGATGCACAAATCTTTGAAGGTGGCAGGACAAGTTGAGATGGCTGTTAAAAAAAACATATGGGATACCGGGCTTTATTAATAGAGGCATTGAGTACAAAAGCAAGGAAGTTATGCTAAACCTTCATAAAACACTGCTTAGGCCTCCAATGGAATATTGTTTCCAATTCTGGGCACTACACTTTAGGAAGGATGTTAAGGCCTTGGAGAGGGTGCAAAAGAGATTTACTAGAATGGTGCCCGGGATGAGGGATTTCAGTTATGTGGAGAGACTGGAGAAGCTGGAGTTGTTCTCCTTAGAACAGAGAAGGTTAAGGGGAGATTTGATAGAGGTGTTCAAAATCATGAACCATTTTGACAGACTAAATAAGGAAAAACTGTTTCCAGTAGGAGAAGGGTCGGTAACCAGAGGGCACAGATTTAAGGTGATCAGCAAAAGAGCCGGAGACGACATGAGGAAACATTTGTTTACACAGTGAATTGTAATGATGTGAAATGCACTGACTGGAAGCAGATTCAATAGTAACTTTCAAAAGGGAATTGAATTAATACTTGAAGGGAAAAAATTACAGGTCTATGAGGAAAGAGCAGGGAAATGGAAGTAATTGGATAGCTCTTTCAAAGACCCAGCACAGGCATGATGGGCTGAATGGCCTCCTCCTGTGCTGTACCGACTATGGTACTATGATGACACAGGGAGAATTCCACTGCCCTTCTTAAAATAGTTCCATGGGATCTTTCACATCCATTTGGGAGAGCAGAGGGGGCCTCGGTGCAATGTCTCATCCAAAAGACAGCACCTCTGGCATTGCAGCACTCCCTCAATCCAGCACAGAAGTACCAGCTCAAATCATGTGCTAAAGCCTCTGAAGTGGGGCTTGAGCCCACAACCCCCTGGGTCAAAAGCAACAGCATCTGCTTTGGTTAAATATCTTGAATTTCCTGTTCTCTGACTGTCCTGTTCCAGGATTTTTTGGACCATTTTTGGCCTTTGGATCCAGAAATGAATTATTTTAAAATATGGTTTTTAGTTAAATCTCGCTTTACAAGAGTTAAGTTCACAGGACCCAATGGCTGGCAGATTATATTTCAGATGGGACACCTGAACTAGCATCCTGAAGACAATGAAAGATAATTTGACAGTCTACGACCGTTCACATTCATTACTGCTGTGATATTTCTATTGCTTTTAACTTAACAACAACAACTTGCACTGATATAACACATTTAACATGGTAAAACATCCCAAGACGCTTCACAGGTGCATAATCAAGACAAAATTTGACACTGAGTCAAAGAAGGAGATATTAGATTGGTCAAAGAAGTAGGTTTTAAAGAGCGCCTTAAAGGAGGTGGAGAGGGGGAGAGGTTTGGGGAGGGAATTTCAGAGCTTAGGACCTAAACGCTGAAGGCATGGCTGCCAATGATGGAGCAATGAAATGGGGGATGCACAAGAGGCCAGAGTTGGAGGAGCGTAGAACTCTCGGAGGGTTGTAGAGCTGGTGAAAATTGCAGAGATAGGGTGGAGCAAAGCCATGGAGGGATTTGAACACGAGGGTGAGAATTTTAAAATCGAAGCCTGGCTGGACCGGGGGGCCAATATAGGTCAGCAAGCACGGGGAATGACCAGGGATCTTTGCCAAATTCGGCTGGTGAATTCTACTCTTCCTCTGGGGAGGGGGTTGGAGGTAAATCAATTTTAGTAAAAACTGACGCTGGCGCCAAGCTTTTCAAAAAAGAAAACACAGACACCAAAAGGCATTATGTCCTTTGGAAACTGGATGCTGCACAGCAGTCAGGCAGTGGCACCCATCTGCCATCTTGGGGCAAAGCTGGAGATCGACAGTGGACTGGCTGCAAGGGTCACACGGACAATCTATGGCCCAGTAGATAGCGCAGGTGCACCCAGTCGCACAATTCATGGATCTGTAGTAGTTGGCACCAGTGAAAATGAGAAGGTATCTACGACAGGCCCAAATTCATAACACTGGTATTGATTGAATGCCTCAGAATGTTGTGCCACATGCTTGAATATAATTAGCCACTAAAAAGGCAGTTTCTTTATAATGTTCTATCCTTTGGTGTACAGGCAATGGAATGTCATGGGTTACTTTTAATAGCTTCATATAACACTCTCTGAGAACATGGCCAGTTCCTTTCAATGGTTCATTTTTAACTTCATTGTCAAACCAGTAGTCCTTCCTTGTACCTGAACATATACTGGCTCAGTCTATAGCCTCGCAGTCAGCACACAGTATCTGACCTCGCAAGGCTGCCAATGAGAAGTCATTTCACTGACCCTCTGCCATATGCACTCAGTTCAAATATCCCAGGTGTTAAGCTGAGTAACATTTTGCAGGTGATCATTTTACTCCATCACACACTTCCATAACATTCTGACCAACCTCAGCAGGGTGTTCTTCCCTGGACAACACTGCCTTTCTCCATAGCAAGACTTGCCGATGCACCCAATATGTTGTGTGTACTATAACAATTGAATTGTTCTTTGATTGAGTCTCATGCTCTGCTCTGTGCTGGACCTCTGATGACTTATCCTGCTACATTAACACCAATTTTATAGCAGGCATCAGTGACACATTGTGGACTGTACAGCAAGCATGTGCAAATTTGCATGTTTGCTTTTGATTGGTATTCAACAAACCAAAAAAAAGCCACACAATGCAAATGCCATTAGTATTTATTAAACTGGTTCAGACCCTGAAGAACTTTTCAAAGCTTCAACATAAATGTTCTAATGCTTTGTTAATGATAACATACTGAATAAGTACACAGTCAGCATGTGTGTTGGCTCTAACACACAGGGTAATTTCACCCCGAGGTGTTCTAGAAAGCTCCACTATGAGAAGTTCTTAGTCTAGGCCTAAAAGTGTAACCTGAATTTGCTTGTGCTTTTGTTATAATCTGTCATAAATTATGTGTGTCTTTATGCAATCTTCCTGTATGTGGCTGTTAAGGTTTTGATCAGTAAATGCTGGATAATTACTCACAATTACCACCCAAGTGTGAATGTGTGAATTACCACTTTGCAGGCTTTGCTGAATTAAGCCTTCTAATATAATTTTAGAAACAGCCATGCTATTAAACAGCTTCACAACAGGAAATGAGCCTCTTGACCTCTGGTAATGAGTTAGACTTTATAACCACTGGCAGTAATAAAGGAAAATTGTCCAGAAAACAGCATTAAGGCACAAGTCGCATTTTAGGGGGCACTGGCTTGATATTTGAGCAAAAGGATTTATGTAAATGAGAGGCAATTAGGGATCAAAAGAGCACTTGGCTACATTAGGTGGCCTGAACAAAATATAATCACTCAGGCCAAGAGGTATTCAAAGGGCTACAAAAAGCAAATTGACAACCTAAGGCAAGGGAGAAGATGACCCATGGATGTGCAACTTATAATTAATAAAATTATAAAATTAATAAAATTATAATTAATAAAATTATAAAACAATAAGTTGACTCTGGTAATGCAACAACACCATCAAAAGCTTTACATATTTTCCAAAATCACAAGCATTAAGAAACCTGCAAATTACATTTACCACTTTGAATGTTGTCTATAGTGTCTTATAATATACACAATCATATTTTTCATGTCTAGGACTTGTAAATTCATGGAGCCAATTTTCTTGGCGGCTGTTAAGGAACTTTTGGTGCTAAGTGAGTGTAGTAAATCACATTAGTTAACACTAATTAGAATATATTAGCATAGGTGTCAAACCACATACTTACTTTAAAGATGATGGCCTTGAGCAATTTAAATTAACTTCTGGTTGGATCGCATAACTTACTACAAAGCTAAAATGCTGCATATTGGAATTTGCAGTTTCCTGAACGGATGGAAAATGAATGTATTTATCATCTGTTAATGACCGTACATCCAAAGCTGTTGTTGTATTATAAGAGTTAGTTTATTCCATTATAATTAACAAAGGAAATTTTCCCCAACTGCAGTTACAATGTCACTACACATACTAACCAGAGGAATTCTTACCTTCATATGTCCACTCTGATTTTAGACCTCTGGCATCGTTTGAATCCCATTCCACTTTCGAAAGAGAAAGTCAGAATTAATTTCTGATGGGTTACATTTAGTACAATCTGTGCTGCATCAACAGCTGCCTCAACCCTAATCTCAGAGCAATACCCTGCTTCACACCAAATGTGAGTTTTTCCATTCCCTACAGTACTCGTCTTTGTGATCTCTGAATGAATGACTGTCAATGTAAGGATAAATTTGCTTATCCTGCTCAAAGTGAGTGTGGCAGAATCGGAGTTGGTTTTGTAGCCCTATCTCTGACCCCTTATCCCTTGAGCTCAGATACTAGCTGGGAGCGTAGGAATGGCGAATTTACTCTGAAGTACCAATTCATGACAAAATATAGACAGCTTTGTGCAGTGGACCTATGCTTATTGGGGAATGGGTAAGGCTGTAAGTCCACTTTCATTCGGGCCCTTCCAGCTGGCAGAATGGGAAGACTTTTCTTCCATTTGTTTCAGCTTGTTTCAAACCTAGGTCCCAGAAGTGAAAAGACATTGAGGCAATGACAGTCCAGAAATTAAATATATAAATGAAGAGATGCGGGCGTGAAGTTGGACTTTGGCGGGGACGCAAAACACACGGACTCGCATTTGCTGACCGTTATATCACACGCCTGATATTCAATTCTAATGAAGTCAGTGTAATTGAATATCGAGCAGGGCTTATAACAGGCGATCCATGCAATACTGCCTACTTTGCTTCCCCGCCCATGTTCATTTTTATCCCCAGAGTTAAATCAGGAGTAAACGTTTTAAATTGGGGGAAGGCAAATTTTACAGAACTAAGAAGTGATTTGGCAGAAGTGGACTGGACACAACTACTTGAGGAGAAATCAATGGCAAGCCAGTGGGAGGCATTAAAAAGTGAAATTTTATGGGTACGACGCAGACATGTCCCCTCAAAGAAAAAGGGTGGCACTGCCAAATTTAGAGCCGCCTGGTTGTCTCGAAGTATACGGGGCAAAATAAAGCAGAAAAAAAAAGCTTATGACTGTCACAGAAAACTAAATATTGCAGAAAGCCTAGAGGAGTATAGAAAGTACAGGGATGACCTAAAACAGGAAATAAGGAAAGCAAAGAGAGGGCATGAAAAAATATTAGCTAGTAAGATTAAAGAAAACCCAAAGATGTTTATCAGTACACTAAGAACAAGAGGATAGTTAAGGAAAAGGTGGGACCTATCAGTGATGATCAGGGTAACTTGTGTGTAGAAGCAGAGGATGCGGGTAGGGTTTTAAATGAATATTCTGTCTCGGTATTCACAAGGGAAAGGGATGATCCGGACGTAGTAGTTCAAGAGGAGAGGTGTGAAATATTGGATACGGTAAACATAACGAGAGAGGAAGTACTAGAGGGACTGGAATCCTTGAAAGTTGATAAGTCACCAGGGCCGGATGGATTGATTCCTAGGCTATTGAGGAAGCCAGGGAGGAAATAGCAGATGCTCTGAGGATCATTTTCCAATCCTCACTAGATACAGGGGAGGTACCGGAGGACTGGAAGACTGCAAATGTAGTACCATTGTTTAAAAAGGGTAAGAGGGAAAGGCCGAACAATTATAGGCCGGTTAGTCTTACCTCGGTGGCGGACAAACTATGAGAATCAATACTGAAAGATAGGATAAACTGTCACTTGGAAAGGCATGGCTTAATCAGGGATAGTCAGCATGGATTTGTTCAGGGAAGGTCATGCCTTACAAATCTGATTGAATTCTTTGAGGAAGTGACAAGGAAGATTGATGAGGGTAGTGTAGTGGATGTTGTCTACATGGATTTTAGTAAGGCATTTGACAAGGTCCCACATGGCAGACTGGTCAGAAAGGTAAAAGCCCATGGGATACAGGGAAATGTGGCGAATTGGATCCAAAATTGGCTCAGTAACAGGAAACAAAGGGTAAAAGTCGATGGATGTCTTTGTGAATGGAAATCCGTTTCCAGTGGTGTGCCACAGGGCTCATGTTGGGTCTCTTGCTGTTTGTGGTATATATTAATGATTTGGACTTGAATGTAGGGGGCATGATTGGCAAATTTGCAGACGACACAAAAATTGGCCGTGTAGTTGATAGTGAAGAGGATAGCTGTAGACTCCAAGAAGATATCAATGTGTTGGTGGAGTGGGCGGAAAAGTGGCAAATGGAGTTCAACCCAGAGAAGTGTGAGGTAATGCATGTAGGGAGGGCAAACAGTAAAAGGGAATACGCAGTAAACGGGAATATATTGAGAGGGGTAGAGGAAGTGAGAGACCTTGGAGTGCATGTACACAGGTCCCTGAAGGTGGCAGTACAGGTCGATAAGATTGTGAAGAAGGCATACGGAATGCTCTCCGTTATTAGCCGAGGTATAGAATACAAAAGTAGGGATGTAATGATGGAACTGTATAAAACGCTGGTAAGGCCACAGCTGGAGTATTGTGCGCAGTTCTGGTCACCAGATTACAGGAAGGATGTAATTGCTCTGGAGAGAGTGCAGAGAAGATTTACAAGAATGTTGCCAGGGCTTAAAAATTGCAGCTAAGAGGAGAGATTGGATAGGCTGGGGTTGTTTTCCTTGGAGCAGAGGAGGCTGAGGGGAGACTTGATTGAGGTGTACAAAATTATGAGGGGCCCCAGATAGAGCATATAGGAAATACCTGTTTCCCCTAGCGGAGAATTCAAGAACTAGAGGGCATAGATTTAAGCTGATTGGCGGAAGGATTAGAGGGGACATGAAAAACTTTTGTACCCAGCGGATGTTGGGTGTATGGAATTCGCTGCCTGAATTGATGGTAGAGGCAGGGGCCGTCAACTCTTTTAAAAAGTACCTGGACCTGCACCTAAAGTGCTGTAAACTGCAGGGCTATGGACCGGGTGCTGGAAGGTGGGATTAGAATGGGTACCTGGTTGTTCTTCGAGCCGGCGCAGACACGATGGGCTGAATGGCCCCCTTCTGTGCTGGATCTTTTCTATGGTTCTATGGTTCTGTATTTTACAGAGATTGTGTGGCTCCTCGTTGGTTTTACAGATGTATGGCCGTAAGTCGCACATGCCACAGACCAACTCAGGATCACATGCACCTTTGTAAAACATCCTGACCATCTTTCAGAGCATATATAATATCCTCCTGTCTGACTGGCATCCTGTATCGATTAATTTATTTCCTACCTGAGCAGGCTCGAGGGGCCGAATGGCCTATTCCTGCTCTTAATTCATATGTTCGTATGTACCACAGCTGTTAGATGAATTGAATGATTGGAACATGATGTAAAACACAATTTGGATTCATTAATATGACGAAGGTATACTTGACACCGGTACTTAAAAAATTTATGCAGATCGCTCAGTATAACATTATTTTTACATGTCATTATGTGGTATAATGTTACACTACGCTGCTAAATAATTATACAATATTATTTTTCCTATATCCTAGGACATTTTGTAAAATGTTATGCTGTTCCCATGAATTATGGTCATCAATAAATGACTAATGTATTTGTTAAAACCCTCTAATTCTGTAGAATATGCAAATACAATGTTTTTATATACATGTATCATCTCTGCACTGCTGCATTGTCAGTTTAATCCATTAATGCCTGTGCAGGTGTCTGTGTGTCGAAGGCACAATGCATTTCATGAGACAGTCTTGTCTTCTAGCCACTAACAGATGGTCAGTTTTCTTTCCATAACAAATCTCCATCTGGTAACTCATTTACTTTCTATCTACATTGATTTATTTTGAATTATCATGCCCAATATAGTCATCGTTGGACATTCAAACACCTGCAACAGTCCCCCCTACAGCCAGTGCCGAAGGCCTGAGCCACTTCGGAGCCAATGAAGTAATTTCGCACACAAGAAGGTCCCACAAACAGCAATTGGATACAATCTGTGCTGATGCAAACTGAACCCACTTCTCTCCACCGCAACAACATACTTTAAACCCTGCCGTAGAAAAATACCCCACCACACCAGTCTGCATTTTCCATTTTCTCCTCCAGTTATCTTTGTGAATAAGATTATCAATTTAGTACAGAATTATGGACAATTTTTGTACACTGGACTTATACTTACTTGCTTCAAATCACCTAAGCTTGTTTTCTGTCGGGTGCTCAAGTGGCAGAAAAACAGACTTACCTCTATAAAACACTTTATCACATCTTTAAATATCTCAATGGACTCACACAATTAATTACTTTAGAAGTACAGTGACTGTGTTATGAAGGCAAATGTGTTAGACATTTTGCATGCGACAGAATCCCACAAATGGCTAAGAGGGTGAATGGTCAGTTAATTTATTTTTAATGTTGTTGGTTGAGGGAGGAATGTTGGCTCGGACATCAGTGCAATGTCACAAGAGTAAGAATTTCTAAGAAGAGTTGGCTTCTGTCTAATTAAAAGACTAGATGAGCTGAGAAAGAAAGACTTGCATTTATATAGCACCTTTCACGACCTCAGGACATCCCAGAGTTCTTTACAGCCAATTATTTTTTGAAGTGTAGTCACTGATGTAATGTAGGAAACACGGCAGCCAATTTGCGCACAGCAAGATCCCACAAACAGCAATGTGATAATGTCCAGATAAGCTGTTAAACTGAGATACGCTGATGGGTCATTTACAGTTATATTGGGAACTTCAACCCACTTTGATTGTTCATGCAAACAGTAATTAACAGTTCCAAGGGATTTTTGTGCAGTGGAGGCAAAATCCCTGCAGGTCGTTGGATGCTGAGAGGGAGGGACTGCAGGGTATTTCTAGATGTTTGACCTAAAATGGAATTATTAATTAATGAGAAGTTATTTCTGGTGCTGTGATAAATTACGGTTTCTCATTGAAAGCACAATGCATTTTTGTTCCTAATTTGACACAAAAGCTAAGCCATAGGAGGTGATTTTTTTTTCAACTTGCAGACGTTAAAGCTTTTTCAAACAGCTAAGTGGCTCTAAATGTATTAATTTACCACCCATGCAGGAATGCTGCAATTTCCAATAAACAGTCTCTTAACTTACAACTGCCAGTAAGTTGAGAAGTTAAATGACATTATTCGAATTTAGTGTCTCAATGGGACACTTTATGAATAATAATGTACGCTAACAAATTCTAGTAAATGCAAATGAATGAGCTATTGGGCACTGTTGGTGGTCAGCAACGACAACTTGTATTTAAATCATGCCTATAATATAGAAAAATATCCCAAGACACTTCACAGAGGTGTAATCAGAAAAGAGATGCTGAGCCAAAGAGCAAAAAGAGCAGGAGAGGTATCCAAAAGTAAAATGGTGGATTTTAAGGAGGTCTCAAAGGAACAGAGGGAGGTGGCAAGGGGAAACAGTTTAGGGAGGGAATTCCAGAGCATGGGGCCTAGGCAACTGAAAGAATGGCTACCAATGGTAGTCAGAGGAATGGAGAGTTCTGGGGAGGAGGGGTTGTAGGGCTGGAGGAAGTCAGAGAAGTAAGGAGGTGTGAGGCCCTGAAGGGATTTGAACAGGAAGATAAGAATTTTATATTTGAGACATTGGGCTATCAGGAGCCAGTGTAACATACATAAGAACATAAGAAACAGGAGCAGGAGTAGGCCAATCGGCCCCTCGAGCCTGCTCCGCCATTCAATAAGATCATGGCTGATCTGATCCTAACCTCAAATCTAAATTCATGTCCAATTTCCTGCCCGCTCCCCGTAACCCCTAATTCCCTTTACTTCTAGGAAACTGTCTATTTCTGTTTTAAATTTATTTAAAGTCCTGGAAGACAGGGGAGATGGGCAAGCAGGATATGATACGGACAACAGAGTTTTGTATGAGCTGAAGTTTACAGAGGGTTGAAGATGGGTGCCCCCCCAGGACAGCATTGGAATAGTTATGCCTGGAGGTTACAAAAATGTGGATGAGGGTTTCAGTGACACACGGGCTGAGGCATAGGTGGAGGCAGGCGATGTTGCAGGGATGGCTTGAGCTCATGAAAGGAACTATAAAAAAACAAGTTCTTCTTCTTCCAAAAGCAACCAAAGGTTTATCTTGAGCAAACAGATCCTAAGTCTACACATGCCCTAAAACTCTCTATTACTATTTTCTCTGATAAGAGATCAAGTTAACTTTGTCAGTGCTAAGAGGTCATCTTCAGATCTGGAACAATCATCAGTACTGGGTTATGCTGGAAAGATTACTATACAGCATCATCTTATAGAATTGCTGGTTGCACCCCAGTTGTTCCTTAAGTTTGCTTAATAGTAGCAACATCCGGTAGCAATATAAAGCAAATGGTACAATTTCAAAGGAGTTGCAGGAACAGAGAGACCTGGAAGTGTACGTGGAAGGTGGCAGGACAAGTTGAGAAGGCTGTCAAAAAAGTATACGGGATTCTTGGCTTTACAAACAGAGGCATGGAGTACAAAAGCAAAGAAGTTATGCTAAAACTTTGTAAATCACTGATTAGGCCCCAGCTGGAGTATTGTGTCTAATTCTGGACACTGCACTTTAGGAAGGATGTCAAGGCCTCAGAAATGATACAGAGGAGATTTACTAGAATGGTACCAGGGATGCGGGACTTTAGTTACATGGAGAGATTGGAGAAGCTGGGATTTTTCTCCTTAGAGCAGAAAGGTAAAGGGGAGATTTAATAAAAGTGTTCAAAATCATGAAGGATTTTGAAAGAGTAAATAAGGAGAAACTGTTTCCATTGGCAGAAGGGTCAGTAACCAGAGGACACAGATTTAAAGTGATTGACAAAAGATCCAGAGGCGAAATGAGGAGAATTTTTTTTTTACACAGCAAGTTGTAATGATCTGGAATGCGCTGCCTGAAAGGGTGGTGGAAGCAGACTCAGTAGTAACTTTCAAAAGGGAATTGGATAAATACTTGAAGGGGAATAATTTTCAGGGCTATGGAGAAAGACTAATTGGGGAGTGGGACTAATTGGATAGCTCTTTCAAAGAGCTGGCACAGGCACGATGAGCCGAATGGTCTCCTTCTGTGCGGTATCATTCTTTGATTCTGATCCAAATAATACGCTATATTATTGTTGACCGGAAGTCACCGGTTAACGGTTTTAGCTTAGTACACAGAGGAAGAGTCAATTCTCTCTTAATTCTCAATTCGCTTTATTAACGTTATTAGATCATGTACATACCGCTTATACGTCTAGTTAGATATAGGCATGTAGTTTACAGCAGGTTATACAGGTTTATACTCAAACTAGGATTTAAACGCACACCCACTAGGTTTCTCTATTAATACTCCCCGAGTATCAAGCTTTAAACGCACACCCACTAGGTTTCCTGACGACACTCCCAGAGTGGTCCCAGAATAGAAAGGATATTATATTACCTGGAAAGGAGAGACGCTGCTGGCCAGGCAATTCTCCCTCTTACTCCCGACGTCGTCTCCACGTCCTTGACGCAGGGTTTCTACTTCCACGAGGGTTAGTTTCCAGAGTCTCCCAGAGTCTCCTTTCCAAACAAAGACACACCAACAAAAACACACACACACACACACACTCTCTCTCTCTTGCTCACAAACAAACAAAGACACACACTGACTCCAAGCCAGCAACTCCTCAGTTTTTATTCCCCAAGTCTGTCTTTTCGAACGATGCTGTCTTCTCCGGTTGGCTCAGAGTTGCTGGAGTGACCGATGTCATCCCCTGATTGGCTCTGTTCCAAGGGCTCAGGTAGCACACCGTCCCTTTGTCTCTCTAAGAAGCGGAACGAATTCAAACCGGTTCTGGCCAGTTCAGACCAGTGACTGAACTCCAGGTCACCTCAGTTCAAAAGGTCAGTGTCTTTGTTAGCACTTTGAATCCAGCTCAGCAGTCTTCTGCAGCCTCTGGCCAACATCTCCCCCCTTTTGATCCAAAGATGCCTATCTTAGGATCATTATTCTCCCTTTCTGGGTACCACTCCTGAGGCCGTCACTGTCCCCCAATGGGTATGTTACATCCGCGATTTCATATGATTATGGAAAAAATATATAAATGGTTATATAAACAATACAAAAAGGAAGCGTATAAAATATACTTCACACACTGTCCTTATGTTGATAATCGCTTCTTCTGTTTCATTATAGCACTAACACTCAATTGTTGCAAAATTTCATTTTTCCACCTTCTCAGCTGATATACATTGAATATGACAAGTATTAATGCACATAAAATCACAATTACAGCAGCATGTGATAAAATCCTGACCCATGGATGTATTTGAACATTAGATCCCCAATTCCAAAACTTATTCCAGAACCCAGGGTCCCGTAACAGTTCACCTGCTTTATCAGCATGCGTTTTAATTATTTTAGTGTGTTTAGTCCATTGATGAATTATCTCATTAGCTTCCTCCGCTATTTGCATCCAATCTGCAGTCAGGTGCGGAATGGGTGGTAGTTCGGTAGGAACATATTTCCACAGATCTTGGTCTATATCGGTACGCTGGACTGTGAGGTTTTCGTTTATTACCATCCGCATTATTGGCTTAGGCAGAACTTGTCCACTGACAACCAAGTCTGAGGTCACATTGTTAATGGCCACATTGTGTCCCTCCAGAGGGCACAGTTTCCATCCTTTGTTATAGCTCATAGCCGCTGTGGCTATGTAATAAGTTTGTCCCACAAGGGCGTATTGTAAAAAGGACTGGTTGTTAACTGGCAAAATGGACAATGAACAATTTTCATAAGTACTGAACCCACAATTAGTAAGTCTCTGTCTCGTTATCTCTTCTGGACAGGCCCAGTGATTCCCTCCTTGGTGACACTTTGACAAATCTACCCCTTTCTCAGCACCGTCCATTACAATAGCATGAGATGGTGGATACAGAATATTAACGAGATCCAAGTACCCTCATGATACTTGCCCATGTTATGAACTCTTTTTAACGGATAGGTCAAATTGCTTCCGTGCCGGGGAATATGAAACACCGCCCCAACGTAATATTTCCCTTTATGAGTCACTACTCCAGTCAATATTTACATAGGTGTGGTCCCAGTGGACCATAATTTTACCTCAACCGTCGCTCCCCGATGGTCGCTCCATAAATGGACCCACAAATTGATTAATAATATTTCCCTCTGGTATTACCGATAATGTCACCTCTAGAACTGTGTTACATGAAAACCGTACTCCCGCTCCCTCCAGTATACCCAAAGGATTTCCTACACACGCTAACCCATTCACTCCCGTATAATACAAATTTAAATCCCCTCTTTTCCCTTTGTTGGTTCGGACTGTCTTATTCTGCAGAGCAAAGTTGTCCCTGGTCTCGGGATATCCCTCCGTCGTCGACACTGCTTCAGGCACGTTCATTCGTCGTGACGGCTCCGAGGCAGGTTCAACCACAGTTCTGATGATGATCAATCCGATAGCAACAAAATGCATCATCCCCTTCATTCTAGGCTGGACCTGGAATAAACAAGCGTAATTTCTGCTCTTATGTACAGTTTCTTTTAGGTACTATCATAAGTCCAGTCTCTCCATATACTGAACCAGACCGTCCAAATCCTGTTCCCAATTTGTTTCAGATTCTAACCGTCCGTTTCTTCGAACCCACTTACTCCCCCTTTTTGTTTTATTTTCCTTTCGTTTTGTTCCTGGATTCGCCTCTGCATGCGAACGGATAGTGTCAAATTTGTTTTCGATCACCTCCTCTTGGACCTGTAACTGGTCCAGTTCTTGATCTCCCTGACCTTCAGAATTCAGAACATCGTTAGCATCGAGCAGCACATGCCAATGATGATTATCTTGTTTTTCTCCTACCAACTTTAGCTGATTAATGTGGTACCAGCCACTCTTATCTGGTGCCGTTAATATTCTGTATACAGATGAGGTGGGCTGGTATATTCTAATCATTACTCTCTGTCCAGGGCTCAACTCTATCTAGATCCCACAGCCAGTTCTCCTTTGCCCATCCTGTACTGATGAAGAGCCATCCACAAAAATTTTAAAAGAGGGTTCTTCCTTTCCTGTTTCCTTTGTCTTTCTGCTTTCAGGCCCCGTCTTACCACCTCCTTTTTGTTTTGATACAAATGGGCCCTTGGGGTTATTTGCTATCATCAATTGACACTCATGTTTTTCTCCCTGATAAACTAAGTTGTCTGCTAACATAGTGGTGGTTTTTACCCCCTTTACGGTTATATTTCTCCCTTGCAGCAACAATGTCCATCTAGCGATTCTATTTTGGCTAACTGAACCATCCTTAATCCTTCCATCTAACAGTAACTGTACTGGGGTGTGTTCTGTTAATATTGTAAGTGGGTTTAGTCCCACTATATAAGTAAAATGCTGCACTGTCCAAAAGACAGCTAGCAAGTGTCTTTCGCATACCGTATACCCCTGCTCTACTGGTGAGAGCATACGTGAGGCGTATGCTACTGGTCGTAATTTCCCGTGTGTCTCCTGTAATAGAACTGCCGAGAGGGTGGTGTCTGTGGTAGCCACCTCCAATGCAAACGGTTCCGTTGGATTTGGGGTTTTTAAAGCAGGCGCAACAGCTAGTGCTTGCTTTAGATCAGTCATGGCCTGGCTGTGTTCTGTTTTCTACTCCCAGGCCACATTCTTTTTTAATAATTCCATCAGTGGGGCCGCCTTTGTGGCGAATCCATCAATATGGTCCCTGCAATATCCCACCAACCCTAAGAAGGACCTTAACCCTTTCACATCCCGCGGAACAGGGAGTCTGCCAACTGTCTCTACCCTTCGCTTGTCAATGTCCCTTTGTCCCGGCGTCAGAATCACTCCCAAGTAAGTAACTTTTTGTTTCATGATCTGCGCTTTTTTAGGGTTAATCTTTAATCCCAAGTCATGTAACAACTGCAGTAATTCACTTAGCAGTTGATAATGATCCTTCTTGGTTTCAGTTTGTAGGAGTAAGTCGTCTACATACTGCACTAGACATTCAGGCCTTGAGAATCCTTTTAACCCTTCCCTCAGTCGTTGGTGAAATATGGATGGGGAATTGTGAAACCCCTGCGGCAGGGCGGTCCATGTATATTGCTGTCCTTGGAAAGTAAATGCAAATTTATATTGACATTCTTTCTCCAGTGGAATAGACCAAAAAACGTTACTTATGTCCAAAACTGTAAACCACTGCGCATCCTCATTTTGTCGAACTACTGTCTCTGGGCTAGTTGCTACTGTAGGGGCTGTTAGCGGTGTGACTTTATTTAATTCTCTATAGTCTATTGTTAGTCGCCAGCTACCGTCGGGTTTCCTTACTGGCCAAATAGGTGCGTTATTAGTAGAAGCTATTGGTCTTAATACCCCTTGCTGCAGCAGACTCTGTATCACCTTCTCTATCTCTTCTTCTGCTTGTTTTGGGAAACCATACTGCTTCTGTGGTTTGGGATCTGGACCTTGTATACACACACTCCCGGTCATTTTCCCACAATCATGTTTATGTCGGGCGAATACTATTGAGTTTTGTACAATAATCTGTTGTACTTCACGATCGTTACTCATTTCTCCTGGTTCTATCCACATTTCCCCGATCGTGCATATCCTATCCTGATATTCCCCCACTGGGACGACTGTGTGATTTATACTGCCCATGCCCAAAGGCATTTGCCAAATCATACAATTAATGGGGTCGAAGCAAAATCCCGCTTTGGCCATATAGTCACTCCCTAATATATGTTCTTGTTCTCTGGGTAATTTGATAAGGACCACTGAATGCTCTATCACTATGTCTCCCACACCGACTGCCAACGGTACACTCACATATCCCACTTGTGAATGCCCTGTGAATCCACTTAGAATAATTTTGTTTTGAATTTTCCAATCTATATCATTGATCTGAGTGGTGTTAACGGTGGTTCGAGATCCCCCTGTGTCCCAAAGAAATGTAAGAGGGCGGCCTCCGACCCTACCATTCACTAGGGGTCTCCCCATGTCATCCAACCGCGCGTCACACACCCATAACGGAGAGGCCTGACACCGTCATTGCAGTTCAGGGTACAACCCGGAACTCGGTGATATTTCTATCGTATCACACTGAGGACTTGGTCTATTCGGCCCTTCCACGGGTAGGCTCTGATTCCTTCCCCGACCTGCACTCTCTCGTCTTGGGTTCGGGCAGTCCCTTGCGAAGTGTCCCTCTTGGCCACAGTTATAGCATTTGGACACCTCGCCTTGAGTTCTCCCCGTTCCTGAGAAGTTTCCTTTGCCTCTACCTCTTCCCACTGTCTGATAAGCTGGAGGGGGTTCCCCCTTAGTAGGTCCCCTCCCTTCATTTCTCCAAATTATCACCTGATCTTTAACAGGCATTGCTCTGTCCCCGGATGCCTTGGATCGTTTGGGTATTTCCCTTTCCCATACTCTAACCATCTTCCTGATTATCCAGGGTTCCGTATGTGTGTCATCAGCGGGGTCAAACTGATCTAGTGCCTTCCTCGACTCCTCAGTGCCATGCGACACTAGTGTTCTCAGCCATCGGTTCCTAACCTCCCGCTGTAAATTATCCCTGTCTAAGTCTGTACCATAAACCCCCTGAAACACCGCCCAAATGCGAGCCGAAAATACAGTGGGGTGTTCACCTTTCCTTTGATAGCATCTCATCAGCGCCTCCACTGGATCCCCTCTGTTATCGCCCATGACAGATAATACCTGGTCCTTTAAGGCTTCATTCGTGCCTCTACCAAGTTTTTGTTCCTCCGGTAGGGCGGAGTGTATATGTGGGTGTAGGCACATTAGGATTAATTTCCTTTCCTCAGCATCGTCTAAGCCGTGTATCGCTCTCTGTTGCCTGACCGCTAGGAACAACTCCCTAGGATCATCCCCAGGTGCACACGTTCCAATATCTTTCGCAATAACCCTCAGTTCCTGTACCCCAAGTGGGGTGGAATATATCATATCCTGGCCATCTTCCCCCATCTGTGCTCTAGTAGTTACAAGGGGGGCCATTGGGGCAGACGGTTTTTTCTGCTCTGGAGCATATGCTGGCGGTGGGTCCCCTAGTGGAGGTTCCCTATCACCGCTGCTGTATCTATCCGCCTTGTCTGCTAAATCATCCCAATCTACATCCCCTAAACCACTTTCTTCACCTCTCCTGGGTGCAAAAGCACACTACAGGAAGGATGTGATCGCTTTGGAGAGGGTGCAGAGGAGATTCACCAGGATGTTACCAGGGCTGGAGCGCTTCAGCTATGAAGAGAGACTGGGAAGATTGGGTTTGTTTTCCTTGGAGCAGAGGAGGCTGAGGGGGGACATGATTGAGGTGTACAAAATTATGAGGGGCACAGATAGGATGGATACTAAGGAGCTTTTTCCCTTCGTTGAGGGTTCTATAACAAGGGGACATAGATTCAAGGTAAAAGGCGGGAGGTTTAGAGGGGATTTGAGAAAGAACTTTTTCACCCAGAGGGTGGTTGGAGTCTGGAACTCACTGTCTGAAAGGGTTGTGGAGGCAGGAACCCTCACAACATTCAAGAAGCATTTGGATGAGCACTTGAAATGCCATAGCATACAAGGCTACGGACCAAATGCTGGAATATGGGATTAGAGTGGACAGGGCTGATGGCCGGCGCGGACACGATGGGCCGAAGGGCCTCTATCCGTGCTGTATAACTCTATGACTCTAATATGCCCCTCTGTGCGGCTAGCTGATCTTGCAGCCTCCCTATCACTTTCTGACACGTTGTGTGATCACCAGTACTACTCCTCTTCTCCTGAGCTGCTCTGTGAATCACATTCATAGCAGTTTTTAAATCACTACATTGTTGTTTCCATCTCTCCACCTCAGCTTTAGCTGCTTGGGCTTCTCCCTCTCTCTTATTCTTTTCATTAGTCAATTTTTCGCACTGTAACTGATATTGGTTCATGTGCATCAAATCTGCACTTCTCTGTCCCTATAGATCAGTTACCTTCTCACTAAGGCGGGCGATCTCCTCACGGAGTTTTTTATTCTCTTCCCCTAATTCGTCTTGGATTTTCTGAGTCTCTTCTTTCTCTCTCCTAGCCTGCTGTCGGCATTCTATCCATTCCTCAAGTAAACATCCGATCGCTACAGACTTTTGTATCTTTTTAAATTTCCTATCTGACATCTTTGTTTGCGCAATTTTCCAAAGTACCTCCCCAACAGGCGTTCCCTTGTCTCCAATGTGACCCGCATACTCCCCGTATTGCGGCCACTTCCCGATTACGTATTTTTGAAGGAGTCCCTTCCAATCAAAACAGTCCAAGTCCCCAGGGCTTGGTGATTTCCCTTTATTCGTCATCTTACGTTATTAACTATGAATTAACTCAAACTCCTGTTCTCTGTATACTTTGCCAAATTCGGTTCGCCTCGAGGCTCCCACTGACGCAACGGAGAGATTTATCCTCGAGCCCACCCAGGGACGCCAAATATGTTGACCGGAAGTCACCGGTTAACGGTTTTAGCTTAGTACACAGAGGAAGAGTCAATTCTCTCTTAATTCTCAATTTGCTTTATTAACGTTATTAGATCATGTACATACCGCTTATACGTCTAGTTAGATATAGGCATGTAGTTTACAGCAGGTTATACAGGTTTATACTCAAACTAGGATTTAAACGCACACCCACTAGGTTTCTCTATTAATACTCCCCGAGTATCAAGCTTTAAACGCACACCCACTAGGTTTCCTGACGACACTCCCAGAGTGGTCCCAGAATAGAAAGGATATTATATTACCCGGAAAGGAGAGACGCTGCTGGCCAGGCAATTCTCCCTCTTACTCCCGACGTCGTCTCCACGTCCTTGACGCAGGGTTCCTACCACAAGGGTTAGTTTCCAGAGTCTCCCAGAGTGTCCTTTCCAAACAAAGACACACCAACAAAAACACACACACACACACACTCTCTCTCTTGCTCACAAACAAACAAAGACACACACTGACTCCAAGCCAGCAACTCCTCAGTTTTTATTCCCCAAGTCTGTCTTTTCGAACGATGCTGTCTTCTCCGGTTGGCTCAGAGTTGCTGGAGTGACCGATGTCATCCCCTGATTGGCTCTGTTCCAAGGGCTCAGGTAGCACACCGTCCCTTTGTCTCTCTAAGAAGCGGAACGAATTCAAACCGGTTCTGGCCAGTTCAGACCAGTGACTGAACTCCAGGTCACCTCAGTTCAAAAGGTCAGTGTCTTTGTTCGCACTTTGAATCCAGCTCAGCAGTCTTCTGCAGCCTCTGGCCAACATTATTGTTCCAGCACTGCACTGATTAGGCCCCAGCTGGAGTATTGTATCTAATTCTGGACACTACACTTTAGGAAGGATGTCAAGGCCTTAGAAAGGATGCAGAGGAGATTTACTAGAATGGTACCAGGGATGCGGGACTTTAGTTACATGGAGAGATTGGAGAAGCTGGGGTTTTTCTCCTTAGAGCAGAAAGGTAAAGGGGAAACATGCCTTTATAGCATGTTTTTCTCTATCTTCTTCAGTATTCATGCATGAAGATTGCTTGAATCGAAAGGCAGATAAAACTGCCCTCAAATCTTCTGAGGAAAACCTCATCTGCTATCAGAGCCTCCCGGGATAGCCCAGCTGAGATATGGAACTTACTTTGTAAGGCGATTGTGGATGTAAAGTTGTGCCCAAACATAAAGAGCTTTGACAATAATCTAGACTTTCTCCAAGGTTTAACAGAAATGAGTAGACTTTTCTAAATATATCCCTCAACCAAGCTGGATACACCTCAAGATCTGCAATGATACAGAGTTCAAATGCTGTTCAACACATTAAATTCACCTTCGGCCGCATGGAAAAATCAGAAAAACAACGTCTTCCTCTCTTTTAGTTAAAATAATATTTTGAGCTTTGGCATGCGTTCACATATCAGTTGAATGGTGTTCACATGGGACTGCACACATTGATATTTTGCAGATGTGCATTGAATGCAGTGGCCAGGCTGTCTGCGTCTGGATAGCATTGTGACAAGATTGGGTGAGTTATTAGCTATGGCTTTGTGGGAAATTTTGGCAGGCAAATGGCACACAAGACTGAGCCACACTCTTCTGCCAATCTGTCCACCTTTTTATGGGGCTATTAGAACTATACAACATAAAAGGAGGCCATTTGGACCATTGTGTCTGTGCTGGAATAATCAAGAACTGATCCCACTACCCCACTTGCTCCCCATATCATTGTATCTTTCCCTGATTCAAATAATTAACCAATTTTCCCTTAAAGTAAGCAATGGTATCTGTCTCAGCCGCTCTCTGTGACAAAGCAGACTATACTCCAGCAACCTTCGATGTAAAGAAATTTCTGTTAACCCCTCTCCTCACACTCTTCGTGATAATTTTAATAGAACCACAGAAGAATTGGGGCATCACTGTGGGTGATTGCATCAATTAAGTATCTAGGAAGGGGAACATGCCACCTGCTGCTTCCCAGTTTCAGGCAGGAGGCATGCATTGTCCACTCAAGTAGATACACGTCCCCAACCTACAGGTTTGTTGTGAACAGATGCTAAGTCCCGAAGGTAGTGTCTGCTCTGGAGTTACTTGTCCTAACTTCTGAAAGACACTGTCAGCAACTCAAGGAAAACATTGCAAGCACAGTAGAAAATACTTTTGATTCTTAATACACAGTGATAGTAATAATATGCTGAAAAGTTAACAAATACAAACAATTCAGAGAGCTATACCTTTGGGGAACCTAGAGTTCTCTTGCAGGCCCCATAGGGACACTAGTTTTAAAACCAATGTCCCAAGGCAAGTAAAAAATCAAAATTCTGGGGCTTTTTTGCTCTTGAACTGAAGTGTGTTTTGTGTCCTGTATTTACTACTAGATTGATATCTTTCAACTTAGCTTGGAAAATCTCAGTAATTGAGTGATTGCAGCGAAAAACATCACTACGCATAGCGAGGACTAATGTAAAACATCACTATGGAGAGCAAGGACTAAATAAGAACATAAGAACATAAGAAATAGGAGCAGGAGTAGGCCAAACGGCCCCTCGAGCCTGCTCCGCCATTCAATAAGATCATGGCTGATCTGATCCTAACCTCAAATCTAAATTCATGTCCAATTTCCTGCCCGCTCCCCGTAACCCCTAATTCCCTTTACTTCCAGGAAACTGTTGATTTCCGTTTTAAATTTATTTAATGATGTAGCTTCCACAGCTTCCTGGGGCAGCAAATTCCACAGACCTACTACCCTCTGAGTGAAGAAGTTTCTCCTCATCTCAGTTTTGAAAGAGCAGCCCCTTATTCTAAGATTATGCCCCCTAGTTCTAGTTTCACCCATCCTTGGGAACATCCTTACCGCATCCACCCGATCAAGCCCCTTCACAATCTTATATGTTTCAATAAGATCGCCTCTCATTCTTCTGAACTCCAATGAGTAGAGTCCCAATCTACTCAACCTCTCCTCATATGTCCGCCCCCTCATCCCCGGGATTAACCGAGTGAACCTTCTTTGTACTGCCTCGAGAGCAAGTATGTCTTTTCTGAAGTATGGAGACCAAAACTGTATGCAGTATTCCAGGTGCGGTCTCACCAATACCTTATATAACTGCAGCAATACCTCCCTGTTTTTATATTCTATCCCCCGAGCAATAAAAGCCAACATTCCGTTGGCCTTCTTGATCACCTGCTGCACCTGCATACTAACTTTTTGATCTTCTTGCACTAGGACCCCCAGATCCCTTTGTACTGCAGTACTTTCCAGTTTCTCGCCTTTAAGATAATAACTTGCTCTCTGATTTTTCCTGCCAAAGTGCATAACCTCACATTTTCCAATATTGTATTGCATCTGCCAAATCTCCGCCCACTCACCCAGCCTGTCTATATCCCCCAGTAGGTTTTTTATGTCCTCCCCACTCTCCACTTTCCCTCCCATCTTTGTATCATCTGCAAACTTTGATATGTTACACTTGGTCCCCTCCTCCAAATCGTTAATATAGATTGTAAAGAGTTGGGGACCCAGCACCGACCCCTGCGGAACACCACTGGCTACTGGTTGCCAGTCCGAGAATGAACCGTTTATCCCAACTCTCTGCTTCCTGTTAGATAACCAATCCTCCACCCATGCCGGAATATTACCCCCAATCCAGTGATTCTTTATCTTGAGCAATAATCTTTTATGTGGCACCTTGTCGAATGCCTTCTGGAAGTCTAAATACACTACGCCCACTGGTTCCCCTTTATCCACCCTGCACGTTATGTCCTCAAAGAACTCAAGCAAATTTGTCAGACATGACTTCCCCTTCGTAAAGCCATGCTGACTTTGTCCTATTAAATTATGTTTATCCAAATGTTCCGCTACTGTCTCCTTGATAATAGATTCCAAAATTTTACCCACCACAGATGTTAGGCTAACTGGTCTATAATTTCCAGCCTTCTGCCTACTACCCTTTTTAAATAAGGGTGTTACATTAGCAGTTTTCCAATCTGCCGGGATCTTTGCCGAGTCCAGAGAATTTTGGAAAATTATTACCAAAGCATCCACAATCCCTTCTGCCACTTCCCTCAAGACCCTAGGATGTAAGCCATCAGGTCCAGGGGATTTATCTGCCTTGAGTCCCATTATTTTACTGAGTACCAATTCCTTAGTGATTTTAATCGTATTTAGCTCCTCCCCACCTCGAGCCCCCTGTTTGTCCAGTGTTGGGATATTCTTAGTGTCCTCTACCGTAAAGACTGAAACAAAATATTTGTTCAGCATTTTTGCCATTTCCATGTTTCCCACCATTAATTTCCCGGTCTCATCCTCTAAGGGACCTACGTTTGCCTTAGCCACCCTTTTTCTTTTTATATAACTATAGAAACTCTTGCTATCTGTTTTTATATTTTTTGCTAATTTATTTTCATAATCTATCTTCCCTTTCTTAATCAATCTATTACTTTAACTATTTGTAACACTTTCAATGGATCTCTAGCTATGAACCTAAATGTTTTCAAGAACCCCTTGACCAAGAAAAAATAATATAATTTCTGGAGCCTGAACTGTTTCACTTAAGAAAAAATGCTTAAGGATTTTGCAGTTGACAGCTGAACAATGCTGGAGAAGTTAAATGTCACTTCAGATGACTGTAGAACATATTAAAAAACCTCATACGCTAAGTAGGTTTCACGAAAGTGAAAGAAAAATTGTTTATTAAGACATAGAATAGCCGGAATGCCCAACAGGCAGCTTTGAACTTTTGGGTCCTGTTTGTGTGTTTAGACCTTTTGAGTTGTGTAGTGTTTCTCACTGTAGTGTAAATATGTTCTTTAACAGTTACCCTTGGCGTATTCATTTTTAGGCAGTGCTTAATGGTATATACTTCAATGCAAGGAGTCTAGTCATAGATTCATAGAGTCATAGAGTTATACAGCACGTATAGAGGCCCTTCGGCCCATCGTGTCCGCGCCGGCCATCAAGCCCTGTCTACTCTAATCCCATATTCCAGCATTTGGTCCGTAGCCTTGTATGCTATGGCATTTCAAGTGCTCATCCAAATGCTTCTTGAATGTTGTGAGGGTTCCTGCCTCCACAACCCTTTCAGGCAGTGAGTTCCAGACTCCAACCACCCTCTGGGTGAAAAAGTTCTTTCTCAAATCCCCTCTAAACCTCCCGCCTTTTACCTTGAATCTATGTCCCCTTGTTATAGAACCCTCAACGAAGGGAAAAAGCTCCTTAGTATCCATCCTATCTGTGCCCCTCATAATTTTGTACACCTCAATCATGTCCCCCCTCAGCCTCCTCTGCTCCAAGGAAAACAAACCCAATCTTCCCAGTCTCTCTTCATAGCTGAAGCGCTCCAGCCCTGGTAACATCCTGGTGAATCTCCTCTGCACCCTCTCCAAAGCGATCACATCATTCCTGTAGTGTGGCGACCAGAACTGCACACAGTACTCCAGATGTGGCCTAACCAGTGTTTTATACAGCTCCATCATAACCTCCTTGCTCTTATATTCTATGCCTCGGCTAATAAAGGCAAGTATCCCATATGCCTTCTTTACCACCTTATCTACCTGTTCCGCCGCCTTCAGGGATCTGTGAACTTGCACACCAAGATCCCTCTGACCCTCTGTCTTGCCTAGGGTCCTCCCATTCATTGTGTATTCCCTTGCCTTGTTAGTCCCTCCAAAGTGCATCACCTCGCACTTTTCCGGGTTAAATTCCATTTGCCACTGTTCCGCCCATCTGACCAACCCATCTATATTGTCCTGCAGACTGAGGCTATCCTCCTCGCTATTTACCACCCTACCAATTTTTGTATCATCAGCGAACTTACTGATCATACCTTTTACATTCATATCCAAGTCATTAATGTAGACCACAAACAGCAAGGGACCCAGCACAGATCCCTGTGGTACCCCACTGGCCACAGGCTTCCAGTCACAAAAACAACCTTCGACCATCACCCTCTGCCTTCTGCCACTAAGCCAGTTTTGTATCCAAAGTGCCAAGGCACCCTGGATTCCATGGGCTCGTACCTTCTTGACCAGTCTCCTGTGGGGGACTTTATCGAAGGCCTGACTGAAATCCATGTATACCACATCCACTGCGTTACCCTCATCCACACGCCTAGTCACCCCCTCAAAAAATTCAATCAAATTAGTCAGACATGATCTTCCCTTGACAAAGCCATGTTGACTATCCCTGATTAATCCTTGCTTCTCCAAGTGGAGACTAATTTTGTCCTTCAGAACTTTTCCCAATAATTTTCCTACCACTGATGTTAGGCTCACTGGCCTGTAGTTCCCCGGTTTTTCCCTACTCCCCTTCTTGAATAATGGTATTACATTAGCGGTTCTCCAGTCCTCTGGCACATCCCCTGTGGCCAGAGAGGTTCTGAATATATGTGTCAGAGCCCCCGCAATCTCCTCCTTTGCCTCACACAGTAGCCTGGGATACATTTCGTCCGGGCCTGGGGATTTATCCATTTTTAGGCCTGCTAAAACCGCCAATACCTCCTCCCGCTCGATGTTAATATGTTTGAGTATATCACAGTCCCCCTGCCGTATTTCTATGTCTACATCGTCCTTCTCCATGGTGAAAACAGATGCAAAAAATTCATTTAGAACCCCTCCTACATCTGCCCGCTCCACACACAGATTGCCATTTTTGTCCCTAATGGGCCCTATTTTTTCCCTAGTCATCCTCTTACCCTTAATATACTTATAAAACATCTTAGGATTTTCCTTTATTTTGCTCGCCAGTGTTATTTCATGGCCCCTCCTTGATCTCCTAATTTCTTTTTTAAGTATCCCCCTGCACTTTTTGTACTCCTCTAGGGCTTCCTCCGTCTTTAGCCTTTTGTATCTGCCAAAAGCCCTCCTTTTTTTCCTAATCCATTCTCGTATATCCCCTGACATCCAAGGTTCCCTGGAGTTCTTGGAACCACCCTTGACCTTTACAGGAACATGTTGCCATTGTATGGTCTCAATCTCCCTTCTGAAAGACTCCCATTGCTCCGATGCGGATTTTCCTACAAGCAGCTGATCCCAGTCCATTTTGGCCAGATCCTGCCTTATCCTATTAAAATCGGCCTTCCCCCAATTTAGAACCTTTATTTCCGGCCCCTCCCTGTCCTTTTCCATGACCACCTTAAATCTCACCGAATTATGGTCACTCTCACCAAAGTGCTCACCTACTAGCACTTCTTCCACTTGGCCGGCCACATTCCCTAGAATTAGGGCCAGTACCGCCCCCTCTCTTGTAGGACTTTCTACATGCTGGCTCAAAAAGTTCTCCTGGATGCACGTTAAGAATTTTGTACCCTCTAAGCCTTTTACACTCTGAGTATCCCAGTTAATATTGGGGAAGTTGAAATCCCCCACTATTATTACCCTATTATTTGCACAATTTTCTGAGATTTGCCTACATATCTGTTCCTCTATCTCCCCCTGACTGTTTGGGGGCCTATAGTACACTCCCATCAAAGTGCTTGCCCCCTTTTTGTTTTTAAGCTCCACCCATATGGCCTCATTAGACGAACCTGCTAATATATCATCCCTCCTTATGGCAGTAATTGATTCTTTAATTAATATTGCGACCCCCCCTCCTCTTATACCTCCCCCTCTGTCTCGCCTTAAGATTCTGTACCCCGGAATATTGAGCTGCCAGTCTTGCCCCTCCCTCAACCATGTCTCTGTGACAGCAACAATATCATACTCCCATGTGTTTATCAACACCTTCAGTTCATCCACCTTATTCGCAAGACTCCTTGCATTAAAATAGATGCCATCCAGCCTTGCCCTCACATATTTGCCCTGTCTTCCAAGCTGACTTGTTTTTTTCTCTATATTTGGCTGCACATCACCCCCTATTGTAGCTCCACTCTGTATCCCATCCCCCTGCCAAGTTAGTTTAAACCCCCCCCAACAGTGCTAGCAAACCTCCCCGCAAGGATATTTGTCCCGCTCTAGTGAATGAGGCAGATGTGCCGAGGGCACAGATGGACATGTGAACATTTGATATCTTATCTATTACAGATATATGGCTTAAAGAAGGGCAGGAATGGCAGCTCAACATTCCCGGTTACAGGGTTTTTAGATGAGATAAAAAGGGGGATAAAAAAGGAGGGTGGGGGTCGCAATATTGGTTAAGGAAACAATTACAGTTGTGAGGAAGGATGATATGTTGGAAGGATCATCAAATGAGACCATATATAGGAACATAGGAACAGGAGCAAGCCATTCAGCCCCTCGTGCCTGCTCCGTCATTTGATAAGATCATGGCTGATCTGTGATCTAACTCCATATACCTGCCTTTGGCCCATATCCCTTAATACCTTTGGTTGCCAAAAAGCTATCTATCTCAGATTTAAATTTAGCAATTGAGCTAGTATCAATTGCCGTTTGTGTAGAAATGTTTTCTAATCTTACTCCTGAAAGGTCTGGCTCTAATTTTTAGACTGTGCCCCCTACTCCTAGAATCCCCAACCAGCGGAAATAGTTTCTCTCTATCCACCCTATCTGTTCCCCTTAATATCTTATAAACTTCGATCAGATCACCCCTTAACCTTCTAAACTCCAGAGAATACAACCCCAATTTGTGTAATCTCTCCTCATAACTTAACCCTTGAAGTCCGGGTATCATTCTAGTAAACCTACGCTGCACTCCCTCCAAGGCCAATATGTCCTTCCGAAGGTGCGGTGCCCAGAACTGCTCACAGTACTCCAGGTGCGGTCTAACCAGGGTTTTGTATAGCTGCAGCATAACTTCTGCCCCCTTGTACTCTCGTCCTCTAGATATAAAGGCCAACATTCCATTTGCCTTCTTGATTATTTTCTGCACCTGTTCATGACACTTCAATGATCTATGTACCTGAACCCATAAGTCCCTTTGGACATCCACTGTTTTTAACTTTTTACCATTTAGAAAGTAGGTTGAACTGAAGAACAAAAAAAGGGCAATCACACTGCTGGGAGTGTACTATAGACCCCCGAACAGTCAGAGGGAGACTGAAGAGCAAATAAGTAGGCAAATTTCTGATAAGTGCAAAAACATTAGGGCAGCAATAGTAGGGGATTTCAATTACTAGTAAAAGGTATAGAGGGCTCAGAATTCTTAAAATGCATTCAGGAGAACTTTTTTAGCCAGTACATAGCAAGCCCAACAAGAGGGGGTGCAGTTCTGAACTTAATTTTAGGGAATGAAGCAGGGCAGGTAGAAAGGGTATCAATGGGAGAACATTTTGGTGGTGGTGATCATAATTCAGTTAGATTTAGTGGAGTTATGGAAAAGGACAAAGATAGAACAGGAGTAAAAGTTCTCAATTGGAGAAAGACTGTGATTTAACAAAAGTGGACTGGAAACAGCTGCTTGAAGTTAAATCAGTGTCAGAGCAATGGGAGGCATTCAAGGAGGAGATAGTGAGTGTTCAGAGCAAGTATGTTCCCACAAAGAAAAAGGGTGGGACTCCCAAATCAAAAGGCCCTGGATGTCAAGGAGCATACAGGGTAGGATAAGGCACAAAAGGGAAGCTTATGTCAGTTACGAGAGTTCAATGCTGCAGAAAGCCAAGAGTATGGAAAGTGCAGGGGTGAAATTAAAAAGGAAATTAGGAAAGCAAAGAGAAGGCATAAAAAATATTGGCAAGTAAAATCAAGGAAAACCCAAAGATGTTTTATAAATACATAAAGAGCAAGAGGATAACTAAGGAAAGAGTAGGACCTATTCGAGACCAAAAAGGTAACCTGTGTGTGGAGGCAGGAGACGTGGGCATGGTTCTGCATTTTCTTCACAAAAGAGGGGGACGATGCAGAGATTGTAGTTAAGGAGGAGTGTGAAATATTGGATGGGATAAACATAGTGAGAGAGGAAATATTAAGGGATTTAGCATCTTTGAAAGTAGATAAATCGCCAGGCCCGGATGAAATGTATCCCAAACTGTTAAGAGAAGCAAGGGAGGAAATAGCAGAGGCTCTGACCATCATTTTCCAATCTTCCCTGGCTTCAGGCATGGTGCTGAAGGATTGGTGGACTGCTAACATTGTACTGTTCTTTAAAAAGGGAGAAAGGGATAGACCAAGTAATTATAGGCTAGTCAGCCTAACCTCGATGGTAGGCAAATTATTGGAAAAAATACTGAGGGACAGTATTAATTGTCATTTAGGAAGGCACGGATTAATCGAGGACAGTCAGCATGGATTTGTTAAGGGAAGGTCATGTCTGACTAACTTGATTGAATTTTTTGAAAACTGGCTGTTTCCAGTGGGGTTCCCCAGGGCTCAGTACTAGGTCCCTTGCTTTTTGTGGTATATATCAATTATTTAGACTTAAATGTAGGGGGCATGATTAAGAAGTTTGCAGATGATACAAAAGTTGGCCGTATAGTTGATAGGGAGGAGGAAAGCTGTAGACTGCAGGAAGATATCAATGGACTTTTCAGGTGGGCAGAAAAGTGGCAAATGGAATTCAATCCAGAGAAGTATGAGGTAATGCATTTGGGGAGGGCAAACAAGGCAAGGGAATACATCATAAATGGGAGGAAACTGAGAGGTGTAGAGGAAGTGAGGGACCTTGGAGTGCATGTCCACAGATCCCTGAATGTAGCAGGACAGGTAGATAAGGTGGTTAAAAAGGCATACGGGATACTTTCCTTCATTAGCTGAGGTATAGAATATAAGAGCAGGGAGGTTATGCTAGAACTGTATAAAACACTACTTAGGCCACAGCTTGATACTGCACACAGTTCTGGTCACACATTACAAGAAAGATGTGATTGCACTAGAGAGAGTACAGAGGAGATTTCCAAGGATGTTGCCAGGACTGGAGAATATTAGCTATGAGGAAAGATTGGATAGGCATGGTTTTTTTCCTTGGAACAGAGGAGGCTGAGGGGTGATTTAATTGAGGTGTATAAAATTATGAGGGGCCTAGATAGAGTGGATAGGGAGGACCTATTTCCCTTAGCAGAGAGGTCAATAACCAAGGGGCATAGATTTAAAATAAGAAGAATTAGAGGGGAGTTGAGGATAATTTTTTTCAGCCAGAGGGTGGTGGGGTCTGGAACTCACTGCCTGAAAGGGTGGAAGAGGCAGAAACCCTCATTGGATTGAAAAAGTATTTGGATATGTACTTGAAGTGCCGTAACTTACAGGGCTATGGACCAAGAGCTGGAAAGTGGGATTAGGCTTGATAGCTCTTTTTCGGCCGGTACGGACAAGATGGGCCATATGGCCTCCTTCTGTGCCGTAAATTTCCATGATTCTATGATTTACACCAACCAAAATGACAATCCTGTTTTACTTTAAACCCAGAACTGAGAGAATTTACTTTCTCCTTTAAACAGAGTTCCAAGTGAGCAATGTTTCAAAAAGCATTTGTAATTGCTACTACAGAGCTGCAAAAAAAATTTAAGTGTGTAGCCGAAACAGGCTGGAGATAGAGAGCGGAATGGAGATTAGAGATCACCAAAGAACACATCATATACGAGAGACATTTAAATGAAGTGCTGAAGAAACCTTTTTAACTTTCAAAAACATTTGCATTCTTTCTTTCATGTTACGTCTCAAATAGACGGCTTGTCTTAAACTTTCAGTGATGAATATCGTGAAGTGGAATTGGAAAGGTCCATACCCACAGAACATTTCTTTATGATTTCCTCTACCAGGGATGAGAGAATTCAGTTATTTGGAGAGACTAGAGAAGCTGGGATTGTTCTCCTTAGATTAAAGAAGGTTAAGGGGTGACTTAATAGAGTTGTTCAACATTATGAGAAGTTTCGATAGAGTAGATAGGGAAAAGCTTTTTCCACCGGCAGGAGGGTCGGTAACCAGAGGGCACTTGATTTAAGATAACTGGCAAAAAAGCCACGGGGGAGATGAGGAGAATTTGGGCTATAAATTGGGCCATATAGCGCCTGTTTTTTTAGGTGCCACACACCTTTACCAAAATGGCGTCCGGAATGTGCACGCATGCTTCAAGCGTGATGTGTGTCGGACGCCATCTTGGTAAAGGCGTTTGCGCACATGCAGATAACGAACGCCAGTACCATATAAAGTAAGGAAAATATGAGTTAGATCAGTGTGCAATGCTGATTTAAAGGGATAGATAGCTTTTTGACACTCAACGCTCCAACCAACGCACTGTCTTAACCATGAATAGCTGATTCTGTCGTAGATCGCCTGGAGGATCCCCCACCAGTGCCATTTAAAGGGACCATGCAGGATTTACAGGTTCGTTTCTGGATTATTGCTTCTGGCTGCTGGTGCATTTGTAACTGTTTTTGGAGGTCTCCTATACTTGAATACTAGGACTATGGGGAATAGCCTAAAATTTAGAGCCAGGAGTTGCGGGAGTGAAGTTAGGAAACGCTTCTACACGCAAAGGGTGGAAGAAGTTTGGAACGCTCTTCTGCAAACGGCAGTTGATGCTAGCTCAATTGTTAATTTTAATTCAGAAATTGATAGATTCTTGTTAACCAAAGGAATTAAGGGATATGGGGCTAAGGCAGGTATATGGAGTTAGGTCACAGATCAACCATGATCTCATTGAATGGTGGAACAGGCTCGAGGGGCTAAATGCCACTGCTACTTGCTGCCTCATTTTAGGCGCCACCTTCTCCTGTAAAGGTAGTAGTCCCCGGAATACTCCCAGCACCATGTGCCAGCGAGTATAGAAATAGGAGGATAGAGTAGATGAATGCGTGGCTGGAGAGATGGTGCAGGAGGGAGGGCTTTAGGTTCCTGGGGCATTGGGACCAGTTCTGGGGGAGGTGGGACCTGTACAGGCCAAACGGTTGCACCTCAACAGAACTGGGACCAATGTCCTCGTGAGAACGTTCGCTAGTGCTGTTGGGGGATTTTAAACTAATTTGGCAGGGGAATGGGCACCAGGATGTAGCATTGGAAAGGAGAAACATGGTGCACAAAGGATTGGGAGAGAATGCTAGATCTAGAGCAAGAAATAGTACGGTAATAGATGGGACCAGTCTAAGATAGGTTTACAGTGCATGTGTGTAAACACACGAAGTGTGGTAAACAAGGTTGGAGAGCTGCAGGCGCAAATAGCCACATGGGAATATGATGTTGTGGCAATAACGGAGACCTGGCTCAAGAAAGGGCAGGATTGGGTACTAAATATTCCTGGATACAAAGTGTTCAGGAAAGACAGGGAAGGGAAGAAAGGAGGGGGGTGGCAATATTGATTAAGGAGAATATTGCAGAGCTGGACAGAGAGGATGTCCTGGAGGGGTCAAGGACAGAATCTATTTGGTTAGAATTAAGAAATAATAGAGGTGCCATTACACTACTGGGTGTATTCTATAGGCCATCAACTAGTAGGAAGGAGATAGAGGAGCAAATTTGCAGGGAAATTATAGAGAGGTGCAAAAGTCAGACTAGTGATAATGGGGGACTTCAACTATCCTAATATAGACTGGGATAACAATAATATAAGGGGCAAAGAGGGGGAGGAATTTGTGAAGTATGTTTAGGAGAACTTTCTTGACCAGTACGTTTCCGGCCCAATGAGGAAGGAAGCATTGATGGACTTGGTTCTGGGGAATGAGGCGGGCCAAGTGGAGCAAGTGTCAGTGGGGAAACATTTAGGGAACAGTGATCATAGTATCACATAGCTATGGAAAAGGACATGGAACACTCTAAAATAAAAATATTCAATTAGAGGAGGACCAATTTCAGTGGGATGAGAACTGATCTGGCCCGGGTAAATTGGAATCAAAGATTGGCAGGCAAAACTGTAATTAAACAATGGGTGGCCTTTAAGGAAGAGATGGTTCAGGTACAGTCTTGGTACATTCCCACGAGGGAGAAAGGTAGGGCAACTAAAGTCAGAATTCCCTGGATGACAAAAGAGATAGAAAGTAAGATGAAGCAGAAAAAAGGGGTGTATGACAGATATCAGGTTGATAACACAAGTGAGAACCAGGCTGTGTATAGAAAGTTCAGAGGGGAAGTGAAAAAGGAAATAAGAGGGGCAAAGAGAGCATATGAGAATAAACTGGCAGCTAACATAAAAGGGAATCCAAAAGTCTTCCATAGGCATGTATACAGTAAACAGGTAGTAAGAGGAGGGGAGGGGGCCGATTAGGGACCAAAAAAGGAGATCTGCTCATAGAGGCAGAGGGGATGGCCGAGGTACTAAATGAATACTTTGCATCTATCTTTACGAAGAAAGAAGATGCTGCCAGAGTCTCAGTAAAGGAAGATATAGTTGAGATACTGTATGGGCTAAAAATTGATAAAAAGGAGGTACTAGAAAGGCTAGCTATACTTAAAGTAGATGTCACCCGGTCCGGATATGTTGCTGAGGGAAGTAAGGGTGGAAATTGCAGCGGTACTGGCCATAATCTTCCAAACATCCTTAGCTATGGCGGTGGTGCCAGAGGACTGGAGAATTACAAATGTTACACCCTTGTTCAAAAAAGGGTGTAAGGATAAACCCAGCAACTACAGGCCAATCAGTTTAACCTCGGTGTTGGGGAAACTTTTAGAAACTATAATCCAGGACAGAATTATCAGTCACTCGGACGAGTGCGGATTGATTAGGGAAAGCCAGTGTGGATTTTTTAAAGGCAAATCATGTTTAACTAACTTGATAGAGTTTTTTGATGAGGTAACAGAGAGAGCTGATGAGGACAATGCAGTTGATGTGGTGTATATGAACTGCCAAAAGGCGTTTCATAAAGTGCCGCATAATAAGCTCGTCATCAAGATTGAAGCTCATAGAATAAAGTGGGCAGTTGCAGCATGGATACAAAAATTGGCTAAGTAACAGGAAGCAGAGAGTAGTGTTGAATGGTTGTTTTTCGGATTGGAGTAAGGTGTACAGTGGTGTTCCCCAGGGGTCAGTACGAGGTCCATTGCTTTTCTTGATATATGTTAATGACTTGGACTTGGGAGTACAGGGCACAATTGCAAAATTTTACAGATGACACAAAACTTGGAAGTGAGGAGGATAGTGATAGACTTCAAGAGGACATAGACAGGCTGGCGGAATGGGCGGACACGTGGCAGATGAAATTTATTGCAGAAATTTCAAAGTGATACATTTCGATGGGACGAACGAGGAGAGACAATATAAACTAAAGGGCACAATTCTATAAATGGTACAAGAGAGATCTGGGTGTATATGTGCACAAATCATTGAAAGTGGCAGGGCAGGTTGAGAAAGTGGTTAAAACAGCATATGGGATCCTGGACTTTATAAATAGAGGCATAGAGTACAAAAGCAAGGAAGTTATGATGAACCTTTATGAAACATTTGTTTGACCACAACTGGAATATTGTGTCCAGTTCTGGACACCACACTTTAGGAAAGATGTGAAGGCCTTAGAGAGGGTGCAGAAAAGATTTAGTAGAATGATTCCAGGGGTGAGGGACTTTAGTTACAAGGGTTGAAGCTAGGGTTGTTCTCCCTTGGAACAGAGAAGGTTGAAAGGAGATTTGATAGACGTATTTAAAATCACGAAGGGTCTAAACAGAATAGATGCAGAGAAACTGTTCCCAATGGCGGAAGGGTCAAGAACCAAAGGATATAGTAAGGAATCTTACAACACCAGGTTATAGTCCAACAGTTTTATTTGAAAATCACAAGCTTTCGGAGGCTTTCTCCTTCGCCAGGTGAAGTGTGGGATTCCTTGAATGTTACCGCATTTATAGTCAGAGAACAATACCTGGTGATTACAGATAATCTTTCCAACTGCCCGTTGTCAAGGCAATCAAAGTGTTCAGACAGAGAGATGTTACATACAGGACCACCGAATATACAAATGGCCAGAACAAAAGACAGAGAGAGAAAGAGAGAAACATCCGAAAGGAAGAGAAAGACAGATAACTTTTTTTTGCTAGTGCGGTTACGTGTAACGTGACATGAACCCAAGATCCCGGTTGAGGCCATCCTCATGGGTGCGGAACTTGGCTATCAATTTCTGCTCGATGATTTTGCGTTGTCGTGTGTCTCGGAGGCCGCCTTGGAGAATGCTTACCCAAAGATCGGTGGCTGAATGTCCTTGACTGCTGAAGTGTTCCCCAACTGGTAGGGAACCCTCCTGTCTGGCGATTGTTGCGCGGTATCCGTTCATCCGTTGTCGCAGTGTCTGCATGGTCAACCGCAACATCGTCATCAAACCAGCGGACAAAGGAGAAGCCATCGTCATACAGAACGGAACGGACTATTGCAAAGAAGCATACCGACAACTGGACAACCACGAACACTACAGACGGTTAACCGCAGATCCGACCAAAGAACACACCCACCAGCTCAACAAACTGATGGTGACCTTCGATCAAGACCTTCAAAGCATCCTACGCACTCTCATCCCACGTACTCCCCGTGTGGGAGACTTCTACTGCCTCCCAAAGATACACAAAGCTAACACACCCAGACGTCCTATCGTATCAGGCAACGGAACCCTGTGTGAGAACCTCTCTGGATACGTCGAGGGCATCCTGAAACCCATCGTACAGGGAACCCCCAGCTTCTGTCGTGACACTACAGACTTCCTACAAAAACTCAGCACCCACGGAACAGTTGAACCAGGAACACTTCTCACCACGATGGACGTCTCGGCACTCTACACCAGTATCCCCCACGATGACGGCATCGCTGCAACAGCCTCAGTACTCAACACCAACAGCCAATCTCCAGATGCCATCCTACAACTCATCTGCTTCATCCTGGATCACAATGTCTTCACCTTCGATAACCAGTTCTTTACCCAAACACACGGAACAGCCATGGGGACCAAATTCGCACCCCAATACGCCAACATTTTCATGCACAAGTTCGAGCAGGACTTCTTCACTGCACAGGACCTCCAACCAACGCTGTACACCAGATACATCGACGACATTTTCTTTCTATGGACCCACGGCGAAGAATCACTGAAGAGACTACACGATAACATCAACAAGTTCCATCCCACCATCAAGCTCACCATGGACTACTCCTCAGAATCGGTTTCTTTCTTGGACACACGAATCTCCATCAAAGACGGGCACCTCAGCACCTCACTCTACCGCAAGCCCACGGACAACCTCACGATGCTCCACTTTTCCAGCTTCCACCCTAACCACATCAAAGAGGCCATCCCTTATGGACAGGCCCTGCGAATACACAGGATCTGCTCAGACGAGGAGGAACGCGATGGACACCTACAGACGCTGAAAGACGCCCTTGTAAGAACGGGATATGATGCTCGACTCGTCGATCGATGGGCCACAGCGAAAAATCGCATAGACCTCCTCAGAAGACTAACACGGGACGCAACCAACAGTGTACCCTTCGTTGTCCAGTACTTCTCCGGAGCGGAGAAACTACGTCATGTTCTCCGCAGCCTTCAACATGTCATCAATGACAACGAACACCTCGCTAAGGCCATCCCCACGCCTCCACTACTCGCCTTCAAACAGCCACCCAACCTCAAACAGACCATCGTTCGCAGCAAACTACCTAGCTTTCAGGAGAACAGCGTCCACGACACCACACAACCCTGCCACGGCAACCTCTGCAGGACATGCCAGATCATCCACACAGATACCACCATCACACGAGAGGACACCACCCACCAGGTACATGGTTCATATTCCTGTGACTCGGCCAACGTTGTCTACCTCATACGTTGCAGGAAAGGATGCCCCAGAGTATGGTACATTGGCGAGACCATGCAGACACTGCGACAACGGATGAACGGACACCGCGCAACAATCGCCAGACAGGAGGGTTCCCTCCCAGTCGGGGAACACTTCAGCAGTCAAGGACATTCAGCCACCGATCTTCGGGTAAGGGTACTCCAAGGCGGCCTTCGAGACACACGACAACGCAAAATCGTCGAGCAGAAATTGATAGCCAAGTTCCGCACCCATGAGGACGGCCTCAACCGGGATCTTGGGTTCATGTCACGCTACACGTAACCCCACCAGCGAAAAAAAGTTATCTGTTTTTAATACAACGGGTCATTCTCTGTCTTTCTCTTCCTTTCGGATGTTTCTCTCTCTCTCTCTCTCTGTCTGTCTTTTGTTCTGGCCGTTTGTATATTCGGTGGTCCTGTATGTAACATCTCTCTGTCTGAACACTTTGATTGCCTTGACAACGGGCAGTTGGAAAGATTATCTGTAATCACCAAGTATTGTTCTCTGACTATAAATGCGGTAACATTCAAGGAATCCCACACTTCACCTGGCGAAGGAGAAAGCCTCCGAAAGCTTGTGATTTTCAAATAAAACTGTTGGACTATAACCTGGTATTGTAAGATTCCTTACATTTGTCAACCCCAGTCCATCACCGGCATCTCCACATCAAAGGATATAGATTTAAGGTGATTGGCAAAAGAACCAAAGGTGACATGAGGAAAATCTTTTTTATGCAGCGAGAGGTTAGGATCTGGAATGCACTGCCCGAGGGGGTGATGGAGGCAGATTCAATCATGGCTTACAAAAGGGAACTGAATAAGTACTTGAAAGAAAAAATTTGCAGGGCTACGGGAATAGGGTGGGGGAGTGGGACGAGCTGGATTGCTCATGTATGGAGCCAGAATGGACTCGATGGGCCGAACAGCTTCCTTCCGCGCTGTAACCTTTCTATGATTCTATGATTCTAAGAAAGCAGGATGTGTGTTGGTGGGCGTCCTGCAGCATGTTTGGGTGATGTGCCTGTCATGGTTGAATAGCTGCCAGTGTGTGACCTTTGAGTTGTAGGTGTGCGGCTTGCAACAGTGGTAATGTTTGAGGGTGAGAGGAAGTATCTGATTGGAAGAGTTTATTGTTAGTTGGGTGTAATGCGTGGAGCAGTGGATGCGACTTGGGGTGCCGTTGGTAGGAGACGCCATTTGACAGTTGACCTCACTCACCTTGACCACTCGTGTCAAAGCATTGAACTTCTTCCTGCACTGCATCTATGTTCGTTCTGCTGTGTGCCTGGCATTGACTTTGTCGCCTACTGCCTTCCACTGCCTCAGAAGCATATGTCTGGAGGGCCTCTTGCCCCCCTGCGGATATAGGATGCCCCTCCTTCTGTCCACCTCTTGCACCGAGGCCTCTAGTGCATGAGCAAAGAACCTCGGTGCACGCTAGTTCGTAGGCCTGGTACAAACTCAGAATGGCAGATTGGTGAGGTCTGGCATGCAGGTCGGAGGATGTGGGCTTTAGTAGTGCGCAACCTTTATTCAATGTTTTAACATAACTCATCAGTTTGTAAACATAGGGACGGGACCTGCTTCTGTGTTTTACGTGTGCGATGTCTGATCTCCGTTCAGACTCTGTGCGGACCCGTATCTTATATCTTGCACATTAGAGGTGCAGGCTGCCTTTAAGAGGTGCAGGCTGCCTTTAAGACGTGCGAGGCGCTCACGCGATATCGGGCCCCCTTGCTGGTGAGAACTCATTCAACAGCACAGCTGGGCCTGGCTGCTTGCACCAGAATCAGGTAAATGATCAGGCAGTGCGAATGTTACGTGCTGCCTGCATCGAAACGACCGGGTGCGGGTTAATCGCGCACCTCGACCCCCGCGACCGGATTCAAGGGTTATCGAATGTAACCCCCTTTGTTTTTTACTCAGTGAGTTGTTAGGATGGAAATGCCTGAAAGGGTGGTGGAAGTGGATCCAATAGTACCTTTCAAAAAGGAAGTGGATATATATTTAAAAGTGAAAAATTTGCAGGGCCATGGAGAAAGAGCAGGAGAGTGAGACTAATTGGATAGCTCTTTCAAAGAGCCGGCACAGGCACAATGGGCTGAATGGCCTCCTTCTATGTTGTATGATTCTATGATATTCATTGATTTTGTTGTTGAATTGTTGCTGCAGTGCTCAATGGCTTGACGACGGGTTATCAGGTCTGTTCAATGGAAAAATTAAATAAACAAAACAGTGGAAATACTGAGCATTCTCTTATATGATAAGAGATCTGATACGGGCTTAATAACTTTCTATACAAAGGGTTTGAAATCACACCGTGCAATATTAGTAGCGAACACGTTAACACATTCACATAAAATTCATCTGTCTGCCATTTTATTGAAGGGTTTAGCCCTTTCAAGGTGGATGGGTTAGCTTCATATGTTCACAACTAACATCGGACAGTGTAATTTCAACCCAGTGGGGGTAGTAAAAGCAATCGATTGAGTCCAAGTGTTTATGACCAACACACCACAGGTGTAGAGCTGGGGTAGGAACCTAATAGGACAGTTATGCTGAGGTTGCTGCGTTGACACTGTTTATTCATGGGGTAGTATAATACCCTGCCTGAATCACTCTCTAATCAAGCAAAGCAAAACTGTGTGCAGTCATACTTGAACATGCCGAACTCATCTCTCTTCAACAACAACTCACATTTATATAGTGCCTTTAACATAGTAAAACATCCCGAGGTGCAACACAGGAGTGTAATCATTCAAAAAAATTGACACCGAGCCAAAGAAAGAGACATTTGGGCAGGTAACCAAAAGCTTGGTCAAAGAGCTAAGATTTAAAGAGCATCTTAAAGGAGGAGAGAGAGGTGGAGAAGCAGAGAGGTTTAGGGAGGGACAAGCTTAAAGGAAGATTCTCTCTCTTTGATACTTGCAGCAAAATCATAAATGTGAGTATAAATGAAGGCCTAAATTTTCCACTCGTGTTACACTGGCTTCTGCGCATAACTCAAATGGAGCGAGGTGGGAAATTCTTAGAGATGCCCCACCGGCTCCCGAGTTACCATTGCCACTTCCAGAATATTCCACCAGAAGTAACATAGAGTGTATGGTAATTAAAAGGAGATGATGGGAATATGTCACACAACATATTTTCAGTCATTTGCTCCTTAGCAACACTGGGTGCAAGAGGTCCATTTGAGTCTGTCCCTGACATCCAGAAATGCTGTGTGATGTATGGAGCACTTAAATTTTAAATACCTCGAAAGGAATTAAGTCATGAGGCAAGTTTTAGCTTTAAAATATGACACCTGAAAAAGTAAGATTGAAGCCATATCTTCAGTTAAAAGTTTGAGCACGTATATTAGCTGGTTAAAATAATTCAACCAATTTCTATCATTTCAACAGCATTTGAATTTTGTAATATGAAGCATATCATTTTTGATACATCCAGCAATATTCATACTGCAAAGACAATCCACGTTTATATCGCATTTTTTGAACTGGCTCATTCATAACTCTCTTTGAAATCTTTTGATTCAAAGGAATCTCTGAGGCAAAAAGATGTTTCATGTGAATTCAAGGCACTTGTTAAGATCTCAGAACTGAAATGAGTATATTGCCTCTGAAACTATATTTTAGTAACACATTGATTTAAAAGAAAAGCTGTATCAGAAGATATATGATATCCTAATCCTTGGTTTGAATTGTTAAGAAATATATTTCTGGAATTTAAATGACCTTTTATCCTTTTATGCATTGAAATCCCTGTGAAGCTTACAGTTCTAACAGGCTTTTCACTTCACATAACAGGCCTAAAAATGAGACTCTCTGAAATGTTAATATTATTACAGTGTTCGAACATACTGGGATTGAAATCACGCAACGATTATTATCCTCAAATAAAGAGCATCAAGCAATGCCCAAGTACTTTAATCAGAACTAAATCCCCCAAAAGAACCTACATGTTCCAAAACCACAGCCTTTAGCAGACAGCTTCCTTTTCATTTCTAAGTTTCTAGAATATTCTGGTGCCTTCTCTTAAAACGCTCATAGGACACAAGGACTGTGTTGAAAATGTATGCTTGCTAACCAGCCAATTGTATCATGATAAATGATTTACTGATCTGGTTTGGTCAATAGATTATTAAAATTCAGCAGCACGATTGACTGGCTAGAGGTCACTAACTCTTGGTTGAGTTAATGTTCTAAGAATAACTTTTAATGTTGAACAGGTAGTAGGTCAATTGAGTCTATGGCACACCGCTCATTGAAATGGAAATATGTTTTGATAATTGTAGTGTCTAAAGATACAGATTCTGTACTGAGATATGGATACACTCCATCCAAGTTGATTAAAGCTCTCAATAATTGTCTTTTCCTATATTGAGATCTATGTCTTATTTCAAGTAAAGATCCTCTGCATTCAATATTATGGTCATATTATTACAAATCTGTGTGATCTAATGATTTTGGCTTAGGCATTAACCAACATTTTATGGCACCGTTAATTTTTAACCACAGGTCAATTAACCAATCAATCAGTCAGAAAATATCAGGTACTCCATTTTTGACAACATTATTCAACCAATCATCCAAGCTCTAAGATTCTATTCGAACCTATACTGACACATTGGGGATGATTGCAAACATAGACAGAGAGAGATTGCAAGATTAAAAAGAGAACATGGAAAATAGAAAAAAAAATGACCACATAAGTCGATAAGACGTGTAGATTAGTGCAGCGACTTCGCGCTGGCCCGGATTTTGTGCTGAGCGGTGAACAAATAGTGCCCGCCGCTCGTTAGATTTAAACTTACCCACAAACTATCCAAAGGTTTCTGGGCGCCAGCTTGATGCAATGAGGAGCCAAATGAAGTGCGGCGTCCTCTCCCGGGCATCTGTGAGCTGTGTGTGCGGGTAAAGGAACTGTCTGTCCCCTCAACCAATCGGATTGAAGCATCCTTGACAAACTGCACAGAGCGAGAACCAGGAACAGGAAGTGCAAGCTACAGCAATAAATTCACTATAAAATCAGTTAGAGAAAGTGAAATAAAGAGAGGGTAAGGAATATTGAGTTGAAAGGCAGAGATAAAAGAGACGGAAAGAAAAAGTAAAAAAATAAAAATTTTAAATTTTGTTTTTCAATTGTCCAACAATAATTAATATCAGAAGGAATGAGCCTCCACATTTTTAAAAGTTAATTTTCAATGCTGGAGACGTGGTTTAGCAGTCATTAATACTTACTTAAAGTCTGAGTGTACATTTTTCTGTGTAGGTTAGTTTGTTTCCAGCTGGGCAGTGCAGCAACTGCGCACTGGTCCATTCATTCCAACTGGGATCCAGCCGGCGATCTGTCTTCCCTGCGCTTTTGGAGGAGCAGGGCATCTAGTACATCAACTTCCAGATATCCGCATTTGACTACGTGTGTTGCTTTACCAGATGCACAGAATTAACGGTGAGCCCTGTTAGCCTCGTCGTTATTTTATGAGCAAATTCCGGGCCAATATTATTTTTCTGGGGCATTAGAGTCATTTCTGGGCCTGAGATTCTCATTAGTGTCCCTGGCTTCACTCAGACTGGTAATAACCATGTCAGCAATGGGCTATGGATGCTCAGTCGTTGAGTATATTCAAGACTGAGATTGATAGATGTTTGGACACTAAGGGAATCAAGGGATGTGGGAATAGGGCGGGAAAGTGGAGTTGAGGTAGAAGATCAGCCATGATCTTATTGAATTGCGGAGCAGGCTCGAGGGGCCGTATGGTCTACTCCTGTTCCTATTTCTTATGTTATTATGTTATATCAAAATGGTGATGCCCACAATGATCTTCAAAATGATGTTATTACTATATCATTGCAAAAGAACAGAAGGAGCCAGTATTGAAAGCTGAACCATTCTTAGCTCAGCATTACTGCACCAGTTTAAGGATTATGTATCAGCCCCAGCTGTAGCACCTTTCCACTGTCCACCTCAAAACATTGTAACCCTTTCTTTTAATGGTCTGTTTTATTAATTTAGGGTTGTAAACTGATCCACCTTTAACCACATTATTGTGTCAGTGGAGTTGTCCAGTTAATACCACTCCTTGGCCGTATGACCTCGATTTCACAAAGATCTGAAATTTGGTTCTCAAAAAGCTGAAGGGCAAATAAATCAGATTTTTTTTTTCTCTTACCAGTTGGTAGCCAAGTCGTGTTTCATTATAGCTTGTTTGAATTTAGATTGAACGCTGACAGCTGACAGCTGACAGTTCTTTCATCCCTGAGTGGAACAATGATGAGGTGTAGGGATAGTATTATCTAACTGCTCGGGTTAAACTTCCCAGTTATATCAATTGTGACAGCTTTGAACTTTGAAAGAAATTTTTGCATTTATATACACAGGCTTTTGATGTTCGGGTTTTACTTTTTTTCTTTGACGGGTGGAAAAAATGAGATGAAGTCAACTGTGAGGAGATTTGTGTTTCTCCAGCCCAAAAAACAAAATCGAAAACTTCCAGTTTCATTAGGAAGGAACAATAAACATACTTTAAGCAAACAATAAATGTTTACAACTATCTCCACAAAGCATTATCATAGAATCATAGAATGATACAACACAGAAGGAGGCCATTCGGCCCATTGTGCATATGCCGGCTCTTTGAAAGAGTTATCCAATTAGTCCCGCTCCCCTGTCCTTTCCCCATAGCCCTGCAAATTTTCCTCTTTCAAGTATTATGCCAAAAGGAGTTGATGCACCCAATTGGCCTTATGCTCAGCATCGCATTGTGTCCATGCAACTTCATTCAGCTATCTTTACCTGAAACAGGTAACTGAAGGTGTACTTATTGTCAGTGCTGTCTATTAGTGTGGAAAGAACATTAATTGACAAATAGAGAAAGTGGCTGTGTGCTTCACAGTAGAACTGCATTGTTCAAGACAATGGGGTGGATCTTGACCTTGAGCAATAGTGTAAAACGGGGGATAGCGAGTCGGCAGCCTGTTTTACATCTCTCCCCATTTTTATTTCCGTTGACTTCAATGGAATCGGGAGAGATGTAAAGCAGGCTGTCGACTCACTATCCCCCGTTTTACACTATCGCACAAAATCAAAATCTACTCCATTAACATTTACTGGGTCTGGTCCTAATTTTTGGAATTCGTCTTTCAGGGGTGACTATCAGGCTTTACCCGACAATTAGAATGTTTATCTATAGCTTTTCAACTTGTTTAAACAGGGGTATTTCTTACGCCTGCTCTACTGCGCGATCTGCAAATACTCACCGAGCCTGTGGAACGCCAAGTGTGCAGATTAAAAATCACTTTTAAACCGGGGCGGAGACTGAAGTGTATTTGAATCTTCCCAGCCTTGCATCCCTCACGTCCTGTCAAATCTGAATACCCATTGGCTCGGTTCACTGTTTGGTGTCTGTTTATTAAATCCTTCAGAAATGATAACTACCATTATTCTGTTACGTTTATGCTCCACCTGACCTGAGAATGCTTGATCCTAACACTGGGTGACAATAGTGGTAGAAGTATTTCATTCCTCAGCACTGACGTCTAGCACCTGATGCGCATGAATCATAGAATGATACAGCATAGAAGGAGGCCATTCGGCCCTGCATGCCTGTGCCGGCTATTTGAAAGAGCGATCCAGTTAGTCCCACTCCCCTGCCCTTTCCCCATAGCCCCACAGGGTATGCATTTAATACAGTTTATTTCCCTATTCAGTGAGGATATCATTGTACGGCAATGGAAAATGTGTACACTTTTTATATATACATGCTCTTTATCAAGCAAGTGGATATAATGCAGGTTAGATGCAGCATTAAGCCTCCTATACCCTGTCTCAGCAATGTGGAAGGATTAGGGCTGATTTGAACTTGGTCTGTCGTGCAGGAATTGGACAGTGGCAGCCCTAAAATCAGAGTGGTGCACTTACTGTCCCATTCCCACTCTGATCCCGTCTGCCGCCTTTTTGCCCAGGGTCTTTACAAGGGCGGCCCAGGCTCCTGTCTGAATCAGGCAGGAGTCTCGTTAAATTAAGCAAATCGGGGTCCTATAACTTACAAACGACCCGATTGAAATTTCACACTTGTTCCACCAATTTGTGGCAAGTGGTCTAATCAGCGGCCCTTAAAGGGACCACTTGAGGCCGCTCACAAAACGTCCCAGGAAACATTGACATTTTTGGGGGGGGACAGGGCAGGAGGAGCAGGAGTGTTTCTCTTCAGCCCACCAAAAACATCTGGGCCGCTGCTGGCCTGTCCGAGCACCCTCCAGGATTGCCTCCTACCCCTTCCCAGGCTGCAACTGTCGGTGAACTCAGCATGGGCGCCTTTTCAGAAGCGGCGGGCTGCAGTGGGGCCTGTCCTCTGCCGGTCGTTAAAATCGGCTCTATCATCAACATAGTGGGAAGCTTTCCTATACTCACTATTTCTAGCAAAAATTGTAAATCCATTCTAAAATAGTGGGCTTATGGTTTCAGAGGGAGAATTCCCAATGCATTTATGTTGTTGCTGACACATAGCAACCGGAGGAAATCTTCCCATTGTGTTTATCATGTTTTTAACTCATAGCAACCAGGGGGAATCCTCTCCTAATACACTTAAAAAAAACTAGTTTGTTTTACTCTACAGCAAGATAATTTTTTAATTTAACTGCATGGCACAAAGATTTTATTTAAGGCTGTTTGTTTGTAAATGTTGTGCTCATCAAGATGAGGGATGTTGATAACAGAGGATGGAACACTCTCCATTTCAGGCACCAGGGCACTTCCAGGGCATATCGTCCATCACTTCCAGGGCATATCTTCCATCACTTCCAGGGCATATACAGCACCGATAGATGAAAGGTGACATTCCCCTCTGCTCTGCCTGAACAATGCACCTTAGCCTAAATTTGAGAAGGGCACTCAACTACACCATTTTTTTTTTCAATTCCCATCCTGAGTGAGATTTCCAATTAGAGATGAATGAGGGACAGTTTTCTTCAGCTGGTAACCCCCTGGGAACTGAACTAACACTGCCCAAGACACAATTGGTTTGTGCTGTGTGACATTTGTAAGAAATGTGTTAATGTAATTGAATGAAATTCTCTGTTCACCATTATAAATAGAAGTGTGAGCCTTTGTTAGAATAGCAATTAAATTTAGTACGAGTGCATTAATCATGACTAATATCAAAAAAGTACAACTTCAACTCAAAGTTATAATCATACCTAATGTTTTATAAATGTAAAACTAAACCAGTCTTCAACTGTAGATCTATTTTTTACACTGAATCAGAACAAATGATATAAACCAAAGTTTAAATCATGTTGCTTATTTAAATATTATTGCTTCCACTATTAACAAAATATATAAAATATTCAGTGGTTTGGTGTTTCATATTTGCGGATTATGATTTACATTTCATTGTTTCTAAAGTTAATCTTTACAATGAATAAAGGAGATGAATTGTGGTTTTTAGAGAACAAAACCAAAATGAAGATGGAAAAACACATCACAATGTCACTTAAGGGAAGAAAAATTATTGTGAGACAGCAAAAAATACAGCGGGAAAATGAAAAAGGAAAAAGGAAAGTTCGGAATGACAATAAATAACAGAAGTAAGGAGCACAATAAATAAAACTGGTGACAAATACACAGTGCATGTGAGGAGGAATTATAAATATAGCGAAGGAAAAGAGAAAGTGACACATGCAAGGAAAATCATGAGGTAGACAAGCACAGGGCAGAACTATCAACCAAATCAAAAATATATGATATAATATTGTGTTCATTACCATTGTAAGGAGAGCAATTTCAACCCTCAATGAACCAGAAGGAAATGATTAAATACCCACCACAATTTTCACTCTCCATTTTGAGTGTTCACTCTTTGCTAAGTCCTCGGGGTAGATTTTGACTTTCTGTGATAGTGTAAAACAATTCTATTCACTATCGCCCGTTTTACATTATCGCACAAAGTGAAAATCTACCCCCTGCACTGTTCGACAGGATGGATTTTCCTCTCATTGATGATCTTACGGTGCAGCAGGACTTCTGCCCACCACCCTGACACTGACCCATTTTTCTGGGTCGTCGGGGGTTGGGGGGGGTGTCATTAAGTATGTATGGTGGGCTCCTGGTGGTATGCCCGGTACTGCAAGACAGGAAGGGTATCTAAAGAGGCTGGAAGAACTCTGAGCATCAGGAGGGAATATTTTTCTTATGGCCTTGGACTGTGTGGAAGGCAGAGAAATGTCGATATTTGCCAGGCCCCACCTCCCCACGAGCATTTACATGCGGCATGTGAAAAAGAGGCGGCTGTCCCAGCTGGGCCAGGGATAGGTACTGAGGTGAGGGTGGAAATTGCTGGTGGATCTTGCTGCCTGACTTTCCTATCTTTTCTGAGCAGGGTAGTGCAGGAAAATCCAACCCAATAAGTGGCCTTTGTAGATTGGGGGGTGTGGTTGGGGTGAAGGGGATGGGGGAGGGATAGACGACTTCCTTTATTTGCAAATTGCAGCAAAATCGGAAACACAAATATAAATAAAAGCCTAGAAATACTATAAGCGGGGATAAATGGGTCCAGGCGTATGAACAGGGTGGCGCGCGCATTGCACACGCTAGAAGAGGCCAGCCTGAGGACCACCTGAAATTGATTCTCAGGCCTCATCTTAATACTTCGAGCAAGCCGATGGTGCCTGTCACATCTCCAGAGGCAGCTTGCCACTCTGGTCCCCTCCAATTTTGCGTCACCTGACTTGCCGGCAAGATAAGTCCTGTGAGGGAGGGGTGTGATGGGGAGATGCGGGAAGAGGAGACCAGGAAGGGGCCGAGACCAGGCTGGCATCGGCCCGTAGAAGTGCTAAGAAGCCTGGAAGGCATTTCTTCCATGAAAATCGATCTTTCTGGCATTGATTGCCTTTCTCTTCTTGAGCTTGGTTCTTCATTAAGCCTACAACAGAACCCATGCCTGCTCTCGGTGTCTGTGTAGATCCTGATGGGCATAAGGGGAGTGCGGGACAGAATCCAAACACACCCTCCCCAAAACCGGTTATCAATGTAACAGGGATAGGCCGAACAAAGGTCAACCCACCAACCCCCAGTGAATTTTACTGGAGTAGTTGAGAGGGTCGGAAACCTGGCAGAATCAGGATCTGTCCCAAATTTTGCTTCTCGCCAGGATTGCACCATAGTTTCGTTCCCCCCTATCCCCCAGTGATCGGAATTTCTATGCTAACATTTTTATGATTTTGCTACAAAGAGAGGAAATCATCTCCTTCCTTCCATCCTCCCAGAGATATAGGGGTAAATTTTAACCTCCACGGAATGGGTAGTGAAAATCCTCCGTTTTCAGAACAGGACCGCATCCTGACTCCAACGTGCTCACTTAAAGCCGGCGGCCGATATTTAAAGGGCCAATTCAGATATTTAAAGTACTTAAAGCTGTTAACTTTTTGTGTATCGACTTACCCAAGCCATTTTAACTTCTCCTGAATGTGCCTCCCATGGCCTCTGAAAGATGCCATGGAAACGGAGGTGTTGCAGCCGATGCCCATTTGGACCTTCAAACCAGTTATTGCAACATGTGAAGAAAAGGTGAGCTTTGCAGCAGGGCAATCAGTTCTCTCAGACAAACTTTTGGCCGGGAGTTCTTTGTGTTTAGACTGAGATTTCTTTGTTCACATTCAGAATTCTTCTGTTCAGACATATTTACTTACAATTTGGACACCCTCAAACTGACATAATCAGGATAGAGGGCGCAATGGATTTATTCAACAGTACATCTGAGGAGGAGGCACATTACCATCTGCGGCAAGCACAGCGTGCAGTTCTGGGAGTTGCAATTCCACAAGACAGAGGCGCGCCATAAGGACCTGGAGAAGAGCAGAGAGAGGAACAACGGAGGGGCTGAGGTCGCAGGAGGCACTACTCATGTGAGAGGGTGTAAAGGCAGAGGCTGAGCTTCCTGGACCTCTCTGAGGAGTGGTGTCTACGCAGGCTCAGATTGAGCTGCCAGGTGGTTGCAGACATCTTCAGGCTCCTTCATACAGAGCTGGGCCCGGTGGCCACACATTATCCATCGCAGTTAAAGTCACCACTGCCCTCAATTTCTTCGCCTCCAGAACCTTCCAGGACGCCACCGGTGACACCACCAGAATCTCTCAGTGGTCTGTACATAAGTGTATACGACAGGTGATGGATGGCTTGTTTGGTCATCCGACTACATCAACTTCCCCTGCGATGACATCAGCCAGACTGAGAGGGCAATGGGTTTCAACTCACTGGCTGGCTTCCCATGGGTGCAGGGCGCATTTGATTGCGCACATGTAGCAATCCAAGGACCTGCACAAGCCAGGACTGTTCATCAACTGAAAGGGTTATCACTCCATCAATGCGCAGCTGGTCTGAGACCATCAGAAGAGGTTTCTGCAGGCATGGGCCAAATTCCCGGGCAGCTGCCATGAGTCCTTCATCTTGCACAAGTCCAACATCCCTGCCCTCTTCCACGCACAAAACAGACTTATGGGCTGGCTCCTTGGAGACAAGGGATATCCTCTGCAGACGTGGCTCTTGACGCCTGTGAGAAACCCCACCAATGAGGCACAACAGCGGTACAGCAAGTCACATCACCACCAGGAATCTGTCATTGAACAAGCCATAGGAATGCTGAAGATGCTCAAGTGCCTGGATCGATCTGGGGAGCCCTTCGGTACTCACCAGCGAGTGTGTGTAGAATAATCGTTGTGTATTGCGTCCTGCACGACAGCGCTCAACAGAGAGGGTTACAGGTGGTGGAGCACCAATGCACTCATGAAGCAGCCTCATCTGCCGGCAACATTGAAGAAGATGAAGAAGAGGAGGAGGAGGAGAAGGAGGATGACAATGGGCAACCCATCGGCAGAGCAATGGCACACATGGCTACTCGTGATGCCAGGGAGTCACTCATATCTAATAGGTTCTCATAAGGAGATCTGAAGATAGTGAACTACTCAGACTACCTGGAACAACCACTACCACCAACACCAGCCCACGGTCCCCTCCACTTGCACAAAACAGTTGTTCAACCATACATACACCCATTGTAAATGCACCCAACAGGTGGAATGAAGTCTCGCCGTTCATGATGAGGAACATGCAAGACCGCTTTCATAAAAGGGACTCAAGAATGGACAAGACGCGGCAGTAGTGTTGAGAATTATAACATTTAATGTGCATGTAAGAAAAAACAAATATAAATGAAAAACATGACATTGCGTCAGACACCCTTGTGCATACCTTTGGTGATTGCAAAACCTTGGCCTTCCTCTTCCTGCTGCTTCTATGTGGTGCATCCCCTGTGGCTTCAGTAGAGGTAGTGGCAGGTTGCTCAGGTCCCTGCCCTGACTGCTGAGACCCTCTCGGCCTACGCCCTCTGGGTTTTGGAGCCCGTGAGGGCCCCACAAAAGACTGCTCCATCTGCATCTGTGCAGGGGCAGACTTGGCCATCAGGAGAGGAGGCAGCATTGTGGGTACTGGTTGATGGTGAGGGGCAACAGGTGAGACGTGGGAATGCTTTGAGTGGAGTCCCCACTTCCATGTCCCCTTTCGCCATCATTGCTCTCCAGGGCCAGGGCCACATCACTCCTACTACAATGCTGGACAACAGCTTGGAGCACATGTGTGAGGTGTTGTAAGGCCACAGCTAAAGTATCTACCTGCCTGTTTCAGGTGGCAGAAAAGTTGGCATCCTGAGTCCGCATGGCCATTGTCAGGGCATGAATAGACTCATTTGAGAGCTGTGCTTGAAGCTCAATGGAGGCTGCCATTCTCTCCATTGCAGGTATTCCCGCACTCACCTGCGCCACCAGTCCACTAATGCTGGAGTTGGACTGCTCCATCTTCTCCGCTATTGTGGAGAGTGTGCGTGGCACGTTTTCCAGTACCTCGCAAAGATGCAGCTTTACCTCTATCATTCTCAATCTCAACGAAGGTCCCTGGGGTTCAGCATCTGTGTCCATCTGAGCAGAGCTTAGAGAGGATTGTGCCTCCCCGACGCGGACTCTTCACAGCTGCCCCTGCCACCAGTGTCTGCTCCTGCTCACCAGGTAACAACCCAACTATCTGCCTAACAGGACCCACCGAAGTGCCAGTATCTGCAGTGGTGTATGGCTGGACGTGGTGTGATGGTGCGCCCTTAGAGGAATGGAGCTCCTCTGAGGAATTGCCTTCTTCCATGGCACGTGCCTCTTCATCAATCCTTGAAGGCCTTGGAAGAGAACATACAGCAATATTAACAATCATCGCCGAAGTTAGTTTGCAATGAGCATACTGGTATGCAGTAGGTCAGTCATTGATAACATCAATTCATGATGTGTCTGAAAGATGTTAAAGTTCTGTCACCAGCCGTTTTCAGGTTGCCAGTCTTGCCATTTCCGACGGCCAGGCATTCAACCACGTGGCTGAGCTCCAAGGTCTCCTCCTCTGCCTCTGTCAGGGGTTCTATTTGTGATGGGCTCCCTCCAGTCCTACTCCTCTCCCATGCATTTTGCGCTCTCTTCTCCTACAAACGGAGAAAGAAAGTGAAGGTGACGTGGTCACCCGATGGATGCATTGCTCTGGCTGAGGCTGCCCATGAAACAGATGCATCAGAGGGTGACTATCAGACACATTCATCACATTGCATCAGGATCGGGGTGAGTGGGAATGGTGGGTGCACAAATGGGGCGGTGAGGAAATGCACCGATAGTGAAGGTAAGTTAATAATGAGACTTAAGTGGGTGTGAGGAGTGACGTGATGGAGTAGGCTTGGCAAGACAGAGTGAGGGGGGGATAATATACACCACAGAATGCAGGTGCATCAGTAACTGTGCTTACTATTCCTGACCTGGTTAGGTCATTAAAGCGCTTCCTGCACTGCACACACGTCCTTGCTACAGTGCTCCTGCTGCTCAGCTCCTATGCCACCTTGAGCCAGGCCTTCTTGGTGGCAGAGGCAGGACGCTTCTTCCTATCACCTGGGTACAGTATGTCCCTCCTGCTCCTCACACCGGCCAGTAGCAACTGAAGCAAAGAGTCACTGAACTGGGGTGCTGACTTAGTCCTTTGTTGATCCATGTCTTTAAATTCCTCCTTTCTCCCTCAAATTCCATGGTTGCAATGAGCCTTTAAATACTCCAGCTCCCAGCACGTCATTCGGGTGCACAGTATGCCCGCTGCGAAGCTTGGAGATGCGAAAACCCGGAAGTCATATTAAGGGCCTTCAATTGAGTTGCGATCGTTTGAGCCAACGCATGCAAAATTTTTCCGGTTTCCCACGCGACTATTGAGCCCCCTGCTGAGTTCCTGCCGGTATGTTAAAATTAACTCCATAGAAGCAAAAAAAAGGAAGAACAGTGAAGAGGAGAAACATTGACAGGTTATAGCAGAATAAATGATGAATGTTCGTATTTCAGGACACACGGTCAGCTGAGATTGAGATTAGAGAGAGAGAGAGAGAGAACTAGTTCATATTTTTCCTGTAGAGTTTTTACAGCCATGCTTATTTCTGTTCTTTAAGTTCTGACGAAAGGTCTTCGACCTGAAACATTAACTCTGTTTCTTTCTCCACAGACGCTGCCTCACTTGCTGAGCTTTTCCAGCATTTTCTGTTTTCATTTCAGATTTCCAGCCTCCGCAGTATTTTGCTTTTGATTTATTGTTATGGCATTTGGCTCATGCACGCTTATTTAAAATTGCTTAATTTATGCTTTGATGCTGTACACTACTTCAATTTATCAGCACATATGATTAGAACGTAAAAGAAAAAATAACAGTCATCGTTTACTAAATAAACACTTACAATGACAGTTATCTATTGTGGAATCCATAATGGCGTCGTTTCATTATTCCCTTCGCAGAAAATCCCTTGACTTTTTAATCACTCACTACTGTGAATGCAGTCTTCATTAGTCCAGAGGTCACGGGAGCTGTGGGAACTGCAAATCATGTTGTTCTTAATAAGAGTCAGTGGTAATCCAGTATTCCCAATTTGTTTCCTACTTATTTAGTTCACCAATTTATCTATTGGTTAATTGTGTACTTCTGCCATGTAACCTGTGATGGACACTTTACATTTCTGTGCAATGCTTGGAACAAACGGGTTAAGTCCTTCGGGTTCAATTCCTTTGCCCACTATTTTAATGAAGGCTCCAGCCTGCGGGTTAACACTGTCATTATTTATCACATGATATGATTCTGACCCCATTAGAATCATAGAATCATAGAAGTTTACAACGTGGAAACAGGCCCTTCGGCCCAACATGTCCATGTCGCCCAGTTTATACCACTAAGCTAGTCCCAATTGCCTGCACTTGGCCCATATCCCTCTATACCCATCTTACCCATGTAACTGTCCAAATGCTTTTTAAAAGACAAAATTGTACCCGCCTCTACTACTGCCTCTGGCAGCTCGTTCCAGACACTCACCACCCTTTGAGTGAAAAAATTGCCCCTCTGGACCCTTTTGTATCTCTCCCCTCTCACCTTAAATCTATGCCCCCTCGTTATAGACTCCCCTACCTTTGGGAAAAGATTTTGACTATCTACCTTATCTATGCCCCTCATTATTTTATAGACTTCTATAAGATCACCCCGAAACCTCCTACTCTCCAGGGAAAAAAGTCTCAGTCTATCCAACCTCTCCCTATAAGTCAAACCATCAAGTCCCGGTAGCATCCTAATAAATCTTTTCTGCACTCTTTCTAGTTTAATAATATCCTTTCTATAATAGGGTGACCAGAACTGTACACAGTATTCCAAGTGTGGCCTTACTAATGTCTTGTACAACTTCAATAAGACATCCCAATTCCTGTATTCAATGTTCTGACCAATGAAACCAAGCATGCTGAATGCCTTCTTCACCACCCTATCCACCTGTAACTCCACTTTCAAGGAGCTATGAACCTGTATTCTTGTAACCTTGTTCTTAAAAAGAAATCTGTTTGATTTTTTAAAAATGAGAGACGGTAATGAATTTGGACCCGTTCTTGTGCTCAGACTCGGCGCTGAGTGGCCAGTGCCTGAAGCAAGAGGCCCGAGGATCGATGGGAATTGGTCCTCGGGCCTCATCAGCACACTCGGCACGAGCTGTCGGCGTTGGTCGCTCCTCTACAGGCAGAGCTCGCCCGAGCGAAGACTTCAATTTTGGGTGAACCTGCTTCACCGGCAGGGACTCTCAGGTAAATCCCGGGAGGAGGAGGGAGGTGTGGGTTGGGGGGTGTGGGGGGGAGGTCAGTTGGAACAGGCTATGGGGAAGACCGATCATGATTCCTGTGGACTCGGAAGAGCACTTCTGCTCTTCCGGCTCCATAGGTACGTATTTTTTTTATTAAAACATTTTTCAAAGCCTACTTCTGGCCAGGTGTCGCCGGGGTTGCTGAAGATTCCCGAGCAGGACAGATCCCCTCATTGGAGACAAATTTCTTAAAAGGATCCTCAAAAGGCATTACATTACACTGAGTTACATTGAGTCTACAGCACAGATGCAAGTCATTCGGCCCAACTGGTCCATGTCTGCGTTTATGCTCCGCACAAGCCTCCTCCCGCCCTACTTCGTCTACCTCTATCAGTATATCCTTCTATTCCTTTCTTCCTCGTGTACTTATCTCGCTTCCCCATAAATGCATCTATGCTATTTGTGGTAGCACGTTCCACATTCTTACCACTCTTTGGGTAAAGAAGTTTCTCCTGAATTCCCTATTGGATTTATTAGTGACTATCTTATATTGATGACCTCTAGTTTTGGACTCCCCCACACGTGGAAACATTTTCTCTACGTCTACCTTATCAAATCCTTTCATTGTCTTAAAGACCTCAATCAGGCGTTAGGTCTTTCATTAACATATTCCAGGTGCTTATTAATATATATGTGAATACTTATTCACAATCAGATTTCAAATGGCAAGCAACGGGAAGCCACATGGGGAAAGGCCACTAGTTGGATGGGAAGGGGTGGTGCATCTTTAACCTGGGGTCAGGTCCTCCTCTGTTTCTGCTGCTGCCATTCTCCAGTTACCGGCTGCCTTTTTTGTGGGCACAGACTGGCACTTAGGGGCATGAAGCCAGCCATCAAGTTGCACTCAAGCTGATCCTCTAGCCTTTGTAAACTAGATGTAAGTGCCTCTTGTTAATTAGAAGCCAATGTCTCAGTAAGGGCAGTCAGAGTGTTGCTGAGCAAAAATGCAGGAGCGCTTAGATCCTCTGTCCTTGGAGACTTCCCTGCAGGGCTCCCAGAAGTTGTTACTTACTTCTTGGTTTGCAAAATCTTTACATTTGTCTACACAGATATCAGAGCATCACTGCTGTATGTTCTCTGATATTCCGTGCAAGGAGCTCTGAAGATTCATAGAGGACCTCATGAAGAACTTCTGCTGATTAATCAGTGCAGCTCGGTATACAGATCCTGTAAAATGTCAATCCGTGGGTTTTATAGGAGCTGCTGACTTGCCCCAACCCTACCTTTCTCTGTTAGTTACTCGACCGCTGCCCCCTCCACTTGTTCCTCCCCTTGATCCTTGCTGGTTCACCTAGTGATCCCTCCCTTATTCTTCCAATGTGCATGCGGCTGTCCAGGTGCTTGTGGGGGCCGCTGTGCTTAATGGGTGCTGACGTGATAGCTCCTCCCTGATGCCAAAGTCTTCACGTTGGGACACCCTTACACAAACGTTAGCCTTGAGCACACAGCTAATGGCGGTGCACACAGTAGCAAGGCCATTACATTGTCCTGCAGCAGACGGGCAGATCTGACTGCCTGTTAGTCACTAAACTCTCAAATTTAACTGGGGTCGGCAGGGCAAGCATCAGGCTCGTCCCAGTCCACCAACGGGAGACCTGGGCCATTTCATCTCCTGGGACTCGGATATCTATACCAGGCCTGCCTGCTACCCAAACCTGGCGTCAATGACGTCAGGCTGGTGTGGGAATCGGGATAGTACGGCAAGAGGCGGGAGTGGTCCCCGGCAGTCAGATCAACGTTCGGGGTTGTAGGTGATTGCGGTGAAGGGAGGCAAGCCTGAGGTCCCAGATGTCCTTCTGGGGCCTGGAGAAGTACCTCCTGTTCCTTCTGGCCTATAAGGAAACCTTTACAAAAAAACGATTTATCTTCTCGAACTTCATTTGGGCCTGCTGCTTGTACGCGCCAGGTTGGTATCGCTAGCGAGGACAGGCACCAGGTGCCGATCTCGTGACACAAAGTTAAAATGGCGTCAGAGTCTGATTGACATCACCAGAGCCTGCCTATGGCAAGGGCTTCACGTGCCTCCTAAACCTGGGAGTTATAAATACCGCCCGGCGTGAGTGCAGCGTCCATCCTGAGGGCAGGATGCTACCTCTATCTTAATCCCCTACATGCCTCGTTCTCGTTGGGCATGGGGAGCTAAAATTGGCCCTTAAATGTTTACTTGGAAGTGAACCCATACCTTGTTAGGCCGGCACAAAGTCTCTAAACTCTCCCTCGCCAACACCCTTGATGGCCTCCACCCCAGACAGTTGGAGGGCCAGGTCCCCGTAGTTAGGTGAAGCGTCACAGGTTGGTTGTTCTGCCATCAGTGCAGGTTTACTGCTGACGGCTTTGCATAGCCCTTTTCCTTTGAAAAAAAGAAGGGACTCTTTGAGTAATAGATGTAACAGGAGGGACAGTTCAATGAGCAGGCTCCTTTGCACCTGGTGTGAAAGAATAATCAGAGAGCATACAAGCCGTTCCAGGAGCCATATGGTGAGAGAACATGCCAGAGTTGTGTGAGTGAAAAGAATTCTATCCTTTTGGCAGTAAGATATTTCTAAGATTTGCAAAGTTTCAGAGGTGAAACAAGGGAACCAGTGTTTTGCAAGCTGCATTGCAGATTGGCAGCATACTGTTCAGAGTGCTTGGTGGATTCATGGTTTGAATTGGGTGGGTACTCATTAGTCCTCTCTACCTTGGCACTTTTCCTCAGTTTGGAGAACCTTATCCCTCATTTGCTTCTGAGTGTAACACAGAGGGCACTATGTCCACATCGTCGGCCACCACCCACCATGCTTGCTGTACATCGGCTCTACTTGGAGATTTTCCCTGTGCCCCAAAAATCAAAATTTTCCTCAGAGCACCCTCTTCCAAAAAGACTTCCAGGCTCTTAAAGAGGCTTATATTGTTGCCAAAAAGTGTAGAAGAGGCTTATAATTTTGCCAAGAAGAGTAGAAGAGGCTTATAATGTTGCCATGTAGAGTAGTAAGCTTGAGGATTCCCAAGGGCAATTAGGAATGGGTAATAAATGCTGGCCTTGCCAGTGACACCCACATCCCATGAACAAATAAAAAAAAAAGGATTGGGAGAGTTTTAAAAACCAGCAAAGGTTGACTAAAAATTGATAAAGAGGGAGAAAATAGAATATGAGAGTAAACATACCAGAAATAGTGGGGAACAAGGGTCTAATGAAAGTGAGGAACTTAAAGTAGTTAATATTAGTAAAGAAAAAGTACTGGAGAAATTAATGGGTCTAATAGCTGATAAGTCCCCTGGCCCAGATGGCCTACATCCTAGAGTTCTAAAAGAGGTGGCTGCAGAGATAGTGGATGCATTGGTTGTGATCTTCCAAAATTCCCTAGTGGAATGGTCCCAGTGGATTGGAAGGTAGCAAATGTAACACCACTATTCGAGAAAGGAAGGAGAGAGAAAATAGGGAACTACAGGCCAGTTAGCCTGACATCAATAGTTGGGAAAATGCTGGAATCTATTATTAAGGAAATAGTAACGGGTCACTTAGGAAATCATAACATGTGGTATATTTGGATTTTCAAAAGGCATTTGATAAAGTGCCACACAAAAGGTTGTTACACAAGATAAGGGCTCATGGGGTTGTGGGTAATATGTTAGCATGGATAGAGAATTGGTTAACGGAGAGAAAGCTGAGAGTCATTCTCAGGTTGGCAGGCTTTAACTATTGGTGCTTGGGCCTCAGCTATTTACAATCTATATTAATGACTTAGGTGAAGGGACCGAGTGTGATGTATCCAAGTTTGCTGATGATACAAAGCGAGGTAAAAAGTAAGCTGTGAGGAGGACAAAAAGTGTCTGCAAATGGATAGAGACGGGTTAAGTGAGTGGGTAAGAGAGTGGAAGATGGAGTATCATGTGGGGAAATGTGAGGTTATTCACTTTGGAAGAAAGAAAATAAAATAAATATATTTTTTAAATGGTGAGAAACTAATTAATGTTGGTATTCAGAGGGATTTGCATGTCCTTGTACACAAAACATGCAGGTGTAGCAAGCAATTAGGAAGGCAAATGTTATTTTGGTCTTTATTGCAAGGGGGTTGGAGTACAAGAATAAGGAAGTCTTGCTGCAATTGTTTAGAGTTTTGGTGAGACCATACTTGGAGTACTGTGTTCAGTTTTAGTCTCCTTACCTAAGGAAGGATAAACTTGCCTTAGAGACGATGCAACACTGGTTCACTGGATTGATTCCTGGGATGGGAGGGTTGTCCTATGAGGAGAGATTGAGTAGAATGGGCCTATACCCTCTGGAGTTTAGAAAAATGAGAGGTGATCTCGTTGAAACATATAAAATTCTGAGAGGGCTTGACAGGGTAGATACTGAGAGGTTGTTTCCCCTGGCTGGAGAGTCTAGAACTAAAGGGCACAGTCTCAGGGTAAGGGTTCGGCCATTTAGGACTGAGATGAGGAGGAATTTCTTCACTCAGACGGTTGTGAATCTTTGGAATTCTCTAACCCAGAGGGCTGTGGATGCTCAGTCGTTGAGTATATTCAAGAATGGGATCGATAGATTTTTGGACTCTAAGGGAATCAAGGGATATGGGGATCAGGCAGGAAAGTGGAGTTGAGGTCGAAGATCAGCCATGATCTTATTCAATGACGGAGCAGGCTCAAGGGCTTCTGCTCCTATTTCTTATGTTCTTGTGCTCTCTTTGCTGAAGGGGGGCAGATGTTGGAGCTGCTTCAGCCATGTTGTCCATTAATTCAAATTCCAAGAAAAATTGTTCTCATCCTTTAAGTGTGCAGCATCACTTTAAGAGTTACTGTGCACCCAATACAAAACACCTTCACAGGTGCAACAACCCTCCTTGTGCATGGGATAAAGTGCACCGAGGAAATATACCATCGTTTCTCTTCACAGAGCATGGGGAACCTAGTGGACCACCAGCTTGACCCAAAGAGCAGCAACTAAACTGTCACCGGCCGCGCTGGGAACAGGTACCAGCACAGTTACACCTACTGCAGGAGATGTCAGTACTAATGAGAATAAAGACGCACAGAGCGAGGCATTGAGCACCAGTGAGGAAGGGATAGCAGAGGTGGTGGTTGAAAGGCTAACTTTTGCAGGAAAAGGCTGCAAGCCCCTGCTGAGTCATCTGGGCCTATTTTGAAATGGCGGTTGTTAGAGAAGCAGGATTATACTGAGGTGTCATTTGCTTCCTTGAACATTCCATGGAAGTTGATTTGGATAGCATGGGGGAAGTCCACCATCTAAGGATGAAATGCCAGGTCCCATATTAATGCCTACAGTCTGCTATTAAACGCATGGGCAATACTAGATGCAGTCAGGGCCAGCTTCAACTTGCTTTAGAGAATCATCACATGGGTGGGACTCCAAGAAGATGCCCTACTGTGTCCGTGCAAGATTGCAGGTGGAGCCAGGTAGCATTTACGCCATTGGCTGTTCCGAGGCATCACATAGCCCTGCACAAGTAATAGTAGTTTGAAAGTAAAAAAAAAACACATCAAGTTCAGCAGCAGAGACCCTTAATACTGATGTAGACACAAGGTCATTGGCCCCTTGTATCTCCTGCAGCACTGTAGTTGACTATGCAGCAACCTAGTGTGCTACTCATTCAACTACATGAGATGTGAATGCTGGAAGGCCCCTGTGGCTCATGCTGAGTTCACAGTGTCCTGCAGTTCATTGTATAAGAGAAAGGAAATTGGAGGGCAAGCCTACCTGTCACCAGCAGCATTTATACAGATTAAAGAGCAGGACGCTGGCCTATCCTCGGCTGTAGGAAGATACCTGCGACAGCCTTAATGAGAAAACATAATTTTCAAAAAGAATGCCAATGGAGAATACTTTGATTCTACTCACTTGATTTTCAACATACTCCAAGATTACATTCTGGAGAGATCATCATGTAACCACGGACAATTTTAATTGGTTTGAAAGGAATGGATTAACTGAGTAAACCCTTAGTACCTGCTACAACCTATAAGAAAGATATGGTAATTTTATTCAAATTTGCTGGGTACCTTTTAATCTGAAGACCGACAGCAAATTGGACAAGTGGCTATTCAGTGGAATCCATCTCTGTTTCTGATCAGACGAGAATCTGTGAAGTTTGATTCTTGGAAAAAGTGTAATCAGTTGCAAAACTGGGATGGAGATTAAATATATTTCTAATGCAACAGAAAGACATCAAAGAATTTTCAAATATAGAAAATGGTGCCGTTTCTGGAAGTAAATAATTGCCGAACAGATAACCATTTTACAACATGTGAGGCTTACAAAGCCTGCATTAGTGATCGCATTATTCCCTTTTAAGCTGAACATAAAAGAGAAGGGAATCAAAATGGATTAATCTTGCAAAGGAGGTTAAGGAGGATGTTTTTCTCAGAATGTTAAATTTAATGGAAAAATAAATGTAAGCGAGGGAGAAAATAGACCGAAAGCAGCATAGGTACAACCAGCAAGAAGATGATGGTAGGGATAGAGGAGGACCAGTCACATGATTTTGCTCAAGGCTAGCTCATATATCTTTCACAAAACTATTTCATTCAGTGGCCCAGAATTTGCTGATGGGGGGCATCTCACAGTGAGCGCTGTGATTTGGATTTTTTTCTCAGTCTCGAGCTCCAATTAATATTGCGCCGCAAATTGTTGTAAGTGTAGGGTTCAAAACCACTTTAACAAAAGATATTTAAACAAAGACATTTGAAAACCTGCAAACACAGTAATGTGGTAAACTGTGTTCTCGCAATTCCTATTTTTCACTCACTGATGCTGATAGCATTGGAGAAGTCTGAGTTTCGGGATCGAAGACATTGTACTGTGGATAGATATCTAGATTATTAAATAAATAAGCTAGATGGATCATATTGAGCTTAAAGCATCAGGCTTTCAAAACACATAGTCTTTTGAAAACACAAACTTTTCAACACATCAGGGGGTTATGTAAGAAAAGGCAACAGGGACATATATCAAAGGCTTTGGATCAGGAAAGCAATGACAGGTGTTAAAAAAAGCATGGGCCTCTCATTCCTATCTGGTAATCTGTTCCAAAGAACTGGGTTTTGTAAAACATCAAATAGTATTGCACCAGCATATGGTTAAATGGTATAAGGAATGGATTTGAAGCCAATGAAGCAATCAAAATTGGAGACGTAAGGACCATTAAGAATGTCTGTGCATAGAAATGTAAGGGGGCCAACTCTACATGAAAAGCCATCAACAGAGACAGTAAAGGGGCCTTTTACAACCCATCGTTCGAGCACGTGGTCTTTTCTACATCAAATGGTCTCCATGATCAAAGCCTAAACTGCCAATCATTGAAGTATGTTAATGATTGAGGCATAGCAACAGGGAGAGATTGGTCAAAAAGAATGATCCTCCCCAATCCTACGTCCTATTGGTAAAAAAACAATATAAAAAGACTTTGAGAGAAGAATAGGCTCTTCTCTCTTCTCTTCACCACCCGGCAGTCACAAGGAATGCACACTGCAATTGAACATCACACAAGAAGAGGACGTCGAGTGCTGAAGAGCTGATCAACCTTCAGGTCCGATGAGTAAAATCCTTGCTTTAAAGGTTGTATATGTATTAATGATTTGCCTGCTGTGTGTATGAATTGTTAAGTCATTACATAATAATGTTGCAAATTATTAAGTGTATAGCGGGATTTTATAGAGGAAAGTCATATGTATGGTTTGATTTTGCTTCATGAATGCTCGTATGAATGATAACATCATTAAATAATTACTTTTGATTAACAAAACTACCGTGAGTGAGGGTGACTTTCTTTGCTTGACTATTCGTCCAATGTCCAAGAGTCACACAAAATAAGGAATTCCCTACAGAAGTGTGAGCTGATAACGGTGCAGCAAGGTCAACGGGGCATCTGGCACCTTGGTGAATGATGGGACCAAAAGTCTATCTCCTTAACCAATTAAATTTAAAGATTTGAGTGGTTTGCAACGCTCTGAAGTGGCAGCTCAGACAGCGGATTATTTAAACAAAGTTTATTAAAATATCACCCAATTACATGCAGGAAAATGTGTAGTTCTAAGTTTTTTTGTCTATGGATCATGATACATAAACATATAAATAAGACAGCCTCTTGCCCAGGGTTCAGATTAGTTTGTAATTCATGAAATTCAAGAACCAAAGGCAGCTACTACCTACATGTGAAAGCTGTATATTTTATAGCAATTCACAACAAATCAAATTTTGATGATTTTCACTCTTCTGGTCAGAACCATTTCTTGCTTTGCCAGCCAGTTACTAGCCCATGGATCCTCAATCAACAACATTTGTGTCCAGTAAAGCATTTTCCAATCTGTTTCCTTTCAGTTCTATCATTTAGTTGTGTTCCCTAATGCATTTTGTTCTCTGTGAAGGATTTACTTCCTTTTATAATTTCCCCAGTTTAACTTGCGTCCTGGTTGTGTGCTTTCTGTGTCTTGTGCAGAACAATTACCATTAATTGCTAACTGGTTTCAAAGTGGAAGGCCTTTGGAAGCACAAAATTACCCCATTAAATAGCAGCCCTAACTTTCTGCGGTGGGTTTAAATCATTTTTACCGTGCAAATCTAGCAATTTCTTGACACTCACAGGGAGGTTGACGGTGAGCTCTGGTTTTTGCAAGGCTAACAGCGGAGCAGTGCAGATCATCCATCAATTTGTGGCAATTCACAAGGCATGGCGTATCTCTTCCTTGCCACAAATTGGTGGTGCTTTATGCATTAATGACAGCATGCGCACTTAACTTGCTGCTGTTTTGCAGGAAATTCTGGGCCTGTGATTAAGAAACTTTTTTGGGCTGGGCTCCACCAAAAAACTCTGAGCTTTTTATGGCCTTCTAGCTAAGGATACTGATAGTGTTAAATCTGCAAATGTCTCACTCCCTTCCTCCATTCTGCTTCTCTCTCTTTTCTTTCCCTTTTGCTTACCTTGTTCTCTCTCGTCCACTTCTGTGTCTTGTTTGTTCTCTCATTTAAGTCTCTCTTCAATTATTACTTCTCTCTCCCACTCCTTCATTTCTATCACTCTCCAATTATTTTCCACTTCCACTTTTTCTCCCTTTCCTCTCATTGTTGTCATTTTCTTTTCTCTCTAATTCCTACAGAGTTGGAGCTGTTGTAATGGGGAGACAATGAGAAGCAGCATGGTGAAAGTAAGGGAGCTTGCCGAGCCTTTTATTCAGCCTATGAGTTGGGCTTTAAAAGCAGCCAGGGATTGAACAGCTAAAATAAAATTTGCAAGTCATCCCATGCTAAATGTTGGTCAGGAATTCCCCAACCATCCCAGGTGGTGATCGCACCAGTGGAAAGGGGTCAGCCATTTTGGACTGAGATGAGGAGAAATTTCTTCACTCCGAGGGTTGTGAATCTTTGGAATTCTCTACTCCAGAGGGCTGTGAATGCTGAGTTGTTGAGTATATTCAAGACTGAGATCGATAGATTTTTGGACTCTAAGGGGAATCAAGCGATATAGGAATCGGTCGGGAAAGTGGAGTTGAGGTAGAAGATCAGCCATGATCTTATTGAAAGGCGGAGCATGCTCGAGGGGCCGTATGGTCTACTACTCCTGCTTTTATTTTTTATGTACTTATGAAAGCAGTAATGGATTTTTTGTCCATTTGCATTGCTGCCTTGAGGTTATTCCCATTAGATAATGTGTCTATGAAAAATATGGCTGGGATGGTGGGGGGGGGTGGGGAATGCTTGTTGAGGCCAATTAAAGCCTTGCTGAAGAGCAATCACAAGAAACTCATGCAGATTTGCACGGGGTGGATATGAATGCAAAGTGAATCCTGTACTGCACAGCCAGACTAGGCTTTAGTTAACTGAATGTGAAGGGCATGATTTTAAAATATCGCTGAAGCACTGACAGAGTGTGCGGTGCAGACAGTTTACAGCCCCATGGTACAGGTGCGGAGACCAATGCTCCAGATCTCTTTGTGCGGCAGGAGGAGAGGGTGGCCAGAGTCAAAGAGGGCATGAGCGGAATAAAGACAAACCACTGCAGGTAGTGGATCTGCTGCTCCACAATCAGTTATTGGGGCATGCTGGAGGAGCGGCGAATAATGGGAATGAGTAGGGAGGTTGTGACTGAGGTGCGCCACCTGGTCAACAGAGAAGCCCAGGGACAGTCTGCACAACACTATTGATTTCAGTGAAGATCACCACAGACCTCGGTTTTATGCCACAGCGACCTTCCAGACACAACACAGGGTTCAGCTGCTATAATGTTCACTGTTTTATTAAGGAGGTAATTGAATCCTTCTTGTGTCATACAATCATCGACATGCACTTCAACCGTGATCACATCAGAAGCAGCAGCAGAGACAGTTGCAGTTTGACACACTGATGGCTTTCCTCAAGTACGGGCCATCGTTGACTCTAAGCACATAGCCATTCATGACCCAACATTCCTGGAGCTCACCTAAGCAGGAAAGGATATATTTTCCTATTGGTGACGTTTCCTTAAGGCACGCGTACTACATTTCTATTAAAATGGTTAACCCTTGCCTAAGGATAGGGAACAGTGGAATGTGATGCAAGTGCATTAAAAGCATTTGTAGATGAAGTTCCGCAATCGGGAAAAATATTTCTTAATTCCATTAAGTGGTAAGCAGGCACTTTCCCTCCAGTTGGCCCCAATCACTTACCCACTAAAGGTCTCAATCTCGAGCCTCCCGTCAGATCTTCAGAGTGCTTAGAATCATGGAAAGGTTACAGCACAGAAGGAGGCCATTCGACCCATCAAGTTCGCGCCAGCTCTATGCAAAAGCAATCCAGTTAGTCCCACTCCCCCGCAAATTTTTTCCTTTCAAGTACTTATCCAGTTCTCTTTTGAAGGCCATGATTGAATCTGCCTCCACCACCCCCTCGGGCAGTGCATTCCAGATCCTAACCTGTGTAAAAGAGTTTTTCCTCATGTCACCTTTGGTTCTTTTGCCAATCACCTTAAATCTATGTCCTCTGGTTCTTGACCCTTCTGCCAATGGGAACAGTTTCTCTCTATCTACTCTGTCTGGACCCTTCATGATTTTGAATACCTCTATCAAATCTCCTCTCAACCGTCTCTGTTCCAAGGAGAACAACACCAGCTTCTCCAGTCTATCCACGTAACTAAAGTCCCTCATTCGCATCATTCTAGTAAATCTCTTCTGCACCCTCTCTAAGGCTTTCGCATCTTTCCTAAAGTGTGGTGCCCAGAACTGAACACAATACTCCAGTTGTGGCTGAACCAGTGTTTTATAAGGTTCATCATGACTTCCATATTTTTGTACTCTATGCCTCTATTTATAAAGCCCAGGATCTCGTATGCTTTTTTAACCACTTTCTCAACCTGCCCTGCCACCTTTAACGATTTGTGCACATATACCCCCAGATTGTTCTGTTCCTGTACCCCTTTTAGAATTGTGCCCTCTAGTTTATATTGCCTCTCCTCGTTCTTCATACCGAAATGTATCACTTCACATTTTTCTGCGTTAAATTTCATCTGCCACGTGTCTGCCCATGCCACCAGCCTCTCTATTTCCTCTTGAAGTCTATCACTATCCTCCTCACTGTTTACTACCCTTCCAAGCCTTGTGTCATCTGCAAATTTTGAAATTGTGTCCTGTACATCCAAGTCCAAGTCATTAATATATATCAAGAAAAGCAGTGGTCCCAGCACTGACCCCTGGGGAACACTACTGTACACCTCCCTCCAGTCCGAAAAACAACCATTCACCACTGCTCTGTTTCCTGTCACTTAGCCAATTCTGTATCCATGTTGCTACTGCCCCTTTATTCCATGGGCCGCAATCTTGATGATAAGCCTACCATGCTGCACTTTATCAAACACCTTTTGAAAGTCTATATACACCACATCAACTGTATTGCCCTCATCTACCCTCTCTCTTACCTCATCAAAAATCTCCATCAGGTTAGTTAAACACGATTTGCCTTTAACAAATCCATGCTGGCTTTCCCTAATCAATCCACACTTGTCCACCCCATTAAAGTTGCTCCTTGTTACAACATCACCAAAGTTTCCTCACTGGCACTGGCAGACTCGCTCTTGATAGTGTAAATCCCACAGCAAGCCCGATGGGATGAATATAGAAGGGTGGGTTTAAGTCCCACTCTGCCAACACCCTGCCCTGAAGTGAATAATCCCACCCCCCCCGTGTCTCCATTACCCTCCTTTTTACGTTTTGCTAATCAGTACCCATGTCTTTGTTAGTCTCTCTCCAGTTCTCTCTGTTACTCTCTTCATATATCTCTGTTAATCTTGCTCTCCTCTCTATTTCGTACTCAGTTACTCTTTTCTTGTGTTTCTGCTGCTACTACCTTTGTCCCTTTATTTATCTCTTAGTTACTCCCTCATTTTTATCTGTTTCGCTAACAATCTCTGCCAACCGTGAGCTTTTAATTCAATGATCTGCTGCCGTCTTTCTCTCCAGCCATCTTTCACAATCCAGGGCCGAATCTGTGGAAATGCAGAAAGTCCGGAAAGAGAGCGCTTGGAGAGCAGGGAGCAAATGGAGCTGGCATTCAGTGGAGAGCCATGTGAGAGAGGGAGGGAGGGAGAAAGAGAGTGGAAGGGGGAAGAAGATGGCATAAAAAGGTGGGAGGGGGGTTGGGGGGAGGGAGGTGGAGATGTCAGCATACACATGTCTTTGGTCTGCTGCACTTGCAGTCTTCATATGAGAGCTTAGGACATCAGGCCTAATTTAGGCCCAAGCTTGAAGTATAAGGGTTTATGTAGGTGAGTTGTTGGCCTGCTAGCGAGGATGGGCAATATTTCAATGGCAACTTTATTTCATCCTGCTGAGCTAAATTTCTTGGAATATGATTCAATGCTGGCATTATGCCCATTGCTATCCTTCAGCACTGACCCTGTCAGAGTTTGCAAGGTCAGTGGGGTGGCACTTAATTTGCATAGAGCAGGCGGGCGCAAATGCCGCCCTCCCATAAACCTGGCCATTTTGCCAATTCTTTGTGGGTCTGGGTCACACATTCACCCATACGGAAGCTGGCGCACCCTGATTCACTCGCCACCCTTTACAAGGCAATTTGGGAACTCCCGGAAATAGCTGAGACATGACACAACCAGCCTCCGCCATTTCCCAGAAGCTTCTGCTAGTCTTGTGCCAGAGTTATGGTGGGAAATCAATAGAACCCCTGAGGAATTTCAGCCCCCATATTTTAATTGTAATTTTTTCATACTTCTGAAGTACATTCTGTTGCCAAGATTTTCTAGGTCTCATTGTGCAAGAAAATTAGGTAGAAATTTTTCAGGAGGAGAGGGTTTGTTGGAATTCGACTGGGTAGAGCAGGTGTGTAACAAACCCTTCCCTGCCCCAAACAAATAGGACACCTGCGAAAGGCAAGGTTTACAAAGATAAAGGCATGACGTACGGAGATAGCAGGAAAAAGAAACGACAGAGGAAAGAAAATAGTAAAGAGATAAAATAGAAATGACCTCTAAGGTGGATGAATAAGGTAAGTTAACTGTATAAATGGTGGATTGAAGACAGTTCAAATGAATCATGAATGCCACGTTTTGAAAGTGCAGCATTTATATAGCGCCTTTGAAGTAGTAAAACATCCCAAGGCGCTTCACAAAAGTGTTATTGGACAAAATTTGACACTGAGGCACATTAGGGCAGGTGTCAAAGAGGTTGATTTTAAGGAGCCTCTTAAAGGAGGAGAGAGGGGGAGAGGCAGAGAGGTTTAGGGAGGGAATTCCAGAGCTTAGGACTTAGACCGCTAAAGGTATGGCTGCCAATGGTGGGGTGATGAAAATCGTGGATGCACAAGAGGCCAGAATAGGAGTAACACAGAGTTTTTAAAGGGTTGTTGGGCTGGAGGAGGTTACAAAGACAGGGAGGGGCGAGGCCATGGAGGGATTTAAACACAAGGATGAGAATTTTAAAATTGATGCGTTGCTGGACCGGTAGCCAATGTAGGTTGGTAAACACATGGGCACTGTGTGAACAGGACTTGGTACGGGTTAGGATACGGGAAGCAAGGTTTTGGATGCGCTCAAGTTTACAGACATGATCAGGACAGTAAGAACAAAGAAGTAGATCATCACAGATAAACGGATAGGGCTCTATTTTAGCACCCGCTATAGGGTGCGTTCCTGGCGGGGGGGCTCCCAAACTCGGGGAATCCCGGAGCGGGTCGGGAGCCCGGCTCCAACCCGCCCACTTCTGGGTTCCCCACAGACGCGCCGAAGTACGCGCGCAGCCCCCGCAGGTTGGACTCCCGCAGGCAATTAAAGCCGGTGGGGTGCCACTTGAGAGTATTTATTCAGGTATTTCAGGTCATTAACAGACCTGATTAAGGGAATATGTCAGGAGGGGTGGGATTTTAGAAACAACTGGGGCTGTTTCGCATTATGGGGGAAATCTCCCAGTTGAAATGGACGTATTGCAGCTGTCAGCCTGTGGCAACTGCAAAGGTCCATTTGACAGGTGGGGGGGAGACCCTCACCCATTGCAGGAGGCCACTCTGTCACTTTGGACAAAGTTTGGCCTCCACCACCCTCCTCCTGACAATCAAATTCACCAACTTGCACACTTACACCGGTGTCCAGACACATGTACCTACCTTGCGTACCCCCTCAGATGTACATCTTTCGGATGGGGGCCGCCGTAGCTGCAGTCATGACCTCCTCGGAGGGCGAACAGCATCACCAGCCTCACCAGCCTCGCCGGCAACGCCGTCCACCTCTGACACGTGGAGCTCCACAACACAGTGCTGTGACACATCCACCTGCACAGCAGGAGGGAGGGCTACCGCAGAGAGAGATGCGTCACAGGGGGCATTACCCTCGCCACAGGGTCCACAGACCGAGGCTCAGCTTCCTGGACCTCTCTGAGCAGCAGTGCACACGGAGGCTCAGAGTCACTCGACATGTAGACGTGGACATCTACAGCCTCCTTCATGGCGAGCTGCTCCCGGCTGGCCCGAGCACCATCTTCTTACCTGTCGCTGTCAAAGTCACCACTGCCCTCAACAACTTCTCCTCCACATCCTTCCAAGGTGCCACCGGGGACATCGCCGATGTTTCTCAGTCATTTGCACAAAAGAGCCCTGCAAAAACACCTACACCCACTCTGCAGTGACACAATGGGTGGCATCAGTTGTGGGTCTTCATTGTGATCCTCAGGAAAGGGCATTATTGCACAAACCAGACAAGATTCGCAAAGACGTGGCAGTAGTGGTGCCAATATAATATGTGATGTGAGTTGGTCAGAAATTCAATATAAGTAAAAACCATGACAAACCCTCAAACACCTTTGTGCATCCCCTTCATGCTCACGACACGTTTGCCTTACGCTGGCTACTGCACATATGTGATGCATGCCCTGTGGCTGCAGCACAGGTAGTGGCAGGTTGAGTGAGGCTGACTGTGAAAGAGATGCACGAGAGGGTGAGTATGAGATAGAGCCATGAGATTGTATGAGGATTGGGTTGAGTGGTAGTGGCGGGATGAGTACTGGCGAGGTGAGTAAGTGCAGGTAAGATGAGGATGAGCTTTGAGTGGGTGTGAGGGGTGATGTGACAGCGTAGTGTTGGCAGTGCAGAAGGAGATGTGGGGTGGGGGTGGTGATGTGGCAGATGGAGTGTAGGGGAATGAGTAAGTGTACTCACTTTGGCTGACCTACTTAGGTCATTGCAGTGCCTCCTGCACTGTATGCAGGTGGGAGATATGTTGCTGGTGCAGGTGACCTCCTCTGCCACCTCGAGCCAGGCCTTCCTGGTGGCAGAGGCAGGCCGCTTCCTCCCGCCCGCCGGGGGGAAGATATCTGGCCTCCCCCTCCTCCTCACCCCATCTAATGATACCTGGAGTGAGGCATCATTAACCTGGGAGCAGCCTTCCCCCTGGGCTGCTCCATGCTGTAATTTTTTCTATTTGTTGCAGCATCTGTCAGTGGAGGACTGCCCCTTTAAATAGAGCTCCTCCAGCTGACAGACCTTACTGCGCATGCGCAGCCCGCCCGACGCGCAGATCAGCAGTGGGGAACCCGGAAGACCAGGTAAGTGGATCCAATTAGGCTGCGATCGTGCGCAGGGCAGACTGATTTCGCCGGGCGTGTCACCCACGCGCCCAATAGCCCCCCGCCGCAAACCCGCAGCCCTGGCAATATCGAGCCCATAATCTGGAAAACAGATGAGGGAAGAAGAACATATCTATTGCTGGCCTCTTTGAAGGAAATATAATTACATGGAGCCCCACTGAGTTTGTACAAAAACTTCTTTAGAACATAAGAACATAAGAAATAGGAGCAGGAGTCGGCCAATCGGCCCCTCGAGCCTGCTCCGCCATTCAATAAGATCATGGCTGATCTGATCCTAACCTCAAATCTAAATTCATGTCCAATTTCCTGCCCGCTCCCCGTAACCCCTAATTCCCTTTACTTCTAGGAAACTGTCTATTCTGTTTTCAATTTATTTAATGATTTAGCTTCTACAGCTTCCTGGGGCAGTAAATTCCACAGACCTACCACCCTCTGAGTGAAGAAGTTTCTCCTCATCTCAGTTTTGAAAGAGCAGCCCCTTATTCTAAGATTATGCCCCCTAGTTCTAGTTTCACCCATCCTTGGGAACATCCTTACCGCTTGGTTAGTTGGCCTACCTGCAAAGGATGGAGTTAGAAACACAAAGCAAACATGTTGGGGGTAATTTTAACCCCAAAGAACGTTCAGGTTTGGGGAGGGTGGGAGGTAAAAATAACAGATTTTTGAAGTGGGACCACAACCCGGCTTCAACTTCCAGGTTTAACCCAGGCCCATTTGGATGCTTTTGCCCATCCAAAACCCAAAAGTCCCATCCCTATATAATTCCAGCGGGCGGATTGTTAAAGGGGCAATTTGCCTCATTACAATGGTTGCAGCATTTAATTTTTTGTGGATTATAAATGTAAAACATAATTAACCTTACCTGCATGGGTTTCCCATTGCTTCTGATTCTCATCCAATAAGAGGAGGCGAGAAGGTCTGAATCCATGAGGTGAGTGCCTTTATTGCATTGTTTGTGGGCCAGGAGAAGTAGCAATGCTTCATCCAGGCCCAACAAGCTCACCTGGTGCAACAGGACCCCCGTGATCAGTCGATTCCCCCCCCACCCCTCAGGTAGACCCCCCCCATGGCCAGCCCCCCTCCTCCGATGTCTCCAACCAGCCTCAGGGTGTCTCCAGCCTTCTGATGTCTCCAGCCTTCTCCGACTTCCGACTGTTCTCCCAACCCGATCAGCGCCCCCCACCTCCATGATCTTCTCCAAGGAACCCCACCCTCGATCTTCTCCATGACCCCGCCCCCCTCCCCAATGTGGTCCATGGCCAATGATCTCTCTCTCTCTCCCTCCTCTCCGATTCATGGCTCCTTTCTCTCCAGTCAGGCAGCTAGCCTGTCAATCTGGCTGGCTGGTGCGCGGGGAAGCTGGAAACAAAAATAATTACCTCCACTTGCGTCACGATCGCAGATGTAAAGCACTCACTTGACTTCCGGGTTCCCCACGCGAACATCTTCCCATCCGCTCGGTTCCCAGCTCCGAGTGAAGAGCATGCCCTTTCTGACGGCAGCCCAAAGCCATCATTGGTGGAGATGCCTCGAGTGATGTTGGAGTGACTTTTGAAATTAGATTGGCTTTTGGAAAGGAGAAAAGTTGATCCACAATACAACTGAAATTGAACTCCAACAGGAATATTCAGTGCTGATTCTGAAGAAGAAAAAAAGGCTTTCTAAAAATTAAGGGGTCTCTGGGAGCAATGGGTGTGCAGGGTATTTTGTATCTGTGTGAAAATCCATTCCCACTGAACGGCCCATATCATCTCTATACAAGAAGAATTTGAACGTTAGATGGATATAAAATTTGAAGGGTATCTTAGCCTCAGTGGAGTGTTAGATGGGGGATGCATTAAATTGGTGCTTGTACTGCTATTTTGCAAGAAGCCTTAGGGGTAAGTGAGCAGATACTCCTGAGAGGGAGGAATACATGGTTAGGTTTATTTGTTATAACGATTTTCACTATGAAGCATTCTTAATGTTATTTTCTGTGTTGGGACAATATTTGGGACAATCCTTAACAACTGTTGAGCAATAGATATGAAAAACAACTGACAGATTTCTATATGTATGTACTGTTTGAGTATAGCTGCAATTTATTTTATCTTCTTTTGGTATTTTATACTTGAAGTTGAGTCTGTTTAACAACAAAAAGGCTGATTTTCCTCTCTGGCCTGTGAATGTACTGGAAGTGTGCTCCTGCTGCCCTTATAGTACACATTTCTTGTTTTGCTTCACTTGCATATAATGAGTATATCCACTCTTCAGAAGAAGTTGGCGTGTTGCCATAGGCTTTGAGAAGGTTGTGGGTTCAAGTCCCACACGAGAGACTTTGAGCACAAAATCTAGGCTGACACTCCAATGCAGTACTAGGGAGTGCTGCACTGCCAGAGGTGCCGGCTTTCAGATGAAAAGTTAAACCGTCTGCCCTCTCAGCTAGACGTAAAAGATCCCATGGCACTATTTCAAAGAAGAGCAGGGGAGTTATCCCTGGTGTCTTGACCAATGTTTATCTGTCAAACATCACTAAAACAGATAACCTGATCATTCTTTCATTGCTGTTTGTGGGATCTTGCTGTGGGCAAATTGGCTGCCACGTTTCCTACATTACTTCTACAAATACATAAAGGGCAAAAGGGTAACTAGGGAGAGAGTAGGGCCTCTTAAGGATCAACAAGGTCATCTATGTGCGGAACCACAAGAGATGGGTGAGATCCTGAATGAATATTTCACATCGGTATTTACGGTTGAGAAAGGCATGGATGTTAGGGAACTTGGGGAAATAAATAGTGATGTCTTGAGGAGTGTACATATTACAGAGAGGGAGGTGCTGGAAGTCTTAACGCGCATCAAGGTAGATAAATCTCCGGGACCTGATGAAATGTATCCCAGGACGTTATGGGAGGTTAGGGAGGAAATTGCGGGTCCCCTAGCAGAGATATTTGATTCATCCACCGCTACAGGTGAGGTGCCTGAAGATTGGAGGGTAGCAAATGTTGTGCCTTTGTTTAAGAAGGGCGGCAGGGAAAAGCCTGGGAACTACAGACCAGTGAGCCTGACATCTGTAGTGGGTAAGTTGTTAGAGGGTATTCTGAGGGACAGAATCTACAGGCATTTGGAGAGGCAGGGACTAATTAGGAACAGTCAGCATGGTTTTGTGAGAGGAAAATCATGTCTCACGAATTTGATTGAGTTTTTTGAAGGGGTAACCAAGAAGATAGATGAGGGCTGTGCAGTAGACGTGGTCTACATGGACTTCAGCAAAGCATTTGACAAGGTACCGCATGGTAGGTTGTTACATAAGGTTAAATCTCATGGGATCCAAGGTGAGGTAGCCAATTGGATACAAAATTGGCTTGACGACAGAAGACAGAGGGTGGTTGTCGAGGGTTGTTTTTCAAACTGGATGCCTGTGTCCAGCGGTGTGCCTCAGGGATCGGTGCTGGGTCCGCTGTTATTTGTTATTTATATTAATGATTTGGATGAGAATTTAGGAAGCATGGTTAGTAAGTTTGCAGATGACACCAAGATTGGTGGCATTGTGGACAGTGAAGAAGGTTATCTAGGATTGCAACGGGATCTTGATAAATTGGGCCAGTGGGCCGATGAATGGCAGATGGAGTTTAATTTAGATAAATGTGAGGTGATGCATTTTGGTAGATCGAATCGGGCCAGGACCTACTCCGTTAATGGTAGGGCGTTGGGGAGAGTTATAGAACAAAGAGATCTAGGAGTACAGATTCATAGCTCCTTGAAAGTGGAGTCACAGGTGGATAGGGTGGTGAAGAAGGCATTCAGCATGCTTGGTTTCATTGGTCAGAACATTGAATGCAGGAGTTGGGATGTCTTGTTGAAGTTGTACAGGGCATTGGTGAGGCCACACTTGGAGTACTGTGTACAGTTCTGGTCACCCTATTATAGAAAGGATATTATTAAACTAGAAAGAGTGCAGAAAAGATTTACTAGGATGCTACCGGGACTTGATGGTTTGACTTACAGGGAGAGGTTAGACAGACTGGGACTTTATTCCCTGGAGAGTAGGAGGTTAAGGGGTGATCTTATAGAAGTCTATAAAATAATGAGGGGCATAGATAAGGTCGATAGTCAAAATCTTTTCCCAAAGGTAGGGGAGTCTATAACGAGGGGGCACAGATTTAAGGTGAGAGGGGAGAGATACAAAAGGATCCAGAGGGGCAATTTTTTCACTCAAAGGGTGGTGAGTGTCTGGAACGAGCTGCCAGAGGCAGTAGTAGAGGCGGGTACAATTTTGTCTTTTAAAAAGCATTTGGACAGTTACATGGGGAAGATGGGTATCGAGGGATATGGGCCAAGTGCAGGCAATTGGGACTAGCTTAGTGGTATAAACTGGGCGACATGGACATGTTGGGCCGAAGGGCCTGTTTCCATGTTGTAACTTCTATGATTCTATGATTCTTATGATTCTATGATTACAACAGTGACTACACGTCAAATAAGTACTTAATTGCCTGTAAATCACCTTGGGACGTCCTGAGGTCATGAAAGGCAGTATGTAAATGTAAGTCTTTCTTTTTTCTTTTGTTTTTTAAGGTGATTTAACGGTGCACTTCCCTGTGCCTGGCTGCTGTAATTGTGGGCTAACTGCATTGTCCCAAGTCTGGCTGCATTGCCAATTACATTTGGTAGATGGGTTGCATTTGGTCTTTTTCTTGGCTGACAGATTCCATTTGGCATTGTTTATTTGTCAGGATAGTCTCCTTTTATGTCTAGAAAATGTTTTGGAAGAAGCAGGATGCCCAGCCTTGAGAAAATGCCACTGAGACATTGTTGCAGGAGAAACCATGAACGGAGGGCAATGCTGTTTGCCTGCCAGGGCCATGAGGTTCCCAAGGCTGTCTGTAAAAGAGCATGGCAGGAAATGATGGATGTAATTAATGCCATCAGCACGGTGCCAACAGAACTGGGTGCAGTGCCAGAAAAAAAATCAATGGGGTCATCTTTAAATATGCAGCTCGGGCTATGGTGATGTCAAAGGGGCCTGATCTGCTGTTTTAACCTGAGGCCTGAGCCAGGAAGTCGTGGTGGCTACCCACTAGACAAAACCTGCCAGAAACAGCAACCAAGGCCAGAAGGAGCCCAATAAGGTGAGTTTTGTAAATGTTTTTTTTAGTTTCCTTGTGAACAAAGAGGAGCTGGAGTGCTCCTCTGAGCCCCACGAGGAATCCTTGGGTCTCCCCTGCCCCAGGCTTCCTCCCTCCTCCCCCAAGCAGGATTCCCCTCCCATAGCACTTACCTTGTGTCAGAGAACGTATCTCGGGGTTCCCTGTCGAAGGCCCCCTGCTGACTGATTTTAATGGTCGGGCAGCTGCTTCCCGCCTACTTCCTGGCCATTTTCATCAGGATGTCGGCAAGTGGCATGCTAATGAGGCCTGGCCGTTATAAAGAAAGAACGAACGGACTTGTATTTATACAGCGCCTTTCACGACCTCAGGACATCACAAAGCGCTTCACAGCCAATGAAGTACTTTTGAAGTGTAGTCACTGTTGTAATGTAGGAAACGTGACAGCCAATTTGCGCACAGCAAGATCCCACAAACAGCAATGTGATAATGACCAGATAATCTCTTTTAATGATGTTTTTTGAGGGATAAATATTGGCCAGGACACCAGGGAGAACTCCCATACTCTTCTTTGAAATAATGCCATGGAATATTTTATGTCCATCTGAGAGGGCAGACGGGGCCTTGGTTTACGTAAGAACATAAGAACTTAAGAAATAGCAGCAGGATTAAGCCATTCGGCCCCTCGAGCCTCTCCCGCCATTCAATAAGATCATGGCTGATCTTCCACCTCAACTCCATTTTCCCTCCCTATCCCCATATCCCTTGATTCCTTAGAGTCCAAAAATTTATCGATTTTAGTTTTGAATATACTCAACGACTGAGCATCCACAGCTCTCTGGGGTAGAGAATTCCAAAGATTCACAACCCTCTGAGTGAAGACATTTTTCCTCATCTTGGTCCTAAATGGCCGACCCCTTATCTTGAAACTATGACCCCTAGTTCTAGACTCTCCAGCCAGGGGAAACAGCCTCTCAGCATCTACCCTCTCAAGCCCTCTAAGAATTTTATACTTTTCAATGAGATCACCTCTCATTCTGCTCAACTCCAGAGAATATAAACCCATTCTACACTATCTCTCCTCATCGGACAACTCTCTCACCCCAGGAATCAATCGAGGTTTAACATCTAATCCTCAGTACTGCACTGGGGGCGTCAGCCTAGATTATGTGCTCAAATCTCTGGAGTGGGACTTAAACCCACAGCCTTCTGACTCGGTAACGAGAGTGCTACCAACTGAGACACAGCTGGCACGGCCGAGTCTGCCTACTGCCGCTCCCGGTCTGGCACTCCGCTTACTAGGCTGCGTTCCCGTCTGGGAGTTAAAATCAAGCCCACTGTTTCCCCACTGGAGCACTCAAAGTACGAATAGTTACTCAAACCTTGTTGCTGAAATCATTGACAGACTTGTTATCCAAGTCGCTAGCTGTCTCTTTAATATGGGGCATTTCAAAATGCAACCTCCAAACTCATAGTGCCCACTTTATGTAGGTGTGGCCTGCCTCTGACCTGCAGCCACCAGAAACAAAGGAAGGCTTTTCTGCAGCTCCCAGAGATGTCACTTGACCACGGATCTGCACAGCAACGCCTCATTCGGGGCTAAGGACAATCTGGATGGAGATCCGGTGAAACAGGTCACCACCCATTTTTCTTCCACTATGCTCCCAGAAAATCGGTGTATTTGGAGCATCTATAGAGGAAAATCGGCCTGACAATATTTATAGTTAATTATATTATTTCTAAGGAGAAAGGAATAGAAGGTTATGCTGATAGGGTTAGATGAAGTAGGCTGGGGGAAGGCTCGTGTGGGGCATAAACACCAGCATGATCCTTTTGGGTCCAATGGCCTGTTTCTGTGCTGTACATTTTATTGAAGATGGTTGTTCAGCCTTCCTATAGAGAAAGCAGAGTGGCCACATTTTACTATTAAATAGACAAGTGGAATTTCGTCCTCCAGTTTTAACCCCATCAGAGTTTGTGGGGTCAGTGAGAGGGCACCTCATTAGCTTGGACCAGGCAGGTGCAAGACCTCTGCCTGCCCCATGCCAAACTTTGACCTCCACCCACCCTTGGGGGGTGGGGAGGGCGGGGTGGGGGGAGCCCAGTGCCTTTCCCTTTCTCTCCCCACCCCACCCCCCAATCATCATCAGCCCTTGGGTATAGAAGCCAATCCATGACATTTATATCATTTTTTGTTTTATTTCAGATTTCCGGCATCCGCAGTATTTTACTCATGATATCTATATGGCGGGGGGAGGGGGAGGGGGAGGGAGGGGTCCAAGCCACATTTCATGGATGGTTTCTATCAGTGGTGATCACATGCATCCTTGCCTCCATTCATTTAGCTGCCACACAAATGTCAGGTCACAACTGTAGAGCAGGACCAGGAACTCCTGGATAAGGGAAGCCCTGCCTCGGGCCTTGTAAGGGGCAGATAGAAATTTTGCCCCTTACAAGACACTGAGGAAAGTCCAGGAAACAGCAGAAACCTGATGAAACCTGCACGAAATTTCAGCCCAGTGGCCTGGGTTCCTTTAGGATTACACTGTGTTTAGCTAATTAATTTAGTTGAGGGGAATAAACCATGAACTATTACTTCACCAACTAATTGAAGCATAGCTCAGATTAGTGCAGGACATGGAACGAATTGCGGAATCTGATACAAAATTGCTCTTAGGTGATGCAGATGAATCCCTCAAGCCTCAGGGGTACCAAAAGGTGGCCCTTGAGGGGTCATGATGCCACCACTTAATGGGTGTGGACCTGTTCCAGGGAACGCATTTCCCAACTTCCCATTTGGAAATCAGTACAGGAGAGGCAGAACGGTTTCAATATTGGAGAATCCGAGATCTCGGATATCTGGCAGGTGGGCAGATTTGCTTGTTCTATCCACTTCTCGATCTTATGACTACTACTGATGTCGGATGTATGTTGGACGCTGGATTGATTACACTGGTACTTGCACAGATACGTGTGAACAGGTAAGAGTATTTAGGCTGGAGATATCAATTTTAACCAAAAATTTTATTTTAAAAAAAACATGTTTTTTTGGACCTCAACTATCAGGGGAAGTGATCAAAGAAAATCTAGTAAAGTGATGAGGATCAGAGAGACTGAAATATCAATAGTTTTGTGCCAGGTACGAATGGCTTTTATTATTTAGGTTTTATGGATGTATTAACATCAGACTGCTGTCATGCATGCTACTACAGCAATATAATGAAATGATTAATAGAGTTATTACAGGAATGATAAGATTTGTGTTAACTTGTTTGATCCTAAAACCAGAAAGAGATCTTGAGAATTACAGGCCAGTTAAAGAGATAGATTGCATGATCTTGGTGAGTTGACAGTGCGGGTGGAAAAAGCTCCTGTTGGTGAATTTAGATTAAGTGGTTTTTATTTGCAAATAAAATGTCAGTACTAAATTTGCCATAGAAAATGTGCTTGCATATTTTTTTTTATTCATCATTTATATTTCAGAAACAGCCCATTTCCCAGCTACTTCACCAGATGTTCATAAAGCACTCAGCTGTTCAATGAATATAGACTGTTTGCAACATACCCTCCCAACATCTAGATTGGCTCTTAGGGGCCTCCATATCCTGTGACCGTGCACTGGTTAATATGTTTGTGTAAAGTGGAGATGTGCACTATTTTAACACAACCAGTAACCTTTTCAGAATAAGCAGATGAATGACTACACTAAATAGTGCACAGAAGCATTTGAAGCAATTGCATTAACCTGTGCGTTACCAGACTAAAACAAATCCCTATGTGTTCTAATAAATGGTCTGATAAGATACACAGAGATCAGACATACATGTATGTATTACCATTAATTCATTGACCTGTCTTGTCTTACATACAGAGGCGACTCCATTGTGGTTTTAGAACTGATTTAATGAATGTACACACCAGCAAGACCCACCAACTGGCATTGTGTAATCATAAAATCGTCACTATTGTGTCAAAAGTCTAAAATTTCTAGGTTTTTACACACTGCATCTATGGGGTCGATATTGACCCTCTCCGTTAAAATACAACAGGTCATTTCAGTTTCATTGTTGGACCCAATTCTCCTCCTGGAATGGAGAAATCCTTTTCTAAAGAACCACTTCTGAATTCGTTGTGCGCCATTTTTACGGCGGCGGGTAGCGAAGAGTTTGAGTGTCCCGTCTTGGAGAGGTGGGAAACTTATCATATTTAAATCAGGCTCCCACAGTACAGTTGGGAGCCTGATTTGAATTTAACAGTTTCCGGTTGGGTTTCCCAAGGCTCGGGAAACCTGGCAGCTAAATTGAAACGGGAGCAGCCGGCTGCAGAAGGTAAGTGCTTTTTAGAGTACTCCTTGTGAGCCAGGAGAAGTAGGGTGCTCCCCCGACCCCTCGAGCAAACCTTCGGCCTCTTTTCTGCCGATCTCAGCCTCTCCTCGCAGCCGCGATCAGCCGATCCTCATCCCCCAAACCCTGATCTTGAGCCTCCTGCACCGCGCTCAGCCGATACCCCCCCTCTCCAATCCTCGGTCTCCATCCTCCTACCCCACAATCGGCCGACCCTCTCCCACATACCCCGATCTCCAGACTCCTGCCCCACTATCTGCTCACCCCCTCTCCAATCCTCGGTCTCCATCCTCCTACCCCACCATCAGCCGACCCCCTCCCACATCCCCCAATCTCCATCCTCCTACCCCACGTTCTGCCCACCCCCCTCCAACCCCCGATCTCCGGACTCCTGCCCCACGATCTGCCCACCACCCCCCCCCCACATCCCCCGATCTCCAGCCTCCTGCCCCACAATCTGCTCACCCCCCCTCCAACCCTCGATCTCCAGCCTCCTGCCCCACGATCTGCTCACCCCCCCCCTCCAACCCTCGATCTCCAGCCTCCTGCCCCACGATCTGCTCACCCCCCCTCCAACCCTCAATCTCCAGCCTCCTGCCCCACGATCTGCCCACCCCCCCCTCCAACCCTCGATCTCCAGCCTCCTGCCCCACGATCTGCCGATCCCGACCCCAAGCCCCAATCTATCCCGATTGCCGGGAACCATCCCCAACGGTCTGCAGCTTTGGCCTCCTGCCACTGTCTTTCCCACCTGGCAGCCAGCCAGCTTCTCAATCTGACCAGCTGCCGGGCGGGAAACAGAATAAAAAAATGATAATGTAGGTCCTGCCGATTAAATTAGGTAAGACCTCCACATCCCTGGGATTTCCAAGTTTCCCTCTCCCCCCCCCACCGCGCTCCCCCACTCCCTCCCCGCCTCCCTGTTAATACCAGGGGCTATAATTCTGATTCATAATTCATACAAGGATACTTAAAAAAAAGTGGCTAGCAAAATCAGTCATGTCCATGTCACAATCTACATGGAATGATTTTTGTCTGATTGTGCTCCTGTGAAGCACTCCTCCTCCACCTGGGGCCTTTTACTGCGTTAAAGGCGCCATATAAATGCAAGTTGTTCAAAATGGGAATAGTGCCCGAGGATTGGAAAGTAGTTAACATTAACACCAATACTTCAAACAGAGGCATAAAGATGACACAGGAAACTACAGGGAACTGAGTCTAACATCCATTGTGGATAAATTAGAATAATAAAATGCCTAGGTTGGTATTGTAAGAGGAATGTTGGCCTTAATTGCAAGGCAATTGGAGTACAAAAGTAAGGAAGTCTTATTATAATTGTACAGGGCTTTGATGAGTCCTCACCTGGAGTATTGTGTACAGTTTTGGTCTCCTTAACTATGGAAGGATATACTTGCCTTAGAGGCGGTGCAGCGAAGGTTCACTAGATTAATTCCTGGGTTGAGAGGGTTGTCCTATGAGGAGAGATTGAGTAGAATGGGCCTATACTCTCTGGAGTTTAGAAGAATGAGAGGTGATCTCATTGAAACAGATAAGATTATGAGGGGGCTTGACAGGTTAGATGCTGAGAGGTTATTTCCCCTGGCTGGCGAGTCTAGAACTAGGGGACATAGTCTCAGGATAAGGGGTTTGCCATTTAAGACTGAGATGAGAAGGAATTTCTTTATTCAGAGGTTGGTGAATCTTTGGAATTCTCTACCCCAGAGGGCTGTGGATGCTGAGTCTTTGAATATATTCAAGGTTGCGATAGACAGATTTCTGGACTCTAGGGACTCAAGGGATATGGGGATCTGGCAGGAAAGTGCAGTTGAGGTCGAAGATCAGCCATAATCTGATTGAATGGCAGAGCAGGCTCAAGGGGCCGTATGGCCTACTCCTGCTTCTATTTCTTATGTTCTTATGAAGTCAGGACAGATTTTTAAGCCTATTCCCTTCCTCACATACTGTAAATCAGTCAGGAATGTGCAAAATTGATGCCCTCCCCCCACCCCCGGTAATTTCCTCCACCACTTTGCCGAAAGTACAGCAGAAACCCTGTTCGCACTGTGTTTCCAGCGAAGTTACAGCGGTTAAGAAGGAGCAGCTCGGAGAAAATTCCCAGCCTTAATTTCCATTTTCTTCAATTTTTATTGCTGGTTTTTGGAGGGAGCCAGTTGTGGAACCAAAAATAGCCAAATATTGTCGACAAAATTAACAGAAAACTTACTGGAATACAGCATTCATAAACAGGAAATCCTGAAAATACATAGCAGGTCAGTCAGCCTCTGTAAAGAGAAAAGACAGGTTTTGACATTTTGGGTGTGCACCCTTCATCAGCATTTGTGTGGGTGTGTGAAAAGGTTTGAACTTTCAGCTTGGGTGGCCCTCTGGTTTCACCTTTACTTACTGCCTCCACGCTCTTATAGGAACCTAGGAACAGGAGTCGGCCTTTCAGCCCCTCGAGCCTGCTCCGCCATTCAATTAGATCATGGCTGATCTGTACCTCAACTCCATTTACTGCCTTAGCTCCATATCCCTTGATACCCTTATCCAACAAAAATCTATCAATCAGCCTTGAAAGCTCCAATTATCCCAGCATCCACAACCATTTGGGGGAGAGAATTGCAGATTTCTACCACCCTTGTGTGAAAAAGTGATTTCACTCCTGAATGGCCTGGCTCTAATTTTAAGGTTAAGTCCCTTGTTCTTGATTCCCCTACCTGAAAATAGTTTCTCTGTATCTACCCTATCGAATCCTTTTAACATTTTGAACAACTCGAGCAGATCACCCCTCAATCTACTGTACTCAAGGGAATACAAGACAAAATTGCAAGCCTTAAAGCCAAAATTGTCCAAAGTGGCCTCTCTTAATTGTAGGCCATGATTTTAGCATGGTGGCGTAAGGTCAGGGTGGGTGGATTTGCACGTGGGGAACCCGAAGGCAAAGTGAGCCCGTTTAAATCTGCGATCGTATCTCGATTAAAGCCCACTATTTAAAGAGTCTTACAACACCAGGTTATAGTCCAACAGTTTTATTTGAAATCACAAGCTTTCGGAGGCTTGTGATTTCAAATAAAACTGTTGGACTATAACCTGGTGTTGTAAGACTCCTTACATTTGTCCACCCCAGTCCATCACCGGCATCTCCACATCATCACTATTCAAAGGGCCAGTCGAAGAATGGATTTCGAAGGAGAAATGGAGTCCAGAAAAGCAAAGGCTGCTCCTAGATTTAATGATGCCTCCTGGGTGTACTGCTGTCTGCAGTGAGAGCCAGGAGGGAGGTAATGATTCCAATGGATGGCAGAAAGAAACCTGGCTCTGTAACTAAAAATGCTTGACTGGAGGTGACAGAAGAGGTGAGCAGCAGGAGCAAGGTGCCCAGGTCTTGGGTTCAGTGTAGGAAGCATTTTAATGACCTGACCAGGTCAAGAAAAGTGAGCTGATTCACCCACACCCTGTGTTGTTAAACATCACCCCCCTCCCCACCCCCGTCACTCTGTGTTGGCACGCCTATCCCATCACATAACTCCTCACACCCACTTAAAATGTCAGCAGCAGCAACCATCCCTCACTTTCTATGCACTTCCTCAACTGCCCATTTATTCACCCACCACTGCCACTCACCCCAATCCTGATGCAATGTCATGTATCTGTCTGATAGTCAACCTCTGATGCATCTCTTTCATGGTCTGCTTGACCCAAAGCAATGCATTCATAACATTAATACATCACCTTCAGTCACTCACAGGTCTGTTCTTTCTCCCCTTGTAGGAGAAAAGAGCACAAAACAGAAAGTAGAGGAGCAGGACTAGAGGTGGCCCAACACATAATGGAGGTGACAGATGTGGAAGTGGAGGCCATGGAAATAAGTTGGACCGTCACATGCTCATCCATCGGAGATGGAGAAACTGGGAACCCGCAGATGGCTGGTGACAGAACTTAAACATCTTTCACACACAAGATGAATTGATTTTATCAATGATGTAACCGTGCCAGTCCTCAGTATGGTCATTGGAAAGATTGTCACTTTTGCGATGGATCAGTAATATTGCTTTCTGTTGTCTTCCAGGGCCTTCACGGGGAATCAGCAGAAATGGAAGAAAGCCATTCCTCAGAGGAGGATTCCTTCTGAGGATGCACCGTCACAGGATATATAGCCATGCACCAGCGCTGATACTTTGGTGGGTCCTGTTAGACAGTTAGTTGGGTTGTCACCTGGTGATTCACCACTCAGGTGAACACGAGCAGATACTCGTAGCAGGGGCAGCTGTGGAGAGTCCGCATCAGGGGGCACACACCTCTCCAAGCTGCTCAGCTGGAAGATAGATGCTGAACCCCGGGGGCCATCGTTGAGAAGGAGAATGATAGGCAGCAGCAACTTTGCTAGGTAATGGAAAAAAACGGTATGCACACTCTCCACAATAGCGGAGAGAATGGAGGAGTCCAACTACATCGCTAGTGGATTGGTGGTGCAGTAAAGTGTGAGAATGTCTGCAATGGAGAGAATGGTACTTTCCATTGAACTTCAAGCACGGCTCTCAAATGAGTCCATGCGGGCCATGTGGACTCTGGATGCCAACATGGCTGCCGCCTTAAACAGGCAAACAGATACATTAATCATGGCCTTAGAACGCGGCACATCTGCTCTGCTCACCAACCTGCTAGCCAGCAGAGTGGTGAGAGTGATGTTGCGTCGACCCGGGAGAGGGATGATGGCGAAAGGGGACATGGAAGTGCGGACTCCACTCAAAGCGCTCCCACATTCCCCCCCACCCCTCCCGCAACCAGTACCCACAATGCTGCCTCCTCTCCCGATGGCCGAGTCTGCCCCTGCACAGGTGCAGGTGGAGCAGTCTTTGGTGGTGCCCTCGCGGGCTCCAAAACCTAGAGGGTGTAGGCTGAGAGCATCTCAGTCAGGGCAGGGATCTGAGCAACCTGCCAATACCACTGCTGACGCCACAGGGAATGCACCACGTAGAAGCAGTAGAAAGAGAAAGGCTCAGCAGCTTTAATTCACCAAGGGGGTTTAATGAGCTCTCATGTTGTTAAATTATGTATTTTTTTGTTATAGCACATTAAATTTAATCATTATCACCACCACTGTCACGTCTTGGCCATTATTGAGTCCCTTTTGTGAATTCGCCCTTTCATGTGCTTCATCATGAATGCCAAGACATGATGCTATCCATTGGCGCATGTGCAATGGTTGAATGCTTGGTTGAAGGACTGTTTTGTGCAAAGGGAGGGGTCTGTGGTGGTGGTTGTTCCAGGCGGTCTGAATATTTCAAAGTCTTCAATTTATACATCTCATTATTAGAATCTATTAGAGATTAGGGCATCCCTGGCATCACTGTACGCGGCTGCTCTGGCAATGGGTTCCCCATCTTCATTTTCCTTCACCTCAGATGTACTAAGGAATAGATCCATTGCGATTACCATCCTGATCTTGTCAGTTTGAGGGGCTCCAAAATGTTGGTAAATTTGTCGGAACACAAGAATTCTCAACAAAGAAATCTCAGTCTAAACACAAAGAACTCTTGGGGAATGAGGCAGGCCAAGTGGAACAAGTGTCAGTGAACAGCGATCATAGTATTATAAGGTTTAGTATAGCTATGGAAAAGGACATGGACCACTCTAAAGTAAAAATACTCAATTGGAGGACGGCCAATTTCAGTGGGATGAGAACAGATCTGGCCCGGGTAAATTGGAATCAAAGCTTGGCAGGCAAAACTGTAATTCAACAATGGGCAGCCTTTAAGGAGGAGATGGTTCAGGAACAATCCAGGTACATTCCCACGAGGGAGAAAGGTAGAGCAATTAAAGCCAGAGCTCCGTGGATGACAAAAGAGATAGAAAGTAAGATGAAGCAGAAAAAAGGGGCATATGACAGATATCAGGTTGATAACACAAGTGAGAACCGGGCTGAATATAAAAAGTTCAGAGCGGAAGTGGAAAAGGAAATAAGAGGGGCAAAGAGAGAGTATGAGAATAGACTGGTGGCAAATATAAAAGGGAATCCAAAAGTCCTCAATGGGCATGTAAACGGGTAGTAAGAGGAGGGGTGGGGGCTGATCTGGGACCACAAAGGAAACCTACTCATGGAGGCAGAGGGGATGGCTGAGGTACTAAATAAGTAATTTGCACCTGTCTTCACCAAGGAAGAAAATGCTGCTAGAGTCTCAGTAAAGGAAGATGTAGTGAGATACTAGATGGGCTAATAATTGATAAAGAGGAGGTACTAGAAAAGCTAGCTGTACTTAAAGTAGATAAGTCACCCGGTCCGGATGGGATGCATCCTAGGTTGCTGAGGGAAGTGAGGGTGAAAATTGCGGAGGTACTGGCCATAATCTTCCAAATATCCTTAGATGCGGATGTGGTGCCAGAGGACTGGAGAATTGCAAATCTTACACCCTTGTTCAAAAAAGGGTGTAAGGATAAACCCAGCAACTACAGGCTAGTCAGCTTAACCTCGGTGGTGGGGAAACTTTTAGAAACGATAATCCGGGACAGAATTAACAGTCACTTGGACGAGTGTGGATTGATTAGGGAAAGCCAGCACAGATTTGTTAAAGGCAAATCGTGTTTAACTAACTTGATAGAGTTTTTTGATGAGGTAACAGAGAGGATCAATAAGGGCAATGTGGCTGATGTGGTATATATGGACTTTCAAAAGGCGTTTGATAAAGTGCCGCATAATGAACTTGTCACCAAGATTGAGGCGCACGGAATAAAGGGGGCAGTAGCAGCATGGATACAAAATTGGCTAAGTAACAGGATGGAGAGAGTAGTGGTGAACGGTTATTTTTCGGACTGGAGGAAGGTGTACAGTGGTGTTCCACAGGGGTCAGTACTAGGACCACTGCTTTTCTTGATATATATTAATGACTTGGACTTGGGTATACAGTGCACAATTTCCAAATTTGCAGATGGCACAAAACTTGGAAGTGTAGTGAACAGTGAGGAGGATAGTGATAGACTTCAAGAGGATATAGACAGGCTAGTTGAATGGGCGGAGACGTGACAGATGAAATTTAACGCAGAAAAATGCGAAGTGATACATTTCAATAGAAAGAACGAGGAGAGGCAATATAAACAAGAGGGCACAATTCTAAAAGGGGTACAGGGACAGAGAGATCTGGGTGTATATGTGCACAAATCATTGAAAATGGCAGGGCAGGTTGAGAAAGTGGTTAAAAAAGCATACGGGATCCTGGGCTTTATAATAGAGGCATAGAGTACAAAACTTTTTTACGCAGCGAGTGGTTAGGATCTGGAATGCACTGCCCGAAGGGGTGGTGGAGGTAGATTCAATCATGGTTATCAAAAGGGAACTTGAAAGGAAAAAAATTGCAGGTTTACGGGGATAGGGTGGGGGGGAGGGTAGGATTAGCTGGATTGCTCTAGCATATAGCTGGCACGGACTCGATGGGTCGAATGGCCCCCTTCCGTGCTGTAACCTTTCTATGATTCTATGATCCTAACTCCCAGCCAAATGTTTGTCTGAGAGAACTGAGTGTCTTTTATTGAGATGTTTAAAGGGCCAAAAGAGCTTCAGCAGCAACTTGCCTCCATTTCAGAACGGCGTGTTTCAGAAGCCACAGGAGATTCGTTCAGGAGTTGTTAAATCCGTTACTGTTGCAGAATCCACAAAAAGTGAAGTACCTGAAGTGTTTCAACTACTTGAATTGGCCCTTTAAATATCGACCCGCTGGCTTTAAGTGGCAGCGGGACTTCCGGGTTTCTTTTGCACGCACGCATCCTACGTGCTTGGGTTAAACCCAAAAGTGGACGCGTTGGAGCCGAGATGCTGTCCTACTCCAAAAAGCTGCTACTTTAACCTCCCACCCATCCCCAACCCACCCGTCCTTGGGGGTTAAAATTACCCTCATAGTTTCTGATCCCAACTCCAGTTCTATTCCTTTGGATTATGTGCCATCTTGTGTAAGCAGTGAGCTTTCTATGTGTTAGCAAGTGACCATGCATCAAACAGCTAGTTGTGTTTCAATGATTTTATGTGTAAAGTTCCGGTAAGATGTCAACATGCCAAGGTTTTCAGTTGTATGTTGTAGATTCTGTGTGTGCCTTGCTTGTGTACGGTATGCATGATGAGCAATAAAAGAGCTGTACGGTTGAATGAATGGAGGTTTGGCATGGGCCAGCTGTATACGTGCAACTGGTTGACAGGAAAGCCTTTTGTGGCATGTCATCTACCTAGTAAATCCATCCCTGGAAATTCTTACCTTGGCAGCTTCCCATCTTCTTCCTCATCTGTTCCCAGATCCTGCGGGTAGTGTACACAAAGCTGATTATGCCCTTCACTTCCTGCTAGGCATGATGTACTGCTCTCCTCTGACAATGGTCCCTTGGTGTGTTAAAAGGGGAAAACCACTGCACACCCATTTCATGTGATTGCCCTTTCACTTTGCCAGCCGTAAAATAGGTACTTTGCTAATCTATCATATGCTGATGTACTCCATTTCCTGCCTTCACATTTGTTTTGGTATCCACTATTTTTTTGCTGGCCACTTCTTTTCCGCACACAGCCAACAATATTTATACCTATATGTTGTATCCTCTGTTTCTACTGATCTCCCTATTTGACAAGCTTACAGTTCATTTTCATATCTAGATAATTTATGTAGATTAGAAACAACAGGAGACAAGCATTGACCTTTTTGGGACTCCCTTCCACATTTCCACACCCCACCCTCAGCCCAAAACAATGCTCATGCTTACTTCTTGTTTTCTACTTTTTAACCAGTTTCTTGTTCAGCAAGTATTCATGTTCTATCATGGATACTTGTGGCTTTTGGTTTAATTAGAAGTCTTTCATGTGGAACTCTGCCAAAAGCTTTCTGAAAGCCTAAATAATTTCATAACATGAAGAACGACCAACTGGATGAAAATTGCCTACATTTGTGGACTTGTACCCTGAAATAAATACACATTTTTAGGAAAAGAAGGTAAAATTGAGGAAAATGGAGGGAAAAAATAAAAAGAACAATATACATTGATGTTCAGGTAGAGAAACAAGCAATCATAACTCTAAATATTTCTATTATTCATAATCCTAATTTGTACCATCTTTACAGACCATTCTCACTGCAGATTTCCCTTACTGTGTCCACATTATTCTAGATTGCAACCCCTTTAGTTTACACCAGCCTTCATACCACTGTGTGCGATATAACAGAACCCATTGTTTGACACATAACTACATTTTACAGAACTAACATACAATACCCCTTAGGCTCCATCTTCGTCAATTAGGAGTCATCATGCATTTCCAGCAGTGATATTTACTGTGCTATGTGCAAGATATACTCAGCTAGATTGCTAGATGCTTTGCAGGTGGTTTCAGACAGCATCTCAGGACCGTGAAAGCTAAAGGCTTTTCCAAACCTATTGTTCCCTCCTTCACATTATCAAACTGTGATTTTCATGAACTTCCTGCCTATGTTTTTCGTTGAGATGCTTGTTACAATCAAACAACAGCAAAAACAACACTAATTTTACTCATAAATTATAGAATTGTATTTTTTTTAATTCATTGATGGGATGTGGGCATCGCTGGCAAGGCCAGCATTTATTGCCCATCCCTAATTGCCCTTGAGAAGGTAATGGTGAGCTGTCTTCTTGAACCGCTGCAGTCCGTGTGGTGAAGGTTCTCCCACAGTGCTGTTCGGTAGGGAGTACCAGGATTTTGACCCAGCGACGATGAATGAACGACGATATATTTCCAAGTCGGGATGGTGTGCGACTTGGAGGGGAACGTCCAGGTGTTGGTGTTCCCATGCACCTGCTGCCCTTGCCCCTTGTTTTCACACAGTTATTTCTTCCACTATATAAAAGTCTAACTCTATATTCCACTAATCCCTCCCCTATCAGCAATTCCCTCTTTACGCTGATTAAAATTAATGCTCATTGTAACTTGCTTTATGTTCATAATTAACTTCTTCTGTCATTGTGATTTTTCTTATCCCTTTTAACTACCTTATTATTCATCTAGCTTCACCAATTATAGCTAAAGAAAGAGGCATCACATTGACCCACTTTCCTTTGGAAAACTCTGGATCAGGCTGTGTAATCATATCAATTTTAATTGGTACACACCAGGCAAATTAACCGATAGGTCAAAATGGTGGGTTAGTATTAATAGAAGATAGAGTGCCGACTGGAATAGTAGGGATGACTGATGGATATGCTGAAATTTTAGTTCAACTTTTTTATTTGTATAGCTAGGCCAGGCAACCATTTTGAGAAATACTGCTCCAATTCCAATGAGTTTATTGGTATCGCTGCAGTGTATGGTCATTTTTTTAAAAGATGGCAACAGATATTTTAAAAGTGAGATCTGTGATTGGAGAATGAATGTAAATGGTAAGTATGATTACTTTGGGGATAATTTTAACCCCTCCCCCCCAGCTCAGGCAGGGGGGAAACGGGTGGGGGGTTTAAAAATTTAAAAATGGGATACCCGACTCGGACGTGCCCACTTCCAGTTTTAACATGGGCGGGTTGAGAATGGGCAACTGATCTGCTCACCAGAGGCAGGTCAGTTATTTAAATGTTTTAATGAGGCTGCATGCCTCAGTTTTTAGCTCTCTTTCAGATTTAACGCTGGCCGGCCAGGTTTCCCTGGCCTCGGGAAACCCAACAGCTGAAGGGAGGCGAGAACGGCTGGATGGAAGAGGTAAGTGCCTTTCTGGCATTGCTTATGGGCCAGGATGAGTAGTAATGCCTCCCCAGGCCCACCAAGCTTACCCGCTTCCATCCCCGCAATCCGATCCCCACGATCTCCGACCCTATCCCGATGTCCGACTCGCGATCTCAGAACCCCCCCACCCCAGCCCCGATGATCGACCCACGATCTCTCTCTCCCTCCCTTCGTCCGCTCCACTCCCTGGCTGTGGCCTGGTGCCGCAGGCCTCTCTGCCCAACAGCCTGCCAGCTTCTTAATCTGGCTAGCTGCAGCCAGGAAACGGATTCAAAAAAATTTTAAATCAGGCCCTACCGTTAAATTCGGCAGGACCCCTGGGATACCCGTATTCCCGGGTTTCCTGGCCACTAATCCTGCTCCCCCCACCCCTCTCAGCCCTCTGCTCCCTCCTTGCCTTCCTGTAAATATCAGGGCCTTTGATTCTGTGCAGCTAGAAAAAATAATATTTGGGTGGGATCGGAAGTGATAAAGCATTGTTGTATTTCATAGAATCTGTACGATCAGCTTCTATTACAATCTCAGACATTGCTGTACAGAGAAGCACATAAATTAAATAGTATATCCGTTGTGCTTTTCCCAATTGACAATGAAGAACAAGAAGAATAGAAAAACTGAATATTTTAAATTGTGAGAAACTACTGAATGTTGGTTTTCAGAGAGATTTGGGTGTCCTTGAACATGAAACACAGAAAGTTAACATACAGGTTCAGCAAGCAATTAGGAAAGCAAATGGCATGTTGGCCTTTATTGCAAGGGGGTTAACATAAGAACATAAGAAATAGGAGCAGGAGTAGGCCAATCGGCCCCTCGAGCCTGCTCCGCCATTCAATAAGATCATGGCTGATCTGATCCTAACCTCAAATCTAAATTCATGTCCAATTTCCTGCCCGCTCCCCGTAACCCCTAATTCCCTTTACTTCTACTAAACTGTCTATTTCTGTTTTAAATTTATTTAATGATGTAGCAAGAGTAAGGAAGTCTTGCTGCAAGTATACAGGGCTTTGGTGAGACCTCACCTGGAGTACTGTGTACAGTTTTGGTCTCCTTAGCTAAGGAAGGATATACTAGCCTTAGACGAAGGTTCACTCGATTGATTCCTGGGATGAGAGATTGAGTAGAATGGGCCTATATTCTCTGGAGTTTAGAAGAATGAGAGGAGATCGAATTGAAACATATAAAATTCTTAGTGGGTTTGACAGGGTAGATGCTGAGAGGCTGTTTCCCCTGGCTGTACAGTCTAGAACTAGGGGATAAAGTTTCAGGATAAGGGGTCGGCCATTTAGGACTGAGATGAGGAGGAATTTCTTCACTCTGAGGGTGGTGAATCTTTGGAATTCTCTACCCCGGAGAGCTGTGGATGTTCGGTTGTTGAGTATATTCAAGGTTGAGATCGATCGATTTTTGGACTCTAGGGGAATCAAGGGATATGGGGGTTGTGCATGAATGTGGAGTTGAGGCCATGATCTTATTGAATGGCGGAGCAAGCTCGAGGGGCCATATGGCCTACTCCTGCACCTATTTCATATGTTCTTATGTTCTAAGAAATACATTTCTATCTTATACTTAGCTAGGATGCACTGCACACACAAATTTGTGCTCCCAATAATTTCTGCAACTGAAAATATCTGTTGAACTTCCCCATTTACTAGGATGCTACCGGGACTTGATGGTTTGACTTATAGGGAGAGGTTAGGCAGACTGGGACTTTTTTCCCTGGAGAGTAGGAGGTTTCGGGGTGATCTTATAGAAGTCTATAAAATAATGAGGGGCATAGATAAGGTAGAAAGTCAAAATCTTTTCCCAAAGGTAGGGGAGTCTATAACGAGGGGGCATAGATTTAAGGTGAGAGGGGAGAGATACAAAAGGGTCCAGAGGGGCAATTTTTTCACTCAAAGGGTGGTGAGTGTCTGGAATGAGCTGCCAGAGGCAGTAGTAGAGGCGGGTACAATTTTGTCTTTTAAAAAGCATTTGGACAGTTACATGGGTAAGATGGGTATAGAGGGATATGGGCCAAGTGCAGGAAATTGGGACTAGCTTAGTGGTATAAACTGGGCGACAGGGACATGTTGGGCCAAAGGGCCTGTTTCCATGTTGTAACTTCTATGATTCTATGATTCTATGATTCATTGGGCCGACAACCAACAGCAAAAACATATAGTTCTCCGATATAGAACGGTTCCAGGGATGAGGGACTTCAGTTACGTGGATAGACAGGAGAAGGTGGGGTTGTTCTCCTTAGTGCAGAGAAGGTTAAGAGGAGATTTGATAGAAGTGTTCAAAATCATGAAGGGTTCAGATAAAGGTAAATAAAGAGAAACTGCTCCCATTGGCGGAAGGATCGAGGACCAGAGGACACAGATTTAAGGTGATTGGCAAAAGAACCAAAGGCGACATGAGGAAAAGCTTTATTACACAGCCTGAAAGTATGGTGGAAGCAAATTCAATCGTGGCTTTCAAAAAGGAATTGGATAAATACGTGAAGGGAAAAATTTGCAGGGCTACGGGGAAAGAGCGGGAGAATGGGTCTAACTGGATTGCTCTTACAAACAGCCGGCACAGGCTCGACGGGCCAAATGGCCTGCGTCTGTGCTTTTTCAAAATTCGTTCATGGGATGTGGGCGTCGCTGGTGAGGCCAGCATTTATTGCCCATCCCTAATTGCCCTCGAGAAGGTGGTGGTGAGCCGCCTTCTTGAACCGCTGCAGTCCTTATGGTGACGGTTCTCCCACAGTGCTGTTAGGTAGGGAGTTCCAGGATTTTGACCCAGCTACAATGAAGGAATGGCGATATATTTCCAAGTCGGAATGGTGTGTGACTTGGAGGGGAATGCGCAGGTGATGTTATTCCCATGTGCCTGCTGCCCTTGCCCTTCTAGTTGGTACAGGTCGCAGGTTTGGGTGGTGCTGTCGAAGAAGCCTTGGCGAGTTGCTGCAGTGCATCCTGTGGATGGTACACACTGCAGCCACAATGCGCCGGTGGTGAAGGGAATGAATGTTTAGGGTGGTGGATGGGGTGCCAATTAAGCGGGCTGCTTTATCTTGGATGGTGTCGAGCTTCTTGAGTGTTGTTGGAGCTGCACTCATCCAGGCAAGTGGAGAGTATCCCATCACACTCCTGACTTGTGCCTTGTAGATGGTGGAAAGGCTTTGGGGAGTCAGGAGGTGAATCACTCACTGCAGAATACCCAGCCTCTGACCTGCTCTTGTAGCCACAGTATTTATATGGCTGGTCCAGTTAAGTTTCTGGTCAATGGTGACCCCCAGGATGTTGATGGTGGGGGATTCGGCGATGGTAATGTTGTTGAATGTCAAGGGGAGGTGGTTAGATTCTCACTTGTTGGAGATGGTCATTGCCTGGCACTTGTCTGGCGCGAAGATCATTGATGAAGCAACTGAAGATGGTTGGGCCTAGGACACTGCCCTGAGGAACTCCTGCAGCAATGTCCTGGGGCTGAGATGATTGGCCTCCAACAACCACTAACATCTTCCTTAGCGCTAGGTATGACTCCAGCCACTGGAGAGTTTTCCCCCTGATTCCCATTGACTTCAATTTTACTCTGGCTCCTTGGTACCGCACTCGGTCAAATGCTGCCTTGATTTCAAGCGCAGTCACTCCCACCTCACCTCTGGAATTCAGCTCTTTTGCCCATGTTTGGACCAAGGCTGTAATGAGGTCTGGAGCTGAGTGGTCCTGGCGGAACCCAAACTGAGCTTCGGTGAGCAGGTTATTGGTGAGTAAGTGCCGCTTGATAGCACTGTCGACTACACCTTCCATCACTTTGCTGATGATTGAGAATAGGCTGATGGGGGCGGTTATTGGCCGGATTGGATTTGTCCTGCTTTTTGTGGACAGAACATACCGGGGCAATTTTCCACATTGTCGGGTAGATGCCAGTGTTGTAGCTGTGCTGGAACAGCTTGGCTAGAGGCGTGGCTAGTTCTGGAGCACAAGTCTTCAGCACTACAGCACTAATGCTGTAACCATTCTATGATTCTATGATTCTATTCCTATGAAAAATATTAATTCTATCGACAAAATATTATACCAGGTATCAATATTGTCCAGGTTACTAGGGCTTGGTTCCTTATAATTAACTCTGAGAGATATTCTTTTAAATTGTTCACCAATCGACTACTGATACTGCAACAAAAATAAGAACAGAAAATATAGAAATGTACAGCAGGTCTGTCAAAATCTATAAACAAAAAGATGGGATAACCTCGTCGATGTGGACTCTTCATCAGAATTGGAAAATCGAATTCCTGATGAAAGATCCCACTTCCGAAACATCAACCTTTGTTTCAGATTCTAACAGATTCGCTGCCTATTTCTAGCATTCTCTGTTATTCTTTCAGATTTCCAGCACTCGCAATTTATTTCATCTTATTCCTTCTTGTGCTATAACAACTTCCAATTGCTTTTCGTGCAACGAAACATACTGCGGTGCTCTACGGGAGGGAATGGTGGACACCGAGCAGGAAGAAGGAACGTGGCTCAAAGAGTGGTGGGGGAGACAGGGGTTTCAATTCATGGGGCACTGGTACCAGTACTGGAGCTGTTCCACTGGGACAGGCTGCACTTAAACCAGGTTGGGACCAGTATCCTGGCAAGTTGAATAACTAGGGCTGTAGATAGGGCTTAAACAAAAAGTTGGGGGGGGGGGCGAGGGTTCAGGTGAGGGGAAATTTATAAATCTAAAGAAAAAAGTCAAGGCCATAGAGCAGTGTAACGATTTGGGGAAAGATAAGCAGAGTGTGACAGGAAGGGACAGAGAGTTCAACGGTAAAGGTGCATCAGTAAAAAGTTAAAATTAAAGGCGCTGTACCTGAATGCATGAAGCATTCATAACAAGATAGATGAATTAATGGCACAAATAGAGATAAACGGGTTTGATCTACCAGCCATTACTGAGACCTGGTTGCAGGGTGATGAAGGTTGGGAACTAAATATTCCAGGGTACTTGACTTTTCGAAAAGACAGACAAAATGGAAAAGGAGAGCGTGTAGCCCTGATAATAAAGGATGACATAAGGACAGTAGTGAGAAAGGCTCTTGGCTCAGAAGAGGTGATCTTATTGAAACATGTACGATCCTGAGGGGACTAGAAGGGCTAGGTGCTGAAGGGATGGTTCCCCTTGTGGGAGAGACTAGAACTAGGGGCCACAGTTTAAAAATAAGGGGTCTCCCATTTATGATGGAGATAAGGAGAAATTTTTTCCATCAGAGGGTCGTGAGTCTGTGGAACTCCCTTCCCCAGGGAGCGGTGGAGGCAGGGTCATTGACTATTTTTAAGGCTGGGTTAGATAGATTCCTGATTTACAAGGGAGTCAAAGGTTATAGTAGATAGTTGGGAAGGTAGGGTTGAGGTCACAATCAGATCAGCCATGATCTTATCAAGTGGCAGAGCAGGCTCGAGGGGCCGAATGGCCTACTCCTGCTCTTAATTCGTATGTTCGTAAGATCAGGAAGTAGAATCAGTAAGGATGGAAATCAGAAATAACAAGGGGCAGAAAACATTGGTGGGAGTAGTTTATAGGCCCCTGAACAACAGTTAAACTGTTGGACAGCATATTAATCAAGAAATATGAGGAGCTTGTAACAAAGGTAATGCAATAATCGTGGGGGACTTTAATCTTCATATAGACTGAACAAATCAAATTGGCAAAAGTAATTTGGAGGACGAGCTCATGGAATGCATTCGAGACAGTTTCCGAGAACAATACACGTGGAACCAACCAGGGAACAGGCTATTTTAGATTTTGACTTGTGTAATGAGACTGAGTTAATTCGTAATCTCATAATAGAGGATCCTCTGGGGAAGAGTGATCATAATATGATAGAATTTCACATTGAGTTCGAGAGTGATATACTTAAGTCTGAAACTAGAGTCTTAAACTTAAACAAAGACAATTACATAGGTATGAGGGTTGAGTTAGCTAAAGTTGATTGGGGAATTAGATTAAAAGATATGATGGTCGACAAGCAATGGTGAACATTTAAAGAAATATTTCATAATTCTCAATGAATATACATTCCATTGAAGAATAAAAACTCCACGGAAAAGTGGTCCATACATGGCTAACTAAAGAAGTTAAGGATAATATTAGATTAAAAGATGAGGCTTATAATGTTGCCAAGTAAAGTAGTAAGCTTGAGGATTGGGAGAGTTTTAGATACCAGCAAAGGATGACCAAAAAATTGAAAAAGAGGGAGAAAATAGAATATAAGAGTAAACTAGCAAGAAATATAAAAAACAGATCGTAAGAGCGTCTATAAGTAGGTAAAAAGGAAGAGAGCAATGAAATTAAACATTGGTCCTTTAGAGGCAGAGACCGGAGAAATTATAATGGGGAATACGGAAATGGCACAGACGTTAAACAAATCTTTTGTATCTGTCTTCACAGTAGAAGACACAAAAAGCATACCAGAAATAGTGGGGAACCAAGGGTCTATGAGAGTGAGGAACTTAAAGTAATTAATATTAGTAAAGAAAAAGTACTGGAGAAATTAATGAGGCTAAAAGACAACAAATCCCCTTGACCCGATGACCTACATCCTAAGGTTCTAAAGAGGTAGCTTCAGAGATAGTGGATGCATTGGTTGTAATTTTCCAAAATTCCCTAAATTCTCGAATGGTCCCAACAGATTGGAAGGTAGCAAATGTAACACTGCTGTTCAAGAAAGGAGGGAAAGAGAAAACAGGAAACTACAGGTTAGTTAGCCTGACATCAGTCGTCGGGAAAATGCTGGAATCTATTATTAAGGATGTGGTAACAGGGCACTTAGAAAATCGTAATATAATTAGACAGAGTCAGCGTGGTTTTATGAAAGGGAAATCATGTTTAACAAATGTATTCAAGTTTTTTGAGGATGTAACTACCAGGGTAGATAAAGGGGAAGCAGTGGATTTAGTATATTTGGATTTTCTAAAGATATTCAATAATGTGCCACACAAAAGGTTGTTACACAAGATAAGGGCTCATGGGGTTCGGGGTAATATATTGGCACAGAAAGAGGAATGGTTAACGGATAGAAAACAGAGAATAGGAATAAATGGGTCATTTTCAGGTTGGCAGGCTGTAAGTAGTGGGGTGCCACAAGGATTGGTGCTTGGGCCTCAGCTATTTACGATCTATATTAATGACTTAGATGAAAGGACCAAGTGTAATGTATCCAAGTTTGCTGGTGATACAAAGCTAGATGGGAAAGTAAACTGTGAGGAGGACACAAAGGCCCCGATATTACCAGGGAGGCGGGATGGCAGCAGGGGTGGGGGGGGGCGACTGGCTGCCCAGTGAAATCGGTCCATTCCCCACGCGATCGCGGGTAAATTGAAGGAACTTACCGTGGTTTCCGGCGTCAACCTGAGCAGTGGGCAGACTGCACACCCACATCATAGGCTGTCAGCTGGAGGAGCCCTATTTAAAGGGGCAGTCCTCTAATCCTGCTCCTGCAGCAACCCACCCAAAAGTGCAGCATGGAGCAGACCAGGGGAAAGGCTGCTCCCAGGTTTAATGATGCCTCACTCCAAGTCCGACTGGATGGGGTGAGGAGGAGGAGGGAGATTTTATATCCAGCGGACGGGAGGAAGTGGCCTGCCTCTACCACCAAGAAGGCCTGGCTCGAGGTGGCAGAGGAGGTCACCAGCAGAAGCAACATCTTCCGCACCTGGATCCAGTGCAGGAAGCGCTTCAATGACCTAACTAGGTCAGCCAAAGTGAGTACACTTACTCATTCTCCAACATTCCGTTTTCCACATCACCGCCCCCAACTCCCCAACTCATTCTGCACTGCCAACACTACTCTATCACATCACTCCTCACACCCACTCAAAGCTCATCCACAACTTACCTGCACTTACTCACCTCCCCAGTACTCATCCCACCACTACCACTCAACCCAATCCTCATACAATGTCATGGCTCTGTCTCATACTCACCCTCTGATGCATCTCTTTCACGGTCAGCCTCACCTAAACCAATGCATTCATCAGTTGGCCACGTCATCATCCCTCACTCACGCCTCTCTACTTTCTCCCCTTATAGGAGAAGAAAGCCCAGAATGCACGGGAGAGGGCGAAGATGGGAGGAGGGCCCCAACATCAGGTCGACTTCACGGACGCGGAGCAGGAGGCTCTTGAAGTGAGCCGCACCCTCGAGTGCCTGTCCGTCGGGGACGCCGAGACTGCCATCCAACAAACGGCTGGTGACGGAACTTTAACATTCAGCACTCACAATAGCAAATGATGTTAACATGTCTTGCCATCTTCAGCACCTCAACATATGTCATCATGCTTAATATTGCCTTCTGTTCTCTTACAGGGCTTTCAGCGACTGATGTGATGGCGGAGGGCAATTCCTCAGAGGACCTGCCGGCCACTGAGGGGGTACCGTCATATCTGAGCGAGCCATTCACCAGCGCAGATACACACACCTCGGTGGGTCCCCGTCCGCAGTTAGTTGGGGTTGCACATGGTGAGTCACCACACACGTGTGAGCACGAGCAGACATTGGTGGCAGGGGCAGCTGTGGAGAGTCCACATCGGTGGGAGCACTCTTCTCCAGGCTCTGCTCAGCTGGACACAGATGCTGAACCCTGGGGGCCATCCTTTAAAAGGAGAATGATCGAGGGGCAGCAGCACATTTGCGAGGTGCTGGAACAGGTGCCACGCACACTCTCCACAATCGCGCAGAGGATGGAGGAGTCCAACTCCTGCACAACTGGAATGGTGGCACAGGTACAGGAGGGGATCTCTGAGATACTGTCATAGGGACATGAGGGCATCTCTGAGATAGTGTCACGGATAAGTGCGGGAATGTCTGCGATGGAGGGAAGGCTAGCCTCCATCGAGCTTCAAGCACGGCTCATCAATGAGTCCATTGAGGTCCTGACAACGGCCCTTCAGACTCAGGGTGAGCAAATTTCTGCCACCTTAAACAGGCAGGCAGATACACTGGCACTGGCCTTACAAGGCTACACACATGTCCCCCAAAATGTCATCCAGCAGGGTGGTAGGAGTGATGTGGGCCTGGCCCAGGAGAGGGATGATGGTGAAATTGGACATTGAAGTGGGGACGCCACTCAAAGCATTCCCACGTCTCATCCGTTGTCCCCCTTTCAACCAGTACCCGCAATGCTGCCTCCTCTCCAGGTGGCCGAGTCTGCACCTGCACAGGTGCAAGTGGTGTAGTCTTTGGAGGGGCCCTCACGGGCACCGAAACCCAGAGGGCGTAGGCCCAAAGCATCTAATCGGTCAGGGCATGAACAAGTGCAACCTGCCACTACCTCTGCTGCAGCCACAGGCAAAGCACCACATAGAAGTAGTCAGAAGCGTAAGGCAAAGGTTTTGTGAGCACAAAGGGGATACACAAGGGTGTCTGACAGATGGTCATGTTTTTTATTTATATTTGATTTTTGTTAATGTCACATTAAATATTATTATTGTCACCACTACCGCCACATCTTGACCATTCTTGACTGGCTTGTGTAATAAGTCCCTTTCATGAGGTTCACCACGAACACCCACACTTGATGCCACCTATTGGTTCACTCTACAGTGGGTGTATGTGCAGGGGAAGGGGGAGGGGGCTGGTGTGGCCGCTCCTCTGGCCAGGTGGTGAGGACTGGACTCCTCACGCTGTCTGATGTTAGGAGAACAGTTCACATATCAGTGACTCCCTGGCCTCACAAGCAGCCAGGTGAGCTGTTGTTCTGCCCATGGGTTGCTCCTCTTCCTCTGCCTCCTCGTCCTCGTCCTCCTCCTCCTTGTCCTCCTCATCCGCCTCGTCCTCCTCCTCAATATGGGTGGCAGATGTGGATGGGGCCTCCTCCAGCGGCACCCCACTCTGTTGTGCCTTGTTGTGCAGGGCACAACAGATGACTATAATGCGTCCCACTCTGTGTGGTGCGTATTGAAGCGCTCCCCCAGAACAATCAATGCACCTGAAGCGCATCTTGAGCAGCCCTATAGCATGCTCAATTGTAGACCTAGTGGCGATGTGGCTGTCGTTATATCGATGCTGTTGCTCAGTGGTGGGGTTCCTCAGAGGTGTCATGAGCCACGTGTGGAGGGGGTATCCCTTGTCCCCGAGGAGCGGGTGTTCGGTCCGTGGCAGAGGGGCGGGATGTTGGACTCCCGGAGGATGAAGGAATCGTGGCAGCTGCCAGGGTATCTGGCGCACACGTGAAGGAATCTTTTGCGGTGGTCACAGATGAGCTGAGTGTTGATGGAGTGATGGTCCTTCCTATTGATGAACAGTCCTGGCTCGTGTGGAGGTGCTCATATTGCTATATGGGTGCAATCGATTACACCCTGCACCCGTAGGAAGCCAGCCACAGCGTGGAATCCCACTGCCCTCTCCGTCTGGCTGAGGTCATCCATAGGGAAGTTGATATAGTGCGAGGGCCCTGCGAAACAAGCCGTTGGTGACCTGCCTTATGCACTTGTGTGCAGATGACTGAGAAACCCCGGCAATATCCCCAGTGGCACCTTGGAACGATCCGGAGGCGAAGAAGTTGAGGGCAGTGGTGACTTTGACAGCGACAGGTGAGAAGATGCAGCTCGGGGCAGTCGGGTGCAGCTCGGCATGAAGGAGGCTGTAGATGTCCGACTACCTGGTGACTGATTCTGAGCCCCCGTATGCACTGCTCCTCCGAGAGGTCCAGGAAGCTGAGCCTCGGTCTGTAGACCCTGCGGCGAGGGTAATTCCTCCTGCGACACCGCTCTCTCTGTTGTTGCCCTCCCTGCTTTTGTGCAGGTGCCTGTGGTGCAGCACTGTGTTGTGGAGCTCCACGTGGCAGAGGTGGACGGCGTGCCTGGCGAGGCTGGTGATGTTGCTCGTCCTCGGATGAAGTGACGAATGCAGCTATGGCGCCCCTCCATCCTGAAGGTGTGAGTTTGAGGATGAGAGGTTTGTCCTATGAGGAGAGATTGAGTGGAATAGGCCTATACTCTCTGGAGTTTAGAAGAATGAAAGGTGATCTCATTGAAACATATAAGATTCTGAGAGGGCTTGACAGGCTAGATGCTGAGAGGTTGTTTCCCCTAGCTGGAGATTCTAGAACTAGGGGGCATAGTCTCAGGATTAGGGGTCGGCCATTTAAGGCTAAGATGAGGAGAAATTTCTTCACTCAGAGGGCAGTGAATCTTTGGAATTTTCTACCCCAGAGGCCTGTGAATATATTCAAGGCTGAGATCGATAGATTTTTAGACTCTAAGAGAATTAAGGGATATGGGGATCGGGCAGGGAAGTCGAAGATCAGCCATGATCTAATTGAATGGCAGAGCAGGCTCGAGGGGCTGTATGGTCTACTCCTGCTCCTATTTCTTATGTTCTCATGTTCTAATGGAAGGTAGCGGAGATGATGGAAAGCGCGGTTAAAGAGGCAACTTTTGAGGAAGCCTTTGAAGAGGGGAGATAGAAGTAATGAGGCAAAGAGGTTTAGGGAGAGAATTCTAAACTGCAGGGGTGAGGTGGCTGAAGGCTCTCCCACCATTGGTGGAGCAAAAGGAAACAACGATACACAATAGACCAGAGTCAGAACAGTACAGGACTCGTGATGGAACGTGAGAGGGAAGAAGTTTACATAGGTAGGGTGAAACGAGGGATTTGATATGCAAGATAGAGCCTTGTAATCTTCAAATAGTTGGTTGTTCAATGGTTGGTTAAATTATTTTACTAAGATCGAAACATCCAGTGGAACCGTGTCCCTACAATTAAAACCCTCTGATAAACCAAACTGACCGCTACCTGACATGATTATAGGCTCTGTCCATACAATCTAAACAAGCTATTGGGTGTTTAAAAAAAAGCATTTCTCTTGTATATCATAATATTTTATTTTATCAGAAGATTGACAGGAAAAATTGAGGATTCCTATTATAGGAGATAACTTCAAATAATATCACTGGCTTCGTTGCCGTCATAGCCTTTGGTGGTGGAGTCTGTGTGGAAAGATATATTTGGTGCCAAAGAATATGTTAAAAGAAATACTTGACGAAAGGGTATAAATGTAATAAATAATTTATTCCTTATTTAACATATTTATATTTTTCAGGATAGTTTCAGCTTGATTCAACCGATAGTTAGTAGCATTGTCACCATTGAGTCAAAAGATTGTGAGCTCAAGATTCATTCCAGGTTGCAGCACCAATGCAGCACTGAGGGAACATAGGAACTTGGAACCATAGGAACAGGAGTAGGCCATTCAGCCCCTCAAACTTGTTCTGCCATTCAATTAGATTATGGCTGATCTGTATCTCAATTTCATTTACCTGCCTCAGTTCTGTAACCCTCAATACCCTCACCTAACAAAAATTTATCAATCTCAGTTTTGAAATTTTCAATTGACCAAGATTTTTTGGGGAGAATGTTCCAGATTTCCATTATCCTTTATGTGAAGAAGTGCTTCCTGGCATCTGAATGGCTTAGCTCTAATTTTAAGGTTATGCCCCCTTGATCTGGGCTCCCACACCAAAGAAAATAGTTTCTTTCTAACCCTAACCCTGTCAACTCCATTAATCATCTTAAATACCTCAATTAGATCACCCCTTAATCTTCTATACTAAAAGGAATACAAGCCTTGTCTGTGCAACCTGTCCTCATAATTTAGTACTATATTGTTGGAGGTGCTGTTTTTTGGATGAGATATTAAACAATGGCCCTATCTCCCTGGTTTTTGGGTCCATTTTTTCCCACTGATTTTCTCTTTATTTTAACACCAAAAATAAAACACGATTGAAAAGTTTTTTTAAATTGGCAATAAAAACTGAGTTTAATGGTCCTTTACATCGAGTTACATGAAAACTACAGCACAGAAACAGGCCATTCAGCCCAACTAGTCCATGCTGGCATTTATGCCCCACAGGGGCGTCCTCCCTCCCTACTTCATCTAATCCTATCAGGAAACCCTTCTATTCCTTTCTCCTTCATGTGCTTATCTAGCTTCCCCTTAAATGCATCTATGTTATTTGTCTCAACTATTCCTTGTGGTAGCATGTTCCACATTCTAACCACTCTTTGGATAAAGAAGTTTTTCCTGAATTCCCTATTGGATTTATTCATGATTATTTTATATTTTGGACTCCCCCACAAGCGGAAACATTTTCTCTGCATCTACCCTTTCATTATCTTAAAGACCTCTATCGGGTCACCCCTCAGCCTTCTCTTTCCGAGAGAGAACGGTCCCAAATTGTTCAGCCTTTCCTAATAAAGATATCCTCTCAGTTCTGGTATCATCCTTGTGAATCTTTTTTGCACCCTTTCCAATGCCTCTCTATCCTTTTATAATATGGAGACCAGAACTGTGCACAATACTCCAAGTGTGGTCTAACTAAAGTTCTATGCAAGTTTAACATAACTTCTTTGTTTTTCAATTCATTCCCTCCAGAAATGAACCCTAGTGCATGATTTGACATTTTTATGACTTTATTAACTTGTAGTGATTGATGTCAATGTACCCCTTGATTCCTTTGCTTCTCTATCCCGTTTAAACTCTTATTATCCAAGCAGTATGTGGCCTCCTTATTCTTCCTACCAAAATGTACCACCTCACTTATTTATATTGAAATTCATCTGGTAACATTGGAGAGGGGATAAATAATTCACATTTTGTTCTTTCAGAACACCGAGATTTTTTTTGAAGAAGCAAACAAAATATTTTTGTAATTCTTAAATATGCATGTACAACTACAGGTTTTAATTAAAAAATAAATGGACCTAGAAATTCGATTGCACAATGTCCATTTTTTGGGTGAAAAATATGGCATCTTTCATGACCTCAGGACATCCCAAAGCACTTTACAGACAATAAAGTACTTTTGAAGCGTAGTCACTGTTGTAATGTAGGAAATGCAGGAGCCAATTTGCGCACAGTAAGCTCCCACATTTCAGTCCACGCCTGAAATGCGCCACGCGACATATTAGTTTAAGAACTCTATAGTAATCCAGGGCATCCGCTTGAACCAGGAATTAGGCCACTTGCTTATTCAAATTAGGGAGCATAACACCAGCTTCAAACCTCTTCATAGAATCGTAGAGAGGTGACAGCATGGAAGGAGGCCATTCAGCCCATCGAGTCCACGCCTGCTCAATGCACGAGCAATCCAGCTAGTCCCACTCGCCCGCCCTATCCCCATAGCCCTGCAATTTTTTTTCCTTTCAAGTACTTATCCAGTTCCCTTTTGAAGGCCATAATTAAATCTGCCTCCACCACCCCCTCAGGCAGTGCATTCCGGATGCCAGGCACTCGCTGTGTAAAAACGTTTTTCCTCATGTTATCTTTGGTTCTTTTGCCAATCACCTTAAATCTATGTCCTCTGGTCCTTGACCCTTCTGCAAATGGAAACAATTTCTCTCTACCTACTCTGTCTAGACCCTCTATCAAATCTCCTTGCAACCTTCTCTGTTCCAAGGTTCCAGCTTCTCCAGTCAATCCATGTAACTAAAGGCCCTCATTCCTGGAATCCTTCTAGTAAATCTCTTCTGTACCCTCTCTAAGGCCTTCACATCTTTCCTGAAGTATGGTGCCCAGAACTGGGCACAATACTCCAGTTCTGGCCGAAACAATGTTTTATAAAGGTTCATCATGACTTCCTTACTTTTGTACTCTATGCCTCTATTTGTAAAGCCCAGGATCCTGTATGCTTTTTTAACCACTTCCTGAACCTGCCCTGCCACCTTCAATGATTTGTGCATATATACCCCCAGATCTTTTAGAATTGTGCCCTTTAGTTTATATTGCCTCTCCTCGTTCTTCCTACCGAAATGTATCACTTCACATTTTTCTGTGTTAAATTTCATCTGCCACGTGTTCGCCCATGCCACCAGCCTCTCTATATCCTCTTGAAGTCTATCACTATCCTCCTCACTGTTCACTACCCTTCCAAGTTTTGAGTCATCTGCAAATTTTGAAATTGTGCCCTGTGCACCCAACTCCAAGTCATTAATATATATCAAGAAAAGCAGTGGTCCCAGCACTGACCCCTGGGGAACACCACTAAACACCTCCCTCCAGTCCGAAAAACAAACGTTCACCACTACTTTCTGTTTCCTGTCACTTATCCAATTCTGTATCCATGTTGCTAGTGCCCCCTTTATTCCATAGACTGCAGTCTTGATGACAAGCCTATCATGCGGCACTTTATCAAATGCCTTTTGAAAGTCCATATACACCACATCCACTGCATTGCCCTCATCTACCCTCTCTGTTACCTCATCAAAAAACTCTATCAAGTTAGTTAAACACGATTTGCCTTTAACAAATCCATGCTGGCTTTCCCTAATCAATTCGCACTCATCCAAATTACTTTAAATTCTGTCCCTGATTATCATTTCTAAAAGTTTCCCCACCACCGAGGCTAAACTGACTGGCCTATAGTTTCTGGGTTTATCATTTTTTGAACAAGAGTGTAACATTCGCAATTCTCCAGTCCTCTGGAACCACCCCCGTATCTAAGGATGTTTGGAAGATTATGGCCAGTATCTCTGCAATTTCTACCCTTACTTCCCTCAGCAACCTAGGATGCATCCCATTCGGACCGGGTGACTTATCTACTCTAAGTACAGCTAGACTTTCTAGTACCTCTTCTTTATCAATTTTTAGCTCATCCAGTATTTCAACTATATCTTCCCTTACTGAGACTCTGGCAGCATCTTCTTCCTTGGTAAAGACAGGGTGCAAAGGACACATTTAGTGCCTCAGCCATCCCCTCTGCCTCCATGAGTAGACCTCCTTTATGGTCCCTAATTGGCCCCACCCCTCCTCTTACTACCCGTTTATTGTTTACATGCCTGTAGAAGACTTTTGGATTCCCTTTTAATTTGGCCGCCAGTCTATTCTCATACTCTCTCTTTGCCCCTCTTATTTCCTTTTTCACTTCCCCTCTGAACTTTCTATATTCTGCTTGGTTCTCACTTGTGTTATCAACCTGACATCTGTCATAAGCCCCTTTTTTCTGCTTCATCTTACTCTCTATCTCTTTTGTCATCCAGGGAGCTCTGGCTTTAGTTGCCCTACCTTTCTCCCTCGTGGGAATGTACCTAGACTGTACCCGAACAATCTCCTCCTTTAAGGCCTCCTACTGTTCAATTACAGTTTTGACTGCCAATCCTTGATTCCAATTTACCCAGGCGAGATCTGTTCTCATCCCACTGAATTGTCCCTCCTTCAATTTTAGAGTGGTCCGTGTTCTTTTCCACAGCCATTCTAAAACTTTTGATACTATGATCGCTATTCCCTAAATGCTCCCCCACTGACACTTGCTCCACTTCGCCTGCCTCATTCCCGAGAACCATGTCCAGCAATGCCTCCTTCCTCGTTGGACCAGAAACGTAGTGGTCAAGAAAGTTAGCCTGCACACATTTCAAAAATTCCTCCCCCTCTTTGCCCCTTATATTTTTATTTTCCCATATTAGGATAGTTGAAGTCCCCCGTTATCACTACCCTATAGCTTTTGCACCTCTCTGTAATTTCCCTGCAAAGTTGCTCCTCTATATCCTCCCACTAGTTGGTGGCCTATAGAATACACCCAGTAGTATAACGGCACCTCTAATGTTCCTTACCAAATAAATTCTGTCCTTGACCCCTCAAGGACATCCTCTCTCTCCAGCACTGCATTATTCTCCTTAATCAATACTGCCACCGCCCCCGCCCCCCCTCCTTTATTTCCTTCCCTATCTTTCCTGAACACCTTGTATCCAGGAATATTTAGAACCCAATCCTGCCCTTTTTTGAGCCAGGTCTCCGTTATCGCCACGACATCATATTCCCGTGTAGCTATTTGCGCCTGCAGCTCAACTTGTTTACCACGCTTTGTGCATTTGCACACATGCATTGCAAACCAGTTTTAGACCTCCTTGTACTCTTTCTTAGTCTGCTCCCACCTAATACTGTATTATTTCTTGCACTAGTGCTATCTTTCTCTCCCGATCCTTTGTGCCCCATGTTTCTCCTTTCCAATGCTATATCCTGGTGCCCATCCCCGTGCCAAATTAGTTTAAACCCCCCATCCCCCAACACTAGCGAACCTCCCCATGTGGACATTGGTTCCAGCTCCATTGAGGTGCAACCCGTTCGATCTGTACAGGTCCCACCTCTCCCGGAACTGGTCCCAATGCACCAGGAATCTAAAGCCCTCCCTCCTGCACCATCTCTCCAGCCACATACTCATCTGCTCTACCCTCCTATTTCTATACTCGCTAGTGCGTGGCACCAGGACTAATCCGGCAATTACTGCCTTTGAGGTCCTGCTTGCTAATCTCTTTCCTAACTTACAGCAAAGTGATGGAAGGTGTCGTCGACAGTGCTATCAAGCGGCACTTACTCACCAATAACCTGCTCACCGATGCTCAGTTTGGGTTCTGCCAGGACCACTCAGCTCCAGACCTCATTACAGCCTTGGTCCAAACATGGACAAAAGAGCTGAAGTCCAGAGGTGAGGTGAGGGTGACTGCCCTTGATATCAAGGCAGCATTTGACCGAGTGTGGCACCAATTGAAGTCAATGGGAATCAGGGGGAAAACTCTCCAGTGGCTGGAGTCATAACTAGCATAAAGGAAGATGGTAGTGGTTGTTGGAGGCCAATCATCTCAGCCCCAGAACATTGCTGCAGGAGTTCCTCAGGGCAGTGTCCTAGGCCCAACCATCTTCAGCTGCTTCATCAATGACCTTCCCTCCGTCATAAGGTCAGAAATGGGGATGTTCATTGATGATTGCACAGTGTTCAGTTCCATTCGCAACCCTTCAGATAATGAAGCAGTCCGTGCCCGCATGCAGCAAGATCTGGACAATATCCAGGCTTGGGCTGATAAGTGGCAAGTAATATTCGCGCCAGACAAGTGCCAGGCAATTACCTTCTCCAACAAGAGAGAGTCTAACCACCTCCCCTTGACATTCAACGGCATTACCATCGTCAAATCCCCCACAATCAACATCCTGGGGGTCACCATTGACCAGAAACTTAACTGGACCAGCCACATAAATACTGTGGCTACAAGAGCAGGTCAGAGGCTGGGTATTCTGTGCCGAGTGACTCACCTCCTGACTCCCCAAAGCCTTTCCACCATCTATAAGGCACAAGTCAGGAGTGTGATGGAATACTCTCCACTTGCCTGGATGAGTGCAGCTCCAACAACACTCAAGAAGCTCGACACCATCCAGAACAAAGCAGCCCACTTGATTGGCACCCCATCCACCACACTAAACATTCACTCCCTTCACCACCGGAGCACAGTGGCTGCAGTGTGTACCATCTACAGGATGCACTGCAGCAACTCGCCAAGGCTTCTTCGACAGCATCTCCCAATCCCTCTCCCACCTAGAAGGACAAGAGCAGCAGCCACATGGGAACAACATCACCTGCACGTTCCCCTCCAAGTCACACACCATCCCGACTTGGAAATATATCACCGTTCCTTCATCGTCGCTGGGTCAAAATCCTGGAACTCCCTTCCTAACAGCACTGTGGGAGAACCTTCACCACACGGACTGCAGTGGTTCACGAAGGCAGCTCACCACCACCTTCTCAAGGGCAATTAGGGATGGGCAATAAATGCTGGCCTTGCCAGCGACGCCCACATCCCACGAACGATTACAAAAAATAATGTTCTGCAGCCGCTCAGTGACATCCTTGAGCCTGGCACCAGGGAGGCAACATACCATCCTGGGATCATGTCTGCGGCCGCAGAAATGCCTGTTTGCTCCCCTAACTGTAGAGTCCCCTATCACTCTTACTGTCCTGTCCTTTCTCCTCCTCTTATCAAAATTCATTGGCGACTGACCACATCATGTACCATGTCAGCTGCGGTCAGTTCTGTCAGGCACATAGCAGCCAAAGCAACGGTCCTTAAAGGGACCGCTGGAGGCTGCCACCCATAAGGGAAGTTAAAAGTTTTTTACTTACCTGAAAGTTGAGCTCCCAATTCAAACTGCAGGTTGCTATCGGCCCGTGCTCGGCCCCCTCCCGATTGACTCCCCCTACCTCCCACCCCCGGACTCACCTTCAGTCCTCAGTCAGTGCCCAGCCTGCCGATCTCGCTCTCCATACCCCCCACCCTTCGCGACTGTCGAACTGCCACTTGTGCCGTGACTGGTACCTGCAGCTCGTCGGCAATATACAGATGAGGCCGGTGGGACCAATTTACTGTGGTCCTACCACCGGAATCTTAAAGCTAGATCACGTTCCAATTCGGGACTAATCTTTCAGATGAGACATTAAATTGTGAACAATAGTGGGTCCCAGCACTGATCCCTATGGAACATCACTTCCCACCTATTACCAGTCTGAGTAGCTACCCTTAACCCCTACTCTCTGTTTTCTGTTTTGTAATCAACTTGCTATTCTGCTACCTGTCCCCTGATTCCACATGCCCTGACCTTAGCCATGACTCTACAATGCAGTACCTTATTGAAGGCACATTAAACCATGGCGCCGTCTGCCCTCTCAGGTGAATGTAAAAGATCCCATGGCACATTTTGAAGAGGAGGAGGGGAATTCGCCCAAGTCCTGGCCAATATTCATCCCTCAACCAACATCACTAAAAAAATCAGATCATCTGGGCATTATCTCGTTGCTGTTTGTGGGACCTTGCTGTGCGCAAATTGGATGCCTCGTTTCCTACATTACAACCGTGACAAAGTAGTTCATTGGCTGTAAAGCGTTTGGACATCATGAGGTCGTGAAAGGTGCTATATAAGTGCAAGTCTTTCTAATCCAATTTCTAGGCCACATGGTATTTAGTTATCTGCAAACCTCTGTATTCTTGCTGGAAAATATATAGTTAAACTATGGTTTCGAACATTGGTGAGAAAGGTGTTTGCAAACCAGCTTCACTAAAAGAACAGCTTCTCCGTTTTTTATCAAATTGCTGTTTGTGGGACCTTGCTGTCTGCAAATTGGCTGCTGCGTTTCCTTCATTACAACAGTGACAACATTTCATTGGCTGTAAAGCACTTTGGGACGTCTTGAGATTGTGAATGGCGCTAAATTAATGCAACTTCTTTCTTTCTGCTGCACCAAGACTGGCTACATACAATAAACCATTGGTATCTCCTTTGATTATTTTGTACTGATATTGGTTACAGCAATATATTTTACTTTTGTCCTCGTGTATTAGTGAGAACAATGCTTTTCTCAAATTAAAAAACTAATAAACTTGTGTCGTAATTTTTTTCTGTTTGTCTTTCATTATCTTTATAATAATCTGTCGTACAATATGAATAGGCTGCTCAAAGCAGGCCCTATGAAAGAAATCTCCAAAATACATAACTTTTTAGACAAATGGCTGTTGAAACCATTATATTAATCCTGAATGGAATACATAGTAGAAATGCTTTTCTCACTCAATGTATTTCTGCTGCAGACAATATTCCTAACTCGCTGAGGCCTTTTCACTTAATAAAATGTCTGTCCATTGTAAAAAAAAAACAAAATACATTCAACTGACAAAGTGTGCTTGGTGATAGTCTATAAAAAGAAATGAATCCAGTAAACTATTGCAGAAACAAATGGTTTAGCAAGATAATGGACCTCTCAATGTTTTTTGAATTAGTTTCTTTTTTCACTGATGTATATGCAGGCTCAGTTATTTTCTAAAAGCTTGCACATCATCCAGTTCCATTTTGCTCCATTTTATATTAATGTTATCTCAAAGTATATTTGCATTAATAATTCTTCAATTAAAGCAAATCCGGTTGACAATGGTTCTTCCAAAGGAAATAACATAAAGCAGAAATGGAAAGGACGCTAACTCTGAATAAGTGGCAGACTGAATTTAAATGTGTGACTTAGTGGTTGTTCCACTCCCTTAATGACAACAACTTCCATTTATATAGTGCCTTTGATGTAGTGAAACAACCCAAGGCGCTTCACAAGAGCGTAATAAGACAAAAGTTGACACCAAACCAAAGAAGAAGACATTCGGACAGGTGACCAAAAACTTGGTTAAAGAGGTAGGTTTTAAGGAGGGTCTTAAAGGAGGAGAGAGAGGTGGTGAAATTTCAGGATGGAATTGCAAAGGACCTCGACAACTGAAGGCACGACCGCCATCGGTATGGTGCAGGAAGTGAAGATGGACAAGAGGCCAGAATTGGAGAAATGCAGTGCTTTCGAAAGGTTGTAGGACTTGAAGAGGTTACAGCGATAGGGAGAGGTGAGACCATGGAAGGATTTGAACACGAGGATGACAATTTTAAAGCCAATGTGTGTCAGCGAGCACAGGAGTGATGAGTGAACGGGGCTTGGTATGAGTTTTCCTCATTGAAAATAGTTACAAATAGTATGACTAAAGATAAGTCATTGGCCCCGATATTCATGGGGAGGGAGCAGGAGGGGACGATTAGCGGCTGGAAAACCTGGATGTATGCGTTTGCCAGAGGTTCTGTTGAAATTAATGGCAGGGCCTGATTGAAAGTTTCTCAATCTGATTCCAAAAAATCGGAATTGGATTCGCAGCCACAGCCAGCCAGATTGAGAGACTGGATGGCTGTTGGACGGGTAAGCCTGCGGCACCAGGCCACAGCTGGGGAGTGGAGAGGAGGGAGGGAGGGAGGGAGGGAGAGGTCGTGGGTCGATGGGAGAGTGGTGCACTGCCCGGAGAGATCGTGGGTCAGGGTGGACGTTGGAGGCAGGGACCGGAGAGGTAGGTCGGGGAAACAATCGACCATGGGGAGGCAGGGGGGAGTGATTGCGGGGGGGTCCTGATCATGTGGAGGTGTCTGATCACAGGGGTCTAATTGGAAGCAGGATTGGTTGGTGGGCGGGGGAGAAGCACACCTGCTCCTCCTGGCCCACAAACAGTGCCGGAAAGGCACTTACCTCTTAGATCCAGCCATTCCCACCTTCCTTCAGCTGCCAGGTTTCATTAAAATATTTAAATTAGGGACCCGCCTCCGGAGAGCAGGTTAATCGCCCGTTCCCCAACCCGCCCATGTTAAAACCGGAAGTTGGAGGCGGGTTCATAGAATCATAGAATCATAGAAGTTTACAACATGGAAACAGGCCCTTCGGCCCAACATGTCCATGTCGCCCAGTTTATACCACTAAGCTAGTCCCAATTGCCTGCACTTGGCCCATATCCCTCTATACCCATCTTACCAATGTAACTGTCCAAATGCTTTTTAAAAGACAAAATTGTACCCGTCTCTACTACTGCCTCTGGCAGCTCGTTCCAGACACTCACCACCCTTTGAGTGAAAAAATTGCCCCTCTGGACCCTTTTGTATCTCTCCCCTCTCACCTTAAATCTATGCCCCCTCGTTATAGACTCCCCTACCTTTGGGAAAAGATTTTGACTATCTACCTTATCTATGCCCCTCATTATTTTATAGACTTCTATAAGATCACCCCGAAACCTCCTACTCTCCAGGGAAAAAAGTCTCAGTCTATCCAACCTCTCCCTATAAGTGCGGTTTCCCAATTTTTTATTTTTAAGCGCCCCCCTCCCCCCCACCGCCTCCCCCATCGACCGCCCTGAGGGGATAAAATTATCTCCATTGTTTTCATACCTCCCTATACAAAAAATTGTTTTGATCAAGTAGAAAGAGAAGGGACAGAATGCATGATTAAATCTTTCTTACAGAACAGTTGGTTTATGCGTCTTGCTTCAGGGCAAAATATATATTTTATGAGTATCATTTCTATAGATGTTTCTGCTGACACGTTACAAGCAGATGAAGCCAACTGGCCTGATTTTTATTTGTTCAGAACTGCTGTCGACTGTTTTGGGGTATAACAGGAAGGGCGGCATTCACATACAGTAAAGATAGAAACACTTGTATTTGATTCTTCGTGACATCCAACTGACATCCACCGATAGACTCACAACTAGTCATGTTGCAAGAGAAATTTCATGTGACGGGAGGCCAGTCTTATTTTAAAGGTGGAACATGTTTCTTCGATCGATCGTACAATCAACATTTACTCATTAACAGACTTTTAAATGTAAGCTGGTGTAGAGGCAAATGTCCAAATAGTTTTTAAATGAACGGCAAATTAAACAGATTAAAAGGGGAGATTGTAGTTTGCCATTTTTAAATATAGAAATCAGAAAGTGGTCAATAAAATAGTTCAAGGCAATGAGTATGACAACTTCAAACTTTCAGTCTGTCTATCCTAAAAGTGAACAGTATTGTTAAGCTAATAACTATATGAGATAACAAAGCAGGTGAAGGATTCTACTTGCTCATAATTTATTCACTATCTGTACTCGTTGTGTGGCTCAAATAATCAGTGAACGATTTATTGACTTATTAATAATGTTAATGATGTCCAATCCTGGTCAAATGTGAAATAGTTTCCAGGTGGTGGATGAGTTTCAGATACCAATCTTATATTTTCTAATGTATCATGAGCATTTTCTGGTGAAGAATCTGCCACCCACTGACACATATTTAAAACATCCAATTGGCATTTCCCAATGTTTAAAAAATTAATTAGTATTCATTAAAATTGTATCTGGCCTTTGTCAGGCCAGATTCTGCAGGTTTGGTCTTCTCATTTTAAAAATAGGATATGAGATATTGGAAGTATACAAAGGAAACTTACTAGATCATTCCAGAACTAAGGGGTATAACGCTATGAGGAAAAAGTGGCTGACTAATCTCTGTTGTCTCTAGAAAAGAGAAGAGTGAGGGACGATTTGACAGAGCTACTTAAGATTATGAAGTGTTTGGAGAGCGTGCATTCAGATAAGTTTTTCTGCTGAGTATGGAGTTTAGAGGTCAGGGAGTCAAAGTTCAAGGGCAACAAAATAGCAACTTCAGGCAAATTTTATGGAACAGGCTACCAGCAAGGCTAGTCGGACAATAAACTGGGACTGGAGAAGTTCTTGTCTGCAAATGGGATTCAGGGTCATTATATTTGTAAATACATCTTGTGGGAAGTGAGACAGGTGAGCTAGATGGAATAATGGTCTACTCCTGCCTGAATATTGTCACTAAGGCCAGGGAGCTGCTCCTGTTCCACAAGGCAGTGGGAACCCTAACAACGTGCACAATCGGGGTTTCCAACGCATGCCCGGCAAAGTTACGGTGGCAGAGCAGGGGCAGCACCGAGGAAATTCCCAGCCGATGTCACTAATTCCAGTCGGACACCATAACTGCTGAAAGTGAGCGGGAACATTTCCAGGTCAAAGTTTTCTTTTTATCTATTATTTTTCATAACCCTTCATTTTCAGAAACACATATCCTTGCTCTCAGTGCTACAGCAGTAGAATTATATTGACAAGATTTATGTTCTGATGCGCCATGTATACCAGGGCTCTTGTTTTATCACTATGAGGCTTATTGGCAAAGAAAAGTAAGAATAAACGTTGTACAAGGATGTTATAACAGTAAGGTCAAATTTTCATTCAGAATTGTTTTTCTTTTGTTTTTTGGATTGTGGTTTCAAACCTGGTCCAGCTGGATCCTGTAGTAAAAGGTTGGAAACAGGCAGACGCCTCATGCATGCACTTCAATAGAGGTCAAGTGACATTATTTAAGAACCTGCCAACATTTTCGTCTCTGCCTGCCTGTCGACAGTCACCATTGCCACTCACCAGCCAAGTTGGGAGACGGCCATTTCCAGCGATATGTCAAAGTCATCCTCAGCTGCTGTAAGCCACAGCTGGATGGAGTTTTGAGACATTTTTCTGGCAGATGAAAATTGCCCTTATAGTGTTCATAATAATTTGAGGAATTATACAGAATTGCTCAGTACTGCCAGTCTGGATTATGTGCTCCAGTCTCCAGAGCAGGACTGAAACCATTTCTGACTTAAAGGCAAGAGTGCTGCCAACTGAGCTAAGGCGAACACCAAAGGCTGCCTTCTCAAACTCCCAAATGTCGAGCCTTTGGCCCCCTCCCCCTTCCTCTGCCCCTTCCTCCACCCTTCCCCACATGTCTCCTGCCCCCACAGCTGTCGATGTGTTCAATTACTCCCTCACCCCTGCCTTTGATGCCCTAGACCTCAGTAAAGCACTTACTATCTCCCAATGATGGGCCAAATGGCCTCCTTCTGTGCCATAACTTTAATTGATTCCATGATTCTATGTTCTCCTTCAACCGCTCTCCCCTGCTCCCTCCACCCTCACTTCCAACAACACTTGCGAGGATCTCACTGACCTCTTTGCTATTAAGATTGAGACCATCCATTCAGCTACCTCTGCTACATCCCTCACTTCCCCTTGCCCACCAAGCTATTGCTCGCCCCTAGCCCTGAACTCGCATCTTTCTCCAGTTTCTCTCCTATCTCCCCACATGTCCTTTCCAAGCAGATCAAAAATGCTGAACAAATATTTTGTTTCAGTCTTTACGGTAGAGGACACTAAGAATATCCCAACACTGGACAAACAGGGGGCTCTGGGTGGGGGGAGCTTAATACGATTAAAATCACTAAGGAACTGGTACTCAGTAAATTAATGGGACTCAAGGCAGATAAATCCCCTGGACCTGATGGCTTACATCCGAGGGTCTTGAGGGGAGTGGCAGTAGGGATTGTGGATGCTTTGGTAATAATTTTCCAAAATTCTCTGGACTCGGCAAAGGTCCCGGCAGATTGGAAAACTGCTAATGTAATACCCTTATTTAAAAAGGGTAGTAGGCAGAAGGCTGAAAATTATAAACCAGTTAGCCAAACATCTGTGGTGGGTAAAATTTTGGAGTCTATTATTAAGGAGACAGTAGCGGAACATTTGGATAAACATAATTTAATGGGACAAAGTCAGCATGGCTTTACGAAGGGGAAGTCATGTCTGACAAATTTGCTTGAGTTCTTTGAGGACATAACATACAGGGTGGATAAAGGGGAACCAGTGGACGTAGTGTATTTAGACTTCCAGAAGGCATTCGACAAGGTGCCACATAAAAGACTATTGCTCAAGATAAAGAATCACTAGATTGGGGGTAATATTCTGGCATGGGTGGAGGATTGGTTATCTAACAGGAAGCAGAGAGTTGGGATAAATGGTTCATTCTCGGACTGACAACCAGTAGCCAGTGGTGTTCCGCAGGGGTCGGTGCTGGGTCCCCAACTCTTTACAATCTATATTAACGATTTGGAGGAAGGGACCGAGTGTAACCTATCAAAGTTTGCAGATGATACAAAGATGGGAGGGAAAGTAGAGAGTGAGGAGGACATAAAAAACCTACAAGGGGATATAGACAGGCTGGGTGAGTGGGCGGAGATTTGGCAGATGCAAGACAATATTGGAAAATGTGAGGTTATGCACTTTGGCAGGACAAATCAGAGAGCAAGTTATTATCTTAATGGCGAGAAACTGGAAAGTACTGCAGTACAAAGGGATCTGGGGGTCCTAGTGCAAGAACATCAAAACGTTAGTATGCAGGTGCAGCAGGTGATCAAGAAGGCCAACGGAATGTTGGCTTTTATTGCTCGGGGGATAGAATATAAAAACAGGGAGGTATTGCTGCAGTTATATAAGGTATTGGTGAGACCACACCTGGAATACTGCATACAGTTTTAGTGTCCATACTTAAGAAAAGACATACTTGCTCTCGAGGCAGTACAAAGAAGGTCCACTCGGTTAATCCCGGGGATGAGGGGGCGGACATATGAGGAGAGGTTGAGTAGATTGGGACTCTACTCATTGGAGTTCAGAAGAATGAGAGGCGATCTTATTGAAACATATAAGATTGTGAAGGGGCTTGATCGGGTGGATGCGGTGAGGATGTTCCCAAGGATGGGTGAAACTAGAACTAGGGGGCATAATCTTAGAATAAGGGGCTGCTCTTTCAAAACTGAGATGAGGAGAAACTTCTTCACTCAGAGGGTAGTAGGTCTGTGGAATTTGCTGCCCCAGGAAGCTGTGGAAGCTACATCATTAAATACATTTAAAACAGAAATAGACAGGTTCCTAGACGTAAAGGGAATTAGGGGTTACGGGGAGCGGGCAGGAAATTGGACATGAATTTAGATTTGAGGTTAGGATCAGATCAGCCATGATCTTATTGAATGGCGGAGCAGGCTCGAGGGGCCGATTGGCCTACTCCTGCTCCTATTTCTTATGTTCTTATGTTCTTATCTTCTCAATGAGACCTATTTTCAGCTCTCTCAATCCCATTCCCACTAACCTGCTGACTGCCCAACTTCCCTTCCTGGCCTCAATGTCAGCTGATATTGTAAGTCATTCCCTGTCCTCGAATACTGTCCCTCTCCTTTTAAAATCTACTGTCATCACTGCCCTCTACGAAAACATATCCTGAACACTTCTGTCCTGCCAAAGTACCGCCCCATCTCCAACTTTCCCTTTCCGCTCCGAAGTCCTTAAACATGTTGTCACTTTCCAAATCCATGCCCATCTTTCCTGCAACTCTATATGTCCTTCCTCATCCTTTGCAACCTCTCTGCAGCCTTTCACACAGTTGACAACCTTTCTGCAGCCTTTTTCACGGTTTACAACACCATCCTTCTCCAACCTCACCTCTGTTGTCCAGCTGAGTGCAACAGTCCTCACCTGGTTCCACTCTTACCTATCCAGTCGCAGTCAGAGAATCTCCTGCAATGGCTACTCTTCCAATGAAGAGCATCAGTAGCACTGGCAGGTTGCTTATTTCATGTTAAGCAGGCACGGAACCAATTCGGGACCATGGGTCTCCTAGCCCATGTGAACAGGAGCGCAATCGGAGTGTGCTGACCATTTCGCCCCCATTTTCAAGCGATAACAAATTCAGGACCCTTAATATTTTTAGTTGACAACAGATTTTTCTTGTTAAGAAATGAACTTCCCACACATGATTTGTTCTACTGACCTTGCACCTGCCATGCCTTCTTCTAATTATAATTTCAAGCTGCCTCTAACTAGGTTAGATAAATGACCCATCCGTATTACCAATTAAGGAGTGAATTGAAAGGAACCATGTTGAAAAATCTTTTCTGGACCTAAATAAAACAATGCTACGCATGATCCTTAGAACAATATCTTTGATAGTTCTGGAAAAAGTGTATCATAGTCAGGGACATTAAGTATTTCAGATAGCATAGATTGAATTAAAGATCATTTGGTCCATCTTGTTTGTTCCCTTCACATATCATGTTAAATCTGCCATTGACTCTTTCTCATTTATTCAATACTCTAAGGGAAATGTATGTATAATAGCTCTCTGATCCACAAAGTCAGTCAACGAATACTCTGAGATATCCACCTGAACGTACTTTCTCCTTTCTTCCACCCTGGCCATTTGATTTCCAGAATCCCTGATTCTAACGGCACCCAGGACTTATCATCTATTTGAATAACAGTCATCTAATTTCAAAAGAAGCCGTCACATAACTGAACAAAACAGTTTGTCTGCGTTTGAATTGTGTGGCTTGGCTCCTCCCCTCAAGTCAACAAACTAGGCGACAATCAAACTGTCCTTACCACATTTGTATTGTTTTAGGCTTATTCTGAATGCAGTTTTTTTTTCAAAATTCCTTACGTATTGCGGCTGAGAAGGAACTTCTACCAAGCTAAAAATGTTTCATTTATAAACCACTCAGGTCAGGCCATAACACCTGATTTATACTACAAAAACTGCTTGGAACTAATACTAATCCTGTAATGTAAATTCATCCTTAAAAGATGACCAACGTGAACATGGCTGTAACCATCTTGAGGGAAGTTAATTTTATTTTTCCTCCACTACTAGACTGACTTTGCAGGCAAGTGGCTACCCAATGCTTCATTTTCCTGACTTTCTGACCTAATAGATGCATCAATATTAGCATAGGTATCTCCTGGTATTAGGCAAATTACCTGCCCCCAGAAACTCCAGCAGGGTCAAGCATTTGGATCAAGGACAGTGTGTAATTCCCTGACGAAGGAGATAATCATCTGACGAAGGAGATAATCATCTGACGAAGGAGATAATCTCCGAAAGCTTGTGATTTTAAAATAAATTTGTTGGACTATAACCTGGTGTTGTAAGATTCCTTACATTTGTAATTCCCGTTCTGCCACAGCTGGGCAAGTGGAATGAGATCACGGGTTGTCAGTCCCCGTGTATCCAGCAAAATCCAATCTCATATAATTCTTTGAAAGAAAGAAAGACTTGCACTTATATAAGTTTCTGCTTTGGGCGCAATCAGGAAATTGCGCCCAAAATGCGCTTGAAACCGTGCTCGTTAGGTTACACTTCAAGTTTCCGCTAAAATTCATATGCATAATCACAAGCGTAAAATCTTCCATGAACCAGTGCAATCGGGCAGTGTAATAGAACATAATCGTTTCTTTTTCTTTCCATTAAAAAATATTCTTTGATGTGTTTAAGAGTGGTAACCTGGTGCAGTTTTATTAATACTGCTGAAAATGGATTATCTGGCCATTGTTTCTGGGTCCTTGCTGTGCACAAATTGGCAGCCGCATTTCCTACATTATAACAGTGACCACACACAAAAAGTATTTCATTGGTTGTAAAGCACTTTGGGACTTCCTGAGGTCATGAAAAGCCTTATATAAGTGCAAGTCTTTCTTTCTTTCAAAGAATTATATGAGATTGGATTTTGCTGGATACACGGGGACTGACAACCCGTGATCTCATTCCACTTGCCCAGCTGTGGCAGAACGGGAATTACACACTGTCCTTGATCCAAATGCTTGACCCTGCTGGAGTTTCTGGGGGCAGGTAATTTGCCTAATACCAGGAGATACCTATGCTAATATTGATGCATCTATTAGGTCAGAAAGTCAGGAAAATGAAGCATTCGGTAGCCACTTGCCTACAAAGTCAGTCTAGTAGTGGAGGAAAAATAAAATTAACTTCCCTCAAGATGGTTACAGCCATGTTCACGTTGGTCATCTTTTAAGGATGAATTTACATTACAGGATTAGTATTAGTTCCAAGCAGTTTTTGTAGTATAAATCAGGTGTTATGGCCTGACCTGAGTGGTTTATAAATGAAACATTTTTAGCTTGGTAGAAGTTCCTTCTCAGCCGCAATACGTAAGGAATTTTGAAAAAAAAACTGCATTCAGAATAAGCCTAAAACAATACAAATGTGGTAAGGACAGTTTGATTGTCGCCTAGTTTGTTGACTTGAGGGGAGGAGCCAAGCCACACAATTCAAACGCAGACAAACTGTTTTGTTCAGTTATGTGACGGCTTCTTTTGAAATTAGATGACTGTTATTCAAATAGATGATAAGTCCTTGGTGCCGTTTTCAGGTGTATTCATTAGCTTGCATGGTCCAAAATGAGAGAGAAAGGCAGCTGGAACTTATGAAGGGAACCATTCTGGCCAATTAGCTCCTGAAGTTGGTAAGAATATAAGGCGGCATTAACTGTGTTTTTAAAAATAAATTATAAAATATTGTTTAGTATAGGAATTGGAAACCATGTTAATATTTTCCCTGTTTCGCATAATTAGTATAGCCTAACAACTATTACAAATATATATTATTGTTATTTATTCATTTGTGCATTTATTGTTCAATAAATTAATTGTTAAAGCCTATAACAAGTTCCGTTGTGCAGATGAAAAGAATCCAATGGAGGTGCATGCTCAATCCACTTGTCACACACCATCCAGATTTCGATATATATCACCGTTCCTTCAACAATGCTTGATCAAAATCCTGGAATTCCCTATCTAACACCATTGTGAGAGTACCATCACCACAAGGACTACAATGATTCAAGAAAAAAGACCCACCATTACCACTTTCTCGGGGCCAACTAGGATGGGCACTAAAGGCGGCCTTGTCAGTATCACTCGCACCCTGGGAACAAATTTAAAAAATTTAAAGAAATGATTTCTGCTCACTATTACAAGCTTTTAAAATCTTACCTAGATATCAGGGAGTGAAGATACCACCGAGGCTTTTGGGGGACAGGGCTAATAACTGAATTTGAAAGTGGTCTAAAATATGGAAGCTGGAACACCTAAGGTAAGAAAGACAGAGAGAATCACAGAATTATAGAATGGTTACAGTACAGAAGGAGGCCATTCAGCCCATTGAGCCCATGCCAGCTCTTTGTAAGAGCAATCCAGTTAGTCCTATTCCCCCGCACTTTCCCTGTTGCCCTGCAAATTTTTTCCCTTCAAGTATTTATCCAATTCGTTTTCGAAAGCCACGATCGAATCTGCTTCCACCACCATTTCAGGCAGCGCATTCCAGATCATAACGACTTGCTGCGTAAAAAAGTGTTTCCTCAATGAGACCTAACAATATAACACTGATTCCCAACTGAAGCGGAGTGAGATTCTCTCCTCTAAGGACCCTCATTTCACTTCACTCTGGTGTCAGATCAGGCCCTGAATCCAGATACAGGTTGTATTCACACTATAATTGCAGAATCATTTGTAACAGTGCTACAATTGTAGTGCAAATGCACCCTAAATTGGATTCTAGGAATCTTGTGCTTATGAGCCAGCCTTGACCGTTTAAGCTATTACATCTGGCTCCTGTATAATCAGGCGTACAAGTGGGTTAACAAATCTGCTGCAGGTCTGCAGAAACCAGATTTGACAGTTTAAATGCCAGCAGATTGATTACAGAACCTGACTTAAAAGACGACCAACGTAAAAGACTCTTGTGCCTCCTGTACAGATCAGAGAGACAATCCCTGAATAGCTAGAGGGTTCTTTGAATCAGCTCGACCTTGGCCAAGTCTCAGAAGAAGAAAAAGTAAAATTGACAGGCACAGGAGAATTCTGATAGGCAGTTATCTGTAGATCTGATGCAGCAAAACTTTGTTTATAGTTAAGTTAGACAATCTCAAAACTAACAAGCAGGACACAATGACAATCTGAGCAGTGTGTCCATTGTTTAACATACTACTGATGAATCTCCAATATTTCTGCACATTTTTGATGCGGATAGCACTCAGTGAGAAATTAATTCTGTACATTTGATATATTTTGAATGTTTTAGGATGAGAGGGTTGGGATCCGTGGGATGAGAGGGTTGTCCTATGAGGAGAGATTGAGTAGAATTGGCCTATACTCTCTGGAGTTTAGAAGAAAGAGAGGTGATCTCATTGAAACATATAGGGCTCGATGTTAGCAGGGCTGCGGGTTTGCGGCGGGGGGGCTATTGGGCGCCTGGATAACGCGCCCGGCGAAATCAGTCAGCCACCCGCGCGATCGCAGCCCAATTGGATCCACTTACCTGGTCTTCCGGGTTCCCCACTGCTGATCGCGCGTCGGGCGGACTGCGCATGCGCAGTAAGATCTGTCAGCTAGAGAAGCTCTATTTAAAGGGGCAGTCCTCCACTGACAGATGCTGCAACAAATAGAAAAAATTACAGCATGGATCAGCCCAAGGGGAAAGCTGCTCCCAGTTTAATGATGCCTCACTCCAGGTATCAATAGATGGGGTGAGGAGGAGGGGGAGGACAGAGATCCTCCCCTCGGCGGGCGGGAGGAAGCGGCCTGCCTCTGCCACCAGGAAGGCCTGGCTCGAGGTGGCAGAGGAGGTCACCTGCACCACCAACATATCACGCACCTGCATACAGTGCAGGAGGCGCTCCAATGACCTCAGTAGGTCAGCCAAAGTGAGTACACTCACTCAATCCCCTACACTCCGTCTGCCACATCACTGCCCCCACCCCACATCTCCTTCTGCACTGCCAACACTACTCTGTCACATCACCCCTCATACTCACTCAAACCTCATCCTCATCTTACCTGCACTTACTCACCTTGCCAGTACTCATCCCACCACTACCAGTCAACCCAATCCTCATACAATCTCATGGCTCTATCTCATACTCACACTCTCATGCATTTCTTTCACGGTCAGCTTCACTCAACCTGCCACTACCTGTGCTGCAGCCACAGGGCATGCATCAGATATGAGCAGTAGGCAGCGTAAGGCAAACGTGTCATGAGCATGAAGGGGATGCACAAGGGTGTTTGAGGGTTTATCATGGTTGTTACTTATATTGAATTTCTGAACAACTCACATCACATATTATATTGGCACCACTACTGCCACGTCTTTGTGAATCTTGTCTGGTTTGTGCAATAATGCCCTTTCCTGAGGATCACTATGAAGACCCACAACTGATGCCACCCATTGTGTCATTGCAGAGTGGGTGTAGGTGTATTTGCAGGGCTCTTTTGTGCAGACGGCTGAGAGACATCGGCGATGTCCCCGATGGCACCCTGGAAGTTGTTGAGGGGAGTGGTGACTTTGACAGCGACAGGTAAGAAGATGGTGCTCAGGCCAGCCGGGAGCAGCTCAGCATGAAGGAGGCTGCAGATGCCCACGGGTACATGTCGAGTAACTCTGAGCCTTCGTGTACACTGCTGCTCAGAGAGGTCCAGGATGCTGAGCCTCGGTCTGTGGACCCTGTGGCGAGGGTAGTGCCCTCTGCGACGCATCTCGCTCTGCGGTAGCCCTCCCTCCTACGTGTCAGAGGTGGACGGCGCGGATGGCGAGGCTGGTGAGGCTGGTGATGCTGTTCGCCCTCCGAGGAGGTCATGACTGCAGCCAGGGCGGACCCCATCCGGAAGATGTACATCTGAGGGGGTCCGCTAGGTAGGTACATGTCTTTGGACCCCGGGGTAATTGTGCAAGTTGGTGAATTTGATTGTTAGGAGGAGGGTGATGGAGGCCAAACTTTGTCCCAAGTGACAGAGTGGCCTCCTGCAATGAGTGAGGGTCTCCCCCACCAACCTGTCAAATGGACCTTTGCAGCTGCCACAGGCTGACAGCTGCAACAGGTCCATTTGAACTCGGAGTGTTTCCCCCAGTATGGGAAACAGTCCCAGTTTTCTATAAAATCCCACCCCTCCTCACATAATCCCTTAATCAGGTCTGTTAATGACCTGAACAAGCAAGATAAATACTTTCAAGTGGCATCCCGCTGGCTTTAATTGCCTGCAGGATTCCCACCAACGGGGGCTGCGCGCGCACGCCGACGCGTCAGTGGGGAACCCGGAAGTGGGCGGGTTGGAGCCGGGCTCCGGTCCCGCTCCGGGATTCCCCGATTTTCGGAGCCCCCCTGCCAGGAACGCACCCGATAGCGGGTGCTAAAATGATGCCCATAAGATTCTGAGAGGTTGATTCCCCTGGCTGGAGGGTCTAGAACTAGGGGGCGTAGTCTCAGGATAAGGGGTCGGTCATTTAAAACTGAGATGAGGAGGGATTTCTTTACTCAGAGGGTTGTGAATCTTTGGAATTCTCTATCCCAGAGGGCTGTGGATGCTGAGTCATTGAGTATATTCAAGGCTGAGATCGATAGATTTTTGGACTCTAGGGGGATCAAGGGATATGGGGATCGGGCAGGAAAGTGGAGTTGAGGTTGAAGATCAGCCATGATCTTACTGAATGGCAGAGCAGGCTCGAGGGGCCGTATGGCCAACTCCTGCTTCTATTTCTTATGTTCTTATGTTTAACTGTTACGTTGCATTTGTGCAATGAAATAACCTCAGGCATTAGATACCACTAAAGTAAAAACAGAAAATGCTGGAAACACTCAGCAGGTCAGGCAGCATCAATGGAGAGAGAAACAGAGTTAACATTTCATGAAAGGTCATCGACCTGAAACATTGGTGGGAATTTTAACCCCCCAGGACAGCCGGGAGAGGGATTTAAATTCTTTAAAATGGGATGCCTGAACTCAACCCGCCACGAACGTGCCTACTTCCGGTTTAACAGGGGCGGGTTGCGGGGGGCGGGTGAATAATCTGCTCTCGAGAGGCAGGTCGGTAATTATAATATGTTTATGAGCTGCCTTCTTCAGATTTTACAGCCATCTGGATTGAACGGCTACGGGCCGAGTTTCACAGGGCTCGGGATACCTGGCAGCTGAAGGGAGGCGAGAACTGCCGGATCCAGTAGGTAAGTGCTTTTGCAGCACTACTTGTGGGCCAGGAGGAGCAGGCGTGCTTCTCCCCGGCCCCCCAAGCTAACCAGCTGCGATCTGCCGACCCCCCTGCGATCTGATGTCTACCCGTTGCGATCTGATGTCTCCCCCTCTTGCGATTTGCCAACCCCCCCATCACCGACGATCCAATGTCTCCCACCCACGATCTCTCCCTCCCCACCCCACCTTCTCTCCGGTCCCAGGCTGCGGCCTTCTACTGCAGGCCTTTCCGCCCGGTAGCCAGCCAGCCTCTCCATCTGGCCGGCTGCCTGGCGGAAAATGGAGAAAAAAAAATTCGGCAGGACCTCTGCCTTTCCTGTATTTCCAGATTTCCCGGCCGCTGACAGTCGACCCATTCCCTCCCTGCCTCCCTGTAAATATCGGGGCTGTTAACTGATTCCCTCTCCACAGATGCTGCCTGACCTGCTGAGTGTTTCCAGCATTTTCTATTTTTATTTCAGATTTTCAGCATCCGCAGTATTTTGCTTTTATTATATATTACTATCTAGGTAGAAAATCAGCAATTAAACCAATAATTAAAGGCTGAAACAGATTAAAATTAGTACGGTGGTGGTTCTGTATCACTTTTTGGAGCGCTAAATGTGCATGCAACTAAGCTACATTTGAAATAGGTTTTAATTCCTGCTCTGTCGAACAGAAATTCATAATCACAGAGCTGTCCTATATATTCTGCTAAATATGAAAGTGCTGTGATTTATAGAACTATTCGAATTCTGACACAGTCACAGAGAAGTCTTAGGTGCATGGTTTTACAAATGAACAATAATGATTCTGGTATAATTTGCTTTAAAAAGCCAGTAGTAAATGTAACATAGATGGAGATTGTACTCTCAAGTATTTTATGAATTACCTTGAGCAGGGCAGGCCACACTTTATATGTACACCTTAGCCAATTGAGGAAAATGTGAGCACATGTGCCAGAACAGTAAAAAGACGGGCCCCAGCATCACCTGGTAGGACTCACTCCACATTTTTTCTTTTTTCTTTTTAAATTTTAGCTTGAAATAGTGATGAGTTTTATAGCACTGTGACAAGAGGAATATGGATGCAGACATTTAGAACATTTAGTTTTATTTATGTATTCAATAAAAAACAAATAAACATTACTTATGTGTTTTTTAAAATGTTAATGATTTCATGCAAATAATCATGACACCTCTGGAAAAAAAAGCTAAATGCTAGCAAAAGCGATGAGCTTCGTACCGTCGATCCCACATACCTCAATGATTATGTTCAGATTACTTACAAGAAGGTTAAGAGCGGAACAATATCTTGGCAAAGATCCATTTGGGTTTCGCAGAAGATGTGGATCAAGAAGGGAACAGGGAATACGAGAGTTCTGTGCGAGATGAGTACAGAACTTAATCAAGAGACGCACATTTGCTTTGTAGATTTTAAAAAAGCCATTGATAGAGTGAACTGGATCAAACTAATGGAGGTACTTAGGAGTGTTGGTATGGATTGGAGAGGTAAGTGCCTGATAAAGGCTTTGTGCATGGGATAAACTGCAAATGTTAGGGTAGCAGATATAGACATAGACTATGTTAGACATAAAAATACGGCAGGGGGACTGTGATATACTCGAACATATTAACATCGAGCGGGAGGAGGTATTGGCGGTTTTAGCAGGTCTAAAAATGGATAAATCCCCAGGCCCGGACGAAATGTATCCCAGGCTACTGTGTGAGGCAAAGGAGGAGATTGCGGGGGCTCTGACACATATATTTAGAACCTCTCTGGCCACAGGGGATGTGCCAGAGGACTGGAGAACCGCTAATGTAATACCATTATTCAAGAAGGGGAGTAGGGAAAAACCGGGGAACTACAGGCCAGTGAGCCTAACATCAGTGGTAGGAAAATTATTGGAAAAAATTCTGAAGGACAAAATTAGTCTCCACTTGGAGAAGCAAGGATTAATCAGGGATAGTCAACATGGCTTTGTCAAGGGAAGATCATGTCTGACTAATTTGATTGAATTTTTTGAGGGGGTGACTAGGCGTGTGGATGAGGGTAACGCAGTGGATGTGGTATACATGGATTTCAGTAAGGCCTTCGATAAAGTCCCGCACAGGAGACTGGTCAAGAAGGTACGAGCCCATGGAATCCAGGGTGCCTTGGCACTTTGGATACAAAACTGGCTTAGTGGCAGAAGGCAGAGGGTGATGGTCGAAGGTTGTTTTTGTGACTGGAAGCCTGTGGCCAGTGGGGTACCACAGGGATCGGTGCTGGGTCCCTTGCTGTTTGTGGTCTACATTAATGACTTGGATATGAATGTAAAAGGTATGATCAGTAAGTTCGCTGATGATACAAAAATTGGTAGGGTGGTAAATAGCGAGGAGGATAGCCTCAGTCTGCAGGACGATATAGATGGGTTGGTCAGATGGGCGGAACAGTGGCAAATGGAATTTAACCCGGAAAAGTGCGAGGTGATGCACTTTGGAGGGACTAACAAGGCAAGGGAATACACAATGAATGGGAGGACCCTAGGCAAGACAGAGGGTCAGAGGGATCTTGGTGTGCAAGTTCACAGATCCCTGAAGGCGGCGGAACAGGTAGATAAGGTGGTAAAGAAGGCATATGGGATACTTGCCTTTATTAGCCGAGGCATAGAATATAAGAGCAAGGAGGTTATGATGGAGCTGTATAAAACACTGGTTAGGCCACAGCTGGAGTACTGTGTGCAGTTCTGGTCGCCACACTACAGGAAGGATGTGATAGCTTTGGAGAGGGTGCAGAGGAGATTCACCAGGATGTTACCAGGGCTGGAGCGCTTCAGCTATGAAGAGAGACTGGGAAGATTGGGTTTGTTTTCCTTGGAGCAGAGGAGGCTGAGGGGGGACATGATTGAGGTGTACAAAATTATGAGGGGCACAGATAGGATGGATACTAAGGAGCTTTTTCCCTTCGTTGAGGGTACTATAACAAGGGGACATAGATTCAAGGTAAAAGGCGGGAGGTTTAGAGGGGATTTGAGAAAGAACTTTTTCACCCAGAGGGTGGTTGGAGTCTGGAACTCACTGCCTGAAAGGGTTGTGGAGGCAGGAACCCTCACAACATTCAAGAAGCATTTGGATGAGCACTTGAAATGCCATAGCATACAAGGCTACGGACCAAATGCTGGAATATGGGATTAGAGTAGACAGGGCTGATGGCCGGCGCGGACACGATGGGCCGAAGGGCCTCTATCCGTGCTGTATAACTCTATGACTCTATGACTCTATGAGATGGAGAGTCAGAATCAAGAGTGACTGGAAGAGGAGTGCAACAAGGATGCTGCTTGTACCCTTGCGTTGTTCAACGTGTATACAGTAACAATAGTAAGTGAAACGTTTAATCGGGTAGAGGAAGGATTGAAAGTTGGAGGTCAGCTCATGAAAGCTGTCAGATTTGCTGAAGCCAAAGCCTTGCTAGCAAGTACCATGAATGGACTACATTTTTTGACAGCTGCATCAATGGATTATGGAATGAAGATCAATGTGGGTAAGACCAAAGTTACGAAGGTTTCTAGGAATGTAGGTGCAAGAGTGATCATTTTAATATACAAGGAAGAGTTGGATCAGGTGAGATAATTTCAATATCTGGGAAGTATAATGACTGAAGATGACAGATGAGCCAAGGAGGTGAGAGCTGGGGTTACAATGAGAAAAGTTGCATTTAATAGAAGGGAGACGATATTGACTGGACAACTGAATAGTGAGAAGTTTGATATGGAGTGTGGTGCTGAAACGTGGATGCTGAGGAAAGAGGAGGTCAGGCTTCTAGAGATCTTTGAGATGTGGGTTTGGAGATGCATGGAGAAAGTAATGTAGAAAGGTAAGAAAAGTAATGAGGAGGTGTTGGCAATGATACAAGAAGAATGTAGTTTGATTCATGTCATCATAAAAAGGCAAATGAATTGGATTGGACATGTGCTGAGAGGGGATGGGATGTTGAAAGAGGTGTTAGAAGGATGGATAGAAGGAAAAAGAGGGAGGAAAAGAAGGATGCTTCTGGGTCATCTGAAGAATGGGAGGTCGTATGGAGAATTGAAGAAAGAAAAACAAGTCAGAGTGGTTTGAAGAAGTGGGGAATTGAGCCTGAACCTGCCTTAGGCAGACCACTGATGCGATTAGGTCAGTAATTAAATGATGATGCTGTATTCTAGAGAAACATTAAAGTGGATGATTTGTCTGTGCAGATATGTGGGTATGATTTATAACTTTAGACTTCACAGAATCCGAGGAGTTTTTAATAGACTATACCATAATATATTGAAATATACAATTACATAACTTAACAAAATTCAGATAGAAGTGGGCAATGAGCATTTGGTACACTCTACAATGCTTTCCAATTATATTATATTTTCAGAAGTCACAAATAATCATGATATTAACTGAATAATATGACAATATATTAAATGTATATATTTGCCACAATTAGGTGGTTTTGTGAATATATTGGGGGTAATTTTGACTTTGGACAATAGTGTAAAACGGGCGATATGGATTCAGCTGCCCATTATACACCTCTCCTGATTTTCATTTCCAAAAATATTAATGCTGATACATTTTGTGAATCCATCTCAGACACAAATTACTGATGGATTTTGAAGTATATTAGTTGATTTGGGAGATGGAGCTCATCAATTAAGGAAAATCTTTAAGGTCCTATTAATTTTCTGTGCGAGTAAGAATTAACATAATAAATTCCATTGAGATGGACTTTAAGAAGTGTGTTACAAAAATTTTTGGGTGCATGCCTCTCCTTTTGCCATTCATTGCCTTACTAAACTTTAATTATTAGTTCACTTGTCTAATTAATTATTGGTTCAAAGGATTTTTTTTTAAGTAGCCTACATTGCAATTAATTAAAAGATCACGAGTGGCAAGCCATCCCCAAGACACCTTTACCAACTCAATCAAGAAAGAGTGTGGATTTGTGGCCTGTTCCTAACTAAGACTTTGAGGAGGTGTCAAGCACAAAAAGTTGGCCAGTTGAAGAACATGAATCAGACATTGGTCTAAAACAGTCTGCTCTGTTGCTAAAGATCTGAGAATCACTCATTATCTGCTCTGTTGATCCTCCCTTTAGAGATAAATCTTCTATTATTTTTGACTAATGCCTGATCGATGTTCCTTTGTTCTTCAGTCTTTTAGCTGATTTCAATCAGAGTTATAACTCCTTGTAAATTCCCGGCTCGAAATCAATGGCTGGCTTTCTTCCTCTTCTTTTAAAGATTGTTTTGCATCTGTAATATAATTTGACATCTGCCGTATGATGACCTTTGGCTAGACACAAAACTTTTTGTATATGCTACTGCATCTCCTGGTGAGCCAGAGGGCAGTCTGTCTTCTGCTATGTAATGTACAAACTATTATCAGGGCCACTGATTTACGGTGATTGAATACGTGAAATCGCATTTTTATTGCAAAGCATTATGGAGTTGTTCACAGTGGTAAGATATTGGAGCATTGGAGCGGGGGTGTTTCAGCCACAGAATAGTAAAAGGGGATTCTGGAAGTACAGGAAGTGGTGTTTCCGGAGTGTGGAGGAGAAAGAAAGAAAGAAATCGCATTTATATAGTGCCTTTCACAACCTCAGGACATCCCAAAGTGTTTTACAGCTAATTAAGTAGTTCTGAAGTTTAGTCACTGTTGTAATGTAGGAAACGCAGCAGCCAATTTGCGCACATCAAGGTCCCACAAACAGTAATGACATAAGTGACCGGATAATCTGTTTTACTGACGTTGATTGAGCGGTTGGCCAGGTGAGAGCTCCTCTGCTCTTCTTTGAATAGTGCCATGGGATCTTTTACATCTACCCGAGAGGGCAGATGAGGCCTCGGTTTAATGTCTCAGCCAAGATAGAACTTCCGGCAGTGCAGCACTCCCTCAGCACAGCACTCAAGTGTCAGCCTGGATTATGTGCTCGAAATGAGAAGGTCGTGTCAGAGTTTAGCATTGGTGAATGGTTGGTCTTGGGGAATGGGAGCACAGTGATGATGGTGGCAGGGCATGGAAGAATTGCGATGGAGATTCTGGAGTCCAGGTACTAGGGGTGGTCAGTATTGAGCACATGGAAGTGGTGGGAGGGTTAAGCTGAGGTGTGGCATTAGTGTGCAGATGGAAGCATTGGAATGGTGCTGGTGGGATGTAGAAGCATTGGGGAGGGGGCTGCTGGGTATAGGGGTGCTGGGAAGGGGGTGCCCAGGGAGGGGATAGGGGAGCGAGATGATAAATAATATTTTATCTTAGTAAAAGTGCAACAGGCATTTTAAAGAACTTGAAGGTTCCTGGTTATGGGCAGGAATTTTGTAATAAGAATTTTTGTATGGGGTGGGTCAGCAGTGGTCAAAAGGGGAAATTGCATTTTTCCAACAGAATATTTCAAAACTATAAGGATTGCTGCCTGTACAAAAGCAAGCATAACTAACTCAAAATTACAAGTGCATTATAGAAAGTAGACATTAAGGCCTGGATTTTTCCTTAGAGAAGTGGATCAGGGCAGGACTTCCACCCCCAACCCAACTCCCCCATTTGCTTGGGCTGAGGTCACTTATTTCAGTAAGCAGGCTCCTAGCAGTATCACTACTCTGCAGTGGGACCACATCACTGCAATCATGGGAACTCCTTGTACTGTTACAGTTTTCTTCCTGCAGTTTGCACTCAAATGTAGAGCAAATTGAGATCATTATAATAAACTGAGTTCAAATCAGTTAAGCATTTGTTTTTTGTTGTAGCTCTTGTTTCGTGTATTATAAGCAGTGGATATATTCAAAGTCAGCGAAAGTTTGAAATCTAATTCAACAATGACTAGACAAATCTCTCTATTCAAAGTGAATGGATACATTCTTTCTCTATATGTATAGATTCCTATACAAATACACACACACACATGCAGTAACCCACTATAGAATACACATATTCAGTTATAAGCCTGCAAAAAATATAAATATCTCCCCACCAGGAGACCATCAAGTAGTATGTTGCAATCTCTGACTCATCTGCCCATCAGACATTCATTAAAACACATAGCAAGCTCAGCTTTATTGTTTTGTACAGTAATGTATTGGCATGCATGTTGATGCACTGTGTCTTTCAATACCTTTTGTCTGTTTTATTCATTGGTACAGTGTGCTGTTTCATGTTGCCAGATAAATAGCAACATGGGACCTCATAGCTCATTCAAAACACAAAAGTCGCTTCTGCCTCAGGATGAAAGAAGAGCTTTTTTAAGTTAAAAGCCATTGACCTCTTTTTTGGTCAATTGTAATTCAACCTCACTCTTGATCTACATCATGAAGGCGCGGAATCTGTGTCTCATAAGAATCAATAAATTACTAATGTAAGGAATCTTACAACACCGGGTTATAGTCCAACAAATTTATTTTAAAATCACAAGCTTTCGGAGATTATCCCCTTCGTCAGGTGACCTTCGTCACCTGACGAAGGGGATAATCTCCGAAAGCTTGTGATTTTAAAATAAATTTGTTGGACTATAACCTGGTGTTGTAAGATTCCTTACATTTGTCCACCCCAGTCCATCACCGGCATCTCCACATCATGGCTACTACCAATAAATTACTAGGGAGTGGACGGCAGGTACCACAATAATGGCTGCAATTTTAACTCCCCCCACTTGGTGGAAATCGGTAAATTTAGATGATTCGGACTTGAGCATAGGGAGCACAATCTCAAAATTTCAGACATCACGAAAGTGAGGGATTTCACAGACAGTGAGGAGAACTGTAAATGATTTCAGGACGGCATACACAGATTAGCAGAATGGACAGAAAAGGAGAAGATGCAATTTAATGCGGATGAGAGTCAGGTAATACATTTTGGAAGGCATAACAAGATTTGGTAGTCTACATTCAATGGAAAGATGCTAAAGGGTGTGGATGAGCAGAGAAATCGAGGAGTACATAATTTGCAAAATGCAAATGAAGGCAGATAAAGTTGTTTAAAAGGCCAACAGCAATATTGTGTTTTATAAATAGGGGTATAGAGTATAAGAGTAAAGAAGTAATTATGAATTTATACAAAATGTTGGTTAGGCCACAGTTAGAGAGCTACGTGCAGATTTGGTCAACCTAAAAAGTACACCGAAGCCATAGTACTGCGCTGGAGTGTCAGCCTGGATTATCTGCTCAAGTCTCTGGAGTGGGATCCCAAGTATAAAGCGATGAGTTATGGGTAAAGAATAGAAAAAATAAGCTGTACAGTCTAGAGAGAAGATGGTTAAAGGGTCAGGGAGATGGACTTCATCAAAGTGTATCAAATATTAAATGGCATTGGTAAGGTAAACCTAGAATATTGCTTTAAATTAAGCTAATCTTTGAAGGTGGCATGACAGATTGAGAAAGCGGTTAAAAAAGCATACAGGATTCTGGGCTTTATAAATAGAGGAATAGAGTACAAAAGCAAGGAAGTTATGATGAACCTTTATAAAACACTGGTTCGGCCAACAACTAGAGTATTGTGAGGGCACGGCATTTTAGGAAAGATGTGAAGGCCTTAGAGAGGGTGCAGAAAAGATTTACTAGAACAGTTCCAGGGATAAGGGACTTCAGTTATGTGGATAGACTGGAAAAGCTGGGGTTGTTCTCCTTAAAGCAGAGAAGGTTAAGAGGAGATTTGATAGAAGTGTTGAAAATCAAGAAGGGTTTCGAGAAAGTAAATAGAGAAACTGTTCCCATTGGCGGAAGGGTCGAGAACCAGAGGACACAGATTGGCAAAAGAACCAAAGACGACATGAGGGAAATTTTTTTTATGCAGCGAGTTGTTATGATCTGGAACGCGTTGCCTGAGTGGGCGGTGGAAGCAAATTCAATCATGGCGTTCAAAAGGGAATTGGATATGTACTTGAAGGAAAAACATTTGCAGAGCTACGAGGAAAAAGCGGGAGAATGGGACTAACTGGATTGCTCTTACAAAGAGCCGGCATGGACTCCATGGGCCAAATGGCCTCTTTCTATGCTGAAACCATTCTATGATTCTATGATTCTATTATAAAAAATAGGACTATATATATCTATAATGTATTAAAAATCCAAAACTGCCTGTCGACAAAATCTTCAATATTTCTGGTTACCACATATTTGTCACAGTTTTCTCATTACAAATTCTTAGTCCATATTTATAATGAAAACTGCTTGTAATTATACTCTCCTGTCAATGATGGTGCTGCAGAACCTTAATTTTACAGTTTCTGCCCCTCAGACTGCACTGCAGAGAAACTCCTATACGCCCAACAATTCTATTTTTCTGCATCTCAAATTCCTGTAAGTTTTGTTATAAATAATTATGTAAAAGTACATAAAAATAAGGAAAAAACACCTGACTTTAAAATGGGGACATAATTATGCCTACACGCCCTGGTCCAATTACTCCCACCCTCTAACCCACTTCGCCTGAAGACTATACTTAGTCTAGACTCCTTGGGGGAGAAGTTTGTTTAGGTCCTTTTTCGGGCCTATAATGGGCAGTGTGCTCGCAGCATGCACCAGAAGCCAGAGGCTCGAGGCTCGTCTGAAATTGGGAGTCCAGAGACAGCTCGCCAGATGGCTCCCCACCAATTTGGGCCTACTGCGTGCTGGCACTCCTGCTCCTCCTGGCTCCACATGAAGTTAAGTTCAAAAGAAGAAATTTACATTTTGTTGGCAACCTCCAGAGGTCTCTTTAAGGACCGCTCGTTAGGCTGCAGCAAGAACGGGAAAACCTGAGCAGAGAATATCCGGCGCATGCTCCACTCGCCGCTCAGCAATTTCCAAGAGCGGTCCTTAAACAGGAGTTAGGCCCCTCACTAGCATTTGGAAGGTGCAAACTGCCTGTTTAAGGCGGCCACCAGGGACGCCTAAATATCTCCCAAGCCAAAATGGCATCGGAGATATTTCAGGCGCCCTTGGGGCCCGGGATATAGCAAAAATTGTACACTTTCACTCCCGCTTTGCATCTGCAAATGGTTGTAACGAGGTCCAATTTCGCCTCCGCTGTGTGCAACACTCATAGATGATTGACTAATAAACTTACACCATGGAAAGTAAATTTAAATCAACATTAGAAAAAACATTTACTCAAAGATAAATGTTTAGAATAATCTACTGGATGGGTTGGAGTGGTAAAAGTATTAGGGATGCTAAAAATCCCACCGGATACCATAATGGGAGCATTAGAGTCCCAGAAGAGTAAGCTTCAATGGGCCAAATGATCTTTTTTATCCTTGATTTTTCTGACGTTTTTGTTCAGATGCTTCCATTCATTCAAGAAGATGATAAAAGTTGAAGGCAGTTGACATTGCTTATTTGCCCTCTAACATGGTGACATTCAACAGTGCTGGTTCATGTTAACCATTGTAAAAATAATCAGTGGAAACCCACTTTCCAGCACTTGGTCCATAACCTTGTAGGTTACCGCTCTTCAGGTGCATATCCAAGTACTTTTTAAATGAGTTGAGGGTTTCTGCCTCGACCACCCTGTCAGGGAGTGTGCTCCAGACACTTTTTTTTATTCGTTCATGGGATGTGGGCGTCGCTGGCGAGGCCGGCATTTATTGCCCATCCATAATTGCCCTTGAGAAGGTGGTGGTGAGCCGCCTTCTTGAATCGCTGCAGTCCGTGTGGTGAAGGTGCTGTTAGGAAGGGAGTTCCAGGATTTTGACCCAGCGATGATGAAGGAATGGCAATATATTTCCAGGATGGTGTGTGACTTGGAGGGGAACGTCCAGGTGGTGGTGTTCCCACTGCTGCTGCCCTTGACCTTCTAGGTGATAGAGATCACGGGTCTGGGAGGTGCTGTCAAGGAAGCCTTGGCGAATTGCTGCAGTGTATCCCATGGATGGTACACACTGCAGCCACAGTGCGCTGGTGGTGAAGGGAGTGAATGTTCCTCAGCTCCCCTCTAATCCTTCTACCAATTACTTTTAATCTATGCCCCCTGGTGAATACTCATGAATACTTTCCGTCTGTCCTCACAAAAGAGAGGGACAATGCAGACATTGTAGTTAAGGAGGAGGAGTGTGAAATATTGGATGGGATAAACATAGTGAGAGAGGAAGTATTAAGGAGATTAGCATCTTTGAAAGTAGATAAATCGCCAGGCCCAGATGAAATGTATCCCAGGCTGTTAAAAGAAGCAAGGGAGGAAAAAGCGGAGGCTTTGACCATCATTTTCCAATCCTCACTGGATACAGGCGTAGTGCCGGAGGATTGGGGGACTGCTAACATTGTACCATTGTTTAAAAAGGGAGAGAGGGATAGACCGAGTAATTCTAAGCCAGTCAGTCTAACCTCGGTAGTGGGCAAATTATTGGAATCTATTCTGAGGGACAGGATAAACTGTCACTTAGAAAAGCCGGCATAATCAATGACAGTCAGCACGGATTTGTTAAGGGGAGGTTGTGTCTGACTAACTTGATTGAATTTTGTGAGGAGGTAACAAGGAGGGTCGATGAGGGTAGTGCATTTGATGTAGTCTACATGGATTTTAGCAAGGCTTTTGAAAAGGTCCCACATGGCAGACTGGTCAAAAAAGTACAAGCCCATGGGATCCAAGGGAAAGTGGCAAGTTGGATCCGAAATTGGCTCAGTGGCAGGAAGCAAAGGGTAATGGTCGACAGGTGTTTTTGTGACGGGAAGGCTGTTTCCAGTGGAGTTCTGCAAGGCTCAGTACTAGGTCCCTTGCTTTTTGTGATATATATTAATGATTTGGACTTATATGTAGGGGGCATGATTAAGAAGTTTGCAGATGACACAAAAATTGGCCATGTGGTTGATAGTGAGGAGGAAAGCTGTAGACTGCAGGAAGATATCAATGGACTGGTTAGGTGGGCAGAAAAGTGGCAAATGGAATTCAATTCACAGAAGTGGGAGGTATTGCACTTGGGGAGGGCAAACAAGGCAAGGGAGTACACAATACATGGGTGGATACTGAGAGGTGTAGAGGAAGTGAGGGGCCTTGGAGTGCATGTCCACAGATCCCTGAAGGTAGCAGGACAGGTAGATAAGGTGGTTAAGAAGGCATATGGAATATTTTCCTTTATTAGCTGAGGCACAGAATATAAGAGCAGGGAAGTTGTGCTGGAACAGTATAAAGCACTGGTTAGGCCACAGCTTGAGTACTGCGTACAGTTCTGGTCACCACATTACAGGGAGGATGTAATTGCACTAGAGAGGGTACAGAGGAGATTTACGAGGATGTTGCTAGGACTGGAGAATTTTAGCTATGAGGAAAGATTGGATGGGCTGGGGTTGTTTTCTTTGGAACAGAGGAATCTGAGGGGTGATTTAATTGAGGTGTACAAAATTATGAGGGGCCTAGATAGAGTGGATAGGAAGGACCTATTTCCCTGAGCAGAGAGATCAATAACCAGGGGGCATAGATTCAAAGTAATTGATAGAAGTATTAGAGGGGAGCTGGGGAAAAATGTTTTCACCCCGAGGGTGGTGGGGGTCTGAAACACATTACCTGAAAGGGTGATAGAGGCAGAAACCCTCAACTTATTTAAAAAGTACCTAAATGTGCACCTGAAGTGCCGTAACCTACAAGGCTGCGGACCAAGTGCTGGAACATGGGGTTAGGCTGGGTGGCTCATTTTTGGTCGGCGCAGACACGATGGGACGAATGGCCTTCTTCTAACTGTAAATTTTCTATGATTCTATGATTCTATGGACTGTGACTGAAGAATGTGCAGACAAACAACTTTGCGTTATTTGTACAGCGAGCTACATGTCAGTTATCAAGTGAAAACAATCCTGCCTCCTTTATTCGTGGAACACATTTTATTTTGCTCAGAGATTGATGTACACTTGGAGTAGCTAAAGGTGAAATTTTAACTGCAAAGACTATTTGTTAATCATAGCAATTGCAGCACAGAACACAACTTCCGCTGTATTTATAAAGTGCCTTTAATGCCGAAAAACATCCCAAGGCACTTTACGGAGTCATGAGAAAAACGAATGCCCAACCAAAGAAGGAGAAAAGAAAGGGTGATTGGTAAGAGATGTGACTCTTAAGAAGGGTCTTCAAGGAGGAGAAGGAGGTGGAGTGGCAGAGGGGTTTAGGGAAGGAAACCATTCAGCCCATTGCACCTGGGCTAGTGCTAGCTCTTCAAATGTATCTACCCATTCAAAATCCTTTTTGCCACCTTTCCCTTTATCCATTCATGTTTTTCCTTTTTAAATACTTTCCTTTTCAATTTCCTTTTAAGTCTCTGCCTCAATAGCCACTTGTGGTAAAGCATTCCAGGTTCTAATAATACTTTGTGAAAAATCTTAATTGGACCTTAAATTTATGCCCTTTAGTTACCGACTCGCTGACCAGTGCAAATAGTTTCCCCCTATTTACCTTATCAAACCTCCCTCATAATTTGGAATACTTTTCAGATCTCCTCTTAACCTTCTCCATTCTATTGAAAGTCCTATTTTCTTTAGTCTCTCCTCACAATTAAAGCCTCTCATCTCCAATATCGTGCTAGTGAATTGCTTCTGTACCCTCCCCATCGCCTTAACGGTGTTGTAAATGTAAAGCACCCAAAACTGGACACAACATACCAATTACTTACCCAATAATTTATATTATTGACTAATATTGACTAACCTGGCTAACCTGTCTGAACACCAACGACACCTTTGATTGCTGTGATCGTCTCCCAGCCGAGGTGTTATAGGGGGCAGTTGGAAAGATTATCTGTAATCACCAGGCATTGTTCTCTGACTATATATGCTATGCGTTTTTAGAATCCCTTCACTCACCTGATGAAGGAGGTAAGCTCCGAAAGCTTGTGATTTAAAATAAAACTGTTGGACTATAACCTGGTGTTGTGCAAGTCCTTACATTTGTCCACCCCAGTCCATCACCGGCATCTCCACATCATTATATTGATTTGGCATTACCTCTTTGCTTTAGAACATGACATCCCTATTTATAAAACCAAGGATCTCATATGCTCTTTTTACAGCTTTATCAACTTGTCTTATTACATTTAAAGAATTATGCATCTAAGCTCTTAAGTCTCTCTACTCTTCTACTCCTTTTAAAGTTACCATTCAGCAAATACTTCCACTCCTTAATCCTGCTCCCAAAATATATCACCTCACATTTTTCTACATTTGATTTCATCTGCTATCTGCCCAATCTAATAACCAGTCCATATCTTGCTGAAGTCACTTACAGTCTTCTTCATGATTAACAACACTCCTCTATTTTTGTGATATCTGCAAATTTTGATGTTGTGTCCATATCACTTATATCGGAATAAGGCTGATCGGAAAATTTAGGCTGGTGCATCTGCACCTCCAGATCCCTCTGTTCTTTCATTTTGTAACAGTCTTACCATTTAGGGTACACTTTCAATATTTTTTTCCTGAAATCTCTTTGCATCTACTACAATCTGCGCACTGCACTAATCTATTTACATCCTCCCAACATTCATCCTCACAGTTTGCAATTTGCCTTAATTTGGTGGTACCAACAAACATCAGTATCATCCCTATTGTGCCCATGTCCAAATAATTCATATAAATAGAAAATAAAAGCAGTCCCCAGCACCGATCCATGGGACACAACATTACCCACATCCCACCAACCTGAAAAGCACACTCTTATTTCTACTGCCTGCTTTCTGTCTTCTCAACCATCCCTGTATTCCCGTGTCTGATTTCCCTTTAACACCAAGTGCTTCAATTTCATAATATGTTTCTTGGTGGCACCTTAGCCAGGAAAGAGCAGGGGAGTGGGACTAATTGGATAGCTCTTTCAAAGAGCCGGCATAGGCTCCATCTGTGCTGCGTAGATCTATGATTCCCTCACAGTAATCTCTGGGGTCTCCTACAGATCTAGCCTTGTTTCCTCCCTCTTTCACAAGTACATGCTGCTCCTTGGTGACATCATCCAAAGACATGAGGTCAGCTTCCACTTGTACAGTGATGACACCCTACCCTACCGCCCGACCACCTCTCTCAACCACTCCAGTGCCTCTGTGTTGTCAGACTGTTTGTCCCACATCCGATCTTGGATAAGTCGCAATTTCCTCCAGTTAAACATTTGAGAAGACTGAGGCCATCGTCTTCTGCCCCCACCAAAAACTCCCTCGCCACTGATTCCATCCCCATCTCCAGACACTGCGTTAGATTAATCCTTACTGTTCACAACCTCGGCATCCTATTTGACCTCATAGAATCAAAGAATAATAGAAAATTTATGGCACAGAAGGAGGCCATTCATCCCATCATGTCCATGTTGGCCAAAAATGAGCCACCCAGCCTAATCCCACTTTCCAGCACTTGGTGCACAGCCTTGTAAGTTATGGAAATTCAGGTGCACATTCAGGTACTTTTGAAATGAGTTGAGGGTTTCAGCTTCTACCACCCTTTCAGGTAGTGTGTTCCAGACCCGTACCACCCTCTGGGTGAAAAAACTTTTCCTCAGCACCCCTCTAATCTTTCTACCAATCACTTTAAATCTATGCCCCCTGGTTATTGACCTCTCTGCTAAGGGAAATAGGTCCTTCTTATCTACTCTATCTAGGTCCCTCATAATTTTGTACACCTCAATTAAATCTCCCCTCAGCCTCCTCTGTTCTAAGGAAAACAACTCCAGCCTATCCAATCTGTCATCATAGCTAAAATTCTCCAGTCCTGGCAACGTCCTAATAAATCTCCTCAGTACTCTCTCTAGTGCAATCACATCTTGCCTGTAATGCAGTGACCAGAACTGTATGCAGTACTCAAGCTATGGCCTAACTAGTGTTTTATTCCGTTCCAGCATAACCTCCCTGCTCTTATATTCTATGCCTCAGCTAATAAAGAAAAGTATTCCATATGCCTTCTTAACCACCTTATCTACCTGTCCTGCTACCTCCAGGGATCTGTGGACATGCACTCCAAGGTCCCTCACTTCCTCTACACCTCTCAGTATCCTCCCATTTATTGTGTACTCCCTTGCCTTGTTTGCCATCCCCAAATGCATTACCTCACATTTCTCTGGATTGAATTCCATTTGCCACTTTTCTGCCCATCTGACCAGTCCATTGATATCTTCCTGCAGTCTACAGCTTTCCTCCTCACTATCAACCACGGGGCCAATTTTTATGTCATCTGCAAACTTCTTAATCATGCCCCCTACATTTAAGTCCAAATCATTAATATATACCACAAAAAGCAAGGGACCTAGTACTGAGCCCTGTGGAACCCAACTGGAAACATCCTTCCAGTCACAAAAACATCTGTTGACCTTTACCCTATGCTTCCTGCCACTGAGCCAATTTTGATCCAACTTGCCACTTTCCATTGGATCCCATGGGCTTGTACTTTTTTGACCAGTCTGCCATGAGGGACCTTGCCAAAGCCTTGCTAAAATCCATGTAGGCTACATCAAATGCACTATCCTCATCGACCCTCCTTGTTACCTCCTCAAAAAATTCAATCAAGTTAGTGAGACACGACCTTCCCTTAACAAATCCATGCTGAGTGACGATGCTGAGAGGAGTCAGAACCTTGAGCTGAGCTTCTGACTCCAGATCCTCTCACTCACAAAGACCGCTTACTTCCACCTCCATAACATTGCTTGCCTTTGCCCCCGCCTCAGCCCATCTTCTGCTGAAACCTTCATCCATATCTTTGTCACCTCCTGACTCAGCTATTTCAATGCTCTTCTGATCAGCCTCCCATCTTCCACCTTCCATAAACTGCAGCTCATTCAAAACTTTGCTGCCCATATTCCAACCTGCACTAAGTCCCACTCACCCATGTCCTTGCTGACCTACATTCGCAACTTAAATTTCTTATCCTTGTGTTTAAATCCCTTCATGGCCTCCCTAGGTTTGCAACCTCCTCCAATCCTATAATACCAGCAGAACTCTGCGTTCCTCTATCTCGGGCCCTTTATGCATCCCCCTTCCCTTCTCCCCACCATTGACAGCCATGCCATTAGCCATCAAGGCCCTATGCTCTGGAATTCCCTCTCTATACCCGTCTGCCTCTCCACCTCCCTCTCATCAGGACCCTCCTTAAAACCCATCTCTTTGACCAAGCTTTGGGCTACCCCTCATAATATCTCATTTGTTTCAGCATCCATTTTGTCTGATTACACTTCAAGGAAGCACTTTGGGGCATTTTTCTACGTTAAAACTGCTATGTGGATGCAAGTTGTTGTGATTGTTATCAAACGCTTTCAGTAAATCCATTTTGCAAGATCTGCTGATTTCCCTTTATCTATACACTCTGTGATTTCTTCAAAAAATTCAATTAAATTAGTCAAGCACGACCTGCCCTTTGCAAATCTATGCTGACTGTTAATATTCATATCTGAAAACTTGCATCCTTTTACATCAAAGTGTTGTTAAAGGTCAAGAGCTATAATTTCCCCCAAATTAACTGAATAATATTCAACGTATAAAATGAAAAGTAAAAGCTGCAAGTATAGAAATGTGGCACAAAAGCACAAAATGCAGAGACCTGAAATGATGGGACAAACTACGTGGGCTGAATTACTTTGTTTTATTTTTAACCGATTGTGATCTACGATTAAAAAAAAAGAAAATGCTGGAATACATATCAGCATCTAGAAAGACAAAAGATGACTCTGGTGAAAGGTCCACAGCCAAAATGTCCCTCCAGAAATAAAAACAGAAAATGCTGGAAATACACAGCATCTGGAAAGAGGAAAGACAGGATAGGAAGTCTCGGATGTGTACCGTTCATCAGACCTTCTCTTTCCAGATCCTAACAGAGTCAGCTCTCAGATAATCCTGCAAACCAATGGTGATAGCTAGACACCTGTTGACCGGAGGTGACCGGTTACGGTTATTGGCTTAGTACAAAGAGGAGAAGAGTCAATTCTCTCTTAACTCTCAATTCGCTTTATTCACGCCGTTAGATCATATACATATAGCTTATACGTCTGGTTAGATATAGACATGCAGTTTGCACCAGGTTATACAGTTTTATACCCAAACTGGGATCTAAACGCACACCCACTAGGTTTCGCTGACACTCCCTGAGTGGTCATAGAATATAAAGGATAATACCCGAAAAGGAGAGCTGACGCTGGCCAGGCATTCTGTTCTCTCTCTCTTTCGACGTCGTCTTTACGTCCCTGACGTAGGTTCTTCCACTTCCTCGATGGTTGGTCTCCGGAGTCTTCGCTGGCTCTTCAAGCTGTGCTGTCACTCTGTCCCGTTTGTTTAGGCTTGCTCGCCTAGTCCATGTCTTCTCCTCATTGGCTCTGTCTCAAGGACTTAGGTAGCATTATCTCATTACTCCTTTTCTAAATAAGGACTTGTGTCTTATCACATCTCCTTTGTCTTTCACAAAACTTAGCTAATTCAAACCGATTCCAGCCAGCTCAGGCCAGCGACTGAACTCAGGTTACTTCAGTTCAAAAGTTGCTTTTGCCTGTGTGTCAGCAGTTCAGAATCTCAGTAGTTTCTGCATCCCCTGGCCAACACATCCAACTGGAAAGCTTACCAACACCCTCTTCAGAGCAACTGCATGATTTTAAATGGTTAAACTCCAGTAGTACCCCTATGCACAGTGAAGAGGACCATAGCCCTCAGCTCTTGCCAACCTGCGCTGAAATTATTTGGGCTTTGGCAATGGGGAGAAAACGTGTGAGCTACATGGCAGTAGGTTGGCTTAGAGACTGATGGTATTGGATATCCATGAATACCAGACGCTTAGCTGGCCAAACCAAAATTGCAAAAAGAGGAAAATATACTTTGTAGTATTCTTAGATTATAATCATATCCCCATAGCCCTGTCTTCATGAATCATCATCATAGCTTATCACTCCAAAACCGCAGGCCTTGAAGCGAGCCCTTTATGCTGACGTCTTCTATTGCAGTCTTGGTGTGTGCTGTCAGATTCGATCTCTCCCATAGCTGGTTGAAATGGGAGATTAACAGTGGTCACGAGGTAAACATATTTTCCTCGACCCCTGTCTTCATTGATGAAAACTACGGAAAGATTTGAAATCCTGTTATTGGCTCAATAATTGGTAAATTATAGTGCTGAGCCCCCCCATTGGCCATTGCACCCGCACAGATAGCTCATAACTGGTAGGGAATTCGCTGGTCCGCAGACCTTGATTTTCCATTTCAATTAGTGGAAAAGCGGGGTGTTCTGACCAGGAATTGCCTGACCAATGTTCTGTGAGTGCCACTTCTCACCAGGAATGTCTGATGGGAGAATTTACAGCACAGAAACAGGCCATTTGGCCTAACTAGGCTATGTTGGTCAGTGTTTATGCTTCACACAAGCCTCCTCCCACTCTACTTCATCTAATCCTATCAGCATATCCTTCTATTCCTTTCTCCTTCATGTACTTATCTAGCTTCCCCTTAAATACATCTATGCTATTTGCCTCAACTGGCATGCACAGGCTCGATGGGCCAAATGGCCTCCTTCCGTGCTGAAACCATTCTATAAACTATTCCATGTGGTAGCAAGTTCCACATTCTGGGTAAAGATGTTTCTCCTGAATTCCTTATTGGATTTATTAGTGGCTACCTTATATTTATGACCGCTAGTTGTTTTGGAGAAACTCAAGGAATTAAAGGATTGGGGGTGAATTCTGTTCTGTGCAGTCATCTTTACACAAACTTTTGGTAAATGACAGTCTAGACAATAAGTGACACTTGGGCAGCAAAAGGGCCAGTTCACAAATTCTGACACGGTAACCTTGAAATTGCATGAATTCAGGACATGGGGATGTGGGTGGGGTCACAACTAGAGTGACAATTCTGGTGGGGAGGATGGTAATTTGGGATGGAACCTAATTCCCCTGGCCTTCCATCTCTCTCAACTTACCCAAGAAATTGTAGAAGCAGAGAGGGCTACTTCCCTCCATTCCGATATCACTTTTGGGGGACCTGTTTGGCAGGTCCTAAGCTCTCCCCGAAAATCTCACCAGTTACACCTCCCATATGGCCAACAGAAAGCACGCCTGCATGAGGCCGACATACTTTCTGTAAATAGCAGTATATGGCCTGACATATGCTGTATCGGTCTGAGAGAGGGGGCTTCTTTCCCCTGTCCTCCCCCCAACCTGACGGAACGGTATGTTGCCTTTCCAAATTTGCACCAGGTCCGCGAGGCCTGTCTGGCGGGCAGGAGTTTCATCCTACTGCACTTTTGCTGGTGCCATTCTGCTGCTGGAATTTCTAGGCTAAAGTCTACAAATTCCTACTGTTTTTCTTAGTCTATCAAAGGGGCTATGTATATAGAGAGGTTAGGATCCTGTACGGGGGATTTGCTAGAAATATGTGTGGTGCTGGAACATAATTTGAATATTTTTCTACTTTGCACACTGAGGCCAAGCAGATCACAAACTAAATGTGTGATAAAATGTACTTCTATTGTACCTCAATAATGTGTCTCAATCACAATTTGAGGAGAATTTGCCCCCTTTTAAGTGAGATTTCCAATATAAGGAGAAATTTTCCACTTTGTTGCATCTGGCAAAGCAGGAAGTTGTGAATCCTCCAGCACGTGATTCTTATTCATTAAAACAAATGAGGCAACTCCCACTCGACAATTGATTGAGACTGTTCAAAATAATTTCACAAGTTTGCTGGAAGCAGCAGGATATTTACCTTATCCATG